>NC_041345.1:21582884-23010384 GCF_004354835.1 Perca flavescens | reverse complement strand
CTCTTTTATATAGACCTTAGTGGTCCCCTAATACTGTATCTGAAGTCTCTTTTATATAAACCTTAGTGGTCCCCTAATACTGTATCTGAAGTCTCTTTTATATAGACCTTAGTGGTCTGAAATTTAGCCTTGGTGCAGAATTACAGCCACTAGAGCCAGTCCCACAATGAGCTTTCCTTAGGATGTGCCATTTCTGTGTCTGTAGCTATTGAGGAGGAGAGAGAGAGGGGGGAGGTGGAGAGTGGGGGTGTGGCCTTGACCAACTGCCACTTTGCTCGGTTGAAAGCCATGATGTCTCTCTCTCTCTCTCGTGGGTGTGCCAAATTCTCTGGGCGGACAAAGCAGAGAAAGGGGAGCTAACCTTGCTCCTTATGACCTCATAAGGAGACTTTCATTTTCTCAAAGGCAGAGCAGAATACCCAGGGCTCGGTTTACACCTATCGCCATTTCTAGCCACTGGGGGACCATAGGCAGGCTGGGGGAACGCATATTAATGTTAAAAAACCTTATAAAGTAAAATGTTCATGCCATTGGACCTTTAAGCAACATAAATGCATGAACAGTGCAGCATTATCTACAGAGGGGTTATTTTTCTTCTACAAAAGCTTCTCCAGAGACGACAAAAAAATGCATTATACACAGCTTTAATAGATAGAGAATGCCCAACAATGGCAAGTAAACTTTACTTTGTGTGTAAAATCAGTGGAATGCTCCTTCAGCTGTAAACTAGTTAAGTAGACTATTCATTTAGGGTTTTGTTCAGGTTTCCGCTGGATGTCCCTCATTTTCGGCCGGATGTCCGTCACCTTCCTTTCTTTGTGTTGGCATGGCATGACTATGGTTAACTGCTCCTCAGATCTCTGCAGGGTAAATCCAGACCGCTAGCTAGACTATCTGTCCAATCTGAGTTTTCTGTTGCACAACTAAAACTACTTTAAAACATACACGTTCCACCAGAACAAGTTCCTTCCCGAGACTATTTTGCAGCGGCGCTGTTATTGCGCCCAGGGCTTAGCCGCCCAAGACGATTGTGATTGGTTTAAAGAAATGCCAATAAACCAGAGCACGTTTTTCTCCCATCCCAGAATGCCGTGTGGACTAGCCAGACCCTCCTCCGCGGCGCTGTGGAGGAAGGCCTTTGCAATGCGAGACCAGCTGTAAACTAACCTTGGCAGTCTTCTCTTTGAGCCAGTCGGGGTCCCTCTCATCCTCGCTGTCCACTTCCATCTCCTGAGGCCGGAGCGGCACGCAGCTGTCGCTGTGGAAGTAGAGGCGGTTGTGTCCGCTGATGATGGGCGGCTCCTGGTCACCGTCCTCCGGCTCCAGGAACTCCGACAGGCTCGGCTTCGTCCTCTTAGGTCTGGATAGAAAAAGGTATGTATATATGTGTGTGTATGTGTATATGTATATATATATATATATATATATATATATATATATATATATATATATATATATATATATATATATATATATATCTATATCTATCTCTCCACATCCTCGGGAGATATAGATAGATAGAGATATATATATAGAGATAGATAGATAGATATATATACACACATATATACATACATATATATCTATATGTATCTATCTATATCTATTTATATATCTCCCGAGGATGTGGATATCTGTTTTTATATATATATATATATATATATATATAATTTTATTGGCACCCTTGACAGATAAAAAGGCTGTAGGGAAGCTAAAAAAATAAAAGGAAAGAAATTACCTGCAGACGACAAGGTGGGTGACGGCGGTCCTCTTGACCGGGCCGTTCCTGCTGAAGGCGAAGCCCGGCTGGCTGTGGATGTCCTGAGGGTTTCCTGCATACGACCCATCATAACACTCGTTGATGGAGACCTCGATCTTCGCTCCTTTGGGATGGTGCTGCCAGAGATCAGATCAGATCAGATCAGATCAGATCGATAGATAGATAGATCGATAGATAGATAGATAGATAGATAGATAGATAGATACTTTTTGACATATTTCTTTTAAACCACGTGAGTCTGTCTCACCGCGTAGTTGAAGATGAATCGGGAGTGAGAGAGTTTGAGGTGTTTGATCAGACTGTAGAGCTTCCTGCAGTTGAGGGTACACCAGGGACAGTGGAGGTCATCTCTGGCCTCCGTCTGCTGCCGCGTGTTGTTGTTGTACTGGAACTGGACAGAAAAACAAGCGAGTGAGCATGAGAGAGACGAAAACAAACGGGATCGTCTGTGGGGCTTTAGGTCCATCTTCAATCTACAGGCCTCAGCCCACTTCAAACCTGAAAGATTAGAGAGCAGCTATAAACAATTCTGACTTCATATGTGGTCAGGCGACACGTCGTACTAGGTAGTTTATTTCAAGCGCAACGGGACCTTTTAACTTCCAGAATCCTGCAACATCCATGTGATTCAGGCCTCGTGACATAACGCTGAAGCCTGATGTGAATCGAAGGAAACCCCCTGACAAAAAGTCAATAAGGCGGTGGTTGTTAAGTGGCTAAATAATTAAATGTACGTCACAAAATTGTCGGTACAGAGGATCAAGTAGCCTGAATGTTCATGACGCCTTAAAGCTAATTTGTGGTGAACTGTAGTTGACGTACAGATTCTGGCAGGCGAAGGTGTGCCGTGCAGACCCAGTACGAGGAGAGACTGACCTGGTAGAAGATGCGCAGCTTCTGCCGGGGCTCAGCTGAGATCAGTTCTCTTCTGGTTTGCACGTCGGCATTTATGGATTCTTTAACCGCTGCAGCACATATGACAAATACATCTTTACTCCTTTTCAATAAAGCAAATCAACAGTTGCACCACTGACAGATTGCTTGCTAGAAAATCTTAAGTCTGTGTGTTGCGGTTTCTCGCTCACCCAGAGTGTGTGTGGCTCTCAGGGAGCCGGGTCGGGGCTCCTGGTTGGTATCAGAGTTGCGGGTGGCTAGAGGTTTAGCCACGGGTGCAGTGGAGAGATCCGAGTCGCCGCTGGTCCAGCGCAGGGTAAACTGCAGGGTGGGACCCTGGGAGAAACTCTCAAATGGAGGCAAACGCTACAAAAAGAGAGCAGATCATTGAACCGCGCTAGCTTAAAGATCACTTATTATTAACATGACCAATAAGCAGACTGGCACAGATATGAAACTAATAGTTTTACAGTCTTGGTTAATGTATTTTTTATTTTTTTTGTGTGTTCCATGAATCTACAACGGTCAACGGACAATGAGCTGACACAAGATGGAAGTGAGTAATGTTCTCTCCATGGCATTCAGACCATAATAACGATAACATAACTATTAGTGCTGTCAAACGATTAAAAAGTGGTATTTCAGACTGGACGTGCTGCGATGATAGCTCAGTCCACAACGACAAAACACACAGATCACTTTGGTCTTGTCAATGGAACCATTTAGCAACTTTTTAAAAAGTAAACTTGCCATTCAGAATCTTACTGGCATCCATTTCGGCATGTCACGCTCGCCATCCACTCAAAACGTAACGTTAGCCTAATGCTCTTTGGCCGGCTCGCAAGCCCAAACAAGTGTGTGTGGCGTTGCCTGTTGTTTTGTTTCCGGTCTAGCTAGATCCGGTGTGGTGTTGTAGTTTTTCTAACGTTACCAGTTGTTGCAATAGTATGTGGAAAAAAAAACTACAAAGTTTGTTAGGCCACAAAGAACATTAATCATTAAAAAGACAAAAAAAATGTAAAGTTAAAATGGATTTGCGTTAACAGCACTAATAACTATATTACTGTGTGTCCTATCTAATGCAAACATCCGTGTGTTATTCCATAACTTAATTTGAAATACAATTGTTTGGTTCACGGCAATGACTCAGATCATTTACTTAGGTTGACTAGGCACGATCATGTAACGTCATTAAAGGACACAGACTTTAGTAATCAAATGCTGAAACACTCTGGAAGTTTCAGGCCCCCCAAAGAAATGATGGTGTCTGATGTGCATGAAGTGAAGATTTGACTGCCTGCATGACATTTGTGTGGAAATACCTTTAGTGAGGAGCCTTGTCAAGTTTCTCTCTAACACACAAACACACACCTTTCCGTCCAGGATGGTCTCCCAGGTTGCCCTCTTCTTATTGACGGGACACTCCTCCATCTCTTGCATAGACACTTCATACTCCCCATCTAGCAACTGCAGACGCCTGCGCACGACAACATTTTGTTTTTCAACGCTTGATTCTGCTGCACAAGATTAGAACACTTTCCTATGTGTCGGAAAGGTGACACAGTTTGTTTGTGTGTGTTGTGTGAGCTACCTGTTTTTATCAAAGACAGTCATCTGAGCCACAAATGTGGTTTCTCCCTCCTCCCTGAGACAGGAGCTCCTCCTCTTCCTGTTTACCACTTCCTCTGTAAATTCTGAGACAGACACATGATGACATGTACCACTCCTCTACACACACGAGAAAAAAAAAAAAAAAAAAGATAAAAAGGAAAAAGATGGGTTTTGGCAGCCATTTCTATCATTTATAACACTGTACTCACAGAGTTCATTGCGGAGCTTAAAGCTTAAAATATTGATGACATTTTTAACTAGGAGACAGTCCACTTAGGGTCGTAGAATGGCTTTACAGAATGATATTTCATGTATTGGAGTACGGCCGCAGAGAGGCATTAGGAGCCAAAAGCTTCACTTCAACCATTACTGAGTTAATGTCAAACTGCTACATTTAAAGTGATGGTTCGGAGTAATTTCACCCTAGGGTCCTTTGCACCATGACCTCGAGCCAAACACGCCCCAGAAGCTTTTTTCACCTGGGTCTAACATTGGGAGAGTTAGCGTAGAGTAGCGTTATCAGCTGAATAGCTTATTAGCTCAGGGGCTAATGGACCCACGTTTGTATCTTGTAAATGACCCCACTAATGATGCCTGAAATGATACCAAACTCCTAAACTAGTACAAATAGGTTATGTACTCAAACGATGGATTGGAAAGTTTGTAAGTACACCAGAAGTTTATGAACACTTGCCTGCTCTCTTCTGCTACCTGCAGTTAGAGGAGTGCTTAGGGCCGTCTACAAATTACTACACCGAAAAGAGATGCAACAAAAATATTAATTTAATGATTAAATAAGGTAATGTCTCCAAACTTATCTCAGTTATTACTTGTCTCATGCTAGTTATACTACAGCACTTACTTTAAAAAAAAAAGTTAAAATTAAAAAATATTTTTGTTGCACTTCTTTTCGGTGTTGTAATTTCTAGACAAGATAAGCACTCGTCTTACTGCCGGCAGCAGCAGCAACAACAGAGAGCAGAAGCCAGCAGGCAAGTGTTCTTAAACTTCTGGTGTACTTACAAACTTTCCAATCCATCGTTTTATGAGTACATAACCTATATGTACTACTGTAGACGTTTGGTATCATTTCGGGCATTATTAGTGGGGTCATTTACCAGATACAAACGTGGGTCCATTAGCCCCTGCGCTAAGCTATTCAGCTGCTAACGCTACTCTACGCTAACTCGCCCAATGTTAGACCCAGGTGAAAAAAGCTTCTGCAGGGGTGTTTGGCTCGAGGTCATGGTGCAAAGGACCCTAGGGTGAAATTACTTCAAAAAGGGCTTTTAAAATTCGTACAGCTACAATGGCCACTATCCTCAGACCTGCCATTTGCATGAGAAAAAAACTTCCCAAAAAAAAAAAAAAAAATACCTTCAACGGGAAAAATAAAATGGAGAAACATCAAGAAGGTGGCCGGACATGCAACAGATGTATCTAGAGCAGACACAGCAGCCTACTAACTTTACCTGAATTTATTGTACACTGGTCTTTGCAAGTGCGATAAAATGTTGGCAACTGGGAACAGCATGAAACCCAAAGCTGAAGCTGGATGTCGGCCTGTAAACTATGATGGGATGTTTGGGTAAGCATTTTGACCAGTCGCCTTTGTTTTCTCTTCCAGATAAATGGAGGTTGGTTTAAAATTCCATCTGAAGGGATGTCACCATGTTCCCCGAACTAACCAGGTGAGTACATTTTGTTATTACTGATCCGAAATGATGGCCATAACTACAAAAAAATAAGTGAGTCAGTGAGTGAGTCATGTTGAAATAAACCAGAACAATCATCTTAAAAAAAAAAAAAAAAAACGGACTCTGCTCACCTCTGTTGTTGTGGTGCTCTCCGTTGGCCAGGCCGTTGACCTGAGTCCGGGGGTAGCCGGGCCTTGACACTCTGAAGAGCAGCGAGTAGGACTTGACCATGTGAGAGTTGCTGGGTTCAAACTCGCTGCTGGGAACCAGCAGCGAGGGGAAGGAGCCCGGCTTGGCCGAGACTCCGGCGCTGGTGTCGGGGTTCAGAGGAACCTGCTTCTTCCCCGTGGGGACCTGCTTCACTGGACAGCTCACATCCTGGACACGGAGGCAGGAAAAGACATTTCACATGTGTTCCCTTGACACCTGGATTTTATTGAAAAAAAAAAAACATCAGCAGCGTTGAGCTACTTATATCATCACACACACCTTCCTCTTCTTGTGACAGACTTTGACCAGCAGCACCTCCAGAGATACAGAGTTCTGCTCATTCTCACTGTCCTGAGATGGCTTTCCTGAGAACACAAACACTCCCTTTAGTCACACTGAATCAGTGGAAGGACTAGATCTAATAAACGCCAAATGACGACAGCTGAGAAGGCCAAACTTACCAGCTTTATGAAAGAAGCCAGTAAAGGTGAGCTGCAAATTAGAGGCCAAGCTGTGGGAAAAACAAACCGAACTTTAAAATGTTCTTACAAACTCTTACAGGTGATGTTTCATTTGATCATATATCTACAAGATGTGCGATCCCATGGTTATGTCTTAAAGCAAGGCTGTTCTTGGCAGGATGTTGCATTAGTATGAGACGGCTTCCTTCATGTACATGACCACATGGCCAGGAATGTGTTACATTGTTCTGAAAGTGTGTGCTTGTGCTGTTTGCAAAACCCATGAATACCTAGAATATGAGGATTTACAGGAAAACAAAGTGACTGAAACCGCCACGTCCCTGCTGATACGAGTTATCTTAACTATAACTCAATATCCTAGTAGTCGTTTTCATGAGTAGCTTCTTATATGAAAATAGAAAACAATCTGAAGGAGCTGGAAAAAATTTTTAACTAATTGTGGATGATAGCGATGCTGTAACAGCTCAGAAAACAAAAAAAAAACTATAAAATCTTTGGGAATACAAACAAACACTTTTCTTCACCATGTCATGGCCCAACTGTCACTGAAATCCATTCGCAAAATTGCTCAAAAACTTGTTAAAACTCATACCAATAACGCTTTGGTCAGTATTTCATTTGATCTATATCCATATACAGTAACATTTTGTAATTCATGTTCAGATGTTTTCAAGCCCCTAGTACTCAGAAAAGAGTTTGTTGTTGGGTGATATAATGATATACTGTATTCCTTAAGGCGACAGAAGACAATGTATTTTACTTTGGATTACAAAACTATCCCTTTTAATATCTCTGGTTGTAGTGACTTGGAAAGCCTTTGTAAATAAATACCAACAACAGCACAGACAAACGTGAAGCATTCAATCACTGTGGAGCGTTTACCTGTGAGTCTCCTGTTCGCCTCTCATCTTTTCCACTTTGAACAACAGATTGTCAACCTTGGAGCTTTTCCTGTACATGCAGACAAACAGCAGGGGTAAGCAACAGCAACACAAACACCGGCAACCAACACTGGCCTACAGGCAGAACAACACATCACTGTACAGGCCAAGACTTCCTATCCAGGACCTGATCAGTGCCACATTTATTTATTCCGGTCTGGAGATAGATTCAGTCCTCCGACTATCATCCGCTGCTATATCTGTGCTTTTGATCGTCACTTTCCCCCAAAATAAGTCAACTGCTAATTAATTTAAAATTTAAAAAAAAAAAAAAAAAAAATTATACTTTATTAAACCCTGCAAGGGGAAATTACAATGTTTTTCACTCCGTTATTACACACGGGCCTGAATTACACACACATGCTCAGTACCTAATACATCCACTAATGGAGAGATGTCAGAGTGAGGGAGCTGCCCATGGAAAGGTTCCCTGATCAGTTGGGGGTTGAGTGCCTTGCTCAAGAGCACATTGGCAGTGCCCAGGTGGTGAACTGGCACCTCTCGAGCTACCAGTCCGCCACCATACTTTGGTCCGTACGGGGACTTGAACCAGCAATCCCTCCGGTTCCCAACCCAACTCCCTACAGACTGAGCTACTAACCCTACTAAGACCGCTACTTTGCGCAACATGAGATGCTTCGAACACTAAAGACTTTATACTGTATAGCTTGAAACTTGTAGGATCATGTTTTAATAAACTGCAAAAATAAACAAATCCTTAAAAAGTAAAAGGCCATCAGACTTGACAATCACCTGTAAAACATACCAGGTGGTCTGTAAGGGTTGAAATGTTTTGCGGTATTTATTTTACTGACCGAGACATGTACGTACTCTAACATTTTAATAGTATTTTTGACGTTTTCTGTTGCCAGGTGCTGAACACCTGTGCGTGTGTGTTTTCACTCAGACTAGAGTGACTGAAGCAAGTTCCACATATCGCTGCATGATACAAAATGGCAAGGACCAAGAAACCCGCTTCAGTGTTGCGCAGGCAGCCTATGAGGCAGCAGGTACGACGTTTTAAATCATCATCATCATCAGCTGAGAGTGAAACAGCAGCATGTAGTAGAGATGCCGACGCAAACTTTAATCTTTTGTTATTTTATAGCTTTGTGTGAGTGTTGGCAGAGGCGGTACAGAAGATTTTCCATTTGGATTCAACCACAACAAGCCATTTCTGGTTGTTCTGAGTTTATATTGTTTTCAGATGCTGTTGGTAGATGTGCATAAGCGCCACGTGCCATTTTGTGAACTGGAATTTAAATGGAAAGCGTGCCCACCTGGCTCAAATCAGCCGTGTGTCGGTGGTTTTTATTTGGAGCGTACCCATTAGTACACAGAGTTTAGGGAGCTGAAATTAATTCCCACTTCCGTGCAACTACACTATGAGCAGCAGTCTAATGAGCCAAAGTAACTGAAAACACCTGTGAGACTGTGCAGGGTCTTGGAGAACACAAGAAAGCACCTTTTACATCTTTAGTTCGTGTTCAGACAGACTTCTGCACTGAATCAAAAAGTGCATGGAAAAAATATGCAGGGTCCACTTTTACATCCATCGACACACTGCATCGACCAAATATGTGCACGCTCTTGTTCCTAGTACATTACTCTGCAACGTGAATGCTATTATTTCACTCCAGGAGAAAATGATTGCTACCGGACACGCTGGCTGGCGGCTGGCTGCCTTTTACTTTAATTGGCTTACAGTTACATACATAAAACATACAGACTTAGGATCCAGCACAGTTGGGGGGGCTATGGATGGAAAAAAACACTCAAAAAAGGCATCACAAGAGAGATACCGCTCAGACATTTGGATTGCACAGAGCCAGTATAGTTCACAGAGCCTTATAAAGACACTGAAAACTTGTCTGGACACCCATTACCAGCTTTACATCAAATGCTGAACACTAAACCAGTTTGGTTCCAAGTTTCTGATCGAATTATAATAAACTTTATTCATTCATGCTCGGTGAACCGTTAATAACTGTGGAGGGTCCCTGTGTGGAGCGTATTCAGCTCAAATCACAAGCAGCGTTTCATGTGGCTGAAGCGTGCAGGAGTGCAGCAGCGGAAAGTGAAACTGAGCCGAGATGCAGCAGACACGTCGCCTGCTTCACTAACTCCACTTCAAATCAGGAATAACATGCGTACTAACAGCTGCCATTTTTAGTCCCCAACCAACTCCCCAAGTACTAAGCAGAAGTTACTTTTCCTCAAGGAGGGAAAGTACCCGTCTGATGAGTGCATGTCCAAATAAGGACTGCAACAAAAAAAAACTAAGCTATTACAGCGCTGATCGTAACAGAGAGAGGCTGATAGTGTTTCAGATAAGATAATCAAGAATGACTTAATTATTAAAAAAAGTGCTGTATCATATCTTTGTAAAAGTTAGAATTTTTTTTAAAACTGCCAAAATTAATAAAAACTTCTACACTATTAATGAAAGATTAAAAAAATGGATTGTTGCCCAAATCTTAAAGTTTCAGCTCAGTTTAATAGTGTAAACATTTTTCTTCTTTTGCACACACATTTTTTTTTTTACGAAATAAACAACAAAGCATTAACGAACACCTGTGTTCACAGATTGTTTTATCCGCTGGTTAACAATTGTCACCGATTTAGTGGCAGCCCAGAGGTGTGTCAATGGACATCTTTTGATACCAGCGTCAATAGGATACTTTAGTTTTGGTACCAATTCCAAGACAATGCTATTTCAATTAATACATATGTCTACAACGGTCATAACACAAACAACTGTGTAACACTGCCTTAAAAAAAAATAAATAAATAAATAAAACTGACAAATATTAACTAACAAGGCTAGACACAGACACAGTCTAGTAGCCAATGAGAAACCAATTATCACCCAATATTCAACTTGCACCTACTTGGTGTTACTTGAATAGCAGCTGATGTAAAATTGGTTAGATGTTTGACACAAGTATGCAGCCAAAGAGTTTAAACACATAACCTTGCATAACCTGCAGTTCTTCAACACAAAATTCATGTGATAACACCAGACAAGGCCGTATTCTAAGCCCCCCCTCCCTCCCCTCCCGAACCAAAAGCAGCCCCATGCGATCAGAAGGATCTTTTTTGTGTGTGCAGCGTCTGTATGCAAAGCGGCCTAACCGAAAACGGCTCTCCTATCTCCGCTCTAACTGATCCAGTCAGCCCCCACCTACAGCAGCCAACATGTCGGTTAACTTTCTCTCAAGATAACATTTGACCTGCTTTTTTTTTTAGAGGCAAACTGTTTAACGCCAAGTTTCAGGTTCAACATAAAGTTTTGAAACCTAAAACTGAAAGAAACAAAGCCACAAAGAAAAGACACAAGATAATTCCCAAAACAACTGATCCGTTAAGCCTAAAGGTTTGCTTTGAATACTCTCCTTAGAAAGACTTGATTTTCTGCATCACAACAACTGGTTAAGTTTCTGGATTCTTACCTTTTGACATTATTCCTTGAGTTTCGGTGGGACATATAGGTGAGTGTCCTGTGCAAGAATATAGGCTGAAATGGGATAACAAATAAATAAAAAAAAATAAAAAATGTGAAATGCTGCAATTCTACTACATTTCCTCTTATCTCAAATGGTCAAGTTCATTATGTGACTATTTTCAAGGAACACTCACAGCGATCAAGTTCCTGGTGCGGAGGAACCTGTAGATTTGGGTAGGCTCTGCAAATAAACATAATGACATCATCAGCACATGACTGTGTGTGATATACACCCTTTATATGAAGATTTTGAATCTTAAACAAGTGTCAAGCAAAAAAAAAAAAAAAAACATAAGCTTAGTACACTTAGTGCTGAAACAATCATTCATGTAAGGAATGAAAAACGTTAAACTTATCATGCAAGCCATTTCACTAAGTAAAAATACCAAACGTGCCCCTTAAGGAGGATCTGCCTGCTTTTCTCTGCTTAATTTTTTATATTTTTGAGAGTTTGTCAGACAAAATAAGATTTTTGAAGACATCACTTTGTGGTCAGGTAACCTTGTTTTCATGTTATTTAGACATTTTATACAATTGATAATAAATGAATTGATAGATTAACCAAAAACCATCCCTCCTTGCAGCAATGTTCGGAAGACTGAATGAATGAGTTCACCTTGATTTAAATATGCAAACAACCTGCAGCTGAAACAAGTTGTGACAAAAAGAAAGTATGACAACACCGTAATTAACAATGGGTGAATGTAACTGAGTAGGCTGCAGACACATTTACTCAAGTACTGTACTTAAGTGAAAATTCGAGGTACTTGAACTTACTATCATTTCCATTTTATGCAACTTTAAACTTTTACTCCCCTACATATCAGAGGTAGATAGTGTACTTTTTTTTTTAGATTAGATTGTTTTAGATTTGCCGATTTCGAATTTGAATGTTACAGATTTATAAACTGAAGTTTTTTCTGAGCAGTAGTGGCTAAAATTAGCACCACCTTAAACAAACACAGCAGTCAAAAAAATTTCACATTCTCATTAATGCAGCAGTACTATTAATATTACTGCTGCATTAATGATTAATTAATCCAAAAACATATATAATAGTAAAACACTGACAGGGAACCTCTTACTGCACAATAGGGCTGCAACTAATGATTATTTTCTATTAATCGATTAGCTGTTTGGTCTGTAAAATGTCAGAAAATGGTTTCCCAAAAGCCCAAGATGACGTCCTCAAATGTCTTGTTTTGTCCACAACTCAAATATATTCAGTTTACTGTCACAGAGGAGGTAATAAACTAGAAAATATTCACATTTAAGAAGCTGGAATCAAAGAATTTTTAAAAAATGACTCAAACCGACTAATCGATTATCAAAATAGTTGCCGATTAATTTAAGAGTTGACAACTAATCGATAAATCTTTGCAGCTCTACTGCACAATGAATATTTTTTACTTTCGATACTTTTTAAGTACATTTAAGAATACTTGCATACTTTTAATGACGTAAGGTTTTGAATGCAGGACTTTTTACTTGTGGTAGAGTATTTTCAGTGTGGTATTAGTACCTTTACTTCAGTAAAGGCTCTAAAATACTTCAGCCACCACTGGTAGTAAATTGCCAGTGGTCACGGCTCAAAGTGTACAGTATTAACAACAAGGACATGATAGTTGAGTATGTAACGTTAGTAATTAAAGGAATCGGTTCCTCCAGTTAATATGCAGCCCCTCATCTCAACATTGACACGGCCCCTTGTAACGATCGCTGTGACCTTAAATTAAACTCCAACACTGATATCTTTAAATGTGCAACTTGATCACAGCAGCTACTCACTCTCGAAGGCCTGCAGGAACAACTCGTGGTCGGCTTGAATGAGTTGCATGTTTGGCTTCTTGACTACAGCCATCGCCGAGGAGGAGGACTGGTATAACCCGTTGGCTTTTCCCCCAGAACCAAAACCCACCGGGTGGCTTCCACCTGAGGAGCTCTGCTTCTGTGGAGCCATTTGCCAAAATAAAACAACAGCCAGAGAAACTATCCCACCGCCTGATGTGAACTGTTAAAAAAATAAGAAGAAATAAACTCAGGTCCTCTTCCTTTGTCAAAACAAAAGAGCAGCGTTTGCAGAAAGCAGCCGCTTAGGCGAAACACTGTTGACTCTCCATTTTAAAAGCGGATTATGGAAGTTTCAGTCTTCTGTATTTGACACTGGCGAGGCTACAATCTAACGTTTTCGTTTATCTGTCCGTTAAACAGTTTCAGAGGTCGGCGGACAGGCTTGAAATGCGCGAAACAAGTAATCAGCCTCCAGCGAGCTGACGCCGCGGCTTGCTAGCTAACCGGCTAACTTCCCTAGCCAGTTAGCAACAACCTCGGGCTAACTGAACAGCATTGTCCGGCACTCTAATTTCACTAATCGAGAACTCGGAAGCTGCTGCCAAACGAAAATTTATTAAACACAAAAATGGCAGACGTTTTCAGGGGGTTCGATGCCATAATATCACCAGAATTCGCATTATATCTCGCCTAGCGCCAGGTATCAAGTTTGGTTAGCGGTACTGGAAATGAAAGCACCACAAAATAACATAAAGGTTATTCGGTCACTGTCTTCAAAATAAATCATAATTAAAATATTAAATTGTTTAATACATTTCACTTAGTTTTTTTGTACCACAAATACCAATATGGGAATCAGAAATACATCTCCATGAAAACAAGTTAGGGCTCTAAACCCATATTATCTGAAAATGTTATTTTGATCCATTAATCGCTTTTATTTTGAAGGTAAACTCCATCTGAGTTTCGTTTCCTCTGCCCTAACTTCGCCGACTTTAAAACAAATGTACAATGGCAGCAAAACCTGTCCTGTATGTGTCTACACACAGGACTTTTCAAAAAACTTTGGAGTGAGATTTGGTGGGGCCAACCCAAATTTTGCCCCATACAAAGCAATACAGCAAAAAAAAAAAAAAAAAGTCAAAGACAAACCTCATAAGGCCTGGCAGTAAGGGAAATTCATTCTTCAATCAATTTCCCCACCACAAAGTCCAGCAGAAAATAGACTGAAAAATACCAACAGTAAGACAAAAGACACAGTATGGCTCATTTTGTGCATGTGTTATATCACAGCCTTTCTCAAACTTTTTTTGTGCCAAGGCCCAGTAATGTTTGTCCCTCATCCTCTGTGCCCCACTTATGTAATGTTTTGGGAAAAGAGAAATGTTTCATGAAACATTTAATGAATTATTTACAGTTACATTTAGAGATGCACAATAGTGGCCCAAAGTTTCCCAGTATATGCCCCCCTGGTGAGCTGGCACAAACATCTGGACCAGTCACAGCTGCTTGGCCAACCCAATGGCACAGGTTTTGTTTCCAGATTTTGTGAGGAGACATATAATTTTGAGCATTAAACACTGAATTTTTATGCACCTATTTCTACCCTTTTCTATATCTATTTAAGCTGGAAACCATTAAAAATATAGAAAACAAGGCCCTCAGGCATTCTGCATCAACTATTCTCTTGTAGATCATCTTTTTCTAATTTAACATTATCTCTGCTGAGTAGGCCTAATTTATTCTTCCCTCCTCTTTTGCGTCTTTTTTTGGGGAAGTAACATCTTTAACATGTGCATGTGGCACTTATTCATGTGAATCATACTTTAATTCATTTAAATTAATTTATAAACCCCTGGACTTCAATAGCTCAGATGTGTTTGCAAGATTTCTGTTCATATTTACAACTTTGTGCACATTCAAAATATAACTCCTCCCATCTGTGTTCTCCGAGATTTGGAGAGTTGTAATATAGTCTGCTGTGCATGTTATTGCACCGCTGATATGGCAGTATCTCAGTCAGACCGTCTGACAGACACAGAGGCCCATTTGGGTCTCTGACAAAGTTTAGAGATGTGGCTGTACGCTGCTCTTCATTGGAGGTTCATGGAGTCACAGGACAGTGTCTTGGAGTCACAGGACAGTGTACAGGACAGTCATGGAGTCACAGGACAGTGTACAGGACAGTCATGGAGTCACAGGACAGTGTCTTGGAGTCACAGGACAGTGTACAGGACAGTCATGGAGTCACAGGACAGTGTACAGGACAGTCATGGAGTCACAGGACAGTCATGGAGTCACAGGACAGTGTACAGGACAGTCATGGAGTCACAGGACAGTGTCTTAGAGTCACAGGACAGTGTACAGGACAGTCATGGAGTCACAGGACAGTGATAGAGATAGAGCCTTACTTTCTTTTTTGATACAGAGCAGTTATCAGCACTGTTACGTTTCTCCGCCATGTTTCATTCATAAAATAGTGATGCTGTGGCAGCAAGAAAAACAAGGATACAACAAAATATATAGTTTTCATACAGACTTTTGTATACATTATATATTCTAGTGTATTATCATAATTTGTTTACCATGTGCAAATATCTTTTTTTTTACCTTTGCCGCCCCCCGATGGGAGTGCCCGGACCCCAGGTTGGGAACCACTGGTGTACAGGACAGTGTCTGACTGTCCCAGGACAGGCATAGAGTCACATGACAGTGTCTTGGAGTCACAGGACAATGTACAGGACAGTCATGGAGTAACAGGACAGTGTACAGGACAGTCATGGAGTCACAGGACATTGTACAGGACAGTGTCTGACTGTCCCGGGGCAGTCGTGGAGTCACAGGACAGTGTCTGACTGTCCCGGGGCAGTCGTGGAGTCACAGGACAGTGTCTGGGAGTCACAGGACAGTGTACAGAACAGTCACGGAGTCACAGGACAGTGTACGGGACAATGTCGGACTGTCTTGGGACAGTCCTCAGGACACTACTAACAGGACAGGACAGTTTTTGCTGCCACTGCTTCTCCAAATGTAGGTTGAAGTCATGTTGAAGCCTCCACAGATTGTTGAAAGATCCCGCCTTCTTGCAGCTCCACCCAATCATTGTGCTTGTTAGTGAAAGCCCGAGCTCTCACTGGTGGGATACATTGATGTCATTCTACTGTAAGCAGATGCACATTTGCCACCTGCAGACAAAACATTATTAAAATTAAATAAATATACCTTGCTGACTCAAGTAAAGTCCTAATTCAGTTAATGAAAAAAAAGTTTAAAATAAATGAAGTTGTGTATAATGGGATTTTCCTCTGATTTTTCTTTGAAAACAAATAAATTAAAATCATTATACATATAGTAGGTTTGTGACATTCACCAGTTAAAATGGATGCAAATTGAAAGCACATATAGCCACTGATTGATTGCAATTCATTGACTTGAAAAGCAAGTATTATAGAGCCGATTTCACGCTTGTATCCAGCAATTAATCATCACACATCTACAGTAATAATAACAATTCAATATGTTGAAATTATACCACATCACATCAAACATTCTTTGTTTATGTGGAATGGAATGTGGTATGATTTTTGAAAATTTGAATATTTGTGCTTAAACATAAATGCATAAAAACATTCAAATTTCTTGTTGGAAATATATAAAGAAAGTGGAGATTAAAAGAGATGACATTTCATGGTACCTCCTGATATGGTTCAGGATGAGCACAGAGCTGCCTGCACATGACTGAACCACTGACCCCAAAACATAATGAACACTAAAATAGCTCATGAGCACAGTGATTGAACTTCTACACTGCATGGTGATATATTTTCACTGTGTTACTCAGCAGCATGCAACAATAACTAACCAGTCTGAGTCAGTGAGTGGGTCTAAACGACTGAAAGCCAAGGAACTCACTGACAGTGTGTCTCATTCATTTTTTTTTATGTTGAAATGTCAGTCGGAAGGAGCTTCAAGTGCACAATATTGAACAGACTTTTATAGAGGCAACCTTAGCCTTCATAGTCTTCTGATGTTTAAAATTACTTATTTACCACAAAAATACTTCCAGTGATAATAAAGTAAGGCAGAATGTTTTTGTTTTTTTACAGAGCTGGCCCTACATTTTTAGACAATAACAAAATAAAAATGGAACTTACTTAACAAAAAATGAAAACATTTTGTGCCATTTTTGCCAACAAATAGTGACAAAAAAACAAGCACAGTGACAGGCAAAATGAACAGCTAGGCTAAGTAAGTAATTTACTGTCCCCTACAAAACAAGCACTCCCGGGATTCTGTGGTGAAAAAAATATATTCGTAGGCTTTGATGATAAAAGACAAATACTGTATTTACTGTAGTCTATTTATATATGGTGTTGCTGCTAACAGGTCTCTCTTTAGTCTTTACGTGCTTATTAGTACACGATGTGTGCTTAATATTTACACGTCACAATAAGAAGGGCCCCCAAACCAAATCCTGCTTACACCCCCAAAAGCCAAGGGCCGGCCCGTTCTTTCCATTGCGGATGATGTATTTAACACAAAAAAACCTGACTCGTTAATCACGACACGGAACAACATTTTTATAATAAAACCTTCACCGCTTGGACTATAAGTTATGATTTATTATTCAAACATATTCCCTTTAACAGTTAGCCATGATAGTGGTTTGTCAAACTAACATAAAGTAATGCACACATACAGAATGAATGAACCCCAGAGAGAAAGCAAGTAGTGAAAGTGAACAATACTGGATTAAATCAGTAGACTTTTTTTTTTTTTTTAACACAAACATGATACAAAAAACTTGAATGACAGACTGGAAACAGTGTTCGGGAACGTGTAAACGTAGACAAATTAAAACACAAATAAAACACATTGACCTCCAACCTATATCTTCAATCCCTTCCCCTTGGCATGGAGAGAATAAACAAAGGATAAAAGGATACATTCGTTTCCCAGTGTTTACATTTCTTTAGTCTTTTATTGTGCTTATCCTGTTGTTCCGGGTCTGTCACCTGGAACCAGGATAATAATGAACCACTGTCTGTCCCTCTCACAGCTCAGACGCATGTTAGATGTGCTGAATTCAGACCACACTAGGCCTGCACGATTAATCGTTATTAAAAATGCGATCTCGATTCAACCTGTTCACGATTTAATTTTTAAATGACTTTGATTCTTTTTTTTCAGCCTTCATTTTGATAGGACAGCTGAAGACATGAAAGACAAGCAGTTAAAGAGTGTGCTAAGAAATCATTCCGTTTTTGATACTGTACTTAAATTGGCAATTGACAAACTCCATTTCTCTATGGACTGAAGCTGTAGCTGCTTGATTGACATGTTGTAAAGACATGTTGAAGGAGTTCAGATAGAGCCTGTATCAGGCTCCTATTTAGTTCAATGTGTTATATGTCACTATTTTTGGTAGCTTACTGTACTTAAATGGCCAGTATGTACTTTATTTTCTTCATTCATTGAAGCCTCTATGTTTACAGGCTTGTGTTGACGCGCAATGTGCTATAGGTGCCCAAAAAAAATCTAAGTTTGGTACTTCCAATTTGTCTTTTCATGGTTCATGTATGCAATAAACATTACACTTCGTGAGAAAAAAATCGTGGCAGAGAATCGGGATATCAATTCTAAGCTAAAAAAAAAAAAAAAAATCATGATTCATATTTTTCCCCGAATCGTGCAGGCCTAGACCCCACCAGAAACATTCCCATCAAAACACTGCCGTGTCTCTGAAACATCATGACCCGACACCAACTTTAAAAAGGTAAAACACACCACTTATTTAAAAGTCAAATGTTGACATCCCCACCCAATTAAAACCTATTAGAGAAGACAAAACCTACACTATTTACCTTTGAAATTCTAGTGCAGGATGGAGTCATTGGCCCCCCTCACAGCTAGTGAGGGATAATTAAAACCGAGAGCGTCCATCAGCGTTAATATTTTATTTAACCTGCTGTTTCGAGGTCACAACTTAACTGCTTTGTTTTTTAGGCCTAATATTCTAAGTGAGAGATTTAACTATAATGCTATTTTCTTTCAGTAGAAGTAGACTTAAAAGTCTAAATGCGTCCTGATAAAAGACTTATCTACACAGTCACACATATCTTATGACCACCATTATCTCAAGATAGAGGTAATTAAGTTGTGATATAAGTTATGTCAAGAGAATGAGATAAGGACCTAAGTATCACAGGTTAATGCCTTAAGAGAAATTAATAAGCACTACAGAAAAAAAAAAAAAAAAATTAATTTGTAAACAGAAAAAAACCGTTGATCTTGAGGTAAATACGTTAGCAACCAGTCACACTTGACTTCTGTAACAAATCCAAAGTTTTAAATTCTAAAGTGTCTCGGCTGAACGACTGAACATCTTCGCTCCTCATCACACACTGGGGTGGTGTTTAAATGGATGGCATTATCGAGGGTTAAGTCCTTCAAGTCAGGCAAAAAAGTGCAAAGTTGTCTTGAGAAGCAGTTATGATTTTGTATAAAGTTTTACCCAGGCCAGTTTAACATCCAAAACACAGAGACAAACAGACAGAGGTTGTTTCCCCATCAGTGCTCCTGACGTCATCTGGGACATCCTGATTGTTGCTGAACATGCTTGATCTTCAAGTGTTATGCAGTCACATAATCCAAACTGTCACTCTGGACAGCGCAGGCATGGAAAGAACTCAGGGTAACGCATGATATCCTGCAACAAAACATTTTGTAGGGGGGAGCGTAGCTTTGGTTAGTGGGGTTTCAGTGTTTTCTCCAGAGTACGTAGGTTATGAGCAGGATGAGGCCTGCCGACAGGCCTGCAATCACAAACTGGTGGATCGAGAGGACGTTTTCCAGTGTGTGGATCCTCTCTTCCATGGCACTGGTGTGAAAGTAGTCATAGACGCCAGCTCCAATGCTCCACAGCGCCCACACTGCATCCAACACCAGCGGCATGGTGAAGCACCCAGCTGCAGCAGGTCAGACAGGGTCTGTCAAAGACTGGAACACAAGGCATACCAAGATCTCAACCGAGGCACTGAGCAATGTTAGATCTGAAGGTCAGTCCTCTAACTTTTACTGTAAACTGTAATTTCCGCAGAATTATATTTTTGCTGACATGGAATTTCAAGTCTTGAAAAGTCCCCTCGGTCAGTGACATTGGACACTGACAGCTTACACTCGGAGTAATGTGCAAACGTGTAATTTAATCACGTTTTACCAGAAGAATATTTTAAAAGTTACAGACATTGCTTGCTTTTTGTTGTTGTAATGCTTTGTATAGTTGAAATCTATGATTATATACATTTTTCAATTTCCAAAACACTAGGCTTTGTAAAAAATAACAAATCACATGAACAAATCTGTAAAACAAGACCATAACTCAAATTGTGACTTTTTAATTGTAATTTGATTGGAACAATTCACTTAAACAGCACACGTTTTGTTAAACTATATCAATAAGCCGATACAGTTATCGTCCATGTAAAGTTAAACAGCTTTATAGATTATTATTTGTTATGACGAATGAAAGAATGGCTCATGACGTGTAAGACGTCTTAATAATGCTTTGCCTACGTAAACTCGTCTATGTAGTAAGGGTTTATTAAATTCTACATTTTTTAAATACAATTAGGCATGCGTAGCACGACTTGCTGGAACGCTGTTAAATATGTTCAAACTAGCATAAGGTTACAATTACAACAATGTAACTGTAAATACTTGCAACACCCGGACTAGTTGAATATGTAGGAAAATAACCAAACAACGTTATTGAATCAGCCTTATGCTAGCAAGCTAACGCCTAGCCAGTGTACAGATTTGTTCTTACCATCCAGCACTGCTATTTTCAAACCAATATTACTTACAACATGAGCTACTTGTAAAATGTTCAAGGATCGCGCACCGTCTTTACACCATCCGATGCATGGAAATGCATCATACTTCTGTAGTTATCATGTTTCAGGGAATTATAGAAAACCTATCTCCCCTGAACCAAAGAATTTCTAATATAGGAAGACGTTCCACTCCCTCGTTACTTCCGGCTTCTGAACTGGTTGCAGTTCCACCAGAGTTCCATATAGGGGGCGCTCACAGGCCGTTGCAGAATGAATGGGACTCTATGGAGCTATACCCCTCAAAACCCACTTTTCTTAGGATATAATTTTTTGTCTAGTAATTTGAATGTTGCATTCGAAAGGGGAGGCTAAGAAAATACGCACTGCTGTGTGTTAGATTTTTTTAAAGTGGCTTTTTTGTTCTAAAAAGCCTTTTAAAATGTCAATGACGTCATACACATATACGGCCAAAGATACTGCTTTACGGCGAGCTCTGAGTCGCTTCCTTTGTTCTCTCGAGGCATCAACAACACAGCTGACAGGTTAGGCTCTCCCTGTCAATATACGTGCTAGAAAGAGGTTTGCTGATGTTTTAAAGACCACACCAAAATATTCACTCAGACATTCAGGTTCTGCTTCGGATGCCGTCAAGCGGGATCTCCGATCGTAATCACTCCTTCACTGACCAATCAGCATTCATTAGCAGAATGCTAGCGTGTTATGGGCTACAACGACTCACCCTGTAAGAAATCAAAAGGACATAAGTACTCGTTCATTCAACTTTCGACCTATAACCCATGTTGAACTTGCAAAAACTACAATCAAATCTGAGGTTTCTCAACGACAATCAGGCGAAAGAGACACATTTAGCCGTCTAGCTCCATAGAGTCCCATTCATTTTGCACTGGACCGCGATCACCCCCAGTGGAACTCTGGTGGAACTGCAACCAAAATCCGGTACAATGGGGCTGGATAGGGAGTGGAACGGCTTTCCGTAGACCGGCTTTGCTTGAATCCTTGAACCACTATATCTACTTCCAACTGGATTAAAAGATTTTTGAAAAATCCAAACAGTTTGTGGAACATTGTGCCAAACTTTATATTTGAAAAACTTGGTAAAATCACATTCTTGCTTCAATGCCCATACTCCATTAACAGACTGCCAGTTAAATTTCTTATTTCTTTTCACTCTATGAAAACATGATCTGTAAACCACAAGTTCAATAAAAAAAACAAAAAAAACAACTATATCTACTTCCGGTTGTGTTCACGATCAAGTTCCCCTTCTCCTGAGAAAGGTAACGTTACGCCAAACTTCATGTCGACTTCATTTGCTAGACTTTTCGACGCCATAAAAATATAATTAATACAACATTGCGACCTTTTATTATCACAAAGGCCATCTGCTGTGATATTTGGCTGCATACAAGAAATCTGTCGAGGTGCGTTTCAATTTGAATGGCGTATTGGGGTTGAAGTATGCATACTTTGACCGATCAACACTGCCAGGCGCGGTGGCCAAGTGGTAAGGCGTCGGTCTCGTAAACCGAAGATCGCGGGTTCGAACCCCGTCCGTGCCTGACGTGTGTTAATCAAAGGTGCTCTTTTTTCGTGTACACCATTGTGTTGTAAATTTGCATACAATATTTAAAAATGAATGTGTTGTCCACCTACTCGTTTATATACGAAATTCACATACTGTTGCAAACATAAATGCAATGTCATTCATATGATTATTATTTGTTAATAGGCAAAAAGAGTCTTGTTATGGGTTGTGAGTGAATGCAACTTCTATTCCAAAAGGAAAAAGAAAGATAAACAGAAGAAAAAAAAAATTCCATATACGTGCAACCTCTGCATTGATTTATTGGTCGACATTTCGGTCACGACGATATTTCTCAAGCGTTTTTTTTTGTTTTGCTATGGAAATGGTTCTTCGGTGAATTAATTCCCTGCACCACAAAGGAGATAAAGCAAGTGTGTGTGTTTGTGTGTGTGTGTGTGTGTCCGCGTGTGTGAATGCAACTTCTACAGACAACTACTCGAGGCGGGGTATATATATATATATATATATATATATATATATATATATATATATATATATATATATATATATATATATATATATATATATATATGGTTATGGCTGCAGCCTGGAGCGTCCCATGCATGGTCCTATGCTATAGTCCCATCCCATCCCATGTCATGCTGTTCGGTCACCGGAGTCACAGGTAAGTTCGTCGTAACCACGTTTGTTGCAATCAATTTAAAAAAGTTAAAACAGTGAAAGTAACAATTTTAGCCATATATACAGTTTGCTGATTTCTGGATGTTATTGTGTTGTGTCCCTGATGTTAACGAAACATTTGATGAAACCTGCATCAGTGTTGGTTGACATTTGTTAGCGAATATTAGCTAACGTTACCAAGAGCAATTTATGGTTGCAGACTTTGATGATTTCTTTCTGTGTTGTTGGAGATAATTTCTTAAAAGTCCACAAGAGAGCGCTAAAGTCCTTCAAGTTATCATAGTGTACCGCTACACTGTTATTTATTGTTTGTTACAACATCCAAGTTGCCATATCGTATATAATGAATATTTAGACGACTGTACTTTTCTGACCTTACTATGGGGGACTTGTATTGTCTTTTAAACACTGTATTTCTTGAACTTTAAATATAATTCAACTGAAAAACCAATTTTAAAATGTATGTAAATAAAATAAATATATACATTTAAATAAATAATACAAACAAACAAAATTTGACCCAAATAAATGTGTTGTGATGTTAGTGCACTTCCACAACCTACTGAAAACTCCTAAAATATATTTTTAATATATCAAAATAATAAATACAATATATCAACATTAGACCATAATAAATTAGATCAAATATGTTGAAGTGTATTGTCACAACCTACTGAAAACTCTTAAACATGTATTCAACATTTTGGTAAACTATATTCAACATATTCCATGCAGCACAATAATCGTTTATTCTTGGTTTCATTATTGTTGGAAGCCAAAATTGTAATTAAGAAAAATATAAATTTGATTAATCACCCAGCCCTAATGATAATATTGTAATATATTCCACCACAACAGAATTGTCATCATATGCTTTTTATTGGACTGAGTGTAAGAAATGAGTTTACATCTTCATTACATCAGAGCACAGACCTGCATTATGATCAACAAGTCATCTTCATATATTGTATGTCGTACAGGTGTAATGTGGATGTGCAGAGCTTTATATTGCTTTACTTGAAATACTGAAATGATTCCAGCATGTCGTGTGTGAA
This sequence comes from Perca flavescens, assembly GCF_004354835.1. Taxonomy (NCBI): domain Eukaryota; kingdom Metazoa; phylum Chordata; class Actinopteri; order Perciformes; family Percidae; genus Perca; species Perca flavescens. Next base: position 22,986,335 of record NC_041345.1, on the reverse strand, counting down.
CCTTAAAGCTACTGCTGAGTATTAACAACCACCACCTCCCCGTTAATGTTAAGCTGTGTGGTTTCCCAGTCGAAAACATTTCCTCTTGGTACTGTCTTCCCAGAGAACATGTCTTGGATCATGCGGTCTGAGAGGACAGAGTCCCACATATTAATATCACCGATCTCCCCAACAAAACTCTGCTTGGCATCAAATGGACCCACGTAACTATCCAGATCTTGTCCGATGATAACCTTGCCTCCGGGTTGGACTGTGTGACCCTTCTTGAAAATTTTGGTCAAGCTTTTCCTCCCATCCATGAAGAGAGCGGCCGCACCTGAGCTGGAATCCCAGGTGACACACAGGTGGGTCTGCAGGGCACCGATGTCAGGGACTCGGAAAAATACAGGTTCATCCACCAGGTAAAAGGACAATCTAAACACACATATTCATAACAGTACAGAGGCTTTAACAATGCAACATTCAAATAACACACAGTTATTGTACTGTATTACCTTAATTGTGTGATCATATAAAACTATTTTTAATGTAATAACTCATGAATACATGTCAAAATTATTGGTAGCAGTAGTAATATAGTTGTTATGAGTATTAGCTAATTTTATTTCAGTTTCATTTGTAGTAGCAGTAGTATTGTAAGCAAAAGTAGATTAATCTTTGTAGTATCAGTACTTGTTGTAGTAGTGTCCTTCGTAGTAGCTGTAATAGCAGAAGTATTGTAAATAGCAGTTTAAGGCGGCCGCCTTAACAACACGTGCCTGCCGCCTTAACTAAGTCATCAAATGGCAACGCCAACCCTACCACCTTAGCTAACAAATGTTCTGCCTGAAACCCTGTACTTCGTAGTAGTAGAATAGTCTTTATTGTCGTGGTACATGTATAACGAAATTGGATGCAGTCCTATCAGTGCAAAACATCTGCATCACTGAGGCTTAAAACACCATCGATCCCACTGTGCACACAGCACAGCGTCTCCAACTCTCCACCAAGGAGAGAAGACGGCAAGTTCAAGACAAGACAAGTTCATGAAAGGTTGGTATCTATCTCGTGAACACCTTTACACAATCACATTCACATTCACCAACCCGACTCTTAGCAAACAAGCGATTGCGCCTGCTTTAGAAAGTTAACTAGTCGCAAGTTTGCGGTAAAATGCAGTTGGGTTGTCGAAGTCAAAACACTATGTAGCAGCTGTGAATCAAATAAACGTATTATAAATAATGTTATGTCATTTTTTACTATTACACTGAATGTTTGCTGCTTCAATCCAGATGAGTATTGAAAAGTATTTTCCGCGACTGAAAAATGCACGTTTTGAGGATGAGGACCAGCCTGAACCGGAGGTATCAGTCTGAAACAGAGCTCAACAGTCCGACCAGTGTAAATAGTTATGTTATTAATTTGTTTACAATATTTTCAGGCTTCAACCAGTGAAAGACAGGGTCAGGGAGAGAAAGAGATAGATTCGTTAGGCATTGAAGTAGGAGAGGAGGACAGCATCCAGCTGCGTGTCCTCCTCAGTTTTTGACCCCCCCTCCTCCCCCAGTAAAATTGGTAGATCACTAAATATTGTCAAATGTTAAATTCAGAATATCGGCGTTTGGTTGTGTCTACCTACCTGCCGTCCAGCTCACGCCACACATTCAGCTCGTCAGCGCGTTGGGTCCGGTACGAAAACAGGATGATCTCGCGACTACCGGTGAGCTCTGTAGCCACGCGCATGCACAGAGTGAAAGCCCTCAGGTTCAGGGGCTTCAGAGGGACCATCTCCACATAACTGGTACTCGTCTCCGAGGGGAACACCAAGGACTTAATGCTCACACTCTCTGAGAGAAGAAAAACAAAAACATACAAGATATATTAGATGTGTTTATGTTCTAAATATATGTGCAATATGTGTATAATTCAGAAAAGAGTGGTTTTATTCAATTAGTTTTTAGGATGTTTTTTTTTGTCTCATGTTTTTATATTTCTTATGTGTAAAAGCAACACAACTAAAGCCTAATTTCTATGCATCTTAATTGTCTGCACTTGTCAATGTAAATACTAACTTCTAATTAGGATTTTATTTCTTATGCACCTCATCTACTAGCAGCAGAGTTTCTGTCCAGCTACCGTTTAGCACTTTCTTGATTCATCAATCCTTTTGTCTAGAATGCAGAAAAAAATGAAGTTTCCAGACCCTATGGTCATGTCTTAAAATATCTTGTTTTATTCAACTTAAAGTCCAAAACTCCAAAATATTCACTTATTACTACTACTACTATAGAAAACTGTCAAACAGAAAAAACAATTGCATTTCAACTGGAAAGACAGATTTTTTTCATCAACCTCTTGATTAATGGACTAATCGTTTTTGCTCTAGTTAAATTTGCAGACCAGTGCCCCTAAATTAAAAACAAAACATTAAATGAATACTTTTTATTCAGGTATGCACATAAAGACACAAGGGAAAAGAAAGATATACAATTACCGGCCAAGGAGACGGCAACAAGGAACAGGACGGCATAAAGTCTCATTTTGTCTGAGCAAACCTGCAGAAAAAAAGATTTTACTCTTTAACTCATTCCACACATAATGCTATTTTAAAGTGCTCATATTATGCTTTTTGCCATAAGTACAGAACTGAAATATACCAAGCAAACAAATACGTCAATACACAAGAGATACCAAATAAAATTATGCTGATAACATATAGCACTCCCAATTACACCCTTTAACAGTACTCTGTACATTACAGAAACGTATACAGAACATACTACTACATGTACAATGTCTCTGCATGGCTACTGAGTGCCGCTCTTTCATCCATGATGTTGCGGTTAGCATTGCTAGAGGCTAGTGTGGCTAGCTTACTCTTCGTCATGTAATTAACTTCATTACTTCACAATGTGCGAACATACTGTGTTAAAATACTCTCCTCATTACATATACACATTCACATAACACTCTGTTAACCAATAACACATATTATAGGAGACTCATACCTGAAAAGGGGAGTAGTTGAATGAAAGATGCACGGACTCAAACTTTCCTCAGATCATATGTGTAATGAGAAGGCAACATGCACCACAATTTATAGCATGGTCTGGGTGAATTCTAGATTCTGATTGGCTGCAGGGTGTCCATAAAAAGTGATATAGGACACCTACTAAAGGAGTTCCAGGGAAACTGACTGTTTACTGTTCTAAATGATTGACTTCAGCGGAGGCACTGATGAAAAATAAGATATCACAAACGTACTGTACTGTAACTGCTGCAACTGACAATAACAACTTTAACCATAAACTGTGATATAGCCTTCCATTAAAATATGAAAATGCCAAAATGACTCAATATGAACCCTCAACTGCTGTTACTCAACTGCTTGCTCTGACTTACCGGTAGGCTAATACGCATTAGGCTACTTTTACTTTTTTTTGCTGTGACTTAGTTTGCCTGGGACCTTTTCAATGGAATTCCATTGCTGTGCAACAGCCCGGCCGTTTGACGTGTGTTTACAGGGTTTGGTGCGTTTGACAAAGTGCGGTGTGAAAGCAAACCAAACCAAATGAAAAATGCAACAGTGTTGCAGCTTCACCCCTGAATCGCACCTAGTCCACTTAACTACAGGTGTGAAAGCAACCTAATATTCTCTTACACTCTTTCTATCATTTCTTTGTCTGAATATTTTTGTTTTATAGAAAATGACGACCACAAATCCATTAGTAAATCAAAATAATGTGACTATTTCACGACCTGGCGTGAGACCGGGTTGGGTAAAGGGGGGGAGAGCTTAATGGGAGGACAAATGGATCCACATCAGCTTACCAAAACTGTGGAGAAATCACGTGGCTGTGGCTGTTCTTTCGGATTATCTGAAGTGTCATCAGCATATCCACCTTGTTCAATGGTCCATTAAAACTAAGTCAACATTTCGTTGTCAACATTAAGTCATTGAATTAACATCGGAATCTGTTGTTGATTCTAGATGATTTTGCATCCTGTTTTAATATTGAAACAATGTTGAAATCCTGTTCATAGATCAACAGAATTTCTATGGTATTTCAGTTATCAGGAATTTTGTAACAATGTTGAAAGTTCAACTGAACTAAGGATCAATGAGATTTCACTGGAATTTCAGTTGTTATTAAGCCATAGAAAATGATTGCTAGGCATACGGAAATGAAATGACCTAAATTAAGTAGCCTATAATGAATATCCTGCTTTATCTACAGCCAGGATGTTAAAATGTGATGGAACATTTGAAAGCTTGTATGCCTATAGCACATGTGTCAAACTCAAGGGCCAGCGGGTCAAATCCGCCCCTCGCAGATTATGATCCGCCCGCATATCAATTTTGGTTGACAATACATTTTGGCCCACCTACTTTTTGTCAGTTTTTCTGACGTTTTTGTCACTTTTGGCAACATTTTTGTAATTCTTTCTGATGTTTTTGCCACTTTTTCCAACATTTTTCTCAGTTTTTCTGACGTTTTTGTCACTTTTGGCGAAATTTTTGTAATTTGTTCTGATGTTTTCTTTTCTACGATGGCTGAAGAACTTTCTCCTGACTTCTTTAGGACTTTATGTTGACCAAACTGTAAGTGAGAAGACTATATGACACATGCAATAATACAGTCAAATATATTTTACTTTTTCGACTAAATAAAAGGCCCTTGGTATGATTCTTGTTTCCCAGTGTGGCCCTTAGTAAAGTTGAGTTTGACACCCATGGCCTATAGCCTAGCCTAAAACACTGACCACACCACACTATTTAAGGTAAAAGCAAATGAATTGTATTAGCCTTCTTTCATTATTTGTCCTCTTTAGCCTATTTACAGTTCATGGTCCTCTGACGGCTGACTGGTTTGTGGTCCAGTCCCTCCTGCCCGTTCTGGCATAGCGCAGCCACTTTTGCACAGCCCGGGAAAAAGTAAATTGGGTGATGGCGGCTGTCCCCATCTGCTGTGTAAAAGCATCTAAAACAGAAAATACAAGCACAATGCAAATAATTTGCCTTTAAGTTAAACAGAACACCCACATATTTTGTATGCACACTTGGAAACAAATTCAGTAGCCTAGGATTTTTCAATGATCGGATATAAGGCAAATTGTCCAGTGTTGTAGGCTAGCCTATCATGTATTTCCTACATTCAAAGCACTTTTCAAAATTGCCCAAGAATATGTGCATGGGTTTATTCGAATTAAAGGGAGGCAAAAAGGATCAGCTTGCAGCGACACCTTTCGTAAGGAAAATTTCCGGGGCCAAGTGACTCGAAAAAAACTCATGTTTTTTGTTTTGTTCTGGCCGGGGGGTGGGGGGAATAATGTCACGGTGACAGCAATGTAGACTAACAATGCAGCCTGGACTACTGACACACGCGGGCTGCCTGCTGCCTCCGGCTGTCTAACGAGTCACTTTGCCACCCAGTCAGTAGGCTAGGCTAAACTAGGAACTTTTGTATCGGACTGCCTAGAAAGATAGCAACACAGAACGCCGTTGCCATATGATTCATTTTGGATCTCAGTGAAATTAAATTTACTCTGGCTGGCACAAATGTTGGCATTTGTATCAATATCAGAAATTGTGGCTGTGACGATAGTGGCAGCTGTAACGAAAAAGTGGCCAGGCAGGCTACACTGCTTAGCGTTGGTGCCGGTGTTAACCGGCGGTTAAGAAGAAATAGCGGTGCTGTGTTAATAGATTTCACGACATACATGCTCCCCTAATGTATCTGCCTACTTAGCAATTGGTGTAATGGTAGGCGTACCATTTTTTTTTCATATTGTTTTTTATTTTGGATCAGATTCATTCGCGGTTTCTATGACGCTTTTCTGCATCTGTGAGACGTGCAACTTTGAGTCCTGTGAAGAGAAGACGCCCATCAGCTGCAGGAGTCTGTTAAACTCCATCAGGACAGAAACGGTAAGAACAGACGAGCTTTGTGCAGCTGTTGTATAGCTTGTTCTTTAATGTTACACTGTAAATAGTGTACAACATTTTAGTATTTAAGATAACTTTCATAGTCTGTTCTTGTGAAGTAGAAGCACTTCCTCCTCTGCAAAAATAAAGACTGTGTTTTGTAAAAATACAATGTTAAAATCACTGGGACTGTATGGAATAGCCACACTTTGATTGTTTTCTGTAATTTTAACCAGCCAATATTTATAATTCATCCTACATTGAAGTTATTTAAAAATACACAACATAAAGCTTATGGAGGAACAATGTCTGTGTTAGTTTTCAAAATGGCACGTGTCTGACTGGATTATCTTTGCTAATGCCACTTATTTATTAATGTTTTTCCTGTCTCACTGTCTTTATTTTATGATAGCAGAGTTGACTCACAGATGGAGGAATATCTGATAGAAGAGAATATAAACACCACCAGCACAATGAGCTCATCAGCAAAGGTAGGGCCACAATAAAACACATTTTTATTAAAATTAAGTACAAGTCCTGTTCATTTTTTCCTTTAGACAATGTTACCTGATTCACAGAAAATATCTGGTTGTTTGATTAAAAAAAGTGAAAGGTATAGGCCTGTGTACATAACTTTGAAGTTGACTTTAGTTATGACTCCCAAGGTGCATTTCTGTAAGAAACATCACTAAGCTTAAAATTCTGTTAAACACAATTTTAAAATTCTGGGTCAATTGTGGGTGAATTCAGCAGCTATAGTGCCATGTGTTGGTCTGAACTATACCGACAAATTGTTTTGAATTAGGTATCACTCTGAAGAATAATATCTACATTAAATACAAAAAGAAATATGACTCATAAAAGGTATAGCAGTGGATATAAAGGAATGACATGATAAATCAATGGCAAGTATAGTAACAGTAAGTATAATACAACTATGACTAACAGACGGGCAGGCGTTTTTTTTTGCTATGAAAATGGTTTTTCGGGTGAATTAATTCCCTGCACCACAAAGGAGACAAAGTGTGTGTGTGTGTGTGTGTGTGTGTGTGTGTGTGTGTGTGTGTGTGTGAATGCAACTTCTACAGACAACTACTCGAGGCGGGTATATATATGGTTATGGCTGCAGCCTGAGCGTCCCATGCTATGGTCCCATCCATAGACAGTATATAAGGCATAGATATAAGGTCCCATCGGTCCCATCCCATGTCATGCCGTTCGGTCTCATGCCGAGGCTGTCCAACGGTAAGTTCAGAGGGTCAAAAATACGAAATCGCGAATTATTTTCCAGATGGAGTCACCGGAGTCACGGGTAAGTTCGTCGTAACCATATACTGTCTATGGTCGTAACCACGTTTGTTGCAATCAATTTAAAAACGTTTAAACAGTGAAAGTAACAATTTTAGCCATATATACAGTTTGCTGATTGCTGGATGTTATTGTGTTGTGTCCCTGATGTTAACGAAACATTTGATGAAACCTGCATCAGTGTTGGTTGACATTTGTTAGCGAATATTAGCTAACGTTACCAAGAGCAATTTATGGTTGCAGACTTTGATGGTTTCTTTCTGTGATGTTGGAGATAATTTCTTAAAAGTCCACAAGAGAGCGCTAAAGTCCTTCAAGTTATCATAGTGTACCGCTACACTGTTATTTATTGTTTGTTACAACATCCAAGTTGCCATATCGTATATAATGAATATTTAGACGACTGTACTTTTCTGACCTTACTATGGGGGACTTGTATTGTCTTTTAAACACTGTATTTCTTGAACTTTAAATATAATTCAACTGAAAAACCAATTTTAAAATGTATGTAAATAAAATAAATATATACATTTAAATAAATAATACAAACAAACAAAATTTGACCCAAATAAATGTGTTGTGATGTTAGTGCACTTCCACAACCTATATATATATCAAAATAATAAATACAATATATCAACATTAGACCATAATAAATTAGATCAAATATGTTGAAGTGTATTGTCACAACCTACTGAAAACTCTTAAACATGTATTCAACATTTTGGTAAACTATATTCAACATATTCCATGCAGCACAATAATCGTTTATTCTTGGTTTCATTATTGTTGGAAGCCAAAATTGTAATTAAGAAAAATATAAATTTGATTAATCACCCAGCCCTAATGATAATATTGTAATATATTCCACCACAACAGAATTGTCATCATATGCTTTTTATTGGACTGAGTGTAAGAAATGAGTTTACATCTTCATTACATCAGAGCACAGACCTGCATTATGATCAACAAGTCATCTTCATATATTGTATGTCGTACAGGTGTAATGTGGATGTGCAGAGCTTTATATTGCTTTACTTGAAATACTGAAATGATTCCAGCATGTCGTGTGTGAACCTTAAAGCTACTGCTGAGTATTAACAACCACCACCTCCCCCGTTAATGTTAAGCTGTGTGGTTTCCCAGTCGAAAACATTTCCTCTTGGTACTGTCTTCCCAGAGAACATGTCTTGGATCATGCGGTCTGAGAGGACAGAGTCCCACATATTAATATCACCGATCTCCCCAACAAAACTCTGCTTGGCATCAAATGGACCCACGTAACTATCCAGATCTTGTCCGATGATAACCTTGCCTCCGGGTTGGACTGTGTGACCCTTCTTGAAAATTTTGGTCAAGCTTTTCCTCCCATCCATGAAGAGAGCGGCCGCACCTGAGCTGGAATCCCAGGTGACACACAGGTGGGTCTGCAGGGCACCGATGTCAGGGACTCGGAAAAATACAGGTTCATCCACCAGGTAAAAGGACAATCTAAACACACATATTCATAACAGTACAGAGGCTTTAACAATGCAACATTCAAATAACACACAGTTATTGTACTGTATTACCTTAATTGTGTGATCATATAAAACTATTTTTAATGTAATAACTCATGAATACATGTCAAAATTATTGGTAGCAGTAGTAATATAGTTGTTATGAGTATTAGCTAATTTTATTTCAGTTTCATTTGTAGTAGCAGTAGTATTGTAAGCAAAAGTAGATTAATCTTTGTAGTATCAGTACTTGTTGTAGTAGTGTCCTTCGTAGTAGCTGTAATAGCAGAAGTATTGTAAATAGCAGTTTAAGGCGGCCGCCTTAACAACACGTGCCTGCCGCCTTAACTAAGTCATCAAATGGCAACGCCAACCCTACCACCTTAGCTAACAAATGTTCTGCCTGAAACCCTGTACTTCGTAGTAGTAGAATAGTCTTTATTGTCGTGGTACATGTATAACGAAATTGGATGCAGTCCTATCAGTGCAAAACATCTGCATCACTGAGGCTTAAAACACCATCGATCCCACTGTGCACACAGCACAGCGTCTCCAACTCTCCACCAAGGAGAGAAGACGGCAAGTTCAAGACAAGACAAGTTCATGAAAGGTTGGTATCTATCTCGTGAACACCTTTACACAATCACACATTCACATTCACCAACCCGACTCTTAGCAAACAAGCGATTGCGCCTGCTTTAGAAAGTTAACTAGTCGCAAGTTTGCGGTAAAATGCAGTTGGGTTGTCGAAGTCAAAACACTATGTAGCAGCTGTGAATGAAATAAACGTATTATAAATAATGTTATGTCATTTTTTACTATTACACTGAATGTTTGCTGCTTCAATCCAGATGAGTATTGAAAAGTATTTTCCGCGACTGAAAAATGCACGTTTTGAGGATGAGGACCAGCCTGAACCGGAGGTATCAGTCTGAAACAGAGCTCAACAGTCCGACCAGTGTAAATAGTTATGTTATTAATTTGTTTACAATATTTTCAGGCTTCAACCAGTGAAAGACAGGGTCAGGGAGAGAAAGAGATAGATTCGTTAGGCATTGAAGTAGGAGAGGAGGACAGCATCCAGCTGCGTGTCCTCCTCAGTTTTTGACCCCCCCTCCTCCCCCAGTAAAATTGGTAGATCACTAAATATTGTCAAATGTTAAATTCAGAATATCGGCGTTTGGTTGTGTCTACCTACCTGCCGTCCAGCTCACGCCACACATTCAGCTCGTCAGCGCGTTGGGTCCGGTACGAAAACAGGATGATCTCGCGACTACCGGTGAGCTCTGTAGCCACGCGCATGCACAGAGTGAAAGCCCTCAGGTTCAGGGGCTTCAGAGGGACCATCTCCACATAACTGGTACTCGTCTCCGAGGGGAACACCAAGGACTTAATGCTCACACTCTCTGAGAGAAGAAAAACAAAAACATACAAGATATATTAGATGTGTTTATGTTCTAAATATATGTGCAATATGTGTATAATTCAGAAAAGAGTGGTTTTATTCAATTAGTTTTTAGGATGTTTTTTTTGTCTCATGTTTTTATATTTCTTATGTGTAAAAGCAACACAACTAAAGCCTAATTTCTATGCATCTTAATTGTCTGCACTTGTCAATGTAAATACTAACTTCTAATTAGGATTTTATTTCTTATGCACCTCATCTACTAGCAGCAGAGTTTCTGTCCAGCTACCGTTTAGCACTTTCTTGATTCATCAATCCTTTTGTCTAGAATGCAGAAAAAAATGAAGTTTCCAGACCCTATGGTCATGTCTTAAAATATCTTGTTTTATTCAACTTAAAGTCCAAAACTCCAAAATATTCACTTATTACTACTACTACTATAGAAAACTGTCAAACAGAAAAAACAATTGCATTTCAACTGGAAAGACAGATTTTTTTTCATCAACCTCTTGATTAATGGACTAATCGTTTTTGCTCTAGTTAAATTTGCAGACCAGTGCCCCTAAATTAAAAAACAAAACATTAAATGAATACTTTTTATTCAGGTATGCACATAAAGACAAGGGAAAAGAAAGATATACAATTACCGCCAAGGAGACGGCAACAAGGAACAGGACGGCATAAAGTCTCATTTTGTCTGAGCAAACCTGCAGAAAAAAAAAAAAAGATTTTACTCTTTAACTCATTCCACACATAATGCTATTTTAAAGTGCTCATATTATGCTTTTTGCCATAAGTACAGAACTGAAATATACCAAGCAAACAAATACGTCAATACACAAGAGATACCAAATAAAATTATGCTGATAACATATAGCACTCCCAATTACACCCTTTAACAGTACTCTGTACATTACAGAAACGTATACAGAACATACTACTACATGTACAATGTCTCTGCATGGCTACTGAGTGCCGCTCTTTCATCCATGATGTTGCGGTTAGCATTGCTAGAGGCTAGTGTGGCTAGCTTACTCTTCGTCATGTAATTAACTTCATTACTTCACAATGTGCGAACATACTGTGTTAAAATACTCTCCTCATTACATATACACATTCACATAACACTCTGTTAACCAATAACACATATTATAGGAGACTCATACCTGAAAAGGGGAGTAGTTGAATGAAAGATGCACGGACTCAAACTTTCCTCAGATCATATGTGTAATGAGAAGGCAACATGCACCACAATTTATAGCATGGTCTGGGTGAATTCTAGATTCTGATTGGCTGCAGGGTGTCCATAAAAAAGTGATATAGGACACCTACTAAAGGAGTTCCAGGGAAACTGACTGTTTACTGTTCTAAATGATTGACTTCAGCGGAGGCACTGATGAAAAATAAGATATCACAAACGTACTGTACTGTAACTGCTGCAACTGACAATAACAACTTTAACCATAAACTGTGATATAGCCTTCCATTAAAATATGAAAATGCCAAAATGACTCAATATGAACCCTCAACTGCTGTTACTCAACTGCTTGCTCTGACTTACCGGTAGGCTAATACGCATTAGGCTACTTTTACTTTTTGCTGTGACTTAGTTTGCCTGGGACCTTTTCAATGGAATTCCATTGCTGTGCAACAGCCCGGCCGTTTGACGTGTGTTTACAGGGTTTGGTGCGTTTGACAAAGTGCGGTGTGAAAGCAAACCAAACCAAATGAAAAATGCAACAGTGTTGCAGCTTCACCCCTGAATCGCACCTAGTCCACTTAACTACAGGTGTGAAAGCAACCTAATATTCTCTTACACTCTTTCTATCATTTCTTTGTCTGAATATTTTTGTTTTATAGAAAATGACGACCACAAATCCATTAGTAAATCAAAATAATGTGACTATTTCACGACCTGGCGTGAGACCGGGTTGGGTAAAGGGGGGGAGAGCTTAATGGGAGGACAAATGGATCCACATCAGCTTACCAAAACTGTGGAGAAATCACGTGGCTGTGGCTGTTCTTTCGGATTATCTGAAGTGTCATCAGCATATCCACCTTGTTCAATGGTCCATTAAAACTAAGTCAACATTTCGTTGTCAACATTAAGTCATTGAATTAACATCGGAATCTGTTGTTGATTCTAGATGATTTTGCATCCTGTTTTAATATTGAAACAATGTTGAAATCCTGTTCATAGATCAACAGAATTTCTATGGTATTTCAGTTATCAGGAATTTTGTAACAATGTTGAAAGTTCAACTGAACTAAGGATCAATGAGATTTCACTGGAATTTCAGTTGTTATTAAGCCATAGAAAATGATTGCTAGGCATACGGAAATGAAATGACCTAAATTAAGTAGCCTATAATGAATATCCTGCTTTATCTACAGCCAGGATGTTAAAATGTGATGGAACATTTGAAAGCTTGTATGCCTATAGCACATGTGTCAAACTCAAGGCCCGTGGGTCAAATCCGCCCTCGCAGATTATGATCCGCCCGCATATCAATTTTGGTTGACAATACATTTTGGCCCACCTACTTTTTGTCAGTTTTTCTGACGTTTTTGTCACTTTTGGCAACATTTTTGTAATTCTTTCTGATGTTTTTGCCACTTTTTCCAACATTTTTCTCAGTTTTTCTGACGTTTTTGTCACTTTTGGCTAAATTTTTGTAATTTGTTCTGATGTTTTCTTTTCACGATGGCTGAAGAACTTTCTCCTGACTTCTTTAGGACTTTATGTTGACCAAACTGTAAGTGAGAAGACTATATGACACATGCAATAATACAGTCAAATATATTTTACTTTTTCGACTAAATAAAAGGCCCTTGGTATGATTCTTGTTTCCCAGTGTGGCCCTTAGTAAAGTTGAGTTTGACACCCATGGCCTATAGCCTAGCCTAAAACACTGACCACACCACACTATTTAAGGTAAAAGCAAATGAATTGTATTAGCCTTCTTTCATTATTTGTCCTCTTTAGCCTATTTACAGTTCATGGTCCTCTGACGGCTGACTGGTTTGTGGTCCAGTCCCTCCTGCCCGTTCTGGCATAGCGCAGCCACTTTTGCACAGCCCGGGAAAAAGTAAATTGGGTGATGGCGGCTGTCCCCATCTGCTGTGTAAAAGCATCTAAAACAGAAAATACAAGCACAATGCAAATAATTTGCCTTTAAGTTAAACAGAACACCCACATATTTTGTATGCACACTTGGAAACAAATTCAGTAGCCTAGGATTTTTCAATGATCGGATATAAGGCAAATTGTCCAGTGTTGTAGGCTAGCCTATCATGTATTTCCTACATTCAAAGCACTTTTCAAAATTGCCCAAGAATATGTGCATGGGTTTATTCGAATTAAAGGGAGGCAAAAAGGATCAGCTTGCAGCGACACCTTTCGTAAGGAAAATTTCCGGGGCCAAGTGACTCGAAAAAAACTCATGTTTTTTGTTTTGTTCTGGCCGGGGTGGGGGAATAATGTCACGGTGACAGCAATGTAGACTAACAATGCAGCCTGGACTACTGACACACGCTGGCTGCCTGCTGCCTCCGGCTGTCTAACGAGTCACTTTGCCACCCAGTCAGTAGGCTAGGCTAAACTAGGAACTTTTGTATCGGACTGCCTAGAAAGATAGCAACACAGAACGCCGTTGCCATATGATTCATTTTGGATCTCAGTGAAATTAAATTTACTCTGGCTGGCACAAATGTTGGCATTTGTATCAATATCAGAAATTGTGGCTGTGACGATAGTGGCAGCTGTAACGAAAAGTGGCCAGGCAGGCTACACTGCTAGCGTTGGTGCCGGTGTTAACCGGCGGTTAAGAAGAAATAGCGGTGCTGTGTTAATAGATTTCACGACATACATGCTCCCCTAATGTATCTGCCTACTTAGCAATTGGTGTAATGGTAGGCGTACCATTTTTTTCATATTGTTTTTTATTTTGGATCAGATTCATTCGCGGTTTCTATGACGCTTTTCTGCATCTGTGAGACGTGCAACTTTGAGTCCTGTGAAGAGAAGACGCCCATCAGCTGCAGGAGTCTGTTAAACTCCATCAGGACAGAAACGGTAAGAACAGACGAGCTTTGTGCAGCTGTTGTATAGCTTGTTCTTTAATGTTACACTGTAAATAGTGTACAACATTTTAGTATTTAAGATAACTTTCATAGTCTGTTCTTGTGAAGTAGAAGCACTTCCTCCTCTGCAAAAATAAAGACTGTGTTTTGTAAAAATACAATGTTAAAATCACTGGGACTGTATGGAATAGCCACACTTTGATTGTTTTCTGTAATTTTAACCAGCCAATATTTATAATTCATCCTACATTGAAGTTATTTAAAAATACACAACATAAAGCGCATGGAGGAACAATGTCTGTGTTAGTTTTCAAAATGGCACGTGTCTGACTGGATTATCTTTGCTAATGCCACTTATTTATTAATGTTTTTCCTGTCTCACTGTCTTTATTTTATGATAGCAGAGTTGACTCACAGATGGAGGAATATCTGATAGAAGAGAATATAAACACCACCAGCACAATGAGCTCATCAGCAAAGGTAGGGCCACAATAAAACACATTTTTATTAAAATTAAGTACAAGTCCTGTTCATTTTTTCCTTTAGACAATGTTACCTGATTCACAGAAAATATCTGGTTGTTTGATTAAAAAAAGTGAAAGGTATAGGCCTGTGTACATAACTTTGAAGTTGACTTTAGTTATGACTCCCAAGGTGCATTTCTGTAAGAAACATCACTAAGCTTAAAATTCTGTTAAACACAATTTTAAAATTCTGGGTCAATTGTGGGTGAATTCAGCAGCTATAGTGCCATGTGTTGGTCTGAACTATACCGACAAATTGTTTTGAATTAGGTATCACTCTGAAGAATAATATCTACATTAAATACAAAAGAAATATGACTCATAAAAGGTATAGCAGTGGATATAAAGGAATGACATGATAAATCAATGGCAAGTATAGTAACAGTAAGTATAATACAACTATGACTAACAGACGGGCAGGCGTTTTTTTGCTATGAAAATGGTTTTTCGGGTGAATTAATTCCCTGCACCACAAAGGAGACAAAGCAAGTGTGTGTGTGTGTGTGTGTGTGTGTGTGTGTGTGTGTGTGTGTGTGTGTGAATGCAACTTCTACAGACAACTACTCGAGGCGGGTATATATATGGTTATGGCTGCAGCCTGGAGCGTCCCATGCTATGGTCCCATCCATAGACAGTATATAAGGCATAGATATAAGGTCCCATCGGTCCCATCCCATGTCATGCCGTTCGGTCTCATGCCGAGGCTGTCCAACGGTAAGTTCAGAGGGTCAAAAATACGAAATCGCGAATTATTTTCCAGATGGAGTCACCGGAGTCACGGGTAAGTTCGTCGTAACCATATACTGTCTATGGTCGTAACCACGTTTGTTGCAATCAATTTAAAAACGTTTAAACAGTGAAAGTAACAATTTTAGCCATATATACAGTTTGCTGATTGCTGGATGTTATTGTGTTGTGTCCCTGATGTTAACGAAACATTTGATGAAACCTGCATCAGTGTTGGTTGACATTTGTTAGCGAATATTAGCTAACGTTACCAAGAGCAATTTATGGTTGCAGACTTTGATGGTTTCTTTCTGTGATGTTGGAGATAATTTCTTAAAAGTCCACAAGAGAGCGCTAAAGTCCTTCAAGTTATCATAGTGTACCGCTACACTGTTATTTATTGTTTGTTACAACATCCAAGTTGCCATATCGTATATAATGAATATTTAGACGACTGTACTTTTCTGACCTTACTATGGGGACTTGTATTGTCTTTTAAACACTGTATTTCTTGAACTTTAAATATAATTCAACTGAAAAACCAATTTTAAAATGTATGTAAATAAAATAAATATATACATTTAAATAAATAATACAAACAAACAAAATTTGACCCAAATAAATGTGTTGTGATGTTAGTGCACTTCCAAAACCTATATATATATCAAAATCAAAATAAATACAATATATCAACATTAGACCATAATAAATTAGATCAAATATGTTGAAGTGTATTGTCACAACCTACTGAAAACTCTTAAACATGTATTCAACATTTTGGTAAACTATATTCAACATATTCCATGCAGCACAATAATCGTTTATTCTTGGTTTCATTATTGTTGGAAGCCAAAATTGTAATTAAGAAAAATATAAATTTGATTAATCACCCAGCCCTAATGATAATATTGTAATATATTCCACCACAACAGAATTGTCATCATATGCTTTTTATTGGACTGAGTGTAAGAAATGAGTTTACATCTTCATTACATCACAGAGCATTATGATCAACAAGTCATCTTCATATATTGTATGTCGTACAGGTGTAATGTGGATGTGCAGAGCTTTATATTGCTTTACTTGAAATACTGAAATGATTCCAGCATGTCGTGTGTGAACCTTAAAGCTACTGCTGAGTATTAACAACCACCACCTCCCGTTAATGTTAAGCTGTGTGGTTTCCCAGTCGAAAACATTTCCTCTTGGTACTGTCTTCCCAGAGAACATGTCTTGGATCATGCGGTCTGAGAGGACAGAGTCCCACATATTAATATCACCGATCTCCCCAACAAAACTCTGCTTGGCATCAAATGGACCCACGTAACTATCCAGATCTTGTCCGATGATAACCTTGCCTCCGGGTTGGACTGTGTGACCCTTCTTGAAAATTTTGGTCAAGCTTTTCCTCCCATCCATGAAGAGAGCGGCCGCACCTGAGCTGGAATCCCAGGTGACACACAGGTGGGTCTGCAGGGCACCGATGTCAGGGACTCGGAAAAAATACAGGTTCATCCACCAGGTAAAAGGACAATCTAAACACACATATTCATAACAGTACAGAGGCTTTAACAATGCAACATTCAAATAACACACAGTTATTGTACTGTATTACCTTAATTGTGTGATCATATAAAACTATTTTTAATGTAATAACTCATGAATACATGTCAAAATTATTGGTAGCAGTAGTAATATAGTTATGTTATGAGTATTAGCTAATTTTATTTCAGTTTCATTTGTAGTAGCAGTAGTATTGTAAGCAAAAGTAGATTAATCTTTGTAGTATCAGTACTTGTTGTAGTAGTGTCCTTCGTAGTAGCTGTAATAGCAGAAGTATTGTAAATAGCAGTTTAAGGCAGGGTTTAACAACACTTTGCCTGCCGCCTTAACTAAGTCATCAAATGGCAACGCCAACCCTACCACCTTAGCTAACAAATGTTCTGCCTGAAACCCTGTACTTGTAGTAGTAGAATAGTCTTTATTGTCGTGGTACATGTATAACGAAATTGGATGCAGTCCTATCAGTGCAAAACATCTGCATCACTGAGGCTTAAAACACCATCGATCCCACTGTGCACAAAAGTCACGTCTCCAACTCTCCACCAAGGAGAGAAGACGGCAAGTTCAAGACAAGACAAGTTCATGAAAGGTTGGTATCTATCTCGTGAACACCTTTACACAATCACACATTCACATTCACCAACCCGACTCTTAGGAAAACAATGCGATTGCGCCTGCTTTAAAAGTTAACTAGTCGCAAGTTTGCGGTAAAATGCAGTAAGTAGATCGAAGTCAAAACACTATGTAGCAGCTGTGAATGAAATAAACGTATTATAAATAATGTTATGTCATTTTTACTATTACACTGAATGTTTGCTGCTTCAATCCAGATGAGTATTGAAAAGTATTTTCCGCGACTGAAAAATGCACGTTTTGAGGATGAGGACCAGCCTGAACCGGAGGTATCAGTCTGAAACAGAGCTCAACAGTCCGACCAGTGTAAATAGTTATGTTATTAATTTGTTTACAATATTTTCAGGCTTCAACCAGTGAAAGACAGGGTCAGGGAGAGAAAGAGATAGATTCGTTAGGCATTGAAGTAGGAGAGGAGGACAGCATCCAGCTGCGTGTCCTCCTCAGTTTTTGACCCCCCCTCCTCCCCCAGTAAAATTGGTAGATCACTAAATATTGTCAAATGTTAAATTCAGAATATCGGCGTTTGGTTGTGTCTACCTACCTGCCGTCCAGCTCACGCCACACATTCAGCTCGTCAGCGCGTTGGGTCCGGTACGAAAACAGGATGATCTCGCGACTACCGGTGAGCTCTGTAGCCACGCGCATGCACAGAGTGAAAGCCCTCAGGTTCAGGGGCTTCAGAGGACCATCTCCACATAACTGGTACTCGTCTCCGAGGGGAACACCAAGGACTTAATGCTCACACTCTCTGAGAGAAGAAAAACAAAAACATACAAGATATATTAGATGTGTTTATGTTCTAAATATATGTGCAATATGTGTATAATTCAGAAAAGAGTGGTTTTATTCAATTAGTTTTAGGATGTTTTTTTTTTTTGTCTCATGTTTTTATATTTCTTATGTGTAAAAGCAACACAACTAAAGCCTAATTTCTATGCATCTTAATTGTCTGCACTTGTCAATGTAAATACTAACTTCTAATTAGGATTTTATTTCTTATGCACCTCATCTACTAGCAGCAGAGTTTCTGTCCAGCTACCGTTTAGCACTTTCTTGATTCATCAATCCTTTTGTCTAGAATGCAGAAAAAAATGAAGTTTCCAGACCCTATGGTCATGTCTTAAAATATCTTGTTTTATTCAACTTAAAGTCCAAAACTCCAAAATATTCACTTATTACTACTACTACTATAGAAAACTGTCAAACAGAAAAAACAATTGCATTTCAACTGGAAAGACAGATTTTTTTCATCAACCTCTTGATTAATGGACTAATCTTTTTTTTTTTTTTTGCTCTAGTTAAATTTGCAGACCAGTGCCCCTAAATTAAAAACAAAACATTAAATGTATACTTTTTATTCAGGTATGCACATAAAGACACAAGGGAAAAGAAAGATATACAATTACCGGCCAAGGAGACGGCAACAAGGAACAGGACGGCATAAAGTCTCATTTTGTCTGAGCAAACCTGCAGAAAAAAAGATTTTACTCTTTAACTCATTCCACACATAATGCTATTTTAAAGTGCTCATATTATGCTTTTTGCCATAAGTACAGAACTGAAATATACCAAGCAAACAAATACGTCAATACACAAGAGATACCAAATAAAATTATGCTGATAACATATAGCACTCCCAATTACACCCTTTAACAGTACTCTGTACATTACAGAAACGTATACAGAACATACTACTACATGTACAATGTCTCTGCATGGCTACTGAGTGCCGCTCTTTCATCCATGATGTTGCGGTTAGCATTGCTAGAGGCTAGTGTGGCTAGCTTACTCTTCGTCATGTAATTAACTTCATTACTTCACAATGTGCGAACATACTGTGTTAAAATACTCTCCTCATTACATATACACATTCACATAACACTCTGTTAACCAATAACACATATTATAGGAGACTCATACCTGAAAAGGGGAGTAGTTGAATGAAAGATGCACGGACTCAAACTTTCCTCAGATCATATGTGTAATGAGAAGGCAACATGCACCACAATTTATAGCATGGTCTGGGTGAATTCTAGATTCTGATTGGCTGCAGGGTGTCCATAAAAAAGTGATATAGGACACCTACTAAAGGAGTTCCAGGGAAACTGACTGTTTACTGTTCTAAATGATTGACTTCAGCGGAGGCACTGATGAAAAATAAGATATCACAAACGTACTGTACTGTAACTGCTGCAACTGACAATAACAACTTTAACCATAAACTGTGATATAGCCTTCCATTAAAATATGAAAATGCCAAAATGACTCAATATGAACCCTCAACTGCTGTTACTCAACTGCTTGCTCTGACTTACCGGTAGGCTAATACGCATTAGGCTACTTTTACTTTTTGCTGTGACTTAGTTTGCCTGGGACCTTTTCAATGGAATTCCATTGCTGTGCAACAGCCCGGCCGTTTGACGTGTGTTTACAGGGTTTGGTGCGTTTGACAAAGTGCGGTGTGAAAGCAAACCAAACCAAATGAAAAATGCAACAGTGTTGCAGCTTCACCCCTGAATCGCACCTAGTCCACTTAACTACAGGTGTGAAAGCAACCTAATATTCTCTTACACTCTTTCTATCATTTCTTTGTCTGAATATTTTTGTTTTATAGAAAATGACGACCACAAATCCATTAGTAAATCAAAATAATGTGACTATTTCACGACCTGGCGTGAGACCGGGTTGGGTAAAAGGGGAGAGCTTAATGGGAGGACAAATGGATCCACATCAGCTTACCAAAACTGTGGAGAAATCACGTGGCTGTGGCTGTTCTTTCGGATTATCTGAAGTGTCATCAGCATATCCACCTTGTTCAATGGTCCATTAAAACTAAGTCAACATTTCGTTGTCAACATTAAGTCATTGAATTAACATCGGAATCTGTTGTTGATTCTAGATGATTTTGCATCCTGTTTTAATATTGAAACAATGTTGAAATCCTGTTCATAGATCAACAGAATTTCTATGGTATTTCAGTTATCAGGAATTTTGTAACAATGTTGAAAGTTCAACTGAACTAAGGATCAATGAGATTTCACTGGAATTTCAGTTGTTATTAAGCCATAGAAAATGATTGCTAGGCATACGGAAATGAAATGACCTAAATTAAGTAGCCTATAATGAATATCCTGCTTTATCTACAGCCAGGATGTTAAAATGTGATGGAACATTTGAAAGCTTGTATGCCTATAGCACATGTGTCAAACTCAAGGCCCGCGGGTCAAATCCGCCCCTCGCAGATTATGATCCGCCCGCATATCAATTTTGGTTGACAATACATTTTGGCCCACCTACTTTTTGTCAGTTTTTCTGACGTTTTTGTCACTTTTGGCAACATTTTTGTAATTCTTTCTGATGTTTTTGCCACTTTTTCCAACATTTTTCTCAGTTTTTCTGACGTTTTTGTCACTTTTGGCGAAATTTTTGTAATTTGTTCTGATGTTTTCTTTTCTCGATGGCTGAAGAACTTTCTCCTGACTTCTTTAGGACTTTATGTTGACCAAACTGTAAGTGAGAAGACTATATGACACATGCAATAATACAGTCAAAT
Organism: Perca flavescens; assembly: GCF_004354835.1. Taxonomy (NCBI): domain Eukaryota; kingdom Metazoa; phylum Chordata; class Actinopteri; order Perciformes; family Percidae; genus Perca; species Perca flavescens. Next base: position 22,965,133 of record NC_041345.1, on the reverse strand, counting down.
ATATTTTACTTTTTCGACTAAATAAAAGGCCCTTGGTATGATTCTTGTTTCCCAGTGTGGCCCTTAGTAAAGTTGAGTTTGACACCCATGGCCTATAGCCTAGCCTAAAACACTGACCACACCACACTATTTAAGGTAAAAGCAAATGAATTGTATTAGCCTTCTTTCATTATTTGTCCTCTTTAGCCTATTTACAGTTCATGGTCCTCTGACGGCTGACTGGTTTGTGGTCCAGTCCCTCCTGCCCGTTCTGGCATAGCGCAGCCACTTTTTGCACAGCCGGGAAAAAGTAAATTGGGTGATGGCGGCTGTCCCCATCTGCTGTGTAAAAGCATCTAAAACAGAAAATACAAGCACAATGCAAATAATTTGCCTTTAAGTTAAACAGAACACCCACATATTTTGTATGCACACTTGGAAACAAATTCAGTAGCCTAGGATTTTTCAATGATCGGATATAAGGCAAATTGTCCAGTGTTGTAGGCTAGCCTATCATGTATTTCCTACATTCAAAGCACTTTTCAAAATTGCCCAAGAATATGTGCATGGGTTTATTCGAATTAAAGGGAGGCAAAAAGGATCAGCTTGCAGCGACACCTTTCGTAAGGAAAATTTCCGGGGCCAAGTGACTCGAAAAAAACTCATGTTTTTTGTTTTGTTCTGGCCGGGGGGTGGGGGGAATAATGTCACGGTGACAGCAATGTAGACTAACAATGCAGCCTGGACTACTGACACACGCGGGCTGCCTGCTGCCTCCGGCTGTCTAACGAGTCACTTTGCCACCCAGTCAGTAGGCTAGGCTAAACTAGGAACTTTTGTATCGGACTGCCTAGAAAGATAGCAACACAGAACGCCGTTGCCATATGATTCATTTTGGATCTCAGTGAAATTAAATTTACTCTGGCTGGCACAAATGTTGGCATTTGTATCAATATCAGAAATTGTGGCTGTGACGATAGTGGCAGCTGTAACGAAAAGTGGCCAGGCAGGCTACACTGCTAGCGTTGGTGCCGGTGTTAACCGGCGGTTAAGAAGAAATAGCGGTGCTGTGTTAATAGATTTCACGACATACATGCTCCCCTAATGTATCTGCCTACTTAGCAATTGGTGTAATGGTAGGCGTACCATTTTTTTCATATTGTTTTTTATTTTGGATCAGATTCATTCGCGGTTTCTATGACGCTTTTCTGCATCTGTGAGACGTGCAACTTTGAGTCCTGTGAAGAGAAGACGCCCATCAGCTGCAGGAGTCTGTTAAACTCCATCAGGACAGAAACGGTAAGAACAGACGAGCTTTGTGCAGCTGTTGTATAGCTTGTTCTTTAATGTTACACTGTAAATAGTGTACAACATTTTAGTATTTAAGATAACTTTCATAGTCTGTTCTTGTGAAGTAGAAGCACTTCCTCCTCTGCAAAAATAAAGACTGTGTTTTGTAAAAATACAATGTTAAAATCACTGGGACTGTATGGAATAGCCACACTTTGATTGTTTTCTGTAATTTTAACCAGCCAATATTTATAATTCATCCTACATTGAAGTTATTTAAAAATACACAACATAAAGCTTTATGGAGGAACAATGTCTGTGTTAGTTTTCAAAATGGCACGTGTCTGACTGGATTATCTTTGCTAATGCCACTTATTTATTAATGTTTTTCCTGTCTCACTGTCTTTATTTTATGATAGCAGAGTTGACTCACAGATGGAGGAATATCTGATAGAAGAGAATATAAACACCACCAGCACAATGAGCTCATCAGCAAAGGTAGGGCCACAATAAAACACATTTTTATTAAAATTAAGTACAAGTCCTGTTCATTTTTTCCTTTAGACAATGTTACCTGATTCACAGAAAATATCTGGTTGTTTGATTAAAAAAAGTGAAAGGTATAGGCCTGTGTACATAACTTTGAAGTTGACTTTAGTTATGACTCCCAAGGTGCATTTCTGTAAGAAACATCACTAAGCTTAAAATTCTGTTAAACACAATTTTAAAATTCTGGGTCAATTGTGGGTGAATTCAGCAGCTATAGTGCCATGTGTTGGTCTGAACTATACCGACAAATTGTTTTGAATTAGGTATCACTCTGAAGAATAATATCTACATTAAATACAAAAGAAATATGACTCATAAAAGGTATAGCAGTGGATATAAAGGAATGACATGATAAATCAATGGCAAGTATAGTAACAGTAAGTATAATACAACTATGACTAACAGACGGGCAGGCGTTTTTTTTGCTATGAAAATGGTTTTTCGGGTGAATTAATTCCCTGCACCACAAAGGAGACAAAGCAAGTGTGTGTGTGTGTGTGTGTGTGTGTGTGTGTGTGTGTGTGTGTGTGAATGCAACTTCTACAGACAACTACTCGAGGCGGGTATATATATGGTTATGGCTGCAGCCTGGAGCGTCCCATGCTATGGTCCCATCCATAGACAGTATATAAGGCATAGATATAAGGTCCCATCGGTCCCATCCCATGTCATGCCGTTCGGTCTCATGCCGAGGCTGTCCAACGGTAAGTTCAGAGGGTCAAAAATACGAAATCGCGAATTATTTTCCAGATGGAGTCACCGGAGTCACGGGTAAGTTCGTCGTAACCATATACTGTCTATGGTCGTAACCACGTTTGTTGCAATCAATTTAAAAACGTTTAAACAGTGAAAGTAACAATTTTAGCCATATATACAGTTTGCTGATTGCTGGATGTTATTGTGTTGTGTCCCTGATGTTAACGAAACATTTGATGAAACCTGCATCAGTGTTGGTTGACATTTGTTAGCGAATATTAGCTAACGTTACCAAGAGCAATTTATGGTTGCAGACTTTGATGGTTTCTTTCTGTGATGTTGGAGATAATTTCTTAAAAGTCCACAAGAGAGCGCTAAAGTCCTTCAAGTTATCATAGTGTACCGCTACACTGTTATTTATTGTTTGTTACAACATCCAAGTTGCCATATCGTATATAATGAATATTTAGACGACTGTACTTTTCTGACCTTACTATGGGGGACTTGTATTGTCTTTTAAACACTGTATTTCTTGAACTTTAAATATAATTCAACTGAAAAACCAATTTTAAAATGTATGTAAATAAAATAAATATATACATTTAAATAAATAATACAAACAAACAAAATTTGACCCAAATAAATGTGTTGTGATGTTAGTGCACTTCCACAACCTACTGAAAACTCCTAAAATATATTTTTAATATATCAAAATAATAAATACAATATATCAACATTAGACCACAATAAATTAGATCAAATATGTTGAAGTGTACTGTCACAACCTACTGAAAACTCTTAAACATGTATTCAACATTTTTGTAAACTATATTCAACATATTCCATGCAGCACAATAATCGTTTATTCTTGGTTTCATTATTGTTGGAAGCCAAAATTGTAATTAAGAAAAATATAAATTTGATTAATCACCCAGCCCTAATGATAATATTGTAATATATTCCACCACAACAGAATTGCCATTTTCCAGTCGAAAACATTTCCTGTTGGTACTGTCTTCCCAGAGAACATGTCTTGGATCATGCGGTCTGAGAGGACAGAGTCCCACATATTAATATCACCGATCTCCCCAACAAAACTCTGGCTGGCATCAAATGAACCCACGTAACTATCCAGATCTTGTCCGATGATAACCTTGCCTCCGGGTTGGACTGTGTGACCCTTCTTGTAAATTTTGGTCAAGCTTTTCCTCCCATCCATGAAGAGAGCGGCCGCACCTGAGCTGGAATCCCAGGTGACACACAGGTGGGTCTGCAGGGCACCGATGTCAGGGACTCGGAATAAAACCCCTTCTCCCGCCAGGTAAAAGGACAATCTAAACACACATATTCATAACAGTACAGAGGCTTTAACAATGCAACATTCAAATAACACACAGTTATTGTACTGTATTACCTTAATTGTGTGATCATATAAAACTATTTTTAATGTAATAACTCATGAATACATGTCAAAATTATTGGTAGCAGTAGTAATATTGTTGTTATGAGTATTAGCTAATTTTATTTCAGTTGTTTCATTTGTAGTAGCAGTAGTATTGTAAGCAAAAGTAGATTATTCTTTGTAGTAGCAGTACTTGTTGTAGTAGTGTTCTTCGTAGTAGCTGTAGTAGCAGAAGTATTATAAGTAGCAGTTGTAGTACTTCAGGGTTTCCCGCAGCACTTTGCAGTTAAGGCTGCCGCCTTACTTAAGTCATCAAATGGCAACGCCAACCCTACCACCTTAGCTAACAAATTTTCTGCCTGAAACCCTGTACTTGCTAGTAGTAGAATAGTCTTTATTGTCGTGGTACATGTATAACGAAATTGGATGCAGTCCTATCAGTGCAAAACATCTGCAAAAGTGCAAAGCAGGTGAATAAATAAATATAAAAGAGCCTTTAAAAGTCACTATTAAAATACATCAAAGTGGCAGTTTAAAAAAAAAAGAAAAAAGATCCATCCTTAAAAATTAGCATTAAGTACGTATTAAGTTATTGCTTTTGGAAAAGAATGTTCTGATTCAGTTGTTTTTGATTTAATAGTCCTGAAACGTATATCGCATATTGTTCTACTAGTACAATAAGTAGATAGTAAAACTTGTTAGTGTTGTTGTAACTGTAATGTTCCATCAAAACAAGTTCCTTCCAGAGGCTATTTTGAGGCTATTTTGCTATTATACTTTTCAGTAGGCCCTATAGGGGACTGAAAAAGGTACGTGTTGAGGATGAGGACCAGCCTGAACCGAAGGTATCAGTCTGAAACAGAGCTCAACAGTCCGACCAGTGTAAATAGTTATGTTATTAATTTGTTTACAATATTTTCAGGCTTCAACCAGTGAAAGACAGGGTCAGGGAGAGAAAGAGATAGATTCGTTAGGCATTGAAGTAGGAGAGGAGGACAGCATCCAGCTGCGTGTCCTCCTCAGTTTTTGACCCCCCCTCCTCCCCCAGTAAAATTGGTAGATCACTAAATATTGTCAAATGTTAAATTCAGAATATCGGCGTTTGGTTGTGTCTACCTACCTGCCGTCCAGCTCACGCCACACATTCAGCTCGTCAGCGCGTTGGGTCCGGTACGCAAACAGGATGATCTCACGTTTACCAGTGAGCTCTGTAGCCACGCGCATGCACAGAGTGAAAGCCCTCAGGTTCAGGGGCTTCAGAGGGACCATCTCCACATAACTGGTACTCGTCTCCGAGGGGAACACCAAGGACTTAATGCTCACACTCTCTGAGAGAAGAAAAACAAAAACATACAAGATATATTAGATGTGTTTATGTTCTAAATATATGTGCAATATGTGTATAATTCAGAAAAGAGTGGTTTTAGTCAATTAGTTTTTAGGATGTTTTTTTTGTCTCATGTTTTTATATTTCTTATGTGTAAAAGCAACACAACTAAAGCCTAATTTCTATGCATCTTAATTGTCTGCACTTGTCAATGTAAATACTAACTTCTAATTAGGATTTTATTTCTTATGCACCTCATCTACTAGCAGCAGAGTTTCTGTCCAGCTACCGTTTAGCACTTTCTTGATTCATCAATCCTTTTGTCTAGAATGCAGAAAAAAATGAAGTTTCCAGACCCTATGGTCATGTCTTAAAATATCTTGTTTTATTCAACTTAAAGTCCAAAACTCCAAAATATTCACTTATTACTACTACTACTATAGAAAACTGTCAAACAGAAAAAACAATTGCATTTCAACTGGAAAGACAGATTTTTTTAAAACCATTTTTAAACCATTTATTTTCTATTCATCAACCTCTTGATTAATGGACTAATCTTTTTTTTTTTTTTTTTTTTTGCTCTAGTTAAATTTGCAGACCAGTGCCCCTAAATTAAAAACAAAACATTAAATGTATACTTTTTATTCAGGTATGCACATAAAGACACAAGGGAAAAGAAAGTTATACAATTACCGGCCAAGGAGATGGCAACAAGGAACAGGACGGCATAAAGTCTCATTTTGTCTGAGCAAACCTGCAGAAAAAAAGATTTTACTCTTTAACTCATTCCACACATAATGCTATTTTAAAGTGCTCATATTATGCTTTTTGCCATAAGTACAGAACTGAAATATACCAAGCAAACAAATACGTCAATACACAAGAGATACCAAATAAAATTATGCTGATAACATATAGCCTAGCACTCCCAATTACACCCTTTAACAGTACTCTGTACATTACAGAAACGTATACAGAACATACTACTACATGTACAATGTCTCTGCATGGCTACTGAGTGCCGCTCTTTCATCCATGATGTTGCGGTTAGCATTGCTAGAGGCTAGTGTGGCTAGCTTACTCTTCGTCATGTAATTAACTTCATTACTTCACAATGTGCGAACATACTGTGTTAAAATACTCTCCTCATTACATATACACATTCACATAACACTCTGTTAACCAATAACACATATTATAGGAGACTCATACCTGAAAAGGGGAGTAGTTGAATGAAAGATGCACGGACTCAAACTTTCCTCAGATCATATGTGTAATGAGAAGGCAACATGCACCACAATTTATAGCATGGTCTGGGTGAATTCTAGATTCTGATTGGCTGCAGGGTGTCCATAAAAAAGTGATATAGGACACCTACTAAAGGAGTTCCAGGGAAACTGACTGTTTACTGTTCTAAATGATTGACTTCAGCGGAGGCACTGATGAAAAATAAGATATCACAAACGTACTGTACTGTAACTGCTGCAACTGACAATAACAACTTTAACCATAAACTGTGATATAGCCTTCCATTAAAATATGAAAATGCCAAAATGACTCAATATGAACCCTCAACTGCTGTTACTCAACTGCTTGCTCTGACTTACCGGTAGGCTAATACGCATTAGGCTACTTTTACTTTTTTTTGCTGTGACTTAGTTTGCCTGGGACCTTTTCAATGGAATTCCATTGCTGTGCAACAGCCCGGCCGTTTGGCGTGTGTTTACAGGGTTTGGTGCGTTTGACAAAGTGCGGTGTGAAAGCAAACCAAACCAAATGAAAAATGCAACAGTGTTGCAGCTTCACCCCTGAATCGCACCTAGTCCACTTAACTACAGGTGTGAAAGCAACCTAATATTCTCTTACACTCTTTCTATCATTTCTTTGTCTGAATATTTTTGTTTTATAGAAAATAGCGACCACAAATCCATTAGTAAATCAAAATAATGTGACTATTTCACGACCTGGCGTGAGACCGGGTTGGGTAAAGGGGGGGAGAGCTTAATGGGAGGACAAATGGATCCACATCAGCTTACCAAAACTGTGGAGAAATCACGTGGCTGTGGCTGTTCTTTCGGATTATCTGAAGTGTCATCAGCATAGCCACCTTGTTCAATGGTCCATTAAAACTAAGTCAACATTTCGTTGTCAACATTAAGTCATTGGATTAACATCGGAATCTGTTGTTGATTCTAGATGATTTTGCATCCTGTTTTAATATTGAAACAATGTTGAAATCCTGTTCATAGATCAACAGAATTTCTATGGTATTTCAGTTATCAGGAATTTTGTAACAATGTTGAAAGTTCAACTGAACTAAGGATCAATGAGATTTCACTGGAATTTCAGTTGTTATTAAGCCATAGAAAATGATTGCTAGGCATACGGAAATGAAATGACCTAAATTAAGTAGCCTATAATGAATATCCTGCTTTATCTACAGCCAGGATGTTAAAATGTGATGGAACATTTGAAAGCTTGTATGCCTATAGCACATGTGTCAAACTCAAGGCCCGCGGGTCAAATCCGGCCCCTCGCAGATTATGATCCGGCCCGCATATCAATTTTGGTTGACAATACATTTTGGCCCACCTACTTTTTGTCAGTTTTTCTGACGTTTTTGTCACTTTTGGCAACATTTTTGTAATTCTTTCTGATGTTTTTGCCACTTTTTCCAACATTTTTCTCAGTTTTTCTGACGTTTTTGTCACTTTTGGCGAAATTTTTGTAATTTGTTCTGATGTTTTCTTTTCTACGATGGCTGAAGAACTTTCTCCTGACTTCTTTAGGACTTTATGTTGACCAAACTGTAAGTGAGAAGACTATATGACACATGCAATAATACAGTCAAATATATTTTACTTTTTCGACTAAATAAAAGGCCCTTGGTATGATTCTTGTTTCCCAGTGTGGCCCTTAGTAAAGTTGAGTTTGACACCCATGGCCTATAGCCTAGCCTAAAACACTGACCACACCACACTATTTAAGGTAAAAGCAAATGAATTGTATTAGCCTTCTTTCATTATTTGTCCTCTTTAGCCTATTTACAGTTCATGGTCCTCTGACGGCTGACTGGTTTGTGGTCCAGTCCCTCCTGCCCGTTCTGGCATAGCGCAGCCACTTTTGCACAGCCCGGGAAAAAGTAAATTGGGTGATGGCGGCTGTCCCCATCTGCTGTGTAAAAGCATCTAAAACAGAAAATACAAGCACAATGCAAATAATTTGCCTTTAAGTTAAACAGAACACCCACATATTTTGTATGCACACTTGGAAACAAATTCAGTAGCCTAGGATTTTTCAATGATCGGATATAAGGCAAATTGTCCAGTGTTGTAGGCTAGCCTATCATGTATTTCCTACATTCAAAGCACTTTTCAAAATTGCCCAAGAATATGTGCATGGGTTTATTCGAATTAAAGGGAGGCAAAAGGATCAGCTTGCAGCGACACCTTTCAGAAGGAAAATTTCCGGGGCCAAGTGACTCGAAAAAAACTCATGTTTTTTGTTTTGTTCTGGCCGGGGGGTGGGGGGAATAATGTCACGGTGACAGCAATGTAGACTAACAATGCAGCCTGGACTACTGACACACGCGGGCTGCCTGCTGCCTCCGGCTGTCTAACGAGTCACTTTGCCACCCAGTCAGTAGGCTAGGCTAAACTAGGAACTTTTGTATCGGACTGCCTAGCAAGATAGCAACACAGAACGCCGTTGCCATATGATTCATTTTGGATCTCAGTGAAATTAAATTTACTCTGGCTGGCACAAATGTTGGCATTTGTATCAATATCAGAAATTGTGGCTGTGACGATAGTGGCAGCTGTAACGAAAAGTGGCCAGGCAGGCTACACTGCTAGCGTTGGTGCCGGTGTTAACCGGCACCCGCTTCGAATGTTATCATTGGATTGAATGTAACGCCCATTCAATCCAATGATAACATTCGAAGCGGGTGCACTGGCAGAACCCCCCAGGCTAAAACAATGTTGCAGACCGGCGCATAGAGGTCTTCTAAAAGAGCCAGATCTGCCATTGCTGATAAGTGATCAACTGATGACTTCTCCTTCTCCTGTTAAACTGATTATATGCTGCACCGCAAGTCCACACTGACTCGAGAACTTGCGTACACGAGTTCAGACCAGACGTGAGATTTGATCGCAGCCTACGCTCACGTCGAAATTGATAAATGCCGAGCTTTGCGTAGGAATCGGCGTACGCCCGTCGTACGCCTGTTTTAGGTCGTACGCACGTTTCATAAATGAGGGCCACTATGTGTAAATGTACTTGACTTCATGTTACTTCATCTGTTACTGTTTTGACTTCTGTTACAATTGAGAGACCAAAATACAACATTAGCTAACCTAAGATGTTTACAGTTAACTATCTCCTATATTGGTTTATAAGGTTATAGCACAAAAGAAAGTGACAATTTTACATTAGGCTACATTAAGGTTTTGTTAAACCTGATCATGATGAAAATGGATCATCTGGCAAGACCTTATGTGTTAAAGCAGCTCATGATAAAGTTTTAGTCACAAATCAACCATTTAGATAACGTTATAGCTGTAGCATCGTCTTACATCTACTGTACATTACCTATTGAAACCAATACATGTCTTACTGTGATGGTTGGAGTCCGGTTGGAGTTTGTGTTGGCTCTGTCTCTCTCTGTGTCCCCCCCTCCCCTCCTGCCTGTGCCAGCCAGCTGATTGCCCACACCTGCTCGCCTCCTCATTACCACTCCTCCCGACATACACCTGCCAGTCATCAACTACAATCAAACGCAATATATAAACCCCGGATTGACTCACCATCTTCGCCTGATCGTTGCTCCTGTCTCCTCTGTGACACATGACTCAAGCTCCTGAATATTGTGGTTTCCTGCCTGTGCTTTTGTAATCTGTTTTCTGTCTTCTCATTTCAGTTACTATCTTCCCAGTCACTCTGCCTCCAGTCAGCTGGCTTCTCCCTCCAGTCCCTCCCTCGCGGTTTCCTGCACCAGCCTGCCTCAGCTCTCGCCTCCCCGCGCTTCAGTGCTTCCCCTTCGGATCTCTCAGCCCCGGTCTCCCCGTGCCCTCGGAGCTCCCTCACTGCTCCCCGTTCCGGTCCCCGCGCCTATGCTTTCCTCCCCGGCATCCACCTCCCCACTTCCCCATTCAATCCCCCACTTTTCCTAATAAAATAACTGTTAGTGAGCTCTGCATTTGGGTCCGTGTTGTCCTAACCATAACACTTATTATTTTATAAACAGCCCTACAACATGCACTTTTAGTCTCATACTGATATAAATTAGTTAAACAGCCACAATGCCTTGCATTTCTCCCTCCCATAACTACACACACACACACACACACACACACACACGCGGCTAGCAATCATTTTCTATGGTTTAATAACTGAAATTCCACTGAAGTCACATTGATTCTTAGTTCGGTTGAAATTTCAACATTGTTTCAATATTCCTGATAACTGAAATGCCATTGAAATTCTGTTGATCTATGGACAGGATTTCAGTGTTGTTTCAATATTAAAACAGGGTGCAAAAGAGTTCGATGTTATTCAATGACTTAATGTTGACAATGGAATGTTGATTTAAGATAGTTTCAATGACTTTTTGCTATCTGGGTTAGACCTTTGTCCAAGGTGGATATGCATGGGCCAGTTGTTCAAAGGTAAACTCATCGGATTTTGGTTATCGGATTGGATCAAATCCAGTTATTCAGTTGTTCAGTTGTCCAGTTGTTCAAAACATTTAATCTGGATCAAAATTATCCGGATTTGGAAATCCCATTTTTTGCTATCCAGGATCAGGTAATCTGTCTTACTTTTATGCCGGTTTTTCAAAGCAACATTGGATTGGATCACCCTTATCCAGATAGACAGTTTTCAAGATTACCAAATCCGGATTAACAGTGCTCTAAATGGGACAACATATCACAATGTGGGCTACCAGCTATGTAACGAACAGGTAGAAAAGCCAACATGGGGTCACTGTAAGTGTTTCTTATTTTAGACAAAACACAAAAATAACATAACCATCCACTTCCATTCATATATTTTGAAAAAAGGCTAAATGTCCAAACGTTTACAAAATAAAGAATGTTCAGGGTTCTTATTTCCAAGCCCTGCTTTTAGGAGGCAGATCTGAAGTTTGGCTTTAGTTTGCTGTAGTTTGGTAAGCTTGATTTGTTCCTCTGCCAGGAATATCTGTGCTTCTGCTCTTTCCGTTTCTCATTTAGACATGGGGACAAGATCATTTCTATTTTTATTTAATTTTTACTTTACTGAATAGCTTAATTGGTAGTCTATGTCTACTTTATCTACGTTATCACTGTTACAACAGTTACACAAGTCAAGTGCAAAATATAAATAAAAGTATATACACTACATGATACAAATGTATTATTTGACCAATTTTAAAGTTTTACTACATTTTCTTCCTGGAATCCACCTTGAAATCCTACCCCCTGTTGGGATCAGGATAATCATGTTTTTTTGGATCAAAGTTATCCAAATCCTACTGACAAGTTTTGAACAACACAAACTGAAGGTTTCCAGATTAAAACTAGGATTGGATTCCGTAATCTAATCAGATTTCAGAATCCTTCTTTCCCTTTTGAACAACCCATTTGATCCAGGTTAAACGTTTTGAACAACTGGCCCCTGATGACACTTCAGATGATCCGAGAAAGAACAGCCACAGCCGTTTGATTTCTCCACAGTTTTTGGTAGATCTCCTCCTCTTCACCACACGGTCCGTCTGGTTTTGTGGCCATCATTTTCTATGAAAGTCAAATTAGTATGTTTGCAGCTTTTGATCATTTGACACAATCTTTCTCAGGAGATGGAGTTTCCAAATTGTCATGGGGACGTGCATGTTAAAAAATGGAGGACTATAAATTAAACTTCTAGTTTATGTTGGCTAAAAAGTTCAAAAAGTCCATTCTGTGTGTATGTGGAATTGAGTCAAAATAAACTACAAAAAGTGTGGTTCAGTTCAACAGTGTGTCTGTGTTTTAATAGTTTTTCCAAGCACTATGGCACAGGGGTCTGTGAAAACACTGAGTTTGGTCCAAGAGAGTGTAGGGGTGAATGGGGGAGGTAGCAAGATTTGGGAATCTCATTGGCAGATAATAAATGTGTCAGCAAATAGAATAGGAGCACAGATCATATTCTTGCTTTTAGTTTGATCTTTTATCCAGTTTTGGTCTCCGTGTTCAGACTGTCTGCAGCAGGGCCTTCACAGCAGCACGGTATGTTTACAGCTCCATTGTACTATTATATCTTTATAAAAACTACTGACACTGCATATAACTTAAAATAGCATTATGTGTGGAATGAGTTAAAGAGTAAAGTCTTTTTTTCTGCAGGTTTGCTCAGACAAAATGAGACTTTACGCCGTCCTGTTCCTTGTTGCCGTATCCTTGGCCGGTAATTGTATATCTTTCTTTTCCCTTGTGTCATTATGTGCATAAATAAAAAGTATACATTTAATGTTTTGTTTTTAATTTAGGGGCACTGGTCTGCAAATTTAACTAGAGCAAAAACGATTAGTCCATTAATCAAGAGGTTGATGAAGAGAAAATAAATGGTTTAAAAATGTTTTTTCTGTTTGACAGTTTTCTATCGTAGTAGTAGTAATAACTGAATATTTTGCGGTTTTGGACTTTTAGTTGAATAAAACAAGATATTTTAAGACATGACCATAGGGTCTGGAAACTTCATTTTTTCTGTATTCTAGACAAAAGGATTGGTGAATCGAGAAAGTGCTAAACGGTAGCTGGACAGATATTCTGCTGCTGGTAGATGAGGTGCATAAGAAATATAATCCTAAGGAGAAGTTAGTATTTACATTGACAAGTGCAGACAATTAAGATGCATAGAAATTAGGCTTTAGTTGTGTTGCTTTTACACATAAGAAATATAAAAGCATGAGACAAAAACACATCCTTATAAAGAATTGACTAAAACCACTCTTTTCTGAATTATACATATATTGCACATATATTTTGAACATAAACACATCTAATATATCTTGTATGTTTTGGTTTTTCTTCTCTCAGAGAGTGTGAGCATTAAGTCCTTGGTGTTCCCCTCGGAGACGAGTACCAGTTATGTGGAGATGGTCCCTCTGAAGCCCCTGAACCTGAGGGCTTTCACTCTGTGCATGCGCGTGGCTACAGAGCTCACTGGTAAACGTGAGATCATCCTGTTTGCGTACCGGACCCAACGCGCTGACGAGCTGAATGTGTGGCGTGAGCTGGACGGCAGGTAGGTAGACACAACCAAACGCCGATATTCTGAATTTAACATTTGACAATATTTAGTGATCTACCAATTTTACTGGGGGAGGAGGGGGGGTCAAAAACTGAGGAGGACACGCAGCTGGATGCTGTCCTCCTCTCCTACTTCAATGCCTAACGAATCTATCTCTTTCTCTCCCTGACCCTGTCTTTCACTGGTTGAAGCCTGAAAATATTGTAAACAAATTAATAACATAACTATTTACACTGGTCGGACTGTTGAGCTCTGTTTCAGACTGATACCTCCGGTTCAGGCTGGTCCTCATCCTCAACACGTACCTTTTTCAGTCGCGGAAAATACTTTTCAATACTCATCTGGATTGAAGCAGCAAACATTCAGTGTAATAGTAAAAAATGACATAACATTATTTATAATACGTTTATTTGATTCACAGCTGCAACATAGTGTTTTGACTTCGACAACCCAAGTGCATTTTACCGCAAACTTGCGACTAGTTAACTTTCTAAAGCAGGCGCAATCGCTTGTTTGCTAAGAGTCGGGTTGGTGAATGTGAATGTGTGATTGTGTAAAGGTGTTCACGAGATAGATACCAACCTTTCATGAACTTGTCTTGTCTTGAACTTGCCGTCTTCTCTCCTTGGTGGAGAGTTGGAGACGCTGTGCTGTGTGCACAGTGGGATCGATGGTGTTTTAAGCCTCAGTGATGCAGATGTTTTGCACTGATAGGACTGCATCCAATTTCGTTATACATGTACCACGACAATAAAGACTATTCTACTACTACGAAGTACAGGGTTTCAGGCAGAACATTTGTTAGCTAAGGTGGTAGGGTTGGCGTTGCCATTTGATGACTTAGTTAAGGCGGCAGGCACGTGTTGTTAAGGCGGCCGCCTTAACTGCAAAGTGCTGCGGGAAAGCCTGAAGTACTACAACTGCTATTTACAATACTTCTGCTACTACAGCTACTACGAAGGACACTACTACAACAAGTACTGATACTACAAAGATTAATGTACCTTTGCTTACAATACTACTGCTACTACAAATAAAACTGAAATAAAATTAGCTAATACTCATAACAACAATATTACTACTGCTACCAATAATTTTGACATGTATTCATGAGTTATTACATTAAAAATAGTTTTATATGATCACACAATTAAGGTAATACAGTACAATAACTGTGTGTTATTTGAATGTTGCATTGTTAAAGCCTCTGTACTGTTATGAATATGTGTGTTTAGATTGTCCTTTTACCTGGCGGGAGAAGGGGTTTTATTCCGAGTCCCTGACATCGGTGCCCTGCAGACCCACCTGTGTGTCACCTGGGATTCCAGCTCAGGTGCGGCCGCTCTCTTCATGGATGGGAGGAAAAGCTTGACCAAAATTTACAAGAAGGGTCACACAGTCCAACCCGGAGGCAAGGTTATCATCGGACAAGATCCTGATAATTACTTGGGTTCATTTGATGCCAAGCAGAGTTTTGTTGGGGAGATCGGTGATATTAATATGTGGGACTCCGTCCTCTCAGACCGCATGATCCAAGACATGTTCTCTGGGAAGACAGTACCAACAGGAAATGTTTTCGACTGGAAAACCACACAGCTTAACATTAACGGGGAGGTGGTGGTTGTTAATACTCAGCAGTAGCTTTAAGGTTCACACACGACATGCTGGAATCATTTCAGTATTTCAAGTAAAGCAATATAAAGCTCTGCACATCCACATTACACCTGTACGACATACAATATATGAAGATGACTTGTTGATCAAAATGCAGGTCTGTGCTCTGATGTAATGAAGATGTAAACTCATTTCTTACACTCAGTCCAATAAAAAGCATATGATGACAATTCTGTTGTGGTGGAATATATTACAATATTATCATTAGGGCTGGGTGATTAATCAAATTTATATTTTTTTTAATTACAATTTTGGCTTCCAACAATAATGAAACCAAGAATAAACGATTATTGTGCTGCATGGAATATGTTGAATATAGTTTACCAAAATGTTGAATACATGTTTAAGAGTTTTCAGAAGGTTGTGACAGTACACTTCAACATATTTGATCTAATTCATTGTGGTCTAATGTTGATATATTGTATTTATTATTTTGATATATTAAAATTATATTTTAGGAGTTTTCAGTTGGTTGTGGAAGTGCACTAACATCACAACACATTCATTTGGGTCTAATTTTTATTTGTATTATTTATTTAAATGTATTTATTTATTTTAAGTTAGTTTTTCAGTTGAATTATATTTAAAGTTCAAGAAGTCCAGTGTTTAAAAGACAAGTAAATAAAAAGGTTCAATGCAAAGTGTTTTCAAAGTCAATAAGTAATCGTGATCTCAATATTGACCAAACTTGACGTGATTATTGCACTTTTTTTAGTTATTTTTTCATAGAATGGCTTTAATGTCAGTAGATTAACCATCATCCTTGAAAACCAGAAGAAAGAATCTCATCTCTAGAAGACAAGACTGTGTTACCAACCAGGTAAAGTGCAACTGATCCAAAAGCACCAGGCCAAATGAGTATGAATTGGTTTGTGCTTATTTAATTTAACATTTGTTTGGGAATATGCAACACCTCCATCTTTAAAAATCATTTTAAAGTAATAATGCTTAGAAGAATTACAAATCAAATGGAAACTGAAAAAGCAAACTTGAAATGTAAAATGATAATTTGAAAATGTAAAGTGCAATGTAAAAAGTCAAATTTAAAATGCAAAGCTTAAATATAAAGGCTTAAACTGAAATCTTTGAAATATTTTATTGATTGAGAGAAACATCAAATATGAAACTGAAAATGTGAAATGGAAAAGCTTAAATTGAAATATTTAAATTAAAATCTCAAATAGAAAAAAAAAATATTTTAGCCTTTTCACTTAGTAATTTAAAATTTTCAATTTAACATTTTATCTTTTGAATTTGACATTTGACATTGACATTTTAAAGGAGAATTCCGGCCAATTTTTACATTAATCTTGATCGCTATTAGCTATGCGAGTACTTTCGATAGAAAAAAAACAGACCTGGATCGGTCCTAGCAAACTGGAGTTGCTGCAGCTACGTGTGCAAGCGTCCACTGAGCTACAAATGCAGTTGACAGGGCAAGTTATAGAGTGCCTTTGTGCCTAACAAAATGCAATTAATATGTCTGTGCCACAAGAACAGGGCCCTTACGTGACAACAAGATGCGTTTTCAACTCAGACATTGTTTAAATTCACCTACCTTCTTGATCCTGCCGGTGGGTAGCTTGGCCTGCTAGCTGCTAGCTGCCGTCCGTGATAAATGTGTTCAGCCAGGCTTTTGTAAAAAGTCATCACGCAGCAGTTCCGTGTGTATTTGTAGCTCATCCCTTTTATGTGTGGTCGATCTGGTGTCGGTGAGTAGGAGTCTTGGCAGTGTCGATCTGTGTGGTAGTTCCCTTAGCCAGGCAAGCAGCCTTCGTCCCCCTACTGCAACCAACAAAAATTCCCTGAGCGCCCGGTGGTCTGGTGGATGTCCCCCTCAAAATGTAATTGAGCACTGTAGTGGTTATGACCATTTCAGTGACTATGTAACTACATGGAAACGGGATAAACGATGTCTGTGGCTTCCACAGTAATAGCAGGGCGCTAATACGGTCAAAAGCGAAACCGCTTTTTATCGCGTTTGATGGTGTGTGTCACAGTAGTCAAATTTCCCTTTTGACTCTCCTCAATGATGCTATCAATGATCTACGAGGAAGAGAAGAGTTTTGTTAATTTAACAATACAGCAACTACGATGCAAGTTCCCATGTTAACTACAACTAAAATATGTATTTTGGTCTGCATCATGATTACATTCATCAACTGCCAAACTTATTTATTGACATGGAATAACAATAAAAAATGTTTCTTCAAAATTGCTATGTTCCAATTAGGCTTAACAGCCGAGGGGAAATATATATTCCTGTCTTAACTTAATTTTCACGAAACATGTAGTTACAGCATTTTGGCTTTGTCAGCTCTATTGTAAGTATAATTTAAGTCCCATTGTTCCTTGTTAATTATTCTTTTGTTTTTGTCTATCTTTATCATGTAATGTTTAAATCAAGCAGCTACATGCAAACACCAGAAACCAAAATCAGTTTTGCATAGGATACAAATGCCAACATGAAAACGGAGAAAGGAGTTGTAACTTACAGAGGCTTCTCATCTGTCCAATCCATTCAGCATTGGTGCAGGTTTATAAGTCTCACCTTCCTTAGTGTAGTAATTCTGACAGATGTATTCAACCATTTCTCCAGGTCTGTACTGGGATTTAAAAGTTCCCTTGGTGTCTGCATCTGCAAGGTGTGGGGGTGCCTCACAACCTGAAGGAGCTGAAAGTAAAACACACACACACAAACACACACATACACGAAAAAAAAGTATTTTTCTTATTGAAGTATGTAAATGTACACACTGCCAGTTTATTAGCAAAAACTAATACAGTCTTATATAACAGCTCTGCAATACATCCTATACTTTCATTAAGGTTTTAATGTTCAGGTCTTGTTCAAACCCTTTTAAAGATGTGTTATACAACTGTATTTAACCCTCATGCTTTCCTTAAAAAAATAACACTGGACACCTTCAAGGCAAAAATGTCCACGCACACAAAAACTGTTATTAAATGTTACTTATTTGAAGTATTTCATTTTTTATTACAAAAATAATATAATAATATTTTCCATATAATGAATAATATGTAGATGGGGCTTTGGTGGGGATTAGAGGCTTTGATATGTCAAAGATAAGCAACAAAATTAATTTGATTGCATTAGTATTTTTTACATAGTGCCATATTTGGACACCTTCGAGGCAAAAATGTACATGTCCAAAAAACTGTTATTAAATCATCATATATCAATATTTTTTTCTGCTTTTCTTTCATAAATCACTTAAACAACTTCTAAGTTGCTCAAAACTACCAAACATTCAATAGGTTTTTAGAATTTTAACCCTTTAAATGCCAGTTTTAAATCTTTGAAGTAACAATTATTTATGAAAAACCCAACAAAACATGAATTATTTTCCATAAAATAAATCATAGGGCAATGAGGCTTTGGTGGTGATTAGAGTCTTGGATATGTCAAAGATAAGCAACAAAATTAATTTGATTGCATTAGTATTTTTTATGTAGTTCCAGATACTCCCTCTGGACACCTTCGTGGACAAAAATGCCCCATTGACTTCCATTATAACCACATGTTTTTATCTCACTGCCTTTACAGTATAAAACCATGCATTCTGTAATGTCAGCATTTCATTTTGAACAAAAGTGGTGATATTTGACATTTTTACAGTATTTCACCAGATTAAACCATTTTGCCCTTGTAGGCCGATGCATGAAGTCATTGTATTTTTGCCAGTTATATGGAGCCGTGTGTGTGTGTGTGTGTGTGTGTGTGTGAGTTTGTGTAAATCTGTAAGCAAGCAATGATCATTTTATGGCTGAAAAAAGGCATCTTTTGAAGGATGCATTTTATGTGTATTTAAAGACGTGCTTGAATAAAAACATTGGCCCTCATTTATGAAACGTGCGTACGACCTAAAACAGGCGTACGACGGGCGTACGCCGATTCCTACGTAAAGCTCGGCATTTATCAATTTGGACGTGAGTGTAGGCTGCGATCAAATCTCACGTCTGGTCTGAACTCGTGTACGCAAGTTTTCGAGTCAGTGTGGCCTTGCGGTGCAGCATATACTCAGTTTAACAGGAGAAGCAGAAGTCATCAGTTGATCACGTATCAGCAATGGCAGATCTGGCTCTTTTAGAAGACCTCTATGCGCCGGTCTGCAACATTGTTTTAGCCTGGGGGGTTCTGCACAACATCGCACAGGAAGACACGGTGCCATAAATGTAGCGATGTAGCCAGATGACCCGATGCCCAGAGAGCAGTGTCCAGAACAGCCCCAACTGGGGGCTATATGAAGGAGACAGGATATTATTCCTCACTTTTAAAATGTAGCCTATAGTGTTATGTTTGGCAATGATATTCAATACTGGAAACGATGACGATGCACAACATTTTTATTTATTCTTCAGGTTTTTGTTTCTCTTTCAAGTGAATGATTTATTTCTGCCATTGACCAAGTTATTTTGGCTTGTTTTTTCCAGCCCCTCTGCTGTCAGGAGACAGGGTCCAGCACGGGGGGGCAGAGGACACGCGCTCTCCCTCAGCTGTTGCCTCGTTCCGACGAACACGAGTAAAATAAAAGACACTGCATAAACTCCGCTACCGTGTGTTTATTTAATTATAGGTACACCTACATGTAGGCCTAATTAGATTGCAATAGAAGCTTGTATATTACTATTAGGACTATAGAAAATGTGTCAAGGATGTATACATTAAATAGGCTAAACTTCAGCTGGAGTCCGATTTACTACGGCAACACTGTTGACCGCATCAGTGATCTCTTTTCATCCCGCATTCTTTCTACAGCCTTTAATACCAGTTTTCAGGCTGCCAAATAGTACACACGTTAGTGCAAATGAACCGGAGATATCAGGGTTTCAATCTCCACCTCTGAAAAGTTCCGCTTCTCAGCCGGATTACGGTTTTTCGGGTGAATTAATTCCCTGCACCACAAGGAGACAAAGCAAGTGGTGTGTGTGTGTGTGTGTGTGTGTGTGTGTGTGTGTGTGTGTGTACTCATATTGAATGCAACTTCTACAAACAACTGCTCTCCTGTTGGAGATAATATCTTAAAAGTCCACAAGAGAGCGCTAAAGTCCTTCAAGTATCATAGTATACACTGTTATTTATTGTTTGTTTGTCTTGCTCTATGGTTTCCCAGTCGAAAACATTTCCTGTTGGTACTGTCTTCCCAGAGAACATGTCTTGGATCATGCGGTCTGAGAGGACGGAGTCCCACATATTAATATCACCGATCTCCCCAACAAAACTCTGCTTGGCATCAAATGAACCCAAGTAATTATCAGGATCTTGTCCGATGATAACCTTGCCTCCGGGTTGGACTGTGTGACCCTTCTTGTAAATTTTGGTCAAGCTTTTCCTCCCATCCATGAAGAGAGCGGCCGCACCTGAGCTGGAATCCCAGGTGACACACAGGTGGGTCTGCAGGGCACCGATGTCAGGGACTCGGAATAAAACCCCTTCTCCCACCAGGTAAAAGGACAATCTAAACACACATATTCATAACAGTACAGAGGCTTTAACAATGCAACATTCAAATAACACACAGTTATTGTACTGTATTACCTTAATTGTGTGATCATATAAAACTATTTTTAATGTAATAACTCATGAATACATTACATTATTATTATTATCATTATTATTATTATTATCAATATTTTGCACACCCTGCACTTGTAAGGTCACAGTCAAAGTCAAGGTGAACTTTATTATCCCACAAGGGGAAATTCATGTGGTCATTCATTAAGCGCCCTTAATGCAACATATTCTCTAAAAACAGACACCACAGACAAACCAGTAAAATATATAAAGAAAAGAAAAGAATAACAATACTGCAGAAATGACAATCCAACATCTGACGTTGACAAAACATAAAATATAAAATATTATCAGGTAGCTAAAAAAAAAAAAAAAAAAGGTAAAAGAGATCTACAATCCAGTTAAAGTGCCAGTGTGGAAACCGTACAGCCTTCATTCTTTCCCTTTCTAAAACAGTTTTATATTGTGCATATTATACAGTATCTCTTCTGTAGGCCTATATATGTTTATCACTGTAGCAGTACTTTGCCTTATTGTTTATTCCCTTTTTATCATGTTCACTGCATGCACCAAATACACCAAGGCAAATTCCTTGCAAGTTACTTAATAATAAATATGATTCTGATTATTTCATTTAATTTGACTGTCCATGCAAGAAGTTACAGCCTAAACTGACAAAGTTCCATGATGAACAATACTTTTTTTCAAAACTGTGTTACTTCTTTTCAGAGATTTGTTTTAGTTAACTGATGCTCCTTAGTGGGTGGACTGCTTCATGGTTTGGGGTTTATTTTAGAATTTTTATATTTTTATATATATATATATATATATATATATATATATATATATATATATATATTATTTTTTTTTTTAAATTTTGGATCAGATTAATTTGCTGTTTCTATGACGCATTTCTGCATCTGTCAAGAGAAGACACCCATCAGCTGCAGGAGTCTGTTAAACTCCATCAGCACAGAAACGGTAAGAACAGACGAGCTTTGTAAAGCTGTTGTATAGCTCGGTCTTTAATGTTACACTGTGAAGGAGTACTCAGATCTTGTAAAAGTAGCAATACAATAGAATCATATATATATATATATATATATATATATATATATATATATATATATATATATATATATATATATATATATATATATACATATTATGTTACTGGATTATAATTATTAATGCATTGCAGTAATGTGTCCATCACTTCAATATTGTAGCTAAAGGTGGAGCTCATTTAAATTACTTTACACACAGCTATAACCATATAGCTTGATCTGTAATAATATATCATAGTTTAATTTATATTTTGTATTACATCTTCAAAGTAATTAAAGTTATCAAATGAAATAGTAAAGTAAAAAGTACACTATCTAACATTACCTCAACGTACAACGTAGCATAAAATTGAAAAACATTTAAGGAAAGTACAAAACAGTTTTTAAGTACATAACTTGAGTAAAGTACAAAGCTTACTGAAGAGCCCCATCTCACTGTCTTGATTTTATGATTATTATTTCATTAGGTGTTGATTCACAGATGGATGACCATCTTTTAGAAGAGAAGACAAACACCAACAGCGCAACGTTGTGCTCATCTGCTGAGGTAGGACCACAATCAAGACTTGTTTTTATTTAAATAAAGTTAAAGTCTTTTTTCCCATGTACAATGTTACCTGACTCACCGTTGGAGTCCTTCTACGGCTTGCATCAGCATGAAACTCTCCCTGTTAACGCTAACTCCTTAGTAGAAAAGATCCAGAACTGCGTTAGAAAATACCTGGTTCTTTGAGAAAAAGTGGAAAGTACAAGCATGTGTAAACTACGACTCCCAGGGTGCATTTCGAGAAGAAAAATCCAATCACAGAGCTCACCAAGCTTCTTTTGTTCCCAACTCTGTTACTGTAACTTACTGTTTTGAGTTTACTACCGCTCTGATTCGCGCCTCTGACTAGCTTCTCCATGACAACGGCGGCAGAGGCTCTGAGGTATTGCATTAAAACTGATGGCCATAACATGAACTTATAGACTCCTGTTTCCATGTTCAGTGACAATGATGATATCGTAACCATAGCAACAGTGATGCTCTGGTTAACTGACTGGATGAAACATACCTGACCATGGTTTAAACTGTGTACAAACACAATTTATAACATTCAGCGTGACTTAAAAACAGCGTGGCTTTGTTCCTTTCTTAAGTGGAGATAGGAAGAAAGTATAAGATAGTACACTGTTGTGTGTTTCAGCGCCCCCTGTTCCGCAATGCTTGTAACTACGTGTAATTACCTAACCTCTGGAACCTGACGGGCGTCAGGACCCAGAGGAAATCTGCACCGCAGCCATGTGCTAAACATGGCGGACCCAAACAAGACAGATGAATTGCAGTTCTACAGTGAAATATTAAGGTGCGTAGCTGTCTGTTATGGGAAATATAAGCAAATTCATCGACAGGGGATTATACATTTTAGATATTACCTCGCTCAGTGACTGTGTCATATATTTTATGTTGTCCGAGCTCTTTAACTGTTGTCCCATGGTGGGACGGTTTACGTTAACTAGCTAGTTAGTGGTAGAACCTGTGCGTCTCTGAACATTACGTTACCTTGATATGTTTTTGAATTATTATGGTTATTCTCGGTTGTGTACAGAGGAAGTATATTCAGCTCCGCAAAAAGTACTAATAACGTTACCACACTGTAAAAATCCTCTGTAACTTACAAGTAACATTAACGTTAAAAGTCCTGCAGTAAAATATAGACTATAAAGTTAACGTTACACTTTATTTAATCAGCAAGTCGCATTGATAAAGATCTAATTTTGAATGTAACCTGAGTACATAGGGAACAGCATACGAATTATAAATAACTACATTCTAAAATATCCATGCTGTAGCTGTAAAACGGAATACAAATACAAGCGTATGATGCAAAAAAAAAAAAAAAAAAAAAACAGTCAAGCTGTAAGCTGCAACAAGTAGGCTAAACCGAAAAATAATCAAGTGATTGGAAATAGATCACATTTATATCACATTAAACTAAAGTTTGGGTTTAACAAAAATAGAGACAATCACCTTAAAGACAATAAAGACATCACCTTTGACTTTGAGAAACTGAGATGGATTTTTTTTCCTTCTCTTTTTTAATTTTTCTTAAATTTTATAGACCAAACTATTAATCTAAAAAAATCTGATCTGAACACTTCCTTCACCACTGTTGAATAACATGTCTGCGCCAGGTCTCATGAGTGTGAGTCATGAGCATACAGTATGACTTTTGATGACACTGGAAACACAACATACTTTAATTGTTATATTAGAAATAAATGTACCACAGAGTTGCCAGTAGAGCATGCAACAAACCATCCATATATATAAACACACAAACCATCCTGTATTCATGATCTAGAAGTCTCCCATTGCCATACTTCCACAGTGCTACATAGTAACATGTTAAAGGAACACACTGACTTATTGGGACTTTATTCACCGTGTCTCCCCAGACTTAGATAAGTCCATACATACCCTTCTCATCTCCGTGCGTGTCGTAACTCTGTCTGACGCACCTACCGCTAGCCTCGCTTAGCACAGATGCTGGAGTAACAGGCTCCATCCAGCCTACTGCTCCCAATAAGTGCCAAAATAACATTTTCCTATTTACATGTTGTGATTTGTATAGTCACATAGTGTACAAATGACAAGGTCACATGAGACACAGCCATCTTCTAACCGTATACAAACTGGGTACTATATTCTCAGAAAGGCGAAGCACTGCTACTTCTGCTACTTGGGTGGAATGATTTGCTCGCAGCACCTGAGAAGTCCTGTGTTGAGGAGCAGAGAGTTTGCGTGGAGTTAGCGCTAATCACTCCGCCCAAGTAGCAGTGCTTTGCCTTCTGAGAATATAGTTCCCAGTTTGTATACAGTTAGAATATGGCTGTGTCTCATGTGACCTGGTTATTTGTTATCTGTGACTATACAAATCACAACATGTAAATAAGAACATGTTTGCGTTATTTTGTCACTTATTGGGAGCAGTAGGCTGGATGGAGCCAGTTACCTCCAGGATCTGCGCTAAGCAAGGCTAACAGTGGGGGGCGTCAGACAGAGCTTCAACACGAACGGAGATGAGAAGGGTATTTATGGACATATCTAACACTCTGGGATACGGTGAATAAGCTAAAGTCCCAATAAGTCGGCGTGTTCCTTTAATGAAATTGGCTATTACTGAATGCACTAAAATAACATGTAATATCTATATTACATGTTAATACACAATATTTTGACAATTACAAACTCAGCCTTGAAAATATAGCAAGTATTAAAGGATATACAGTTGATACAAGATATTTACATACACTTAAAAAAAAAAAACACAAACATTTATTTCTTTACTGTCATACATTAAATCAGAGTAAACTTTTTCTGTTTTAGATCAATACATATTAACATATTTTTTGCATTTGTTAAATGTCAGAATCGAGCGAGGGAGAATTTTTATGAATTTTCTTTTATCACTTTCATCAAAGTCAGAAGTGGCTACTTTGGCTCCACTACAGCTCTGTGTCTGTCCCTCTGCTTCTGTTTCACTCACCACTGAGTCTGACTTAATATCCTGCCCACAACACTATCTGACTATCTGTTACTGTGTATTATGTTGAAAGTTTGTAATTTATTAAATAATTGCTTAGTTGTTTTATGTTGGAGTTTGTAACATTCGAAACTGAATTGGAATTTCATTTTTCCAGATATAGGTTATCGGGTTTCATTAGCTACTAATAATCGGTATCAGTATCAGCCTGGAAAAAACAGTATCGGTCAATTCCTAATAAAAAGACATCAAATGTCCATAGCTGAACATTATTTTCTTTCTTTTAATTCCAGTCCATCTGAACTGTTTGCAGCCCGGTCCAGGAGTCACAAGATCCCAGTCAGAGGACAGAAGGACTTCTTCCCCAATGACTCAGACGAGCAAAGACAGCGGCTTGAGCAGAGTCTGAATGAGCAATGGAGCCTCATATCCGAGGAGAGAGTGGAGAAGCTGTGAGTAGCATGGGCGTAGCATCTATCCATCCAGGAGTAACATCCATGAGCTCTGTTGTCATCGACTGTGAAAGACAGACAATAAGTAATCATAAATGTTGCTGTTTGCAAACAACTCTGAAAGCTTGGGTTTCTGAATGTTCCTTGAATGCAACAGTAAGGGGGTTTTAAGCACTCCTTGCTCCGCAAAAAGTAAAGATGAATAGATGTGCACAGTGATGGATTGCAGAGTCAAGCAACTTTCACAGCTCTGCAAGTTTTAATTTTAACCCAATAAAATGTCTTGAAAGTAGAAGCTGAAGGGTAGGAAATCTTAATGCTCCTTTAATCAACATTTTATGTTAACAATGAGTAAAATGACTGCATGTAATGTGAAATGCGTCTTTTACAGAGATGAGTGAGTAGAGCATTATCATTAGCTCTGCAGCCCTACAGAACTTTATTTTTTGCCTTTTTTTTAGGTGGCCAGAAAAAGTCTATTCTCCTTTTTGTATTTAATGATATGCTTTGTCAATAATGATTAATTATATGTGGGTTGAAGGTCAGGTTGTGCTGCAGTGAAATAGATACTGTCTGTTTTTATTTTACTGTAGAGGAAACCTAGTAAAGGCCACATGGATTTTAAGTGAGCAGATTGTGGAGCTCCAGTCTCCAGCTGTGAGTACTGTATCGATAAATGAAACAATCTTTCAATACACACACCTCTCTTATCATATAAATCACTAGTCAAATAATAATACTGTGTCTTACAGCATTTGTTATTTTTATATAGGGGAAGTTTTGGCAGACGATGGGCTTTTCTGCCAAAGGCAAGCAGTTCCTCCTCCCCGAAGAGGCTCTCTACCTGATGGAGTGTGTGAGTAGCAGTTAAAACCTGGTCTCGAGGGTGTGGTTTACACATCATTAGTTGTGTTATTCAGTAATATTTAAATAGCACATGTGATCTATAAAATACGGATTGATGACCTCTGTGAGTGGCTGTGTGAACAGGGAAATGTGCAGGTGTTTTACCAGGACCTGCCTCTGTCCATCCAGGACGGGTACGAGATGTTTCTGTCCTCGAGCACAGTGAGCCTCCAGCAATATCAGGTAAATGTCCCAACAGATATTCTTAAGGATGACTGCGCTGCCAAAACTGGTCTAATGACTCTTTTAATCACAAAGGTGTTCGGGCATTTGAAGAGGCTTGGCTATGTGGTGCACAGGTTCCACCCCAGGTAACACAATCTCAACGCCCCATTCAGACAGGATTAGAAAATACAGTCAGGCTTTGAAATATAAGATAATAGGTCAGTTAGCCTATCACTTTTCTGAAAGAAGGATATTCCATTAGTCAATCCAATATCTATACCCATAATTAATCCCTTTTAGACATTTCACACTACATTATGTTGTGTGTAAAGAGACAAATCCTGTCAAAATGGATGTTTAACAATTCTATTTTGCACGCATAACCTGGATGTGTGTGTGTTTGGCTTCTTACAGTTCGGAGCCATCGTCCTACGCGAGGCAACTGAACCTGCCTCAGTGTCGCGACAGAGCGGGAAGACAACTGAAGAGGAAGCGCAGCGCCAGCCCAACATCCAGGTAAACACAGCCCTGTACTAGGCCTGTGCCGATCGAATGGTATATTATCGACCATTGAAGGGATGATCGACGATTGCTTTTTCTTACACCGATATCAAGGCGATTTAAACTAACTTACTATTGTAACTAAGATGTTATAAATAAATCTCTAGAATCTGCGGCCAACTGTGCATTCAGAGAGGTTTCTGGCGGAGCGGCAAGTCCGTCCACTGACCCTGTTGATCAGCAAGAAGGAATTTTAAATTAAATTGAAATAAATGAAACCAGTTTGCCATCTCTTTTTCATGGATCTGACCGCTAATGGGCTATGCTTATTTCAGACAGTTCCCCAGCTGCCAGCATGCATCCACACATTTATGCATACGCACGCACGCAATGCACGTTACACAATGTTTGCTCTTGCTGTAGTAACACTGAAGCACAAGAAGAATCCACAGCTGACCGACTGGAGGAGGGTAAACACGGCTACGAAGGTGAGGAGGATGAAAAACTTCCTGAGTCACAGCTGACGCTGTCTCCGGAGACTTCAAGCACCCAGGCTGCCACTGCGAGTTCAGCACACAAAGGCGGGGGCAGGACCTGGTGGATGACGGACGTTCTCAAGGACCGACCAGATCAGCGGCCTGCCTCTAGGACCTCACGCTGGGACTTCAGCTCCATCCCTTTCCCAGACCTGGGATCCAGGAAGTGCCTCTCCAGCTGCCTGGCCTCCCCAGACCCCTCTCTGCTCCCTGGGTCTTTGGCTGTGGGAGTCTGTGACATTGCCCTCTGGACCCAAAAAATAAACCTGAGGGAGGTGAAGATGTCCTCAAAGGAGCAGAAGAGGGAAGAGGACAAGCGGAGGCGGCGGTGGGACGTCAACAAAGACAGAGAGGTTTGTAGCAACATAACATCAAAATGCATCTGAAAAATGGTTCCACACAAATTCTGGGAAATCATAGTTTATTTTCAAGTGATATGTAAAAATGGGATTATGGGGGGATCACATTGTAAATTCCTTTTAAGGTTCAGCAGTGCAGAAACTGGGCGGAGTATAGGAAGCTCCTGGCAAGACGGCAGGGGAAGCGTAAAGGCCGACCAGAACACCTGTGGGACAGGGAAGTCACTCCTTTACATGACCCAAGACAACCAATCCCCACTGGTGAGATCCCGTGAACCTAGTCTGTAAAGTTCACTTAATATAGTTTCTGGATTTTATTCTACATCGATAAGTGGTGTCCGAATCAAGTCCGTGACATTTGCTTTTTTCTTCAAGGGGAGCTGCTGGATAAAATCAGTGTGATCGAATCCACACATTTGCTGGAGGGGGCGTCCAGGTATCAGTTGTTTCTTTTTTCCTGTTATTACACTGATAATTGGTCAAAAGTGGAAATGATTTGCCTTACCTGATGCCAGTTCAGTCAGGAGAGGCTGATTTATAGTTTTATGTAGCCCCTATGCAATTGGCCTACAAAGTTGTTGTGAGCATTAATACTTGTACTTGTGTGTCTGCGTCACTCTGCAGTCACACCACCAAAAGTTAGCGGTAGAGTTTAAATGCTACTGTGTAAAGTTTCTTTTGGATGTTCACACAATGGCGACTTCAGCCGAGCGGCTCATGTTGGGGTTGGAGCTAATAAATGTTGAACAACAATTACTTTAACTGAGATTGCTGCAACGCCACAAGAGAGAAGGTGTGGAGGAGGAGTTGTGTCCGGCCACCGAGAGACATGGACGAGGAAACCAAGCGGACCACTTACAGTTGTTAGGGTCTGCTGCGTCGCTCCGACGTGTAGTTAAGTTTCTCGGGAGGTGCGCGTCAGGCTACGACATAGGGTACGCATCTACACCGTATCTATGGCATAGATTCAATGCTGAAGAATAAACTGGCCTTAAGTTGGCTTTTAGACAAAAAAAAAAAAAAAAAAGCCCTATGTTAAAAAAATGCAAAGGGGCTGTGTTTGTGTTGCGGTGAGATGGTGAAATATTGTTTAGCAACATTTTCAAAAATGAGAGAAGTGCATACAAATGACAGGAGTTAAGGACGTGGCTTATTTGTGACGTGACTTAATGTGAACTGAGCTCGTCTTACTGCTATCACAACTAATGATCTTTGATTTACAAATACATGTGGACTCTGAGACAAAGGAGGCTCTGGTGTTTGTCACCACCTCATTGTACAGTGAGGTTGATGTTATTGTACTATATGGAGAGTGAGTCATTCAGGGAATAACCTTGTGCTTTGTCCGCTCAGGTTAAAAGGCTCCGATGACTGGAGGATTAGTTTCAATGTTTACCAGCCTGATTCAGTGGCGGACTTCAAGAAGAGCAACCCGGGGAAACCTTACTCCCGGATGTGTGTGTGCAGGTAAGCAATCACACAAATTGACCGAGGGCACGTTTACTCAAGATAGGCTTACAGTAAACAACAGACATTTGAATGAAATTAAATAAATATCACAGTGGTTGCAGATGAATGGCGCTTTTGTCTCATCTTTATTTTTCAATTTTTGATTAATCTTTGGTCAGAAAATACTAATAAAGATTCATCACAACTTCCTAGAATGGAAGAACACGTTTACCCATGTCTCTCACAAAACTAAGATCACGTGTCTCCCTGTTGTGTCTCAGTTTCGATGGCCCTGTGCCGGACCTGCGAGCCATCAAGCTGCTGAGCTTCCAGAGTGGAGACATCCCAGTGGTCTTTGCTGTAGTGGACCACGGGGACATCTCCTTCTACACCTTCAAAGACTTCCAGCTGCCCACTGATGTGTTCCCCTGAGACCTGTAAAACATGTACCAACCCTGAACGCATCCGGGACTTTTATAATAATCTGCATCTGTCTGCTTGGCTGGACATACAAAACATATAACTAATCATTGATGTTACAGATGAAAAGAAAAGAAAAAAATACTGAAAATGATATTTTGTGTGTCTGGCCAGTGATTTACAATGCAAAGGGAGTTTAATTGTCAAAGTTTTAATCTCTCGGTCAGATCTGTGCAGATACTACCTCGAAGCAGATCTCAAATTGGACCTATTTTAATTCTACCCATTCTTTATCAGTTTTTAGGCTTTGTTTACACTCCTGACAGTGCTGTCAGAGAGAAAAGGTGTTTTCCCTATTCATTTCTGGGACCAACAGACCATCAGAGTGACTTATGTGAACTGTTTAGTTCAGACTTTATATTGTTTATTTTCTGCAACAACAACACGAAGATAGATTGAGTTCTTTATTCTTAGTGGGAAATAAATGTTTGCTGCAACACTCAAATACTGTAGTCACATAAACAAGATAAGATGGTACCAAAAACTGCAAACAGGCTGCTGATACAGTGGTGCCATCTAAAGATAGTTGCTGTTGGTTTTGTGTGCATTTAAGAAATGAAGTAATTTAAAGGGGCGCTATGCTTTTTGCTCACAGGTTTCTCTATAGAGCTCCCCCTACAGCTTCAGAATAGATCCTCGTTTGGTCAGTCTGCCGTTTCCTCTTTCTCTGTTCCTCCGACAACGCTTTCCTAGCTTTCTGCTTCTCTTTAGCCAGCTCAGCCATGACGATAGTGTGAAAAACTCCATCGCTACCTTGTTAGCCAGTTCCTGAATGGGCATATGTGTGCAGTGCCGGGAAGCAATTTGTACATCGCGAGACCTGATATCACGAGATACTTCCTGACGCTGAGGCTGGCGGCTCGCCGGCTGAAAGTTGCAAGGGTGGTTTTCCCGCTCACAGGCGCTAGGGGGGAGCGAGACGACCACCATTCAACCGGAAAAAAAAGTCATATAACCATTCCAATGACTCCAAAGCTGTTCAGTTAAGGTCAATTAAGCTAAAGAAACTGCATAGTCCTCCTTTAAAGCAAAAAATACAGTGTTAGTGATTGCTGTATTTGTTTAATTTCAAGATACACTTCTGGATTCAGTTACAGCGCTCACTACACTTATCAGTTGAATTTAAAGCATCAACAGTGAGCTGGGAGGAAAATATTGGGATTTGAGCGCACCATTAGCCCTATAATAAAACAATAACATGTATCTTTAAATTAAAGAATCGTTACAATTCACATTTTCTTGAGGGTAATTCAGCAACGTTTTTTGGGAAAGGTTTGAAACCTGGGAAATAATTGGTTGTCGTGGTTTTTAGGGGAAGAATGTTAATTCAGCTTCAGGTCCAGTTACCAACATTTTCTCAGTGGTGGAAGAAGTACTCCGACTTTTACTTACTGTATGTTAAAATAAAAAATACCACAATGAACAAATATTCTGTTACAAGTTAAAGGTGCAGTAATTAAGCCTTATAAAACTAACTGTCATATTTGCTGAAACTGACCCTATGATCGAGTAGTAACTACTTGAAGCAGGTAATTTAAAAAAAAATCCGGCTCCTCTGGCACCACCTACAGCCTGTAGTGCGATTTGCAAAGATACACCGCTCCCTGTTCAGATGCTCCAATCATGGCCGGAGGGGGGCGGGGGGGTCTAATAGGCTCGTTCGAGATGAGCCAGATCTGCGCAGAATCGATCACCAGCGATCGCCACCCAATTCATGCCGGTTAGATTTGTGTCCGACTCGATCCCGACTTGCTCTGACGTCATGCACACGTGGGCAACGATAACCTCACGAGATCGAGGCGGCCGCAGTTCTGAGACGTGGGCAGCGCAGTTGCTTTTCACCGACTGCAAGACCCAGGCAGGCCCAGAGCATGCTGGGAAACGCCGGCCTCTCGGCTGATCTAACAGCTGATTGGTTCAGAATTGACTTAACATGACGTTTTATATAAACTTTTTATTGATTTTGATTTGGAGGGATTTTAACTGCTATTTGTCTGATTTAAAGACTTATTCTGTACAAACCACATGTTGTGTGGCTGATAGTTATGTTTAGAAGTCGGAGAGACTAAATCCGTTCAGATTACAGATCATCTACAGGGTAAATCAGCAACAGATTGCATGGAGAGCATTTTGACAGCTACTCTGTCATAATGAAAACAACTGGATACTGTGTAGGAGCTGATATATGGGTCTGATAACATTTTATTAAATCTGAATCGGACCACAGTGTTTCTGTGACTTCCTGTTCAGCATGAAGGCTGCTGAAATCGGCTGGAAACTGTCCGACTTGACAGCGAATTTTTGTCACCGCCCCCGGGTGCTCCCGCCTGCTCTCGTCTACTTTACAGGCGAGGCGCAGTTCATCTCGAACGAGCCCAATCACTGCTCATTCACAGGCATTAATTTGTGGGGGGTGGGGCTTAGGAGAACATTTGGGCTTTAGCAGAAAGGGGGGAGGGACTGAGAAGTTGTCGGTGTTCAAATTTTTTGGCTAAAGCCTGGATCTTCACAATCTTACCTACAGCACCTTTAAAGTCCCGCAGTCAAAAAGTTACTTAATAAAAGTACAAATGTATTGGTATCAAAATATACTAAAAAGTAAAAGCACTCAAACGCAGAACGGACCATTTCAGAATAATATTTATTATTGGATTACAATTATTGATGCATTAATGTGTTCATTACTTTAATGCAGCTGGTAAAGGTGGAGCTCATTTGAATTACTTCTGGATAGCTTAATCAATAATAATACATAATGTATTAGATTAGATGTTTTTCTATCAATAATCTGAATCTACAAAGTACCTAAAGTTATTAAATCTGGTGAAGTAAAAAGTATAATATTTCTCTCTGAGATGTGATGGATAAGAATAAATAAAATAAAAAACTTAATTCCTCCCACTGCTTTCTCTAAGACTTTCACTGACATCTTCATCAGCTGCTAAGCTGATAAAGAACCAGTTAGTAAATGGGCCTTGAGTTAAGATTAATTTGTCAAACTACTATTCACAAGTTTAAGAGTGAACTTTGATGCTCAAGTTAAAAAAACATTTGCCACGATATTGAAAGTTCATTCTTCCGATGACACGATCTCACACAAGTCAGAAAGTTGGGATTCTGTTGGTTCTTGTGTGAAACCAGCTTAAGAAAATGTTTTCCATCTGTTGCAAACACAGGAGACTCTGGGTGGTGTTTAACATGTTAAAAATGTGCTGCTCAGAGATTACTGTTCAATTTGTGTTACAGTATGTGCAGGTTATTTTTTTACATTTTATAATTAAAATAATCTGGAATCATTTCATTGTTTTTTTTTTTTTTTCTTGAACACATTGTTAGCATCGGGAACTGTTCTATTTACACACTGACGTCCTTTCCACTGAGGTTACACCGAGATCTCCTCATGTTGACTTTTTGCTTCAGCTGCAGGTCAACAGTAGAAATGCACAGATGATTTGTGACCACAACAGAAGCTTTCTTTCACTCACAATGCAATTCATTAATCTGCACTGCTGCATTGTTCTGCTGGCCATGCAGCACAGCGTTGCAGCTTAAAAGGGTTTGCTCAGATTGAGATGAAGACAAACCGCCATGTCGGCTCAGATGACTCTAGCTGTTCTTGCTTTAATAGGTGAGTTATTAAATGAAAATATTGGTTTTGATTGCATTCACTAATGTTGGAATGAAGATGTTCTCCTTGTCTATAAAGTTTTCTTTTATTTTTTATTTTTATTTTTTTTTGTCTCCTTTCCAGCAGGTGTGTCCAGCAGTCAGACTTCAGACTGCTCATACGTCGGCCTTCTGGAACACTTGAACCTGACAACAACAAATGATCTTCTAGCGATCATGCGACCCGTGAAATACTGGAATAAGACCACCTTTGTTCAGATGGACATGTTGTTGTATGGTATTTTACAAGTGGTAAGTGTATTTATAGTGTATACATTGTAGAGGTGTTGAAATTAATCAAATAATTGATGCATCGAATCGTGGACGATGCTGCATCGATAATCGACCGGGCCATAATCGATTATTTCTGTTTACAATTTAATGTAGGCCTAACAACATTTCTGTTATGTTTTGCACATTCAGGGAGTGCCATGTGCTCAGTGCTGTAGTTTTATGTATCCAATTTATTTATTATTAGAGCACTGCAGAATGTTTTGTTTTTGAAGCTTGAAAAGCTATGAATTAAATATCCTACATGGCTTTAGTAGAAAAATTTATTTGATGCATCGAGATATCGAATCGCTGACATGACAATCGTTATCGAATCGGGAGATCAGTGAAGATTCACACCTCTTAATACACTGAGCTTTCAGAGTTCATCACTTTCATGAGCGTTTCTGTTTTTTTAAGGGTCAGTTCACTTGAAACACAAATATGTTTTTGTACTTATCCATTGTGGTAGCTATGTAAGTAAGATAGTACCTTTACTCAAGGCCTGTGTTTTATTGAAGTATTTTGATTATATTGTACCTATTATTACATTTCAGAGGGAAGTATTGTACATTTTACTTTACTAAATTTATTTGAGTGCTAGTGACATACACTCCGTTGACAGGTTTTTAAGTACACCCAACTGAAACTAATGCAGTCTAACATTGTGTTGTACAGACAGGTGCATTTAGTTCACCTCCTTTTAATCAATGAGGGTTCATTTCAACAGTACCACAAACTGCATTCTCCAAAATGTGTGGTTTTAGTGAATCGATCCTTTCAAGTCAACATGCTGTTACTGTTGTAAATGTCCATGATTACTCACCGCAGTGCTGCTGATTGTCTGCAGGAAGAGAAGTCACAAACTGTCACGAGTCACATCTGGACCCAAATGGTAAGCCATTAAGCAAACACAGACATAATCATGTTGAGTTCAGGTGCATTTTCAAACCTCGGTGATCTGTTATCAACATCGTTTGGCTTCAGGCTTACAGTCGTGGCTCTTTAGATCTCACACACTCATCAACACTTGTCAGGAAATGTTATAAAAGCAGCTTTTTCTCTCCCCAGCGTTGGACAAATGAATACCTAACTTGGAATTCATCGGACTTTTGTGGGATTAACATGCTGACCATTCCTAGATCCATGCTGTGGATCCCAGATATGAATATCCAAGAGGAGTATGACATTTAGATTTTTGTTTTATTTGTTTTATTATTTTTTGGGGCTTTTATGGCCTTGAATTGACAGAACCGTTTGAAAACAGGAAATGGAAGAGAGAGGGGGGACGACATGCAGCTAAGGGCCGTGGGTCAAATTTGAACGCACACTCTACTGGGTTAACCCTAACTTTAACTTTTTGTGTGTGTGGAAAATGTCCCCAGAACTTAAATCAGACCCTGGTTCCTGCGGACGAAAGGCCAAGATGCTCAGAGGGTTCGTAGTTTGGGGGGGAAGTTCCTGCAGTCAAAATAAGGCTTTAAATGCATGTGCATTTACCGCATCATTTTCCATGTAGAACAGATGTTCTGCTGGGAAAAAATTTAAAATAAAATACAAATTTGTTTCATACTATAAATCTACTACTCTACTAGTAAAATAAATGTGTATTTGAATGTACAGGAGAGAGAAAACACCAACATTTGTACACTGACTATTCAGCGTTGGATTCTGAATTATATACCTGGTGATAGCTGCTGTGACTGTTTAGATCTCTACCTGTTTACATTTTTGAAGAAGAAAACCTACTTTACTTTTTCAGTACCTCTGATACCGGGAGCATTCAAGAAAGTCCATTTGTCAGTTTGTCTCCCAGCGGCATGGTGTTGGCAAACACACGTCAGCTGTTGACCTCCACCTGTCAGCTGAATCTCACCCTGTTCCCCTTTGATACGCAACATTGCAATATCACATTTTCATCCATGAACTCGCAAGGTAAATCACACCAGATTAACTGCACTTGATATATCAACTGCTTTGGGATATATTTTATGTAATTATTGAATGCTAATTTTCTCCACTCAGCGAATACTATAACACTGGGAACATTCTACAGTGACATGCTGCTTACTCAAATCTCAGAGCAGATCATGGTCACACAGGGAGAATGGCAACTCACAAACATGGACGTTGTTGCTACTTTTTACAGAGGTGTGGGAAACAAACTTATATACAGGGTAAGAAAATATGTGTAAGACATATTGTGTGTGTGTGTGTGTGCGTTTGTAATTCATATTCAAATGAATTGTTTGTTTTTTCAGGTCACACTCTGCAGGAAGCCAATGCTTTATGTTATCAATTTAATCGTGCCACTGTTCTATTTTCTGGTCCTGGATTTGGCCTCCTTCTTCATCAGTGAGGCCAGAGGTGAAAAGCTGAGCTTCAAAGTGACTGTCCTCCTGTCCATCTCCGTCCTACTGCTGATTCTTAAAGACATGTTGCCCTCTACTGAAGACAGACTGCCGATGATAGGTAAGCTGTCGCGCAGACCTCAGGCCACAGATTTAACTTTTCAGCATCCTCTTTACTGGCGTCAACTACATTGCGCTGACCATAGTCTATGGCTGCATCTCTAGCACTTAAATGGCTTCCTCGACTCCTCAACTTGCCTCCCTTCCTCTCGTCTTTCCCTGGATTTCCACAAGATGCGGAACGGCTCCGAAACGGCAGCGGAGTCATTAAGTTTCCATTAAAGTCAATGTGTGTGTATTTCCACTGGCTGCATAACTGCTGCGTTCCGACTCCGGCACAGAGATACGCAAAGCTTCTATTTTTGCCGGATGCCGGAGAGCTCCGCAGCAATTCAGCACAGGGCCATAGACCGTATATAACACGGCAGATAGTGTGGGATAGGAAGTCGAGCACAGAAACCAAATAAAACATCCGGTTAATTTTCAAAATAAAATACACCGTGCTCACGGCGGATCATATTTCCCTGCACTACACCTTGAAAACACAGGACAGAGTTGTTTCCCCTCTACTCCTCTGGATGGACACAACCTGCTGTTGGTTTTGTGGTTCTATTCTACGTGAATTCGCGAGATCTCGTGGGTCCTCGTGACTTCAGCTGTCAGTCATGGCCGCAATCCGCAACAAATCCGGACGCGATATTACCATAGACAGATATTACGAATCCCACTATGGCCACGCCAAGACCCGCCCTTCAATAGCGTTCACACACTACTATTGGCCAGGCGTCCATGCTTACATGTACAGGTCCTATCCCCTGACCAATCCCCTAACCCTAACCTTAACCACTCGAGGTGAAATGCCTAACCCCAACCAATCAAGCTGCTTCGTAGGGCGGGTCTTGGCGTGGCCATAGTGGGATTCGTAATTTTGCAATCCGGACCTGGTGGGTATTGACTAATGGTATTGAAGGACGGCAGAGCACGGAGCCGTTCCGCAACCAGTGGAAATTAGGAGTTAGTCCCTCCCACCGAGGAGGCACGGGAGAGTTATGAGGTAATCTTGGGAGGAGAGGCAACGAGCAAATGTGTTTTATAGGGATGAGACGTCCTTTCCTCTGAAACGTCACATTAATTTGTCAGCTGTATGGGGTTGGCATAGGCTTTCGGCTGCATGGCTTCCAGGAAGCTGCTCTTGTGTATCTTTGCTCATGGCTCCTCGGGGATCCCTCTTCGATGCTCGGCCCTCGGGGCAGAAGTAAGAGCTTTGAGATGGCCTTCACGGAGGAGGGACAGAACAAGTTCCGGTTCAGCAGAGGGCCAAGGAGTCGAGGTACTATCAAATGAGGGTTATGAGATGCAGCCCCTATCGACCACGTTTAATTTCTGGGATTGTTCAGTTGCCGCCGGAAATTCCCCCCTATGTCCCACTTTTCGGCCGCATGTCTGTCACCTTTCTGTTGCACGACTTCCCGAGGCTATTTTGCAGAGGCACCGTTGCTCCGTCCGGGGCTTAGCACCGCCCATGCCGATTGTGATTGGTTTAAAGAATGCCAATAACCCAGAGCACGTTTTTCACCCATCCCGGGATGTTGTGTGCACTAGCCAGACCCTGCTCCGCAGCGTTGTGGAGGAAGGTCTGGCAAGACTTCTCTGACCGCAAATGTCTCTGCACCTTTTTCTAGCCAGGTACTGTGTTACGATCTTCGTCCTGGTGGGGCTGAGCATTTTGGAGACCATGCTGGTGAGCTTCCTAATTGACCTCAATGGTTGCTGTGGTAACAAGGCTCAAAGCTCCGTTAATGCCCAAGTGGATATTCAGCTTGAAGCGGACAATCACAAAGGTACACTTTCTGCTAACTGAAGACAGACATGTTTTTTGTTATTTGTGTAAGATATATTGTTGTCAGATTGAAAGTTTTCTGCTAAACCCCTTTTTGATAAAACAAACCAAATTTCTCAAACATTACATAATGTGGAAACACTAGTAGTCACACACACAATAACACAAACAAATGTAACGATCGAGGGAGTGAAAGACCCACAACTCCAGTTTTCTGCGAGGTAAAATGATTGTTTTGCTATATTTCAAATATTTTCACCGCTCTACCCTGCCATCAGACAGCACTTTAAGGCGGGGAACTGAAGCCCTTATTTTGCTAGTTGGCGTTTCTATTTGAAAATCCCAGAAAAACA
The DNA here is from genome assembly GCF_004354835.1 of Perca flavescens. Classification (NCBI taxonomy): domain Eukaryota; kingdom Metazoa; phylum Chordata; class Actinopteri; order Perciformes; family Percidae; genus Perca; species Perca flavescens. The sequence continues at coordinate 22,926,427 of NC_041345.1, read as the reverse complement.
ATGCATATGGAGTCGGCCTTTCGTTTAAAATTAGGGTTCCTTGATTTTTAGGCAACTTGGGATCAACACAACAAGCTGTGGACATCACATCTGACATAATATCACGAGTGACCCCTTTTACACTGTCACCTTGTTTTTACGTTATTATTTCATACATTGGTATTATGCAAATATTGATTACAACCACTTTAAGCAGTTCACATCCCAACTTGGTATTTTCCTATTTAGCATGCTGAATTATCTTTCTCCTTCCCCACACAGAGCCTGGGGGAGCTGAAGAGACCCCAGAGAAAAGTTCCTTTCCTCTGGATCGGCCCGATGAGCGCGACCTGCTGAAACTAATCATGGAGGAAGTGAAGGCTGCTCGACAGGACGCTGAAGGACAAGACAAAACCAAGATAAAGCCTGGACTCTACAGAAGACTGGCCCAAATCATAGACTCTGTTTTCTTCACTCTTTACTTTGGAACTGTTGTAGTTTTTATGACATACATGTATTCAACGTGGGTTTCACAATATGTTAATAGTAATTAGATGATGTGTGTATACTATGCCAGTGCATGCTCTTAAATGAGATTACAATGGGATTATAACTACTGTAACTATATATATATATATATATATATATATATATATATATATATATATATATATATATATATATATATATATATATATATATATGAGTTTCCTTTTTATTTTCATGACTATTTACATTGTAGATTCTCACTGAAGGCATCAAAACTATGAATTAACACATATGGAATTATATACTTAACAAAAAAGTGTGAAATAACTGAAAACATGTCTTATATTTTAGATTCCTCAAAGTAGCCACTCTTTGCTTTTTTATTAATAAGGGAAAAAAATTCCACTAATTAACCCTGACAAAGCCCACCTGTGAAGTGAAAACCATTTCAGGTGACTACATCATGAAGCTCATTGAGAGAACACCAAGGGTTTGCAGAGTTATCAAAAAAAGCAAAGGGTGGCTACTTTGAGGAATCTAAAATATAAGACATGTTTTCAGTTATTTAACACTTTTTTGTTAAGTACATAATTCCACATCATTCATAGTTTTGATGCCTTCAGTGAGAATCTACAATGTAAATAGTCATGAAAATAAAGAAACACATTGAATGAGAAGGTGTGTCCAAACTTTTGGCCTGTATGTGTGTGTGTATGTATATATGTGTGTATATATATATATATATATATATATATATATATATATATATATATATATATACACAGCCCTTTGCTGCATGTCATTCCCCCTGTCTTTCCCTTTCATGTCTTCATCTGTCCTGTGAAATTAAAGACCTAAAATGCCCCAAAAATAATCTTGACAAAAGAAATTAGACTGAGACAACGGCTAACCATACAAACAATCATACTAACAGATGAAAGAAGAAAAAAACAACAACACAAACATAAACCATCATCCTCTAACAACACAAACATAAATCATCATCCTCCATATTATAACTACAATTACAATGAGATGGTAATGCCTATGCAGACTAAAAATCTATAACAGTGCTCCATACTCCATACAGCCAAAAAGCCATTCATGTCTCCTTGGAGAACGACATGTGTGCAAAACAATTTTAAAGTGTTAAAGAAACTGTCTGATAGCTATCAGAAAAAGGAAGTGGAGTAAACAAGTAAATGTGAACATAAAAGTAAACATGAAAAGAATAGAATAAAGTAAAGTAGCCTAGGTACCTCAAATGTGTACTTAAGTGCACGACTGGAACTGTGAAAGGATATTTATTTTATCTGTTCTGAGAGGGCAAAAAACTAACAAACACATTTCATAACATTTTAAAAGCATCTATCTATTAAACATTTTTGTGATATTGCTCAGAGTCAATGGTGGAAGAAGTACTCCGATCCTTTACTTAAACCACCACCATCAATTTCCAAGTAAAAGGTCTGCATTGAAAATGTTACTAAAATTAAAGTACGTGTCATCAGGAAAATGTACTTAAAGTATTAAAAGTAAAAGTAATGGTCTAAACATTTCAGCTGGACTTGGACTAGGCCTGTATATTGTTGGGTAGTTTAATTTATAATACAACATCGTATTTTATAAACTACATGTGTTTTGGGTGTAAAAATCTTAATTTGTAAACTAAAATTGTCAGATTAATGTAGTGGAGTAAAAAGTACAATATTTTTCTCTGAAATGTAGCGGAGTAGAAGAAGAACGTGCATGAAAAGAAAATACTAAAGAACAAAAAACTCAAATTTAGTACCTAAGTAAATGTACTTAGTTACATTCCACCACTGCTCAGAGTGCAGACAGGAATGCATATCATATGACATGTACATGTGTCATATGACAGGACATATTAGTTAAGGTTTTGGCAGTTTCGATAACCTGAGCTGCACAGTTTGCTGATTTCGACAAAAGTGTGGTCATATAACGTTGAGTGGCACTGAAGTAATTATAGAGTGCATGAAAAATTGTTTTAATAAACAAAACATGCTCCCACAATCGGATGTGATTGGACCTCGTGATTTGTTTTTACCGCACAGACAACCGATCGAGCAAACCAACTAACAGGTGCATGAAGCTATCTTTGGCTAAACATAACGTTAATAAAGATAACACCACTGCACCTTCATAATAAAAGCTTTCTCATATCAGCCTTTAATGTTCGACAGAGAAAGTTTTACTTTGAAAGCTACTACAGGAAGTGTGAGTTTGTGTTAGAGAGTTAATGTTAACAGGTCTATGGTTAAAGGGAGGTCAGCTGACAGTTGGTTAGTTTACTGCTTCAGTTAGCTAGAGCCGTGCTAGCCCAGTGGGAGGTGTTTTTCTGTTTTTCTCCAAACATTTGGTTCACACTGACTTCCCTCTAACTAAAACAGCTCATGTTAGCTAGGTTGCAAAGTTCCGCGTTTTTTTCCAGCTAGCTAGTGATCCACATGACAGCTCGGAGCATCCTGCTAGCCTAGCAGCTACATTAGCAAGATACACTGGGAAGAAGTAAGGTGAGATGTGTTTCCTTTTGTTTTCAATAATGACTTTGATAATTACATGCATTCTGTAGCTAGTCCATAAATAAATAAAACACTGTCCTGAATGACTGTTTTCTAAGTTGCCTCCACAATCTGTCACCGAACTACACAGTAGTAGTCGGTAGACATTTGGTAAAAGACGATTTGCAATGAAAATATGTGGTGCTATGTGAATCATGTGCATGCCGAATTGAAAAGTGGTCCTTAAGGATTAAGACACATCTTGAATAATGTCTAGTATAAGCGCATTTCTTTTGTCAACGACCATATAAATACTAAATTGCAAGATATGTGATTGGAGTTCTTTTTCAATGCAAAAGAAGAGAGATAAACTACTTTTTAAAATCTGTTTTTTTACTTTCCCAATATTTATTCTTACATTATAGACCTTGAACAACCGGTTTTACCAATACTTTACTGGCATCAAAATTAAGTAAAGTACATTTGAATAAGAAATGAAAGTGATAGAACTGGCTATCACTGTTGTTGTAACAGCTGTTGTTTTTTTCTTTTAGGTGAGGACCCGTGTCATCAACCATGGCAGGTGGAATTACAGAAAGCGGGGAACCCTACTCCCCATTTGTGAGTATCATGCAGGATGCTGTGGTTAATTCTTGTTTTTCATTATTGAAGCACAGACATGCATTTAACTGTGAAGGGAGAGCTCCATACAAACTGTGAGTTGTCAATAAATTACATGTTTCGGTTGCTAGGAGCTGCAGTGGATGCATTTTTTTATTTACTTTTTATTAGTTTTCTTTTATGTGCCATCTGGGCACGAAACATACAACATAACATGACGAGGGGAGGATTTGTGTATTAAGTAAAACAGCAGTTAACATAAGCACATCATACATAAAATTATAAAGACCTTATTTTTGCAATCTATATGAAGTCAGGTCTTACAGTTGACACATAGCTAAGCCATTTCGACCAGTTCTCTTAAAAAATATCAGTTTGGTTCCGTAGTTTTGAATGTAATTCTCTCCATAACACATATATTATAAATTATAGCAATCCACTCATTTTATTGTTGGTTTGTCTTTCTTAAGCCATTTTCTGGTCAAAGCCTTTTTACACTCCACTTGCAGTGGATACGTTTTGAATGCTAAGTCCTCATGATTGCAGCAGTTAAAATGTTCTATCACAGTTTACACTTAGAGCTCAGAGGTAAAGAAGTAGTAGTAGTATTCTCTGATTACTTGCAGGTACTTTAACCATTACCTTGTGTTTTCAAGCTACTGATTTTCACTGCTTATTATGTTTTAAACACTTTGTAAACATTTTTCAAGTGAAACTTTCTTTGGGTAATCAAATGAGTAATGTCTTTTTGAGAAGGGATGGTGCATGAGACTTGTTCAGTGAAGAATAAAGAGGAAGTTAAATTGCTTACATGTCCTTCTTTTTACATAGCAGGCCTCTTTATGGTCTGAACTCAGTTTTGACAACTCATTTCATTCACACACTGCGAACGTCAGCATGACGTTTCCGCAAAGATTAAGTTCTGCTGGTTAAAGCTGTGAATCATTGAAGCACTCTGCTTCCAGACAGGAGTTAGTGCTATCTAAGTAGCCCAGTTGTCATTCTTGACAAGGGTTGAATAATTCAAGTAGTCTGATCTTTATCAACCAGAGGAACACCTAATACTGTAGTGCTTGAGATTTAGCATTTAAAGTGCTCATATTATGCTCATTTTCAGGTTCATAATTGTATTTAGAGGTTATATCAAAATAGGTTTACGTGGTTTAATTTTCAAAAAACACCATATTTTTGCTGTACTGCACATTGCTGCAGCTCCTCTTTTCACCCTGTGTGTTGAGCTCTCTGTTTTAGCTACAGAGTGAGGCATCTCACTGTTCAATCTTTGTTGGGAGTCACATGCATAAAGCAAATATAAAAAAACCACAATAAAGGAAAGGGGAAAAAGCCCCAAAGCATAATATGAGCACTTTAAACAAATATAATACAGCAGAAAATGAAATCATTGCTGAATGGCAGCAGCCATATTACTTGAAGATGCCTCTCATCCTGCTGATGTCTTCTCCAGGTGGGGCTGGTGTATATGTTCAATCTGATTGTGGGAACAGGAGCTTTGACGATGCCCAAAGCCTTCGCTACAGCTGGCTGGGTGGTTAGTTTATCACTCATCGCCTTTTTAGGATTTATGAGGTAAGTTTTGTTCTACCCAAACTCCTTACCATTTTGTTCTGTCCCGCATGCAACACCAGAGACAATGTTAACAAACCAACTGCCCTCTTTTCTAGTTTGTATTCAGATTCAGTATAACAGTTTTAGGTTCTAGAAGACGGGGAAAGTCTCCAGTCGCCTCTCAATCAGCTGTGCAAAAATTTAAAAATGTTGAATTGTCTGTTTTACCAATAAATTGTGGTCAACGGTGATGGCATGTGGCTAAGAGTCGCTCATCAGGATCGGGGAAATCCACTTGCCCGTCTGCTGCCGACTCTGCGAGCATGGGCTAGCTAGCCAGCTGGCTGATGAAGTAAACGCAGAGGAAAAGGTGGAGAAGATGAGCTCAAGCTAGCAAGACCATCTCTGCAGCCATCTCATGACAATAAGATTTAACGCTTATCAGGATAGGAAAAATCATCTCACCAGTCTCCTGCTGACTCTGCTAGCCTGGCCGGTCCACGTTTCGAAATGTAAACATGAGCTTCAACACAGGAGAGGTGGAGAAGATGAGCTCAAGCTAACGACCATATCTGTGGCCATCTCATGACAATGAGTTGCTTATCACGATAGGGAAATCTGACTCTGCCGACCTAGCCGGTCCAAGTTTCTAAATGTAGTAAACACAGAGAAAAGGAGAAGATGGCTATCATCAGCTATGACCTATGGCTAACATACCAACTAGGTGGACAAGCAAGACCATCTCCCCGTCCATCTCTACGTCAGAGGGGGCACAGAAGAATTAAACACCAACTGTGATTTTCTCTGCTGGGCATTCTGCCGGCCAGTGTGCAGGCGTTGGACAGTGAGCTGGTCTCCGTTGGTTTCCAGCGGCATGTTGGGAGCTGTGGTGTCCTATTGCCGAGACTTGGCAGAATCCTGGAGTGACGGTGCCGTCAAACCGGGTGACTCTTTTTCTGTGCGCTGATCTGACGGGCACATTCTGCTTCGGGATGCGACAAATAAAAAGAATTGACTGAAAATGTGTTTGAACTAGGGCTGCTTGATTATGGAAAAAATATAATCACGATTATTTCAGTCAATATTGAAATCACGATAATTTAACACGATTGCTCGTTGACTTCTGGAAAGATGTTGTAATTATTGAACTTAAAAAACAGTGGAAAAAGTTAAATAAATTAACAGTAAAAAAAACATACAACTGTGAAATTTGCCTCAATACTTCTATCCTATTTTAGTCCTATTTAAACTTTATTTTTTCATTCAGAACACAAGAGAAAATAAGAGTTTACTTGCAAAACGTAATGAGCTAAATATTTGTTTTTCTCGATTATGCTGTTTTTGTGATCATTGGGAGCCAAAATGATAATTTTCGATTAATTGCACAGCCCTAGTTTGAACATCAGGTTTTGTTCCCTGCTAAGATGAAAGTGATTATTCCGATGACTTTTAAGGGCCAGGTTTTAATCATATCAAGCTAGCAAAGTCAATCGTGTTAGGGTTTTCCAGTGAAAAGTGTGTAATATTTACTTATGCATGCTGCATGATCTGGCCCTAAAGTAAGAAATGATGCACAAAATATGAAAACAAAATCAAACATAAATATGATATATTGAGAGGTGTAGGAGTAGTTGATGAATTCATTGCTCACATATTGCTAAGTTTTAGAAGGTGAGGTCAAATAAAAGGCATTCAGTATGTGCTGTGTGTGTAGCCAGTTTCTCACTAACAGCCAAATATGAATTGTGGTCAAGTAAAACTTAACATAATTGTAATAAAACCGATATAAAAAGGTTTACGATGATTCGTTCAATTATCGCAAAGTCAAAATGGGTGCATATACATTTTTTTTCAACATAAAACATGCTTATATGTGAAAATGTCTTGTCTCATGTCTTTCTATTTTCAGTATTTTAAAGATGCCATAATCAATATTTTAATAATGACAATGTTAAAACAAGGTGAAAGGTGTCGCTCGTAGTGACTGCCCTACAGGGAATTATAAAAGATTCATTATAGTGAGTTTTGTCTCATTGTTTACTGTTCAGGTTCACTCTCAGCGCTCATAGCGTGGTTTTTAACGGAAAAGCTGTACACTGCCACTGTACTATACCTGCAGCAAACAGCAGACCAACACCATAAGACTAGCTGGTGAACGTAGCGTTTAGCAGCTAAAGAGACCGATATTTCCTGCAGGAAGAGGTAGTTTGGTTTCACAAATTGTGAACCAACAAATCAGTGATTGCAGGTTTAAATGAACTATATTTTTGACATTTACATGAATGTGTTTTCACTTAAAGCAACAGGTAATACAGAGAAGCTTTAATAGATCCAACAAACAAACCACAGTTTGGTCAAGGCCAGAAAAATGATAGAACAATTACACAAATACACTTCACAACCAGTCCTCCTTCATTTCTGTGTCATTAAAAGCCTCTTTTTAACCTGTTCTTTCCTCTCCCTTTACCAGCTACATGACCACCACGTTTGTGATCGAGGCGATGGCGGCGGCCAATGCTCAGCTGCGCTGGAAGAGAAGAGAGCGAGAAGAGGTGAGATAACAAACTTTTTTTTTTTACATTTCTTTAATAGGATGTTGACCGGATAGATGCTTTTCTATTTGCTGTAAGGATGTGTCAGACAAACCAAATATGAAAGAAGTAACTGTTCCTCTCTGTCAGAGTCTGGGTAATAAGACATGAAGCCAAACACTATTTACACCCTGCAGGCAAAACAGTGGAACTAATGGTCGTATAAATGCAGCGCAGGGACATATCCATGCAGTCCTGAGCTCTGCTTAGTGTGCCTACAGGTCTTGTTCTGACATGTTGAAGCATGGTTAGGCAGCTAATAACAGACCGCTGAAATAATCAGCGTCAAAATAAACACACATCCAAAATGGGACTGCAGTCAGGGAGAGTGATGCTCTAATTATACAGAAGCACACTGGAGGACACATTAATGAGAACTATCCTTTCTTCCTTTGGATCACGGTGGATTCAGTTGGTTTAATTGATTCCTACAAATAGGCTTTTGCAAATCCTGCTATGGCACCTCAGGGTCCTGTACCTGCGTCTGGAGGTCAGGATGGTGAAATGGCTGCGGAGTGGGTGTGGGTTGTCCTGTGCTATTGTGGTTGTGATGTGTGTGATGGCCACAGTGACTGTGTTCTTTCATTAACATTGTGACATACAGCCATGACATACTCTTTATTATATCATTATTATAACTGAAATGAGGCTATTTGCTTAAAGGTCCCATGACATGGTGCTCTTTGGATGCTTTTATATAGACCTTAGTGGTCCCCTAATACTGTATCTGAAGTCTCTTTTATATAGACCTTAGTGGTCCCCTAATACTGTATCTGAAGTCTCTTTTATATAGACCTTAGTGGTCCCCTAATACTGTATCTGAAGTCTCTTTTATATAGACCTTAGTGGTCCCCTAATACTGTATCTGAAGTCTCTTTTATATAGACCTTAGTGGTCCCCTAATACTGAATCTGAAGTCTCTTTCCCGAAATTCAGCCTTGGTGCAGAATTACAGCCACTTTGCGTTTGAAAGCCATGATGTCTCTCTCTCTCTCTCATGGGTGGGCCAAATTCTCTGGGTGGGCAAAGCAGAGAAAGGGGAGGTAACCTTGCTCCTTTTGACCTCATAAGGAGAAGATTCCAGATCGGCCCATCTGAGCTTTCATTTTCTCAAAGGCAGAGCAGGATACCCAGTCCTTGGTTTACACCTATCACCATTTCTAGCCACTGGGGGACCATAGGCAGGCTGGGGGAACGTATATTAATGTAAAAAAACCTCTTAAAGTGACATTTTCATGCCATGGGACTTTTTAAACATCCCATTTTTAAGCTCACGGTATCTGTATCACCAAAGCTGAGTGACCTCTCTCATCCCTGATGTCCTCCTTATTTAAACTGAAGTTTATTAGCACAAGGGTGTCTCTTCTTTCACACTTGAGCTTCTCTGGAGAGAAACAATGACTGTTTTTCATTCGTAGCCCAGTAAAAATGACTAGACAATAAAATATTTCACGTTTGAAGCCTGCAAAGCGATTCCCCTTTTTAATAGGAAGCTGTATTTTTTTATTTATCGTCCAATCATAGCACAAGTGGAATGTGTCTCTTGCCACCCGTCGATAAGAAGCCCAATTTGGATGTAAGTAAAGGACTGTACACTATTACCAAGGGAGACAACAAAGTCTTCAATCATTTTTACTTTGACTTAGAAAAAGACTTAAAATGGCGCCGCCTTTGCCTTTTGTTTCTCCCCCGGTACAGAATTCATCTTGCTTGATGCTTGTGGGTTTCCTGTTGAGGAGTTATGAGCCAGAGTACAATAGCCCAGCTCTAACTGAGCCCCAAACACTCACCTTGATTCATGGCTCCTGTACTCCTCTCAGCCTTTTTCCTCCCACGTAATGAAAAAGAAAAGAGGGATGAAACTGGAAACGTTTACCGCTGAATGCTTTTTATTTCTCTCTGCTTAAGCGAAGCATATTAACGAATAAAGCGATGCATCATCATATGTGTTTTCCTAGAAAGCCTCACCTACAGTATAAGGTGGAACCTAGAGACCGTGAGTTAAATAGTCCTTCTGTCTGAATTACCTGCTGGACAAAAAGTCATCAGTTCATATGGAAATCTAAAGAAAAAGATAAAGCACGGTATCAAACTTAGCCTTGTGATGTGAACAGACTCTTTTATAGGACATCCATAAATGTGTAGCCTAAAATATTACCTTACTGGTTGTGTTGCATCTAAGCCTGAGTGATGTTCTGATTAAATAGTTAATGTTTGGCACTGGCTAGGGATGTGACTGCCCTCTGCTGGAACTTTAAGTGGAGTGCTACTAGATTGTATTAATTCTCTCCCCAAATTTTACAAATCCATAAAGAAATAACAGCAGCGCTTTTTTTTAAATCTGTCATTTCCTAATAGTTTTGTAGGAAGTTTTCTGGAAAGATCTGTTATTTGGGAATGATTACAGGCAAACTAGAGATGATATTCTAAACAGTTATTAGAGTTTAGTTAGTTGTGTTCAGTTTAACAAACCAAAACCTTCAATTTAAATCCATGTCAATGATTTGTTTATTATTAGAAACTTTATCCTCTGTATGAGAGCTGCAGCTAACAATCATTTTAAATAAATCTGTTAAATTAAACTTTCTCGGTTTTGTCAGGAAATGGTGAAAAATGGCCATCACAATTCCCTGAAGCCCAAAGTGATATCTTCAGGTTCTTTGTTTTATCACAAACAGTCCAAAAGACTCATTCACCAGCTATAGATAGATAGATAGATAGATAGATAGATAGATAGATAGATAGAGATAGATAGATAGACACATACACACATACACACACACACACACAGTACAGGCCAAAAGTTTGGACACACATTCTCATTCAATGCGTTTCCTTTTTATTTTCATGAGTATTTACATTGTAGATTCTCACTGAAGGGATCAAAACTATGAATTAACACATGGAATTATTTACTTAACAAAAAAGTGTGAAATAACTGAAAACATGGCTTATATTTTAGATTCTTCAAAGTAGCCACCCTTTGCTTTTTTATTAATAAAGGAAAACATTCCACTAATTAACCCTGACAAAGCACACCTGTGAAGTGAAACCCATTTCAGGTGACTACCTCATGAAGCTCATTGAGAGAACACCAAGGGTTTGCAGAGTTATCAAAAAAGCAAAGGGTGGCTACGTTGAAGAATCTAAAATATAAGACATGTTTTCAGTTATTTCACACTTTTTTGTTAAGTACATAATTCCATATGTGTTCATTCATAGTTTTGATGCCTTCAGTGAGAATCTACAATGTAAATAGTCATGAAGATATATATATATATATATATATATATATATATATATATATATATATATATATATATATATATATATATATATATATATATATATATACATACATACATACACCTTCTGTCGATCAACTAATTGATTAATGGACTAATCATTGCAGTTCTACTGTATGTTGAATTGTTTGCTTGCTTTTAGGAATATGTCACTATTTGCATCTTGCTGTGCAGCATCTTAAAGTCTCTAGATGAGTGGGCTCCAGACTGGGGGTCAGGACCCGGTTCGTCAGATAATGACTAGGCGTGGAAGTGAAAAAAACAAACATGAAAAAGAAATCTAAATTCTGCCACAGACAATTTAATTGGTCTAACTTTTCTTATCTAATCTGATTGTTTTTCCTGTAAAATACCGTAAAGTTTAGCCTCTTCACCCTAAGAAAACATATTCATATATGATTGAACTACTTAAAACTGAAAGCCCTGTACGTGGAGTCGCATGTAGACTAGGGCTGTGAATCTTTACCGGTCTTTCCATTTGATTACGATTATCCTGTCGACGATTCGAATCGGTTCGATATCCCGATGCATCACCTCCTCAATATTATTATATATTACTACACATGGTTTTCTTTTTAAGCTGTCAGATATACAGTATATGAACTCCTCTTTTAATTTTTTCTGTCTTCTTATTTATTCTGTAAGTTTTTTTGTAACTGCTCTTAAAAAGACACTTCCTGAATGTAGTGGAGTCTGAACACAGCAGACAACAGGCAAAAGGCAAAAAAGAAAGAAGCAGCGACCGTAAAATCAACAAGTAACATCATTAGGCAATAATTAATTATGGTCTGTCACTGCATCGATACAGAATCGTCCAGGTCCGCAACACAATGCAATGATATTAACTGATTTAAAAACCCCTAAGGACACCTTACGAGATAGATTAGAATAATTTGCCTTCTTAAAGTATTTGCATCATCAAAACACAGAAAACCGATGAAGCACACCAACCCAATGAGCTGCTAGTAACGCTGTACAAAATATCAAAGGCCAATCAAGAGAAAGAAGGGCTGATTTGAAGTGCATTTCAGAACACACACACACACACACACACACACACACACACACACACACACACACACACACACACACACACACACACACACACACACACACACCTCCCCCAACCAACCAACCAACCAACCAACCAAGAGTGAAGTGTTTTACTCTGAGGGTATTCATAGGCTAAATAAAACCCGGATTCTGATTATTTTAAATAATATGCAATTCCTCAGATAATTTTTTTAGATTTTGAAAATTAAAATATCTTTCATTGAACTATGAAGCATTTTCTACAAAATATTTTTTTTTTCTTGACCAAATGAATGAATAAATCTGGAAACTTTTCACGGACCCCCTGGCAGCGTGCCACAGACCCCTGGGGGGTCCACAGACCTCACTTTGAGAATCACTCTGGATTGCACAAGCGACTAATTAAAACAAATTAATTGGAAGTGTAAAAATTGAAATCTTCTTCTTTTCACCTGTAATTAGTAGGTCTTTTCCAGCAGCCTTCTGATCCATTAGCTATCATTTTCTTTCTCAGAAATTACAGTATAGTTGGTAAGACTTCAAACTGTTTTAATCAGATGGCCTTTTTCATTTCATAATTTAGTTTTAATTCATATCTTTCAGCCAATTTAAGACAATATGTTGTACGTTGTGTACTAACGTTGCCATTGCTCCGTCGTGGTTGCATCATGGGAAACTGCTCCACTTTCTTTTCACATTCCCCTGCATATGGAGTAGAGATTAGGATTCAGCCTGGTGTTTGACTGTGTTTTACAAAGTTAGTTTGACTATGTTCATGCCTTGAGGCAGCGATAAAGCGTCAGGTCTGATCCATAGCCGCACATTAATCTGTTATTGTGTTGGCTTGCTTATGTTTGCTGTTTGTCACCGAGCCATTAGCTGCTGTCACTCCTCATCTCCTCTTCCTCCGTCGGACCCGGCCAGCGTGTCTCGCATTCATTCACGATGACACTCCCAAAGTTGACTATCATCGATGGCTAACTGGCATTAATCTGCAGAGAATTTGTGAAATGATAACGAGCGATGTGCGGGTATGCTATCGGTGTGAATTGTGAAGTGCTCCATTCAGCAAAGTGCGTGCCAGCTGTTGCTTGTAATTTCCAGATGTTGTCTCCCCCCTGCGTCACGTATACAGAGCAAATAAGCACCGTGTTAATCGCTTGTAAACTGACGGTTGTTTATGTCAAGAAATTAGGAAAACAGGCGTCTAAAACAGAGCTTCACACACATGTTGTCTCCACAGGTCCATGACAGCGACTCCACCTCCGAGTACTCTGATGATGATGTCATGGTGCGAGGCCGGTCGGAGCCGGAAACAAAGCCTATCTTGTCTGTTCGTGAGTATCGTATGTTCAATTTAATGTTTATGGTACATAGTTTTTATTACAAACCATTTTACTGGTACTGGTAAATCAATGTGTCTATCACAAGATCAGAAGATGGAGAAAGCAGTAAACTGCACTCTTAAAAGTTTACCTTTGCAGATGTTTTCTATTAAAAATTAACTAGATTCCTTGAGGGTCATCCAAGTTTTTTTTTTTTTTTATACTTTTTTAATATCTTAACAAGATGAGTTTCAAGTTATTTAGTATAAAATACACAAGCAGTTGTAATTGTAGTTCTTCATTATCTATATTATTCCTCTCTTCCTTAGGTGAGATTCCTTCTATAAGCTCCTAGGGTTTTCTTAATCTCACCTGCACAATCTTTATTTTTTACTATTTAATTTCCTTGTGTTACGGTTGTCTTGATTTTATTGTGCAAATTAAAAAAAAATCCCAAAAGACATAGGCTTCCTCCAACAGTGCTCACTAAATATGTAAAAAAAAAAAGAAATCGCATATAAAAAATAAACCCAGATTCTAAGACATAAAATAGTGCAATTTTAAAATGTACGGATAAAGTATAACAAATAGAAAATGAAATATACTGATATTCTCTTTGTTTGCCTGAACTAGGGCACTTTCGCATTGCGGCATTTTGAAATCTTACTTCCACTTAAGAGCGGAAGTGCTATTACTTAGCTCAGTGTCGCTAGATTTTCTATCCTGTAGTTGCCCAAAAGCTGTTTTTAAACTCAAACAAAGAAGCTGTCATGAAGTTGTTATGAATTTCAGGTGAGAAAGTAAGCCTTTTGATTCGATAGATGTCATCCGTTTTTGATAAAGTAACACCTATTTGGGAGTTTGCACCGACATTTTTCGGAGCTGTGAGGAGCTACAGGCAGTGAGACCAGCTACACTCACTTCAACTGTGTTTCTGTAATCGTCACCCTGAAAATAATTCTTAGCTACTGCTCTATAGTTCACATTTGTACTAGGTTTTTTTTTTTTTTTTTTTTTTTTTTATTAAATGTGTGTTAAAATAAACACAATATTTTGATGGTCACCAAACTGTGATTTTTAAACTGTTCAAATGATCTTAAATCTTGAGAAAATATATGCCAAGATATACGGCCAAGATAATCGAACGGTCAACTCTTTATTTTGTCGTGTAAAATGTGAGTGCTGTTGCGTTACTTTAGTTTAGCCACTAAATCAAACAATGGAGAACAACAAACTTCTAGTTTTTGAATCACTTTTTAACCTATTTTAGGTTATATCTTTTATTATCAGAATATGATAAATAATATATAATTATCATAATATGAAATGATCAGTCTGTAAAACTGTTAGACCAGAGTTTGGGGTCTCAGTAGGCCAGGAGTCATGTTGCACTACTACTTGTGGTGAATCCAGCTGATGTGCTTTAGTCTATTGAAGACTTACATAGGCTAAGCATTGAATGTAAACACCGCTTAATAGTAATGTAGGATGTGATATACACTTTATATTTGTAGTGTTTCTAAATGTTCTGTGTGACAGTGACAGTGAGTGCCATGCAAGACTTTGTTTCAGAGAAATAAAGTCCAATCAAATCACTAGGCTGCCCTTTGACATTTAGGTGCCTGTTGTGTGCACGCTATTTACTGCCGATGGCCTCCATGTTTTCACAGAGCGATCCGGAGGTCCCGTCGATCAATTCGACATCGCGGAGCGGGTTGAGATGGGTCAAATGGCCTCCATGTTCTTCAACAAAGGTAATATTCCTCTGGCCTCGAGCTTCTACTCTCGTGGCCCATTATTCAATTACCTGCAGACGCCGCCGTCATTAGCCACGTGTAACATTTATGGAGGCGCAGTAAAGGTTGTATGGGATGATTCTGCATTAACTTTTTTTTACACCTTTCATGTCCGATCCTCACATTCACAAAGGAAGGATTAAAGAATTATATATGGATAAATTGCCTTTGGTTGTAATTATACCTGTTTGAGACTCCATCAAGGCAGTTAATCTCCCTAATGTGCATGTGGGAGAGAGAGGGGGGTCCAACCTGTACTCGTGGCAGAGATGTTAAGGCTGCCTGAATGATTTAGGCGCCAGAATTGCAGTCACCTTTAAACTAGGGCTGCACAATAGATCGTTTTTTTATCGTCATTGCCAAATCAACTTACGCAATATACACATCGCAAAAGGCTGCAACATATCGCAATAGACACTTTTTTTTGTGATTTTCTTTCATTAAATTCAGCAAGCAATTTGTTGTATTTTAGCAGAATACTGAAAGCAGCAGAAATGCAGAACCGAGTACACTTTAATATCTGTTTATTTATCGCAAGTAATATCGTTACCGCGATTCAACAACGTTCTCTCATATCTCATATTTTCCTTCTATGCAGCGTGCAGCCCTACTTGAAACACACAGAACAATCACGCGGCTTTACATTCCTCATTCATTTCAGTACATTGTCCTGGTCGTGTCTGCATGCAGCACCCCCTTCTCCCCATCCCCTCCCTCCCCTCCCTCCCCTTGTCCCTTCTCTGTTTAAATACATGCGAGTGACTCAACAGTCTGCGGCGTCCCTGTTGTCGCAGGGATAAAACAACAACAAAAGGTCAAAGCTCCAACAGCATCATCTGTGCCGACACGTTCCGTCCCTTCAGCGTTTCAACACTAGGTGGAGCACTCGGCACGCACACACGCACACACACACACTGTCACACACATGCACTCGGCTCGTGTTCACACCCACACGTGTGAACGCACTCATGCGTGCCCGTCATGCAGCTCACGCTGTTAAAGCTGCAGTGTGCTGCCATCCATGCAGCCTCTTGTCACTCAGCTCAACTGTCCTGCTCGTTAAAGGTGAAGTGCTAAAAAAATACATCTTTGCTGATGACCTTTCCCACCATGAAACGGGCTGTGTGCAGGTGAGGCACGTGGAGGTATCGATTCGTAGTAAGGAAATTAGTTTTCACTCTTCTCTCTTTCTCTCTCTCTCTCTGTCTCTCTCTTTCTCTCTCTCTCTCTCTCTCTCTCTCTCTCTCTCTCCCTCTCCATGGTATGGGAGAGCTGCCCAGGGACTCTAATCAGAAATGAATTAGATGGGCACGAGTCCCAGCACATGCTGAACGAGGACAGGGGAAACGCAGCTCTTTTCGTCTCGGCTCGTCTATTCTGACAGCACCGAACTCCGCACTTTCTACCTGATATCCTAATTTTTCATACCCGTGTGAGAGCTCGCGTTTTTTGCACACATGAAAACAATTACCAAGTCCAGCAAGTTGTCATTTACATTCTTAGATATTGTCTCAAATGTTAAATGTTGCCTTAGTGAGCAGAGATACAACAAACCATTTAAGAGCTTTAACCTTTTTAACAAAGTTGAAAATTTGCTAAATTTGCTATAAAAAAAAAATCTGCAGCTATCTGCTCAGAGAACGAAAAAAAGAATAAAAAAAATCTGCCAGACATTCGATGCCAACTTGTAGTACTTTCAGGCCAGTTTTTTGATACTCTGTGCTGTGGATGTAGGCTCGGATTATGCTCGATCAGAACTAGTTTGTACGTACTTGTTGTCTGATCATACTGGAAATCAGAAGTGCTTATATCTGTTCTGAACAGCCACGCTGTAAGGAGGAGTGAAAAGCCATCGGAGGTGGAGACGCGATGTTTAAATATGGTGATATTTAAACAATATCATTCTTAATTGTGCCTGCTGTTGTGTGGTCTAGGTCTCTGTCTGGAATGTGTCCTGGGACACCTGTTATGATTTGACATTGACACTATAAATTAAATTGAGTTGAGTTAATCAGTTTGAGTTTATGTTTTACTCGTTTGCATCTAAAATGATACTTAGTCTTCTATGTTAATAAATTCAATATGTTTTGGAGTGTTTGTCAGAAAATGCAAGCAATTTTTATTTCAACCTATGCTCTGGATGTGCATGTTTCAAGATTTTACAGAGCAGACAATTAAAGGATTAATCAAGATAATCAGCAGATGAATTGGTAATTAAAAGAAGTGTTAGTTGCAGCCCTATAGATTCTTTATTTAGGCACTGCCTCTTGATCAGTGTGCATTCAGACTTTATAGATTTACACTTAAAATAATCTGCTAAATTGAAGAAGAAGCACATTAGAAGCTATTTATTTACATCTAGGATGTTTATAATTACAGCAAAGTGCCTGAGAATCGAAATCTCAGTCCTCTTCCGAGGGGAATGGCTGTGCTGTTTGTTAGAAGTGACAACTTGATTCAAACCAACTCTAGAACACAAACCTAAATTGGAAGGGATTATGGGTGTGCGAAGACAGATGTCGACATCTGATAACAGTGGTTCGTCTTTCTTGGAAAGCGGAGCAAAAGTAACAACTGAGGGCAAAATGCAGTCTGGACTGGCCATTGTATTCCGCTCTTTCTTCATCAGTTCAAGCAGCTAAATAATAAAGAGTGCAAACAAGTCCGTCAAGTAAAAGGACGTTAAAATCGTTTTAACCCAACTGAAGGCGTGACTGCCCACTGTCTTTCTGTCCTGCACCTTTGCAGGCAATTAAAAGGCATCTCTCCTGCTGCTCTAAGAAGAGGCATTCTTAGAGGGCATTTGACTTCCTCCTGGACTGAAATTGACATGGCAGCAGCAGCAGGGCAGGCTTGGAATAAGGCCATGAGTATCGTATCCGCCTGACCTGCAGCCACTGACAGGAATGTTGATGCGGGCTGGTTTATCTGCACCACTGTGGAAAAGTGTTACTATAACCTTCACATTGATGATTTGAAAGATAAGAAGACGACTTTGGCTAAAGTCACAAAGACAGACACTAACAGAGCGCTGTCTTTGCATCAGCATCTTGCCTCAGCTTTTCTCTCCCTCTGTGATGTGATGTGCTGGTTAACATTGCGGCTGTGCAAACCGCAGGATTGTGCCGTCCCTCCCCTGACATACGGAGGACCGTGGCGGCGAATAGTGATTTACTCCGCTGTAACCCGGGCTTCTGTCTTTAATGAGAGCCACATTCATTTTTAATACTTCAGTGACTTTTTACCTAAATGTCACACTTGTGCATTGAGAGCGCTGGCAAAATGAAAATCTGGAGTGCCTGAGCCACTGGGAAGATAAATGGGCATGTTTGCTTCAGCTTGCAGCCCAATCATTTTCCACACGCCACTGCTACAATACTTTTCTGTGTCTTTGTAAGAGATGCACTTTAATTTCAGGGAGGGTGTTATAATGGCTAACTGTGATCAAACAAACAGATGGAGATTACAAGTTGAGTCCCCGGATAGAAGCTCCACGAAAGCTTGATTTGTTTCTTAAAATAAATGTCCTGTCATGTTGTAACTTTAGAATCAGTTTAGGCCTTTAGCACCTCAGCTCTGCTTCCCGGTGTTTAGTGTTTAGCCTTAGTTTTATAGTGATAGAAGTAGCTCAGATTTTGTATGTGTGCTTAGTAGGAAACTAATGTCTGGATTCAAGGTGTGTTTGCATGATTTCACAACAGTAAAAAAAACGGAGGATACTTGCTTCTTTTTAAGTGGCTTTTATAAGGCAGTTTGATAGAAGAAGCACAGTGCCGAGGTATGGCAAGGATATGTCACTTCTGCTTAAAGCCTAGAGAAGAAATAGCATCTATGATAGCGTTAATGCTGTGTTACATCTCCCCTCTAACTACTGCCTGAAGCCCTTCCTAACCCTCTCAGTGTGGCCTGGTGTATCCGCTACCTTCTTCCTGACCTCAACAGGGTGAAAAGACTGTTACCCGGGTGTTTAAAAAAAAAATTATTAATTAAATAAAAAAAAAAAGAATGCTCCATGTTAGCTTAATGTATATTGGCATTGGCACATATTTTGGTTGCCATATGGTGATGCCTTAAATGTTTTTGTATAATTGCCGTTACATAATTTGTCCACCAAAGAGTGCTAATAAGTCTATCATTCAAGTGTCCTGCTCAGTACTTAGTTACAATTATTCAGTACAGTGTTAATCTTGGCAGCTATTTTAGATTTAGTCTTAGTATTTATACAAAAATGCTCATTAATTTTAGTCACATTTAAGTCATTCATATCCTCCATAGTTTTAGTCGACGACAACTCAATGTCTTAGTCCACTTTAAGTCAACGAAAAGTCATTACATTTTAGTCAACTTTTAGTCAAAATGTTTTCTTTCTTCATTTTGTCAGCTATTTTTAAATTTTTTATTTAGTCTTAGTTTTAAAACCTTTGTTACATTTCCTTGTTTTGCAGCCCTAGTTTCAATGATGTTAAATATTGATTTATTGTTATTTTATTGCACTGACAAAGATATCAGTGTGTTACCTGCATCACACAGAAGTTGTGTTGACATTGGCCATGTCGGAGTCTGTACTGTCCTATTTACTTATTTTAGAGACCTATTGTAAATGGTCTTGTTGCCTCTGGGGCTGGCTCAATTTAGATTTGATTTGTGAATGTCTATAATCTCAGTTCATCAAGTTTTGACTCTGATATTCCCACAAGAAGTAGAATTCGAGTATAAGGAGAAAAAGGTTAATGAGGTAATATTCAAAGTTAAAATCCTTTTTTTTTTCTTTTTTTATTTATCAGGGGCTTTCAGTGGAACAGCAGTGCAAGCTATTTGTGATCTTACAGGAGGTCAAAGCAGACTTCTTACAATAGGAAACGTAAAATAACATTTGCCCATTCCTGTTATGTATTGTACGGTGTTAAATCCCTACTGTATGAGGTAATAAAAGTGGCTTTTGGCTGTGGCTGCTCTCAGAGAGGTTGTCAGGACTGCTGTCAGTCAGAAGCAAAGTGATGATGGATAGGGATTCGTTACACAGCTACATGAAAAACCGGGCTCCTACGTGCAGACCCATTTTGCAGCATTTTTGCCCCGTGGCTCTGGGTAATTGGGAAATATTAGTTACAGTGCCGTGAAGGCCTGCATCCCCGTGGTCATGCAGAGCTCCCGCCTTGCTATCACTTACTGACAGCGGCAGCAAAGTACAGTACGTCCTGTTTCTGCTATCTGCCACTGAGACACTAATATACCTCGTCCAATGTTGTGCCACAGGAGACATTATGCAGAGTAGAGTAGAGAAGGGTTTGTTTCTTCAGCTGGCAATGTGAGAAATAAGACTTCTTTAACGCTGAAACATGTGCCTGTCCAATTTGAACTATATTTTAGATATTAAAATATGCTTCACATTATCGTACACAATATATAATTGCGCTTGAGTCAGTATTTCATCAGTTGCTTCATTACAGAACTACTTATACTGAACTTTGTATTTGAGGGTGCATGAAAATAGGGATGCAGTGATCCGACTTTTTCAGTCCCGATACCAATACTTGGGCTTTGGGTATCGTCTGATACGGAGTACCGATTCGATACCAACATCAGGCTTGGACTTAAAGCTATAGTGCACGACATTCAAACCATTGCCACATGAGTTGATACAAAGCTAATTAAGCCCACAAAACTCTCTCTGTATTTCTCCGTGTGGCTATGTTTACAAAATGGTGTAGTCCGGCAGCTTTCGCGCGCAGCAGCTCGAGTGATGCTAAGAAAGGACAACAGCAACGGTCAGCTTTGGAGACAAAGAGGAAATAAACATTACAATATAATCACCTCTTCTGAAGAGTTCATCATGTTCTTTTTGTTTTTTTTACTCCTCCTTGTCCTCGATTTGACAGGATAAACACTACTAGCATCTGTGTGGAGGAGGGGTGGGGGGTGCGCGATCACTGTAGGCTTGTATCATGTGGATGCAACGACAGTGGTGTTGTCATTTGTTCTCTTCCTCATGTGGGAGACGGATACTACGCATTAAGGCTTTAAACATTGCATTCCTAACTTTGTAAAACAAAATATAACAAATACATATATTTAAATTTGCTGAATTGTTTTTATGAAATAATTAGGAAGAATTGAATAGATCTGCCCCATTGTCACCATACCAGATCCAGCCATTTGAGTCAGTATTGGATCATTGCATCCCTACATGAAAATAAGTACCAGAGTTGTATCTTTTTGCTGCTTCACTTGCACATGACAAAAGTATACAGGTAAATCCAAAACTTGTCTTTATTAATATCTTAATGGTGACTTTGTAATGATACATGCATTTTTATGACTTATGACGGAAAATGTTCGTTTTTCAAACCTTGAAACCAGTAACTGGCCCATGCCTACTTTGAGAAATTCAAATGCCTAGAGAACCTTTTTTCATTTAACTTTTCAAATGTTAGACGCACTGTAAAGCTATGCATCACAATCTGCTTTAGCTAGAAATGAAGCATTCATCACGTTATATTTTGGAAGGAACTAGCAAAGGTAGAAATAGTGGCTGATACATTTTCACAGTTAAAAAGTTCAAACTAAAGTTCTTTGAGCTGTCATGTCTTTTTTTTTTTTTTTTTTTTACATCACTTGCATCTTTTATCAAAATATTGATTAAATATAAATGAAGAAGGCTGAAGCACAACATTTCAAATTCCTTCCATCAGTGCAATCATCCCTATTTATTGCCCCATTCAATCTCAGTTAATGCTTTTATTGATTTATTTGGGTTACTTTCAAAATGACATAATGCACATTGCCACTTTTAAGTAGAACTAGTAAAATATTTTAGAATAGGACTTTGTTTCATGTAATAAGGTTCATCACTTTTTGTTGTTTTTGCTTCAATATTTTGGGGTTTTGGACTTTTGGTCGGACAAAACAAGCAATCTGAAGACATTACATAAGGTAATTTTGACTTGCAGTACTCTGTAGTCTCTGATGTTGGTTTCATTCTGTTAACAGCTTTTTTCATAACTAGATCAATGGATGTTTATTAGGCTGCCAGATCCTTATTTTTTCAACTCCTTTCACAGCCTAATTTAACTGTTTGATCGGCACTCTCAACCCTTAATTCATATAAGAATCAGTCTAGCTGTGAATGTGTCACTTTTTATTCCTTTTTAAAGGACTCTGCTCTGTTTTCCTCGGCAGTAATGAATTAGCTGAGGGGTTCAGTGAACCCCCTTCGGAGAATTCAAGAGTGTGATTGATGTGTGGTGCACTGTGATGATCTGTCTGCCAGTTAAAGCCCTCCATCTTGTCCTGGCAGAGACAGCCGGGGCTGGGACCGGGGCCGGCCATTGGATTGAAAAGAAAAGGGCAGATGGTGATGAGCTTGTTGCTGTGGAGAGTAAAGGCTGACAGGGAAATTGTATTTCATGGAGTGATTAGTTTTTTTTAATTAATGCTATTAATATTTTTCATTAGACCAATAATATGTTCCTCTGCTGTCCCAGAAAAGGGATGGAGGGATGTAGTGAGCAGAGGTCTGGATGAGATTGCATTTTAATAGAGATGGCACCATGGTGGTAAAGTTGAACACACGTGGTTCCTCAACTATATTTCATTTTTAAGTGTTTGGACAGCTGATGAAGATGAAGAATGTGTTTGCTCGTCACCTCTTGATCTCATGTTCCTTTTAAAGGGATAGTTAAGATATTTTAAAGTTGGGTTGTGTAAGGTACTCATCCATAGTCAGAGTATTACGTTCAGTAGATGGGGGTCAGCACGCCTCCAGTTTGAAGAAGCAGACAGGAGTACGGAGTACCGCTGTGGACAAAGCAGCAGCTAAACAAATTTTAGATCTTAAAAAAAAAAAGATCCGTTCAAGTGTATACTATATTTATTTATTTATAAACTTTTCACCACAGGAATCCCTTTTTAAGTTTATACAGGGGGAACTGAAGCCGTTATCTATGCTCTCTTTTTAGCCACCAGACTACTCAGTTAGTTAGTTAGTGTTATTTCTGTAAATTACTTACTTTTTTCAAAGGACTGGTGGCTTAGAAAAGAGCATAGATGGCCATAACCGTTTCAGTTTCCCGTTGTAAAGGGCCTCTGCGGCTAGGTAAAGCAGTGAAAATATTTGAAATATTTTTTTTTAGGTGTCCTGAAATACATTTAGCTGCTGCCCCTCCGTCCGCAGCAGGACATTGCTTAGCTTTGGAGAGTCTGTTGATTTTATTCACATACACAAACTCTGAGTCATTCATGTCTTGTTCTTTTCATTTTTGTCTTTCAGTTGGCATCAATATGTTCTACATCTGCATTATAGTCTATCTATACGGAGACCTGGCCATCTACGCAGCAGCTGTGCCTATATCACTAATGGAAGTCGCCTGGTAAGACCAATACACTCACTTTATCACATTCATTCTCACTTATATTGTGAAGTAAAACATATATAGATGGGTTTTATAGACGTTCTCCTTGAAGAACATTTGGAACATTTGCTGTTTTCTGTTTTGGCAAGTTAGAACACATCTGTCTTCATCTCATTGGCTCTTCTTCCCCAGACACGTTGGTCCTGTAATCACCTTCTGAACTCAAGATTAAGACAATAAAGCTTTGCTGACAGAGGGCTTTAGGCCCGCTGACTTCTTACCGGTGCTCCTGGCGTCTGGGTCATGTCGACTTGCTTCCAGACAGATTTTTATTGCAAGTCCGCTGGCAAGACTGAGTGAGAATAAGGTTATTTTATATACTGTAGTTACTGACTCGGGACAGTTTCTCACAGTGATGTCTTTAACAGGAAGTTTCAAGAAAATAGTATAAAGTATAATATATGATCTTTTATAAACTGCCCACCATTTTGTCTCAATTACTTTCTATGACTACAGCGTTAACTAGAATAAATTTAACCAGGTAAATACATTTAAAAAAAAAAAAAAGCATTTATAGGTCGTTTTTGTAAAGATCTCAACGACACGCAAACAAAATGCCTTCTACGTCGTGTGTCTGTACGCCTGTGGTTATCGATATTGTGTTTTAATACAGCTAAATTTGTGATTTACTTTGTTCTCATTAACATCTTTCTTTCTTTCTTTCTTTCTTTCTTTCTTTCTTTCTTTCTTTCTTTCTTTCTTTCTTTCTTTCTTTCTTCTTCTTGTGAGACAACCGATACAGAACAGTCATTCCTACTCTTGTGCTAATCAAATGATAATTTTAGGATTTAACATCTCCGTGATTACAGAGAAAGTTATAGGCAACAGAAAATAGTCGTCTTGCATTTGATATCATTTTCAAAAGCTAATGAATTTTCAGTTTTTGAGTTTTCACATTTATCTAGTCTGCAGACAGTTCTCTGAAAGCTCTAATTTTGGGTGTGAAAAACAGACTTGTTGTGGATGGAGAACAAAAACGGTGAGAAAAAGATGCGTTTTCAAATTCAGCCGTATTATAACTAGGGGTGCAAGATCTATCTACTCAGTATCGTTATCGCAATCTCACATTGCGCAATATTATATCCAGGGGTGCAAGATATATCGACTCATTATCATTATTGCAATATATCGAAAGTGTCGCAATAAGTATGCAATATTTTGTAGAGCGCTGCGTCCGGTCCGTTGGCTGTGTGGCTTAGTTGTGTTTGATTTAGAGCCCGCTTGAAACGCTATAATGATCATCATTTCATTGGCCAGTTACCGTGCCATTTGCCCATGTTGGTGTATGTCAGCGCACGGGTCCACTACGTGACAAACCCTATGGAGCGTACCATGTGACGTGTGTGCATGTTTCGACAGAGTGACAGCGTAAGTGAAGAAATAGATAGAGGCAACAAAACGGAACGAATCAGAGAAGCTAAAGAAAAGTTATGTATGTATGTAAAACTGTACAACATGTTCTGGAGACATGGTCCTTATTTATTCATGTTGGACCAGTACAATATGACTGTCAGTTGAAATAAACCTTGTGTTGTATTTGTTATGAATCTATTTTGATGCATTGTCCCATAACTTTTGTAGTTTTACATGTGTTTAAAAATATCGGAATTAATATCGAGCGCAGTATTCACAATCGATCTATCACATTTTGTCATTATCGTGCAACCCTAGTTATAACCTGTAAACCTGATCCACATTGTTTGTGTTTTTGTCCACCCAACCTGAGAAATTACAAGTACACAAAACACTGAGATTCTTTTTAATTAAAGCTTCCTTTTTATAGGCCACACTGACAGAAAAATGTATTATTACCTAGACGCTGTGTTATTAATACTTTCACTTTACCCTCATTACGTATCTGAAGAAGAACTGAAACAGTCAGTTCTTCGTCATCCTGTCCTGAGGCGCACCACGCTGATGCTGTCGTATCGTGTTAAATTCTCTTCCACTGGTCCAAACCTTGCTAACCTTCCAACATGAATATATGTGAGATGTAACCGAGACTTCAAAAGCATTTTGCTTTGCCAAAGGCACACACCGCAGATTACTTAGTAGCATGGACAGATTTGACCAAACGCTTGTCTGTCACGCAACAATGATCGGGTTTGTGATCACTTTTAAGAGACCCTCAAGTTTTCATAATCTCTGCTACTCAGACATTTTCCATGATGAGTTATAATTGAGTTCAAACTTTGAATGTAAGTGATGATGATGGCCTGTTAGTGTGCATTATTTTCAGATGGCAACATCTCACAAGGTTGGGCTTAAACGTTGAAATCAGTTTGTTTGTGTACTTTCTGTGCAGTGGAAACCACTCCTGCAGCGCTGGAGGTGTGAAGTACAACGACACCGATCCCTGCTGGGGTTCTGTCTCGAGGAAAGATGCGTACCGAGTCTTTCTGGTAAGTGTTGATTCCTCGTAGCATGCACGTAGCTCTGTTCACCTCCCTGGTTTTTGTTGCCAAATAGTTTGTGAAAGACTGAGCTATCCACCTCCTCCTTTTAGTCCTGGGAACTGGAGCATAGTCCAGGGCTGTAGTAAAAAAAAACGCCGTCAATTCCAAGGCTAGCCCTGATCTAGGCTGCTTATCATGGTTCTTCATTGATATTTCCAGGATCTCTGACATTTCAGTCACAGATCCACTTATAAAATGAGTTATGGAAAGAAGGTTGAAAATACAGAGTGACCGGATTGTTTCAATTTTTTACAAAGAAGAGGTTGAAATGAATGAGGATTGTACGTACAGCTTGTTTTCACAGGGGATTCAGGGGCAAAAGTACACGTTTGGCTCAAACAGCCCAGCTGCAGCTTGTCTATAGATGTTTTTATCTCCTGTGTGAACAAGGTGTAATGTGCCAAGGCGTGCCTGCATTTCTGTCGGATGAAGCTCTGACAATGTTTTCTGTCTTCTGAGTCCCTCCCTCACTCAAACGTCCTGAGACTCACCTCCTCTGCAGCACACAGGAAACGTGTGTGTCCTTGAAGTTTTTAGCGAGCCAAACTGTGATTTCCACTTGAGCTTTAACTTTGCACAGCGACAGTGATAGATGTGCTGATCTCCTCCTGTATAATTTCTCAGCCTCTCTCTCTCTCTCTCTCTCTCTCTCTCTCTCTCTCTCTCTCTCTCTCTCTCTCTCTCTCTCTCTCTCTCTCTCTCTCTCTCTCTCTCTCTGCGCTTCCTATCCTTGCCCATATGTGCCAATAAATGAACTTTTCCCCTTTTATCTCCTAATGGGATA
Organism: Perca flavescens; assembly: GCF_004354835.1. Taxonomy (NCBI): domain Eukaryota; kingdom Metazoa; phylum Chordata; class Actinopteri; order Perciformes; family Percidae; genus Perca; species Perca flavescens. The sequence continues at coordinate 22,899,550 of NC_041345.1, read as the reverse complement.
AGCCTCTTACTGTATGTTGGCAAATTGAAATAATGCTGATTAGTAATCTCCGGTCAATTTGTTTACACATGCAGTTTTGCAGACTAATTTTCCAGTTTCATCATGACCGTGCAGGGAAGTAGATCTGTAGCACTGAAGAATATTTACAGCAGTAAACACTGACACGTAGGGAGGGACACACTGATCTGACCTTCAAACTATACTCATACAAGTACTGCAAATAGTGCTCTTTTACCCCCCCTAAAATTAAAATCTGAAACGTCTCTCTGTGACATTGATTAAACTTATTCTTCAATGAGAGAGAAAGGTAACATGAGGCTGTAGCTACTCATTCATTGTTAACTGCAAATACACCAACATCCTTTTTAAACCTGTGCAAATTGCATTTTTATTGTTCAGAAGATTTATGAAACTGAGGCGTTACAATGCATTCAAAATAATACCAAGACACAACCTCACGTTCAGCTTGTGTCAGACATGTAACACACTTTTCTGCTGTAGGATAACTGGTGCTGTGTCCAGTCACAGACCATACAAACCTTCTACACGCCTCTGCATGTTCCTTGTCAAAAAGATTTAGCATCAGTTTTTGTTTTCTGAGCTGTTCGTCTTTAACAAGCTTTATTTGACGTAGTACAAGTTATTTAATTCATGCAATGTTTCAAAATTATAGTCTGAACAAAGTGCAGCAACTGCATAAAAAAATAAATTAAAAAAACTAGATGTAATCTTTGATATTGTTAGCTAACCAAAAGTGTCATTGTTAGCTCTTCGGTTTAGGAGAAAGCTCTACCACCACACTGAAATGCATTTATTGTAAAACACATTATCTTAACTATTTTAGTTGCAGTCTTCTCCTGAACAGAGGTGGCGCTAATGAGGAAAGGCTACCGACTTTGCTATTTCTACAGACTAGAAGAAGTAGAAGAAAAAAATAAACCACAGCAGAACTGGCAGCAGTATTAACGTCAATGCTTCGATTTGATTGGATGACCTACTTCGTCGGATCAAGCCTTTAATTCGCCATAAAAGAACTCCTCTTAAGCCAGTAAGTTTACAAGAGAGCCTTGCAGTCACTTGCCCAGGAGCTCGTTCGTGCTTCCTGTTTCCGCTTTGTTGCGCACCGCTGAAAAAAATAGATTGGACGTGCACTCAAAATCATGGCGCGCCAACGAGATCTACGTCATTTTGACGTCACATTGGCGCGCCAGCTCTGATGCGGCGTCTGTAAAACGGCCTTCGGTCTAACCACACCCACACAGTCCTGGAAAAGGTCCAATCAGCCACATTAACTATACACACCTGTGGATATTGCAGCTGTTCTGTTTATGTACATTGTGTCATGAGTTAAATGCTCAGCTGCACCTGAGAAATACCTTCAGGTCTTCAAGATCTTTTTTCTTTTGATTTTAGTCGTCGATCCATCTGCTCACAGACATTATGAGCTTTTTCGGCGTATATTTTATTATGTCATACGTTCTTATCCTGGAAATAGTCTTTCTTCTTCTGGTTGACCTTTTCTTAAATATATCAGAAATCATTGAGTTGTGATGAAACATTGAGCAGGTCCTGTTAGCATACTGTACAGTGTGTGTGGACAGTCTCCTCACTCTGGGTCTGTGCCTTCACAGGGCCAGAGGATCTGGCCTAGAGACTTCTCCCAGACTCTGAATGATGAGTCTAAATAATTTAATATTTCTCATCAGCTGTGCTCTACCCTGTGGAAAGAGCTATCAAAACCTGCCCCACCCACAATCCACCTGGGCTCCTTTGTATTCTCAGTGTTGCGAGCTGAGCTGCAAGGACAAAGTGCCCTTCTTCCACAGTATTGAACTGAAGAACAGACCATTTTCACTCAGGTCTTCCACAGGTACGTTTCCGAGAGGTCATTCAGTGAAGCCATGCTCAAAATTGCTAGCTGAGGGTTTGTCATGCAAAGACCAAACCATCCCTGACTAATATAGTAGAAATAAATGTGTATAAAGCAGTGGTTCATAACCTTGTGCACCCCATTGCCGCATTTTTATGTTCCAATATTTTCATAATTAGTATTCTTAGCGGGATGATGGAAGCTGGGGGCAAATTATAGAACAGATTTATTTCAAACCTATTAGTTTTTTATTACAAATATATCAAGTGAGTATAAACACCTAGACATCCTGCAACCCAATCTGCAATGGAAAGCACATATATTAAATAAAAGAAGGCAAAATCTCCATTTTTCTGTACAAAATAGCAGATTGCATATTCTTTCAACCTTTTTTTTTTTCAAAAAAACCTTTTCCATCTCCACACTTATGGGAAGGCCTGACTACTGGATTTTCTAAGTAAATCGCAGTCACTTGTTGATGGTTGTCTGCCAGAAGCTGTCATAAATTGACTTTTTATGCAATTTAAGCCACATTTTTACAATACACATTTTAGATGTTGATGGGTTTTAAATATATATTTTAACCGAATTAAGGATTTTAGTCATCAGACATCTGTAACTTAACGTGAAACTGCTTTATTTAGGGGTTTTACCGGTTTTAATCAGCGGGTCCATTTGTTCTTGAGAGGAGGAGACCTCTGCAGATAATTTGGCTCCAGTTAAAAAGCTCCTGAACGATGGCCGCTGAAAGAATCCTAACCGGGAGAAGCTGACTGCAATGGCTCTGTCCCCGAGCGGTAGAAAATGACATATTGTACGTTATTAAAACATCCGAAAGGCCTCCCTTTTAAGTAGCAGTTTCTCTAAATTGTAGCTCTTTGAAAAACTTTTCTACATTTAAAAGAAGTGACTGAATGTTCATACTGTATGCTGCTACTGGTCACTTTTAAGTTCTGTTGTTCTCGTTTGAGGTTTCTTTACCATGTAGACGGTATGTAAATGCTACTTTAGTACCAAATGTAGTTTTTTCTTCCCTTTTTACTGAACACTTTTTTATTTGTACTGTCGTTACGGTATAGTAACTTTCATGTGTAATGTTGATTATTGGACGCCAATGGGGGCCTGTACTATAGTAGTGTAGTGTGTTATGTTTCGGACTAGTCTATGATAAGGGAGCTGCTTTGGTTGTGTCCAGGGGAATCATGAATGGTGATGCACATTACTGCAGCCATAACATTTTTAGTGTTTAGAAAATGACAAGAGATTAAAGAGGAGCCTGATTATGGCGTTGCTCTAAAGAGCTTTAATCCCTGTGTGGGTGCTGAGAAAGGGAGTAAGAGAGGTTGACGTCAGACAGAGAGAGTTGCTGTACTGATGGGTGGAGGCTTTCCCTGGTGAGTCCTGCAGGATACATTGTTGTTCAGAAGCTTTCATTCACTTCTCTTTTACTGCTGGACTTCTTCTTGACCGGACAACATTTTTGAGATATCACCGCAAATTCCAGTGGCCACATCTCAGGCCTCAACAAGATGATTCATTTCATTGTAATCTGTTAATGTGTTGATAGTAGAGTGGATAAGCTCTAAAAAATAATTGTGCATTTTATGAAAAAAAGCATGACATTTCTAACCTATTAATGCATATTAAGGCCATTAGAGGTCAAGAATATTCATTTATATCAAGGTCAAGGTTAGATTTGAATGTTCTTGAATTCTGGTGATCTCAAAATTTGACCTCTGAGGGCCGTTAGAGGTCAAATCTGACTTTTTTTATTTTTTTATGTGTGAATCTCTTCAACAGTTTTGGCAGGTTTCCCCCAGATGGCGGCTTGCAGCAATTGGGGTGCTTTGTTCTTAGTGGACAACAGATTGTGGGTTATTTTAAGGTTTGAGAACAGCTGTCCCTGTACAGATGACTAGACCTTTACCAGCAGCCCTCCTAAGGAAATGAGGAGGGATGAAAAAAAAACAAAAAAAAACACTGGTTCACTTTTGAGTGTTGGCATTATTCGTAATCCTCTGTTCGTGTTTTTATTCAACCGGTTGCCACCAGTTTTTTGAACTGTGTTGTTTTTTACAGATTGCCTGACCCTTGTTTCTCACTTTTAACACCTGGAGGGCACGTTTGAATTCGGTGTGTTTTCAGGCAGCACATTTTCTTTTTTAGCTCCACGCCTTAGGCCCCTTTTCTTCATCATGTGTCCGTCACATTAACTGAGTGTCAGCCTTGACATTGACACTCGGCCTATAGGGGAAACTGGGGTATGTGTGTTTCCACAAAGTAAAATTCTGCATCATCTTCACATTGATCTGGTATTGTCATGCTCCGTTTTACGCCGCTTTCAGAGGCCACAAGCCATCGCAGAATGTTATGCACATCAAACTCTCATTATAGGAGGCATTGCCATTTTCATGAAGACCTCAGTGCTTAATTCACGAAGAGGCGGACTAATTACTCCGTGATAATAAGGCCCAATGCTGCCCGGTTGATATTTCATGAGGTCAGATCTTTTACTTAATCATTATTGACTTTACACAGTATACTATCAGCAGCAGGCATGTCATCACAGCCATTTTCCTCAACCGAGCTTCTGAAAGCTTTTAAGAACATCAATTGACCGTGATTTGCTGTGCGGCTGATTGATTCTCATGTTTGCTGCCCGAGTGGACGGCTGGAGGGCTTTTCTTCCCATACCTACAATATTTGTTGGCTTTCGGGGCATGAAAGGGAAGATGATGGAGGCCATTGCATAACATAAGCACTCAGTGTTGATCCTGGTCCTTTACACAGCTTTGATTGAAAAGATTAAGCGGTCGTGCAACAGGGAGGTCTTTATGAGTTTTGTTCAGCTCCAGCAGAGATTCCTGAGACTTCAATTAAACTTTTCTGTCCTTGATTGTCCCCTGCTAAGTTTTCTTTTTAGATTTCACCGCAGGAGCTTTGTCACAGTGGCTAACCAAGCAGTGGTCTGTGTACTCCAACCTGCTGGACAGCCAGTACAATTTAAATGGCTGATTTATTGTTCTCCCAGCATGTGGGAAGTGATGGAAAATCAATGCAGTATATGAGCTCAAAGACCGTTTATGCTTACACGGCATTGTTCATTGCTTATCTTCATGCAGATGTTTCAATTATAGTATGTTTCTATTAAGTCATACGCTGTCTGATGTATTGAAATAAAGTTCATTTGAAGTCCCCTAGGAGTTTAGAAATGACCCAGCCTGCCACTTTCCTCAATACTGAGCTGATTGATTAATTAACTGACTAATAAAGATTTATTCCAAGAAGACTTTCATTGACCTTGCTGGCCGTTCGCTGTGAAGGCCTCCTGCCATCTTTTTACTGCAGTGTTATAGCCTGTTACACACAGTTAAAAGTGTGAAAATGAAAACTAGTAGCATGTTGGTTGAATAATTTGACATCTTTACCTGTCGGACTTGTTTTGGGGATTTTTTTTAACAGATATAAAAGTCAACAAAAGTGATGCACTTAGAATGATAGAAGTGCTCTCTTCACTTCATGTGTAGCTTCACCAACTTTACACAGGAAAGGGGCAAATTTATACCAAATAATGCTCCTGCATGATTACATATTGTAGGCTCTTAAAATGAGTTGAGTGCACTGCTTTCTGTTAGTGACACAGACCCTCGTGGTGCACATCTTTTTGTCAGATATTGAATAAAGTGACCAGTGGGTTGATTTTGCAACCCTGAAGGAAGCAGTGTAGTTATTTAACCTTTTACCATGGTTAATCAAGAGCGCAGTTCTTCCTTTGTTGCATATTCTTATACCCTTTTGGTACAACAGAAATTTCTCATACCATCAACCAGAATCATATATAATATTGAGTACAAACACTATTTGAATGTAAATACAAATATTGGAAAGTGAACTATTGGTAATAATCCTTTATTGCAAGGATTCCTGCACAGGAAAACTGTGAGCACAACTACAGTTAGTACAGCGAAGGTAAAAACTGACTATTTGTGTTTCTTGCCCTGTTGGTCTTAGTTTTAGTGATTTCGCTGCATTTCCAGAACTACTTAACTTGCTGAAAAGTGATTTTTGCCTATTGTATAATTTTGAAAGGAAAAAAAGTATATATTCACAGTCTTCATAGAGAAGTCTTTTTACCCACAGTACAGAATATGTCCTTAAGTTTTGAACCTTGGCTCGTGAGGCCACATTTTTCCTCCGGTTTCATATTTTACATAGCTCATATTGTTTAAGTAGCAGTATCAGAATGACGATACTGAGTACAGCTGCTTAGGATAAGCCTCAATTACCATCCTACAGATGAACTACACATAGCTGAAGCACTCCATGTGTACAGTAAGGAGGTATATACAGTACTGTAGTCGAGCAGCAGCCACTTTCCCAGTCGGGGCCCGAGCTGTGGGAAAACGACAGTACAGATGGTTTAATAGAGATTATCGCAGCAGGAAGAAGTGTTGGGTCTGCGTTCCACACGGGGGGAGTCCAGCAGCAGGAAGCTGTATCAGAGCAGCAGATCGAGACGGGGTGGAAAAACGCCTAATGCTGCTGGCGCTGGGGTGACTGGTTAGGAGGGAGCCGTTGTCAAGGAGACACAGGGGTCACCCTGGATTTTTTTTCCTTTTAGATTTAGCAAGTAATTCAGCCCATTTTGTTGCAGCCTGATAAACTGAATGATTCATTATGAGGACTTGTTTGTATTGGATAATGTAAAAACTCATACATCATGCTTTTATTAAACCGAAATAGAAATATCCACTATCACTTTTGCTTCGGCATGTTCAAGGGCATCCTGAGGGTTTGTGTGTGTGGCCTATAGACTGTAAAAATAATGGACAGAACGTCCTTAAACTTGCATTCTATCTAATTTCCAGAAGGGGGCGACTCCACTGGTTGCAAAAAGAAGTCCGCTTTGCAGTCTGAAGTCTATGGGAAAATGATCCTACTTCTCACTTGATTTATTACCTGGGTAAACATTTTCATAATGAGCTTATGGTCTCAATCACTAGTTTCAAGTCTTCTTTAATATGGACTGTAAATGGACTGTTCTTATATAGCGCTTTTCTAGTCTCAACAACTACTCAAAGCGCTTTAACATTGTACAGGAACCATTCACCATTCACACACAGTGGCCAAAGCTGCCGTACAAGGTGCCACCTGCTCATCAGATAATCAGTCACACACATTTACGCTCCGAAGCATCGGTGGCAATTCGGGGTTCAGTGTCTTGCCCAAGGACACTTCGACATGGGACTGGATCGAACCACCAACCTTCCGATTGGCAGGCAACCGCTCTACCACTGAGCCACAGCCGCCCCTATAATGTTTATTTAGTAAATTAGGGTTCCATTTATTTTAAAATGGACGATAAAGCAGGGGATGCTTTATGGCCTGGCTACATTCCAACCGCCAACAGAGGCTTAGCAATGCTAACCATGGCACTGTATACATTAAAATAGCAGTGAACTTGTTTTTTGGTGTTGGTTGTGTCCATCCACACTCCTTCCATACGAAAATGTAACCAAAAGTTTATCTGAGACTTGTATGATTATATTGTAAATATCCACTTGGCTTGTCTAATTTGGACAGCTGAAGCTGACAGGTGTTTGTTATTTTGTTCCCCTTCTGTCTCCCTTTTTGACGTATTACAAATATATTTCTATTTAAAGTCTGTGTTAGTCTGCAGAAGGAGGAGGAGTTAGGGGTGGATGGTTGTGTAAAATAAACAGGATTTTCACCCAGGAGACCGCTGTTTGTGTCTTGTGTGAATCCGAAAGTCAACGTCAACTTAACATACTTACACAATTTACGTAACAAACGTTATTATTTGAATCCAAATCATCTATTTCGAAACCTAACCAAGTAGTTTTGTTTTAATTCACAAGGTTAACCGCTCGTTGAAAACAGCAACCCTTTCACAACTACAGTATTTGGGGGATATACTTATTTTCGGACACGCTGTTGGATGCTGTCCTCCTACTTCAATGCCTAACGAATCTATCTCTTTCTCTCCATGACCCTGTCTTTTACTGGTTGAAGCCTGAAAATATTGTAAACAAATTAATAACTTAACATTATTTAGAATATGTTTATTTGATTCACAGCTGCTACATATAGTGTTTTGACCTTGACAACCCAACTGCATTTTACCGCAAACAACTAGTTAACTTTCTAAAGCACAAACAATCGCTTGTTTGCTAAGAGTCGGGTTGGTGATTGTGAATGTGTGATTGTGTAAAGGTGTTCACGAGATATATACCAACCTTTCTTGAACTTGTGAATTTCGCCAGCCGTCTTCTCTCCTTTATGGAGACAGATGCTGTGTGCACAGTGGGCTCGATCGTGTTTTAAGCTTCCAACGTCGCCTTACAGGCAGCTTACCCTCACCTTAACCCTAACTATAACCATTGCCGCGCTACCTGGAAGACAACGTTGGGGGCTAAAAACACCAAATGCTGCACGGTGGGAGGAGGTGTGTGTGTGTGTGTGTGTGTGTGTGTGTGTGTGTGTGACAGTGACACAAGTGACAGGGAGACGGAGGAGAGCAGGGAAAGGCAATGAAGAAGAACGTATTTTAAATGGCGTTTAAAAAAATAAATAATATCGAAACGCAATGTGTGGCGGCCGGTGTTGATAGTGAGGCGCACCGCCACACATTAGTCTATGTGTGGGAAACACTGTTTACTCCTTAGGTATTGAAATTGGGTATTAAATAACTAAGCATTTTTCGATACTTGATACTTTAGAGGCAATTCAGTCGGTGCCTTTTAAAGTATTTAATTCGGTACCCAGCCCTAGTGTCAAGTAACTATTATCTCTTTTTCCTTCTTTTTATTTATTTATTTTTATTCGGTTTCCACCAGTCAAATATATACATTTGGTGACTATTATTCCATGTGGCACAATTGTTTGTGAGCATCTCTCCTTGGAGGGTAAAGGTACTTCATTTGTCCCCTTTTTGCTTTAATAAGGCCCTTCCATTATGATTTCTTATTGGAATGAGGGAGAGCACGGAGGGGAAGACAAATCCACATGCCGGATGCAAAGAGTGGTGGAGCTGGTTATCTGATACAAGGACGCTCAGGTTGATGTAATGGTTTCACTCGCTGAAGGCAAATAAACATCATTTCTGTGAAATGTACAGCAGTTCACGGCCACGTTTAAAATGCAAACAGGTTAACAATAGCTGTCCACACTGAGACTCTGTGTAACCTTGAGCTCATTATGCGTCTGGATGCATGTTTTTGTGGGTTATTGCGGTGTCGGTTGCCACAGCGGTCCACCTCAAGTGTCTTTCTGAATTGATTGGGTAGTCAGGTCATGGTGCTCTGTAGTCGCTCCTTAGGGTGCAGCTGCTGAAGTGCTGTCCACTGACACATTGTGCCCCTTACCCAGAGTGCAAAATGAAATATCCAATAGTTGTCTTTTTCAATTGTGTCTTGACATATTCACAAAACATCCTCTGTGTTGATTAATTCGTTTATTTTTTTCTGAAGGTTGATCATTAGTCTAATTTAGGAGGAAATTGTTCTGTACTGTAGTGCTACCTGCTACCTCCTCCTCCACCGCCTCCTTCTGCCTCCCTCTTACAATAGTTGGCATGATGGGCGTAGTGCAATAACCATCGTCCTATTAAACCACACAAATTATCGTTTCTCATCTCCTCCCCAGATATGTCCCAAGTCTGTCATAAATCTTCCCTGTGTGTTGTTGCTCATTATTTTTACCTAGGTAGGTGTGTAATGGTTTCTTTTTTGAGGAGCAGAACTGAACATTATGACTTTTAATTAGGCAAATGTCTTGGAAACAGCAGCTTGTTCAAAGCCCATAAAGTCTGCAGCAAATTGGATGCTCATCTGTGTTTACTTTGACAATTGACTGTCATTGCCTTTCAGTAGGAATGAATACATGTTTTTAAATACAGCAGCAACAGGTTTGAAAGTATAACCACGTATAGCAAAGTAGTGATAATGAGTTTATATACACAGTTCATTTTTGAATGACACCATGCTATGTGAATTGTTGATGTAATGACTACTGTCATCAAAAGTGTTTCCACTGTATGGTACCAGCACTTGTCTCTTTTTGTTATCCACTGTGGATAGTTCCCCATCAGTGTAGGCAGGATTCTCAGCTAATCACAATAGCGACCCTCGCCTGAAACTAGTTTGTGAGCTGCCATTTAAAAAAAAAAAAAAAAAAAAAAAAAAAAAAAAAAAAAATCTGGGTCGAGTGAATCAAACAAATTGCGGCCGCGCGTAGCTTGGCTACCATCATTAGCAACTCCTCATATCGAAGTGCCCTTAAGCAAGACAAATTGACCCCAAGTTGCTCATGATGGGCATTGCATGGCAACTCCACCACCATTGGTGTGTGTGTGTTTGGGTGAATAAGTAAATTGTAAAGCTATTTGTCCGGTAAGGTAGAAAGGTGCTATTTAAAGTCCATTTATCATATTTAAGTGGCGGGTTTGTGCAGGATGTCCTGTGATGCACTAGTAAAGATTCTCTCTGACCAATCAGTGGTCTGCAGTGTTTTAACGCCACCTTCTAGTATCTGCTCAGCTCGCTTGGAACCTCGACCGAGCTGGTACCAATAAAGTACCTGGTATCAGGTCCTAGCCACAACTTTTGTTAATGGAAAACCAAAATACGAGTTGAATAGAGGAGCCGTACCATGCAGTGGCAGTGGGTTCATTAAAATACAACGTAGTTGCATTATTCATAATCTACTACACTTCATGGTGTTGCTAACCTCACACCTAAACCAAAGACCGTATCTAATTGTATATAAACCTGATTCAGACATTGAATATTTGTGTACACAAGGTCTAAATGGCCTCAGCTGCATCGATTTTGATCTTTTTCTTTTATCAATTGTACGTCTGGTCTACCCCTTAAACAGCACTTAATTAACATTTTAAATAGAAAAATCTTTCCCAAAATAATTTCATTTTTCATATTACCTTATTGATCCCAGCCATGTTTGTGTATCATGATCATGATCATAAGTTATATATCTCACGATACACAAACATGACTAGCTTTTTTAAAGCCTAACACAAATTTAAGTACCGCAGAGGACCTCCATGTTTAAAGGCTAAGGGTTGCAATGTGTAACAACTTTTCTTAGTTTTTGTTTTTTTGCATCTTTGCTTAATTTTATCATTCTGAGTTTGTAAACAAGATCAACAAGCTAAATGTAAAGGTGATTGTCTCTGCTGAAAGACCTTTTTTGTTAATAAAATCATGGAAGTGGGTAGTGGGCACATCCTAATTTCCTGCTAAATCACACTGCAGATGACCAATTCTTTTTTAACTTAACTTTTACACCTGATCTCTGCCATTCTGTTTGCGTATGGCAACAGTCTCTGGTTGACATTTGATGAGATTAGTGTGATTTAGTAATGCACTGTAGAACTGCAAAGATGAATTGATTAGTTGTCAACTACTAAATTAATCACCACAATTTTGATCAATCTGATTGATTAATCACTTTGAGTCTTTGATTCCAGCTCCTTAGATGTGATTATTTTCTAGTTTCTTCACTCCTCTGTGACCGTAAACTGAATATCTTTGAGTTGTGGAAAAAAACAAGACATCAGAGTATGTCATCTTGGGGTTTGGAAAGCACTGATCAACATTTTCTGACATTTTATGGCACACACAACTAATCGATTAATCGAGAAACGAATAAACCATGAAAACCATTGTTAGTTGCAGTCCTACTGTAGTGAAACAAGATGTCTGCACTCTATATTTTTCCCATCAGGTTTGTTGTGCAGTCTAAAGATGAATGTAACATAGTTAACATAGCATAATGGCCCCAGTCAGGAGTGAACCCCAAAACCTGGCAGCCTTTGTTTTAATTCTCATCGCATCTTTAAAATATACCGACTGGTGCTGCACTGTCTCAGGAAATGCAATGATACATTCTCCTTGCACCTCTGCCCTCGCTTTATCCCTCCTCCACCTCTCCTTTTGTCTTCCTTCCCCTCATTAGAGTCCTAGCTTTAATCGTATGGAGGCATGGCAGTCTCAAGGGCCACAAACCTAATTAACAGTACAGGCTACTGCGGTGGATGTGTTTCAAATGAGATGAAGGATGCTTTGAGAGTTTGTCTATAGAAGTTTTTTTTCATACTGTGTCTACTATTTCCATTTGCTGAAGTCACTTTCGTGACTTGTTTTGTTCATCTATGTTAGATACATTATGGGCGGATTTTGTCCTGGGTAGATTGCAGTCAAAAATTAAGCCTGACTACTGATCATTGCGTAGCAAAATTTAAATGCAAGAAGCATTGCTGGTGTTTAAACCACATTTCAGTCCTTCCAAAAAAAATTTTTTGTGATTGTCGCGGGCAAAAATCCTTGATTATGCGGCACGTTTTCTTAAAAACTGTGATGGAATATGCGGAATATTTTTATGCGATGAAATTGTGGGAACTTGCAAAAACTGCAGTTTGATGAAAAAAAAAAAAAGTGATTTCTCCCCCCCCCAACACCCTGCTTTTCAATGTTCACGTCGCGTAATTACGTCACTTCATAACGTTCCCATGGCAACAGGGGGAAATGGCAGCTCTTGTGTGAAGTAAACGCAACATTTTTCAACTTTTCAAAAGTGCGGCATATTTGAAAAAATGCAGCCCCCGCATCAATATGCAGACTTTGGCTGATTATGCATTGAATTATGCGATCGCATAATCACGTTTTTCTGGAGGGACTGACATTTTCTTGATGCCCTGTTATACAGCTCGCTTGTGTTTTTTTTTTTAGTAGGCCAATAGATATATATGGCAATAACAACCAATATGCACACTTACAAACAAGGTCTTAAGTGTGATCAGGATATCTAACGACGGCACACAGTGCTCAACAGCTGTATTACTGACAAAGTGAGCGAATGATCCGGAGTCCTTTATAAATGAGACATTGTCTTGCCTCCTGCTTGCTTCTATAAGGAGAAACACCAACTCTGAGTGACTCACTCACTGGTTCACTTACTGACATTTACTCCCTTATATTTACTCCCTTACACTCAAGGCCAAATCACACTGACTGCGTACGACATGTGTCCAAACAGGCGCTTCTATTATTGTCTGTCAGCCCACACAGCAGTGGCAGTGAGACATGCATCAGCAGGCGCTCTGTGACTGCAGAAGTCCTGTTTTCCATTGTCAACTCTGGCAGAACAGCAGCACGTATTGATGTATAGCAGTATTCAGTGTCTCAAGGTAAACATAACATTAGAAAGACATTTCCTGACGAGGAGAGATACTGCAGCAGGAAATATGCTTCAGGTGTTAGGTCATGTCAAATAACCCACAAAATATTTCTGAATACAGCTTGCGCTTATGCATTATACTATTCTGTGTAGTCTTGTAGTGTTTACTACAGTGTTCAGTTATTTAATTTTATATGCCCAAGGCTGGGTATTGTTTGAAATACAATTCCAGAATTGAAATATTAATTCCAAGACTATCCTTTTTGAGTTCACTAGAAGATTGTTTTTTATTTCAAAAAAGATATCAATGTTCTCAAATGTAAGAAGTTGTCTGAACGTATACAGCTTAAAAGAGCTTTTTCCCTAAATAGAATAGTCTAAAATTGGAATTTGTTCAGTACCAAAGAAGTATTGGTTAAATAAAAGTTAAATAAAAAAAAAATAGTGTTTGGTACCCAACTCAATATGTGCCACTGCATGCCATGATGGTCAGTAAAACCTTATTCGTCAGAAATAAGATTTCACTCTTTTCGGCCAGATGTCCGGTACTCTTTCTTTGTGTTGGCATTCTAAACTCTGGTGGATTTCTGAGGACTATGGTTAACTGCTCCTCACATCTCTGCAGTGTAAATCCAGACAGCTAGCTAGACTATCTGTCCAACCTGAGTTTTCTGTTGCACGACTAAAACTACTTTTAAAAGTACACGTTCCACCAAAACAAGCTCCTTTCCGAGGCGATTTTGCAGTGGCACCGTGGCTCTGCCCGGCATGACGATTGTGATTGGTTTAAAGAAATGCCAATAAACCAGAGCTAGTTTTTTTTTTTTCCCATGCCGGAATGCTGTGTGGACTAGCCAGACCCTCCTCCGCAGCGCTGTGAAGGAAGGTCTGGCAAAGCGAGACTACTGGTTTCCTGAATCTTTTGGATGTAGGACGTATTCAGAGAGAGATAAAACATTTATTTATTTATCTATATGTGTGTACAGCATAGGGTTTAATTGGTGTGTCTTTGTGTAAGTTAAAGTTATGTAGCTTGGTGACCCAAAAACCCAGAGGGGTGGGAGCAGCATCCAGAGCTGACAGAGACTGTAACATAAGAGATGGAGGGAGAGTCTTCTGTTGGCAGCAGATAAGCCCTCTATTTAGTCTCATCTCATGAAACACAAAAATGTGCAGACACACTCTGAGAAATTAACATTTGACCCTATATCTTTCATTTGTTGATAATGTTTTTTTATTTTTTAAAGTCATCAGCTTATTAGCTTTTTTTTTTTTTTTAGACTTTTGTTCTACCTTCTGAGTCAGCATAATGTGTAGTCCAGGCTGCTAGGCAAACACTTGTCACTCATTTTGGCTCTCAATCGCTCAACATTTTGAAATGGCACCGAGACAGAGGTTGATTTGTAAAACCTCCGCAGAGAAAAGCAGACAAGTTTTCTGAAAGTCTGTCTGACGTCTGTTCTCACTGTTGACTTTGTCTTGCCTGCACTGTGGCTTATTATAACAGAAACCAATCTATTCACAGCAAATATCCCTGCAAAACATTTACGAACTATGATAAAAAAAAATATAAATATGGATTCTTTTAAAGCTGCACCTACAAATTACCTCTTGCTCATTAAATTGATGCAATGTTTAAAACATGTACCTGTATAATCTTGAAGATTTTCATATAAATAAATATCTGTTCAGTCACTATCTATCTCCAAATGAGGTAACACAATGGTGTTTGAGCCTATGGCCTATTGATGAAAGCCCTTGCATTCGCAATATCCCTCCTGCAAAGATTTTTTGACTTTTTTTCTGTAAAAAGTGCTACATCAAATAAGTTTATCTCATTTATTATTATTTTGTACTGCTAAAAATGCTACCATATATTTTAATTTGTTTCATTAACTGGTTCTTAAAATAGTCAAATAATTTGATTCATCTATTTTATTTATTTATGCTAATTAGGTTTGCTTGATGGAGATGTTTGCTGGTGATTAATGAGGCTGAAGGTGGGCTCTTTTTCATCCTGACAAACGTATAGTTCCAATATGGTTTTAACTGCGCAGTGTTGCCTCCCAGGCACCATCCCTGCTACCCTCTCTATTACCCCCCCACCCTCCCCACAACCATGTTCATCTTTGTCTTACTTCCCTCTCCTCTGTGTTCAGTGAATCAGTGGACTTGTTATTGCTTTCATAAGGGTTTGGTTTCTATTGGGCTTTTATGGCCTGTTTTATGCCATATCTATTCCATACCACCATGGTCAGGTTATCCTCAAGTCTTTTATCATACATGTCACAACCAAGGCAATGAATTGCCCCATAATATCCGATATTTCATTGCGTTGTGTATATGATGTCGTTGGAGTAGTGTTTTTCTGAACATCATGCAGTCACAGAGCAATTTATTTAGTTTTTCATCATTAGGATGAAATATTGTCTGGAAATCTAAATAATCTGTATTTTTTTAGGCTTTGACTCCTCCTGAACTTGGACAAATATATAGACAATATTTTAGGGCTGTAAGCCATTTCAATGTGTATTGAATACTTGGTTCATTTCTCTCTGCTGATTAATTTGAATTAGTCCTAATGGAGAGCAAAGCAGATTGTGGATATGCACTGGGAATGTGAGCAATATGTTAATTTCTGTCAAACTGTCTGGAAAAAAGTCTTGCACTCTATACTTTACACATTCAAGGTCTCAACTCAAGGTCTTAATTAAAGTTAAATGGTGCGTGGAGTTGTAGATGTCCTGAATTATTGCAGTTTTTTTCTGCTGTTTTGCTGGTGAGGAAGTCAGCCCAGATTGGTTTTTCAAGTGGTGTAGAGTTGTCACACCAAATGCATGTTCTTAAGGGAATGGTTGGGTCTCTGTAAATTATAGTGTGGTCTAGACCTACTCTGTAATCTGTAAAGTGTCCTGAGATAACTTCTGTTATGATTCAACACTATGAATAAAATGTAGTTGCATTGCAACTGCATATTGTATTTCTCTGTTGTGAAATCCATCAAGGAATTAATTACAGCTGGCATTCATGTAGGTTTAATAGCTTGCCTAAACAGGCCGCTTATGTATCTCAAAACATTGTCTTGCGTTTTTTCTTTTTAATTACAGTAGGCTAGATGACAGGGTTTTTCTACGTGTTATATTGTGGAGGCGTGCTGCCTCAACTGAAATCAAGAGTTCCTCCTATAATGACACACTTTTATAAAATATAACATTAAAGAGATATTTTGCTGATATAAATCTAGCTCTGTGTCATGGCAGTGTGGGCAGTGTGTGCAGATGAATGATGTTTGGCTTCCCTCTGTGGTGCCATTGCACCGAGCCACCACAGAACGGAGCAGTGGAGGTCTCCGCTCCTCCATGCACGGGCACCATGGAGGGAAGCCAAACACCATTCATCTAAACACACTGCCCACACAAAGATGCCACAGAGCTGATCTGAAATCGGTGAAGTAACTTTAAGCTTCAGGGAAAATGAAAATTGAGGTTCTGCATAGAAAAGACCACATTTATTAACTGAGGTAATCTTTATCTTTCCATGATAATGAGTTGCTTCTGTCTGATTTACGTAATTTACTTTGTGTTAATAATCAGGGCAGCGAAATGTGGTGGAAAAGAAATGTTTTGAAACCTAGAGGAAATTAGTCAATCACAAACAGATGAAGATGTGCTGCAGGTTGAAGTAAGTGTGATAAACACCAGCTGGACGCATGCTTTCGAGTTGAAGTTGGTTTATCCTGAAGGTAATCTTGATATATCAACATGAATGTCCCCCCTTTCTGTCTGAAATCTGTTTGGAATAAAGATTAACATCAGAAACAAATGGCTTGGGATCTTGGGACTGTAGGGATTGGGAATCCTAATCCGTCTTTCTCTGTTTGATTGTGGAGGGATTATCATTGTCCAGGCTGGACCACCACATGGAACCACAAGGTCACTTATTATTTTCTCCCTAGCGTGACCTCTGCTCGCCCTAATTTCACAATTCACCAGCGCCTGACAACTTGGCAGTCATGAACAAAGCGTTAATATGGCTCTCTTGGATATAAATTCAGCTACAGTGATGTCCAAGAGCCTGAGGACATCTGTACCATCACAGTATTTGGCCAACCCTACAGAAAAAAAAAAAAAGTTAGTTGATTAATTACTTAAATGGGGTGGATGGTCAGGGGATGACTTATGTAGCCCAACTGTGATGGATGAAGAGCATACGCAACACGTGGCTCAGGAGAAATGCTCACATATATGGCGATTAACGAGACCAGTGGGTTGGCGCGTGAGCTTTGAGTGACGCAATCTAATGCCAATTAAATGCCTTTCCTTACGCTCTGAACGCTCTCATCCGTGCAAATCCAAAACACTGGTCTTTATTGACTTTGAAAGTGATTGACAGCTACAGCCTGGGTAGCCAGTTGGCGGCGGCTTTTCACCATTATTGAGATCATTCACCATATCTAAGCCCCATTAATCTCTTATTCCCAAATTATAACTTTGCAGCGTCACAGACGGCGCTGGAAAAGTTGTAGAAAAGTGATGTTATTTTGTTACTTTTCCTCATAATAGATAGAAGGCGGCAAATAGGGGGATAGAAAGTTGGGGATGGCATGCAACAAGGTACGCAGCTGGACTCGAACTACAGTTCTTGCGATTACATGGTCAGTTTCCTAAACCTAAACGTCCAATCTTTTGTCCACACTGAGTAGTAGGTGTGGATCCTAAACTGATTTCTGTGCAAATATGACCCTGTGAAGTAACCCTGGCTGCTTTGAGATGTTATTTGCTGCGACGTGGAGATGGAAAGTAAAGCATTAGGTTTAGGTGGTGGTAGGTTGTTGGGCCCTCTGGCTTTGACATACTGATAAAAAGATATTGTCCTCTGGGCCTTGTCATGATTTGGGTCATGGTCTATAATGATACCTTAGTATAGCAATGAGGTTCGGCAACAAAGGTGTTTTGTTGGGAGCCAAAATAATGATGGTGTCACCACCAAAGAACCAAATGTGTGTTTGACAATGGAACACATGTTGTGGCAGTCCTGTATAAAGGCTTAGGGTTAGGGTCCCAAGAAAAGGCAGTTATTTGAAATCAGTTGAAATCAGAGCCGTCCAAGAATGCAAACTTAACTCCTTTCAATCTTGACAATCCACTCCTTCTGTTCTTACGTTTTACAATACATGTCCTATAACCACTAGGCAGGTTAAACTAGAATATTTTTTCTAGTATTTGCTGTTGCATCTTCAGTCTCTATTCTCTAAAGAGAGGTAATGGGACAGATCTCAGACAGTGTTTGTATCCATCATTGCTTTGGTCACTTTTGCAGTTTCTCATCTCAGACTCACCGTTGGTTGTGTTTCAGTGAAGTGTGTGATTGCAGTCAGCTATGTGGTTGTTGTTGAAAGCATTGTCTCATACTGAAGAAGGAGAAATGGATGCTATTTAGGAGTGTTTTTGTTGTCAAAAGTGAAATGCTCAAGTTGATGAGTGTGATCAGCTTGCTGTAATGGAGGTAAAAGATCTAGCCGAAATTGATTCATGCCACTTTTCTCCTGACACAACTTGTTTTTGTTTGAGACATTTATTAAACTGAGCGTGAAACGTAAACAGTATATATGGCGAGGAAGCGAAAAAGCAGACAAAAATCAGTATGTCGGCCTTGTGAGCAAGAGTGAGATGAAATTGCTAAAACAGCCGGTACAAAGTATTAAATGAATAAATGCATTGGAACCAAGTGTCATTCAATCTGTCCATGTTATGAATTTCTAGTTACATTCTTATTCTGCTGTTTTCTGGCAGTTTTATTCCTCCGGCTGACACTGCTGTTCATCCCCAGCTCAGGCCCAACAGGGATGTTGGTTCCAAGCTTGTATTATGGGATATTAATATAATTACTGTTTGAAATATGACAACATCGAGCATAGAGTTAGCTGAATGTTAAGGATAGGTTTCTTTGCTAATATTTTCACCTAGGAAATGGATTTCTTTCTGTAGGTTAGAGCTGGGCAATATATTGATATTATATTGATATTGTGATATGAGACTAGATATCGTCTTAGATTTTGAATATCGTAATATGACATAAGTGGTGTCTTTTCCTGGTTTTAAAGGCTGCATTACTGTAAAGTGATGTCATTTTCTGAACTTACCAGACTGTTGTAACTGTTCTTTTATTTGCCTTTACCCACTTAGTCATTATATCCACATTACTGATGATTATTTATCAAAAATCTGATTGTGTAAATATTTTGTGAAAGCACTAATAATCAACACTACAATATCGTTGCGGTATCGATATCAAGGTATTTGGTCAAAAATATCGTGATATTTGATTCTTTTCCATACCGCCCAGCCCTACTGTAGGTTTGCATATGTCGGTCTGCAACTTCATTTTTATGTTTGGCACATGAAGATCTGAATCTGTTCAATCATTTTATACATCAGAAAGTCTGAAGTGCAAAACAAATTGCCTCTTTATCGCAGCAGCATATATAACAACAATCATGTAAAGCTCTCAGCACCAACATTATATGCCATGTTGCTGCACTTCAACAGAACCACACATTGTAGGTCAAACAAAAGGGCTATATTGGAATTACGAAGTAGTTTTCTTAAGTAGGAGCAATCTACATTAATGTTACTCACTGAGAGTAGCGATAGTGTCCACAGACCAGGCTCACCAGACCGTTTTTTTTTTACCAAATAAACACAAGACACTGGATCACAGAGCACCATCAACAGTGATCCTTCTTCCATTCATGACGGAAGCCAGGAAAGACCAGAAAAGGAGACGATCTGACTCTGTTTATTCTTATTAGCTGACTAGGGTGCTTATTCAAACGTGTCTGGTCCTCCTTAAACTTAACTTAAAAAGCAAATTTAAGAAAATAAATTATAATAATGTAAAAGCGATTGGAATCATTACTGAGTCAGAACAGTAGGTATGACATGACTTTACTGTTGGTGGAATCAGTGCTGTGGAAACTTTGATGATATTTACTTAAAAAATAGGGACACTTTAAAGGCCTTTCTCTAATATAAGACTATTTCAAACATGGGCCACTGAGAATGTATGTAATGCATTATGAAATTAATAAATAAATTAATCTTTAGCAGTCTGTAGTCTAATCTAGACTGGACCCACCTTTTGTATGCTTCCTGTGTCACCCCACACAGCCAGATCATCCTGTAAGTGCACTTTTGTTTTTTGTTTTTTTTTAAAGTGGAATGGGAAAGTGTGATGTCCTGCTGGCCATGCCTCTAGTGACCCTACCAGTCTTTGTCTCTGCTCTGGTATGGTCATGCCAGCACTGTGGGTCTGAGTCACCCTACAGCACATGGCATCTGATCCCTTTACACTCGCCCACTCACACTTCCTCTACATTTTTTCCATTCCCATGCACCCCCTCCAAAAGCCTCTCATGTTCTGTGCCTTCTTCTCTTTCCCATGCAGTGTTATCTTATTTCTACCAAACTCAAGAAGCCTTTTTCAGAGGACTAAGCCTTTCCATATTGGAGCACATACTTCCTCTGATTGTCCTCATTGTCTAGTTAATGGACTATCTTGGTGGTTTCACATATTTTAGCCCATTAACTTCAAGTCATTTACACATAGCATTAGTGCCAGCCATTTCCCCAAGTATACCAAGGTTTTAGTACTCAACGTAAAGATGAAGATATGCTTTGAAAATGGTGGTCAGTAGGAGTATTTGCAATATAAAGTTAATCAGACAAAACTCACCAAAAAACACAATGTAAGAGAGACATCATGATCCAGATTTTAAAACTTAAAATATGATCAAATGTAGTCATTTTCTTTTCTATAAAACCTGTTGTATCAATAAAAAATACCTATATAGAAATACAATAGGAACACAACTTGACTATTGGCTGCATGCAGGCTGATCTATTGAGGCTGCTGTAGACTAATACATTGTTTTCCTGTGATTGGTTTTTCTCCTGTGTTGCTCTTTGTGAGAGACATTTCCTGGTGATGTTAAAAACAGCTGGACATTAACAGAAATGTTTGGTCGCTTTATCTACAGAAATAACACAAAAAAAATGCTGCCAATAATCAAATTGGGCACAGATATACAAAGCATATCCCCAGAAGCCACACTGTTTTCTTTGTTGGTGATGTGATTGGTGCAAATGTAACTTTCTCTGTTAAGAAGGAGGTGTTGCAGTTATTTATTTTCAGTGTGTTGTTTTGTGCTTGTGTTGCTCTTGTTGTTGAGATACAGTTAAACAGTCCGGCGTCCTCAGGCTATTGTTTAGTATGGGGTTTTATGGGAGGTTGTAAGCTGTTGGAGGTGCAGACTTGATTCATGAGGGGTCCAGAAACTGTTGAGAAATGTATCCGCCATTAACCCTCAGGCATATTACTATCTCTGCCACAGCAGGCTGGATTTGACCTGGCATTAAGATCTGTCTCTTTGACCTGATATATAAGGATCTATGTAAGTGTTAGAAATAGACTATAAGGACTTTACTGACTGTGCACAGGTTAGCTGTAAGCAACAGACACACTGGCAGTGTGTGGAAGTGTGCCAGTGTGTATAACAGTTTTCCCAAGACGGGGATTACACCACGATCATGTAGCCGGTTCGTAATTTGGTCGTAAACAACTGAATCTCTTGCCTTTCTTTGAATTTGTCTGACATTCTGGCGTCAGCCGTCAGTCCTTACCCACAGAAGTTCCAGAATCTTGCCGTCTCTCCAGTTAGAGATTTTCTTTGGCATGTTCGTGTAATGGCCCTTCTTCTTCTTCACCATCAGATGGTTGTATTCTTTCGGTTTCGCGGCAGCCACTTGATAGAAACGTCTTCAACACGCCCACTCACTCGCTGGGAATTCTCCGGACAATGATCTGCTCTGTTCACTCATGGGCTCAATCGGACATTACAGACTTTGTACTAGGGATCTGGCAGGGTAGAGTCCTTTTAATGTACGGTCCAAATGATTTCGGACATTCGGGTAATGATATGTTCAGGGTTGCAGTGCATGTGTGAAAGGGGCTTCTTCAGAACTCATCAGAAACCACATTTTTGTGTGTTGTTTTTTTTCTTCAGTCTCTCTCTTGTTTTCTTTCAGTCTCTGTATCTTCATGAAGCCCAGCGATAAATGCCACATTTTTGCTTAGGTTAAAACATTTTCAACTTGTGCTGATGTGTATTGTATGTTTTGTATACAAAAAAAAAAAATCCACCTCACATTTTTTTCTGAACACACCTGCAGGATAAAGGATGATGCAGATTGAAGCCCTTTGAGGAAGATTTGTCATTTTTGGATTTTATGCTATATTAGTAAAACTGACTTTACTTAATAGATTTATAGGCAAAGCTGTCCTTGTTATTGTTTACAGAGTGTTCAACACTGATGCATAGTTAGGCAAGTGTCATTAAATCAAAATAAGGTTTTTGTAGATAAACAAGTTTATTGTCCTCAAAATTATTACATTTTTGTGTTTAACCAAAAATAAGCTTTCGTATTGGCACAGGTAAAGAAAAATGTGACCCAACCCATTTCTATTTGCTCAAGTGAAACAGATGAAGGAAAGATTATGTGTACCCTTTTGCCAAAAAGTCATTACATAATACTAAAACCATGAAATAAAGATAATATTGGAGTATGTTACACATTTAGTCAACTTTCTGCCTTTTATTGTATGAATGATAAATGCACTAAAAAGCATCAACGTGGTCATTCGATGTAGTTTCCAACTTAAATAAATCTTAATTTAGTCCCAAGTTAATAAACATGCTGTAGTTTACATTTCAAAGCTGCTGGGTAAGGACCGACCGTGCTTAGACATTCTGGACTAAAACACAGGTCTGTCAGCCAGCTGCCATCAATTTCACTTTCCTCTTCAGACACATATCCCTTAATAATGGTTCATTCATTACCTCCAATAGGTGTTGCAGATTTATCCCTTGGCTCTGCTCGAGCTTAGGCTGCACTTTGCCAAGAAGACAGCTGGTAATAATTTAATACATGGACACATAGGCATCATCATTATTCAGCAGAGTTGAGGGCTATGATTTTTTTTTTTTTTTTTTTTCTCACACCCACAGATACTCCAGCTGTCCAGTTGAAAGTAATAGCTGACTTTAACTCCGAAATTGCTCCCTTGTTCATTAGTTACAACATATAAAAAACACTGTGTAGTAGGGGTGCACGATTCAGAAAATGTCACAATTCGATTTGATATCAATTTTCAGGCTCAAGGTTCGATTCAAAAACGATTCTCGATTCAAAAACGATTCACAGTATGTAAATGTAGTTCCATTTCCCATGTGATTGCTACGGAGCCCCCCTGGTGTCATCTGAGAAAAAAAAAAAAAACCTTATAATCTGTTCGCACGGATTCATAATCCGTGCCCTCAGTTTTATAAACTGTTCACACAGTTTTGTAAACGTGCCCACGTAATCCGTGCCCTCGGATTTCTAATCTGTGCGCACGGTTTTGCAATCTTTTCGTACAAATGTGTAAACGAAACGTGCCCACGTAAATGCGCACAAATGTTTAACATTCCAGAGAAGAAGACGGCACGGGTAGCCTACTTTCAGCAGCATCTGCATCCGACAAGTAAGTTATATTTATCTTGATTTAAGGCTAGATTTAATGCTATATTATGTATTGCATTGTTCATTTTACTGCTTTCTTAACGTAACGTTGCATGTATTGAGCTTTTCACTCACTCCAAAACCGTTCAGTTAGCTAGCTAGGCTGGCGTTCTGTGAGCACCAAAGTAACTGCTGCTGTTACAGATAGTGAGGAGGTCTGGGTTGTTGCCTTAACATAAGTGTAATGTCCGGCCGAAACGACCAGCATCTCGCGGGGCCCTAGCTGTACCCAGCTCAAAGTCACCCTATATCAAGTAAACTGAACTAGCTACCAACTCCCGCTGATACAGCGACATATCACCGAGCTGTGTAGGCGCCTAACAATATCATATTCTCGGGTAACGCAACTTCCAAGCTGCTGCTTTTTACGGGGCTCTGTGGTCTGGTCTCTATTTTCGTAAGATTTTATTTATAGTGTTTATTTAAAGTGTGATCTTACTGGCTTTTCTTCTGGTTGCATTCATCTAGGAATATATATGTCAATCAAGCCTTCAAATTGAAATATTTCCAGGTTTTACAGGGTATTTATTGTTTTTCCCTAGTAATCATGATTAATTGAATCAATATGATTTTATCATTTCTACTCTACTACTCACCTTTGCAGGATGATTTGGATTCAACCAAGGAGACCTGGAACAGCCACCTGATTCGTCCATCAAGGAACGAACATGTTCCCCATGGTCGGCCTGATGCCATGTATGCTATCCCAGAACTATATAACACAGAGGACTATCTTTGCCAGGTGTCTGAGGGAAATTGCATCAGGTGTGATTCTGACTGCATCCACCGCAGTGACATTGCTTGTGATGAAGATGTGTTCACCCTCTGCACCTACCTAATGGCCCAAAACAACCTCCATGTTCCTGTGGATGCATACATAGCCATTGACCTCTACCTTTCCCTGAGAGAAGAACGGACTACAATATTAAACATTGATAGGTAGTAGCAGAGGCATTTCAAAAGTAGTCTAACCAAGTCCTTACTTACTGAAATGCATTATGTGAGCTACACAAGGCACAACATTGGTGGGCTCTTGTGGCCTTAGGAGATTAGAGCGGACACAGTCTCCAGACACCCCAATGACTGATGTAGATCATCACACACACACGCATACGCACACACACACACACACTGAGCAAAACATACGCTGATCAAAACATATGCTGATAAAAGCTACAGGGTCTAACAATCCTGAATTTAGTGAGATCAACACAAGTAGGGTAGAGAGGGTGGAGTTTTAAGTAGATTTTCAAATGCAGCAACAATTTTTACTTAATAAATACATTTAGTTTGTACTTGTATATCTCTTGTTGTTCTTGAATTCTTTTCTGGCCTTCAGAAAGTTCTGTCACACCTACCAGACCAAGAGGCTTCCCTTTCTTAAAAGAGTATCAGTAACCTGCTTTTATTTCTTGGTGCTCCCACGGACAATATACTGGTTTACAAAATGTGCACATTTTTTAAAATGTTTATTAGTCTGTATTTAAATTGCACAGATTAGTCCAAATACAGTGGACTTCACTGCATAGACCCTGAAGTTCATATCTTTATTGCATCTGCATTTAGAGGTATTCTGTTTGTAAATTCATTACTTCTATATACTCCAGGATATTATAATTAAGTCAGTCAGTCAGTCAGTCAGTCAGTCGTTACAGTTAGAAGACGGCTGTGTCTCATGTTACGTTGGTTTCTGTACAAGCTGTGACTCTATAAATCACAACATGTAAATAGGAACATGTTGGCGTTATTTTGTCACTTATTCGGAGCAGTAGGATTGCTGGAACCAGTCACCTGCAGGTTCTGTGCTGGCCTGATGCCGCTGGAGCTGTCAGACAGTCTTACAGCACGCATGGAGATGAGAAGGGTATGTATCAGGGGTTACGGTGAATAAGCTAAATTCCCAATAAGTTGGCGTGTTCCTTTAAGGCAACAAAACCACCCATCCTCCCAGACCTCCTCACTATCTGTAACAGCAGCAGTTACTTTGGTGCTCACAGAACGCCAGCCTAGCTAGCTAACTGAACGGTTTTGGAGTGAGTGAAAAGCTCAATACATGCAACGTTACGATAAGAAAGCAGTAAAATGAACAATGCAATACATAATATAGCATTAAATCTAGCCTTAAATCAAGATAAATATAACTTACTTGTCGGATGCAGACGCTGCTGAAAGTAGGCTACCCGTGCCGTCTTCTTCTCTGGAATGTTAAACATTTGTGCGCGTTTACGTGGGCACGTTTACACATTTGTACGCACAGATTGCAAAACCGTGCGCACAGATTAGAAATCCGAGGGCACGGATTACATGGGCACGTTTACAAAACCGTGCGACTCCTGACTTACTGTAGGTTTACCAAGGGACAGATTTAAAGTAGCACTGGGCAATATGACGATGTATATTGTAGGGCTGTGCAATCAATCAAATTGTTTGGTTTTTAATCAAACGATCGCAAAAACAATGTAATCGAGAAAAACAATGATTTCACACATTACATTTTGTGTTCTGAATAAAAAAAAAAAAGTTCAACTGGGAACAGTATTAAGAGAAATTTCACAGTTCGAGGTGTTTTCACTATTGTTTTAACTGTTTTTTGAGTCCAATAAATGCAACATCTTTCCAAAAGTCGATTACTAATCGTGTTAAATAATCATGACTTCAATATTGACCAAAATAATTGCGTTATGGGAATATTTACATCATTTGGACGGCGCTTTATGTACTGATCCACATTATGTTCATTTTGTACTAAAGTTTTTAATAAAATGAAAGGGTTTTCAATTGTCAGGTATTTCATTCACACAGGAGTATACAAAATAGGCTTTACCATCTGGTTATTTCATATAGACTATTTATTTATTATTTATTTATTGAATTACCAGAAAACATGCTATATCATGATTTATTACATATCATTATCGAGATATGGCATTATCTTTATTGGGATAGAAGTTGTTGGCCATATTGCCCAGCCATACATTTAACCATAGCCCTAAAAAAAAAAAAAAAGAGAATAACATCCTGTGAGTTTAGGCTTGGTTGAATAAAAGGTTTATTTTCTAGACGTGATATCTATTCCTGTGACCCTGACATTCAGGTTTGGATTGATGATTAACTGTGCCGCAAAGGCTTCTCAAACGTTATGCTTGTTTTTCAGAATTGCTGAAAATATTTTTTGCAGTGTTAAAAGATTTTTCCCAGCATTTGGGAAGTCACTCCGGAAAACCCAAAACCTAAGATATAGAGTGTTGTCTTTTTGACCTACATGTCTCTAACTTGATGCATTACATCAAGGCATATCCTTACTGCACGTTATCTTATATTCTTTATACTGCACACTCCTTAGTCAATTTCTTTGCACACTCCGCCCGCTGTATTTGAAATGCTGCACAGCTTTTTTTCATTTTGATATATTTGCGATATTTCTTTATCGCAAATTTTGTGCGTGTGTGCGGATGGATGGATTAGGTCTTTGTTTAAACCCCTGCAGGCTGCTCCTCAGATGAAATGGCACACAAGTGACTGCCCCTGAGATCACATGCCACTCAAAGTGTGCAGTCAGACCCGAGGGTGTCAGACCAGGAGGGGGAGTGAAGGGAACTGATGGAATTGGAGCTACAGTAGCTGAGCCACTGCCTCTGATTGCAGCTCTTGATAAAGAAAAGTATCTGATAGGCAATCAGAGTTGTGGCCTGAGAAGATTTGAAAAAAGACTATGGATTGGTCCACCTGTTCTGTTCATCTGTTCACCTATCTTTGAGAGGGATGATGGGATTTTGACAGCAGATGTGTCTCTACTGGCGTTTCAAAATTACATGGCAGGGTATTCGAAACAGAGCTGCAAGCTAAAATGAACATTTGTTAAGCAAACACACCAAAAGTGGGATAGAGCTTGTTTATTTAAAGAATGTGTCCGATAAAGATCCCCCGATCACCCCGACAGAAGAAGAATTTCAAACAAAAATGTGTTATGGGCTTTTTACTACTGTGTGTGTACATTATATCGGATAAACATGATTTATGTTTGTTTAGTAACTGATCACTGGTCTTCTCTCATTTGGCAAAAGTGGCCCCCAGGCAAAGCAAGTAAAGGATTCCTGTCTCAGACAGTCTGAGAAACATTTGATTAAAAATTAGAAGTATGTCAAAGGCAGGGCTGTACAGATGTTCATAATATGTATACCCCTGTAAATCAAACTGACAAGCTCTTTCTGCTTTATGGCATCTGGGTGACATTTTACTGTTATAGCTTCTCAACCTTACTGCCTTTGTTATTGGATAGTTTGGTTCCTGTCATCCATTTTTGTGATAATTTAAGAGTGATTTTAAGATGTTTTCGGTTTGTGTTTGTTTGTTGGCCTTACCTTGAGCAGGTGAGAATGTGTTCTTATTCAACAGTGATAGTAATCAACTCTTACTGTCTGTCCTGCAGGGCGTCTTCACTCTCATGTTGGGACCTTTCACCTTCTTCAACGCCCAAAAGACCAAATATCTGCAGATTCTCACCTCACTCATGCGCTGGATTGGTAAGACTAAACTAATCCTGCAATATGTCCTCACTACCACTGATTAGTCAGTTTACATTTAGAAGATTTTGACTTCTTTAAACATGGGATTTTTCTTTGCTTTTCACTGGTTTCTTCCAGCGGCTTCTTTCTGCCTCCCACTTTTCTACCAACACATATTTCCATTTTCTCTGTGTCTCCCCCTGTTTCTTTCATTCCTCCCTCACTGCCCTCGCCTGTGTAGCTGCTGTGCTCAGGTCTGTCCATCATGGTTTGGTCCTGCTCTGTGTCTTTGATTCCTATCTCCTCTCATTCCTCAGCCCGACAGGTTTGACAGCCCGTCCCAAGCTTGATTGGACCGTCACTCACAGCGCGACGGGCGAAAATAAACCACCCGTCCTGGGCCCGCTGTTAAAATCACAACACCACTGAATCATGGCGCTCCCGCCACCCCCGCACTGCTGCGTGCTAGCTTGCATAAACGACACACAAACGCAGCAGCATCCACATACTGTCCACTGACTGGCTGGTTAAGTAACACAGGGGTTATTTAGCTGCACCTTACTCACTTCCTCTTCTGTCTTCACACTCCCATGGCATGTTATGTATTTGCCTGGTTTTGTCGCTTTTGCAGCGCTCTTTACAACACTGGCCAAGGATTCAAAATGGCACCAGTGTGTGTCTAGTGTCTATGTGTTTGAGCGATAACCCGAAGAAAAGGACAGCCAATAGAATTTGATGTGATTTGATTTTAAAAGCGTAAAGAAAATCACAATGAATTTCAGTTTTGACAAAAGCCAAAGAAAACCATTTTAGGGTCTAGATTAATCTCAGTGTTGAGCTGAGATTTGACATGCTAATGATGCCCAGAGGAAATGTCTTCAGATTTTAGCAAACACTCACTTCACTTGGACTCCAGGATGAACACATTTTGGGCCATAATTTAAGACTGTATACGCTATATATGACAGAATTTTACACAAATGTCTAATATGAGAAAAAGATGGAGTGATGACATGTAATACCCAATATGTCAAAGGTCAACTTCACTGTGACATCATAATATTCTGCCAAAACACTTTTCTGGCCATTATTCAACGCCATAACTCGCAGAACAGAAGGAAAAAGATTTGGTTGGATATTGAGTCGGTAACACTAATCTTGAAACTTTTCTTTGTTTTGAGTTCATGTGTAAAAACAGTTTGAGTTAGGAGTGTTTTTTGAAAGAGCTGCTACTTGAGAACATAATATTCTGTAGAAGACATTCTCTTCTTTTCAGATAGATATATGTATGTATGTGTGTTTTTGAACAACTACAAGGTGGTGTGATGTAGAAAGCAAAAGCACTGTAACACAGTTTAGTATCCTACAGTACTCCCCTGTTTACATGTGGATCACGAACTGTGTCTTTAGATCAGATGATTGGCAGTCAAAGGTGTGTTTACAGGTGTGTTTTTTGCCGCTTAGAACGATGTAAACCACCACTCTAAATCTGCCTCATCCCCTGCAGGCTTGAGCTGTCTGTAAAAGATTTTTAGTTAGCTTTTTTACTGAATACGGCAGTTGTGACGTGACTTGTGAATTTAAGCTGATCACAACCGCTGTTCTCAGAATGAGGAAACTGCTAACTGGTTATTTGTTTGTGCCTGGGTCTGTTTTATCTTAAACACTCTAGACATAAGACCCCACCTCTTATCCTGACCATTACTCACTGCTTCCTGGATACACCTGCAGTCACCTGTGCTGCCCTGCAAGGGGACGTGTCGTGCCGGATGTCAGGCTTAGCAGCTGGCTGGTGTGTCGGGGCTCTACCTCCTGCCCTTCGGCTCTGGCCTTGTCAAGACCGTTGCCGCTCAACTGTAGTCACCTTCTTGTCCAGTGAGCCCTGTTTTGTACACCAAACATGAGTGATGGTGTGGCTGCCTGCTGCTGTGCTTCCTGTAGCATGCTGGGATTTTCAATGGCGTAGCCATTAGCCTGGGTCAGTGTGACACCTACAACCCAGAGCTCCTGACTGCAGTCATTTCTTTTCCCCCCGCCGTGCCACTTAATAGTTCCTAAATTAAAACGGAAAGTGGTGCAAAAGGGCAGCGTTTGGGTTCAGGCCATCTGTACGCATTTTGTTTGTTTACACTACATTTTTGACAAAACTAGAGGGAATTATGCATTCAACCATTCTGCCATTTTCAACATCTAAAGGACACCCGAGGGTTTCACCTCAAGTATCTGAGACACCAATGATCCGTTGTTTACCAACTGCATGGAAAATGATGCTTCATACGTGTTCTGTCATGTTCAAAATGAAACTCAAGGCGTTTTCACACCTAAAAATCCAGACCAAGGTTCATGTTTTTGTTACATTGTATACATTTGATCCAGTAAGTCTTGGTTTCACACTGTAGTTATGCAAGTGCACTAAAGATCGATACGTGACAAAACTACGTCCTACCGTCATCACATACGTGAGCTGCGTCTCCAGATACTTAGAATTGATTGGTTTGTAGACGGGCTTCCCCGTCCTCTCATATCCTCTCTCTGGGTCGTAGTTTTTTCAACTGATTGCTGCTCTCCCCTACTGTCTATATTAACTCTTGAGTCAGTGGCATATAGATCTGTGCTTCCCATCAGCAGCTGTCACATTTATATCGGAGGAAAGCTAAAGATTTTTGTCTGGTGTTTCTTGATGAAACACTCATCCTACCACTGGCTTAGTTTACATTTACCTTTCTTTTGAAGCATCTTTTCCGCGCTTTATAAGAGCTTGCAACATTGGATTAAAATAGATTTAATGTGGCTTTTTTTAACACTTTCTCTTAGATGTTAAATAGTCTTTTTTTTATTGATCAGTGTTATAAAAGCCCCATTAAATCAGTTTTGTAAAACAATAAAACTTCCAAGGGGGATGGATTTTTTATTTATTTTTTTATAGCTACTGTACTTAAAAGATGTGCCTGTATCTACATTTATAGCTTTTAAAAAAAACTAAAAGGCATGGTTTATACTTATAAATATAAACTCTTAAAGATTATATTTGAGAACACACAAAAATGTAATGGTGAAATAAATGTTGCATCTTCAGAGTTATCAACCTGAACTCAATATTTATGTGAAACGTAGTAAAACGGCATCATTGTCCTCCTCTGCAGCAAGACAAAATAACAAAGTTAAAGAGTCATTGCTTCAGTGATCCATAGGACTCACCATCAATCAAATGCTCTTAGTTTACTACAACAGGAGCTAAGAAACTGCCTGCAGGGAAATCACAGCTGCCCAGTGCCATTTTGAATGGATGAGGGAGGCAGATATTGTTTTTGAAGGTCAGGTAGACTGATTGAGGCTGGTTAAGTGGAAAGTTCAGTTTGTCCATAGCATGCAGCTCACAGGGGGACAGTGAAATATAAGCAGGTCTTAATGAACCGTACAGCAGAACCACAGTTCAGAGGTCCTGAACAATTACATTAAAGCTTTAGTGCGTAACTTTTTGATATTAATAAACGTCCGTTACATTCAAGCCATTGCCAAATGAGTTGCTACAAAGCTTTTTTTAGTCCTCCGTGTCCTCCTTGGCTGCTAGCAGCTGCGTAGTGGGGGAGGGGTGGGGGCTGTGCGCGCGGAAGGCTTGTGTCATGTGGATGCCCCGACAGTGTTGTTGTCATTACTTTGAATTCCTCATGGGGGCGACAGAAACTACGCACTGTGGCCTTCATTTACAAAACGGACATATATGACAGAAAACGAGCGTAAAACCGGCGTACGGGCATTTCCACGCAAAGCTCGGCATTCATCAATATGGACGTGAGCGGAGGCTACGATCCAATCTCATTAGTGCAAATGAACCTGAGATATCAGGGTTTTAGACTCCACATCTGAAAAGTACCACTTCTTAGCCGGATTACGTCTCACCATGTCGTAAATTGTAGGGGCGAGGCCTCAAAACCGACAATATATTGGGGCGTGATATTTAAATTACAATCGTTTCCATCCGCTGCATTTATCAATGTACTCTGATTGGTGTGATACGAACGTTTCACGAATCACACGTGAAGTCTGTTGTAAGATGATTTCTGCGCCGGTTTCTATGTTGGGTTGATAAATGAGGGCCTATAGCTTTAAGAGGGAAGAAAACCCCTTCAGGTTGGATAACACCGTCCTTTTTGTTGTCTTTCTATGAGATTACTGTTGTCAGCCAAGGACTAAAGCATATTTTTGAGTGTAACTAAATAACAACATGATCACGGCCACTCTCATCTGACTTCCAGTTTTTTTTCTTAGTGCCCCTGTCCTCCATCGCTGCTTAGTATTAATGTTTCTGTGCGTGATTACAAGTTTGACTTCCTGCTGAGATGAGGTGATTAGGGGAATGTTTGGTGGATTCCTGCTTTAGTTGCAGAACATGATCAATTGGCTCTATCAGTGACTAAGCTTTTAATTATGGTCGGTGACCTCAGTGCCTTGTTTACCTCAAAGGTGCCTTCATTCCAAGGCAAGAGAGGTTTAAAAGGAAGGAATTCAGTCATTTTGTTATCGGTTGCTTAAAGGGCTAGTTCGGATATTTTGAAGTGGGGTTGTATGAGGTACTTATCCATAGACCGTGGATTAGCTATAGTAGATGGCAGACTGACAAGTCCACAGCAGCCCATGGTGTGTATGTCCGAGCCTGTCTTCACCGCCTCCACCTGCAGGTTGTCAACTGTGTGGTTTGGAATGAAAGGGAGAAAACAGGACAGAGTAAAACGGCGGATATCGCTTATATACATTTTTTTTTATTTTTTTTGACGACGTAGTTAAGGCGGCAGGCGTGTGTTGCTTAGGCAGCCACCTTAGCTGCAAAGTGCTGTGGGAAACCCTGTAAATGATTAACCATGAATCAGTTATCAGACTTTTTGTCCATTCATTTTCCATCAATTGACTAATTGTGCCAGCACGAGATATTTGAGAGTTTGAACCTAGAATAAGACATTGCTTTAAAGTTAAACTAATTCTGTATGTTTGTATTCTGACATTTAAATCTCTCCATCAGTACGCACCAGCAGATAATTGTTTATTACCTCTTTTAACTAGATAACTATAATTCATAAAGAAACTTTTTATCTGTGGGTAATGTACAATTTCTCAGCGCTGCGGCTAAGTGAGTGGACTAATTGATGTTTTCATGAAGCTGTTAGTGTCATGAAGTTTGGCTGCCTCATCCCTGTGAACCAGAGCTGCAGTATGGAGTGCTAAACAGTAAGCCCACTGCTGTGCTGCTCTGTGCTGTGTTTGCTGATAGTCCTATCTGAGATCACACAAGTTGTTACGAGGCAAGGCAGCCACTTATCAGCCAGTCGCCCACCAAACTCTGCGGCAGCAGCCCGCCAACTCCGGTCCTAAAGGGTTTCAAGTGATCGAGCTCTAACACAGCAAGAACCCCTGAAACCCTGGTGAGAACTGGGCAAAGAGCCAGGGCTACTAATTAGCTAAAAGCTTATCCAAGAGCGCGCAAGGAGTGTCTCTCTTTATTAATACTAAGTTGATTGCTGTGCTCTAGAGGAGGAGATGTTTTTAAATTGACAAACAAGAAGAGAAACAGTAGTGCACTAGTACCAGATAGGGATAGACCGATTATCGGCCCGTCTTTTGGCAGTTTGCAGATAATCTGTGTCAGCGTTTTATTTGCCTGATAACAATAGTTAATTAAAAAGTGCGCTACTTTGGCTCCGCTACAACTCTGTGTCTGTCCCTCTGCTTCGGTTTCACTCACCACGGAGTCTGACTTAATGTCCCGCCTACAACACTATCTGACTATCTTTTACTGTGTATTATGTTGAAAATTTCTAATTTATTGTTATTATTAAGTTCTGCATTTAAACAAGTTTTGTGTTGGAGTTTTTAACATTCCAAAATCTTAATTTCGACTTAAAGATTTTCATTTTGACTGTATATGCATATCGGTTCCAAATATCTGTCATCGGTTTCGTTAACTACTAATAATCTGTATCGGCCTTGAAAAAACCGTATCGGTCGATCCCTAGTACCAAAACCTTGCATTGCGTTACAGTACAATGTGTTTCCTCAGTGTTTAAACTGCAGCAGTGCCATAGCTCTCAAACATTTAGAGAAGTCCCTGACCTTCTCACTATCATCAATGAATTGCTCACGTTTAAGTGTCCAAATCGTTCTCTCCGAGGAGCGAGACTCGCCAACCTGCAGCTCTCTCTTGCTCTGTCGCACATGAGATTGATCACCTCTCACCTTTCTCTCTACCATTTTCTCCTCATTAGTTGAGTCCAAGAATCCCATCTCTTCTTCTGAAGAATCCTTCTCCACACGCAGACAATGGCTCCTTGGAGCATTGAGTGTCTGACAGCCTTGGATTAACAGCATTTCTTTTTCTTTTTTTGTGTGTTACCAGTAAGAATACAGCTGTAAGAGCCTTCTCTGGAGGGTTGTTAAGTTGAAACATTCCTCACAAGGACATTGCCATTCCCATCTAGGTAATATAAATCACAGGCTGCAAGATGGACATGCACTAGTTGTGTGGACGTGATATGTGGCTGTTGGACACCTGCTCAGTTTACTCATTTCCTATTGTAGCGTTTTTATAGTGCATGTACAGTAATTTGCATATATAGAAATGGCTCATCCCATTGGATGGTCTGTGGGTGTTGCTGCTGGCTTGTAATGGGTGACATAGAAATGTGTGAGATGAGACTTCATCAGGGAGTCAATGTCATCTTTCAAAGGGTCTTTTTCATCTTGTCAATACATAATAAGACCGTAAAGCAAGGCGCGGGCAATACTGGCTGTGAGAAGAGATGACAAGTTTAGATCAAAACAGATTGTCACTGTCACTGTTTCCTTTGTATGTGTTACTGGTTTCCATTTGTGATAGTCGCTAAGTAATTTATTTGAATATGGCTTACATCTATTTAGTGACCTGGGAGACCATACTAAATTTGCTAAATAAATAATAAAGTACTAGATTATTTTTCCTTGGTCCTTCAAAAGCAGTCAAGGTGGTCAAAGCCAATATGCTCTCATTTCATGGCTGCACAGTGCTTCAGCATTGAGATTCATAGCTACTATAGGTGCAATGAGTGCAATAAAATTGTCACAGGCGGACGTGATTTGCCCACCTCGTGTTGCGTGATGCAACGGAGAGTCGGTGACAAATGAGCACATTATGAAAAGCTTTATTCTAGAGGCTTTGTTCTTAGTGTTCAGCTCCTCTCTACCATCTGATTGACTTTCAATTTCTTTGAAAAATAAGGGGTTAGTTCCTGTGTCTTAAGTAAGATTAATGAGTCCACTGCCGCTAATTACCATAAAGTGAAATGTGGGCAGGAAAAAAAGAAATGTTACGCTTTTAGATTTAGAAATTTGGAGGGATTCTGAATATCATTTACAGTAGTTATTAACCCATCATTTACATTGAACTGGGGGCTTACCAGTACGACCTGCCGAGCTGTCCTTTCTCACAGGCTCTATTGCAGCATCATAATTTTGGCTGAACTTGCAAAAAGGTGCTTAAGATAATGTAGTAGTGCCCAAACCACCCTGAGGCACTCTTAATTAAAAGCCCCATGCCTGTTTCCTTTCTGTACAGCCTGCAAGTGATGGTGTCAAACAGGAGGAAAGCTCCCATTCTCTTGTCCTCCTGTCCTTTTTTCTCCGTTGTGTACAGCAGGCAGACAGATGGCTGTGCTCAGAGGACAGACCAGAGTTTGGTGGTGAAAGAAGACAAAGGAAGCAGAAGGAGCAGACAGATGAATTGTAGTGATGGTTCTTTCACACATTAAAGATGTTTTCTGGGAGAAAGAAGAGAGTAATGCAGAAACATAGCCGACAATTGGAGACTGTTTCATGGCCTATATCTTGTGTGACTTTTCTCACACATCTGTGAAGAGCTGCAACAATTGGACTATTTTATTAATGGATTCATCATTTCAGTCAGTTTCAGCTTCTCAAATGTGAGAATTTGCTGCTCTTTGGTGTCATTTTTTCATTTATTTTTTATTTGTTTACAGTAAACTGTATATCTTTAGGTTTTGGACTTTTGGTCCGACAAAGCACGCAAACTACATCATCATGGTTTTGGAGAAATTGGCAGATTAATAATCGTTATTTCCAGCACTACAGCCGTGTGTCTGTGTCATTGAAGGCTGGTCTGTTGCCCAGCTATTTGACCTCTCTGTATAAGGAGGGTTGACGTCGGAGTGGGGAGGAATGCGACTCGCAGAGCTTTCCCCCGGAGCCAAAGATTACATTGGCTGTGAGCCAAAGATGCATTAAATATCGAACACTTTAGAGCACTTAAATCTTTACTCTGATATAAGTGTATGGCAAGTGTTAAACAAGGCTGAGGATTGTAACTGTGTTTGTTCAAATTCAGGATCTATTCCTCTGTTGTGGGTTGTGACGCTTTTACTGGCTCCAAGATCCCCTCTCCTTCATTCATGTCCCTTTTTTTTTTTTTTTTTTTTATTTAAAAAAAACAATGACTGATGTTCACGACCTGCATAATTTAATTTTCATTTAGAATCTGCATCCGCTCTTCCTTTTTCTTTTTGGACAAATAAAAGCTGATTTTGACCACCTTCTCCCTCTTCATAATAATTATTTTACCAAAATAATGATAAAAAAAAGAAACCTGGTTAAATATCTTCTTCTTTGTCCTCTTTTGTTTAGCCAACAACAGAAATATGCACCACAGCCTACATCTAATACCAAACCTCCATTCTGTGCCATTATTTTCTCCATCATCCATCAAAGGCAGAGGGATCTCTCGCTCTCTCGCTCTCTGTTATGCATCACATCCAGTCTCCCAGAGTGTATAAAAAAAAGCATATGCTATAGAGTCATTTTCTGGTACCTTCTAAATGTCACCCTGTGTTTAAAGGACAGCTTGATGATGAAAGTTGAGGAGCTGGCTCCTGGCCATCGCAGGGCTATGACTAACTCCTGGTGTCACAGGGCTGATTGAATGTGTGTGGAGGTGAGATGGCTTACTGGGCCACATGAGTGTCAGCCGGGAACAGGACTGTATGCCACGCGCAGAGGTCTCCTTTTTAGCTTCGCTCATGCTAGTTGCCAGAGAGGCATCTCCAGAAATTGATTGGAGATGCGATGCGGCAGCAGGAGGTGAAGACACATAGGGGGGTGCTTCTCTATCTTCACCTAGCTCCAATGACTTTATGTCAGGCCATGAAATGTTCCAGAGTTTTTATTTTTACGCTTCATGTTTCTGGGACAAACAGCTGGAGGGCACTTCTACACTGGGAGAATGAACTTTATTCACATTACCTTCCCTTTCTAAAGCAGTAGATTTAATTTTCCATGTCAGTATTGATGCCACATTGTAATGTAGTATAAACCAGGTTGAATTAAATTTTATTTATATTGTCAAATCCTAACAAAATTGATCTCAGGACACTTTACAGATAGAGTAGGTCTAGACCACACTGTATATATAATTAACAGAGATCCAACAATTCCCGCCAAGAGCAAGCATTTGGTGCAAAAGCGGCAAGGAAATACTTTCTTTTAACAGGCAGACCCGGGCTTTTAGTGTGCGCCCATGTGAGAGTAGTCTGAGAGAAATAAAGAAATATAGGTACGCCAAATTAAGTTTTGGACCACATTTCGAGCACAAAGGCAATCCGAAATCCTTTTTAAGGATATAAACCATTTAACAAGAAATCAAAGATAAAATAGTTAAAATCAAAATGTAAACACTTAGTATGAAGATCTTCAGAATGTACGTGCATGGTGGATAATGATGCAAAACATTTAATCAAAAACTGTTTACAAAACAAGATTTTTTTTAACCTGGATTTGAATCAAAGTAGTAAATTGATAAGGCGAGTGTTATGTCAACAGGTCCTAAACTACCAGAGATTTAAGAAAAAACAAGCAGCATTACAACTGATGCAACCAGTTCCAGTTTTGTGGTAAATCTCCTTGATTGATGGAAAAGATTGGTAGACTATATCAATTCAATTCAAATTTATTTGAGTATATGTAGTGAAATTCTTTGTCCACTGTCTCCATGGCTGTGCAATGTGTAAATAATGAGGAAATAAATAGAAAAAGAAAAGAAGAAGAAGAAGAAATGTCTAAAGTGCATAAGGTGTTTCCAACATCCTTGTGCTCCTGCTACAGTCCTCATTCAGTATCCGGATACCTTGAGGAGGAATACTTTTCTGCATTCTCTCTGTGTTGGCCCTCAGGCAGCGATAACATTTCTAGATAACGTTATTAGAACATGGATATTGCTTTACAGTACAAGACATGGGCAAAGTGACATCTGTTGAAGGTTGTTTGGGCAGTGTCAGATGATGTACGAAGCAGTGATAAGCCAAGGGGGGAAATGCTCCCCACACGTTCATTCTCATCAGTCGCCCAATTGTAAGTTATCACAATTACTTTGCCGTTATGTATGTGAGTGTTTAAAAAATGCTGCAGATAAAATTGTTGCAGGATAAACTACAGTAAATACTATACAAGGCCACTGCATCCTGAACTATTGCACCTTGTCAACATTGATGTCTTTTTGAAAAACAATAGAGACGTTGCTGTCATTCAAGGGTGTATGTCTTTGTTTCCCAGTGGTAGAATAATAAAGAGGACATTTTGGAATGCATGAGTTATTGGAAGAGAGGATTAAATGTGTTTGGATTAGGGAGGGGCTGAATAAAAGGATCATTTTGGGGTTTGGCCCCAAGCTGACCCAGAACTGTTACCTCTCATAGTTACACTGCAGCTAGGCTCTGCCTTTTTTGCATGCATGGAGGGTAGAGTTTGGCATTGGACAAGAACGTAATGATGCAGTTCATGGAAAGCAGCAAAACACGAAGATGGTATAAACCCACGCACATGTTGAAGTATAGACCACATTGCCATGATGTCATGTCTCGCTAACACAAATATCACTACCAGGCAGTTGATTTATATGACGGAGGTATGTGAAATCAGCAAATTTGTTTATTTCTGTTGTCATTTTCAGCCGTTACTTTACTGTTGAAAGATACATAGTTAAAGGTGCTCTAAGCGATATTGGGTGATGTCACTTCTTGTTGACGTTCAAAGTATTGTCAAACAAAACTGAGGCTAGCTTGCCCCTCCCTCCTCCTCAACCCGTCCCCTCCCCCTCCCTTCCGTGCTTCCGCGCACTAACCCCCAACCCCCAACCCCCACCCCAAAATCCTTTTTGTCGGTTATTGGCTGGAACGCAGGAACACTGTTTACGTTTTGTGGTGCAGGTTGGCGCAGTTTGTTTTTGTTGCCGTTTTTTTACATTGTGTTCAGGGGACAGGCAGCTAGCAGATAGTGAGATGTTTACTGTATGTGACAAAAAATGTTATAGCCTGAAAAAAACAAACAGCGAACAGCGACATCTCACCTCCGCTCGGAGTAACTGCTAGTTTGGGTGGTGTCATTTTCTTTAGGCCCAACAGGTAAATCACTGTAGGTCTCCAACCTAATGTTAGTGAAAGTGTTCAAATATATGAAAGCATCGAACATGCATTTTAGATGAATGAGATGAGTGTACCCAGTTGTTCCTTGTTCCAGTTTGCTCAGCGCCGTTAAATTGTAACTGCAGGCATTTAATACCCAGAAGTTATTGTAAACAAACATTGTGATTGGGTCTATACTCTCTCAGTCAACAGTAGGATTGTTTTCTTCTTTGCAATGAATTTACTTTTACAGTGTTCTTAATTCCATCTCCTCTGTTCTTTTCACAGCTTTCACCATGATGATCATCTTGGCTCTTATCCGCATTGGCAAAGGCACCGGCGAGGGCCGCCCACCAGTCGCCTCCTTCTCTGGGGTGCCCAACCTGTTTGGGGTGTGCGTCTACTCCTTCATGTGTCAACACTCCCTGCCCTCGCTGGTGACGCCTATCTCTGACAAGAAACGTGTGGGCACCCTGGTGTTGGCGGACTATACCCTGATCCTGGGTTTCTACGTGCTCCTCTCATTCACCGCCATCTTCTGCTTCGACAGCTCGCTGCTGCACGACATGTACACCCTGAACTTCACGGACAACTGCAACGTGTTAGATATTCCATTCCTGCGCTACTTCCTGGGCCTGTTCCCAGTTTTCACCATCAGCACCAACTTCCCCATCATCGCCGTCACACTTCGCAACAACTGGAAGACCCTGTTCCACCGGGACGGAGGCACCTACCCATGGGTGGTGGACCGTGTTGTGTTTCCCCTCATTACCCTGGTGCC
This sequence comes from Perca flavescens, assembly GCF_004354835.1. Taxonomy (NCBI): domain Eukaryota; kingdom Metazoa; phylum Chordata; class Actinopteri; order Perciformes; family Percidae; genus Perca; species Perca flavescens. The sequence continues at coordinate 22,859,126 of NC_041345.1, read as the reverse complement.
CCCAATCGTGGTGGCCTTCTGCACCCACAACTTGGAGTCCCTGGTGGGCATTACAGGATCCTATGCTGGCACAGGGATCCAGTACATTGTCCCAGCCTGCCTTGTGTATTTATCTCGACGCCATCTGGAGCCTGTGGTGGGCAGGGATGCCATCAACAAGCACCGGTCTCCCTTCCGCCACGCCTTTTGGGTGTGGTTTGTTTTGGCTTGGGCCGGCTCCTGCCTCATATTCGTCACAGCCAACATCATCCTGACTGACACCAAGACATGAGAACTCACTGTTCCAAGAACTTCCTAAAAAAAAAAAAAAAAAAAAAAAAAAAAAAAAAAGAAAAAAAATATCATATCTGTCTGGCCAGTCTCTTTGTTCCTGTACAAGAGGCCTTACTTGCTGCTGGTTGGACGGTGTCCCTTTTATGGGACTTTTGTTGCATATATTAAATGTAATTAAGAGTAATTTATGAAATTTCTTAAAAGGGACCAAATGTCAAGTGTTTTTGTTCCATCAACAAAAGCTGGAACAGTGCATGACCACAAAGGGAATTGAAAATGGTCATTTATTAAAAGGATGTTTTGTCACCAAACACCTGATAGTTTGAGGTTTGCACAAGGACTTTACAAAAATATATATCTTAAAAGTTCAGTGGGCTTGAAACTAGGTCATAAGAAGAGTCGTACAAAATTGCTTCTCAGTTCCGGAAAGTTACAAACCTTATCGGAAACAAGTCTCATTTCTGAAGCTGGAAAGTTTTGGGGCAGGGGCTGTCAGACGTTGTTCGACGTCCTCTATCCTCCGGACCATCAGGGCAGAATGTTCCAATAAAGATATATTAAAACAATTGAAAGAGCAGAGCAGTGAAAAGGAAAAGAGCCTGTCACATTGATTCTCATGTTCCGTTGCTAAACTGCTTGGCGTCTACACAGGTTGATAATGAAGCAAGAGCAGAGCAGTGAAAAGGAAAAGAGCCTGTCACATTGATTCTCATGTTCCGTTGCTAAACTGCTTGGCGTCTACACAGGTTGATAATGAAATTGGAACAGAAACCAACAGACGAAGACAAACGAACGAATCAGGCTTGATCATTCTTTCACGGCTTGACGTGTAGCCATTCCTCAGCCGCCGCTGCCTCCAATCTCCTCGTCCTTTTGTGAACAATGAAGCTCCTTCAGTGACGGATCCACTGATAGATAGGCCTCCAGAAGGAGCTCCATCTCGGTTTATCACCAGGCGCTCACGCCTGTAGTTCACGCACAGGACATGTCTCCCGTCTTTTACTGCTCAACACCCATTCATGACTCTGTCAGCCTCATGCTGTATCTATCCAAAAACCCAACACCACAGGATAATAGTGATTTACAGTGCTTCAGCTGGAGCTATGGGAAAAGTAGCCAAAAGGGAAGGGTAGTGGGCCAAATGTGACGACAGAGCTTCACACTACCCACTGTTCAACAAGTCAGCCCAACCATATGACGATATAGGTTTATTGTATTCCTACCCTCTAAAACAACCCATATGGGCGTTTAATAAATTAGCACCCCTACCGGTGGCAGGAAATATGACCTTACATCCACACACCTTGTTCTCTGTTGTTCACACAAAAGAAATATCATATTTAACCTAGATACGATCTGGAATTGTGGTATGAAATGTTGTGATATGGTGAAAATGTTTGTCTTTCTTTGTCTTAATGGTTATATGGTGAAACAGCATTTATGAGCAGAATTTGATAGTTGACACAACCTCATAACCAAAATAATCATAACCAAAACAAATATTTTACATCAAGATGCAAACACATTTTCTCATTGAGGGAACTTTTAGCATTGGAGTTCTTCAGAGTAGGCTGTCCATAAGAGACACATTTTAAAAAGAATGGTCAAAAGTAAAGCAGCTGAGGCTGAAACATTCAGACTCAAAACTCCAAAAACACTGGACACTACATATCCCATAATGCAGTCATCTTTTTCCTCAGGTCAAATGTGGTCAATATTCATCATGACCGTTGTCCAGCTCTGCTTGGAAAGCATTTCTTCCCTTTTTGTCCCTTTTTAAAATGGCTACATTTAAGCTCTTATCACAAATTGGATCTTTAGGTTTATTGTGGTTCATTGATTCATTCACATTTGGTGCGAAATGTCACTACAGTTGTGTCCCATTAAAATGCAAGCCAGTATTATGGTGTACAGTGGCTTGTGGAGCGGTTAGATAGGCTGTGCAGCTTTTTCATCAACTGCTTTAAAGCAGTTTAAATTGAAAGGTAACGTGCTGCAACTGTAAGATTTCTTCTCATGCATTGTAGCATTTTTGTAGCACCATTGAAGGTTGTCGAGGTGTTGTGGGCTTTACTGTCACCATGCCACCTCTGTCTTCACCAAACTGCAGCTGAGTCAGCTGGACCAAATATGGACTCGACCGGTTCTCACAGCTTATTACAAAACAATGCAGAGCTTCTGTCTGTACCTGTCAGCTTTTGTCTGGGTGGAGTCTGTAACAGTACCTGCATGCACAGATCCATAAAACTTTAATCTTGTATGTCATTTGTTTACGTTCCCACTTTTGTGCCGTTTGCTTTCTGATGTTACAGGTCTTTTTTCTCCTCTTAACCTGAAGTGGAACATTTGAATGAAAAGTACAAACACTTAAACTTTCATAGATTGATAATTCTCGAGACAAAGATATGACTGTATGGGCCCTATCTTGCACCCGGCGCAGCGCAAAGCCCCGACGCAATTGTGTTCAGGTGAATTCTTGGCGTATTGCTGTCTTGAGGCAGCGGAAAGTGATCGCGCCATTAACCAACAAAAACCTGGTCTAAAGTCAATGGCGCTGCATTTCATTGTTATTTAACAGTGAATTAGTAAAATGCACCTAGGCTTGTGCACAGTGCGCGCACACTATGCTTGTTACACACACACACAGGGAAGCACAGCAGCACACAAAAAAAAATTACAAATAAAAAGATTACAAATAAAAATATTACGGTGCAAATCCGCCATCATAACAGCAATGTGCCAAGGTACAAACGCGGCTGGCTTTTAAAGGGAATGGGAGATGACACTCTGATTGGTTTATTGCATGTTACGCCCAAAACACACCTATGAATTAACGAAGACCCTAATTACAACCCTTTTGAACCCGGCATACGGACCCTCTTTTCCGCCGTCAAACTAGCAAAAGTGGATTTGGACACGCCCTGAACACACCTGCGCCAGGCGCTTTACATTGTGCGCTTAGATCTTTAAAATAGGGCCCTATGTGTGTGTTGGTGCTTCGGCACAAATAAGATGTTGACGATATTGAATATGTGAAATGTGGTTCTGATGACTCTTGTTTGGAGTTGTGAATTGTGCCTTTTTTGTGGGCTTTCATTGTTTGCCCTAAACTTCTCGACTGCTGTTTTTTCTCAGCTTGCCAGACAAACATGCATGTAAGCCATTTCATCAAACTGACAATCACTGTGTCCCCAAAATACTTTTGTACTTTTCGTTGTTGTTGCGCTTGAGTTTACAGTATTTTCAAATTTTTTCTTTGTTTCTTGTATTTGTTTACAATAATTTGGCCAGCCTGTGATTATGTCATTAATATGGATGTTTCCCGCTTTAATTGATGCCCTGTTTAATTTTTATCTTACAAAGAAAATAAAGGCTTTTTATTTATCTGAACCTCAATTACTTAAGGAAAATTGGGTTTTCTCACAACCTGGGTCTTTTGTAGTTTTTGTCCTCATGCCCATCATTTATAAGAGTCACTGGCTTCAGTGTGGAGAATTTGGACGCAAGACTCTGCTAGACACAATGGAACTAAAGGGTTTAAATCCGTTTAACAAGTCCAGTTATCTGCAAATCGGAATTACTTATGTGGAAGGGTAAACTTATTTTAAGTATTTATAAGCTCATTTATGAACTTAATATTTCCTTTACTATGTAATTACATTGCCATACTATATGGCCAAATGTTTGGGGACACCCCTGCCCACATACAGTGTACTTTTGGTCTGGGTCTATTGTTCCTGGTTAGGTTTCAAACATGAGGTGTGGTGAGTAATGGTATCAGTAGTGAATGGAGTTTATGGATGAGTGAAGCAGCGAAAAAAGGCAAATGCAAACCAGGAGAGATGTGGAGCCTAGGAAAGAGCGACAGACAACGAGACAGGACTGATAGAGGGTGAACATCCCACCCTCCTTCACTTGCTTCCCTTCCTCGAATCTTAGTCAGTCCCACCAAGGTATGACATTACTGATTTTGATAGTAATGTTAAAGAGAAACCCTGCTCTAGCGGGAGATGATGATGGCCGATTAATTTCAGAAGCCAAAGAGCCCTTGTTGTTCTTATGTTGTACCATTGCCTTGGTCTCAAGAGCAGATATGGAAAAAAGTCGGGCTCTAGAAGGGGAAGTAATGGAACTGTGTCCACAGTAATTAGACATGTAAATGTCCACGTACATACATGAAAATTCACACGTAGATTCTTAGATGTAAATTAATTCTATTTGCACTTCGAGGGCGATCACTCAGGAAAAGCACCTCAGAAGACAGGAAACTGTGTCAGACCGGATGTGTCCAGATATGGCCAATAGCTGCGAACGGTGTCAGAACATGAACACGGTTACGTTACCCGGGAGGAAGCCAATAGCACAAGTCCTGCGGGCGATGCGGCAGCATCAAAGTGGCCCAGGCCTTGATTATCTCCTCAGCCATAGAAACCCCAAAATGATGGGAACTTGATTATGGTAATTTGAAAAGGAGGAGATTGATGTGTAACTTAGTAATGTTCCATTCTGTGCCGAGGCTTCGAAGCGCGTGTCGAGAAATCCCGGAAGTTATCCGTGAAGTTCGTATCGAGGCTTGTATCATTTTGGACAAATGATGTCATTGATGACATCCGAAGCTTCGCTGCCTGTCCATACCACATGATTGGTTTATGAGGAGGTTCCAATCTATACGGTTTTATTATACATCCATGATCTACACGAGCACATTCACTGCCCTCTGCCTGGTTAAACCATTGCCACCTTCCAGTTTTAGAATAGCCTACTAATATTGCCCCTCCTGCTATTATATTATGACCAAAAGGATTGATTTACACACGTTTGACAGACGCATTTCTCAAGAAAATACACAAATATTCATATAAATGTATTACGTGGAAAATTATTTTTTATTCTTTACTGGTGCATAATTCAGTCAAAAACTGTCTCTGTCAAAGATCACATGGGTGATCTGTATTTACACTCTTTGACCAACAGGTGGTATCGTTAGCAAATAAAGCAAATAAAGCCTCGAAAAATTAACCCTTTTGCGAACCACTTTGCTGGAAAGCTTCAACGCCTCATGAGGCTTCATCTCGCCGTCACTAGTGTAACTGTCCCGAGGACTCTCGTCTTTTTCTTGTGTTGCCTGGTCTGGTGCTCACTTCCCCCTGACCATGCACTCCTGTTACTCCCCAGACCTGCCATCCTTGAACCGTCCACCAGATGCCGTCGGACTCTCTTGCCAGCCTGCTCACCTGAAATCCCCCCCACCCACACCCCACCTGCACACCTGTTCCCACTTCCCTCATCAGCCCTGCAGTCACCTGACCTCCTGCTCATGCACCTGCTCACTTGTTCTCACTTCCCTCATCAGTGACTCATACTACATATACCGGTCCACTTCTTTTGTTCCTTGTCAGTTCGTCATTGCTGTTTAGAGTTCTAATACCTGCCTTCCCTTTGTTTCTCTGCCTGTAAGACTTTCTTAATAAATCATTGAACTGCACCAGTCTGCCTGTCCTTGTCTGGATTTGGGTCCTGCCCCCTGCTGCTTGCTCTCTGTGACACCGTGACAGCAACTCTGAAGAGGATCTAGAGATGTGGCATGAATGGGCTGCCCTAGAACCTCCCTTCCAATTCCCAGCTGAGAGGCAAGGGTCCCAAAGGCTGGTGTCTGCACCGGAGTCAATAAGGACTGAAACAGTGTGGTTACCTTACCCACTCTGCGGTTCCCCAGTCCTTAGCTCTGCCTTTGAGAAGAGACATGAACTATACCTTCCAGGAACTCTCTGTGGGAAAGGCAGAAGGTTAGAGCTCAAAGGTGAGGAAACCCTGCATGAGAAATGGTTGGCGAGAACCAGGAGAACCAGGAGAACCAGAATAACGTCCTGGAGGAGATGCATCCAATGATGGTGGAGTCTGGGCCGGAGGGCTGGGAGCAGCGGCAGTAACTGGGCTCTGTGTCGCAGTTGAGAAACGGAGGAGATGTTCCAGGAGAGACGGACAGCCATCAAGATGTTCCCGGAGAGACGGATGACCATCGAAATGTTCCCGGAGAGGCGGACAGCCATCGCCTGCATAATCTCTGCAATAAAGGTAAGCTGCTGATCATGATATTAAATCATGTTGGCCTGTGTCGGTGGCTCTGTCTGGGATAATTCCGAGCCAGCAGGGTTCATGATTACCCGATTGTACTGTAATGCTCACTGAGTCTGGCAGACTTGAACCCAAAAGCATGACAATGACACAATCAGTTTGTAAGGAAAGTTCAGTTTACTTGAACAGTTCAGGCAGGGTCAAAACGGTGAGATCAGTCACACAGGTTAACAATCCTAAAGAGGGGTAGGCACAATCCCAGGTCCAGAAAACACGGAGGACAGGCAAGTTAGTGATGAAGCAAAACCACAAACAATGGTGGAATTTGTGACATAAATTGGGAGTCTGGATTCATTAGCTGATGTTATTCAAGACAGTTGCATATATGTATTTTTTATTTTTTTTTGTGCTTACATGGATTTGTTTTGGATTCTGTTGGTGGTTGTTGGTTTGTTAACATTAGCGGACTCCAGTTCTAAGCTAACCCTAGCTAGTTTTGCATACTGTTGATACTGTATGGGAGCTGAAGAAAGGCAAGGAACTCTGGAGCATGCATAAATATCATCCTTTGGATTTTCCCAGAAAAGTGGTCCTGCCGAGTCCTGGCCTGTGTTTCACTATCCTAGTTCATTTAAATTTGTTTACTTGGTTTTAAGAAACGGACTAACAGGACTGAAACCATTAGCGTCAGCTGAGGAACTGTAATACTCTCAAAGTGGTTGAGATGAGTAAAAACCTGTCAGAGTTGACCAGAGTTCTGTCGTCGCAGCAGGACAACCAGCTCTGAAGAGCACAGCCACTCTGTTTCCAAGCTGCTTGTTTTGAGAAACCAATCCACTTCTTTCCTGGTGCCAATACAAATGTGAAACTCGCTGCTGGTAATTGAAAGCATTAATCAGCAGTGGCTTTTCTGTGACTTTAGCCATATCACATTCTTGTATTCAGTCCTACACAATTTCACAGACTCACGGTTGGCAGTATTTGTTTCTGCTCTCCAGGTAATTGCCATCTTTTTTTTTTTTTATACCTCCGTTCACCTCAATCTTCCCTGAAGCATCTCAGTAGTTTGTATTGACATACGACATCCCTGTTTTTTATTATCAAACCAAACCTCCCCCTCTGAACTTCTCTCAGCAGGGCTGCTCCACTGTAATTTGATTCAGCCTCTGCCCTTTTATGTATGTGGGAGGTGTCTGCATGTTTGGAGGCAGAGCTACTGTGTAATTGGAAATGGAAACTTGGCACGGGTTAATTAATTCAGTGTGTTTAATTGCTGCATAGTTTATACAGTGCACTTACTGGCTGCTGTTTGTCGGCACATATAGAAATCTCCTGACGTTACATTTTTATTTTTTTTCAAACACTCCTTGCTCCACGAAAATTTAAAGGTGCCCTGCCACACACATTTCATTATTTTGAGGGTAATGTCTGAAGTTCTACCATGGACTCTGTAACATTTTTTTTGTGGAAAAAATGCCTTGGTTACCTTGTTTCAAGTCATTCTAGCATGGTATAGAAAGCCTACAGGAAGACGCAGCTTGATTTCTGCCAGTTCTCATTAATATTCAACAAGCTAAGCTGATTGGCTAACAGCTAGCCAATGAGAGCCTAGCTGTCAAAATCCCTTACCCAGCCCAACTGGGCGAGCTAATGAATGGTAATGAACTCAGGCAATATGATGTCAGACTGACCAGCTTTTGTAATTGGCCTGATTTCTCTGCTTATTTATTTTCAGTGGCTAGAGCTGACAGAGGAGGTAGCAGTTCATTTTCACATTCACACATAAAACAAACACATGGACCTAACCACATATTTATAAAAATGTAAAAGTAAAAACTGTTTTGTATGGCAGGGCACCTTTTTTAAAAAGCTGCACAATCCGATAGATGTGCTCTTTTCTTCACTGAAGCAGCAACTAGATGAGATTATCTGCAGAATTTAACTCTGTAGCTTGTACCCTGTGTTGTCTTTGTTAGGTTCTAATATCTCTGTATATTTGATGAATTTTGCATTTTCTTTAGAAAGGTTTCTCATATCCTACGATTCCCTGTACCTTTATTTCTACATCTTTAAAGTTATGTATGTACACTGTTTACTATGCACATGTTCGGCAGTAACTTTAGATTAATGTCGTAATTCCATGTCATACTTAAAATGTGTGGAGTGGTGCTGCTATTCGGGGGGGGAAAAAGCCAAGCCAACCAGAGCCTTGTGAGGTAGGACTAATGATGCAGTCAGACAGGATTTTGCTTCCCAATCACTTCTATTTGAACCGGGCTGTGTCACTACCCTATCCCCTGACCAATGGGCTATCCCAACCCTAAGTATTCATGCTCCATGCCTAATCTCAACCATCTTTGCACATGTGTGACTAATCGGGTTTCACATAGAGAGAGACCGTGGTCTTGTTGCCAGTTTGCTGCTGCTTTCAAAAGCTCCATTTTTAAGTGTGGATGGCGTGATGGCAGTCCCATTTTCCCCCCACTGAAAAGACGGTTTCATCCTGGCGGTCGTCCATTTTACTGAAAGTCGGTAGAGCCGGTTGGATGGTCGGACAACTACTCCCAAGTTTGTCCTTGAGTGAAGACCATAACACACACACACACACACACACACACTCACACTCTGTACCATCTGCAGTCTCATCCATTCTGGCCCACAGCTTTTTTACTAGATTTATTTACTGGCTGGTTCAGGTGCTGCTGTGAGACCTGTTCACCCCCACAGGTGAGCCCCGGCGGTGCAGACTATTACGACTCTATCAGCCGGCTTTATTAAGTGTCTGCACCAGCACACAAGACACCGTGGTTGCTGCAGACCGGAGTCACCGAAGGAGGGAAATCAGACACAGCATCCTGTCGCAAGGCCGCTCACTAGCAGGTCGACGGTTTCCTCTGCCTGCTGTCGTGCCGTACAGCCATCGGGGCTGAAAGGTTGTGTTCACCTTGCCTCTCTAACGAGAGTCATTTCAGGCTGTGGCAGTAAACACAGTGGCTACAAGATAAGACATGAATGCATTAAAGCCATGCCAGGAGCTTGTTTGCTGAATGTTGGCAGTATCTGTTAAGTACCCGAAAGGGTGAGATCGCAAAGCAGCATTTCGCAATCTTCCTCATCTGCCAACTCCCTTTGTTACTTTCCAACATCATTCACATTTAATATTTCCCCTGCCTGAGGTTTTAAGCACATTTGGAACTCATTACCAGCCAGGTGTAGTCTCATCTTGTAATGACAGATGGCTTTCTTCTTTATTCCCGACAGATGCTTCCCTTTTTTTAATGACTTTTTTTTTTTTTTTTTTTTTTTTTTTTCTTCTTCTTTTTCTTTCCTCCCTCATGCCTCGCTGCTGTGAGGTTCATTAGCACAAACAGGGCTTAGAAGAATTCTTGGGGAGAGATTAGGGTCACAGTATTTTAGGGATGGTAGCCAAGCCCTGACTGAGCTGCTCTGACAGCCTGATAATCATGCAGGACAGAGGTAGTGGTCTAGGAGACAAACTCTGAGAACATTTCCACAGCTGTCTCAGCAGCTACTTCCAATTTAAAACGATACTCTTTTTGGACAGAGGGGACTTCATTGTTTCTGGTTCAGTCCTAACTCCATGCATGTCTACTCTGGAGGAGAGTTTAGTAGTTAACGATTAGTCTGGATCAACGGAAGTACATTTCCAGGATAATTGCCTGACATCCAGCCCGCCTCACCTTCCACTCTCTGCGTGTTGCCGTTCTCAAACTCCGTTCGCTTTGGGAAACATCAACAAACTTTGAGCTAGCAAGCTACACGCTGAAAAAGTCAAGTTTTGAAGAACATTTGAATTGTGCAAAAAAGGCAGGCATGCTTGGCTCTTTGGGAAATGATTGTAAAGACTTACCAATAATATGTTTATGGCATTCGCTATCTAACTGCGACGTTTTGGGACCGATTGGCTGGGTACACAAAATACACACGGCAATACACTGATTTGAGCAAATGACGTTTAACCATGTATCCAGCTAATTTAAATAGCTCACGTTACTGTATTGCGTGAGCAGTTCTTTATTTAACATTGTGTGTGGTGTTTTCTTTTGCGGGGTGCAAATGTTTCACCAAAACAAGTTCCTTCTTCGAAGACCCACCTCCGCTGCGTCTGGAGCATAGTGCCGCCAAGAAGATTGTGATTGGTTTTTCTCCTATACCAGAATGTATGGGTGTTGTAGCCAGACCTTACTCCACAGTGCTGTGGAGATTAGTCTGGGAATGTCAGACTAAACAACGAATAATTATTCATTGTGCCTGGTTCCCTGCTTTTTTTTATTTATTTATTTATTTTATCTCCTCTACCAACATCCGCTCACTTACACCACTGCTTTCCTCATCTCGTTCCTCACTTTAATTAACACAATATTGTTTTTGTAAATTAGGTGTTTTGTGTCTCTCCCCCTTTATTTGCTATGGCCTGTGTGTAGTTAGATAATTTAGTCGCTGTTGTCAGAAGTCCCCATAGGTTCTGGGAAATTGTGGTGACTGTTTTAATGGCATTTTATTGTCCAAACCTAAAAAAATTTATTAAAGTAATGTCATCTTTCCTTAGTTGCCGCCATTCTTGTGTAAGTCAATGTCAGTGGAATGAAGAAAAGAGCGGAGCCATGTTTGTAGTTGTGTTACTGAAACAACTTGTCTTTGCGCAAATATTTGATTCTAAGTAAACCAAACGTCTCTGAGATCACGAACACACCTTTGAATATGTTGCTGGAAAATAGCTAAAAAACAATCCTTGCCTTGCATAGTTGACGCCAAGTGGCAAACGCATCGCCAGAAAAGAACCTCAATATCCCAAATTTTTGTGAATGTCAACATGACGTTTTCTTTTAAACCTCTTAATTCTGACATTTTTTTAAATTGTCATTTTCTACAATAGGTATGCATGGTAACTATATGGTTTAAGGGACTATTTTGATTTTTGAAGTGGGGTTGTATGGTTGTATGAGGTTTTTATCCATAGTCAGTGTATTACCTACAGTAGATGGGCTGCGCACTCCCAGTTTGGAGAAGCAGGCTGGAGTTCTATGCTCTCCTCAAAGCCACGTCATTTTACCTCGCAGAACAGGAATTGTTGGACTACCTCTGCCTCGATCGGTTTGTTTGTGCTATTGTATGACTTTGGTGTTTTAAAGAGTTAGTCATTTCAGTTTTATAAAGTCATGCAAATATGCAAACAAACTAACCGATCAAGGTAGAGGTAGTCCAACAACTCCTGTTCTGCGAGGTAAAATGACTATGCTTTGAAGAGAGCATAGAACTTCTGCCTACTCCTCCAAACTGGGAGTGTGCCATCGGCCTAAAAATGTAATCTACAATGCACGGACTATGGATTAAAAAACCTTAAACCATATAGTTACCATGCACACCTATTGTAGAAAGTGACTATAAAATGGCTATTTTTGTCAAAGGAGTCTGGTGAGTTTGAAGAGAGCATAGCTAACTGCTTCAGTTCCCGTCACAAAGTGCTGTTTGACGCCAAGGTAAAGGGGTGAAAATATTCAAAATATTGCACACACTTAAACGTTTTTAGGTGGGTTTCTTTTTAGGTGTCTAAAATACGTTTAGTATCTGAGCACCTGAGTGAATGATCTGTACCAGTATGACACTATGTATTTTTATTTTGACTTTGGAAATAGTTTTCTTGCTCACTTCCACCATGTCTCACATTCTCTGTTCTTCTCTCCTCTTCCTCTCTGATGTATTGACAGAAGCTGTGGTTGAATATTCAGCTGGTGTCGCGTCTGCTAAGAGTGTCAGTGCATGATTTATAACTGTTACACAAAACGTGCAGACGAGCACAAGCAGCCACCGACGTGATGTTTACATTCAGGAGGCGTACAAGCGTCGGTCTTTGACCCCATCTATCCAGCAGTCGTTCATCACTACACGTTTTCCATCTCAGACCAATATCAGTTTGCAGGCTTTTTATGCGTTTCATCATTTAATATTAACAGATTTATTTGTAGCCCTTAAGGGGACTAAAAGTACTTTCTTTTGTATCTAAGTCACTTGATGGTCTAAATGCTGCTCTAGAGTCTTTTCCATCCTGAGGGAAACCATAATCCCTGCATCCTTGTACTTTTTTTGGAAGGATTGCCATCCAGTGGGGAGGCATGTTTATGGTAAATACTTTCACTTTAGCATCAGCTTCAGTTTCCAAAAAGCCATATTTGTCTAATCCTAATCCGCTCAGTATAATGTATTTGCACCTTTTAGGATCAATTTTAGCTAAATGACCACAACAAATGTCTAACAATATGTGACAAAATGCAGGGGAAGCGTGCTTCAGAGAACTATTTACAGCTTATTTCTTTGTTCCTATTAGTGTGAGAATAAACATTTCTCTCTGGGCGAAAGGAGTTTACAGCAGATGGAAAAGGAAACAAGATTTCATTCTGCAACTCTCAATCTATGCAGGACTGACAGGGTGCAGGACGGCGAGGGGGGGGGCTGCCCCCCCAATCCGTTGGGCTAGAGTGCTGTCAATGCAATAATAGGCTAATATGCACGCCCACTTCTGCTACCTGGCTACGCCGGTGTGGAAACTTCTAGTGCTGTTTTTATCCTCTTGGTCATGGTGTTATTAACAAGATGCCTCCAAGATCTGCCTTGTAGAAATGTGAATGACGTCCATTGTCTTATTCATGCATCGTCAGCTACGTCGGCAAGCAAAAAGGAAGGATTCAAACTGTATGTTTCAAGTTACATTCATATTTATGAAGGTCATTTTAGCTATTGTAATTTAAGCGACAAACAGAGTAACGGTCAAAAGGGTTAACGTTACCCTTTCTTTTTCAACCTGTACCCTATTTTCCATTTTTTTTGTGTGTGTAACGTTAAGTGACAATTGGGAACAACAATGTTTGAAATTGGACACCGGAAGTGGTGAATCTGGCACATCTTTTAACGGAAGTACATAGTCATCGCATATAGCCTGTTGCGATTTCCATTGGATCAGAATACTGTCAGTTGGCTCCTGTTCTGCCAATTTCCCAAGCCCTTGTCACATGACCAATTATGGTTTCCATGACAACTAGCCAAAATTCTGATACCATGGAACCAGCACTCTAAAATGTGTAATGTTTTCAGATATACAATCTGTTTAAAATTAAAACAAGTGAAATTAATAATGAATGGGATGTTTTATTTAGCAGAATTGTATTGTGGTGTTTTATCCTATCCAATATTTCGAAGCAGATTTTCTATGCTGTATTCTGACAATGTTCCCCCTGTGTAAAAAATCCTGGAATCGCCCATGGGCGTCGTCTCGTGCAGCTCAGCTCTCTATTACAGCTGCTCAGCCGCCAAGCATCTTTCTGGAGACCCTGACACCTGTCTGGTTAACCGACTCAGTCCACAACACACACAACATACAGCGATGCCTCCCGCCTGGCTCTCCGTTGTTCATAACGCTCACTGTTTAAAAAGGTGCCCTGCCATACAAACATTTTTTACTTGCATTTTTTGAAAGATGTTAGGTCCATATGGGTTTGTTATGTTGTGAATGTGAAAATGAACTGCTACTTCTGTCAGCTCATAACGCTCACATACGACTCCATCCTGTACGGGAGCTCCTGCATGTAGAGTCACTCTTTGACCAGATGGCAGGATTATTGTCTTTTCAAAACCAAAACAGACATCTCCGCCATATTCAAACATTAGTACTTTAGAATACTAATTTAGTCAAAAGTAAAGGCCTTTACCAAAAAGGGAAATTAGAAATTTGGGGGTGAAGGAAGCAGGTAGCACCAACAGGAAAAAATAAAGGAACATTCTGTTTTTTTTTTTATACGACCCTTGTCTTAGTTGTCATGATTTTTGCTGAAGACTGTAGCCTACGATGTGGTTGAGAGCTTCAAAAGGAGATCAGATTGTTTAGTTAACGGTTGTTCTGACCTCAAGGTGTTAAAGGGATAGTTCAGATATTTTGAAGTAAGGTTGTATGAGTTACTCATCAATAGTCAGTGGATTAGCTACAGTAGATGGGGGTCGGCACGCCCCCAGTTTGGAGAAGCAGGCAGGAGCACCGACACGGAAGCGAAGCACTGTCCTGCCGTGGACAGGGGCAGCAGCTAAACACTATTTTAGACAGCTATCAATATCAGTTATTTATTGTCTCCTTATCACGGTCTATTGGTCTACTAGTCCAGAATTATTTGTTTGTTTATTTGTTTTTTAGTTGTGTATTGTGTTCGATTGCTGTATGGTTGGTGGCAAACCAGTTTCCCTATCGGGATTAATAAAGTTTTTTCAATTCAATTCAATTTAAGTATATGCTATATTAAGATTTGCGACGACGAGTTGAAACTACTTGCAACACGTCGGTCTGCAGCGTTCTAAAACCTGCCAGTTCAAACTAATGAAACGAGACGGTGTATCATCTCCACAGCAACGACTCTTTGTTCTTCCGTCCTAACTTCCGACTTCCAGGCTTTTTGTAGCTAAATGTATCATTTAGCTACATAAATATGAATATGTGGATAACGTTAGTGATAGTGAGATGCTTGCTACAGAACGAAAACCCGTTTTTTTTATTTCACGGCTTTGTCCTAGGCGCTCCCTCTCTTCAGTCCCACTCTAGCTCGCCACACCGTAGGCTACGTGCTTGCAGGCGCAAGCTGAGCCTCCGTTAACAGTTTGTAACAGAAATAAATGGATTATGGATCATTTTATTGTAGCTGACTTTACAAGAGGACTTGACTAGTGGCTGTTGAAACAGGTGACGTCCCTTTAAACCAGCCTCTGGAGACTCGCCCACTCAGGGAGAGAGACTTTATGCTGCAGACGGAGAACAGGGAGTTGCGATAGTCTATTAAATGACTGTTTGTTTGTTTGTTTGTTTCAAGGTTTTTGGTTGACTGAAATGGCTTAATTTTAAAATCATGAAAAAAAAGAAGCATGAATGTCAAATGCTTTGGCAACCTGATGGTCAGATTATGAAAACATTGTGTCCCAGTGGTGGTGATAGAAAGGTGTCAGGGGTCACTGTAAACACTGGAAATCATCTGGAACATGAGTTTGGCTGATTATCAAAACCTCTTCAGTGCGCTAAAGTAATATACGGTTTACTTAAGGTAAGAATTTCACAAAAAAAACAATTTTATTTCATTAGAAATGGTTCTGTGAGATACAGTTATGGCAACAGCCCCCAGCCCCAGTGGTTCAGGTCACTCCAGTATAAAAGGGTGTGATGGGGAACCCACAGGCAGCCTTTATCCCCTCAGCGTGGATTTGTTTGCAGAGCTCCATGTGGCCAGTGTCCCCGTCTATCCAGGAGCGTCTGTGTTCAGAGGATCATGAAGAGCAAACAGTCGGAGACAGAGCCCCTGTCGTCGGACCTGCTGCTGGTATTTTCTCTCTCTCCGTCACGTTGTCGGGGGAATCGTCAGCCCTATCTCCTAAAAATGACCTTCCCATACAACTAAACTGTATTCTCAACTACGTTTCCAGCCAAACAACAAATTTTCTCCCAGATTATGTTTGTTTTTGACTTGGGACTCATGGACTTTCCCTGAAGGTCTTTGACGATACTTCAGATTTTCCCCTTCAGCTATACACACATTTGAGATGATCCTCAAAACACTATAAGGGGGCGGCCTCTTGCTCACCCAGAAGAGTGTGCGCCCCATGTAGGCTGAGTCCTTAGCAGCAGCCCAGGGTTCAAATCCGCCCTACGGCCCTTTGCTGCGTGTCATCCCCTCTTTCTCTCCCCTGTTTCCTGTCTATCCACTGTCCCTATTGAATAAAGGGAAAACACTCAAAAAAAGCATCGGATGTGGGAATGGTGTTGGTACCGGACAAGCTGTGAATGTGAACTGAGGCAGAGTCTGAAGCCTCCTGATCCATCAGCAGGTGCTGTCAGGTCCATATCACATTGTCAGTGACTGAGATCCTTTGACCAAATGCTCCAGTCTCTCCCTCGATGCAGGACTGAGTTTTATGGGAACTGGGCATGGATGGATTATGAGACAATGAGCCCCTGGGCACAGACATCCCACCACCGGAGCACGATACATAGGCTTTGTGGTGGTCTTGTCTCTTTTGTTGTTTTTTTTTTTTGGGGGGTCTTTTTGTAGTCTGTGCATCTTTTTGTGTTTTTTTTTCTTTTGTGGTCGTCTTGTCTTTGTGGTCCTATGTTTCTCTTTGAGTGACAATTTGCAGGTGCCACTTTGGGCCCCTGGATCTGTGCCTGGTATAGGCCCGTTCAGTAATCCATCAATGGGACTGGGCCTTCTCAATAGCTGCCCCAAAACTATGAAATTACTTCTTCCTGCCATTTTGTAACAGTCATCTTAAAACACACTTTGACTTGTTGGCCTTCAACTGTGCCTAATAAGCTGCTAATGTATTTATTATGGAATATCTATTGGTGTGCATTGTATTTGATGTTTTTCTTAAATTGTCATAAAAAGAAATGAAGCTGATTTTGCCATTTTATTTTACAAAACTCTGTAATAAAAATAAATGAGGGTAATCTCTTTTCATTGGACCTGAACTGAAGAGGAAGACGGTGATTAACATGCAGGTTCCTGCGCAGGCTGGTATTTCAGTGACGGTGATATTTAATAGTCGATATGAAAACATTTATGCCTGTATAAATCCTGAATAAATCAGGATAGGGACCCGGTAATGCTGAAGTGTCGTTAATAATTACAGTTACCAAGGAATTTCTGTTAATCACTCATAAAATGACACCATAAAACCACACATGAAGCGCTGTGAGTCCAGGTTCCTGTTTCTTCTTGTTAAAATTCTGCTCCACGTCTGGGTTCATTCACTGGGGTGAAATCTGTGCCACACCTGTAGGACACGATAACAAAGTTAATTATTTAATATTTAAAGTGCCCTCCTGAGGGCAACAGAGGCGACTGTTAATCATTATTCACAGTGTATTCGTCACTCCATTATGTGTGAGCCACAAGTCATCAGCTATTCTGAGCAGAAAGCTGTGGAGACGTTTGTGTCTTTTTATTCTAAAAGTGAAAAGAGCTCTGGAATAATTTGCTTGAAAGAAAAACAATGTTGCCAGAAATGTTGTTTTTAAAATGTTTTGGTAACACTTTATATAATAAGGGTACATGAATTATCATGAAGTACTTCATGAACTATCAGTAATGTACAAGGATTAATAGTATGTCATGCAGGAGTAATATGTTAATTGATGCATTAATTAAGGTTTTTCAATCATCATGATTTCCATAAAGTCCATGAAAATTATGATTTCAATTGCATTTGTAATTGCAATTTGATGCCTAAACAGACTGAGGGGTTGAATTTATTTGATTGATCACAAAGATGCATCTTCCACCATTAATCGTATCTTATTCAGGGGCCACAAACATGAAGTACTATAATTAAGTAATGTTTAGTTAATTATGATTACAACACTACAATTCAGGTTTTTTTTTTTTAGCCTGTCGCTTTAACTACAGATTTGCCAATGAAGAAGACATGCAATCAGAAATCATGATGGAAAAACCTTAATTGATGCATTAATTACTGTATTGTTCCTGCATTGAGTCATGCATGAGATTCTATTAATCCTTGTACATGCTGATCATTACTGTTCATGATGTACTACATGCATGAATTCATAACTCATGTATCCTTATTATAAACTGTTGCCTTTTTTTTTTGTATTTTGAGATTGTTTGTGCTAACAGAATTAAGGAAGAATTATATTATAACTCCTTTTGTCATAAACGGACCCATTTGAAACCGCTGTACCAGTGTTCCCACATGGGTGACTGGTATTTCACAGCACTGATCCTAGGGTCAGACAGTTGTTCAATGGCGAAATTACAAGAACCACTAGACGACCGATACATTTATACATCAAATTCCTCAGCAAAGCCAAGAACGTGTTGACTCCAGCATGACAAAACAACTCCCTTGCACTATGAACAGAATCTTTTTTTTTTGGGGGCAGATCCAACACCACGTATCCAGTCCGTTTGTCACTGTCTGCAGCTGACTCACCCGTTGACAACTCAAACAGTTTCTCCATGTCTTTTCAACATCTCAATAACGTTGTCTTTTTCTGCAAAATGAAGGTCAAAGGTTCTGCTGCGCTTTTCCAGGAGCTTCCCTCGTGAGCTGGATTAAATGACATCATTTGGATTGATGTGGTTGGACAGCGGGATGGGAGGGGGTCGGGGAGTCACCTCCACGCTCCTCATTAGGACTCGCAGCCAGAATGCAAAGTGGTGAAAGTGACAGCGGCTTAAACCTCTGCAGAGTGATGATGCTGAAACAGCCGCAGTGGGACGAGCGACATGAAGGCCACTGTGGTTACTGACGAACCTCAGTGTCCCAACACTGACTTTGGCTTCCGTGTCATTTCAGTCAGTAGAGACGTCGTTGGTACGTTTATTCATCACATAATGCACAACGTTGAACTGTAAAGAGTCTTTGGCGATTAGACTCCATCGCTATGTAAATAATTTTATAACTGGTAGAGAAGCCATGAGTTGGCAGGAACACACAACTCAATTTATCACCACTGGAACAATCTCTAAAAACAAGCCAAGCACTACATTACACGTGCAAATTAAGCTGAGTTATTGCACATGGGACAAAGGAGTTTTTACCCCTATTGGTCTTAAACAGAGGTACTCTAAATCTGCGACCTGATGGGAGTATTACAAACTTAGAGTGAAGGGGGTGGTTTAAGTTTAAATCTCCTTACCAGCCACCTTTACAATGTGGCTGAGGTGGTTTTTGTCCCTGATGTTCAGGTTACCGTACCAAGCAATCATGGCAAACATAAGAACTGATTTCAATAAAAGATTTATATATATTCAAGTTTTTTTTCAATGACGGTTCCCAGATACTTGTACTGTTCAACAAACTCAATTTCAGTTCCCTTAATGAAAGTTTCCTAAAATCAATGACCATATCCTTTGTTTTTGTGGAGTTTAATTGGAGAAAGGCCTCATCACACCATTGGACAAACTCATCCACAACGGGCCCATGCTCAGATTCATCTTTACGGAGCAGGCTAATGATAACCGTGTCATCAGCAAACTTCAGAATGTACCTGTTCTCATGCTGGCTTCTACAGTCATTGGTGCAAAGAATGTACAGCAATGGGGACAGGACACAGCCCTGAGGAGAGCCAGTGGAAGAGGAGCGCTGTTCTGACAGAAAGCCATTAACCCTAACCCTCTGAGATCTACATGTTAAAAAAATCTACAATCCAGCCGACAAAATTTACATCAAAATTAAAATGGGTACGCAGTTTCCAAGCTAAAATATGTGGTTTAATAGTATTAAAAGCTGATGAAAAATCCATAAATAAAAGTCTGGCATAAGTGCCAGGACCTTCCAGGTGCTTATACAGAAAGCAGGGATGCAATGATGTGATTGGCTCATGGAATTGATGGCAAATTCTGGTTGGTTTAATTGAAGAGTGAATGCCCAGAATCAGCTGATCAGTTTAGGAAAGAGAGAGAGGAGAATGAAAGTTTAGAAGTCTTAGGTGTATGTGTTGCTTGACTGAGCTGAGAAGAATCCTGAGATCATGCATCTTATCCCAGTGTGTTGCTGTTACTCAGAGCAGATTAAGATGTTCTGTACTGTGTCATCCAAGTTTTCGACTTTCCAGCATTCCCTTAGTGACTGATCTCCTCCTCTTCTTTAGTCTATACCCACAATATTTCATTTCCAGGATTGTTCAGGTGTCGCTGGAAATTCCGCCCTCTGTCCCTCATTTTAGACCTTATGTCCGGCACCTTCCGCTTTCTTTGTGTTGGCATTTAAAACTCCGGTGAACTGCTCCTCAGATCTCTGCAGGGTAAATCCAGACAGCTAGCAAGACTATCTATCCAATTGGAGTTTTCTGTTGCACGACTTGAACCAATTTTGATTGTAGACCTTTCACGTTCCACCAAAACAAGTTCCTTCCTGAGACTACTTTGCAGAGGCACAGTTATTGAGTCTGGCGCCTAGCCCAAGAGAATTGTGATTGGTTTAAAGAAATGTCAATAAACCAGAGCATGTTTTTCTCCCATCCTGTAATGTGTGGACTTGCCAGACCTTCCTCCGCAGCGCTGTGGAGGAAGGTCTGGCAATGCAAGACTACCTCCTCTACAAATCCATGGCCTCAGGTCCCGTCTGCCTCTGCTCAGAGTATCTATTGATTCACGGTCTCAATCACTGCGCTGACGAGGACAGCAGAATATGGACGAGACTGCATGCCTGTCAATTATCTTCATAATCCGTCATCACAAAGACTCATCAAGTGTGCTAAGAATTTTTTAAGCTTTAATAATGTGAAGTTCTGCATATATCAGATTGTTGCTGCGATGTTCAGATTAATATTTTCCCACATAGCTAAGAGCATCTCTTGCAGTAGTCTCGCATTGCCAGACTTATCTCCACAGCACTGTGGTGTAAGGTCAGGGTACACCACAGAAGCATTCTGGGATAGGAGAAAATAAACCCTCTGGGTTGTTTGCATTTCTTTAAACCAATCACAATTGTTTTGGGCGACACTAAGCTCTGGTGGTGTAGGTTCTGAAAAATAGTCTCGGCAAGGAACATTTGCACCCCGCAAAATTAATCACAACATACAATATTCAATGAAGTTAACTGCTCACACAATACAGTAACGTGAACTATTTAAATTAGCTGGATACATGGTTAACAGTCATTTGCTCTTACTTTGTCCGCAGCAATCCCTGTCAATCGGTCCCAAAACATCCCATTTAGATAGTAAATGCTGTAAACATTATTGAAAGTTTATTGATGGATAGCCTCTTAAGATGAACAATCTATTTTTGAAGGAGGTCCACATATTCTTTATAAATCTTTACAATCATTCCCCGAAAGAACCAAGCAGACCTATCTTGTTGCATGATCCAAATTTTCTTCAAAACCTCCCATTTTCGGCATGTAGCTTGCTAGCTCGAAGGCTGTTGTTGTTGTTGTTGTTGTTTCCTGCAGCGAACAGAGTTTGGGAAAGACAACACACATTGAGCGGAAGGTGAGGGACATCCACGTCAGGCAATTATCCTGGAAATGTACTTCCGTTGATCGTCACTACTCTTTCAGCAATACACAACCGATATTCTGAATAAGCAGGTTTGTAGTAATTGAAGCCGTCTTTGATACTGCAATGGATTTGCATGTCTGCGCTCCTAATTAAAGTCTCTTTCATGGATTTCAATCTGTTGCAACGTCTTTGAAATTGTACAGGAGTGTAATTTGGGATTCAGGCTGCAGTTCAAATGAATTGATGACATACTGTACCCCGCCCACCCCTTCTTCCCCACCCCCTTCATATTTCATCTGAAGCCATCTGTCCCTCCCGTCTCTGTCCTCTCCACTCCTGCATTGTGTACAGCAGCACTATCACTGTTGTCGTAAACACCAGGGTTTCTCTGAAGGTACAGTCACAAGCTTTAACCCTGAGAGAAATCCCATTCTACAGCGCCTTCATCCTGTATGACTTGAGACTATGTGGTCTGCTCATGGAATTCATGGCAAATTCTGGTTGGTTTAACTGAAGAGTGAATGCCCAGAATCAGCTGATCAGTTTAGGAAAGAGAGAGAGGAGAATGAAAGCTTAGAAGTCTTAGGTGTGTGTGTTGCTCGACTGAGCTGAGAAGAATCCTGAGATCATGCAGCTTATCCCAGTGTGTTGCTGTTACTCATAGCAGATTAAGATGTTCTGTACTGTGTCATCCAAGTTTTTGACTTTACAGCATTCCCTTAGTGACTGACCTCCTCCTCCTCCTCCTCCTCTATAGTTTATATCCACGATGTTTCATTTCCAGGATTGTTCAGTTGCCACTGGAAATTCCGCCCTATGTCCCTCATTTTCGACCAGATGTCCGGCACCTTCCACTTTCTTTGTGTTGGCATTTAAAACTCTGTTGTTGGAAGTTAAAAATTATTACATGACCCCTCAACTACCACGTCAGATTAATAATTCACGCAGATACTCAAACATTATTTCTAAAAATATTCAAGAACTCCAAAAGAGGTCATAACGCATTAATACGTCTCAGAATCAGGTGTTCATCCTCTGAGGAGCCCGAACTTGTGAATGTTTTATCCTTCGTGGTTCATGGTTATTTCATCATTTTGATCTGATATCTATCTATCAATCTTTATTTATCATATTACAAATGTGCATCATATGTGCTGTTGCTGTCTTGGCCAGGAAAATAATCAAATATATCTAATCTAATTAACACTTTCCTAATTAATCAAACCAGTAAAATAATAAGCCTGGTCTTTCTCGGACCAGAGTTAATCAATTTAAGCAAATAAAAAAACAAAGCCAAAATAAATGTAAGCAAACCGTGAAAAATGGAGCACATACTGACAGTTTGTCCAACCAACAGTCCAAAACCTGAAGATATTTCTGTGGTGGAATTTCCTTACGAACTCATGCTATGTATATTGACACAGTGAAATCCCAGTGGCCTGTACTACGAATCAAGATCAACACGCCCTGGATTTCTTTCATTTACCCGGCTTCACCTAACCTAACAACCGCGGTCCCACATAATCTGTGTCACGACAGCGGTTATCAATTAGTTCAATCAACTCAGGGTTTCCCAAGCCAGCGCATTCACATAAAAGAGGCGGTGTTTGCACAGCACGACCAATCGCAAACCTCTACCAGAGCCGCATATTTTACATAAGAAGAACAAACAATAACTCTACATAAATATGAAGAACACAGACACTGTTTTGCAGGCAAAACGCAATACCCTCGCTGCTTCCTAAAACAGGGGGAAAGCTGGCAAAAATAGCAGACGCTGTGAATGCGTAAATCACAACGCTTATCAATATCACTTCCCCATCAGTCAGGACCAAGATCTGATCATAATTACACTTGTGATTTCCATAAACTGTCGTTGCTTTAGCCAATTATTTCAGTTGCAACCCTGGCAGTGGTAAGCGATCATGAGAGAAAATAAAAAATATAAAAAAATAATTCAAACCAATGTGCGCATAGGCAACACACTGCTAAACAAGCTGACAAATAGCCTATAGCTACGTAATTCCCTCTGCTGAAAATCTATATATTTCATAAAAATATCCATCAGGGAATGTTAATGGGGTTGTTGGTCTCTAAATGTTTTCACTTTTCTGAGCGCACCTCTTTCTCCGCGCACCGAGCTCCACCAGATCTAAGAACGGTGACGCCGTTATCAATCGAGTATTGATTGGTCAGTAGGCGGTGCTTTTACACCGGTTGATCTCTAATCTCCAACATAACCTGCTCCCGACCAGGTTAGGTGTTCAGTAGTGATGGTCAAATGAAGCTTTGCGAACCAGTGTCTTTACTTTCTGAGCTCACTAGATGGCGCTCTCTGTTCAAAGAAAAAGGTTAAATGAATGGCAGTTCAATGGGTTTTCAAACCCTTTGTTGAACAGACAGCACCATCTAGTGAGCTCAGAAAGTAAAGACACTGGTTCGCGAAGCTTCATTTGACCATCACTAGTGTTCGGCATAAGTTACCACGGCGATTTAACCCGGTAACAAGTGATCCACCTTCGTGATACACAAAACCCTGGGTTGAACCTGAAGTTACCTTGTTAACGCCAAATCTTACTTCGTAGTACAGGTCTCATTCCGGTCATAACCTGTCTTGCACAGAGTAGTTAAACTCTGTCTCCATAGATGATGGGAAACGTAACAGCTGTATGATAAGACAGTGCTGCCTCATCCTTAACAGATACTCACATTCATACGCACAGACCTAAGGATGGGCTTTTCTGCAGTACAGTCAGGCCAATATTTTCTGTCTGTGCTGATGTGTTTGGGTTAATGATTGTAAGCAACAGTGTTTATGGCACCCACAATGTCTTTGTTTACATTGAAGTTTCAGCTAATCTTAAGACCTCCAGCACGAGTTTAAAGCTTTAGTGCGTAACTTTTTGATATTATTGAACGTCCGTTCCGTTCAAACCATTGCCAAATGAGTTGATACAAAGCTAATTAAATCCATCGGCTCCACAAAACTCTCTCTGTATTTCTCATTAGGCTATGTTCAGAAGATTGTATCGTCCGGTGAGTTTCGCGTGCAGAAACTCAGGTGAAGATAACTACCTCTTCTGAAGAGTCAATCATATTTTTTGTAATCCTCCATGTCCTCCTTGGCTTCTAGCAACTGCGTGGAGGAGGGGTGGAGGTGGTGCGCAATCACGGAAGGCTTGTATCATGTGGACGCGCCAACAGTTTTGTTGTCATTACTTATAATTCCTCATGGGGGCGACAAACTACGCACTATAGCTTTAAATACACATTCAGTAAGACAGGAACTTTAAAGAGTTGGGATGGCACTACACTGTACTGTGTAATCCTACATTTTCCTTAATCGAGATTTCATTAAATGCACCTGTAAGTCGTCAAAGTCTCCCGAATCTTCTTCTCGTATAAGAATATCAGGTGTGCTACTCCTGAGTTTTTCTTTAATAATTTTGATACTGGAGAAAAATGCTTTTCTCTAGATGGATAGATGGATAGAAGCATTTTTATTTATTTTTTTTTTTTTATAAAGGAGTAGAGGAGTCTTCATGTCACATGAGTGTAATAATTAATATTTCCCCTTTTCTACACTTCAATGCGCTTCTTTTTTCTTCCCTGGCCGCCTTGCCCTTGGTCTGGGTCAGTCCTGCCAGAGCTCCTGTGTGTGTGTGTGTGTGTATGCTACAAATTGATAGCAGGCTTTGGATGTCATATCTAATTAGTCTCCAGGTGCAGTGTTTCCCCCCTCACCCATCCGTCCATGACTTTTGTTCTCACCCAAATGACTTGCCAATAAGTCTGCTTAATCATGCCTCATATGTGCCAAGAATTCGTCAACGGTTGCTTCTCCATGTTAACGTCCACTGCTCAAGGTGATGTGCAGGTGTTCCAGAGAAGATCTGTATTTTGTCTTGACTGACCACTGTGTCTGTCAAGGTTTGTTCTCGAACACCACCTATGCAGTTTACAATGAAAACTACAGATTTATGATTTGAATTAATAATTTTTAAAACAATGGTTCTTTGGTTTCACAGGGTCTCCAGCTTTTTAAAGTTTTTCCATTTTAAAATGAGAATCTCTTTTTTTTTGTGAATGTATGAATGTTCACTTGGTGGCTTCATACATGATAAAAGAAACAATATTGTTTTTCCTTTGCAGTGTAGAGCTACGTTGTCTTAGTATTGTAAGTATTTTAAGGAAAACTTTTTTTAATACGTTTTTTTTGTGTATTTTCACTTTTATGTTACAAGATCAGATATTTTTGGGATGACGTGTTTTCTCCAGTCAGGCTCTTTGTTATACCTATGAAAAGGATATACTCTATGTATGATGAAACTTTGTTCAGGTACCGCTGGCAGAGGCGTGTAAACTTCCCCAAATCCAATGAAGAACAGGACAGAGCTGCTAACTTAAGGCTAAACTCTGATAGCTGATAGGTAGGGGTTAAATTAGTTTCGCATTGCCAGACCTTCCTCCACAATGCGGAGGAGGAGGGGGGTCTGGCTAGTCCAAACAGCATTCCGGGATGGGGGAAAAACGTGCTCTGGTTTATTGGCATTTCTTTTAACCAATCGCAATCTTCTTGGGCGGCGCAAAGCGCCGGACGGAGCAACTGTGCCTCTACAAAATAGCCTCGGGAAGGAACTTGTTTTAGTGGAACATGTGTACGTTCAAAAGTTGTTTTTAGTCGTGCAACAGAAAACTCCGATTGGACAGATAGTCTAGCTAGCTGTCTGGATTTACCCTGCAGAGATCTGAGGAGCAGTTAACCATAGTCCTCATAGTTTAGAATGCCAACACAAAGAAAGCAGAAGGTGATGGACATCCAGCAGAATTTCCAGCGGCACCTGAACAATCCCGGAAGTGGAAATCATCGATCTAGACTAGTGTTAAATTAAAAAAAAAAATGTTAAAGTTAGAAACCTCAAAAGTTAGGAATCCAGCTTTTGACAGGTCTGCAATGATTGGATAATTGCAGTGATTGGATAATTGCGGTTTGGATGCGAGGTTTATCAAATGGTCGTATTTTATTCCTTTTTATTAAGATTTGACATGATGCAGTGACTCAGCTCTCTGCTGCTGTCACTCACTGCTGTCCCTGATCCTGTCAGCAACTTCATGGCTCCAGATGAAAGACTGCATGGGACCATAAATCACATTTACGAGTTGATTCTGCACAAAAAGCTGCAGCTCTAAAAATGAAATTGTGGATTTGTTTTCTTAT
This sequence comes from Perca flavescens, assembly GCF_004354835.1. Taxonomy (NCBI): domain Eukaryota; kingdom Metazoa; phylum Chordata; class Actinopteri; order Perciformes; family Percidae; genus Perca; species Perca flavescens. The sequence continues at coordinate 22,832,544 of NC_041345.1, read as the reverse complement.
TTGCCTCTTTAACTAAATATTACAAATAAGTCCTTTTTTCTTTTTTTTTCTTTTTTTCAGTCCGTTTTCAAAAAGGCTAATTTCCTGTTTCTTTTGTAATGATCAGCAATGAGAAACAGAAATCTGTTGGAAGGCTGGATCAGCCGAGTATGACATGAACTTCATTACCTGGAGGGATATGCTGCTGGATAGTGTGCTAAAAAGTAAAAGGTGGAGGAAAGTGAAATATCACTTTAATGTCCCATCCAAACAGCTCTCTTCACCCCCATGATCCACAAGTTTGTCCATTTGATAAACAGTACCGCCCTTGCTGTCTCCGTAATCTGAGCCACTTTGTCTCAAATGCTCTCCAAGGACAAAAGAATATGTCCGTTTTTATGGCTGGTATTTACAGAGACGTGGCACAATATTTGTCCCTCTGAAACGTTGCTCCTGCCTCTGAAATTGTCCAGAGATTTACTCCTGTCCTTTGTTTCTGTCGTGGGCGACCGGCGCTCCTGCTTCCTTCTCGAGGGAATATGGGAACAGTGAGGTTAAATCTCTGCTAATGCGCCTTGGCATGTGTGAGACACTGGTTGTTTTGCGGCCGTGGGAACACTGCAGATTGGCTGCATTTTGAGAGTCCTCTGGATTCAACCTGAGCTATATCTTAACTCCTCTTGTTCACACTGACTCCTAATTGGTGTTGGATGCTTGTCTTTGCTCGCCAATTAAGAGGGGAAGAGTGGCATGGAAAGGTGGGCTGGTTGGCAGAGAAATGTGGGACAGAGCGAGAGAGAGAGAGAGAGAACCCATTGCTAACAGATTATTAATTGGATCCTCCATGGTGGATTGGGATGTTTATGGTATAGTGCAGGGCTTCTCAAACTCCGGACCAAGGTCCGCATCTGGACCGAATGAGAAGTCCAACTGGACCCAGCCCATAAACCTCTGGTTATGAATACAATACCTTATGAAGTCTAACGTTTTCTATTTTTAAATACATTTTATGCTGATCAATAAATCGTTGGTGAAGTTGAATATACAGTATTGGTGTAACAGACCATAGTTGATCTCCTTCCCTAAAAAGAGAAATAGGTTTGGACTTATTTTTACAACTGAAATAAAAAAAATGTATTAGAGCGGAGATCTTCAACAGAGGGTCCAGGACCCTTAGGGGGTCCTCAGAGTTATGGCAGGGGCCCCCAAGTTATTTAATCATTTAAAATGTTTTTTTTTTTTCTTTTCAAAAGTTAATGTTTAAACATATCCATAAACATGAGTCCAACATATTATTAAGGATAAATTGGCCTATTTGTTTTTAAATTTAATGATGGGTTTATTGGCCTTGTAAGGTGGCCACCACAGATACAGTTAAGCTTTAAGGATTCACTGTGCTAAATGTGTGTTTAACATTAAAACATGATGAATATACAGTATATGAATATGTCAATTATTATTTTAACAGCTTAGTATTCTATGCACCATTAAAAAGGTATGTGTAAAGGCTTTAGGCCACCCTATATGTTATTGTAGGGCCAGTTTAATATGCAACTCAATTTTATATAATATGTAGCAGGGGGTCCCTGCTTGGTCTCTTTCAGTTAAGTGGTCCTTGGCTTAAAAAACATTGAAGACCCCTGTTTTAGAGAGAAAGTAGGCTACCAAAAAAAGGTACTGGTACCAAAATCCAGGTAGTGGTATCGGTCCAAAAGTTAACCAGGAAAACTGAGAACTCAACTTGAATGTGTGTTGCTTAAAAGTCATAAGTAAGTTGATTACCTGTTTTTGTTATTGCCAGTAATTCCGGATCCCTGACCTAAAAAAGAATTCAGATGCAGACCTTTGAGTGATATGTTTGAGAACCCCTGGTATAGTAGAGTATCATTTATGAATCTTTTGAAGGTGCCGGACCCCTAGATTGGGAACCACTGTAGTGATGGCCGAAAATGAACGACCAAATCTTTTAGAACAACTCTTTTGAGTGTCCAGTGTGTGTGTGCTTGTCAGCCTGTCAAAAATACAGTGTTCATGAATCCCCAACTCTTCCTAGTCATACTGCCCACACACTCACTGTTATTGTAGGGTATGCTCACGCTGCCTGCTACGGTGGCGCAGTCACTCAAAACATAGGATGCGGGACAACCAATGAATGAGATGGAATAATTGTCTCAAACGAGGGCATCAATGAGTGACTCGAGTCCAGACTGCATGGCAGCTACTCACTGAACGAGACCGAATAAGGTGTTTTTCAAAGAATGAAAATTATCTTTTTTTAATGGACATTATTTACAGTATATGCTGTTTTTATTTCTCTGTTAATATCTGTTTCTAACCACCCTGCCTCTGAGGAGAATTACAATCAAGATTTTTTACTTCAAATCCAACACTCACATGCCACAAGTTGTCAACACAAATCCATCGACGTGTTCCGCTAATAGTCAAAAGAGGAAAGCCATTAAGGCTGCATGTAACTGCTCAGCGATCCACTAAGTGATGACACCAATCATTGGCGTCAATGAGTGACTCGAGTCCAGACAGCATGGCAGCTACTAACCGACCGAATAAGCGGTTTTCTCGAACTGTGACGTCTGCCCCTCAAAAAGAACGACCGATCGTTGGTCAGTGACATTTCTGAAAAAACTGTTGTGAGCTTACATAGCCGACTTACATAAAAGTGGAAAATCCATAGCACTAGTGTGTCTCGGAGAGACTGACATTCATATTACTTTTACCCAAAAGGCACTCTGAAAACCCAACAGAGTGGAGGAAAGCTTAACCGTTTGTATCTACTGAAACGGCATTCCCTGCAAAGCAAAACAAGAGTCCCTCTCAACACAGTCAACCACAACAGGAAAGCCACAGCTCCTCTGCTGGTTTGTAATGCTGATCTACGGGTGTACAAAGCATCTGTAGCACCTCCATGACAGATGTGCGCCTCTAATTTACTGGGAAAGTAATCACTCTGGGGTAACTAGCCACTAGTGCTAAGTGGGATTCATTTAGGCTATGATTAGTGTCATCACTTGATTCAAACAGGTAGCGTTGTGCTGTAATGATCAATGCTAATGTATGTTTGGACCCCAATGTGTGCAGTAATTATGGGATATTTGCCCAGCGCGTTATGGATGAGCACATTACTGCTCGTCCTGTGGGTGTTCCTCATCCATTCTCTCGCAGGCCTTGGCGCGTTCACACGCGGAGGGGAACCCTGACCACGGCTGCCTTGGCTCAGCCTCGGAGGACAATACCTGGCCCGTCAAGCAGAATCTCCTCTCAACTAGCCACTTGGCTCACACCTGTTGGGCAAATCGAACATGACAATGAAGCAAGGCCCCCTTCAGCTGTCATACACAGTCTCTGTTAAGCACATGCTGGGAAAATGAGCCTACTGTTTAAAGCATTAGTTAGTGTTGTCATGGCTGCGGAGACGGGTGGGTAGGGAGCGGTCAAGAGAGGCGTTTTATGTTCCTGACCAAACTGTTCAGCTCCTGAACACCTCGTCACAACCCAATCTGCCTCGACATCCCTACTCCCTACAACTGTAACTACTGAATGGGCTCAGTTAGCAACAGAGAAAAGGTTTACGTTAGTGCTGTAGGTTACAGTACCTGAAACGGTTTTCCAATTGGATTGAGTCGTCTGTTTGGGCTGATGTTTTGAACATTTTTTGGGGGTGGGAGGTTTTAGCAGTCATGAAACGGCTTCTTTATTTTATGTGCTTCTGGTTTTCCTTAGATATTATTTCATTATATTATATCATTATTTTGATGGCCAGCTTACCTGCAGAGTAACTGCCACACACTAAGCTCACATAACAGCGTGTCAAGTCTCACAATTTAAGACTTTTTTTTTTTTTTTTTTTTTTTTTTTTTTTTTTTTTTTGCTTTGATCATCGTATCTGATCATTCTGAAAGATAAGAGAGAGATTAAATTTACCCACCCAAATACTATCCATGTCTGCCGATGCTACAGGTGACTGACTTCATCAAATTATTAAATTACAGTCTTCTTATAGCTTTTCAAGCCTGCAGAAGGTTAAAGACGACTTTAACAGGGAAATGCATATATTAATTACTTTTTTGTTTTTACTGTAAGTTATAAACGCCCTGTAACCTTTTTTTCTTTGCCTAAAACAGAAACAACAGTTTAAAAACTAAGACTGTAACATGTTAAACAACACCATACCAATGCCATAATTAGAACCTGGCAAAGCTTCTGTGCCCTTTCCAGTTTGTTTTCTAAAGAAAACTCATGCAACCCGTACAGAAAAAACATGATATTAAGAGATAAAAATGAAAATTGGAGCAGATGAAGCTGCAGAAAATGCAGGAAGACAACATGCCAGGGCCAATAATGGTAAAACAAAAAATCTAAATCTAAAGTTTATAACAGAGAAATTAAAAATGTTTTGAGAAGACACCAAATTTCAAAAAGGAAACCCATTGTTCTCCTTTTTCATGTGTTTGGGGACCCTCTTGTGGCCCCGGGGCCCTCGGCAGCCTCAACTTAGTTTGCTTACCGCCTTCTCCGGGAAACACACTGCGCTTGGTATTTTGAGAGAGCACAGCAGCAGAAAGCAGAGGGAAGAAAAGGGCCGTGAAAGAACGTTTATCATCATCCTGGACGAAGAGGGGAGCAGACAGACGGCAGCCCCGTGCTGTCGGGGCTCCGCTGGGAGCTTTGGCACTAATTGTGTGAGAGAAGAAGATTGTTCTTGCTATAATGAAGGATCTGTTTGTTAACCTTGTGACTTTGCTGTGGATTGGGAATTGGTCCACTCATTGTGTGCCAGCTGACTACGCTGGAGGTGATTTGAGCTTTTACAACTTTGATTATGTAGATAATAGCCTTGAATAAATGTAAATGTGTCACGTGTGATTCATGTGAACGGGTTATACATTTCTGAATGTTGGAGCTGAAGCAATTATTGTTGGTGTGTGTTTTTTATCACTGTCAGCCTCTAAGATTAAATTTGAGATTGATGACGCTGAAATCTCATTAGTCGCATTGTTGTGCTTTGGCTGCCACAAATCCTCCGTCCATGCATGTACTGGCAATCTTCATTCTTCCAGGTCTGTGGCCTTGAAGGGTCAATCCATGCTCGAGATGACTGTCGAAAGAGGTCAAGGTTGGAGAAGCAAACCTACTGTATGAGACTGTGAAGTGCCACTTTGGTCCGAACCGAGATATCTCAACAACTATTGGATGGATTGCCTTGAAATTTGAAGTATTGCACCATCTATTAATCAATTGGCACGGCTGCGGCCGTGACTGACAGCTGTAGTCACGAGGACCCACGACATCCCGCAAATTCACGTAGAATAGAACCACAAAACCAACAGTGTGTCCATCCAGAGGAGTAGAGGGGAAACAACTCTGTGCTGTGTTTTTCAAGGTGTAGTGCAGGGAAATATGATCCGCTTGAGCACGGTGTATTTTATTTTGAAAGTTTCTGTATCTGCCTTGTTCTGAATTGCTGCGGAGCTCTCCGGTGTCCGGCAAAAATAGAAGCTCTGCGTATCTGCTCCGGAGGGCTGCGGATCGCCGGAGCTGTGCCGGAGTCGGAACGCAGCCGTTCTGCAGTCAGTGGAAATACACACACTGACTTTAATGGAAACCTAATGACTCCGCCGCCATTCCGGAGCCGTTCCGCAGCCGTTAAGCAGCCAGTGGAAAGTGGGGGTTAGATTGACATTTTGTTCCGCGTTCGTGGTTCCCAGATGACATATCCTACATACTTTGGTGATTCTTGAGAAGTTTTAAAGAGTGGAAAAAAAAAGTGAAAACTATTGGATGGATTACCATAAAATTTGGTACAGAAGTTCATGATTCCCAGAGGATGAATCCTAATGACTTTGGTGATCGCTTTACTTTTCATTTACTGCAATCTGGATAAAAGTAGTGGATCAATTGACTGACTGACATCGCCATCCCTAGAACCCTGCTGTCAAGTATTTCAAATTGTTTTTGGCAAGAATTCCCTGCAAATACCAGTGGTCCATTTCACAAAATCAATTTGTTAGCACCCCTTGGAGATACATTTGCATATCTAACGGGACTCTTAGATGCTCATGCACGGGTCGCAATCATGCCGTCTGTTTTTAATTAGTGAAAAATAAGTTCAAATGTGAGAGGAAATTATCTCATAATTACAAAATTTTGTGAAACGGGCCCCGGGGTCACAACTCAACCCTTGTCTGACATACGTTTTTAGCCCCATTTTCCAATTCTGGTAATCTTTTATTCCTTCTAAAGCCAGTTTTATGGTGTATACTACTGCTGTATTTCATCAGTCTACCTTTGCAGAGACAATGAATGGTGTGAAACCCATTTTGCATTTATTGCAAACTGAAGAAGAAAACAGTGAATCTGTCAGCATCCAGTTGTACCTCTGTGACTGTTCCATCTGGAGGCAAGTCATGAAATGAACCAGAAGAGGGTCCTCCAGCAGTGAGGCTGCAGACTGACTGGTGTAAATCTGAGGAGAAAGGTTAAACGAGCATGCTGGAAAATGTGACAAGAGGCTTGTAGGAAGAAGAATAAAACCAATGAGTCTTTGGGGCTGAGAGAGACATTCCTTTTCAGCCGATTTAAATGCTCATTCCTTTCTCAGCTGTCTTGTTTATTGGGTCACAAAGCGTCAGAAAATTATTATTTTTTTTTTTTTTTTTTTTTTTTTTTAAAGGGAGTGAAAGTCACATTTATATTAGCCAAAACCAAAGATGTTATGTCTACACCCCCTCTGCTCGCATGCCATCCTCTTCCTCTCCCTCTTTTGGCTTTAGCATCTTTGCTCCGACTCGTTCATTCCAGTAATTACACTGGATCGATGTTATGTTATTTGTCGGTCCATCTTCTCTGAGGAGTGAAGTCGAGCCTCCCAAAACCAATCTTTCTCATCTCACTGAATGTAATAATTCATGTCATGCTGGCATCATTGTTACATATGGGACAAGCTGTCTATTTTTGACAAAGTAGGTGTCATAAATACACTTGCATGACATGATTTATGAAGTGCTGCACAAACGAGCAGCTTCACGTTTGCAACTTTAGTGTGACGAGGGCATTATATGAAATCATTTGTACGTTCAGCTTTGTATGACCACAATAACTTGCTCGTTAAACCGCTTCCTCACCTTAAAGGAATACTCCACACAAAATCTGTGTTTTGAATGTCAAACCCCTATATGGGTGTAGTTACCTTTTTGATTAAAATATATTCCAATGGCGATCCAGTTTCAGTTGGGGGGGGATGGCAAAGTATGAAAACATTCATATAATTTTCTCTGATCACTCCTGCAGCATCATCTACTTCTCTGATGCTCATCCATTATCATGCATGTCTATATTTTGTAACTAAATATACACTGCAGTGAACTGTCTGGATCTGAGCATTCTTGAACATTACGTGAATGAAATGTAAAACCTAAAGATGTATTCAAGCTTCTCGTTGAATCACAATATCTCTGTGCCTTTTAACTGAACTTTTGTGGATAATGGATCTGATCGTGGGGCCTTTGCATTTACTTCTGGTATTACAAAAAGGCTTCACAATTGTGCTCATCTGCAACCTACTCTCTTTACATGACTTATGCTCAAACCCTCACATAAAGTTGTGTCCAGGGGCGATTCCAGGATTGTTGAAGTGGGGTGGCACAGGGGGGGTGTTGACTCATTGTAATGTTAATGGCCTGAGGAAGTCAAAGCAGTTTAGGAATATTTGTCACGAGTTGTTTCCTCAAACTGCTGCCATTCCTGTCTTCTAAAGATGATGTTTATATACTAGTAATTGGCTTTGCCATCATGGTTTGGAGGAAATGTAAATGTTCACTGACGACGTTTTCACAAGTCCAGGTTGATTGTTTGACATCCTTTCAGTACTGTATGTTGTGTATATAGTTGTATACAGAAGAGAGAGGGTTGGGGGGGAAAGGTTGGACATACAAAGCTCAGGACTTTGACACCGGATACCCAACCCTGTCTCCTAATAATTAAGTTTACATACAACTTAACTGCATTCTCAATTTCCTTTCAGGGGAAGCGTATTTTCTCCCAGATTATATTTTATTTTAACACGTCCTCGTACCAGTTTTAAACACATGGTTTAAGTTGTGAATTGAAACACAACTACTTGGTTAATTTTAGGCAAAAAGAACTACTTGGTACATATGCTACGTAAGTTAACTTACGTACATAAGTTTTTAAAAGTCAACGTTGACTTTTGGTTTACAAAGGACATGAACAGTGGTGGTTCATGTCTTGGTCTTAAGTCCTGTGTTTGTTTGACCCGTCCATAAATCCATCCACCCCGTCCTCTTCCCTACAAGGACTTTCATTAGAAACATATTTGTCATACGTCAAAAACAAACTTTCTCTCAAAACTTAATTTAAAATGCAGTTTATTTGTATGGGAATGTAATTTTCAGGAGAGAGGGTTGGAATGCTAGGCTTACCAGTCCTGTATGTTTCTAGGTCTAAGACACTTAATTAAGGTTTGGGAAATATGGTGGTTTGGGTTAAATATTAAAGGAAACCAAAATTGTTCTAATTCATTTTTAGAAGACAGGGTTACCCTCTCTCAACAGGACTCTAAGGGTTAGCGGCAAAAGGGGCACTTCTTCTGTTACTTTTGCCCAAACCCAAATCAGACCAGAAAAAACTTGGCATGGCACTGCTCATTAGGCTGAAGAAAACTGTGGAGTCGCTGTGATAACTGAAATCGATGTTTGGTTCCAGAAATGTCAGACAGGACTCAAAGGTCAAGTCCGTTCAAAGTGCCAGAGTTAATTAGCTATTGGAAGAAGGAACACACACTGAGGTTCCTCTCTTTGGTCCATGGATGTAATTTGGTGCAGGGCAGGATAAACCAGAGACAAATTTCCCTCTCTGAGATGTATAACTTCTTTCTTCCTTAAATGAGTGCAGCAAACTTCAGCTCCTGAAACGCTCAGGGGGGAGTGGAAAAAGAGGTTGAGTAAATAATGTGTACTAGTATTAAGTCATGTCTGGTAGGAATTAGTTGCACCAAAATAACATGTCTAGAACAGCTGCTTTTGTGCGCTTCAATTAATTTGTCACGTTGATTTAAAAAAAAACTTATTTTTGGCACTCAAATTGCTTAATTTGTGTTACTGAATTTTTGCACTCAAATTAGAGACCATAAGGTAAAAATAATATTGCAGGTTATAACCACTAGGGCTGTTGGAACGAATACCGAAAGTCGAATATAATATAATACTGTTCGAATGCTGATTCTATTCAATTACTATTCAAATAATTTTTTTATGTTGGCTAATATTTGCTAACCTCCCTCTTCTCGCCTTGGCCTACCCACATGTGTCACTCATGTCACGTCTTATGAACAATAACTTAGCGGGAGTGAGAAACACAAGGCATTGTGAGGTCTAAACTAATGTTACATACCGAGTAACGTTAGTACAAGGGGGAGTGACGGGCTGCGCCTGGAAATCTTAAGGACGGGAAATAGTTTTAACATGACTTTAAAATCAACATCCACCGAGCCAAAGTGCTTAACATTTGTTAGCTCGTTCTTGTTTTCTTACTGCGTCACGAGGTATAGTAACATTAGCTTAGCTGGGAGCTTCATGGAGAAAGCGAAAGTTTGTTAGCTTCGACTTCATATATTACTTTCTAATAGCTGTATTCTCAGTAACGTGACAATCTGCAAGAAACGGGTTGCTTATGAATCACTAAAATAGTAGTGACAGCACCGTTTGGCTTGGTTTTTAATGCAGTTAGCATCGTTTACTTACCTTGTTTATGACAAATTGTTTCAGCTGTGCTTTCTAACATGATGTCATTGTGCTAACCGAGCTCCGCCAGCCATTTCACTACACTTGTTATATAATGTTTCATTACAGAGTTCTCTGTTAATTTGTGTTTGCCACTGTGTGCTCGTGGTGGAAAATGAATGTAAACAAAGTTGCGTGCAGGTCCCCTCAAGGCCAGGCTAATGATAGAAGTACCACATGCTTGTAGTGGCATTGACAATGCTTAAGCCGGAGTAGTGTAGTAGATATTATTTAACAGGCTGCAATTGAGCATTAAATATTCGAATATTACAAAAAATATCAAATGGAATTCCAATGGTATTATAGCGGAAGATTGACAGCTCTAATAACCACTTGGCCTTCCTGCTGCAGGCTAGCCTCACGGCCTGCACAAATTAACACTACAAAATATGAATTTGTGTGCATTAATTTAACAAATACCTCTGACACGTGCTATACTGATGAGTAAAAAAGACAAATCTGAATGAATGGGGAGAGAGAGTTACTGGGGAGAGAGAGTTACTGCTGAGACTTAAACACTTTTTTTCTTGTTTGCCTTTTTTTTCTTAAAATTATTTCTGTCAACAACTCTTGATTCCAGTCATAAAAGCTGTACACACACTGTGATTTTACCATCCTCTTCTCTGGCTCAGGCTTTAACAGACTCTGTCCAACCTGATCCGTTATATAATAATAGTAATAATAATAATTTGCAATCGTTATGTGTCTCATCCTGGTTTTTTTACACTGACCCCTTTGCCTCTGTCCTCCAGTTTTAGCTGCTCTTTAATGGCTTCCGATCCATGTCAGACCAGACTTTGAGGTGCTACGGTCTACTTAATGTGTATTTGTGTTATTCTAATGTGTGTAAAAAAAAAAAATAATTGTTTTGAGCTGCTATAGCACAGGAATTTCCCCAGTGTGGGATTAATAGTCTATTTTTATCTCATCTTATCTACTGATGACATTACAAAATTGTAAATGGGCATGTCCCTTCCTACCTGTCTGATCTCCTTTAGTCTGGATCAGGGGAAGTACATTTCCAGGATGGTTCTGCTTGTTTTTTTTGGGGGGAGTTATTAAGATTTACAAGGAATGTGTTTACGACATTTACACTCTAACTGGGATGTTTTGGGGGCGATTGGTGGGGATTGCTGTGGATGAAGTACACATGGCGGTACACTGGTAAGCGCAAATTACGTTCAACCATGTATCCAGCTAATTTAAATAGCTCATGTTACTGTATTGTGTGAACAGTTAATTAACATTCATATTTTATGTGTCATTTTCTTTTTACGGGGGGCCATGTTGCCTGCTTCCTCTGGATAAATCTAGATCTTTAAATCTAAATTCAAAACTCATCTTTTTGCCTCAACTTTCAATAAGTTGGTTATTCTTTTGGATTGTTCTTAGCCTCAATGTATAATTTAAGTATAATAATAATAATAATAATAATAATAATAATAATAATAATAATAATAATAGCTGCAAGCAGCGTTGGACGGGCCCTCGCTCCTCCATGCGTGTCGGGGTTACTGGCGGACACCACTCCAGACACAGCGCACACGGTGGAGTGTGCAGCGTTGGAAATGGTGTATTGCAAATTTACAAAGTAGAGGGGGCGGGCAAACTGTCACCAATGAAAAGGGAACTCTCTACAGAGTTCAATGATAGCTTACACAAGAGTATACCTTAAACGGGTCACCAGTTATGAAAGGGGGCATGGTCGGAGTACATGGGCGTGGTTAAAGTATAGGGGGGCGGCTCAGTATCACATGTCGACCACACATAAGTTTCATGTAAATCGGATGAGGTTTGTCAGAAGGCTGATTTCCTGTTGCCATCAAGGGGTGCTATGACCAAAAGTAAATTTTTGCTTATAGATGTCCTGAGGCCTAGAACCTTGTCAATTGTGAGAAATTTCAGCCAATTTGGACAACGTACACTCAAGTTACAACAACTTCTTCGTTCATCGATAAATGCTCAAAATGGCCGCAACGCCACGTGCATACCGTTGGACGAAAACAGCGTACCCCCGCAGACCCCTCTACGTCTACGCCGGACCCTACGCTGTAGCATGACGTGCGCCCCTCGAAAAATGTAACTACACGTTGCAACGACGCACGTTGCTTGGCGGTGGCTTGGTAGCGTTGCATTTCCCCCAACTCATTTCCTGGTTCTCCTTCTCCATAAACAACATGAAATCAAGGAGAGGGTTAACTTTTCCTGCTACAGATTTCCCACCTTGGTCAGAAAACACAAGGGAGACACTTTGTTTCTCTCACTATGACTCTAGAGTTGGTGCTAGCTCCAAAGCTAATTGCCGTCACGCACGCACGCACGCTGGCTTGACGCACACACAAGCGCACAAGTATAAACACCAGGCCAATTAACGTAGGCTATGGCGAAAGCTCTGCGGGGAGCCTGCGCAGAACCATAAAAAGGCCTTTATGGTCTTGAGATGGCACAAAACGAATTTGAAGTCTATCGGATGAAATCTCTAGGAGGAGTTCATTAAAGTATAGCAGCTTCCTTTTGCCACTAGGGGCGCTATAACTTTTAGTCAATATACCTCTAGATGTCCTCAGGATTGGACTCTTATGAATCCTGAAAAGTTTCAAGCCAATTGGGCATTGTACACTCAAGTTACACCAACTTCCTGTTTCGATGGCAAAACGCACAAAATGGCCGCCCCGCCACAGCTAGGCCCTATGACAAAAAACTCCAGCTTTTTTCATCTTTAAGGTCTTAAGATGGTACAGACCAAATTTGAAGTCAATCGGATGAAATTTCTAGGAGGAGTTCGTTAAATTACAACGTGAAAATGGCAAAAAAACATTTTGAACATTCAATTCAAAATGGCGGATTTCCTGTTGGGTTTAGGGTATGGCTCTAATGACGTTTGTACGTCCTGACATGATACATACGCATACTAGATTTTGTGAGTCTACGTCAAATGTACAACAGGGGCTCAATTTTTACATTTTGTAGGGGGCGCTAGCGAGGCATTTCTTTTCACGCCTATCTACGAAACCCTTAAAATATAAAATTTTTCACCAGGCCTGATGCGTGTGCAAAGTTTGAGTTTTTGAGTATGATAAGGTCCCCAAAAAGGCGATTCATTTCCAGAAAAAAGAATTCCTTCAGTTTCAATAGGGCCTTCGCCGCTATCGGCGCTCAGGCCTTATAACTTTCTGATAGCCAAATAACCCTCCCACGAGGCCTCTGTATCTCTCCCTTTCTCCCTCCTCTCTGTGCTGGACCATGGGCTGTCCTGGGATCGATCTCTCTCTCTCTCTCTCTCTCTCTCTCTCTCTCTCTCTCTCTCTCTCTCTCTCTTCCCCCCGGATATTATGGATCCCACGGTAACTTCTAGGCAAGTCCTGCCCTACGCAGCAGCTCGATTGGTTGGGATTAGGCATTGACCTTGAGTGGTTAAGGTTAGGCTAGCCGATTGGTCAGGGGATAGGACCTGAACAAATCGGGTTACATTACCGCTTGCATAAGCATGGACGCCTGGCTAATAGTAGTGTGTGAATGCTATTGAAGGGCGGGCCTTGCCTCAAAGTTGCGTGGGTTCCATAATAATGCGTCGGTGACTCATTCCACATGTTGGATCTGGAGCTCTGTCTTCCTGGAGATTCAGCCTCTCCTCTGGTCTCTCTCTCTCTCTCTCTCTCTCTCTCTCTCTCTCTCTCTCTGCAACACCTGGAAGCTGCTAGACATTCTGAATCCATCCTCTTCAAATATGTTCACATTCTATGCATCATTTTTGTACTATGGATTGTCTGAATTGTAATTTTATTATGTTGGTCTATTCTGTACACATGGCATCCATTGCACGCCTTCCTGGGAGATGGATCCCTTCTCTGTTGCTCTTCCTGAGGTTTCTTCCATTGTTTCCCAGTTAAAGGGATTTTGTTGGAGGGGGGGGGGATTTCTTATCTGATACACAGATCAAAAAGGACAGAGGGTCTTGTAGGCTACAGATTGCAAAGCCCCCAAGGCAAATTTGGGCTATATAAATGAAATGGGTGTTACTTGACTCCACATATTACGTTGGTCCCAGTTCAGAGTTGGACCTGTGTGTGGGTAAACAGCGGACTTGCATTTAACTTTTAATCAAAGCAGCAGCTGTGGTTAGTGTGTCTTGAGGGGGGGGGAGCAGAGGCCTCCCCCTGGGTAATCAATTTGCAAAGGCAGATGCTCAGCAGGGCACAAACTTCTGTGGCTTCCAACAGCTGTTCTCAAACACATATCAAGGAACATTCTGTCTTTTTTTCTGGAATCATGCATTTGTTTATTGATCCACACACATCAGGCTTCGCTCAGAGCGCAAGTTTCACAGAACATTTGTCACATTTAAGATGGCACCGAATGACTCGACGGGAGACGACACCAGCACAGATCAAGGTGGCATACATGTATTTGTCTGATTATTTCAGTGGATGGCTGCCTAATTCATGGTGCAGCACATGTTTCTATTATGTGTGGTTATTAATCTGCATCTTTTCTCTTCTTTTCTTACAGGTGAAGCTGGAGCACCACACATCAATATCTCATGCTGCACCTCCAGCACTGGACAGGTGGAGACAGATGGTGCGATGTTGGCGGCCATTCAGAAAAGTTTTCTGATGAATAGCCAGGTAAAATAGCTGCAAATGAACAGAAGAATCCAAGGCTCCATCAAAGAGTCACGGAGGGAACGCAGTAGAACAAGACGTCGAGTCATTAGAGTAAACAGCCAGATTGAATGTACCGAAAAATGTATCCACACGCAGAGAGCCACCTGTCTGTACCGGTTTGACACTGTTTCACATCATTTTTGGAGTCTAGAGCGTGCCACTGGAATCATTTACACTGTTGAATTCTAATCGATTCACAAACTGATACATCTGAAAAGCAATTATACATGGATTTGTGAAATTAGCATTTAAATGTGTTAAATCTCATAGTAAAAAAAAATCATCGATTCGTGGAATTAATTTTAAAAAGGCTATTAAGTTTTACTTTTTGGTACTGCATTTATTCATGTTTTTTGTTTAATCTCACCGCTCATTTGTCTCCTTGACGTTTAAACTTTCCATTTCTTGCTTACCTTAACTTACCGACACGTATTTCAGTATCCCACCTGAAAATGAACATAGTTAAAGGTTCCCTGTGGAGTTCTCTTGCAAACAAACCGGTGTTATGTTTGATCAATGTTTAACCAATGTTTCTCACCCAAACACATTGTGTGTATCCAGTCTAGCAAAGGAAAAACAGAAAAAATATTAAGCTACAAACAGTGACGCGCTCATCAAAACATTGGCAGGTCCTTTAACCTCTCCAGTTACTTTTTAAAACCTTTTCTAATGAAGCTCAGTGTAAATTCTTTCAGGAAGACTTCTAAACTTCATCCACCTCTCTCTCTCTCTCTCTTCCTAAAACTGATCAACTGTTTCGAGGCTTTCACTTTTCAGTTAAACCAACCAGAGTTGGCCATGAATTTCACGAGCCAATCACAGCATGGCCTCGCTGCTTTAATTCTTCTCTCTGCTGCTGTCAGTTGTCATTTCAGGCAAAGTGTGCAACCCTCCTCCCCTTCCTCCTCCAGTCATCGTCACCCACAGCACCCTGGGTCCTCCTCCAGCAGACCGCTCCCATCGGCTCCTTCACCACCACCACCAGTGTCTAGACTCCATCGGGGGATATGCCTTGGTTTCTCTACCACTTTTAATTTTTATAACGATCTCCAAAGACTCAGTACATGTCATATTATGCATAAGTACAAACAAACCTTTGCATATTTGCAACAAAGTCTCTCCTGATTTGAATATATTTTTGATCTATAAAGTATGGCAGACTATTCAAATGATCTCTGAATGAATCACTGTGCTTTAAGTTTAATGCTTAGATTTTTTTTTTTTTTAAACCTTTTGGGAATCTTATTTTTTTTTTTCTGTCATTATGGTTATTTAGCAACATTATTCTTGTAATATGTTGTGTACTTTTCTCTCTGGATGTTAAATCTGTAAATAAATATCTATCTAATGATTTTATAAAAGTAGAGTTTTTTTAGTATTTAGTGCAACATTGTAAAGTAACTCCGTGTTCTCAGGGGCTGTGATGTGAAGAAACGTTTAACATTTTCGCAGGTGACTTTGAAATGTTTCCCCTTAGACTGCAAAAAGATTTAAAAAAAAAAAAAAAAAATGGATAAACTGAGTTAGAGGACAGGAGTCAAGAGGGCACGCAAAGAGGGAAGAAATGTGTGTAGACTGAGACCTGTGGGACTGAAGGTACAGCAAAGGGTCTCACACACACACACACACACACACACACACACACACACACACACACACACACACACACACACACACACACACACACACACACACACACACACACACACACACACACACACACAGAGAGATCTGTTTCCTCTAAGAGATCTATTAAAAGCATCACAAGATGGAGATTTTCTGGAGACGTTTCCTGATCTGAAGACTCTCCTCTTTGTGTGTGTCTGGTCTTTCATCCTGTACCTTCTCGCTCTGCTGAGGGGAAACTGAACTCTGGTTGTTTTGCTTATTGAGCTGTCTGTTTGCTTTATCTGTCTGACCACTGTGATAGGAGCACAGGAGCACTGACTGCAGTGTCTCTCCCCATCAGATCTTCACTGTGGCTCAGTGTTAAACAAACCCATTACTGAAGTGTTGTGGTGCCCATCGGCCGACTGATATCGGAGTTTTACAACCAGTGCAGACACGGATTGTTTGAAATTTCAATAGTTTTTCCCTTGACAGTACCTGTGAAATCACAGTGCAATGTCTTTTCCATCTTCTACTTTTCTAAATTGTTGGTTAATTAAATTTGAGCACAGACAGCGCGACTCTCTTCATTTCATTTTTCTCTTACTGGAGCGTGACTTGATGCCTGAGGCAAGACAACATCCATCAACTAATAAGCAGAACAAAAGAACATGTTTCATGAAGCACTTTTAACAATGCGAGGTTTAAATGGCTGTCATGAATACATAAGGAACACTACCGGGAACCAACACAATTAATTAATATAACAACCTAAAAAATAAAAACAATGGACTTGCACTTTAACTCCACATATAGAAGGAATGTTGAGCTGTTCACAAAATTTTTTTTTTTATTAAAGATTATTTTTGGGGGGGCTTTTTTCCCCTTTTATTTCAGAGTGCAACATGGCATCACAACTTTGCATGAACATACACTCTACTTTCCTAAAGCCAAATGGCGTGTTATTTGTACGCATTTTGGGCTATCCATGTGTAAGTCTACGCTGTATACAGTGGCAATGTCGCGTGGCGTGTTATCGCGAGAACGTGCCGTACTATCGCGAGAACGTCACACGTGCGTTTATATAAAAAAAGGAAAAAAGAAATTGGGTTTAGGAAAAGAACATTGGGAAAGGCTTTAGGAAAACAAAAACATGACGGTGACCAACGTCACACGCTTAGGAAAACAAACTGTTTAGGAAAGAAACATTGGGAAAGGCTTAAAAAAAAAAAAATAAAAAAAAAAAAAAAAAAAAAAAAAATGGCACACGCGGGACGTGATCACTGCTCTCCTGGGGGAAGAGTCCTGTGTTTTACCCAACCACCACCCCTCTGCGGATTTATGACCTTTCATACTACTCGCTACGGCGAAAATTCCCACGTAATGTAGGTCAAAGGCAGCGGAACGGCGTTGATAAACGCGCTAAAAAGCGATTATGCGTCTCGATAACACGCCAAAATGGCATACAAATTGACATACATACGCCACTTTATGAGATCAGTCTGTAGAGTGACAGGAAAGGTGGGAGAGAGATGGGGGGGGGGTGACACGCTCTTACTGGGTGAGCTAGAGGCCGAACCCCTGTTCACATACTTTTGACCATGTAGTGTAACTGTGAGCTCTGATCTGAGGTCAGAGGTCAGAGGTGACCGTCTGTGTCTGCTTCAGGTGAGCTTTGGTCTGCAGGTGAGCCTTCAGGAAGGTGAGCAGGCGGAAGTGTTTGCCGCAGTCGAGGCAGCTGTACGGCGTCTCTCCGGTGTGGATGCTGCGGTGCCTCATGAAGCTGGTGGCCAGGTGGAAGGTTTTGGAGCAGAGGGTGCACCTGTAGGGTTTCTCCCCGGTGTGGGTGTACCTGTGGTCCCTCAGCTGCTGCTTCATGGAGTAACTCTTCCCGCAGATGTCGCAGGGGAACGGTTTCTCTCCCGTGTGCCTCCTCTGGTGAATTTTAAAATACGACATGTGCGGGAACGTCTTCCCGCACACCTCGCAGGTGATCATGGCGTCTCTGGCCGGCAGCTCGTCGGCGGGGAGATCGTTTGAGTGTTTGCTGAGGACGTGGTTCTTCAGGAAGCGGAAGCTCTTGCCGCAGATGGAGCAGAGCTGGCGCTCTCCGGTGTGGATCGCCTGGTGGGTGTGCAGGTTGGCGGCCTGGTTGAAGCCCTTCCCGCAGGTGGAGCACTGGTACGGCCGTTCCTCCCCGTGCACCACTTTGTGGCGCGTCAGGTGGCCGGCGTGGTAGAAGCTCTTCCCGCAGACGTCGCAGATGAACGTCTTCTCGAAGTGGGTCATCCGGTGCGTTTTCATCATGCTGATGCAGGAGTAACCTTTGCCGCAGACGTCGCAGTGGCAGGTTTTCTCTCCGGTGTGCCTCGCCTTCACGTGCAGGTTGCGGTGAGCTTTGTGGTTGAACCTCTTGGGGCAGTAGTCGCAGGTGTACGGCAGCAGCCCGTGCTCTTTCGTCACGTGTTCGCGCAGTTTCAGGTGGCTGGTAAACTCTGTTCCGCAAACCGAGCACACCGGGTGAGACCTCCTCTCGTGGTCAGAGAGTCGCTCCGTGTTTGGAAACAGCATCTCACACCGCGAACACTGGTAGTAACGTTCTGCTGTCTCAGTAGGAGACGTGTTGAGTTTTTTTGTCAGCCTGCTCCTGCGGCGCTGTGTCCTGCTGCATGCTGCCGAGACTCCGCCCTCCGCTGATGAGGCGGCGCTGGGCGGCGGGGAAGAGGGCCGAGCGTACTCGTGGTCGGGGACATCAGCCTGCGTGGGAGGGGAGGAGGTGGAGTGCTCACTGTGCAGAGTCGTGGCTTCACCGGTCGCCCCCGTGGAGACGGTTTGACTTTCACCTGCGACCAAAGAAATGTGGTAATAAGCAGTTATCGTTGGAATCATCTTCCTGATTCCAAGTGTAGGACTGGTTGTTGTCCCAGAGAAACTCACCGTTAGCGTTAGCGGCGCTCTGCAGTGGCACCAGCAGACACTTGGAGTCGACAGCAGCGCTCTACAAAACACAAAACAGTACTGGTGTTCAGTTTGTTCAGAGCGCGGAGGATATATATCATCTTCATTCGGTGTGGATTCACTCACTGACCCTGAAAACCAGGATGTAGGTCTGCTCCGTGGGGGGGCTCTCACCTCCACCTGCTCCACCTGCAACCCAGGAAACACCACCCGCTTTAAACCATCACAACACATTCATGTTGTGAAAATTGCACACATTCTTTAGTCAATATTTTGCACATCCCATCCCACGTCTCAAACACTTTGCACCTCTTTTCATTTTAAAACAAATATATAATTTCTTTTTATGAAAATGACATAATGTCATGTGGATCTTATATTCAATAATTTGTGTCTTCTGCAGTGATTGTCTATTTTCTCTTACTGTGTCTATTGTGACCGTGATAAGATAGACTTTATTAATCCCACATTGGGGAAATTCCTGTGCTACAGTAGCTCAAAAGAACCAAACTAAGAAAAATGTTTTTAATGTGAAAACCTACTTACGCACCATAATCATGTTGTCATCGCCTTGTGATAATATCAAAGAGGAAGCCCAAGAATTTTACTAAATCTTACATTTCTGTATCAATTTAGATTTGTTAAATATTTGACATTTGCATTATTAGTGTGTATTTTTTTTAAAGTAGTGATTAGTAATTCGCAGAAAGATCTGTTCAATGACGAGTAGGCATCTGGCATGCACTTGTTAAATGTTCCTTCAGTAAAAGTATAATCATGGAAATATAGTTAAAGTATAAACATGTACTCTGTGACTGTTACTATTATATTTTAGAAGGCAAAGAACTTAGATTGCGTCTCCGTCAGCTCTAAATTTATGCTGAATGTGTGCTCTATTTTGCAAGTATTAGTTGTGATTTTTGTGAAAGATATTGGATGGTGGCAAATCAAAGCAACTCACCACTCTATTCCTGCTGACTATGAAACATAATAAAATGACTTCAACCATCAAAATACTTAATTTTGTTACAGTACATGTACCTTAAATGTGTATATCAGTACAGTACTTGAGTACTGCTAGAAACTGAGTAGACCCGTGAAGACCTCTAATCTGAACCATATTGTTGTAGCTTCCCTGTATGAACGCTGCTTTCTGTGTTCTTAGATCACCTTCTGTCGGCTTTGTTAAACATTCGCTGGTCTCATCAGACTCGGGCGGATCCTTCAGATCTCCTGGAGTCTCTTTCTGCTTCCCAGCAGCCAGCTCAATCATCTTCAAGATTTTATCAACGGCTTCAACACACAAACTGTCCACCAGAGCCCTGAGTTTCTCCTGAAAGAATGACAATACTCACTGAAACTTAAAGGCCAACTCCATTTGCAAGAAGTACTTTTACTTTAAGTACACTTTGATGACAACTTACATATTTTCAGTTACATCATTTTAGTTAAGTAAGGACTTTTACTAGTAGTGTGTATGTATGGATGGATAGATCATTTTATTTACGGATCCCAAACTGCAAGTATAAGACACACAGCATCCATACAAAGAAGTATAGGGTTGCAGCTATATAGGTTACAGTGATATCAAAATGAGAGTTTATCATACTGTGTAGATCTGCTTATCTGCAGTAGGCTATTGAGGAATATATATTTATTTTCAAAAGGGAGACTTTTTACACATATATCGTGACATATTATAAGACGTTATCGTAACGTAAAAATCTCATGTAAACAACTTAAAACATATCTGATAGAAAGCATGCCGAACTGTATTAGGGTCGTTTTTTTTCCTTTTTTATACGGTCTTAAATTCACCAAACTATGTTGAACACCCATTTCCACGCCTTAAACTCTAAGTGTTTTGTTATGATGTATGTGTAACAGTGTGTAAGTGCTTAAAATATTTTTGAATAGAGTTTGGTGTTACTGGAGGGAACTAATGCGTGGAGAGCAAAGCTATTATAACAGTTAACCTGGCTCTACCATTCAAAATAACTCCAGCCATTACACCGGAAGTTAACGTAAAGTTAGCTGTTAGTTACAGTTAGCTGCAAGTAGCTTACCTCGGTTACGGGATTTTGTTCATTCAAAGAGACTTTGTCCACCTCCGTCACCACCGCCTTGGCCAGGTTGTTACAGATGAGCGTGAGTTCATTTTTAAAAGTGGTTAAATCGGCCATATTTAAGAATTCCTGCACTTATCAGCCGGCTAGCTTAGCAAAGAGACTGCTAGAGCCACTGATGCGGATAGAGGATGTGACGTAGTTGTCTCGTCCAACGGCTAATGGCCTCCAAAGTAAAAGCACCTGCTGCTAATGTTGATTTTAGTCTGTGGTTGAAACCTAGTAGGTTACATTGCTGTCGGTCCCATCTTTGGTCGATGTGCTTAATTGTGGCCAAATTGTTACAGGGATAGTCAGCAGTAGCTAGTGTCCATAATGTGAATTCCTCCTGGATATTAAATGTTTATCTGTAGTATGTTTGTTGTGCCAAAGTAGCGCATCACATGCCATGGGTAAGATATGTTTGAGACAAATAAGTGAGGACTCATTTATTTTAATTTAATGAATTTAACAATGTGAAAACGCTATTTTCCTAAAAGTATTGTTGGATTACTCATCTAAAGTTGTATTGTCTAATGAATGTAACTTTAGGCTTAAGGCCCAGTTCAGTCCAAAGATTAATGACAAGACAAAACTATTTTAGCAGCTGTGCTCTGCCCACATCTCTGCTGTAAAAAACTAGATTTTTAGGGTTTGACTGATGAAAAGAAAAAAGGATTTTGTCATATTAACATGTGTATACCATACATGTAGGCTAAACAAAGAACTCAATAGCCTACTATGGTCTAATTTAATATACCAATGTATTTTGGCCAACACACCATCATCAGAGAACCACAAGAATCGTATCCTCTTCATTTTATAAAGAATAAGCAGGGGAGGAACTGCTGTAATTCCTGTTGCCACAAAAACACTAATTTATAATATACATCCGTCATCCTATGGATCCAGACATGCTTTGATCCTAACATCAAATCCCACTGTGAAACCATAACATCTTATTGTTCTTGTGTACAAAGTTCGTTAGTGGCCTTTCACAGTCACTTTAATTCACAAACTGAGAAAACAACTTAGTTAGCATGTGGCCATAATGTAATTGTCCTCAATTGCTGTTTGTTGTTTAGATGTTCTCTCTTTAAGAGGTCTTTTGGTTTGTCAAGCAGAGGCCTTTCACTGGGACAGATATTTGTAGAATTGCAATTAAAAAACTGTCAATGAAAAAGCCGTCTTTCTCCTGTGAGTAGACCAAGAAAAAGAATTTGCAGTTGACATTTGTCCACATCAGTGGTTTGACTTTGTGTGAAAGCCGTGCAGGTTGAACTTATTCTTTCCTTTTAAAGTGCTCATATTACGCTCATTTTCAGGTTCATAATTGTATTGAGAGGTTATATCAGAATAGATTTACATGGTTTACTTTTCCAAAACACCATACATTTTTTGTACTGCACATTGCTGCAGCTCCTCTTTTTAACCTGTGTGCGGAGCTCACTGTTTTAGCTACAGAGTGAGACATCTCACTTCTGTTCTGTCTTTGTTGGGAGTCGCACATGTGAAGTAGCTAAGTAAGGACTACTAGCCAGTCAGAAGCGGAGTATGAGGGCGTGCCATGCTAGCAGCTAGGCGAGCATTATAACGTGTGTTACAAAGTGACACACGTTTGTCACAGAAGTAAAGGCTGGACTACAATAGAGCTGTTTGGAGCAGTTTGTGAACAGTGTTTTCTGTTGGAGATGGTAAGTCCCTTTGGGGTGGACTTTGGGCTTTTTCACTTTGTAAACCTATAACATGCACAAAAAAGATATATAACACAATAAAGGAAAGCGATAAAGCCCAAAAGCATAATATGAGCACTTTAAACATTAAACCCATAAATGTCCTGTTACCTCTGAAGTTGTGCAGTAAAGTAAACTAGATGCTGTTTTTTTGCTTGTGTCCATTTGTTTTTCATTTAGAATTCATGAATATGTCAGTGTGTGTTATTCTCTGATGCTCGAACTCGCTCCACTTTTATATCAAGCGCAAAATGGGCTGCAAATTGAGAGGCTTTACAACAGGTAGAGCGTGGTGAAGGTCAAGGCAGCTCGGCTCCCAGGGATGTGGGGGTTTGTACAGGATAATTTCTTTGCAATAGGGAGGAGTGAACACATAAATGGTTTCTACTTTCTTGCTGATTTCCTCCCAGGGGAATTTCCACTTCAGAGAGAAGAGAGGCTGTGAACCCACAACTCCTTACTTCTCCCACTCACACAACCTATTTTGGTGCCTGTGAGTGTCTCTCTTACATTTACAACTTTTTTGTATTTCTTGTTTTATAGTTTTCTGTATGCATGGTGCTTTTCGTTGGACACATTTTAATGTAAAGCTTTCCTTGTAATGGAATGTGCTGTACAGTAAACGTAAATGAGTGCCTTCTTGCCTTCCTTCCATGTGTGAGAGGAGGAGATTAATGTTTGTCCTTGCAGGAATTGATCTGCTTTTTGTGTGTGTGTGTGTGTGTGTGTGTGTGTGAGAGAGATCTGATAGGAATTACATATACAGCCAGTGTTTCCTCTATGTTGACTTGACCGTGGCGGCCCCCCACGGCAACATTTCTGCCCCCCACGGTATCAGAAATAGGGCTACATTGTTAGATTGCATGTCGGAGAATAGCGCGGACACGCGCTTCACACCGCGAGTGGGCACGCGCGTCACACGGCAGAAAAAGGGAGAAAGGATGATAAGCCAGTTGAGATCGTGTGTGTGTACGTCCTTGAGAACTGTAAGTCGTGTAACTTATGTTGTCAGTTCATTGTTGGCTGGTGTGTTCGTTGTTTGTATTCTTCACCTGCAAGCTAAATTGCACGTGGCTGTTGATTTGATATAATAGCGATTGCTGAACGCCCTTGTTCACGTTTGTATTTTAGGTGCATTATTTATATGCTGAAGTAGTTAGACTGCATTAAGATAATGTAATTAATAGTGGGTTTATTGTTATTTGCTACAAAATGCTTAGCCTATATGTCAAGATCAAAGTTGGCCTATATAGTAATTCAAAAAATACAGTTAAATCACAACTGAAAATATGCCTCATCGTGTGTGTGAATAGAGGTGAATAAATACAGGGCTCGAGAGTGCGACCAATTTGGTCGCAAATGCGACCAAAATTTGTAAGGTCGCACCAGTGCACCTAACGTCCTCGCATCCGCTGCCTCTCCACTAACGAAGCGATGTCGTTTATATCGATATGGTTTAATGTTGCGTTCCATGACCCGTTCCTTCTGGAAAGCCGTGCCTGTGTTTGGATCTCTCCTCCGCGCAGCCCCGCCCCCATTCACTCACACACCGGCCGGCTCACCTGCAACATGGAGAGACACAGCGCCGCTGGTCCAAACTCCCGACATTTGTCTACAGTTTTAATTGTTATTAACACAGCTGTACAGAGGACTGTACCAGGGTTGTTCTTCTCATTTTACATGCAGCGTTGGATTCAACAAACCGCTTTTAGCTTCCATTTGTATGAGAGGGAAACCTGTATTGGTACCAGTGTTTCCGCTGGTAACTCTCTGTTACTGCGGCCGCCACGGCGAAAAACACATTAGAAGTTATTAAATGCATCTAACTTCTGTTCGTTGAGTAGCCTAATAGCGTTTGAGACGGAGCCTGCTGGATCATAGTTCATAAAAATGCAGCGCAGTGACGATACAGACATTTCACACAAGACTGGTGTAACGCCGCTAATGAGTCAGCCGTCACTCTCTGAGTAGCGTAGCATATGTTTCAGTCCATCGCACTCCCTCGGTCTTTCGGTCGTTCTTTTTTTTTTTTTTTAAAGATTTCGGCCTTTATTTTGATAGGAAAGCTGAAGACATGAAAGGGAAGGGGGTGACATGTATGAAATGGCCGCAGGTCGGAGTCAAACCTCTATATTTACCAATTGAGCTATCCGGGCGTCCTCTTTCTCTGTTATTGTTGTTGAAAGCTTATATATATATTTTTTATTTATTTTAGATAACTTTCATTTACATGTGTTGCAGCTATATATTTTCAAACTGGTAAAGGAAACCCTGTCATTGCATTTTATTTTAATCACAATCTGTTTTAATAAAAGAGCTTGTGAAAAGTGGCTTTGACTTAAAACTGAACACTTAGCCCACTTTGTTAAAAAATACAGAGCTATATATTGTGTATCGCCATTCAGCGTTCTGGCGATGCGAGGAAAAATTTGGGTGCACCTAAATTTTGTGCTGGTGCACCTAAATAAAAAAGTTAGGCGCACCAGTGCAACCAAGGCAAAAAGTTAGTGTGGAGCCCTGAAATATATTAGTTTGTGTTGCAGTGAAGTGTCAGTTCCATTTCATGGGGGAGGGGGAGGGGTGTCCTAAAGGAAACACTGTACAGTTATGTAGTTGGATATCTGCGTAATTCAAAAAATGGCAAGATAAAAGGAGAAACGAAATGCAATTTTATCAGCAAGATTTAGTGAAAACTACATTGTCAACGACACCATAGTTTTTTAATCTACTGTCACTCTTCATGTTTCTCCAGATAAAGTGCAAATGCAAACAGGACTTGGTACCTGAGTCAGGGTCTTTGGGGCCCTTAGGTCCTGTGACTATTTGTTCAAAAAGGCCCAAAACACTACCACACAGATGAAACAACACACAAACAAGTGAAGAATCAATCTCACCAAGAACTAAACATTTAAGTAAGGTAGAGTATATTGCAGAGTGACTGTGTTGCAATGCATTACAGCCAGGTCCCTAAAGCCAGGAATAGGGGAAAGCAGGCGTTGTGCTCTCTCTGCATGGAATCAATTGGTAGCTCCTCATTCAGCCTGTCTCTGTGCTGCAGACGGAGTACATTTTACAGAGTAGAACCTCCTGCATGCTGCATGTATCACAAGGGATTTATGTGGTCATTTCTCCTGCGTTGTTGCTCTGCCACATTTGGCCTTGTAATGAAAATCAATAACAAAAATGATCAGGAGTCAACCATCTGTAATGTCTGTGATTCTGAAATCCATAGGAGAGTATGAGGATGAGTCGATTCCTTGTTGCCAGACTGCAGGCTCATTAACTACGGAGCAGAAAACAATTCATGGATCAAGTGGATCTGATGGATGGCGTTGTCTGGAGTGAGAGGGAGCTGAGGATATGCTTTATGACACTGCTACTGTAACTACGTTTCCTGGCCTTGAAGACCATTTGGAGATGTTTATGATGTTGATATACAACAGCTGATTGATATCCGTTGAAACGGCTGTTGTTGATTTTCTTTACGCTTTATTTATCCAGGAAAGGTTTGGCGAGGATGAGCGCTCTTTTTTTCAACAAACACCCTGTCTTAAACTCAAACAGTTACACACAGTCACACCTGTGATCTGCCCAGTGTCAGTTTGATATTGACGTGCACAGAGAGAGGAGGGGAAGGGGAAGCACCTCATGGGCACTTGAGCTGACCAGAGGGGCATCTTAACTGACGAGAAGGGTGTATGACTACAGGGGCATCTGAAATAGCTCCTACTAGAAGGGCAGTAGTGCCGACCGAAGGGGCATTTGGACTACCTAAAAGTTGGGCATTGGATTGACCAGAAGGGGACTTTTGCTGATCACAGGGGCATCTGGACAGACTAGAGAGGCACTTTAGTTGACTAAAATGTCATTAAAACCAACTCAAAGGGCACTTGGGCTGACAAAATGGACCCTTATTACGACTATAGGGGCATTTTAATGGAGTGATGAGTGATGCTTGGGCCAACTGCCAATCTGACACAACCACAAGGACGCTTGAACGGACTAACAGGGCAGCAGTGCTGACTAGATGGGCATTTAGATCAACTAGAAGTTGGGCACTTGGACTGACCATTGTTCTTTTTTTCACTGGGACTTATGGCCATGCCGAGACAAACCATGCTTTGCTGATTTGGATTTCCATTACTAGTTAAAGCGTGACAAGCCACGTCGCAGCCAAGATGGACCTTCTCTGAGAAGGTCCAAAACTCGCCAGACCCGTCTTCAAGTGGGCTGCAGTGACATTTTGCCGCCTGCAAACAACCCCTGGTGACCCACTTTCTCTGCTTCAAATGTTGCGAGACTCGACTCATGTCTTTGCAGGAGACCAGAGAGAGAGATTTTGAGAGAGGGTTGCCAAAATTGAATAAATACCAAACATATAAACACAAAACTGCCTTGCTAGCTCAATCTTGTTGTAACTAAGATATCTGCTGAAAAGGAAAGATTTAGCTACTGTGTTCAAACTTCACATGTAGCTTAAGATAGCACTGTTTCACTGACTCACCGGCACTACAGACACACCTTCAAGCGCGTGGCTCTGCTGTAAAGGAAATGCGAATCCCGGCCGTGTGTGGCTGCCAAGCTGCCAAGCTGAGTAAAACCGAGCCAAGCTAGCACATGTGCATGGAAAAACTCTACAGAAGGGGGCTATGACCAATCACACCATTTGGATTGAGTAGAGAGGCACTTATGTTGACCTGGGGCCTCATTTATAAAACTGTGCGTAGATTCTATTCTGAAAGATTTTGTGTGCCAAAAAGTCAGTATTTTCATATGCAAAAACAAAATTCTGATTTATAACACCTTGCGGCTCACGCCGGTATGCACTCTTCTCGTTATAAATACGGACGTGCGTTACCTTAAGCGGTCGTGCACGAGCCTCACGCTCTTCCCAAGGTTGTCCCATATTTGTCCTAATAAGGTCCATGTTTATCAATCAATGAATATTGCAGCCTTGTAAGCCCTTAATGACAAATCATGAAACGGAAAAATGGGGAAAAAACATGATTCAGTGATTGTGAGATCGAGGTGCTCCTAACAGAGGTAGAACATCGAAACAAAATCCTGTTTGGAGGCCTTAAATAGATTTATTTGTTGGATATAAATATCCACTTTTATAATTCATGGATAAACCTAATTGATTGTTACGAAAACTAAATTAAAATTTAGAGTGTGCTCACAGTGCGCACTGTGCGCTATGCATCCAGAGTACTTTATCCATGTGATATTTCGTGTTACCATTGGAGTTTACTAAAACACAGTCTACAAAACCTTGGGAGTATTACGCACGATCACACTAATGGTCAGAAGGTTGCGGAAAACAGGTCACATTTTTAGGCATGGAAATTCTGTATAAATCCCGACATTTGCAAGGAATGTTGCGATGGCAAATTTCACCCTGCTTCACGCAACTTTTTCTTTGCGTTGGTATAAAGGTATAAATGAGGCCCCAGGTCATTTAGACTTATACTTGAAGAGCATTTGGGCATTTAAACCAACACAAAGTGCCCTTTGGCCAACCACAGGTGCATTTGGATCGAGTCAAAAGGCTCTCGGGCTTACCACATGGACAGCTGAACCAACGATGGGGGCGTTGGGTTGACCTGAAGAATAATTTAAACTTATTCGCAAAGCACTTGAGCATTTAGATCGACGAGAAGGGCACTTGGGATGACCAGAGGGGCACGTGGTGAGTTCCTTTGAGCAAATATGACAATGAAATTGTCTTTTAAACTCTCAACATATCCTGGTTGAGTTTAGGCTTTTAAAAAGAACAAAAAGGGAATACCACTTGCCACAGAACAGCAGCTAGGTGTAAAGAGAATTGCTCAAGGGCATCTCAGTGGTCATTGAAGACGTGGGGGTTCTCGTTGACTTCCAAACTAAGATTTATCATGCCGGTCAAACGTGCAATGTTTGGGGAACACAACCTTTCATGTCAAAGCTGCCCTCATCATCATTTTACAGATAAAGGAAGTATCTCGTATGGTTCAGTCCGCTCAGTTCATTGATTGATAGATTCAGTGAAGTCATTCTGTAAAGCTATTTCTTTAGAAAAAAGGGAGGGACAAATGGACAAACATGTTGACATTGTAGTTTTTTCGGGGAACATTAAGCTTTTATTCATTTTACCTTGATCTACCTTGATACTTGGCTATCCAGTGTGCATACAAACACTGTCTCACAACAATTTTATTACAAATGAACTCTGAAGAAAAAAAGTGAATAAGTGGATGGGAAACAGAATATACATATATATATATATTTTTTTTTAAACTCAATCTTGAACTTGGCGCTGTCTCATTACCAGAAAGAGAATAGCTCTCCAAAATGATCCAGCCTGTCATCATTTCATGTCTCTCTCTCATCTTATAGACATGGCAAATGAAATGGAGGAGGAACAGAGGACCAGATTAAAGCACTCCCATTGCCCTTGCACCAGCCATGACCAAAGACATGCAACGCTGATGATGAAGCACATGATGAGAGGAGGCATATGACCGATATGGGATTTAGAAGGTTGATACCAGATGACATCGGAGGTGGATGACACTGATTAGTTAATGTCCAGTTTTTAACAAAAAGCCAATATTGTCAGTACTGGTCAAATCTTAGCTGTGACAGTTGTAGATACACAGTGTCTATAGTATATCTGGTACTTTTCACTATGGTTTTCCTTTAAGCCTGGCTTCAGTTAGTGGGTTCGGACCATAGACTAAAAAAGATGGACAACGCGTCTTTACTTCCATCCACTGTACAAAAGTGAAGACAAAATATCATCTTGAGCAGCCATCTTGTAATGTTGGAGCCAGAATCTGCCCAGTATTGATCAGGTGATGGAACCGCTGTATCGAAGTCCCGCCCATACACCCACCCTACCAGTCGCGAGTCAATCACCGCTGTCAATCGTGGCATTTTACCCCATTTTTGTAGAATCAAATACCTTATTAAAACCAAACTTATCAGAAAAAGGAACACTTGTACAAATATCAGCGTGATCAAAACTACTTAAAATGTCAGAAACCATCTTTAGGAAAAATTTATTTGAGGTGTATTTTGATTTTTTGGTTTGGTAACATAGACGGGATGGGATTTATGACCTATACTGCAGCCTTGTTCTAAATCTTAAACTGGCCTTAAAGGAATACTTCATCCCCAAAAGGAACATTTGTATATCATTTAGTCCAACCCGTGTTGCCTTAAAGTCTTGAAGAAAACTTTTTTTTGTCGCAAGCCTCCCCGGTGAATGAAGAATTAAAAAACTGAGAAAAGTCACACATCCGTTTACAAACTCACACAACTTGTGCAGTATAATCCCAGTCTTTTCCAAACACATGCATTTTCTCTAAAAGCATGTTTATGTGGAAGGGTTTTAAATAGTAAGGTTTTTCAGGGAAGCTTTCAAGAGTCTGTGTAGTTAGCAATGATTAAAAAAATCAATCATCCATCCAATACAAAACAATCTCAAACCTAACAGACACAATGCTGTAGATATGCTGCAGTCAGCCTTATTCTGATGTATTGATATCAGTCCAGCTCTGATGTGAAATAAATGACACAGTTTGATTGATTACATATTTATTGTATACCTTGTTCACTGGTTGCATATGATCTGCATCTGAAGTATTTGTAACCTCTGGGCTTAAATGTGAGTTTTAATATCCAAAGATATCAGTATTGATATCATCCTTCAGAGAACCATTATAGTTCAAACTTATTATTGTCAAATATTTAATAACTGTGATGTAATTTAGCATTTAGACTACAATATTTCAAAACAAGATATAGCACACTTTCGTCCTGTTTCGGGAAAGTTGAATGTTGTCAGTGGAGCAGTTTGGGGGTAAAGTATATGACCTTCTTTATGTCTTCTTCCTTTTGCATTCTCTATCTGTTGAACTCTATCTTCTTCTTATTCTCATCCACACTTTCATCCTCACACCACCCCACCACAACCCCCACCCATATTCTCAAAGTGACTCTCAGCATCTGGGAAAATTTATGGAGTGTGAGGCAATTTATTCAATGTGTGGATGTCCCGAGAATTCAGTAATAGAGCTGCTTTGTGGACTAGCGTGAGGCTCAGGAAAACAAGGTGATATCAGTCGGTGTGTGTGAATGAGATGCCTGTTATCAGAAGGCATTTATTTCCATAAATAAAAGCAGAAATGTAATAAAATATTTGCCTTTGCCACAAATGCCAGCATTCTTGCTATCTTACATGTTTTGAGTGTGTGTGTGTTACTCTAGCTGTAATGAAGAGGAAATTGCAAGGTTTTTGTAGGACACCACTGACATGAACGCATAATTTAAATGCATGCTTGTGTGCTGCAGAGCAGGTAAGTGGCATGACATTAGTGGCATGAATATGGCTTAAAGGAGGAGGGAGGAGGTCATAAAATCAATTGTGTTTTCAAATGGTTTCGAGTCGCTGCCTTTTGTGTTAATTGATCAAACTGCGGCTTAATTAATGGCACGTCACTTTAATGGAGAATAAATAGTCATCAAGGTTAGTAAGTCAACTCGGGAACAAAAGGAGGATCGTGTGGCTTTCATTAAAATTTACATTCTGATATTTTATTCCATACCAGAGGCTTTTATAGTGTATTTCTTGAGATGATCTAGGTACACTTGACATCACAAACAAGCTCACACCGAGATGGGGACTTGAAAAGAGTGCACTTTAAATCACAACTTTCCTCCACTCTGCTCTCAGCTGTCGCATAAAAGAGTTTAAAAGCATCAATCATTTCATTTGCATGATGGAGCTGATGGTATCATCGCAGCCATCACGGTGTGGAGAAGTGCGTGTGAACAGCAGGTCACTGGTTTGAATGTCTGGGCCAGATGGCAAAATGTTGCTGGAGAAAGTGAATGATTAAAGGGGGAATGTTAGCTTGCCTTGGATTTTAGAGGTAAAGGCCATATGGTCGCATGTGCTATCAAATTATCACGTGTCCCATACCAGGGCAAACAGGTCAATTATGAGAATTTTGTACCCAAGGCAAAAGGCATTTGTATACAGTATATGAGCTGTTTTATATTAGGAATTAGTTTATAATTTATGTATTTGTCCCATAACTTGGCATAAAAGTCCTGTACAAAAACAAACAAAAAAAAAAAAAAAACGTTATAAACAAGGACAGGATTCATTTAGCATTAAAAGCATTGGTAAAAAAAAAATAAGTGACACCGTGATTTAAATGTTACAGCTAATATGAAAATTCTAAATGACTAAATGCTTTAGAAACCAAATCTAAAGTAAAAAGCTATTCTAGTACTGACTGCCGATCATTGCAAGGTGAACCAGCTCCAGATGAAGAAGCCCTGTAATCAGCAAGATTCAGCCCAGTATCCTGAGGAATTATGTTCATAGTGAACGATTCTGCACCTCATGTTTCACACACA
This sequence comes from Perca flavescens, assembly GCF_004354835.1. Classification (NCBI taxonomy): domain Eukaryota; kingdom Metazoa; phylum Chordata; class Actinopteri; order Perciformes; family Percidae; genus Perca; species Perca flavescens. Next base: position 22,800,274 of record NC_041345.1, on the reverse strand, counting down.
TTGCCAACGTTAAGAGCGAGAGTAAAAGTGTTGAGGTCGGTGTAGTGGATCAACATGTAGTGCATCTGAATTTGAAGTGGGAAACTGGAGAAATTAACAGACATAACTGTTAATGTGTGCTTTTTTAAAACTGTAACTACCAGTGATGGAGTACTCGAGTCCTAGACCCGGATTTGAGTCTAGGACTTGGAAGTTGGATGAAGTTTCTGACTACTTTTATGTGTAATAGGCAGTAATGGAGTACCTCAGTCCTGGACTCGGACTCGATTCGGACTTGAGTCGCTATTCTCTGGACATGTGACTTGACTCGGACTCGACTCAGACTCTTCTTTGGTGACTCGGACTTGGACTCGGACTTGGACTCGAACACTGGGGACTTGAGACTTTACTCAAACTCGACAGTTGGTGACTCAACTACAACCCTGGTAACCACACTGTTTCTCTATCCTTTTCCACGTGAAGAGTGTGCACATGCAAAAAAGGTGCTGGATCAAAAAAATAAGTACTGATAGCTCCCAATAAAAAACTCTGATCCTGTGGCTCTGTTGAATTACATTTTAGTGGGAGCTGTCTGTCTTTAACTGACTTTCTTTTAGTTGCCTGAACTTGCCCATACCTTAGTTATTTTGCCATAACCATGATTTCCCCCTAACTTTAACTGTAAAGTAATCCGTTAAGATTTTTAAATTGTTGCCATTGAACATTAAACAAAAACATTGTCATGCAGAATTGTCCAATATCATCATCAGATCTTATATAGGCTCCAATGTGAGCAGACCAAGGTATTATATCAGTCAAAGATACTTCCGGGTTTTTGCATTTACTTAGTTTTTTAATTTTTGCACTGGCTGTGATTTATGACTGTCAGGTCATGCAGTTTAATGTATTTGCCTGTATATTACTGATTATTTACAGTCAAACACACAATGTCACATCCTTTGACTGTCAATCAAAACTCTCAACAACCAATTCCACGCTTAACAACTTTGTTTCTCAAAATGACATTATCTGAACCCAATATACAGCAGGATGACATTATATGTGTTGAAGTTACCAGCACTATTTCTGTTTACGTCATCTCATTCCCATGCTGTCCTGGCCTGGCACCACAGATCCTTACATGTGGCCCACCATCTTTTCCTGAGAGTTCAGTTCAGAGGAAGGCCCCTGTGGGATCCTGACTTATCTGCAGGCCTTGGATAATGCTTGATGGAAATCAGGCTCCATCATGGCCAACAATCTGCTCCACAGAGGGCTCCTGGCCCTGTGTACTGGCCTGCACAGAAAGAGTTTCTCTCAGCGCCAGCACATGCTGATGGTTGCTTACTAACCCTGGGTCCAGATGCCAAGGCATCTGCCTGCAAATACAATGTAATGCTGGAGCCCTTTGGACCAGGCGGACTGGCCAAACCCCAGCAGACTGGAACCACCAGGGGCTGGTCCCCCAGCCTGTCTCCCTGGCTTATGGATGTGTCCTCTAAGAACTGCAACAGCTTTATTTCATTCACTCAATCAGGACACGTTTATGAATGACATAAATGAAGGGCATTTATGTTGATTGATATGATGCAACAGACATTTGAATTAATTCATTACATTTTTTATGTATTATGCAAATGTGTTCTGTTTTTATGCAGTCCCACTTGTTACCTTGCAAAGTTATCAGATTGTAAAATATCTTGTGAATCTTTTATAATTTAATTAGCAAAATACAAGGGCATACCTTAATGGAATGCAGCCATTATTAAATGACATTATTGGTTACACTTGTGCTTTTTTTGATGTTGTGACAGCATGTCTGAATGTCCGTCCTGAAAAATGTCCTCCAATCCTGGTAATGCCTAATAATTTCCAATATACCCATCTGGACAGAACCAATTCCTGTGACACAAATACATAAAATTAGTCAGGTCATTTCTATTTCCATGTCCTCACGATCACTGTTCCATTTAGCATTGGATTACATAAAACAACTATATGTGCATCAAAAATCAAAAACACAGCAAGACATCTTTCTGTGACGTGATTATTCTTTTCGCATCCATGCAGCCGTGGAGGTCAGAAGGAGGTAAAAGTAGCTTTATTTGCCCATGTCAGCATAGGTCTGCATTGGTCTCTGTGCAAAAGTCCATGTGGAGCCATTTTCCGGTGGCAACGGAGTAGTCCCGGAAGCGGAACATCGTGGATATAGACTACTGTATGTGGAGCTCAACATTACTGGCTACAAGGACTGTATACTCCGCAGAGCTGTCATCCCTGCAGTGGAAGGGGAGTTCAAGGATGCATCAAACAAACAGCAGGCCTTGGTTTCTGAAGAAACTTGCTCAGCTGGTCACCTGAGTCCACACATCATGACTGAGCTAATGAGAAGGGCCTCCATGGGTCACTGTTTGTGTCTGTGTGTGTGTGTGTGTGTGTGTGTGTGTGTGTGTGTGTGTGAAAGAGAGAGTGAGAGTGAAGTCTGGCTCTCTGCCAACTCTAACCCATCCAGGTGGTTTGATTAAACACATCACTAACACATTGTCTGTTGGCTAAGCAGAGGGGCCTCAGAGACAAAGTGAAGGTTAAAGTAGAGGAATTACTGTACACATAGAGTAGAAGCTAATCTGATATTTACAGTATGCCATGGGGCTGCTGAACTACAAACATTGAATTCACTTCTTCCTCTTCTTGCATCTTTCTTAAGGTGTTCAGTGTGAGTCTTGCTTATTTTATTAACTCAACACGTGATAAGTAGCAGAATCACTTTGTGCCAGTGTGAATACTTGTGTTATTTTAAAGCCTCTGAACCTCATGACTCATGCTATTGCACCCTGCTTGCACTTTAAGCTTCAGCCAGTTTCAACAGTTTCAACTTTATTGGAAACTGTTTAGGAGAGGGCAAGCACTACCTGACAGGTGATTGGATAAACCATCTGTCTATGTTGTCTGCCATTGTTGTTTTGAACGGCCGTCACACACGCCTAAAACACGCCCGTATAGCTGCCAGAAGTTTTTCACAGGACACTGATTAGTTCGGTCCCCTGCTGTCCAGACGCAAACGCATTACTTCAAGCCTAACTAGATGGATTTCATGTGATTTGTGAACCAGCGATTCTTGCGCTATCTTGTGATATCGCCAGCTGTGATGATGATCAAATTATTTTTCCTATTTAAGAGATGTTATTTTCATTGATACAAGTTGGCAAAAGTGGCATATATACGGTTTTGTGTGCCGTATTGAAATGAAGTGGAAAACCGCTACACTAACTGTCACTGTGCCGATTGGGTTTTGGGTCACACCCTCTCTGCACTGTGCTCTGAGTCCATCTTGCAGCAAGCACCGCTCATCCTAATGTGAAGAGAGTTTCTCTCATATTTCTCTCATTCTAGATACAATCAATTGATTCTTCCCATCTGTGAGTACAACCCTCATTCCCCAGTTTGATACTCAGTGGTCCAATTCAACAACACAAAAGGACTTGACAGTGTGACCTTTGTGCTCTGTCAGTTGATCATGTATGTGGTGGGGTCTGCTGTGTTTTGTCATCCCCCAGCCAACATCGTTTTTCTTGTAGTTCATCTCAGCTAATGAGACAGATGGCAATAATTCAACCATTCTTCAGGATAGCAGCTGGAAAAATGAATTGTTCATTTAATGGGACGTTAGACTCCATCTTTTTAAAAACCTCTAAAATTCTGATTACAGATGCACATCAGCAACTCAAGATGTACCCCTGACTTTATCTCATTTCAATATTTTCAATATGCTGAGGGAATCAAGAGTGAAATCATATTCATAAACTCTTCCCAGACTCTAGATATAATCTTGTCCAGTATTTACGTGGTAAAATTGGGAAATGGATTGTTTTGCATGGCTTGTCTTTGTATGCCCACCTTCTATGAAGTCATACATATATACTTTTCAAAGAGGAGTGAGAGGTAATGAATTTGTCACACTACAAAGCACACAGATCACAGAATTAGTCCTTAATTATTGTTTGAATCAAATGAAGATTGGTCTGGTCAGTGAGCATAGTGAAAGAGTTAATATATTCATCTACAGAGATTTACTTTAGGGTTCCACAAATGAGTTAATTCAGCTCAGAGTCAGTTCTCACACTTATTAAGTGCTTGTGGCATTAATCTCTCTTGTCCAATTACGGGTCATGTTGCCATATTATACGGGGCTTCAGTGAAAAGTGCTCATGGAAAGCTATCATTGAAACACTGCAGTTGTTAAGTGCACCATGCTGAGATGGAGCTACACAGAGCATTTAACCCAGAAAGACCTTCAAATTCAGCTTTTCATTGGAAAAGAATGCATGGCAGGAAATATATTACATAGATATCTACTTAACTACATATTCTTTCTGAGTATCCAATGAGCCATGTTAGTGTTCATATTGTTGAGGTTAAGAACCAACAGAGAACTTGCAGACACAGTTATTAACAAATGTGCAGTAATAACTGAAATATGTTTTCTGCATCTTCATAGTATCCATATTATCCACTTCATCGTATTATCCATAGTCAGTGTATCAGCTACAGTAGATGGACAGGGGCAGCAGCTAAATGTATTTTAAACACCTAAAGAAAAGCCCACCTAAAGAAATCTATATCAGTTTAAGTGTGCGCTATATTAGAATATTTTCACCGCTTCACTTTGCCATCAGACAGCCCTTTCCAACAGGGAACTGAAGCCGTTATCTATGCTCTAAAAATTCAGGTCCCCGTCGGAAAGGGCTGTCTGACAGCAAGGTAAGCAGTGAAAATATTCTAAATATAGCGTTCACTTAAACTGATATTGATTTTTTTTAGGGTGTCTTGTAGTATCTGAAGATTTACAACTTTAAGCTTAGGTTTCTGCAAGGGGTTCAGATGAACTTTAGGTTACCCCACTTTTGCTGAAACATCTGGAAAGTGTTATCAGTGGGGCCCCCTTAAAACAGAGATGTCTTCGTTGGACAAGTTACATGTGGATCGTAGCTATTGGCCAATATTCTTGCTCCTACCCCCACATCACCACGTCTTATGTTATACAATGCACAGAATATATACCATGTTTTAACAGCAGAACTTTAGAGCGACCATTTTGAGATTGGGGTCGGTTGTTTCTCCAGATCTTCTGCAGGGTTTGTAAATTGATGCTGAATTCTTTGATGTAATAAACTTTTATAATTAAGAACAGTGTCAGCGGATTTCCTCTTCCATACATCATCACAGCATCGCTACTAAAGATACCACAGTCTAAAATTTGTTTAGCTGCTTCCCCGTCCACAGCAGTAAATTGCTTAACATCTGTCTAGGTAGTCCAGCCTGCTTCTCCAAACTGGGGTTATGCCGTCTGCCATCTACTGTAGCTAATACACTGACTATACGCACAACCGGCACATACGGGTACTTCGCTAAAAATCCACACTCAAATGTGTGTGGATTTTTGTCTTGTTAAACAAATGGTTTGTTTTATACACATGTCTAATGTTTATTGTATAACCTTGCCTGAACCTGAGCGTTCACGATACCTTAATAAACTAAGGTTGATTGCCGTCATGTCCCCTGTCTTCCCCTGTATCAGTAGATCAATGACCTAACACGGTGACCACATACTGCTAAATGTAGAAATACATATCAGATTTAATCACTAATTGTTAGGCTGAGTGTCAGCTGTAATTAATCAACCTGTTATTAATAACCAACTGTTCGATCTATAAGCTGAGATTTCGTTGGAGACGACAGTCTGATGCTGCTGAACTGTTAGCAGCTTCCCACTAAAGCTAACGTTAGCTATCCATCAGTAGTAACTGTCACCAGCATAATTTACCACACTGACTGACAATATAAAAAAAAATATATATTATATTATAATAATATATACAATATTATAAAGCCGATGATGCTGGTCTGATCTATACCCTGGAGCCAAAGCCCATCTATCAGGATCTATTTTAGGACATGGGAAGAGAACAAATCGAAGACCGGGGTTTTTGGATGTATTGTTGGTGCAACAAACTACTCAGCAACCTTTCGGTAAAGTTATTAAGTTATTAGTTTGTTTAAAGTAAAAGTTTGGAGCGATTTACGTTTACTCTGTCGTTACGCTGTTGTCGTGTAAGGTTTTTATGTTTTCCCATAAAAGTGGGCGTGAATCTGTTTAAAGATATTCTATGACGTTGTGCGTATGGATTAAGTAGGCTACCTCATACAACCCCACTTTAAAACATCCAAACTATTCCCTTAAATTATTTTACTGTATGGTAACAAAATGGTGATAGTTATATATGGATTTCACAGCAGCATTTCACATTGTCCCTGATTTGAGCTTTAACTTGGCTGCAAATGTGGAAAAAGTAATCAAGATTAAAAGTTTTATTTTCCAAGAGTCCCAGACAGCTCCAAATACAGCTGTATATTTTCAAAATGGCCTTAATATCCCCAGCAACACACAGTCCAGTACCACAATAGCACTGGCTGTGGATATTTTGGACACCACAAATGGTTTGTGATATTTTATCGGCATGTGTAGAATCATTTATCATCTTCTCTGCAATCAGCCAGCCCTCCCATCAATTCTGCAAGTCTCAGACAGGAGTGCAGAATACATAAATGCCTCTCATCGCTGGACTCTTATATACCTATTTGTCTCTGGTTCTACCTGGAAACACACAAGAGCCCAAGGCATGAGAAGCAGAGACATGGTTTTCATAGCTGCATGGATCACTGATTACATTATTGCAGTTTTGGTTCTAGATGACTTTTCGTATTCATGTGAGGTGAATCGTTGTTGTCAGGTGTTTTGTGCTGGTGAACTCTGTCCATTTAAAATGTGAGTTCAAATGGCAGTCATGTTGAATCAAGCACCGTGAGCTGCATTATTACAAACATCACAAAATTAATCATTGCTGAGAGGAGAGTTTAAGGCTTCTATGTTTGGATTCATAACTGAATGTAATTGTGTTCCTCACAACTGTGTGCTTTTTAAGGCTTGAGAAGGGCTCTCAGCCCCGCTCAGCAATTGGCGTTAACATTTGTCTGATGGAAACAATGTCAGAGTGAAAACAAAACTCTTATTTACTGTCAGAGTTTTAAAGTGTGTTTGCCAGCAAGTCAAACTTCATAAAAGAACTGGAGTTTTTGTCACCTTTTCTAGATTTTAATTACCTGCATTTTTACTTCAGCCTTCCATGACTTACCGGTGGGCCAGGCATTACAAACTTGCTGTGCAGCCAGACATAGTTTAAACCTACATAACTGTTATTTTATATTTGGCGGAATGATGCCGCCATAAAAAACACGGGAACCTTGGGTTTAAATACTGTAATAGATTAATTTGAGAGCTGATAGCTTATAGAGTATATACAGCATGTAATACTGTCAGATTGTGTGAAATAAGATGAATTTTCAAACTGAAGCTGTTTAAGGGTAAATATAAGGGGGGAACTGGACTTAGAGGTCGTGCTAAAGAGGAATAGATATTATTCATTCATTTTGTCTTTTATTTATTTATTTATTTTTTAACACATACCCATGTCTTTATTATTATGGCATGTATAGCAGAGCTTATGATTCTACTTACCACTATCACTACTACGCTAATTTATTAGTCAATGATATGTTGTATCATTCCATTATTTACTATTTTATTTTTTGTTAATTTAGTATTTATTTCCCCTCTGGGACTGGTCTGTCACATGAGCGCCCCCTGCAGGCCCCTGCAAACTTGAGTGGGTGTACCCCGAAATGCAACCTAACCCTAACCCTAACCCTTACCAGTCTGCTGTCACCTGTCTCCTCGGTAGGTCAACCTGTTAATTATCTTCATAAAAGTTTGTTTTTGTTGGTAAACGTGTATTTTCAAAAGCACAGTATGTGTTTCTGTGACTATTTCCTTGGCCGTGTGTGATTTGTTGCTGAGTAATTTGAGCTCCTGATAGCGGTGACTTTGCTAGCTTGATTGTTTTAATGAGTCACAGAGGTCACCTCGCGTCAGCTCCTTAAAAAGTTTCCGTGGTGTAGTTCGCTAACCAGCAGTAAGCTGACGTTAACATACCAACTTTAAAAAAAATATTATCTGGAGCAAGTTACCACTAAGTTGGCTGTGTTAGACATCATTTAATTCAGCTGTTATTGGAGTTAATGGCTTGTTGTTCGAGCTTCGTGACACAATGTAAGAGAGTTACACAGCTGCTAGACGGGATTGATTTTGTGTTAAGAGACATGTGGGGCTTGAGAGCAATAGCTGTTATGTTTTATATCAGGCCTATTTTGTTATTGTTACAAAATTATTTTATTTTAACTAAAATAAAAGTTAAAAAAATAAAATTGAAGAAGCCTAGCTACATATATCTTCATTCACAATCTAGTTATAATTTTGTCACCCTTGTCCTTACTGTAATTTCACGTTAATCTATGGTACACACAACATCTAGGCTATTGCATGTAAAGCCCTTTGAGATAAATTTGTGATTTGAATAAAATTGACCAGCGCTGCAACGATTAAGTCGACTTATCAACAGAAGATGTTGTAATCTATGTTGTTAATCGAATAATCATCCAAGTAATAAAAAAAAAGGCAGATAATGCTGTTTTGCCTCTCAAATATGGACATTTCCTCCTTTTTCTCAGTTTTAGATTATATTAAACGGAATATCTTTGGGTTTTAATAATAATAATAATAAATTGAATTTGTATAGCGCTTTTCATGGACTCAAAGTCGCTTGGGTTAGTTTTGGACAAAACAAGACATTTAAAGACATCACCTTGGACTTTGAGAAAAGGGATGGACATTTCCCTCTATTTTCTGACATTTATTGGACCAAACAATTCATCGATTAATCTAGAAAATGATCTGCAGATTATTTGATGATGAAAATAATAATAGTAAATTGCAGCCCAATATTGTCAGTCCTGGAAGAGGGCTCCCTCTTCCCAAGGATTCTTCCCTTTTTTTTCATTCAAGGTTTTTTTGGGGGAGTTTTTCCTTTTGTCTGAATCAATGGTCTAATGATAAATTAAAATTGACTTGAATAATTTAGTCCAGACATCGGATATACTGGAATGGCTCATCCACTCACACAATATGTTATTCTGTTATACATGTACATCAAGTGCACCCTTTTACAACAAGGTGGCCCTTTTAAACTGTCCATGCTCCACCCACTGATTAGCCATGTTAAAATGTTTCTTGTCCTGTTTGTTAAAGAAGTATGCATATTAACAGTCCCATTATTTTGCTTCATTACAGCTTTTTGGAGGAGTGATACAGGTTTTGTGGGATGCACACTGTCTGTATCTACATTAAGCTGGAGTTTCCTGTCCATGCAGTTTGGAACCAAATTGTTTCGTCTTAAAGTTAACTGCCAGGGATTGTTTTCCTTCAGCAAGATAAGTGAGTGCTGCTAACATTCATATTGTGAGTTTATAAGTCTTGGCACTGTTGAGTTTCTGCAAACTGTTTATGTGCTTAGAAATATGGCTGCCCACACTGCTGGTATGTATATACAGTGGGGGAAATAAGTATTTGACCCCTTGCTGATTTTGCAGGTTTGCCCACTTACAAAGAATGCAAAAATCTACAATTTTAATCATATGTACATTCTAACAGTGAAAGACAGAATCCCAAAGAAAATTACAGAAAATCACATCATATGAATTTATTAAAATTGATAACCATCTGATGAGGAAAAACAAGTATTTGACCCCCTGGACAAACAGCAAGTATTCTGGCTCCTACAAGCCAGTTAGTCTTTCTTTAAGACACAGCCCCAATCCGAACCAATTATCTACATCAAATACACCTGCCTCACCTCGTTACCTGTATAAAAGACACCTGTCAACACCCAAACAACCAGCATCCAACATCACCACCATGGGCAAGACCAAAGAGCTTTCTACGGACATCAGGGACAAGATTGTTGATCTGCACAAGGCTGGGATGGGCTACAAGAGAATCGGAAAGCAACTTGAGAGAAAAGATCAACTGTCGGTGCAGTTATCAGGAAATGGAAGAAGCACCACACCACCGCCAACATCCCTCGGTCTGGGCCTCCACACAAGATCTTGCCTCGTGGGGTGTCCCTGATCATGCGAACGGTGAGGAATCATCCCAAAACCACAAGGGGGGAACTGATGAATCAACTGAAGGCAGCTGGGACCACAGTTACAAAAGAAACGGTTGGTAACACACTACGCCGTCATGGATTGAAATCCTGCAGCGCACGCAAGGTCCCCCTGCTCAAGAAGAAACATGTACAGGCCCGCATGAAGTTCGCCATTCACCACCTGGACGACTCAGAAGAGGCCTGGAAGAAGGTGATGTGGTCAGATGAGACCAAAATAGAACTTTTTGGCCTCAACTCAACTCGTCGTGTTTGGAGGGCAAAGAACACAGAGTAGAACCCAAAGAACACCATCCCCACCGTCAAGCATGGTGGTGGCAACATCATGCTTTGGGGGTGCTTTTCAGCCAAGGGGACGGGACAACTCCATCGTATTGAGGGGAGGATGGACGGGGCCATGTATCGTGGAATTCTGGACCGACATCTTCCCTCAGTGAGAGAGCTGAAGATGGGTCGAGGATGGGTGTTTCAGCACGACAACGACCCTAAGCACACTGCCAAAGCAACAAAAGAGTGGCTGAAGAAGCAGCACATCAAGGTTCTGGAGTGGCCTAGCCAGTCTCCAGACCTGAATCCGATTGAAAATCTTTGGAGGGAGCTTAAAATTCAAGTGGCCAGGCGACAACCTCGGAACCTGAATGATTTGGAAGCTGTCTGCAGGGGAGGTGGGCCAACATCCCTGCCGAAATGTGCACAAACCTTGTCACCAACTATAAAAACCGTTTGACATCTGTGCTGGCCAATAATGGATTTTCTACAAAATATTAACATGCTGTTTGTCCAGGGGGTCAAATACTTGTTTTTCCTCATCAGATGGTTATCAATTTTAATAAATTCATATGATGTGATTTTCTGTAATTTTCTTTGGGATTCTGTCTTTCACTGTTAGAATGTACATATGATTAAAATTGTAGATTTTTGCATTCTTTGTAAGTGGGCAAACCTGCAAAATCAGCAAGGGGTCAAATACTTATTTCCCCCACTGTATATATATATATATATATATATATATATATATATATATATATATATATATATCTCTATGTGCAACATTTGTAGTGGTATGAATCGTGGTTGCATGACTTGTGGCTGAGCTTAATTGAGCAATTTTTTGGGTTGTTTTTAGGCATGTGCATTACGATGCTTTCATGCTGTTAATTTGTGCAATGATGAAAAATAAAATAAAAGCTGATAAAGTTATAAGTGCCTGATTGGTTTTACATTGCACTCCAGGTGGTTGTTGATTTGTTTCCTCTCAGCTTACAATGTAAAAACAGCCAGTTGAGTTGACATAATTACTTTCTATAATATGGGTTACTATTTTTATTATTTCCTGTCCATGCAGCTTGGAGCCAAAGTGGTACTTTCCGGAATTATCTCTCAGCTGATACCCCGACAATTGCTGATTCACTTCAACAAGGTAAGGATCTACTGTATCCATTTAATATGTAGCATGGAATTGGGACACAATCTTGGCTCAGATTAGTCAATGTCGATGTGCTTGTAAATATGGCTGTTTCTGCTGCTCTTGTGTTGCTGCTGTTTTGAATGTACAGATTTGCCATGGGATCAATTTTGTATTTGTTGTTGTGAGGGAGCTCATTTTTCTCTGGCTGTGGGTTGTGTCAAGTGCAGTATGATGCTTTCAAGCTGTTGATCTTTGCTATGATCAGTTATAATTAAGGATGTTGTTTCTGTTTTGTAACCAGCCCTAAGACTAAGGGGCTAAGGGCTACTCAATGTTGGCTTTGAGGATGTAAACGTTAGTGTATTTCTTGCCACATTTTTTTGTAATATTTGGACAATACTTCCAGTTCTTCATAATAATTCCCCCGTCATATCTGAGGATTTTTGAAGGTTTTTGTGTCTGTGGGGTTCTTCCAAAAGTCTCTCAGCTGACGCTCGTCAATCACTGATTCACTTCAACTATGTGTTATTTCTTGTGTTAACATACAAATTGTGAGTGTATGTCTTGGCTCTGTTGAGTCACTGTTTGCTGCTCATGCTGCTGGTTTATTTTGTTGCTCTCGACAGATCTGCTTCTAGTTGATTTGGTGGCTGTCAATTTGAGCTCTTATGCTGCTGTTATGTATGTGCAGTATTTGTGATATTTGGTATTAATTGAATTAATTTTCTAGTGGTGATAGACCTATATTAATCTTTTTTAGCCTGTGTACTATGACGCTTTCGTTTGTGCAGTAATAGAAAGACGAATACTGATGTTGAGTGTTATGCGCTGAATTGATTTAATTTTTTTCCTGTTTCTTCTCACTACTCACTGTAACCAGTCTTTTCGTTGAGGTTATTTTGTACACTTGCTTTTGACCTTTGCCTTGGACAAAGACTAATTTACAGAATAGTTTTCTGTAACATTGGCTTCACAGGAAACTCATACAGCTTAGGTAGTCACCTTCACATCTACTCGCCTTAACCGGAAGCATTAGAGAAATGTTGGAACTCCAATCAGTGTGAATGTGACAGCTTAATTTACTGTTGTATCATAATTGCAACTAAACTGCAGAGCTTCCGCTTTATGCTTTTACACTGCTGCTCCACTGCCAATCTGAAGCTCATAGCCATGTACTGATGATGATCATCTGCTCCTTATCAACACCACAAATATTCATAAGAACGGCTTGTCTGCCTCCAATGTGTTTTTGTGATTTTAATATGCATAACTTATCAGTTCAAGCTTTCCGCTGCATGTCAAGTGGATTGGTGGGTTCAGTTTGATTCATCTAAGTTCACTGTAAGCTGTTCCTTTTTAATGATTAGAGGCACTTTGTTGGAGGACATAGTGCCCAAGGTCTCAAGATCAACGTTGAACATATACCATATTCACACAATCATCTGGTGTCTCATTTAGAAAACTGTGCTTACGATCCTTTATTAAAAGTGTACACACGCTCAAAAACCAAAAATGGCGTACGGCAAAAAAAATTGTAAGCTTGTAAGCAATGTTCCCTTTATAAATCACAGATTTCCCAGAAATGTGCGTACGTGAATCAGCCTCTTATCGCGCCCTGTACACGCCAATTTTTAACCATAAATAGTCAATGCAAAGCACCTCATGAATGCTGATCAGTATGTTAATGACCCTGGTGTGTGATTTTTTATTTGTTTTATTTTATTTTTTTATTTTTTCTTTCATTCTCAATTGTAATGACGTGGTGGGGGGAAAACAAAGAAGGGTCATTTTGGCCTGTTCTTGCACAGTGTAGGGAAACCTGATCTATAGACTACCTATATTAATAATAACTTTCAGCCTACCAGACCTATAGGATAAGATTAGATTTAACAGAATTATATTCTATCCAGACAAGCCCTAGTGATGAAGTTGGAGATTATATATCATATTTACACAAAACACTTAGCTGTCTGCCATTTCCTTCTGCAAACAGCCGGTTGCCAGGAACCCCAGAGTGGTGAGGACCTGTATTTAGATCGGGATGGCATGATTCCGGCATGTTGCCCTCTCTAGTACTGGACCCAATTCAGTACATAGATCTAAGAGCACAGCCTTAGGGGATCTAAACTGGCATATTTGCCAGTCATCGTCATGGTCCCTGAAGTCTCTTTCGCTCCTGATTCTTCCATTGCCATAGTCCTCCTGCAGTCCCATCATGCAGCATTACGCACGGGGGTCACCGCAGTATTTATATGTTTGCAACAATTTGTGATTGTTAAAGGTGCACTATGATTTCCTGCATGGTTTCAGCGCAATTTCATTTTTGTCTCAAATCGTAGGCATCTCTCCTTGATCTGCTAGCTGCCTGCCCCCTGAATACACTGTGTAAAAGCCCGGTCTCGGGAGACAACACAGGGGTCCTAACGTCAAATAAACACTAGAGACACAGGATAGGCACCAAAATACAACAAACCACTCCAGCCAATCACCGACAAGATGGTTGGGAGAGTGGGTGGGGGTTAGTGACAGTTAGTCACTTAGTTGTGACAGTTACGAAAACATGGGGGTTTCGATTTTGTGAGAGCTTAATGGCTGTATTTCCAGACTTTGACATTTGATGATGCACAGTATTTAAAGCTTTAGTGCGTAACTTTTTGATATTAATGAATATCCATTACATTCAAGCCATTGCCAAATTAGTTACTACAAAGCTAATTAAGCTAATAAGCGATCACGGAAGGTTTGTATCATGTGGAGACAGAAACTATGCACTATAGCTTTTAAGGAAGATATTTAGTTATTTACACTGTGTTCTGCAGTTCTCTTATGGTAGGGTATTTGATGGTATCCTGTATTCCATGCAGTCGGGCCATCTCCTCCTCCTGCGCTCCCCTAGTGGACAATAGGATGGTGACAGCACTGATTAAATATTTAGAACAAATTTTGATTCAAGATTTGAGTTGGATTTTACAAGTTGTTTATGGAACAATTATCACTTAGTACAAGCCCAAATAACACTTCTGGATTTAATCTTCATTAATGTGCATCTAACGTATGATATGGAGTGAAAAAATGTCTGTGAGGCATCAATACATATAAATATTATGAGTAATCATTCTTCACACATTTACTGACTTCAGTTCACCACCTCACCATCTGCTTCGCCAATTCCCTTCAAAATGTGCGTACGCATTGGTCAGAGTTTGCGTGGAGGACCGCACGTTCTCCCGTCAAGTTTGTTTTTTATAAATCACAAACTTTGCGTGGGAAGTGGCGTACGCACATTTCAGCCCCGTTTTGTGCGTACGCCACGTTTATAAAGGAGACCCCAGTTCTGTGAGAGCTGGCAGATTAATAGAATAGATTGTGTGTACAATAGAGTCACAATCATTATATCACTGTACGATGTGAGAGCATGTTTAACATACAGATTGAAATGACAGATGATTCCAAAAGGCCCTTGAGATGACCTTGTTCTTTATTAAAGGGAAGTGTAACAATGGAAATACATGTAATACTTTTTATGGGTTTCCCTTATTAAAATCCCAGTCAAGTTACATGAATAACCAATGGAGCAGAATGCCTTAGAGCACCTGCGTAACCAAGTTCGTGGACTTAGAAAATTCACGCACGACATGTTGGTGGTTTTGATCACAAAATGATCCTAATAATTAATCTCTCAATTGAAATGGTGGTTATTTGAATGATTTTGAAAACAATCAGAAAAATGTCTCAAGTCATAATCAGATTGAGAGGCTACAGTATATTGTCTCCCATAATTCTTTCACATAGCAACACAGCATTTAAAAATCGTTTAAATAACAATCAACAGGCTAAATTCTTATGTAATAAATACTTTTCAACACTGCCTTTTTCTTTTATTACTGTTTTTAATTTTGGCTTACAAAGTCCCAGCAATAATTTTCTTTTCAGTGTCTTCTCCTTTACATGTCGCTACCCAATATATTATTGCACTGATAATTGAGAGTCAACACTCTCAAATACACTATTGGTGTAGAGTTTAATTTTTGCTTAACCAGAGGCTGAGGGGAGTACCCCCAGGCATGCCCCTCATTACAGGAGCTCAGTTTGAGAGCCTAGTGGAGGTCCAGTAAGGATGGGGGGGCTCAGACCTCAGACTCCAGGCTGGATACCCTGCCCCAGGGCTTTGGCACATAGGGACTGTTGACTCTGCGCGCCACCAACACCTGCCTCCGCTCTCTGTTCCCAGGGCCTGGGTCTTCCCTGTTTCCTGTGCCATCGTAGGACCCAAACATATTGTTGTGGTAAACCACCTGCCTGTCACTCATATGAGGCAGCATTGCTGCGTTATCTGGGCAGTTGCTTGTACAGGGAAACAAATGGCACATGTCCTTAGAACTGTCATAGAAGTGGGACGGTCTGTGGGCCATTGGCCCCACATACACTGGTAAGTCTGTGTACGAGTTCAGATAAGTGGAGTAGTGTCTGTGCACCACTGTTGAGGAGGAGCGACGCAGGGCAGCGGCATTCTGCAGGATGGCTTCCCTGTAAGAGGGCAGCCGGGTGGACTCTGAGTACTTGAGCTTTTGCTTGTAGGGGTAGGAGCCCATGTGGGCTGGGTCCAAGTAGGCAGGCTCAGCAGCCAAGGGGTAGCAAGAAAGGTTGTGGCCCAGACTGCCGTATAGCTTGTGGGGCTTTGGGTTGGCCACTACCACCCGAGGGAACAGGTCAGGCATGTCTACGCGGGTGGAGGACGTGGAGGGCTTTGTTTCATCTACCTGATGGATTCTGTCGTTGCCCCACGTGGCTTTGAGGAATGAGGCGCGACGGTTGAGTTTATCCTTCCCCAAGAGTGGTACATCTTCCATTTCAGGCTCCATATAGGACTTCATACAGGAGTTGCAACTTGCGCTTCCGCCTGGATAGTGTCCTGCATTGCAGGCCATGGCAGCAGCAACAGGGGCGTGGTTGATCAGTAGGTGATTGGCCCTCAACTCAGCAAGGCAGGATCGAGGTTCATCATAGTCGGCTCTCATTCTGGGGTTTGCAGCATCAAACACGTAGCTATGGGAACGCCTCCTCCGGGTCACACAGTCAGGGGGGTAGCTAAACTTCCTCCTCAACGGCCCTTTGTGCTCCACGTAGATATCGGGCACCTGTAACTCCCTGTAAGGAACAAAAGGGGATGTGGGGTGTCGGGCCTGGTTCTCCACATACAGCCTGCTGCTGTGGTGGGGGTTAGAACCGGAGGGAACAGGGTCCCGAATAGCGATGTGAGGACTGCTGAGGCTGGAGATGGGCAGAGTCCTCTCTAAGACATGCTGACTGTTGCGGGTGGGCAGCGTGTAGCGGAGCGGGTTGGGTCGGGTCACCACTCGAGGCTTATCAAGGAGTGGCTGGGTAGAGCTGTCCCCATAATGAATTGGAAAGGTGGGTGTGAGTGCTCTCTGGGGGTATGGCGAGTGGTTGTCTGTGATGCTGGAGATATAGGGCAGACGGCCATGAGTGATTTCTGTGGTCGTCACTCTGGGTGGCAGGCCAAGCCGCACATTGTCGCCCCCTCGCCTGCTCCAGCTCTCTATTGTTTTGGTGGCATTGTCTAGAGAGTTCTCCACTCTGGCAGAGGACACCATGTCCTTGGCTGTCTGCAGCATCTTTAGCATATTGGCTTGTGTATAGTTGGTAGTGACGTCCGGAGTCTGCATGCTGCCATTGTGGTCAGTTTGCTCTACTCCATTAAAGCAGCTGTAGATGCCCTGTAGAAAGACATAAGGGTGACATCATGATCTTAAAACCTCATCAGATACCAGAATGAACCAAGAATCTATTGAACTCCTGTTTTCAATCATGTTTCGCTACAGTCACAGCGATTACTTTTGGTGAATTTCTATGAAATCTCTATTACTGAGCAAATGAGGTGAAAACAAATATATGGAAAACTGTCAGTGCAGAAAGAGATTCATTGTTGTTTCTGGTAGGTGTATGCTCTTGTGTTGAAATGTTGTTGTGCACACAGCTTGATCTTTTAAAACAGACAGACCTATAAATGAGTTGCAGATCATGCACTTACCATATTAGTTTCTCCGTTTTTATTTCACCAGCATTATTTTAAATTGTCTGTCTGTTTGGAATATCTAATCCTACGTCTGACTACTGTCGACACATAGATTAAGGTTTTTTAATGGAGCAATTTAAATTCAATTACTCAGGAATCACGGCCATTACAACATCCATGAAGTCCTTTTATTGCTTTAAACTAATTTGATTTTAGGTTCTGTTTTTATTGTTGCTGGCCTTGACCTATTATAGTTGTGTGCTGATTTGACCTACTGGATTTTTAAACCTGTCTTGAAGGATACCTCACAAAGAGATAGCAGACTTTACAACTGCGTTTTTTATTTATGTAGCAAGGCCGTCCCTATCCGTAACTATAACATCCTCTGCAACTTCTGTCTTCAAAAAGTGTTTTGTTAGTTGGGTAGAATTTAATTAACTTTAAAACAACTGAGTGGATACTATAAAATGAGACTTAATCCTTTCCCTGTAACGATAATTGCAAAACTACTTCAGCTGTTTCCCATGGAAAATACGTCAAGCGTTAATGGCGTGACACAAGATGTAGATGTTACCTTTTTAAATGTCATAGACCACATATTTAAATATTGTATGACGATAATAAAATAGGCCTAAATTGTAGCAACATGTCTGCAGTATTTCATATAGGAATGACTTACTCTACTGATAGCTAGGAGAAAGTCCAGATGCTCTGATTTGCGGACTGAATGTCGTAATTTCCAGTAGAGCAGATGTTCCCAAGCAAAAACCAGCAGGCTCAGGCCCATGGCCACAAGCAACATGTAGAAGACCCCAGCCATGTTGTCAATGTCCAGCTTACTGCTCATCACCTCTTTCTTCTCATTACGGCAGATGCCTGTGAGCCAGACAGTTTGCAGTTTTTGTGTGTCACCTGTAAGTGAGGAGCAAAGAATACATACTTGAGCATTATTTGCGTCACACTAGTATTATTTGGGGACTTTGAGTGAGTAATGAAACACCCTCCAGCCTAGCATGAAATGCATTTGCATGGGATAATGAAATTCTCTAAAATAACAATCACCCCAGGTACAACTGAATAAGGTTATGCAGAGCTTCTGTTTGTGATTTAGTGAATCCAAAATAAATCCTGACGTATTAAAGTAGACAGCAGTTCTTGAAGAGAGGTTATAATTGCTGCCAAAATTTGCACATAAACTAGTATAAAGCAATGATTCCCATCTTTTCAACTTGTGACCCCTAAAACAAAACTTCTGTATTGTTTGTATTATACATGTTTATATTTACATGTTTTATTTATACTTCTATGTTTAATCTTATTCTATGAGTAATATCCAGACTGTGTAGTGCTTACATGTAATGGGGCTATACAAGCTCTTATTCAAATCACTTGTGTTGTCGGCTGTGGATGTTTAAGTTTGATCTTTGTGATGTTCTTCCTGTCTTTTATTGCACTATTCAGGAGTAAGGCTCCTAATTTCATTGACAATAAAGGCTTTCTATTCTAGTATGTCTATTTTTGAATCCTTACCACCAGTTATATGCATACTGGTTTGAAGACTGAAACACTGAAGAGGTAAATGATTTAGTAGTTCACAAGCAAATAAATTAAGATTAGAGGCAAGTCGGAAACAAAAACAACTTTATGAAGCAAATTTCTGCCAAAGGTGACCAGACTTTTGCCTGAGGCTTCAAAACAACTCTACAGAGGAGCTTAGGTTAGCAAAATGTCACATTTCAAATCCCCTCTTGAAACTTGGTTTTATTGACATGCATGAGCATGAGTTTTCCTATAATAATATTCTTTATCCTACATTTATACCCATTTCCCCCTTGCTGCTTTCTTGTTCTTTTATCTATGGAAGCTGTATTGTATCATTATTGTACATTATAGACTTTTTATCATTCTTCTTATCCATTTATTCAAGTTCATGGAGAGTATGTAATTCCATTTATTTTAGCATTACTGGCAATATTCTGTGATAATCAGCATATGTTAAATATATACTATATGAAGAATTTACCATCAGCCAGGAACTGGAGCAGTGCCAGGTCGATGGGTCGTTTCCAACGTGAATCCTTTTGCAGGGCGATGCCATAACCAGTGGTGGCAAACACTTTCCCACTGCCAATGGTCACCAGCTTGCAGCCCTCATCTTTGCCAGCCATGTAATTCAGCACAGCAGCATCATAGATAAAGGCATCCAGTTTCCTAGCAAGGTAACGAAAATTTGTTTTACTTAAATGGCCATTATGTAACAGTTTGGCTCTGCTTTAGCTCTGAGTTCCTCTGTAAATATATTTTTTATGAGCCTTGGCTGACACTTACCCTGTTTTGAGGCTGTTAAGGGCATCCTCTACTCCCTTCTGGTTGTATTTGACCATGTGGGAGTGCATCTCAGGGTAGTTACTCCTTATGTTGCGCTCTGTGCTGCCATTTGGGACTGTACCAAAGCGGAATGGAGGGTACTGTTCCTGTGGCTTTTGAAACTGTAGAGAAAGGTAGAAGGATTGATAATGACAAAAATGATCTGTGATATTGATTGATTGCACATGTAATTGGATATATCACCAAATTTCAGTTTGTCCCATCACCCAGATAGTTGTCTCGTGACTTCATTAGAGTGCACTTTTCCATCATTGAGAAGCACCATACAAGCTGGATGGCCCCGATAAAAAGCTCTGACATAAGATATTAATACAATCACATTCACCACCTTGTGATTTCTGCAAAGTGCATTTGTGCTAGTTATCCTACACACCTTTACACATCTAACTCTACAACTCAAAGACCAAACAGTCAGACACTGTGTCCAAAGAAATCCAAATGTCCTTGTCTTCAGTAGGAAATGAACATTTTATCCTTTTGCTTTTGGCAGTTCTATATGCATTTAATTAGCTGTGAGGACAGGAAGTGAGACGGGGCGGAAATGCAATTGACAAAACTGGACTTTTTCATTAACCTTATGCAAATATCTTCTCAGTACATTAGCAGAGGGACACTTTGAGCTGAAGTTTGTGTATAAGAAAAGCGGCAATATCATCTGGACATCTTAAATGAACTGGACCTCATCTGAATTTTGATATTGCACCTTGTGCAATCTCTTGAGGTCAAGTTTATATTTGTATAAATGAACAGTATATGAGTGTTTCCTGATCTTCAACCTCTTGTTTTTTTTATTTACACATTGCACATTATATACAATGTAAAAAGATAGAATATATTATTTGCAAGGGAATGTGAAGGAGAATGGCCAAAAACACTCCAGGGACTTCAAAAGTGGCATTCTCCAGGCAGCCATTATTCACAACAATGTAATATACACAATTTGTATGTATGTATCAATAATTATGCACACAAATCAAGAACACTGATTCATAATACATGCAAGTATAAACAAACCCCATGATTAACATAGTAAGGGTATACATTCATGTGACATGGCCTAGAGTCTTCACAAGACAACATGACAAAAGAGAAAATAAACATACATAGAAAAAGGAAAAACAAGCATTCATCATAATAGGCCTTTAGACCTGTATAACAAAGGAAATATTGGTTAGTTACATAGGCAGTTTATATGGAAACTATTGGTTGGTTAAAAGAAGTAATTTTAAGGCACTTTTAAACTGCTGTGAAGACAAATATCCATAGACAGTAAAATACATAGATCAATAGATCCCATTGCTCTGGATGGAGACCAGTGAAGGATATTAGAAGCACTTTTCCGGTGATGGCTGAGCGTTACTGCACAGCCTCCAACTGAGCTTGAAGACGTAGATGTGACGCGAGCAACCTGTCTGAAAGTTGTAAGTCTTCTGGTAGCTGTGCCAAGAGAAATCTCAATTATTCTGAATCTTGCAGAGACGGAGAGTGTAGGTATATGTAAGGAGATAACATAGGCACAGGCTAATTATTGCTAACTAAAATGCTAGTTAACACTAGTAATTAAACTTAAACAGCTAATGTAAGTCAAAACTGCGAGCTTCTCCTGTACTATATACGGTAATTCCTCTACTATGCGACAGAAAGTCGCGTGGTTATGACACAATCGTTAGCCTATTTTTACAGAAACGTCTGCTACGGAGCCATAACGTGAGGTACAAGGTAATGGAGCCTTTTATACATTGTCGTATACATTGTCATCAAAATGAATGGCAGTCAATGGAATGCTAATGGCGGGTGAGTGCTTGTCAAAATGACGCCATAGGAGGTACGCGTTGTGGAGAGAGGCTTACTCCCTTGCAAATATCTAGCAATCTGCATCAGATTGCTTTAAGTGAAGATAATTACTTTTTTAAATTTTGACATCTGCTGAAGTTTTTGTGGTTTAACTGCCAGCCTGTCGTAGTTGATAACAGCATAAGTTATTCGTTCCCTGGCCTGTTTTGTTGCTGGAATGAGGTCTGGTCTCTTATTCCTTAGAAATTCAGAGAACTCCTCATTTACGTAAATTGTAGTATTCTTGAGATGAGCTCTTGCCTTTGCAAGAATGAGATCTTTGTCTTGTGTCTTAAGAATTTCATCACAATTTTCTCTTGCTTTTCCAGAGTTCTGTTTCACATTTCCAGTGCAGCAAGCTTTTTCAATTTCAATGGATCAATTTTCAGTTGGCTTTTTAAAAACTCTCTAACCTTCTGTTCAGTATCTGACCCCAGACTCATGGACATTTTCTTGTATCATAAGTTGATTCTGATATTCTAACTAATGCATTTTGGATATGATGTCTTTGCTTTCAGAGTTGATAAACTGAGACTGCATTCTTGATTCAAATGAACTAACTTTCTTCTCCATCTCTCTCAAGTCATCAATTTGGGCTTGAGAGAATTGAAGGCTGGATTTGACCTCCTGAACCTCTTTCAGGATTTTGTCAATTGCGGTATTTGTATATTCCAGGATCATCTCAATGAAGGACATGAAGTTTGCCTCTTGTCTGTTAAGCATTTCCACATTGAATAACTTACGCTGTTCCATCATATCGCTCATGGTCTCCAATAGAGTCCTCATCATTAGAGATGTTTTTTCTGTTTAGTGCTACGGGACATGTTTACCTATTGTTAAAATTGCGATGGATGGATTTTCAACACAAAGAGATCCCCTGGGACCTTGTTGATCCAAAGTGTTGTTAACCACCTCTGTGGTTAAGGTTGGGGTCATGCAACTAAACCTACTCGTTTAGTGTTAGGGAGAGATTGTGTTCATACTTGAAATAAACCAATGTTGATTGTTGGAAGGAAACAGGATGCAAATCATCGTCTGTGGTGTCAAAGTCTCTTTATACAACCAAATATGCTACAACTTCCCCTCTTAAAGGTTCTGCAGTGCTACAACAACATTGTGGTACTTGAAGTCTGAGAGGAAACTGATGATTGGCAAGATGTTTTTAAAACAACATAAACATTGTCTGTTACCCCTCCATGTAAGGCAAGGCAAGGCAATTTTATTTATATAGCACATTTCAGCACAAGGCAACTCAAAGTGCTTTACACAAAACATCAAACATTAAAAAACAAAGAGCAAAATAGTGATTAAAAATAAGAATACAAATATTAATGAATACAAATTTAATACCATATATCTAGCCTACTTAGATGAAGGTACCTCGCTCTATCTTGACAGCATGTTGCTGAAACATTTTTTGCATCCACCTTAGTGTACTACACGGATTGAATGGTCGATTTAAGAAAGGTTGGGCAAGGTCAGAGTTAACATGATGGGTTACCCCATCACAAGGACTTATAAGTTAAGTGTCTATTCTGTGGGGATGAGGTAATCATCTCGCAGTGGCCTTCTTCATCACTCCCTCCTCTGATAAAAGGTCACTCTCTGTGGCTTCATCTTGTACCTCATTTACATTTACTTCACCTGAAGGGTTCTGCACAGCGGGACAAAAAGCACTTCCACCTTGCATTCTCTCCATGCTGCCATGCAGAATGCTGTTCAATAATCTATGGACTCACTGTCAAAATGGCTCTGTTTCTTTCTCTGCGTAGTGAAATTAATGTATAATAAGAAGAGAGTTGTAAATGACTTTGCTAGAATTGTAATGAGCAGTGGACAGCTTGCTCTTTTCCTCAAATGCCTTTTTAATCCCTTAAGTTGCCTGCGAGCAAAGATTCTGGAAACCAGTTCTTGTGCTGTCGGTTTAACATGGATTTTATCGTCAATACTCCTATAAAAAACACACCCTCAGGCGAGACAAATATGCATAAGATAATACCAAACAACTATAATCGTCTGCCCAGAAAATCCACTTGTGCATTACAATTCATGGGCTTTTCACAGACATCCCAATTTAAAGAATCCAGGGATGTAATTCAATTTCACCACTTACTCTATGAACCCCTTTTTATGTTTTTCGGGGGAAGGGGAAAAGTCACAGCAATGACATTGACACTTCTGGATATTTGCCTTTCATAGCTCTACCTCACACTGTTTACACACCCAAAATAGACCACTGTGTTTTTCCTAAGCTGTACATCAAACACAACCACACACACAGGACAGTCACTGACAATGACAGAGTTCTGTACCTTTTTGTCACTCAGTCCAGAGACCGTGTCGATGTATTGCTCCTGGATCATGAAGGCTGCCAGGTTGGCTGTATAGGAAGCCAGGAAGATGACAGCAAAGAAAGCCCAGACCAGGACCATGATCTTACTGGTGGTGCCCTTTGGATTCTCAATGGGGACCGAGTTGTTGAAGACAATTCCCCACAGCAGCCACACAGACTTCCCAATAGTGAAGGTCGGACCTCCGGGATCTAGGGAGGATAAAGCCAAGAGTGGACAGGACTAGGTATTGGTCTATACGTTGTGGACAATGTTGGAGGAAATGCACTCATCACTGTACAATGGCGATGCTACCTAAATGACAAAACAAGTAGTTCGTCATCGCCTTTCAAAATTACGCATGTACTATTCTTTTGATCTGCTGCCTCTATGGAAAACATTAGACAACTTCTTGGTTAATGTTGGGGAAAAATTATCTTCAAGGTTTAAATAAAACACCCATTACCGTTTGTGGCAAAAAAGGATGCTAACTGTGTCACACTTTGTATGCTTAACCATCCAGGCTTTTTGGCAGTGTAAACTCACGCTAGTGTCACTATTCATATGAGTGAGGAAACATAAATGTAGGTTTTGAACAAATCACCAAAGCTTCTGATTTTTTGGCAAGGATAGTCTCTTGAATCTGCTTTATCCTCCTTTTAGTTTATATCAGGTGTTTTCTTATGTAATTAAATTAATTAGGGCTAAACCGAATACTTCAAAGCTTCTTTCATAATGTTAACATTTAAATTCTAAATCAACATTCAAATGCTGTGCAGCTTTTTGTTTTGTTTATTCATTCTGTTTAAATCCGGTATTTCTGCACAGTTGCAGATAAAGATTAAGCTACACTAATTTTATTAGTATTATACTATTTGTAGAATTAGGTTCCAGTGACTGCTGCTTTCTCTAATGATCCAAACATTTCTAATAACTCCACAACGTTATTTCTCTCGAAGCATAATGTTGCTATAAGCCTAAGGACACAATTTTTATTACGTCATTATTTTATGGCCTTATTGGATTAGTCTGCTGGCTACATGTATTAATGTGGACAAAACTGAGGACTTATATTTATTAAAGAAAGTTGAGTTAATAAAAAAGACCAAATGGTAACACTTTGTAATAACCATCATTAATACATATAAATTGATAGTTATTAAACTTTAGTTAATAGTTATTTTACTGTTAACAGTAAGATGAGGATTTATGTTTACAAGTAATTTTATAATTTATGTTGTCATTAATTTAGTGTAATACATTTAGATTGTTTTGGCAACAGCATGCTTTTTGTTCATGCCAATAAAGCTATTTGAAGTGAGGATTTTGTTGGTCGATGACGTCATAAAATATGACATACGAAGCTTCATTGGAAAACCTAAATAGAAGCTTTGAATGTAAAAAAAAAAAGACATTCGGTAAAGCCCTAAAAGTACTGTTAAAAAACATAAAAATCAAATCTGTTTGTGTAACTATAATGCTCTGCCAGTTTTGTAGGTATATTGTACACATTTCAGTTTAGATATAACCGAGTTTGGCTGAACTGAGGTGCTGTGTCCACAAGTCAAGCTGCTGAAATTTTGACAAAAGCTGGATTGAGTTTTTTGTCAGCACCACTGGGTATGCAGGTGTTATTGCTGTACTATTTCTATGCAAATTGGAATATGCCAGTGTTGCCATTACAATGAAGAGAGCTTGCATCCAGATGTCAGCAGACTGCTATACAACCACACAACAACAGTGGAACAGCTGTAATGTTTGGTAGTCTGAAAGATGACTCTGTTCAGGTAAAACTCGGTTACATGTATAAACTAAAATCTATACAACCAATTTGATGTCATTTTTGACATTGCTAAATATTTAATTTATTTATATATTTTGGCATCTTTTTTTTAGGCAAAACACCCTAAAAAAATAAATCCAAAGATGAGAAGCCTCGTCATTCTCTATCATAAGATGTTTTATAGACCACATGGTTTCAAAATGAAACAGCAGTGTCTCAATTTTCCAGGCATCGATCCAATATGTGGCCACTGTAAATAGGCTTGGATTTCACATGTTCTCTAAATCCCCTCAGTGTCCATCACCTCTGTATGTGGAAGTTCAGGGATGCCAATATTAAAATAAATTAATTTATCACATACATTGTTTTTGGCAATGGGTTACGTAGTACCTACAGTATGTTATCTTTCATCTTTTCCAGTTAACAATTTAGGCAGTTTTTGAAAATGTGGAAGGTTAGGGTTGTTGACCTAGAGCAGTGTACTCGTTGATACCGAGTACCGATACGAGTAATCCATCTGGGGTCCGAGGGTGTTTTCAGACGCACAGATGATTTTGGCCTACTCTGATATTGTTGTCAATTAGAATAAAACAGTATTTTCAAAGGGCCATGCCTTTTTTCTATTCAAAGCTCAGTGCTCATGGGCTGAACATTTCCCTGAGCTAGTGTAAAAAAAAAAAAAAATCATAATTCCTTATATCAAAATACTGAGTGACGTTTAGAAAGAATGAAGAACGCAAAGTCCGATGACGTCATTCTCGTGCATATTAAAGCAGCCATGTGGATTCACCGGACCAGCAGAGAGGATGGTTTGTTTACCCAGCAGCTAAGTTCACAAGATTTTGTCCAAATTTGAAGACTCGTGGCTGTATAAGTATATAAACTCGTCTGTAAAAAAAAAAAAATAAATTAGCCATTTGCAGAGTAGCGCCGTGCATGTAGAAGGATCAGATTAAAATGTCGCTTTTCTTCATGTTTATGCATGTTAAGCTGTTGAGAGACTGGCTATGAAGTGGTATTGGGTGTGGTAGTATTGGAGTAATTTTATGATTACAAGTACATTCACACAGCATTGGACCGATACCCAATACTGGCATTGGTATTGGTTCATCCCTAATAGGAACGCATCATTTTCTATGTATGTCATGTTTTAAGTTGCACTTTTAACAAAAAACAACAAGAAACCACTACTGTTCATCAAGCAGCCGTATGCTCATCTTCTACCTTGTTGTGGTTGTGAAGAGAGGATCAGCAGATGAATGAGAGAGGGAGGCGACACTCACCTTTGGCACTGACCAGGCTGCGGTTGTACCCAACTGGACTGCAGTATTCAAAGACGAAGACTGTGATGGCCACGACCGTCAGACACATGACAAACATCATCACCCAGACCGCCGGACTGTATGGTTCTGCGGTGACAGAGGACACAGGAACACAGTCAGGCGAAAGGAAGAGCTCACTGAGATTCAAACTTCATCTGTCGGTAGCGATGAAGAAAACTACATACAAAGTATTCTACTACTATAATGCTACAGCATTACGGAGATTACATAGCTGAATTCCATCCCACAAATAAAAAGCCTATAACTGATTTATTGAATGGTCAATGAAACCACTGTAAAGGGCCAAGAATGCTCATCTGTTGACCCTAGCTATAAATTAACATACACATAACCCAAAACATTTGAGAAAATATAATATTATATAAAAAATAATACAATTGAAAAACAAATCAAAACATAAGTTCAAATGAAACATTTCAAAAATATATTAATTCAAATCATAAACCGTACAGGGTAAACAATCACAGTAAATATTTTGTAATTTAACCACTATGCTACAACAATGCCCCCTTGATGGCTAAATTGAGGACATTTTTTGCAAGCAAAGGCAATAACATCCTCATCCATACGTCTTCATTACTCCAGGTATGCATAGAGGAATTACTGACCTAAAAAGGCAGATGGTGAGACAGTCCCGTTACTTCTGGCCACCATCACACTGATCCCCGTCTCCACAAATGGCACCGAGAAGTCAATAATCTCAGATCGCTCTTCGTTTATGGTCAGCGAGCCGATGGCCATGTCTGCCCGCTTGTAGAACACCTGTGGCGGGAGGGAAGTCAATAGAGATATTTTTTAAGATGAAAGTGCGAATGCAGAGTGGATGTTTGTCAGGGCCTTATCATAAATCGGACCCCGTGTAGCAGCGTCTGACATCACACTGGACACCCGCTGCTGACCTTTGAGTTAATTTTAATCTATCAGTGAAGTCAACATACTCAGCCTTTGTCCCTGAGGGTGATATACTGTCTGGTTCTTCTAGCAGCCAGATGGACACAACTCCTAAGCCTTTTTTTCACCAATGCATTATGTAACGCATGATCAACTATCCAATCCATCTTTATTGCATTATAAGGTATTGCAGCATATAGCATAATGCCTATTACATAAGGCGTCTGCTGACAAATTATTACAAGCAGGAAGTGGTATTAATCACTGCAGGCTAAAGGTCAGTGTGGCTCTGGCTTAAAAGTAAGTGATGCTATTTTTACTAATGTTTGAACCTCTCTACAGTTCAAAAGCCCCTGTGACTGCTTTCCTAGCCTTCTCTGCCATACCACACTGTTTATCATACTGATGGAGAGCTGGTAGATTTACAGTCCAGACACTCCGCCTCATGCAAGCCATTAGCTCTGCTATGGAGGTCGATGCCTCATTGAGCACAATAGCCTTCCTGTTTTTGAAAAAGGGGAAAAAACAGGCCAACTAATGTTGTATCCTCCGAACTCCTTAAGAGGAGGGCTGGCCAGAGGACTCTGGCTGGGGAGATTATTCACAAGGACACCTACTCCTCCTCTTTGTACAACAGCCCCTCCCTCACCCACCAGAGTGACCTTGGTACCTATTAATGCACTCATTAATCTTGACTTCAAATTGCTTTTCCTGTTTACCGAAACAAAAAAAGTGTCTCGTCTGAAGCTATCCCTCTGATTTCACTGTTATCTGTCGTTGGCACACAGGTTTAGCTCCTGATGATAAAAAAAAATAGCCCTTTTACTTACTTGATTGTTTTTAAATTTAATACCACAATGGGTCAATCAGTGGGTTTTACTCTGATCACATACAAAAGTAATAAACAACAAATCAATCAATGTTAAGTTAAAGAGTGATTTCGTTTTTTTTCCTTCCTGTTTCCCCATGCATTTAAGTGACAAATGTGAGCAAACATCTTTAAAATTTGTCGAGTACTAAGCTGTAACGCTATAACCGGCAGCCGTGAACAGGGCTGCAATGTAATCCTGTAGGGCAAATGTGCATGCTCTTTTACCACTGCCATGCTCAAATTGTTGTCATAATTGTCTGACAACATTATGGAAAGAATCACTACAGAGATAGACCTTTTTGTAAAAGAGTAAAATCCTTTTTGTTAAATCAGAAACAGCTCAGAAATGTTTCACTCCTGCAACAAAAGAGAAATGACATCATTCATAATGTTGGTGATGTCACTGTGGTCATTGTACAGTTAGCTGTTGGTACTTCTTACCTCGCCGATCATCCCATTCCAAATGCCTCGGACCAGCTTGCCGTGCTTGCCGTTGGTGACCAGGTAGAGATCGTAGGAAAACTTTATGGTGCGGGACAACTTCTTCAGGATGTCTATGCAGAAGCCTTTACAGCACAATTTAGTGTATGGCTCAGTGTGACCCACAATACTAAAGAAAGAGGGACAAAAAGAGTGTAATGGTTGCAATGATCACAAATGGCAACATTTGGGAGAAGTTTGTTCTTCAAGGTTTCATGTGGAGGTCAGTGTCTTTCCTGCTGTGTCTTGGTGCGAACTGGTTTCTTTACATTTTAGGTTTCTGTTGATCTAGACTGCTCGGTTTTCATTGTTCCAGATGATGCTATTAAACTCTCATATGTTATCAATTGAAGGGAAATGAGAAATTATTATATCCAATACATTATTTGGATTATATTATTGGAAATTCCATTATAATCAATGCTCATATTTGAAATGGATCATAATAAACAAATTTATATATATATATATATATATATAAAAAAAGGGCACTACAAGTTTATAGCATAACTGTAATAATCAGAAACCCCTGTATGATATAATCTAATGCAATACAGCAGCCCTGCAGTAAGTAATATCTTACATAAAGGATAATTCTGGTTTAACATGCATCTTTTTTATGGTTTTGACCATCATTATGTTCTATATTCATAACTAATAATTCTGTTAGTTAAGATAACATTGTACTCACTAATCTGATGATGTGGTAAACTAACAGTTTATCCAGATAATCTAAACCACTTTATTTGGAATCATTTTTAATAGTAGTGCTGATACAATACCCCAGTTTTCGGCATATACAGAACAATACTCTTTTCAATACTGAGAAATATGAAAGTTTTTCTACAAAACTCTAATACCAGCCACAGAAATGGCAGATCTTAAATGTTAAATGATATTGAAACACAAAGGTGTTGCAGCGGTTTGTATTCTTCTGGTAACGGTACACATACAGCTGGTCATCACAACTGATTTCAACAACAATGTATGACTGAGAAGGAATGAGGGACTGAGAAATAAACATAAAGCTGATGTGATGTTGCTGACGGAGGTGAGAAGACCAGCTCTGACGTTGGGAAATTGATGGGGTTGGGGGGTTGCAGGAGGGACAGTTGGGGCTACTCCACAGGCTTGCGCATTATGTCGCGGCCCCAACAGATGGACCGACAGCTGGGTGGATCAAAACAAATCCGACATAAATTAATCACAAACAAACAATGGCAGACAGAAGTGAAACTCATTGCTGGATAGTTTGGAATGGATAATGGCTATGTGGCCATAGCTACCAGTCTCAAAATGTTACCTGAAGGAAGTTACAACTTCAGTCTGCCAAATGAAAGGCTCAGTGCAAACATATAGTTCATTTATTCAGTTATTACTTTGAGTAACATTTTATTCAGTAGACCTTGTTTAATGTAAACTAGGGTTGGGCCGCTTGACAATATTCATCAGGGTCAATGTAAATTTGCCATCATTTTCAGAATGTATGTGTCTGGAGGGTTGCAGGGGTGTAATTTTTGTAGCTAAAGACACATTTGATTGTTGGTCTCTTTTTATCCTAGTTAGTAATGCTGGTTAGTTGTTTTAGTTTTTTCTTCTACTGATTCTTAAGATTAAGACCACATTAAACCTCATAAAACCCCTGAACCCTTCAGCATACTCACTTCAGGCAATAACAGCTTTAGTAACAGTAGCCTCTTGTTGTATTGTGCCATGCAGCAATCCACCACATTTTCAATTGCAAAGTGGTGCAGCATATACAATGTAGTGTAGAGGTCGTCAGGCTGCCAGTTTTCTCAGCAATCGTCTCATCTTTTATTTATTTATCTACAGTACTGCTGCAAGTCTCTTATTACTCTATTGCTTTCAAAATGCTACACATTGCACCTTTAAGTATTTCATTTTAGACTCCCCTGTTTTTCCTCACATGTCCTTCTATTCCTAACACCAACGACTTTAATGTGGTATGGACTTAGGGCTGGGCGATATGGCTGAAAACTGTATCACGATATAAGTGTTTCATATCGGTCGATATCGATAATTATTGATATTTTTTATGACCTATTTAAAATAAGGACCAGGAGAAAAATATATTAAATTTCAACATTTTTATTTTAAACTTAACATTCCTCTGATTATAATCCCCTCAGTTATAAAAGCAGAAATGAACACAACCATGGAAAACACTCATTAATTAACACTAATTAAAATGTAAACATAGGTCTAAAATCACAATGAACACTTAACAATTATCTCTTAAAATTAAGGTGCAAAATTAAAGAATAAGTAAGAAACGCTTAATAAAGTGTAATAAAATGGTGCAAAATGTTAAATATAAGAAACCTGAAAAGAACTATTTTCTGCAGGTTTAGTGCTAGGTTGGTAACCTGGCTTCTGGACAGTGCTCAGCATGTCTGCCTCCGTTATTTCTTTGTAGCGTTTAGTAAGGCGCTGATGCAGAGTACCTCTCCATGGTGGTCTGCTGTTTGTGCGGTGTAGCAGCTGCAGATGTTGTTGGACGTTGCTGGCGAATACGGCTGTGCTCGAAAGTGTGAGCGCGGCTAAGGTGGTAAAACAAGTTTGTGGTATTACCAGTGTTGGTGGGGACGACGGTCTGACGACATTGGTCTGTCTACTGTCTGACTTATAAAATCCCCCAAAACTGCCATACTGACTTTGTTTTATCAACAATTTCCTCGCTGCGGCACTCACTTTCCACTTATCACTCCACGCCGGCTCTGTTATTGAAGAACACGAGACAGCGATGTGGCGCAACCAAAGTTGATACTGTTACATGATTGGCTGCTAGAGTGTCACTCCCTACGTTGCTAGGTTACCAGAGAGTGAGTCCCGTTCATGCAACCAAACTTGCTTCACAACCTCTGGTTTCTTCTGATGAAGAAAAACAAGTTATCGAACGTTTTATCGACCGCATTTTCTATTGATATTGATTACGTGTCTATCGCGAGACATATCGTTATCGTTTTATCGCCCAGCCCTATATGGACTACAGTATACTAAAAAATTTTTTGAGGACATGTGCCTGCATAGTAACTACCACATGCCAAGCTGCCTAAGTGACCCTGAAAAGAAAAGAAAAACAATGGGCCTGCTTCCATACAGTACTGATCTTCAGACAGAGCACGCAGCAGAAGCTAAACAGACAGTTTCAGACTCAGCATACCAAGTAAAAGAGGCTGACGTAAGGGTTAAAATCAATTCCCCTTACTTATCAGCAGGATTACCAGGAACGTGGGGATGAAAATGTCCTTCTGTTTCACATTAACAGGATGACGCCAGTGATGTGAGTCAGGAAGAGGGCGGAAAGTCTAGTCTAGTGCTTTGTAAGAAATACTGTACGGTGCTCTGATTAAGAGAAAAAGTTTTATCAAACAAAAACATTCACTGGTTTTGTAGTTATATGAGGATTTTAAACTTATACCATTTTTTAAAAAGTATTTTCCTCACTATCTATAGACTAATAGTAATGGACAGATTTAGAGCCTTCGCTATAATGAACAGAACCACTTATTCCTGTCACTTTTACTAGTTAACATTAAAATGTAATGGGCGTAAATAAGTGACTTTAAGGGGCAAATATCTGCATTGAATCCCTAACATTTGAACTCCTAGGACTTGGTTTTACGATCCCATATTGTAATTGACAATCGTTCCTTGAGTGGGGTTAGGGGGGTGATTGCTTCACTGGGGTCATTAGGTGGGCACCCTCCTTCCTTGGTGTTCTGTTGAAAGGCCCACGACACCTCACCCAGGGTGACACCTGGTGTCTCAGGTGAACTGCCCTCTGCTTTTACTACTCCTGCTGCCCGATGGTCAACTTATTCTTTCTTGTCAGCCAGAGCTAGTTGCTGCTTTGCTTGGCAGCCTCTGTCAGTGACTTGATGGCCTGTCGTAGGGGCCTGTCCTTGGACTCCCATCCCTTTCAGCAGCCTCGTGGTTGACATGGCCGCAAAACCTCTGCAGCCGACCTCCACTGGGAGCAACCGTGTTCTCCAGCCGTTTTGTCCTGCTTCAGTTGCTCGGACAGAGCACTTCAGCTTTTTGCGTTTGTACGCTTCACCAACTGCATCCTCCCATGGCAGCGTCAGTTCTACTGTATGATGAACAGGGCCTTTTCCGAGGTGGACCAATGTGAAGCCCAAATAATGCTCAGATCTTCTGTCATGTTAATTAATAAGGCTGAGACCAGACTAAATGATATTTCTTGATCCCGCAATCAGAGTTGATGGCTGATTTTAACAAATTATGGACATTTTTGGTATTAAATTCAGTTTTCAATTTGAAATCTGCAGTTTTCTAATAATTATAAATTATAATTTGTTTCTACTTTGTGAGCAATTAGTGATTCAGAAACATAATCTGCGTTCGTAGTAAAATCAATCATTATTCGTAGTTAAAAAACGAAAACAGGCCACTGCACTTAGAAGAGCCCATTGTGTAGTAAAACTGAGCTTTTCCATGAATGAAGGCAATACTTTGTGTGGGGAATGTATTTCTAAAACTAAAAGTGTCAGAGTGGCTGTCTCTCCTTGAGCCTGGCATGATGAGTTTAGACAAACCACAGAGAGGTTAATGTCCACCTTTAAACCTTTATGTGCTTTCAGGGAAACCAAAACAGACACACCTCTATAGCGCATTAGGTGGGCAGTGTGAGGTCATGCGGCAGCGAACTAGTGAGCCATGGGCACAATGCAGAGAGCACTAATGACACGTCACCCCTAACCTCCCCCAGACGTTCAGTCTAATTGACTTTGCACCCACACATCAGGACCAGGAGGCAATGAGACGAACAGGCGAGGCGACGAGCAGGCAGAGCCCGAGCCACAACAAACAAACCGAAACAAATGAACACTTTAGAGGAAAACAAGGCTGCCACAGCAGACCTCAAGTAAACACAGAGGTCCCAACATCCCCTGTCTCACCAGCTGCCAGGGTCCATGGCTGAGCTTTAAGTTGGCTGCCAGTTGCATTAAAATGGGTCTTTGGGAATTGCTATAAATGTGTACGTGAGGTTATTTATTCAAAGTGGAAAGTTGTAGAAGCTGCTTTATTGTTGGCAACAGACATCAGTAGGTGAAACGCTCACATCTTAAATTGTAACGCTGCACCAGGTGATATTAGATCTAAAAAAAAAAGCCTAAAAATTAGCCTAAATCAAATTAGAGGCTGCAAAGTAAAAGTCTCACTATATTCAAGCAGCTGTGATGCTGCAGATTTGCCAAATTTGAATAAAACTGAAAGGAAAATTGTTACAGAAGGGGTCCCAAAATGAGTTTGAGGGGCTGCTAGATAATTAAAAGAAATTAAACAATATTTTGTTTATTCAGACTTTGTACTTAATTGTGTTGAAGAAAAGTAAAAGAATAGAAAACGTTTTTGTTGCATGTCGCGGTTACATTTTTGTACACTGCAGGGTGACGTTGGGTTGCTTTTCTCCAAAAGTTGAATCAGACTCAAGTTTTTGCTGCAGGCATCCAAAACAAATGGAAGACCTGCGTTTTTGCCGGACTGTGTGACGAGTGACTACAGTCGCAGTGTTTGTGAATGAATGCTCAGCCAGCCAGTGCCTCACTAGAGCATAAGCGTTATGAACGGTTATACTATGTTTACCTTTATCAAATCGCCTGAAAACGACACCAAGCTGCTACAGTATAACCATATGGACATACGTCTACAAACGTCAGACTGCTTGCTTGCAACTCAACTATTCTCCGTTCCTTGCTGAGATGGACGAAATAGCGCTGCATAAATTAGCCAGCAGCTAGCGGCTTAATACCGACAAAACACCACAGTAAATTTCAACCTGCATGCATGTTTTAAAAAAACAAAACAAATATATTCAAACCCCAAATTTGAAAATCGAATACCTACCCATCAAACTGATATTTGAGTATTAAAATATTCGGATCCAGCCCTAAACTTCACACATAGGGTCTGACCAAGGAACCCCAGACCCCTTGGGTCCCGAGGCCTGTGCTTGGTAGGTCTGTTGTGTAATCAATTCATGATGAAGTAGCCAGCTAAAAGCTTTGGGAACAGCTGTACTTACAGTACAATAGTGAGTAATGTTCTCGGTCCAAAGTGTGACTAACTGGGCTGGTAAACATGACAGTACTACACCCTCTATATGCAGTATACTGACCTCGCGTGATACAATTTAAAGCTACTACAGTTTTCAAACATTAACGCTGATGTGTGAAAATTCTTTTTGCAGCTTTCTGAACGCTGAGTGTATGATGTGAATGAATGAATCTCTGCCACTGTGCTCTGCGGGAGAAGAGTCTGCCTG
This sequence comes from Perca flavescens, assembly GCF_004354835.1. Lineage (NCBI taxonomy): Eukaryota > Metazoa > Chordata > Actinopteri > Perciformes > Percidae > Perca > Perca flavescens. Next base: position 22,764,503 of record NC_041345.1, on the reverse strand, counting down.
CAGCACTAAAGCAGCGAGGAAGAGAGCTTGAGATTTTTCTGATCCCGCTGGAGAACGTTTATGAGTCAAAGTGAAGAGCTTGTGATAACCGCTTCGGGCTGCTTTAGCCAAGTCTTAGCCGGGCCCTGTTGGCTGTTTGTCAGGCCTCTCTGAGAAGAAAGGTGACCCTGCAGCGAGGATTAGGGAACACAATTTTCAACCCGGGTTCTAAATTGAGGCAGACTGATAAATAGGCTGATTACCGGCACACGTGTCGATCGATGAGTATTATACAACAAGTAGATCTGACCAGACAATCGGATTGGTCAACTAGAGATATAGAACGTGCTCAAATCAGCATGACGGCACACCCAGAGCCATTTGAGCACACCTGGCGCGTCACATAAATATTACTCCAACATTTCAATGGCAACATTGTAACTTCCAGGGCTGAATAAAAAAAAAACAGTAACGTTAGCCTATACTAGGATCGTTTTGTTGTTGATTTTGATTTATATGGCGGACTTAGTTTTTAATGAATAGCTGGAAGAGGATGAGAAGTGAATCATAGGATGAAACAACATTTTTACAACACTCTGGAGTTAACTGTTACTGGAATTGTTTGGATTTACCTGATTACCTGCGCCACTGACATGGCAATAATGAAGTTTGTGGCATATAGTAGCTAAATCTATCCATGGAAAAAATTCTTAGTTTTAACCAGATTAAGTTAAGAAAGCAGTTTGGTGTTTATATGTGTGGTAGTTATTACATTTGGAAAATTCCACGATCTCTACCGTTACAAAGCTAACGTTAGCTTGAGTAGGCTGGCTGACTAACGTTTTACAGGGAGGCACTAGAAATCATCTCTGTTGATGTTTTCTTTATATTGAGTGCAAATTGCCCCACAATATAACTTTTATTTAGTTGTTAACCGTTGTTGTATAATCGCTATATTACACTCGAGGGTTTGATTTAACGTCATATTATTGGCACGACAGTGAGGTGGCTAGGACCAAGGTGCTTGTGCCGAGGTTCGTAAGCATCACTGTTGTGAATGCATCACTAGTGTAATATTGCTTAAACAAGAAATTGCAGTTCAGAAATACCGAAGATATGTTTGATGTAATGTGGAAACAGTGTTGCCATTTCATAATTTGCCTACCAGAGAGCACTGACAAGTTTATTTTTAAACTGTAAATTGTCCCACTTACTTTTAAAAAATATTTAATAACCAAATTTAAGAGATCCTTATCAAACATGTATCAACAATAATTATACTAATCTATTCGTTGTTTAGGTCACTTATCCAGGAAAAATGACAAACGTGTTCAAATCAAACTTCTCAAATGTGTGGATTTGTTTTAATCATTGTAAAATGCATATCTTTGGGCTGTTGGGTGGACAAAATTAGAAATTTGAAGATGTCACTTTGAAGTCGGGCAGATTTTAATGGGCATTCTCACTATTTCCTGTCACTTTACAGACTAATTAAATACCTTAATCATAAAAAAATCCACGGATTGACAATTAAGGAACATAATCTGCACTTGCAGTCCTAGTCTTACTATGCACAGAGATCTATCTTCAGTTTGACTGTGGAAGGCGTAGAGAAGCTGCTACCTCTTCACCCTTCATTGCAACGTTCATCGGTCAGTGTTTCTCCTTTAGCTGACCTAAGTGCCCATTGCTTCATTTAACTTCTTATTGACTTTATCTGTTTCTGCCTTGGATTTTTTTGCAGTTTCTGTAAAATATGCCGTTGTCCGACAATGGGGGGTTATGCTTCTAATACTGGCAGGATGATTGGTAAGCATGAGCGATAAAGCACTACAGTCTTCCATAACACTGAAGGGACGTGATACTCATCTTGCGTTCCGCTCATCTCGTTAACGCAATTGCCAGTAATGGATAATGGCCAGCACTTCGCTCCCCCACTAATGAACACCAATATCAGTCTCTAGGTGTTCAGGATTGATGACATGGCCTAATCGTCCCATCTAATTGATACCCCACCATGCAGCACATACATTTCCCTGATTGGGTCACAGGGTGATCCCTGGGATATTACACTCTGGCCAAGCAGCCTAATGAGTATTCTCACCTCATTGAGTGATAAGAAGTCATGCCTGGGCTAATGGCAGGGGAAGAGCCTCTTAATCTCATACCTAATGGCGCTCTTAAGTTGGATACAAAATCAATTAATATGGGCATGTTAACATGTTAGAGTGCATGTGGGACTGTACAGTGAAATAAAGTGGGCTTGCATAAGATGTTTTTTTTAATTTAAGAAACAGTTTGGTAACAGCAAATGTTTTGATAATACCGATGCAGAAAAAGTGGACATAATCTCATAATGTTCTATATCCTTTTAACACAAGATATGTTTTTATCTTTGCTACATGACATCAAAAGGAAATGTTCTAGCTAACTTGTCTTTTATATACATATCCTCCAATTTCGATTGACTGGGATCTTATGTAGAATTTCGAAGTTCTGTCGATCTGCACAAAATTTTTGCCAATCAAGCGGAGGGTTTGCTTTTAAACCTAAATGTGGTTCTAGGTTGATAAAATTCCTGGATTTACTTTCCCTCTAGGGACAAAAAAAGAGGATAAGAGATGTTTCATTAAAACCTTTTATTAGCGGTGTAAAAAACCCTCAGGTTGCAGCTTCTCATTTTTGGCAGTGCCAAATATTGCTTTCACCAGGGAAATATAAAATTAGCAAACATGTCAGCACTCGGCCAAGGATCTTTTGTGGGGTCAAAGCACCACTCTTAACATCACACTACTACTGTGACAAGCCTTCTCTAGCTGCGTCACATTGTTGGAATCATACATACATGTCACTTCTGTAATATAAGCCTATTAACCTGATCATTTTGAATCAGGACCCCCATTATTCAAAGCAAGTGTCTCGCACAAAATAAGGAAAGTAACAAGGCTACAGCTGTTTATTTTAATATACACCATAACCTAATCACATTTGATGGAAATACAAAATAATTCAAGTGGATTCAGCTGATTTAATAAAAAGCTATCAACCAACCCCTAAGTTTAGGTGAGATGAACCTTTAAGTTCTGAGTTTGTATGTGCTCTTCTTGGCTGTTATGTTTGAATGGGACTATTCAGTGTTGTTGAGTCACTTACGCCTCCGTCCTGTTGGACTGTCGTCGGCAGGGTACAGTGTTGCTGACACATGTACCAGTTACAGGGTCTACTGCCTCCACAATGACAAAGGGCCTCTCCTCCAGTGTGGCCACCGTCAGATGCCTGTAATCCGACACCGGCTCCATGTAGGAGCCGTACCGCGGCCACACGGGGTATCTCATTTGCAGGATCCCCATCTCGAAGGTCCCCACCTGAAGGAGTCAAGAGAGTAGTGCTGAATCAATGCGAGCTAGTGAGAAATATCTGTACCAAACTCCAGGTGCTTACCATACTGCCATATTGCTTCCCATATATCTCTGATGAAACTAGTGAGGACACGGCTGCATAACACTGTCTATCTCAACCTCCAATCTTAATACGGTTGTCCCCAATTCTCTTACTGTATACATTGTTATCACGCACGTAGTTGTGATTTGTGCATCTGGATCTGGTGCAGCGAGAATGATTTTACTTCGTAGACAGTTTAGAGGAAATTGATTTTTGGGTCACTGGGGATGTAGAGAGTGCAATTACACATTGAATGCAACAAAAGCAATTTTACCCTCTGCTATATTACCGATTAGCTAATTTTAATTGGATGTTGTGGGAAAATCAGCGTTTAAGCATGCTGAATACGTAATCAAGTTTTTTTTTTTTAATTAAACATTTACTTGAAAAAGCAGTGACCTGTTTCAGACCACTTCTGCAATTTGCTCCTCTGACTCTCACTGTTTGAATCAAGTTGGGAAATGAAAAGAAAGAATTGGACCCCAATTAGGGGTGCACAATATATTGACTCAATATCGTTATCGCAATATCACGTTGCGCGATATTATACCGGAAGTCTCGTGATAATTACGCGTTATTTTGTTTACGTTGCATCCCGCTCGACATGTAACCAAAGAGTATAGAAGCAACAAGAGGAGAAACTCAATAGAACATTGTGTTGCATTCAGTCCAAGATGGCGGAGCTGCACAACTGTTCCTTTGCAAGCTGCAGCACAACGTTCTATTGAGTTTAGCCTTTTGTTACGTCTACACTCTTTGATGCACCTCTGGAAAATACACATCACTTGGTAGTGTTGCAATTCCCCGACTCATTTCCTGGTTCTCCTTCTCCATAAACAACATGAAGTCAAGGAGAGGGTTAACTTCTCCTGCTCCAGATTTCCCACCGTGTTCAGAAAGAACAGGGGAGACACTTTGGTTCTCTCACTATAACGTTAGAGTCGCTACTCACTCCGAAGAAAAACGCTGTCACTCTCTCACTTCTTCCTCGCTCTACCACACACACACCAGCTGGCTCGACGCACACACCAGCGGAGAAGTATAAACAAACATCAGCTGCGTGGAGCGCCTTATTTACGTGCCACTTAAATGCCTGCACTTCTCTCTGATGATCCGAAAACAGACGTTAGAGGGAACTCAACTGAAACATCGCCGCACGGGAGGCTAGTTAACAAACACTTGGCATTAGCGTTAGCTAGTTAGCGCTACACCTGACAGCAGGTAACGTTAGCCTACCGTTAGCTAGCAGCTAACCGAGCATTTTAACAGAATAAAAAATGAGGTAAAAATGCTGACAACTAAACGGTGAAGAGTGTGTCGTAATATTTCACTTGAGATAACTGTAACACCAGACTGTAGCTGCCGTTGTCTGAAAAACAGCACAGAAATTGTAAAATACGCTTTCCCATACAGTGTTTGGCCCATTGACATATATATAAGGTTTGGCCCTTTGGCCTCGCCAGCCTCGTGCTGCATTCATAGTAATTGTAAAATACCCTTTTCCCAGCCAGTGTTTTTTTTTTTTGTCGTTAACAGGAATTTACTGGTGAAATAAGATATTGTTATAAGTTATTATTAAATTTTTAATAAATCATTACATTTATATATATATATATATATATATATATATATATATATATATATATATATATATATATACATATCATTCTTTCAATTCAGGCAACATTTTAAATGTATTGTTTTAGCACTGGGAAATATGAAATCTATTTTCGATGTGTTTTCCCATAACTTTGGTAATTTTACATATGTTTAAAAATATTGAAATTAATATCGATATCGAAATATTCATTATCGATATCGCAATATCACATTTTTTTCAATATCGTGCACCCCTAACCCCAATTAACCAAAACACCAACTTATAACGATTGTTAACTTTACGCAGCAGTTGGTGCTGTTAAATGCTGCTTTGGCTTCCATAATTCAGCAAATGAGTAACAAATAGAATGTTACATTTGTAAGCATTTGACCAGACACAGTAATGACAAGCAGCTGCAGTGGCTTTTTAACATGTTTCCGTGTTACACAGGATGATCAGACAGATGTGATTTATCAACAAAACACACATTTAGTATCACTTTAATGCATTTTATTCAAAACATTTAATCACATGCTTTGAAAAGGCTATACACTGTAACTAGTAAAGGCTGAAATGATTTTACCAAGATTAATTATCTATAAAAAAGGATTCAGGGATTTTCATTTACAAGGCAGTAATTAACAAGAAATAATTAAATCCACAGCTATGAATAACACATTTTGATTAATTATTCATTTTACTGTGGCAATAAAACAAAACAAAAGGTATATGTGGAGGTGATGTGTGTTTGTACATATTTGTTACGGTTTCCAGTCCCAGAGGCACACCAGCATTAGTTCTTAACTCAAACTCCATAGTTTTAATTTTTTTTTCTGTGCTCAATAGTTTGATTAAATGCTTTTGGTGTTTTGATTGGTTTTTATACATCTACTTTTTTTTTTTTCAGTTTTCAGCTTAACTTTTCATGCTGTATTGCACATCATGTAAGACTAGCATAAGATTAATGAAAGTCATGTTTTGAATCTCAAGGAAATTGAACACTTGGACTATTTCAGATGTAAAACAGTGACAATGATACAACACCTGTCTTGGTTTGCTTGTTGAACATGTTACTTACATGTTACATGTTAATGTTGCTGCTATAACAGCCTCCACTCTTCATGGAAGGCTTTTTACAAGATTTTGGACCCTGTCTACAGAGATTTGCTCCCATTCAGCCAAGAGAGCATGAGCGAGGATGGGGTTCAGGTCAGAGTCAAGGACTTCCTAGTCTCGCTTTGCCAGACCCTCCTCCAAAGCATGCTGGAGGAGGGTCTGGCTACTCCATATAGCAGTGATTTTCAACCACTGTGCCGCGGCACACTAGTGTGCCGTGAGAGATCGTCCTGTGTGCCGTGGGAAATTATCAGATTTTACTTAATTGGTCCAACAAATTTTTTTATTGAGATACTGCAAATAATTTTCCATTGTTGCGCATCTGTGCCTCAATATGATGACTGGCAGAGAAATTAAATACTATTCTGTGTCAGTAGGTGGCAGTATAATGCAATAATGACCTTGTTGAGACAATAGAATTACTGCCAGCAGGGCGGTAATTTTGCGACCAAAATTTGAGAGTGTGCGACTGAATTTTACATCCAGTCGCACATGTGCGACCAGTAAATTTGCCCCCTTTTTTTACACGTTAAACGTTGACATTTCGGTACCTGAGAGCGCGTAAGCGCAAGCTTATCTGTCCTCTCTGAAAATTGACAGAGAGCGGTGCTCCGACACAAACACACTCGCAGACACGCAGAGCTGCAGACGATGCAAACTACGTCGGCTCTTCAGTTTTGTGGAAGTCAGTGAGTCACGGAAATGCCGATAAAGTGGTTTCAAGTGTGGTCACAGTTTTTCATAACTTCAAGCAGACAGCGTTTGCTGTGATATGATATTAATGGCGAGCCCAAAGCGGTCATGGTGCTGTTGACGTTACAGCACAGCAGTGGTTTGTGTGCCCTGGTGACTGACTGATAGGCATAGGTTGTAAGGCAAGGCAACTTTATTTCTACAGCACCTTTTGGTTGTGCCCCTAAAATTTTCAGTTGGGGGCCACTATGCTCCTAATGAAAAAAGTTAGTCTGGAGCCCTGCTGCCACCTTTCGCGCGCATCCCGTGACAGGATGTAAGCAGTAGGGCCGAGATCATCGATGTAAGCCTGCAAAAGCGATGGATACATTTTAAAAAAGGAAAAATGCAGATTCTGATTATTAGGCTACAATGTATCATTTTTGGTTGATGGTGTGCCGCGGGATTTTTTTAATGTAAAAACTGTGCCGTGGCTCAAAAAAGGTTGAAAACCACTGCAATATAGCATTCAGGGATGGGAGGAAAACATGCTCTGGTTTATTGGCATTTCTTTAAACTTATCACAATGGTCTTGGGTGGTGCTAAGCACCAGAGAAAAGCCGTGGAGCTGCGGCAAAATAGGCTCGGAAGGAACTTGTTTTGGTGGAAAATGTGTACGTTTAAAAGTTGTTTTAGTTATGCAACAGAAAATTCCGATTGGACAGACTAGCTGTCTGCATTTACCCTGAAGAGATCTGAGAAAAGGTTAACCATAGTCCTCATAAAAGAGTTTAAAATTAAAATTCTAAATTAGTGAAATCTGGCAGATATTCGGCGGCAACGGAGCAATCCCGGAAGTGGAACGTCAAGGATATAGACTAAGGTCTTCCACATCAAATTGGGAAAATGTTTTTATGGACCTGGCTTTGTGCATTAGGACATTGTCATGTTGAAACAGGAAAGAGTCTTCCACAAACTGTTGATGCAAATAGCATATAGCGGTAGACCAGCAACTTCAGTGCAAATTACTGTTTTTGCCAAAGGAGCCTGGTGGCTTTGAAGAGGGCATAGATAACGGCTTCAGTTCCCAGTCGGAAATGGCTGTCTGACGGCAAGATAAAGCAGTGAAAATATTCTAAAGATAGCGTACACTTAAACTGATATAGATTTCTTTAGGTGGGCCTTTTTTTAGGTTCACAAATACATTTAGCTGCTGCCCCTGTTGACAGCAGTACATTGCTTAGCTTCCGTGTCGGTACTCCTGCCTGCTTCTCCAAACTGGGGGCGTTCAACCTCCATCTGCTTTAACTAATACACTGACTATGGATAAGTAGCTCATACAATCCCCCTTTAAAAGACCCGAACTATCCCTTTCATTGGATGAGGCCTCGACCAAATCACGAAAAAGGCTCCAGACCAAAAGTGCATGAACATGTGGGCAGGGGTAACCACATACTGTACATACTTATCTTATCTGTCTACTCATTTAACAGTCAGGCAAAAACCTGAACCGAAGTAGATCTGAAGACTGTATTGTATACAAAAGTGACTTTGTAATCTATAGTTTAAAAGTCCTACTGTAGCATCTTTCCTGTTACTCGGGATACATTAAATCTGTTTAAATATCATCTGTAGAATCTCTATTCTTTTCCTTTTTCCATAAATCAATAGCCCTGTATCAGCTATCAGCTCAGTCACTCCCAAAAAATAATCTATAGTCTTGGCAGGAAACTTAATCTGCACAGTTTACCATGTGGGAATGGATGTGTCGCAGTTACAGGGAAAGAATAAAAGATGAGAAGAGCAGTTTTCTCCTCTTTATCTTATTGTCTTTGAATGGATCAGTTAGAATATAGGCCTACTTCTGATATTGAAGTAGTTGGTGCAAAAGTGAACTGATTTGCAGTTAAACAGTAGTCTCACTGTTTTTTACACAAACACTCCACTGCTGCTGGAAATGTCATTCACTTCATGGAAGGCTAAAAAGAAAATTGTCAGTCAGGACAAAATGTTTTTAATCTCTGCTTGTTTTTGCAGGAAGGGGGACAATCCTGTCTGATCAGTCAGTACAGCATGTCACAATGAAATGAAAAAACTGAAAGTGGGCTTTGAGTGCAAATATCCCAATTCTCTTTGGACTTTTCAGTTATTCCTCTCTCCTGCCATCCATATTGATCAGCCCTGCTGTTTATCTATCGCTCCACTCATGGGCTTTTAGTCAAGTCAATCAGAATTTCAAATTCTGGGAATACATACTGAGATGAAAACCATTATGTCCCTGTGGCTGCTCAGACTGTGAAGATATTCATTTCAGCGTATTAAAAAGTGATGTAATGACGGGAATAAGTTATTGTCGAGTTTATTCAAATAACAAAATGAAATATTCAAGGGCTGTCACTCCAGTATAGCATAGTTGGTATATTACAAAAGGTCCATTGGGAAAATACTTCAATTATATATATTTTTTTGGTTTAGAAACCAGCCGGCAAGACTGTAACTTCAGGGTTTGTGCGTGTCACAGATTTACAGCCAGAAAACGGCAGCTTTTCAGTCCCATATATCACCCTGCCAGATAACAGCAATGACAGGAACACTTCCTGTTGTCCTCTAGGGCTTCTTCTCTCTGTCGTTACTCTCTTTTGTCATGCCTTCCCTCCAGCTTCCCGAGTTACCTTGACTTTTAGGTTTGGGAGTAAATCGAAGAACCAGCAGAATAATGACTCTTGGGAAGTAGCAGATTATAGCAACCCACTATATAAGAGCATTGGAGTAATTTAAGTTTAATAAATACAAAAGGTGAGGAGTGTAATGCGACGATAGGTCTATACAGTGTCAGGTTGAGGCAGGTTATACATAGGTGGTGTATGAACCTAACAGAGAGGCTTGCCCTGCAAATGTGTACAATTACAAGGCTGGCAAAAAGTCAATCAAAAGATGGAATTGATTTTCAGCTCTCAGATGCCAGAGGCAACAGTAAGTTAAGCACAGAAAAGGGAGCGCCTCACATGGAATGTTTCTCAAAAGGAGGAAGTAAAATAGGTTTTCCTCCCACAAAAGTTTAATGTTAGAGATGCACCGATTACAACTTTCTAGGCTGATTCCGATTTTCATTGAGTTAGGCCAGCCGATACCGATTTTAGCTGATGATAAAAAATGTTCTAACCACTTTACAGCACACGCAAATATTTTCTTTTCTTTAATAGAACACTTTGCACAGAACAGACATTTTTTTTTTAACAGATAATGGATCACTATAAAATAGAACTATATAAATTACTCCTGGTGTGGGAAATTCACACATATCTAAAGTGCAATGTTAGAACTATTTCCTTCTTTTCACATCCAATATCCAACTAAAAAAAATTTGATTTTGGTTTTTGGTGTCGTGTAGCAGGTGTTGCATATTGCAAACTTGTTATCTTATATATATGTCAATGTCTTCTGCACACACGCTGAAGAATTTCCAAACAGCTGACGTGTTGCAGGTTAATTCACGAGGTTCCTTACATGTGCGAGAATAGCGCAGACGCACACTCCACACCGCGAGCGGGTACGCGCGACACGGCGGAAAAGTTGAGAGAAAGGAAAAAGAGACTGCTGTCGCGTCCGTGTGTGTGTGCGTCCTTGAGAACTGTAACTCGTATAACTCATGTTGTCAGTTAATTGTAGCGTTGACCAGCATGAAATCGGCATATGTCAGACTGACCTGCCGGTCACCGGTCATGGCCGAGCACGTGAAAACCGGCCAATTCCGGTCACCGGCCGGTCTATCGGTGCATCTCTAGTTTATGTAAAGGTCAGCATGGTGGAAATGAGTGCTGCTTTGTGTCTCAATACGGATACTTCCGTCAATACACTTACATGTAGTACACTGTGTACACTATGTACTCAATTGTGTAGTGCATCCATTTCAACAGGGTAGTAGTGTTTCAAATCGCTCACAGCTGTTATGCACTGACCGGAAATGACTGTGCTTCTTCTTTTTAATGGTAAATTCCAGCTGGGCAGAGCATCACCGCCACCTATTGTCGCTCATCAAAATATATACTGGCTTGTTTTATCTGACTGTAGTATAGTGCTACTTATCAAAAAAAAAAAAAAGCACATGTATAAAATTTGTGGAGTTCAGTTTTCACCGTTTTAATCGCAACCGCCGCAGCTTCCTTCACAAGTTTGAAAATATGTTGGTGGTCCCCCGTAACTTCCACTCCGGAGCGAAAATGGCGGCCGTTGAGGACATTTACAGTCAAATGTCCACACTCAACTTTTTGACCGCTTTGAGTGCAGCATTCAGGTACTCGTAGTGCACTGCATTTGGCCATATTTTGTCAATGTGAACGCACTATGTACTCAAAATAGCAAGTCTATGTTCAGAAGTGAGTCGGGGTGAATGAGAGGACACATTTACCTTCAACTCTGGGTTCAAGTTCCAAGTCATGGCAACAAGTCTCTCTGTCAGTAATAAAATGTGTTTCTGATATCTTTTAATAAATGCCTCTTCACCATTATAAAACCGTAAAAAGTACTTAAAACAAACGTTTTGGTGGTCAATTCTTAATGGAAACATTAACCTGGTGCATTGTAAATGGTTGTTTCTTGCTGTACAATTCATAGCATACGTTCTCTGAGAATCTCTTTTATATCCAAACAAAATTGGTACTGAATTGAAATTTCCCTAACCCTAATTGATATCAAATTGAAAATGTAATGAAATCAGGATCTTGTGAATCGGAGTCGAATCGATTCTAGAAATTATTGGCTGTACCCAGCCCTAGCTGGATCCTTCTAAATACCCAGTTCTTCTTTTCTTTATTAAAAAAACCTGTAAATGTACCACAATGTATCACATCACACTCTGTTGTCATGTATAGTTTTTCAAATCTGTGTGATTCAACATAAATTAATAATTTACAATAATTTGACAGACCCACATAACAATAATGCCCAGTAACTATTAAACCAATATTTATGTCATGCGACTAGCTGCTGTATTAATTCATACACAAAACGGCTTCTGTCTGCTTCCATAATCAAATATCTTCCCCTTACTGAAGCTCAAAGTCTCAATAACATACCAGAAATGAATAGGAAGTAGCACCTGAAAACATAAATATAACATAATTAGCTTTGAATTGCCTGTGGGTGTTTACTATGAGTGTGATGTTTAACTAAAACCCATTCTATTCAACCAGTGGAGGAAGTCAACTCCCTCTAGTCTGAGGTCCACATCACATCCGCCCCCTGTGGTTAAATTAATGTTTCAATCTCCAAAAAAGTCATTGAGGCGGCACGCTGCAGCAAAGTTATTAGATAAATGTGTGTGGGCATTCTTTTAATATCTCTTTGAAGAGATGGAGGGTAGGAGTAAGTGACAGAGGTGTGTGTGTGTGTAATGTACTGTGTGTGCGATTAGAAGACGATCCTTCATTAAGTAGTTCATTGGTGTAGTGGAGCTCTGACTCTTCTAACTGGTCTTTACAAAGAGAGCAGTGATGTATGAAATCACTCTGCCTGTAGCATGCAGAGAAAGACGTCAGGGGAAAGACCCCGTGGGACTGCAGAACAGTTCTACTGTTTTACTTAACACATTTAGTGTGTACACAAAAATTCAATCTGTGAAGTGAAATATGTGTCACCATGTTGTGAAAAGCTCACCTTGTCCCACTGTCGCTCTCTGTCCAAAGTGATAATTATCATGGCTGGATTCACCAGGTAACCGTTACTGTTGAAGGAGAAGTCATTGTGTTCCCAGGTGACATTCAACATGTGCCTGCAGAGAAACAAAAACCCAAAGAGAAAGATGATCAGTGAGTTCAACTTAAAATTTGTGCAAAAATGTTTTTAACTTCCTATCGCAAAGACAAAGAAAATCAGAAAATCTTCACAATTGAGAAGCTGGAGCTTTTCAAGTGAAGCAGTGTTACAAACAGGCGCAAAGCCAAACATGTCATGGCTCTAGGAAATGGTAATGTCAGCCTGTTGATCCATCGCTTTGGTCCAGACTGATTTCTGAACTATTACAACTATTACATTTGCTATGAAATCTTGTACAGACATTCATGTTCCCTAGTAGATGTGTCCTACTGACTTTAGTGAACCCGTGACTTTGCCTCTATCGACACCACAAGATTAACTTTTTAGTTCTTCATTAAAATATCTTGACAACTGTTGGCTTGGTTCCTGTGGACATTTGGTACACACATTAATGTTCCCTCAGGATGCATTGCAAAAACGTTTAATCTGTATACAGGAAAGGACAGAGAAGACTCTACTTCCTGAGGAAACTCAAGTCCTTTTAATGTGTGCAACACAGTGTTGCAGAGCTCTTACCAGTCTGTTGTTGCAAGTACAACTTCGCTGCAATGTGTTGGGGCAGTGGCATCAGAGCCGGCACAAAACAGACTCAATAAAGTGATCAGAAAGGCCAGCTCTGTTCTGGAAACCACCTTGGAGCCGTTAGGATTGGTGGTGGTGGGGAAGAGAATGCTGCACAAACTGAGCACTTTCAGTAACGGACTGATCCAGCTCTGCTGTGACAAGAACCACTACAGGAGCTGTCATCTCCCTGTACAACCAGTCCCCTCTGTGTCAAAACAGGGGGGTCAAGAGGTGAAGCCTCACACTTACTCCTAAGGGAATAAAGCAGACTGATCTCATGAATTGGCGTATCTATGTCACGCCAATTTGTATTCTGTTTTTGCATGTTATCAAGACGCATAATCGCATTTTTGCGTGTATATCGACGCAAATGACCTACATTGCGAGTTAATTTCCGCCGTAGCGAGTAGTATAAAGGAACGGGGGATTGAGTAAGGAGGTATGTTGGGGTGGCGGATGGGTAAAACACAGGACTTTTACCACTTATACATCTTTCATCCTCTTTAAAATTAAATTATCTAATCCATAACTGCACTATAACCTTACAGTACGATTTGCATGCAATTTTGCCCTACTTGCAGTATGTTTACCTCCCATTTAAATACATACAGTATTAAAAAATCCCCCACTTTTTATTTCAATTATTGTTTTTGTACATTGTATATTACTCTGTTTTTCCTTTTTGTCTTAATTAACTTCTATGACAGAAAAATGTCCCACTGGAAATAAATAAAGTATGCTCTATCTATTTAACACCAATCATCAGGTTTATGATCAAATACCTGCAGAACTAATAGCCTCAGCTGCTCATTTTTGTTCAGTGCAACTTAGCAAATGTTAGCATGCTGCCTGTTTGTTTGTTTGTTGGTTTGTCCAACCAATTTTGTTTGTCCAAAATGGCCTGATTTTCATGAAAGTTGGTGGAAGGGTGTAGCATGGGCCAAAGTAGAACCCATCAAATTTTGGAGTGGATCCGAATAACGGAGCGGATACACAAATAATGTTTCGCCTCCTAATTAACATTGCGAGATAGACCGCATTGGGATCCTGCGAGACAACACAAATCTCGCAGGAGCTGGCGGTTTGAGCTTTGCTACAAGTGGGACTCAGCCATGGATATATAAAGAGAACGGTGGCAGCGACAGTCAAAAAATAAAGTTTGGGTCATGGGATTTAGCCAGCGTCAACCTGAAGGCTGGAGACAACAAATGAAATTGAAAAGAAGATTAAAGCAGGTCATGAATTGACTAGCTGGCTGCACAGTCCCGCTCTGACCGTGTTTCTCGTTAACTCACTAACGGACAGAAAGGAAAAGTAGTCTGGTGATTGGGACATTCTCTTCACAAACCACTTTGACACAGGAAAAGCACATTCTACAGTTACTCTGGGGTCTTCTTGATTTTAGCAGCTTTCTGAATTGAAATGAATCTGAATTCATCATCATTTTTATGGGTTTTTGTTCTGTTCTCTGAGTGTCCTAGTTTTAAATGTTTTAGCTGTTTGTTTTTAGTACACACGTTGGTCTTGGGATCATGAAACCATTTTACACTGATTGGATCATGTCACAAATGCCTCGTCATTGAACATAAAAACAGCTGCATTGACACAACAGAGACACAAGGCGTCCTGACAGCTTCTGCACTGTGAAGAAAACAGCTCTCTCCTTTGATTCCATTGTGTCATCACTCACATCCTGTGATATTTAGGCCTGTGGCGTTGCTCTCTCACCTCCCCCGCCACTCCAGCAGAGGTGATGAAAGCCTACTGGGAGGAGAATAGCCTTCAGCTCTTGTCGGTGTGAAAAGCCTCTTTAATCTGGTAATCTGCAAAAATCCCATTAACAGGTGAGCTGACTCATTATCAAAAGCTCGTTTGAAGAAAAAAAAGAAAAAATCCCCAATCAAGTGAGGACAAATCCGAGAACCACGAGGGATGTTAATGTTTGATCTGGGTGGAAAGAGAAGAAATGATTGACTATAAAGTTAATGAAAAGTGCTTTGTTCTATCTTGCCGACCTTCACGTTACTGGCGAGAGCTGCTGCTACTCAAATCGTGCCTGCTGGGTTTAGCAAGTCTAAAAGGAGGGTGTGTACAGTATCAAAGCCTGAGATAATGTTCACCGTTTTCACTTTTTCATGGACGGTTTGGGTTTACAAAACGAAAAGTTGTCTCCCCCACGGCTCTGAAGACTCCAAAAGAAAAAATGCTTCTGACATCAGAGGGAGAGAGTGATGTTTTATAATGCAAGAAAAGTGTCCGATGATCCTAGTGTCCCGTTAGTCACCATCTACAGCAACAGCCATATATCCCCGAAAGACCTTGGTTCATAGGTTCGTGACAAGCCAAAAGCTGATGCTGGAGCAGTTTTTTCTTGCTCTTTCCTTTGCTCATTTTGATTCATCATTCATCATTTTTCTAACAAAATGGGATTGCTCCGTGTTCTGTGGCACAGAAGGCATTAGATTGCTCTTTGGGCATGGTTTAAATAAGGAAAAGCCACGCCCTCATCCACCCACCCACAACAAAATAACCTTGCAATCTCTAAGAGATATAGGGGAGCGCTCAGTCCTGAGGACATGAGGAGATAGATGGCAGAGGGGCACAGGACACAGTTGGTGGGAAGCAACAGTCGCCATAAAATGTGTTCACAACACTAAACAGATGGGAAGACATGAATAAATAACTTTTGACCTATTTTTGCCACGTCCCACAGGTGTAGGTCTGAGCCATTTCTGTTCTCTTCATCTCTACATCTTTATATTTCAGGAATTAAATAGAATAATTATTCCCTGTGTGATCCCTAACCGTCAGACAACATTTTTATGCTTGTCCTTAACTAGGTTATTCAAATAATACACTACAGATCTAAATTAAGACAATTAAAGAGACTCAAACTATTTATGATTGACCTCTGCTGTGCAATTAATGTAAAGTAATGTGTGAAAACAATTGAAGTGTTAGTCCTGAAGATTTTTCTTGGATTTAGTTCATATTGCACAATTAAAGTAACAGTTTGTCACACCAAGGGCATTTTCATTGTACTCTGCTTCAATTTGAAATGAAAATGTTATCCTTAGTGTCAAGTTTATGTTTAAACACAACAAAGGAGACACCATAAAGTACACATAAGATAGTCTAAAGCTACAGGGGTTCATATCTAATGTTCACCATTAGCACCATTAACTGCAAGCCACTGCAAAGTTGTTTCCATAACTCTGTAACTCAATTCAATGAGCGCTGTCTTCCGGTGAATGTACGACCCTGCCACCAAACATGGGCAATCCTTTATAAAGACAAGCATTTACAATGTGGATATTAGAAAGAATGTTACAAAGAAAGGCCAGGTTCTCTTAAGCTTATGTTAAATTGTTGTCTGACCAACATCTTAGCTCACCTGAACAGAGTGTCATTAGTAGCAGTTGGCTTGAGGGGGTTGTGACAGTCACTCTGGCCCTCGGGAACAAAGCCTCTCTCTTTCTTAAAGCTCTGCACACCTTTCACCACGATGGCCACCCCATCCCTCACCCTCTTTCTCAGGCTCATCCTCCACCGGTCTGTGATGATGCTGATGAGCCCCACAGGGAAGCTTTCAGGCGGGAGAATATCTGGGTTCCCCACTGCAAGGCTAGGGACAATCCAGATGTAGCCTGGCCCCACCAGTCGGGACTCAGCTGCCATGGTGAACAGGTACTGAGCCTCTTCATGGGAGCAGTAGACCAACAGCACCTGTGCGTCAATCTGCTGCAGCAGCCTTCGTGCCCGGATGTCGTTCATGCCGTCGGCGGACATGTCGAAAGTCAGCACGTCCTGCAGATCCCATATAAAGTAGCTGGTGTCGGTGAAGGACTTAATGTAATCCACGTAGGCTTCGTAGCCCGGGTAGAGGCTCGTTATGACCACGAAGCTGTCCCAGTTGTACTCCTCCATCACCTTGAACATGCCGTTTATCTGCTGCTCAATGGAGGAGCCCAGCTGAAGGAAGTTGGAGCCCTCACCCTGGAGGAAGAGGAAAACATTGTTAAGGAGATGGAAAATTTATGAAGACCTTTATGGTTAGTTAACCAACTGCACGCAATATTCTCTGGACTAACCCGTCTTAATTAAATGTGTATAATGTGCAGTAAGATCTCTGGAAGACCCTCCTTATCCCTGTGAGGGTACACACAGAATGTTTGTACTTCGACAAATCACACATGGAGAAGTGAGTTGCCCAACCAGCAGGGTCTGTAGTACAGCTTTGACAGGAGTTAAGTGGTTCTGCTTTATTTTGCTCTTCCAGGAGCTGCAGACCCATTCATCACTTAAACTCACATGTCTTACTTTTGCCGCGCAAACACTGGCCGTCATCCGTACTTGCAAATTCAGAGGGATGGCACTATCACTGTGGCCAGCGCCGGCTCTGTGTTTCATCTGTCTTTTCTGCAAATGCAATGACCTTGAGAGAGGAATGAGGATGGCTTTCTTTTTAACTGTATTTATTAAATTATTAAATATTATCAATCAAATAATCGATGCATCGAATCATAGACATGGATATTCGGCATATGATATGGATATGTTTACAATTTAATGTAGGCCTAACAACATTTCTGTTTACATATTCTGTTATGTTTTGCACATTCAGGAAGTGCCATGTCCTCAGTGCTGTAGTTTTATGTATCCAATTTATTTAGTATTAGAGCACTGCAGAATGTTTTGTTTTTTAAGCTTGAAAAGCTATGAATTAAATATCCTACATGGCTTTAATAGAAAAATGTATTTGACGCATCGTGATGCATCGTGATGCATCGAGATATCGAATCAAATTGAATCGCTGACATGATAATCGTAATCGCATCGAATTGGGAGATCAGTGAAGATTCACACCTCTACGTATTGTTATCGATATTTGTCTAATGAATAAGGTTACGATGTGTTGGCTTATTCAAAGGTGCGCTCTTTAATGTCAAGTTAGTAAAAAAGTAAAGTTAAAAAAAGTAAAGGTGTTAATAGGAAATGCAGGATTAATAATTTTTTTAAATAATTCCTTTATATTTATGAGGATATGTATAGGGCTGGGTCTCTAGATCCGGTTCTATTAGGACCCGGCAAAAAAAATGAATGATGAAACAACGATCGTATATAGTGAAGAGGAATCACCTGAGGGCAGAATAGTTAGATATGACCATACATTAAGTTGTCAAAAATACCTTAGGTCTCAGAAGGTTTTTAAAACACAAACAGCGACAGAGACAGAAGATATCAAACAGCCAAAGACGGCAATAAATGCAATAATAGTTCTGTTAAGATTAATAACTTGTTGTCTCGTCTTTCCACTAAATAATAGAAAAGTATCGATAATTGTATCGATAAAGACTCGGATCGTTAAGCAGTTTCAAAAATGGTATCAATATCAATACAAATGAATGATGCCCATCCCTAGTTATGGATATTAACTCTAACTTTTAAAAAAGCCATCAGCAAAAGTTTGTAGTTTATCTGCAACTAAATCGTTTTTTTCTCCATGGTTTTATTATGCATCAAATCAAATGTTAACAAGTTGCTGGATGATGATGAGGATAACACAAAGGGGTTTTTCATAACTAGGCAACCCAAAGGTTTTATGTCTTATGACTGTTCTATAAAGCATAATGTCATAAGTCATAAGTTACAAATTATAAGCACTTACTAAATTATATCCTATTAGAAATACTAACAGATGCTAAGAAAACCAACATAAAAGGTTTATAATTTGTAACTAAAGGCCAGTAGAGCACTTATTAATATCAGTTATAAGCCATTAATCTAAAATTCCTTTGGTTGGTGTTATTCTTCTCTGTAAAAGAGCTGCAGAACACCCATACCAAAATCAACAACTTATTAACAGTGTGTTTATTCATTTATCAACTGTGGACATGATGTAAAAAACCTATTGCTTATAATTGCAGGAGACTTAATAACTTTTGCGAATCTCACGCTAGGAAGCAATGAGGAACCCAGACGCAAACGTAGAGTATAGAAGTGTTAATATAAACCAGGCCAGCAGTCGTCTCAACCGTTTCACAGTAATTATACCAAGGTATCACTTTTAATGTGACGGATTGATGCAACTCTACATGTAGAGCTATTAGTTCAACGCAGATTATTGATTCTTCAGCAGATTCCAATTACTGTGCCTCATCTTCACTGTGCCACATTGCTCTGCAAAACAAACATTGTATTGTGGATCATTTGTAGTAGCATGACATTAGTGTGAGTAGGTATAGAAGATGTGTAAATGGGGTTTATTATTCTTTTACTGTTGAAACTTTCTTGCCTATAATCTTTCCTAAGTAGAGATATATTTTTTTGACTAGTGTGAGCTTGTTGTAAAAGCTCTTTCTCTTCCTCCATCAGGCTGATATGTAGGTGGCCCCCTCCTGACCCTCTCCCTCTCTGAGGAAAAACCACTTCACTCTGAGCACGGGGGCTTCAGAGCTGAGAATTGGAGGGGTCAGGTATCCTGAGACTGCACACAGACCTGTGATCTTATTTAGCCTGTCTCATTGCTGTCCTTGGAAAAAAGTTCAGCGGTCTTGTGATGTATGAGCATCTTATGATTTCAGACGTCACGGCAAAATCCACTGACTTTGTGCCTCTGACTGTACTGTGCTCAAAATATTCGCTTTTTCTGTTGCCTCGTTTCACTTCCCACTGCCCTTGTTTTCTCACACTTCTGTTCTTCTATCTCCAAACAGTCAGGTAGCTTTATATAACAGAAGTTTTGTAAAATGTTGTACAATAATACAATAGTGATATGAATACAAAACTGTATGAAGTGTAATGTTTTCTATTTTGAAATAGATTCTATTGATCAGTAAATTGTCAGTGATGTTGAATATACAGTAACGTAACGGACCGCCCCTATGGTTCGGCACGCATGTGAACCGCGGATTAATTGCAAGTTTCACCTTTATGCTCATCAGAGCAGCTCAGCTCAGCAGAGAGACGGAGACGGAGACAGGTTGTTCAGGGCGTCGGGGCAATGCCGATACAGCACTCAGAACAGTGTTTTTCATTCGTAGGCTACTCTCTACCAAAAAAACGGAATTGGACTACTATTTAAAGCAACTACGAGACATTTTCACAGGTTACGAAAACTATCTCAATTTAATACCGATAAATGGCAGTGCAGCCCGCTGTGCGGACAGACACCAGTCGGAGCTCCGGCGGAAGGAGACAATATGTGAATTGTACCTAAACCAACTATTTTTTTTAAATACATTTAATTAAAACCCAAAGTTCATATCTTCTCTTTAAGATGCCTCATATGTTACTGATTACTGTAATATTCATACAAATGAAATTTGGTTATCAGTGTCTTTACTAGGAATTGGTTTCAGCTCAGTGTAAGGTAACGGCTGTGGACTAAGATGGATTAGACTGCAGTGGAGGCCGGCTGGCTGCATACATCCACACTGGGTGCAGGGATCTTATGCAGGTTAGTCACGGAGGAGCTTGAGAAGATCGTATAAATCTACTAATTTTCTCCTTCCCCTGACTGTCATACAGCAAATCTGTCGGTGTTATTGCCTTATGCCTCCATGTGCTGCTGCCTGTTCCTGCATCTGCAACGCTTCACAATCAGTTTGTGCCCTGACAGGTGCTAAGGTGTAAGAGTATGTATGTTATGTTAATATTGTGTTTCTGTATGCCTTGTACATACTTACTAGTCCAAGGTTCAGTCAGAGTAAAGCCCCTTGCAAACTACAATCTCAACAGCTCAATTAGCAGAGAGCAGACTGATAGTGCAGTCCAAATGAGCCTGGGGCATTACCACGGGCAACGCTTCAGCTCAAAGCCTGAAGTCACGACCGCCCTGTCAGTGTGCAGAGCGTGTACAGTACTGTCCAAGGCATATGGTTGTAGGGAATGAAATGAAACAGTCACAGTCGGTTACGCAAAATGTAATATGAATTCCCCTCTAGTTCCTTTCTTGGAGCCAAATACAGACTAAAGAGTCCAGTAGGCTTAGAACAAACAAAGTTGTATGATGTGTTATCCGACCACACATTTAACCACAAAGGCTAACATTTTTGGACCCATTCCAAATGGGTATACTTTCAAAAGTGGGGGAAAAAAATCCTGCCATCATGGCCTCCTCTTGGCTGTATCCCACTTCTTCCTTGATATCACTCCAAGAATTCTGTTTTTGTTGTCTCAATGCACTGTGGTGGCACTTACAGTAGCTTTGCGCTTTTTCTTAGCGCGAAGCTAAGGGAAGCGTTTCCTCCGAGTTGTCTTCCCTGCTCTCCCCATAGGAAAACAATGGCACAGCCAGCGCAGAGCGGTTTTACCACGCATCATGTATAGGCGGCTTAAGACTTGAAACTTTCAACTGGTTAGGGTTAGAAATTACACTTTTGTGATTCTTTTAAAGATTCACTTGTAACTTGTTTGACTGAAAAATTAAAGAATGCGTTTTCTGTTTCGGTCTCATACCCAACCGGCTCCTCACGGCTAGCCAATACAAAACAATGAAGCACATTATATTTAGAAGTGTGAAGTCAAAGGCAATCTTACTTGCTTTAGATTGTTGAAGACGCGTCATCCAATAGACACATCTTTGGTCTGTGATGCGTCCGAAGCTGGAGTTACTATATGATGGTTTAAATTTGCCTCACTTATTAAATGAGTTTGGGTTTTTGATGTGTGATGTAGCACCACTCAGTTTTCCCTTAACCTTAATAAGCACCTATATAATAATAATAAATTGAATTTATATAGCGCTTTTCATGGACTCAAAGTCGCTTTACAGGGCAGGGTAGATTAAAAACATAACAAAACAAGTAGAACAAAACAAAACAAAACAAGTAGAACAAAACAATACAGCACCCTATACAACCTTAACCCTAATTAACCCATAATTCCGACATTAGTGAAGGTGCTCCTTATTTAAGGCTAGACAGGGCCCCTCTACTTTAAACCCTGAAAGGTTATATGTATGTCTAAGGGTGGCTGGACATTTTAAATGTTCTATTATAGTATATGTAATTTTATATTACAATGGATACTAAAAACTCAAGGTACTTCACCACAATAATACAGAAATTCTCTAAAAATGACTTATCTAATACAAAAAGAAAGTGAAATCTCTGCTGGTTGACAAATCCTTATCATCATCTCACGATATGTATGATCATATTGCCCAACACTATGGATAATGTGTGCTAGATTATGACCTGGGTGAATGTAAATGGATATCAACCTTGACTCTGTTCAGTCAATAAGCTGTACTTCCACAGTGTTGTCCACAGAAGCTCACAGTAATAGTCCACAGTCCCAAAGAAGATTACAGCCATTGAGTGGAAAGCTTAGCTTCTCAAGGCTGAGATTACATCCACAAGGGGAAAATATACAAAAGAACTCGTATCTGTTTACCAACACGGATGCAGAAACTCACAGTTAACTTTAACTTTTTAACCCTTTAACATTTTGTCAAGCGTGTTGTGCTCAAATCTTGCAAAGTCCAATTGAGTGAATGCTTTGCAGCCAGAAGATTAGTTTTTAAATGCTTTGAAACTGGTCTGAGTTGCAGTTAGATGAGTGTTAAGCAGTGATTATCTCTAAACCACAGCTGTTTATATGTCACAGAAACCAGAATTTACACACAAACTCAGGCGGTGCAATTGATTGAATTTTTATCTTGATTTGGATCACAAAATCGAGAATAGCGATTATTTTGCCTTGTTTTCTGAAGGGGAATTCAAAAAGTTCAACGGGAAAAGTAGGGTAATTGATGAGGGATTTAATTTCTTTAACTGTTTAACTGATTTTTAAGTTTATACATGCAACATCTCTCCCAAAGTCAATGAGTAGTCATGTTAAATAATTGTGATATCAAATTTGACAAAAATAATTGTGATTTTTTTGTTGTTGTTCATAATCGAGCAGCCCTAACAGAAACAGCAGTGTTTACCTGCTTTAAGACTTGCTGGATTGCTGAAGGTTATTTGAATGACTCAGGTGAGGGATGCCTATTGATAGACTTGATGTGCATCCAAACCGCTAAAGGAAACAAGAGATTTAAGTAATTTGGCTCAAAGGGGCTGAAGCCACAATGAAATTATGTGTTGCGGTAACTGTGTGGCAGTGAGTGAAATTAGAACTGAAGATATGGAGCAAAGAGTGGTGTATGGTTCCCCTGGACACTGTACTGTAGCCATCTCCCCCTTTCCCTTTCTATACTTCTATAAAGAGTGACTTCTGGCCACGGCTCTTTTCTGCGACATATGTCTGCCTCCGCCGCGCAGCAGGAAATGCCCTGGCGTCGCCTTCCTGTGCTGCTGACGTCACATAGATCCTGCACGGCAACCAGGAACAGACACACACCCTGGCCATTTGCCACTTAAAAACCAACATTATGACACTATCGATGGCGTGGAGCAAGACTGAAATAATATGCAAATGAGCATGGGAGTTCTGTCTGCATTTAACACAAAATAATTAAGATACATTATTGATTAACTGAGTATTGAGTCATTTTTTTGTCCAGCTAAGAATATCACACAAAGTCAAATCCTGAACTTTGGTTTTATCTTACTTTTATGGGAGTTTCATATTCTTATTTTAATCACTCAAAGCCAAGTTAATATGGTCTGGAGGACAAAAATACAAGCATGACAAAACGATGTGCTCCAAATTGTACTTGGGTTCAGACGGCTTAGGTGCGACACCAACGCTTGGGCGCTGCGCCTAAGCTGTATAATACAAGGGAAAACCCTGTAGTTGTAGGAAAAAAGGAAACTTGCTGGTTAATATGAAAACCAGACTATTACTTTTACTGTTTGCTCAGTATGTAAATCTTGATTTGACATTGAATATGTGTGTTTTTTCATAACATTATTATATATTATTTGTCATAACACACATTCACATATCTGATATATACATTCATGTAATTTGTTTGTAAATCTCCACTCATAGCAACTAAAGCATTAAACTTTGGTATAGTCATGTTATAGGCACTCACAGCACTCAGTGAATGTAAGGACTTCCTCCACATTCTTTATTCAAATCCACACAAAATCTGTGTTTGCCCCTTTAATAGTGTACTTGATATAACATGTTTCTTGTTACAATATTTGTCTATCACCCAGCCTGACATCTGAGTTGTATAAAGTTTAAGTTACACTGCATATTCATACGTACTCCCTCACTGCTCCCCTCTGGCTGCTTCTACGACTATTCTGCACTTGCTCTGCCTCGGTCTAGACAGGTAACACTGTAAATGTGCCAGTGGTTTTAAAATGTAGCAGGAGGTGGAGCAAGAGACAAGTGAGTTCAGGACATAGCGAAGGCAGACAGAGAGATAAAAAGGAACTGCTCTAGTTTTGAGAAAAGCCTTGGGCTCATGTTCCTGCAAAGACAATCAGGGTTGTGCTCGTGTCTGGCTTACATTTTGTCCACTTATAGCACTGTGGCTCGGAGGATGGGATCTATCAGATCACAAGATGAATGCTTCAAAGGATGCTTTGAATTTTAGGTCAGGATATTGAACTAAATGCATAATGAGACAAAAAGTTGATTTTATGCTATGTTTGTTCAGGAATTAAGAAGGTACAACTACTGTATGGGTAATTACTGTACTTTGGAAAGACATCACTGTATGTCCCCATTTCTTCAGAGTCGTCATAAATCTACTGAAGTGAAAGCAACGCTCGGAAAGATTTTAAGTTAAAACTACACCTCTTTGTCTAACTGAGATGCTGTGTAATCATGCTAATGGTCCATTCTGGACCACTTATTGAACTTAGTTTAAAGTCCCATACTGTAGAAATAGCAGTTCCTGTATCTTCAGCTTCTGTCATCTAAAGACCGTAGTCTTGCATTGCCAGACCTTTTTCCATAGCGCTGTGAAGTAAGGTCTGGCTACACTACAGATATATTCTGGGATAGGAGGAAAAAACACTCTGGGTTGTTTGCATTTCTTTAAACCAATCACCATCGTTTTGGGTGGTGCTAAGTTCCCGATGCAGCAGCAGTACCTCTGCAAAAAAAGTCTCGGGGAAGCAACTTGTTTTGGTTGAGCATATGCACTGCGCAAAAGATACCATAGTTTTGCTTGTTATTATTTAATTTGTTGTCCTCATTGGAATAGAAAATGAAGAGGATGACGGTACATGTGCTCCAATGCTGTCGATCAACAAACTAAAATGTCCTAAGGACAGGAATCCGTTTATCACCTAATTTTGTGCCGTCACTTTCAGAAAGATCAAACCCTCGGCTCTCAGCGATATGTATGAAAAATGAATGGGCTCCATTGCCTTGTTGACTACCTTTGACAGTGCCCCATAAATCAATCCATGGGGCGGCGTCACTGATTGCTCAGAAGAAGGCTCAAAGAGGGTTGGAACAAACTCATCTATGTGTACCTGGTACACTGTCAGGTTACAGCACTTCAATATAAATTAATTAATAAATGACCAATTACAGCATAAATAGGTGACAACTGTTATCTAAATCCGTTGTGACATAAATATTTACTGGAGACACAAATAATTTTGCTGCCGCTCACATTTTGAATAATAGAATGACCAGTATAATAAATGTTACTGATATTTCAAACCTTCAGTATACATCTCATTTTGAAACAGTGACTGTAATTATTCTTAGTTTAAGTACTTGCTTGTTCCTTGTTTTCCACTTGCAAAAACCTGGACTTCAGACATCTGGATTCTGTGGTATGCTGCACTACAATACTGGATATCCCAGAGCTTTTTCACAGGGCAAATTGGGGTTCAATATTTTGCTCAATGACATTTTGCCATTTTTTCAGTAGAGGCTGAAGATTGAACGTTTCCACCAACTAAGCCACAATCACCTTTGATTGTATGTACTTCATTGTGACGTTATAGCCCCATGGTAAGGTCTTAGAAAATGGTTTGTCCAAGTACTTGCAGGAAATTTGCTTTGAGAAAATGTGGCTTCAGTCCAGAACTGCCAAATTCAGATTATCCTTTCCCACATTATCCATGTTTGCTTGTTGATCTTCCAATAGGGCTGCACCATTTGGAGAAAAAGTCATAAGTACTAAAAACAGATCTTCCATATTATCAAGCAACAGTAAAATAAGTTTAATCTACCATAAAACACCTCTCTCAAACAAACTTCTAACTTATGCAGTTTTATTTTAATAGCACATCACTGGAACAAGAACCAGTGGCGGTCCTGGAAGATAGGAAAATGGTCATCAGCATTCTAAATCAATACAAAATATGCAAAACCACATTGAACACAGAACATTGACTGCATGGGGTGCCAAGACCATGATAAATTGTTATTTGCCTACAAAGTGTCAAATTATCAGGTGAGGCAGGGAGGTGTACATGTCAATCAGTGGCCTGGTACCTCAGTGGGTAGCAGAAGATTACGTGGTATCCAACTGGGACTGTCCATATTAATAATTCATGAACTCACTGTTATGTAAGGCACTTTTAATGCATTCACTACACAGTATATATTAATGGTCTCAACTCCCGTCGTTGGCTTATTACTGATGAAAAGAAGTCATTTGTGTTAACATTTGCCAGCGTTTGTCATTACGTTTATTTCTTGTCACATGTTTTTATTTTGGAATATATTATGACTTAGTTGCCGTTACTGTCCTCAAGTTAGAATAGTTAGACGGCAAATGAGCTGCTGGAGGCAATAACAACTGATTGACATGTTTTATTACCCTGGAGATAGAGCCGATAGAAAGATCACCCGTGTTTTCTGAAATGGATGCAGCTGACAGGGAGCTGTATACAAATGATGCGAATTAACTTAGAAACTAGGATTAGGCAATGGTTAAGGTTGAAGACGATGGTCGCAGTATCGCTATGTTCAGAAGATTGTGTCGTCCGGCGTCTTTCGCACACAGAAACTCAAGTGAAGATAATTACCTCTTCTGAAGAGTCAATCATGTTTTTTTAATCCTCCGTGTCCTCCTTGGCTACTAGCAGCTGCGTGGAGGAGGGGTGTGGGCAGTGCGGGATCACAGAAGGCTTGTATCATCATCAGTTTTGTTGTCATTACTTAGAATTCCTCATGGAGTGACAGAAATTACGCACTATAGTAATAGCAATATATGCAATATATGTGTATTGATTTAAAAAATAATTCTAAGTTTGTGGCTGTGGTCAATCCAGTTCAGACTGATTTGAACAATATTGAATGCTTGTGGTCTAGTTTTAACATAAGGTCTTATTCATTTTTAATGGCCTCAGTGGACGGATGTGATGTATTGTGTCCCACAGGGGTCTATTCTTGGACCCTTTTTGTTCCTTATCTGCTGTATCTTCATCCATGTCGCTCTTCCTTTCTTACTGATGATACTAGCTTGTTTCTTATACAAGAAGAGTTTTTCACACGTATTTCTCCTGCACTTTCTGAATAAGATATCATTTCCAGATGTTCCCCCTTTTTGTGTTATAATGTGATGTTTTTTGAGCAGTCAGTAGAATGTCAACAGAAAAAAAAACATTCTAAATGAAGGTTTATAGTTTGTCTCTGTGGCTGAGCCTTTTGTGGTGGGTGATCGTGCTCCTATAGATGGATCATTGCTGCTAAACCTACCAGCTTCAACTCTAAAAGCAGTTTAATGGCTTGTAAGTGTCTCTCAAGCTGTTTACCTCACTTGAGAGTCAGGGCTGCATAAAGTACTAATACAGTACTGATAATAATTCAGTCTTTGGAGAACATAAATTAAATATAGTGACCTACTAAACCCTGATCTCACTGTATCAGTGAGAATGAACCTGTGATCCATCTATGTTTTATGTTTGACCTTGACAAACTTCCCTAATTCATTTCTTCCTTCTTCAACCTAATGCAATCTTAAATAGATATTTCTGATATTTATTAATCACTAAGTAATTTAAAATGACAAATTGTCCTTGTCCATTTATCTAATGCTATTATGGTTGATGTAATTAGCACTCAAATGAGGGCTTCTGTGTGATTATTTGACTGCTACCAAGAAAATAAATATGTACCTTGACTGGAATTGTGATTAAAGTTATTTAATTTTTTGCTTTGAGGTGTTGTAATTACCATAGAGGCTCTATAGCAAATGATTGATTGAATAACTAAAACCAATCGACCAATCCATCTAATTTCCGTGAAAGTATGGAGCGCTTGACATTTGACAACAAACGAGTTCTGAAAATGGAAGTCTAATTACATCAATTTGCTGTTGTGATGAGCCTGGCAACTTATTTCATAGTCAGATGATTTATAGTACATTATCAGCTAAAATCTTACAAATCTTAATTGTGCTATGGTATACAGTGTTGCTTTAGTTTAGACATGAGGAAGAAATCTGATCTGGTGGTTCTCACATTAGCAAATGCGTGCATGCTACTCAATTACTATACTTAACCAAGGAACCGTCTTTTGGACAGGTCTAGTTACCACTTAGATGCAAGTAAAATATTTGATATCCAGTGTATTAGTTTATAAAATACTTAAAGCCCATGTTGCAGGGTTTATTTTCTAACGATTTTTTGCAATTTGCTTGTTGGTAATAAACATTTAAACTGTTACCCAACAACATCAAATACAATGGATATCACAAAACGGAATAAAATACGAAAAAGTAGTACTTTTTTACAGTGGTTTCTCCTTTCCCCCACAATGCATTGCATGACGTCACGTTGGGGAGACGACAGGCGAAAGCCCCGTCTCGGTTCGACAAACATCAGATTGAATATGCTATATCCCTAATTGACCAATTTTCACCTGCTTCGGGTTTAACACTTAACAAATCTAAATGTCAAATTTTATGTTTGTATCAGACTGAAGAGGAAAAAATGTTTAATATACCTGTTAAGAAATGTGTCAAATATTTAGGTATTCATATCTGCAAGGACCACAAGGAACGTCAACAACTTAATTTTTCGTCTAAATTGAAGAAGACTAAAACAATACTGAATTTATGGCTTCAAAGAGACATTTCTATTCTAGGTAGGATTCTTTTAACAAAAGCAGAAGGGATTTCAAGATTTGTTTACCCTGCCCTCTCTCTCAATGTTCATGATTCAACATGTAAAGACATAAATTCCATATTTATATAATAATTTTGTATGGAAAAACAGACACCATCATTTAAAAAAAGCGGTGCTCTCTGGTTGTAAGGATGAAGGTGGATTTGAACTTCTAGACTTTTTGGACTTGAATTACACCTTTAAGGTGAAATGGTAGAAGGAATGTTTGAGAGCACCTGAGTCTTTGTGTTACTTTATCCCCAATAACCTTTTTAATAGTGTAGGAGGTCTTAAATTTGTATTGAAATGTAACTACAATATTACAAGATTGCCACTAAAACTATCCCAATTTTATCAACAAGCTCTTTTGGCCTGGAAGTTATGTGATTCTCACAACTTTTCTCCACACAAGTCTATCTTATGGAATAATGAATGCATCACTAGGGGGAACAAGTCACTCTATTTGCAAAATTGGTTCAATAGAGATATTATCTTCGTGAAAGATCTTTTTGATTGTAATGGTCATTTACTTAATTATGAATCTTTTCTCAGAGAGAAAGTATTCCCAATAACGTTCAAAGAATATAATTCAGTTTTCAAATCTATACCTACTGGCATTTTAGAATTAATGAAAAGTTATAAAAAACAAAATGAAGTTACTGATTTTAATTTTACTCTTTATATTAACAGTATGGATATTATGAGCAGTAACTGTACTAATAAGCACATTAGAAACTGCTTTCTAAATTTAAAGAAAATATCACCTTGTGGGAAATGTTTCTGGAATCCTCATTTTACTGATGTTAACTGGCATAAGGCGTGGCTTGTTCCCTTTAGATATTGTATCACGAACAAGGTTAGGGAATTACATTTGAAAATATTACATAATATATATCCTACAAACCTATTTGTCTCGAAATTCATGCCTGTTGATAACTATTGTAGTTTTTGTAAAACAGAACAAGAGTCGTTAACCCATCTTTTTTATGGTTGCTCATTGTGTACTGTATTCTGGAAAAGTTTTGAAGATTATATGGTATCTAAAACAAAATATACAATCACACTTGAAGGGAGGGGGGGGGGGAAACACTAATACCAAAAACGACAAAAACCTGACAAAAACTGGCCTTTAACACTATTTGGAGACATTTTTAACAATGATATACATATATTGAGTGCTATATGTACCTATTAATCAACAGTGGTGGTTAACCTGCAACATGGGCTTTAAGTGAAAGATCTGAATACGTCTTGCACCACTGCAAAACTAAACAGTAGGGTTTGGACGCTCCACCCCTGCCTTCGTTTCCTAAAGCTTGGAATTTATAGCAGTTACAAACCAGGATGATGGCGAGAAATTATGAAAAGCCATTGGATCACCCCCATTTAGTATATGAAGTTAAGAGTCTATCATTTAGCCTATAACATTGGGAAACTAATGTGTGACTTAGAGGTTGTCATTTCTCATGTTGTTGTGAGTTGCTGACTGAATGATATAAATAAGAAATTACCTGAACATTTAGTCCAAGTGGTTTTGTTTACCCAAAGTGCATCTCTCTGAACTCTCTCTCTCTCTGACCCACTTTCAGACTGAATGCTTGATCTGTAGTTTCTGGGCATATTTCATACAAATGCAAGGGCTTAAAATGTGAATTCAATTGCTTTATGTTGATCAGTTTCCAGTTATACGCTACGATGAGGATCCCACAGGTAGGGGCCCCAACCAGCTTTTTTCTGAACCTGACCCAGCCCCCGCTCTGACCTTGTATGGCAGGACGACAGCAGAGCCTCCACTAATTCCCACGATGGGCACTGCCGTCTGAGTGGAAATGAAGTCCAAGATTTGTGCCACGGCCTCCGAGCCAACATTGTCCTCAAACACCACTCCATGGACGCGGTTGGTGGACAGGGTGTCACAGATGCGGGTGAGCAGTGCCCGTGGGTTGGTGTTGTTGACCAGCACAGTGATGGGGTTCACCTCCAGAGGCAGGTCCATGAAGTTTTCCCGACTTAACCGCCCCTTAATCTCTGTCTGGTATGCCGATCCGCTGAACACCACCGCCACGTTCACAGAGGGCGTGGGAATCCCAAAGGGCCGGCCTGAGCAGAAGGGGACAGTGCAGAACAGCAGCAGCAGCAGCGGCGGCGGCCACCACGGGGAGTCGCTCAAGCAGCCTAGACGAACGCCCATCTCAGTCACCTACTGCCTGGAGGAGGGGTCATAGTGAGGGAGGGGTCAGCAAAGGGATTGACATGTTAGATACACAGGAACAGTTGCTGTCTTTTTCTGAAATGTTGTGATAATACGCAGTAATCCCTGCTGGCCGGGCAACCAAACTGCCTTTTGTTTAGAGTTGGCTTATTTTGATTAATGACCTTTTTAGCTTCATCTCTGCTCAGTATGCTGGTCTGCCTGACATAACTAAGACAGTGTAAGAGCCCATTAACGGAATAGAATACTACAGAATAGTATTTTTAGAGTGTGTCAGCGTGCGACATGAGGCTGTGGCCAGGCTGTTGTGTCTTAGGGTGGCAGCTGTCACCCTGCTGCAGTTGTATTTTGTGGTCCAACCCAACAGATGGTGTCCAGTGTTTAATGCAACAAATGGAGAACAAGAGGATTTATCTTTATTTTTTTTTTCATGACATCACTTTTGAAGCTGTTGCTTAATTTTTTCAGTGGTCCAAAGCATTCAAGCTTAAAGGGATGGTTCAGAGTAATTTGACCCTAGGGTCCTTTGCACCATGACCTCGAGCTTTGGTCGAACATTGGGTGAGTTTGCGCTATCAGCCAAGGGCGTATCTCGTAAATTACACCACCAATAATGCCCAATGGTACAAAACTTCTACAGTAGTACAAATACGTTCTGTACTCATAAAACAAGGCCTTGAAAAGTTTGTAAGTACACCAGTAGTTTTTTTACATAGCACTTGCCTGATGGCTTCTCCTCTCTGCTGCTACCGCTGCTAGCTAGCTAGCTCTCTGATTCTCCTCCATTAGTTGTAGCTCCCATCCGTGTTTTCAGGCTCGAATATGTACGGGCAACCTTCGAAATTGAGCCACTCATCATCGCGTTCGATGCTAACCTTAAACTCCGTCATTTCACTGATCTCTTCTTCTGTTCTCTAACCCTAACCCTTTGGCTTGAGGTCATGGTGCAAAGGACCCTAGGGTGAAATTACTCCGAACCATCCCTTTAATCTACCAAAGGTCTGCATGCATGCATTTGGCTATGCTAATTAATTGACTTCAGTAGTTTCGTTATAATGATTTGTAAGCTGTTTGGGAAAGTTTTTCTTTTCTAGTTATGAAGCTGACATTTGAATTTTTCAAACAGCAAAGTCTATATTTACAAAGAGATTGAAATCCCCAAATTGGCCTTTGAAAAAAGCCAAGCTCTTTGTGCAACATTGCATCACTTACGGTCTGGATTGAAACCAGCAACTCTTAGCCAAACTGTCTTAATTTCTTCCAAACCCCGAATTGCTTTGCTTCCTGTCCTCTGGAAGGTAATGGAGGAGAAACACCATGGCAGAGCTCTGTGATGTCAAACCCTGTAGCATTGGTTTAACATTCACATTGTAGCCAGGCGGCGGTTTGTGTTGAGCTGTCAGACAGACTTAGGCTCTTTGTCAAATCTGTCACAGTAGTGTTTGTGGCCCTGAGGGAGTGGTGCACACTGGTCCCCTGTCACAGAGATCTGATCCACCATGTGATGGAATCCCAGTGGGGTGAATATATTGTAATCCCTTGGTAATCCCTGCCAGGCGTCATGGCCTACGGCTTGATTGTAGTGTATAAACTTATCAAGAGATTTGGCTACAGCACAAGGCTCAGTGTAGCTGTGTGGTGCAGTTCCCTCCATGTTCTACTTCCTGTGTGGGCCGTGAACTCCCCTTAGAAATCATTGCAAACAGGCGGGCTGCAGAGAAGCAGGGGCGCTTGGTTAGTACGTCTCTAGAATAGTTATCATGGGATTGTTTTTACAGTCATGTCACTTGCTGAAATCCCCATAAAAGACATCACACATGCGTTGGAAGCCGTACATGCTATGTCCTACATGCAATTCTCCAGGTAGACGCTGGATCATGAATCATTTTATAAATTGATTAGTCCACACGGTGAGAGGGCATCTACCACATTCCTTTCAATGACATTAGCCATGTTTCAGCTGCGACAGCAGTGGAATAGTTTAGGGTTTATGTCTTTGATGGGGAGCAACATACGTGGTCAAAATGCTTAAAAGCTTCAACCTCCAATGTGTTTAATCAAGGCAGGGAAACGGCTAAGGCAGATATATGAAGGTCGAATTCCGGGGTGGTGGATATAGAATTAAAGCAAACAGGGAATGAGTCATCAATAACTTTGTGACAAGGCTTTGTATTGTCAACATGCCTTCTAATACCAATGCAAGAAAATAACAATGGAGACCGAGTTTGGCAAACGGGAGCTTCCAATATAACTTATTTAATATTTAGATTCTGAACAGTGCAATCAGCTTAAGCTTTGTGACACAGATGAATTGCAGATTGGCACTGATTTGCCCGGCTCTGACCCCTGTAACTAAAATTCACATGAACCTGTAAACTGCACCAATATATAAACAGGCTTTTCACCTGGGCTAAATCCTCCAAAAAAATAATTCCTGTGTATACAAGGGCTGAAGGATTCACTCTGATGTTGGGGATCAAAAGTCACTGAGGAGGATGCATGACGGGGTACATCCATCGTGAATTATCATGACACACACAGTCTATTTGGCTCTGAAGCCTGGTTGTAACAGATACAAGGTACATAATGTAGTCATAATCGGGAGAAAGTGACAGGTTGCTGTTTGCGTCATGGCACTGCTACAAAGTGGATTCAGAATGAGTCATACTGTACCTGGTGACAGAGGGAGTGAGACCATTTACTACCAATTGTTATCTTTGTGTTATCTATAGACATCATGGAATGACCCATTTGATGAAAGCGTCTTACTCCATTTATGTAATAACACTCAATTGAATTTTATTATACTTCCTAACATGTTGTCACAAAGCTATTTTGCCAATATGTAATAAATTAATAATTAGGTTACATAATACCAATTTAAGATATAGTTCATGATATAATAATAAGCGATATTACAGATTTACAGAAGCCCCTTTTACAAATGCACTGCAATCCTGAAGTTCTCCAGACATTACCCAGATGAGCTGTATGTTTGAACGCAAATGTCTGAATCAGTTTGACTGGACATTTAACATTTTTTATCCTGCTAGCTACCTAGTACAAAGTCTGTGTAATGTCCGATTGAGCCCATGTGTGAATAGAGATAATTTTCCGGAGAATTCACAGCGAGGGAGTGGGCGTGTTTATGACGTTTTAGTCATGCGGCTGGTGCAAAAAGTGGAAGAATACAAACATCCGAGGGTGAAGAAGAAGGGTAAATTACATGAAGACATCAATGTCTAACTGGAGAGAGGATAATATTATATTACTAATACAGTACTACTATTCAGGAACTTCTGTTGTTAAGGTCAGATGCCGAAATGAACAACAAATTTAAAGAACGGCAAGAGACTTGGTTATTTATGACCAAATTATGAGCCGGCTATGTGACAGCTGTGGAATACGCATCATGTCTGAACTAAACTGTTTCTCGAACCCCCTGCTCTGGTGATGAGCAATACGATAAAAATCCATCTGTAATTTTGCACTTACTGCATCTTTCATATTGAATAGCCACATTGGTAAATATAGTGTTAGTACTAGGAAACTCTTATGTGACTTTTAAAACTGAGAAGACAAATAAGGTAAACAGCAGTAAAAAAACAACAACATACCGTACATGACTTACAATTCTCAATATAGGGGGTAAAATATACATTGCGTTTTCATACATATTTTTTTTTCCTCACAAACTAACAGACACATTTACATCTGCAGCAGTATTGACTCCACACACATACAATGCACATTGCATTGACTCACATCCCCTGGAGACTTAACCATAACCACTACATGCCTAGACTAACACTAACATTAACCTAACCTTCAGCCTAAACGCACAAAAAAACATGTCTTAAACCTTTAATTTTGTGGGGACCAGCTTTTTCTCTCTTAAATTGAACGACAAACTTTCACCAAATACATATACTAGTTATAATAGTTATTTAGGAATTCTGGCCTGAGGAAAGAAGGTGATGAGATGGCAGGTAGTTTCTCAGTCTACCCTGTTTTGGGAGGTTTGGGAGGTGAGTCCCCATAATGTGATTGAACAGATATCACCGCAACATGATTTATACAGGTACACATGCACTGCACTGTCCTATCTCCCAGTGGCAGATTATTTAAATAACTGAAGTTGTTCTTCCTGGGCTCTCGCCAAACTCAGTACTCATAGATGATGTGAAAACTGAGAGAAACAATGGGAAACTACATTTTCAAAGTAAAACCTATGGTAGACTGATCTTTGTATTCTGTAATCAGGGTTGTTTGACTAGCAAACATTTAAGATGTGCTTATCCCCCTCTAGTGGGTGACATATGGTGGAAGCAGTTTCTTTACAGAATTAGCTGCAAAATAACTGTGGGGGCTATATCATACTATCACATAATTTTCTTTCCTCGTGGATTATCCTGTGGTACCTTCACTCTACTGACATCTGGTCATTTTGATAAACTGAGCGGGTAATAATGCAAATAGTATATGTGTCTACGCAGCCTATACATATGTTATCTGCTTCTGTGTGGTAAATATTGTTGATAAGGTAAATATAATTTTCTGCACACGTTGACACTTTGTGCTCAGTATGTATGGCCTTCGCAGACTCTGCACATTTTTATACACACCTGGTACAGTAGTGTTGTAATCTCACATAGTATATTTTACCTCTTATTTTCTTATTTCATACTGCATGGCTTTGTTCCTTTTAAAAAAATCCTAACTCTGCACATTCTTTTGTCAACAGGTAGTTCATTTATTTTACCAATTTTCCAAATTTTTATTTCAATACCGTTTGCTGTGCCAACAATAGCTGCTGCAGCAGCTGGGCCACAAAGCCGTTTCCTTTCATCTTATTATATCCTGTAACCTAAAGTTCCAAAGCTCTTAATTTTCTGATATTGACCATATGAACTGTGAAGTCCGATAAAAAGCTGCCATATATTGACTAGTTTCCACTGAGCTGTCGAGTCCTCCAACTGATTCCTAAACCCAGCTCATTAACGTGAGGCTGCAGCGGTAAATACATCTGGCTGAGAAGTAAGGTCTCATCTGCACAGTGTTTAATGACTGCTTTTATATTCTGGGCATGACGCCTCTGCTGCAGCAGTTTAACAATGTGCACCTGTCCCGTCTTCTGCTCCGTGAACAATACACTCAGCCATGCATCTGCAGCCTGCTGTGTCTGTGGCTCACATGCTGATAAAGTCATCCTCCTCTGTGTCATTATCAGGAAAACTGCTGACCATCTTAACAGTCCACAGCGTCTCTTTGGGGAACACTTTCTGATATTACACCATGCTCCAATAGTAATCTATGACCTTTATTGACCTCTATTGGTAAACTATAGGAAAAGGACTTTTCCATAAACCAACAGAAGAACCTTGCCTTATATCAACCAGCCACTTAAAGAGCCCCTGTTATGCTTTTTTTATTTACCCATCCTTTAGTGTAGTTAGTGAGTGTGTAATAGATGTATAAAGTACAAAAAAACACATTTCACTCCAATTGGAGCTTTCTCTTCCACAGACAGCACTTTTTCTCGAAACGCCTCGTCCACATTCCTGTTTGAAATTCCTCAATTAAAAATGAATCATATGTGCTGCCCATAGGTGCTGCCTGAGCAAGCACAGCCCGCACAGTGGCATGTTTGAATTAGGTTGACCAACAGAGTGGGGCAGCTGACCAATCAGAGCAGACTGGCCTTTTCGGGAAGGGGGGCCATGAGCTCAGACAGAGTGTTTCAGGCAGAGGAGCTGCGGCAATGGGCAGTATGAGAAACATATGTTTTTTGAACATCAAAGCATGTAAACCTATTCTAGTAGATCCCAAGAGTACAAATATGATGCTGAAAAGGAGTATAATAGGGCCTCTTTAAGCACCACTGCTCTGTAATTGATCAAAGCTAATGCACTAGAGAACTAGTGAGTTCTTCTTCACTTTATAAATGAGTGAAGTAGCTAATTAGAGCAAAGAACCAGCAGGGACCTCCGGTCAGGATCTGCTGCATCACTGTACAAAATGATTCTATAATAATGCTTTATCAATATATGCTTTAATGCTGGGCTTGGGAACTGACACGTGTTGTGACTCTCCTAACACGGTCCTTCTACTTCCTAAGAAAACTACCTAAGTGCCTAAATACAACATGTTTATGTATAACTGACAAAGCTCTCCAGAGGCCTCGTGTATTATGACTCTTGTCAAGTCATACCACCACAAAACTTCACAGGGAGGCATTGTGGATAGATAGGTCGGCTGCTATTTATTTCCTGTCTCCTATCAACAGTTAATCTCTATAAACAGATATCTGCATATTAATAAAAAATCTGTAGGCAATGGGACTATATTTTGGCGTCGGAAGCATTCAGGTTTCTGTTTGTATTCCAAATAGTATTGACCAATCACATTTTAACAGGCTTAGGTTGCATGCCGGTAAACAGTCTCTGTGGAGAGCAAAAGATTAGATATTAGATATGTGTTTATAGAGATGTCATCTTTTAACTCCATTCTTGCTCTCAAGTTGCTAATTGGAATCAGCACGTGGATATTTGCTAGCTACACCAAAACTCACGTAATTTTGTCTGTTTCCCCCAGCGCCTAAATTGTCTTTGTACCGATAGCTTCGAGATTGTTGGGTTCCGAGGTTAATCAACAGTCAACATAGCTTTCTTTTAACCATAAAAAGTCTTTTCTAACCCATCCTATTCTCTCTTTTTATATACTTTATTTTCTCCCCTCATTTAATTTTTCCTTTCTTCTGTCCCTTTTTCTTCTATATGCTACCTTTTGTTGAATTAAAATCAATTCTTTTTAGTACAAAGTTTCCTCTTTGAGCTTCAAGGGACAGTGCTGACTGGCTTGGCCATAGAAGAGGGACAACACATAGGGAATTTTGTACTAAAAATACCGCAACATTGGGTGATACCCAGTTGATTTGACCTATTTAGACTGTCTCATATTAGCTGTTTGGTAACACTTTACTTGAAGGTATCTACATAATAGTGAAATGACACTGTCATGAATACATGACATAAACGTTTATGACTTGTTTATAATGTTTATGACACCTTCAAGAAAAGTGTAACCAGCTGGGTTGTTTTTGAAACTTTGGGATACACAGAATGAGGACTGTGGATTTTGACTCATCACTAACATTGAGATTGTTTTAAGGAGGATCTCTTCGGGGCCAGTATGGACAGGAGAAACCATCACAATGAACCAAAATTGTTTCAACATACACATGGGCACATCAGTATTTTTTTTAAGAGAAGTCTATCTATTAACCATTTTTTTAATGGTGATTTGTAATGATCAACCTGCTGAAAAACATGTTGCATCAGAAAATGCATACAGGAGTGGTTTGGAAAGAAGGCAGTGTGTTTGGAGGACTTATGTCATCTTCAGAACTGATTTGACATTGGGTGGGTGTATATATATATATATATATATATATATATATATGTATGTATATATATATATATATATATATATATATATATATATATATATATATATATATATATATATATATATATATATATATATATATATATATATATATATATATGTGGGGGACTATTACATTATTTTAAATTTATCAGTGTACCTAATACATTTGCAAATAAGATTCAATGCTTTCTTAGCTTAATGGATTTTTGACCTCCGCTATTACAAAGAGTGAGGACTCATTTATCACATAATTACGACAGTCATATTTCTTTTTGCTTCCACCTGTATGAATATTCTTAACTAATCTCTGATTTTAAAAGAATATAGCCATGCTAATCTTCTTAAATCCACAACCATTTAACTAATCTGTAGATTCATCTGCATCGTAAGTACAGTGAGAGCAGAAAGAGGTGACGAGCAAAAATAAATCTTGTCCAAAAATATACACAGTTTGACACGTGTCCACAGGTTTGAGTAAATGTCACATCAAAAGTATTTTATGTATTCGGTTTCCTTCCAAAGCGTCACTCCACTGGTTTAAATGTGATTCAATTTAAGTATTTTGTGACCCATCTCAGATAAAAAATAAAACAATATCTGGAGCCTCAAATCATAGATAGCTATGCGACCCAGCATCTATCTTTGACCCTTCACTGCGGGTCATTAAGGGGATGTTGAATCAGATCTAAAGCCAGATCATAAATAAAGCCACATCTCGTGCTGTCCCTGCTATCCCTATCTGATCTTTAGACATTTGTTTAGAATGCAAAAAACAAACAAATTGAAACAATGCCAAATTGAGTCCTCAGTGTATAATTTATCTGTGAATTGGTTGGCTGCTCTTTGCTGCTCCTCTAAAGAATTTGAGCAGCTTATAACATTAGTTATAGGCCACTGCAGAGTCACAGCACCACAACAAACATCCTGTTAGAGTTCTATTCAAACACATTAAGACAACAACTGGTCTTTATATTCATGAGTATGAGCCTGGCTCAGCTACATGGCCTGGCGTTGAGTAATGGAAATGGATTTAATTAACAGGGCAAGACCAGTCTCTCAATCCCTGTACTCCAGAAAACAAACATTAGACTGTACTGTTCTACAAGTCCCAAAAAAGGGCCAAACTAAGTTTTACCAAAAGTAATTACAATACTGTGGACTGTTTTGCCATGTGTGACATTTGTGGCTTTAGGGTTGGCAGTGTGGGTTGGTCGGTTCAACGTCAGCACGAGGTCAATTCTTTCAGTTCAGTGCTTGAAATATCAGAATGAAAAAAAACAGATAATCTTTGTTGGATCCAATGAAATTGAATGACTCTGGCGATACCTTGACATTTTATCATTTCCACTTATCCTAAGGTGCTTTCACACCTATAGTAGATTAGTAGACTCGCTGTGAATAGGAAAGGGTGGGAAAGACAGAATGGATATAAAAATATGGTTTCTCTGAATGCTTTATAATTTTAGTATCCCTACAAGTAGCACTCTGAGCGTAGCAGTAAACAATACGCGTGCTTGAACCTTTTGTCCTATCGTCAAATGAAGTTGCATGTTAGCTACTCTTTCAGAACTTCTTCTACAACAACTCATGCATTCGTGCCATTAAGTTTGCAAATGTTAATGCACATACAAATGCACTCCTCTGTATGTGCTCACAATCCCAGAACCTCACAATTCATTTCAGTCAAAATCTGAAAGTGGTTGGGAAAACCTCTTTTGCTTTTAATGTTTGGTACTGCCCTTCACATACTGTAGTTTACCTACCAATCAAATTATTCCAGTTCTGTGATGTCTCTCTTCATTTCCTTAATTTGCTTCAGCCAGACTGAAACAAGGAGTAAGTTAGCCACTTGTCCTTGAACAGTAAAAGGAATATATAAATAATATAGATAAACAGAGAAAACAATAAAGGGGATAACTGTCAAAGACCAAGAACAGTTAAGAGCAGTATTTAGAAGTGTGAATTGACATATTTACTAAGGCAGGCTGTTCCACACTACAGGGACTCTGATTAAACACAAAGACCAAAATAACAGCTGTAACAGCTGGTACAATGTTAATCTAAAGGTCATGGTGGACCGATATTTTACAGAAAATGCTTTAGAACATTTAAATCTAATTTTAAACCTTTGTGCAGTAAAATGAAACCAGCCAATAATATTACACCTGTGTCATTATTGATATAACAAAAGCTTTACTCATTTTTGTGCTAGCATAAATTGGCTGAAACTGGGGTTTTAGGATTTTAAAGAATTTTATATTCTCCAATCAGCATTTTAACATTTAATTAATTGTTTTAGGAAAACATCATACTTGTAATGCAGGGTAAACATCTGCCTAATTAAGAAACAGCCAGTGGGAGTTAACGTTCATATTGAATATATTTTTCTGTGCAAATGTATGTTGAATGCCAACATTTAGTGTGGCGCTGCTGTATCTTTTTTAGTATAAACGCTAATGCGTCCCCAACAGCCTTTTAAATGCTACGTTACTTGTATGGAAATAACAGGAGTAACAGGTGAACCAGCTTATAAAGTTACATATTTTCTTTTTTAAATAAGTGCTGTGTGGTGGATCTAATTAATGCCGATGTGAAGAGTGGTTCATGTGGATTTCAAAAAGTGCCTGATAAAGAGTTAAAGTGGAAAATTGAGAGTGATTGGTGAGTGTGTTGACGTAACAACTGTGCGCATGGCCCTTTGACGTTCCAGCGGAAGTGATGTAGGCAGGAACAAAATCAAAAGTGGTCAGCTTGAGACGCATGACTGACAGGTGTGAGCTGTGTTTTTGGCTGTCACGCATTTGAAAACCAAGTGTAAACAGGGTCACTGAGACACCACCTATTACTCATATCAGACACTTGTGTCTTTATGTTTGAACTCATTTGGACAAAATATCTTTGGTTGCTTAATTTTCTGAAGGTCAGGTTGATTATGATGACTAATTCCTGCAGTGAGTCTGAGAGAGTTCCCCTTTTGGCCATCTCTAAACCTGTCTGTTGATTTACGGCTCTATTCTTTATGGCATAGTTCTCCGTATCATAGCCATGTAATAAATGGTCACCTCACGCTGTAAAAAAAAAGCATAAGACCAAGCCAGTGTCCAGCAGCGTTTCCTACCAAAGTGCGCCCAAAGTGAAACCACAATGGAGGCTTTTCAGTCCAAATTCACAGGTTGATTTATCTGTTTCTGCTGACCCATGATACACAGGCATATCAAACAGATTCACTCAGTAATATTATTTTATCTCACAGACCCCCTGCCTTCACTTCTGCCCATGGCACTGCAGACATATTTAAGACATGCACGCCGCTACATTAACTATACACGACACATGATTGATCTGCCACGGGATGAAAACCTGTGTGGATGGAATCCTAATAAATCTGATCTGATCCTTGCTGCTCTCTGAGTAAGGGTTGGAGGGGGTTGGTTATAAGTAAGAGGGTCTTAAAATGTCTTGTAAATTGTCACATACTGCGACGGGAATCAATTGAAGGGTATTCAGGCTTTGGCTGGTGTCACTGTGCATTAAAGGATTTAAATATTCAGGAGAAAAGTGGAGCACAAGTGAGCAGTTGGATTTTCTGACTATGTAGTATCAGAGGAGTCGTGATCAGCAGGTTTTAAATGCCACAGCAGATGGAAAGCTACGTCGTTGTGCTTTATTACTGTTCTGTCTTTGATATCCCATCTAGTGCTGAGGCAAAGCCCCCTCACCAGTGTGAGTAGTATAACTATGATCACGTCACACTGTCTTCGCACTGTTTCTTTACATTAAAACAATCAACACAAGTCAGTTTGGTTTGATCATGCAGTAAATGAATCCACACAGTTCAAACAACATCATTTACATCAAAATGCCAAACAGGATTTTATTCATCCAAGGACACAAGTCCATGGGTCCATTGGACAGATGTGTGATATATCTCTCTCCTCTTTGCTTTACTGCATTTAGTGCGACATTCCATCAGACGCCGTTGGCTTTGTCAGCGCGCCGTGTAGCGAGATTGAACAGATTGTATGTGCAAGTGTTTAAAGGGTTGCAAGGCTGAAGATTACAATGGCGTTTCAAATGTAATCCATTTTGCCATACCACATGGGTGGATCTTTACCTGAGGCTTAAGGGCCTCAACATGGCACGCTGATATTAATATTCCTACTTTGACCCCCAGGTTTATCTCCTGGCTCAGAATGGGCCTTTAGGGAGTGACTACGCATGACAGGGAACATGACCAGCTGGGCACAGTAAAGGCATTGAGTCTGTGATTGAAATCTATGCATTTTCCTGTTATTTCTTACCATTTACTAAACAAAAAAACTATATTATGCTTAAGTAAATTAAATTCCAATTAACAAAACTGGTAGGAAGTCTACCTACTGTTTGTTCGACTAGCTACAGTACGTGGAGATGACAGAGGAGGAGGCCGCCAAGGCTATAAGTTTTCTATTCCTATTACAGCAGTGCGTTCAGGCCAAGTCCAAAACATACAGCTTAGCTGGCTCATCTGGCACCAGCCAGACTTAATATTTAAGTTTATGTTCTGCTCGTTCAACAGTTGCTGAATAAATGGTTGCTACATTGCTATTAAACACATTCAAAGGGGATTTGAATTGCTATTTTTATTCT
The DNA here is from genome assembly GCF_004354835.1 of Perca flavescens. Taxonomy (NCBI): domain Eukaryota; kingdom Metazoa; phylum Chordata; class Actinopteri; order Perciformes; family Percidae; genus Perca; species Perca flavescens. Next base: position 22,721,041 of record NC_041345.1, on the reverse strand, counting down.
CAATTCTTATCATTTTGGCACTGGTGATCTTTCTTTGGCACCCCTTAAAGAGGTTTAAGCTAGCGCCACTGAAAAATTGCAGTACCAAAATGATAAGAACTGAGAATAAAAATAGAAATTCAAATCCTCTCTGAATGCGTTTAATGAATTAATTCCTCTATGCAGGAAAGCCCCTGCCCCTGCTGGCTGACCTGGCAATAAACCCACAGTGGCAGGTGACCTGCAGGGTGGCGGAGGGGTGCTCTGTCAGTCTTCGGCGGCCCCCAGCTCGTCCTCATATGCATCCCTATGTGGAGCAGGGATCAGTGTAAGACTCTGGTTAAGCTGAAACCACGGCTGCCGGTGCAAAACTAGACCGCCCCCCCCCTCCCCCTCCGCCCCCGCCACCGGTCCAGCTGTCATCAGCTTGCTCTCCCAGTTGACTCCTCAGTGGCTGCACACACATACGGCTGATCTCTGACATGTACACACACATGCACACATGCTGTAATCCACATATGAGCATACCACTTTGTTTTTAATCTACACTGTGTTTGTGTGTGTGGCCTTGTGGTCCACTGACAATGTTTTTTCCTCTGTCCCTCCTGCTTGTGTGTTTAGCCGGCATGTATAAAAATAAACCCAAGAATCAATTTAAAGGGCCAGTCCCACCCAAACAACACTGCTTAATAGAATCAATTTAAATGTGTAAAGAATACAACCGGTTGGGATGAAAATGATGATGGAATTTTTAAACTGCCTAGGATGTGACGCTAGCTAACATTACACAGCAGGTAACGTTAGCCTGCCGTTAGCTAGTATAGTTAGCTGGTTTAAATACGGTTAAAATGCTGACAGCTAAACGGTGTGAAGTGTGACTGTATGTCACTGTAGAACAGTCTGCAGCTAAAGACAGAGGAGACTAGCTTGTGACTAGTTTTGAGACCGCATGGACACTGCCGCTGTAAACAACAGAGACGGGACTGGTGTTGCGTTTGAGTACGGCTCACCGTAAGCTTGTGTTGCGTTTAATAGTGTTGTAAAATATCCTTCTGCCATCTAGTGTTTCTTCTTTTTCTCGTTTAACAAAAATGGCGTTTTTGTCGTTAAGCAAATGGTAATAAAAGTTGTTCTTCTAAGTTGTTTCTATTAAGCAGTGTTGTTTGGGTGGGACTGGCCCTTTTAAATTGATTCTTGGGTTTATTTTTATACATGCCGGCTAAACACATAAGCAGTTTTATTATCTGTAATGTACGTAAATAAGTTGATCCAAAGTTAATTAAGACTATTAGCTTCACAAAACTCTCTTTGTATTTCTTAGTATAGCTATGTTTAGAAAATGGTGTCGTCCGGTGACTTTTGCGCGCAGAAACTCGAGTGAAGATAATTACCTCTTCTGAAAAGTCCATCATGTTCTATAAAACCTCTGTGTCCTCCTTTGCTACAAGTAACTGCGTGGAGGAGGTGTGGGGGTGGTGTGCAATTCCAGATGGCTTGTGTCATGTGGATTCAACAAAAGTGGTGTCATTATTTAAAATTCCTCATAGGGGCGACATAAAATATGCATTATAGCTTTAAAATTGTATTGAATCGTGAGTTGAGTGTATCGTTATATCTCTACTGCTTAATTTTATTGGTCATGCAAATATTTTTTATTTTGATGTAACCTTTACTCGACTTGAAATGACTATATGAATAATATCTTTGAAAAAAATGCATTTGAAAAACTAAGTGCCAGTCTTAATGTCAATCGCAGATCACAGATTTTATCTTTAAAAACCTTCAACACAGAGTAAAGTTTCCTCGCCTCTTTAAAGCTGCATGAGTTTGTCGCCGCTTGGGGCAGAAGAGCATCATAACAGACATAATGTGTATCTTGCCTTTTAGCTGCTATACAGTTTTTACCAGATAGATGTTGAATTTCTGATCCAAACACCAAAAACTGAAACAGAAAAGCTAAAAGGGTTACTGACCGGTTGTAGCTGATGTTGCAGCTAAAACATGTAAAAGTACTCCACTGCAAGCAGTCAGAGCATGTCATAAACAACTGTGGCTTTTATAGTTTTCTCTAGAGATGATGTATTGATTTTGCTGAAATAAACTGTCTCCAGGAAAGTAAAAACAATTCCTTATCTTTTGGGATGGCTGTTAATGCAACTCCTAAAACCAAAATTGAGCTTCTTTCTAGGTCTGTTTAGCATGTTGGCAGTATTTGTTAGGTGTCAACGGAGATTGACAAGAGGGACAGGTAAGGGAGGGAGGATACGCATGACAAAGGAAGCCAGAATAAACCTTAATGACGTCACAATCACAAGCTTTCTCTGCCAACTGAGCCAACAGGACACCCTGTGTCACTTTTTGTTAGTATCCAGCCTGATTTTATATTCATCATGCAAAGTCAAACTGCTCTTTCTGTTTGGATGCTGAATGCCCCTCTCTTTGCAGGCTTCATTTCTAAGGTTATCGTTGTCATCATCCTTCATTGAGACGCTCCCTACTGTGTCACTGCTCGGGGGTAATTGAGAAAAATTAAGCGCCACACATGCAGCTTTGAATAGAAAGCAATTACGCTAATCAATTTCCTGTATTACAAATTGCATATGCACCCGCCTGCGCCACACATGCACAAACACTGTTGGTGTCATAATCCACAAGAGGAAGAAGAATGACAAGGAAAGAGGGGAGAGGGCCCCCCCCCCCCGCCCCCTGCCATCCCCCCAACCCACAGCGTATCAGTTTTCCTTCTCAACAGGGACAGGACGTTAGACGAGGTGCAAGCAGCACTGCGCCATGAATATAAATGGGCCCGGAGTCTCTGTTGTGCCCGTGAGCGCAGCCATAAACTTGAGGAGGGAGAGCAACACAGCCTGCCAGACTTTAAGATCTGCCCCGAGTTTAAGATCTCATCAGATAGCCTTGCATACAAAGATAGCACTCCGAGGACTTGTGCACCTGCAGTATCGCAACACGGATCTGTGCTTGAACATGTGAAAGTGGCCTGTCAGGTCTCTATAAATTGGCGGGAAAAGGATCACGTGGTGATGCGGCGTTGCCTGATTGAATGAAATGTACTACTCCTCTCTCATGACCTTGGATAAATTGCTCTGATATCCTACAACCTCCGTCCCTCCCCTGCAGTAAATGTTTTACTGCCCTGGATGCTTTTGACTGGCTGTCAATCAGTGCAATATACATTTGAAACAGTTGTCCATGTAAGCATGCCCACTCTTTGGCCAGTCCCCCCACCCCCAAAAAAAATAAACAAAAATAAAATCCTTGTTTTCCTCCTTTTTGTCTTTCCCGTGTCCTGTCAGCCTCCTCCCCCTCTCCTCTCCTCTCCATCTGCAGAGACAGTGAAGATGGCGTGAGGTCTGGTCTTTTCAATTCAATTCAATTCAATTTTATTTATAGTATCAAATCATAACAAAAGTTATCTCGAGACACTTTACAGATAGAGTAGGTCTAGACCACACTCTATAAATTCCAAAACCCCAACAATTACAGTAATTCCCTCAAGAGCAAGCATTAGTAGTGGCTATTGCGACAGTGGCAAGAAAAAACTCCCTTTTAGGAAGAAACCTCGGCAGACCCAGACTCTTGGTAGGCGGTGTCTGACGGGCCGGTTGGGGGCGTGATGAACAGTGGTGATAACAGTCACATTAGAAGTCACATTGACTTCGAAGGTTATCGTGGAAGTTCATGTCATAGCAGGGCACATCGTGTCATACTGAGTAGTGCAGTCTCCTATACCGGATCCTGACTACTCTGTGCGTATGAACATCACAGCAGGGCGTTGCGGGATGTGACGTGGCGCTGCAGAGCACGGGGGGAGGCTGCGGATGCAGCAGGACGCAGCAGGATGCAGCCGGGAAATGCAGAGAATCGCAGAGCATAGCTCTGCGAAGAAGAAACATAAGGACTCCGGGGAGTAAACTCCCCAGAGCTAGATTAGTAACAAGCATTTCTTTTAACAATTGATTAAGCGGATCGGCTCTAAGTGTTAGCGGAAGAGCTGGACAGCTGACAAAGCAGCCACTAACCTCTGAGATGAAAACCCAGAGGTCGTTTTTAGTCTGCCTGCAGGCTGCAAACACGCAAAGATGCTACAGCCTCACATGCGACAACACAGCACGTTGCCATTTTCCTAAGAAGTCCTTCAAAAGATAATTCATTTTATAGGATGTTGCTTTAGGTGCTTAACCCCTTAAATGGACACCCATAAAGAGTCTCTTTTTTTGGTGATGTTTTCAACTTGTCTGCAGGTGGCTTGTTTACTATAGCCCTATTCGCATGGAATTAGTATCATCTGGGGACCTTGTGTGATTTAGAAATACCCCCCCACCCCCACATCTGAATTTTGTGTGGCACATTCGCACGGGATAAGCGAAGCCTGGGATTTTACTCAAATTTACTGACTTTACTCTGTACCCCGAGAGTTGGGTACCCGGAGACGAGAGGAGGACGGCCAGTGCGAGGCCGCCAAACCACACTTGGGTCCATATTGTTTTGGGCCAGGCCCGGTATAGGTTACCAGAGGCGCATCCCCTATCCTCGCCGCGGCGGCACCCATACAGGATTACCGTCAGCCCTAGGAGGAAGTCGCGGGGAGTGCGTCGACTCGGGGACGGAGGTCTCCGGTTGGGCAGTGCTACAGACTTGGATGGTCATGAAAGGTGGGGTCTGCAGCCCCCCCGCGATCCCATATCTGTCTTCACGAAAGAGGGATAAAAGGGCGCACAGGAAACAAAAACCTTGAAAAAAATTATATAAGACCCAGCCAAATCACAGGCATGTTGATTCGCACGGGACTAATATTATCACAGGACCTCAGTTTTCGGTCAAAATAAAGTAGGTCATTTGCGGGGGAATATTTACTTTACAAATTACGGACATGGCCGATTCGCACGGGATTAAGATCACAGACAACCTCCGTAATTATTACAAATGACTAGAGGTCCCCAGATAATAATCCCGTGCGAATAGGGCTCATCACTGCTCCTGCTAACAACTTGATTACTTTCATTACAGACTACTACTTACTCAATTATATATTTTTTGGACAAATTTTGTCGCCCTGCTTCTTAGGTTATGTTTTTCATTGTGTCATTCATTCCAGTTTTATTTTGATATACTCCCCTCTCCTTTCTCCATTTCACTTCCTGCCCTTGTGTGTTTCCTGCCGGTGTGATTGTCTGCCCCGCCCTGATTAGCTTCACCTGTCGCAAGTATGAAGTATCTAAAATGCTTTCAGTGGTACATCTTCGGTACGTTGTAGTTTCAACACGGCTAACCCACATCAATAACATCCGCCTTTGCATAATCACGTCGCCGAGTACTGTAAGTGGAGTTGGATTCTCTAAGGGTCCACAATTTCCTTATTTTTTTTTTTATCGTTCTTAACCTCTTAACTGTGTACCAAACCTTTTTTGGCAGGTAAAGCTTTTTTTTCATCAAGTTCCTGTCTCTGAGTTGTGCTATTGAGTCCTCTTGCCTGTAGTTTTTCCAGTCGTAAAAAAAAAAAAAAAAAAAAAAACGTAGTCTATTAAATGTTAGATCTCAGCCCAGCGTAATCTTTTCAGTTGTCTTCATAACCACCACCTACTTGTTGAAATCTTAGGTTACACTTTACTTGAATTTTACTTGAAGTGACATGACATGAACGTGTCATAAAACATTATAAACGTTTGACATAACGCTTCTTTTAGTAAGTGTCATTCGGTTTTGTCATGACAAGTTAGAGTTATGGTTAGAGTTAGGGTTAGGGTTCATATTTCATGACTGTGTCATGACAGTGTCATGTGTTCATGACAGTTTCATGTCACTCTTATGTAGAAAACTAAAGTGTTACTAAATCTTATATCAAAATATTAGTCATTAATTGGTTTTCTGTCAATTGACTACAAGTTTCTGCACGACAACCCAGGTCCTCTTGTGTTTATTCCAAATAAACCACACACATAAGTCACATCACTTCCTAGACAAAGTAAAAAAGTTAGCTGACACTGGATGAATAAAACGATAAATGTATAATCCGCCATGTCTTAAATGATTCATACAGAAAGAAGCATAACAAACTTCATATAAACTTCATGTAAATATGAAAATATCACTGGAGAGGTCTTTGTCCGCTGAAATTTACCTATGTTAAAAGTGTTACACTACAGTAACATCAGAAATAGAGTAATTAAACTTACTTACTTAAAACAGTAAAGAGAATCAGTCAGTGTTTGTGTCACACAATGACTTTTAACTACACGGTTAAGTGAGTGCAAACTCTGCATCACCCTTTGGCTATCAGTCCTGTGTGTGTGTGTGTGTGTGTGTGTGTGTGTGTGTGTGTGTGTGTGTGTGTGTGTGTGTGTGTGTGTGTGTGTGTGTGTGTGTGTGTGTGTGTGTGTGTGTGTGTGTGTGTGTGTGTGTGTAAAGTCTCTACATGTAATGCCTCCTCCATGAACCAGTAATGTGTATGTAAGACTACATGTGATCACAGCTGCTCGGTGCTGTTTGTAAGGTTTGATCAGTATCTATTCCCAGTAATAATAATCCTACATGATGAGCTCTGACTGATACATGTGTTAAACAAGTCAGTTGTAATTGCTGCTTAAGACAGTTTTATTGGATTAATCGTGAATAGCGGACTTAGACTACTGTGTTGGAAAACCTTATGACTAGAAAACGATAGTATGTGCCCTGGTGCATCAACCTTTGTTTGGACCCATCTGAAGTTCAACCTTCACAGTGCGGACATTTTTTGAATGTTAGGACATTTTGTCCTGTCCTCACTTGTTCACTGAGCAAAATGAGGGTACTCATACATAAATTGTGTGTGTGTGTGTGTGTGTGTGTGTGTGTGCGCGCGTGCGTGTGCGCTACGCAATATGTGACAGAAGGATACAATGCAGGGATTCTCAGCCCATCATACAACATGATGCAGACACGCGCGCGCGCGCACACACACACACACACACACACACACACACACACACACACACACACACACACACACACACACACACACACACGTCATGTACCTATTGCACTCATATACATCCAATTACTGAAACTAGGATATGGTTGGCATAACTTAATGAACAGCCATTTTTCATCCGCCTAAGTGGTGCCGCTCCGTTCACACCGTCACATTCCACACTCCCATTCATTCTCCGGTGAAGCTAGTGGAGAAATTTCCTCTGGACGGAGTTAAACCTCTAGCTGTGTGATGGATGATTTTGCCAAAATGATAACCAATTAGGGATGTTTACTAGGGATGTAACGATGCATCGTGAATCGGTTAAATCGAAATCAATGTGTAAAGATTACAAACGCTTGAGATAAAAAAAAAATTATCGGCCTAGGGCGTAATGTACTTTCAAATTCACTTGTTTGACTTAAGACTTCACTACATGTACGTGTTCTTAGTCTCTATTTTAAGAGATCTTTTCTATTTATTTAGTTATTTTGATGTGGGATTTGTTTCTAATTAAAACATTTTGTATTTAAGCTAAAATACAACTTCAGTTGCCCTTTTGATAAGAGGACACATCTGTTGTTTTGCACAATTTATATAAATAAAGGAATATTTTCCAGTCATTTGCCTGCAGCTCATGCAAGAAAATCGTGAGAAAACCAAATTGTGAACTTAAAATTGTGAATCTAATCGTGAGTTGAGCGTAGCGTTACATCCCTAGTGTTTACTGAAACTAACTGCTGGTGTCTGACTTGTTTTACACCCGGACCAATGAAATAAAAATGTGTAAAATATTACTGAGAACAAAGTCTCTGCCTCGCTTTAAAGCGTCTGTTCACCCAAATTACAAAAAAAAAGAAATATATTTTCTCATTTACTCTTAGGGAAATTCCATCCACATTCATTGTACTGTGATGGAGGGAGAACTCTCAAAACTGGGCAAATAAAACAAAGAAGATATTCTGCAACATACAATCTGAGTGATGAGCTAAATTAACAGGAAAAGAAATGAGCAAAGATATCTATCAATTTCTTTCTTTCCTTGTTTTTCAGATTTTGGTCTAAGGTTTTTTTTTTTGTTTTTTTCTTCTTATGAATCGCCAAATAGTTTTACGGCTTTAGCCTTCTAAAAGTCTTTCAAATAAATCAATCTGAGAAGTGAACATTTCACAACTGTTGAAATGTTCATACTGTATGCAACCTGTGAGGAGGAGCAGCAAGTAGACTTCTCTTTCTTTGAACCTGTTGTGGAGCAGTGGTTGTCACAGATTGCATTAGTTGTAATTCGACTTATGCCTCTCAAGATGTTTCATTTGAATAGATTCCAGAGGCCAGAAGAGATAAAACTATCCAGTTAAATTTTATATATAGTGTCAAATCATAACAGAAGTTATCTCAGGACACTTTACAGATAGAGAAGGTCTAGACCACACTCTATAATTTACAGAGACCCATCAATTCCCCCCAAGAGCAAGCATTTTTTTTTTTTTAAGATTATTTTTGGGGCATTTTTAGGCCTTTATTGACAGGACAGCTGAAGAGATGAAAGGGGAGTGAGAGGGGTGAATGACATGCAGCAAAGGGCCGCAGGTTGGAGTCGAACCCGGGCCCACTGCGTCGAGGAGTAAACCTCTATATATGGTGCCCGCTCTACCAACTGAGCTATCCGGGCGCCCAAGAGTGTGCATTTGTAAGCATCCAGTACGTCACAACCAATAAGCAAAACAATGCATTATACTTATATGCAGAAAACTTTCTTTCTTTGTGTCTTGTCAGTCATCTTGTGACCCCTCAGATTTATCTTGCGACCCCTTGTTGGAAACCACTGTTCCACAGGCTATTGAAATACTTTTTATTTTGTAATTTGGGTGAACTGACCTTTTTTAAAATGACGCAGGAGCATCGAAACCTCTCAACAAGGATTCTATCTTTATCTTAAGTCGGACATCAGCCGTCAGTTTCATTGAATATTCCCCTCCCACATCTGTCCCACGGTTCTATGCTGCATAGATGCAATATGCCTTTCCTCCATGGGCTGCATGGCTAGATACCACTACAGAGGCGAGTGACAAGATATGTTTGTTGTTGTTATAAATTAAATATTGGATGCTGGCCAAAGAGGTGGGAAGGAGACATATCTGATCTACAGGACGTCCCAGTAGATTCATGTCTCACTGCATCACTGTCCCCTCTGATTTGAACCCATCAAACCAACAAACCTAACCTATACCTTCCTCTGACCTCCTACTATTGATTACCGCCATAATTCTACTCATGTCTCTGTCCAGAAAGTTTCAGTTGGTCAGGCTTTTGCAGTCCATGACAGAATAATGCAACTGGTACTTTGAGATAAAGGGACAGCTATGGATATATAATATCAGTTGTTATGGATGAATCCCTCCCTGCGTGTTTAGCTCCCAGTGCAGAAAGCACCTGAGGAAACACATTTCTGATAAGCAGCTGCTTCTACAGGTTATTACACTTTGTAGCCTATGATTTAGCTAATACCGTGTTGCGGTGTTTATATTAAATATGTCTTTGTCCTTGTTCTGCTCTGCTGTCTTTTTATTTATTGCTGTGCCTTGATTGTTTCTCTGGGTTAACGTAAAAGGTCCTACACCTTTACAGCGCCATCTGACTATTTCCTCATTAATCTTTCATTTTGTTCATCTGTTCTACACGTCAGTTGATTACGTCAGACACTTTCAGCACTCCTCTTACTGAAATAACACTACTGAGCTGTCGGTTTGCCAATTCAAATCTCATTCCCATGCCTCAAAAAAAGGGATCGAAAAAAGACCTGTTCTGTATTCATTGAGCCAAAGTGCCAGAACGGATTCTTCAATAATTACAGGAAGCTCTCATTCTCTCGCATCCTGAAAAGTCACTCTTCAGTGGCAGTTCAATTTCCCATGCAGCAGCAGCCGCGGCATCAGCATCCCAGGTCCGGCGGGCAGGTATCAAAGCCCCTCTCAGCTGCTCTAACTGTTTACAATGACGCATCGATCCGCTCTGCTTAATTCCCCTCCGGCAGCTTGCTGAGTTAAAGCAACAGTTACAGCCATCACACGCACCTACAGCAGGCACAAAAGCCAAACACAGCATGCTGCCTGACAAGGATCCTGTCGAGTCCTGCTTTTGATCCGATCCTCTGCGCTCTGACAATTCCTCTATTGACAGAAGAGAGGAAGAGGAGGGGGGGTAATGCTACTTAAAAACTACAGCACATCTATAAAAGCAACAAAAAGAAGCAGAAAGAATCTCCATGCTTGGCTACACTCAGTTTTTAAAGTGTAAAAAAAACATTTTAAGGGCAGATTCCACCTTTAACCATAAGCAGACAGATACATGTTGTAATCAGTGAAGGGATGACACATCTAAGTGCAGCACTAAGTGGTAGATGAAGGTGATCAGTTACCTGTGTTGGCAATCCACATCCAGCCCTGGCTCGTCACCACTCATCCCGTGTCTGCGGCTTCAGCTGTCCTGTTTCCCTCCTCCCTTCCTCTTCCTCTCCCTGCACTTGTTTGAGTCTATTTCAGTGGCAGCAACAGAGGAGCCCGCTGCGACGGTGGCATGGTTTCCAGCACTTTGGCAGAAGGTCACATTATCACTCGCTGGTAAAAAAGAGGGGAGGGAAGAAGAAGAGGAGGAGCGGGAGGAGGATGGACGGAGTGATGGAGGGAGAGCGAAGTGAGCAGGTGCCGGAGGAGGAGGAAGAGGAATAAGAGAAACAAAACAAATGAACAAATCAGTGCTGTCCACAGTTGCACTTGAGCTCTTGGCTAAATGTTCCAGATTTGAATTGAAGTTAAGACAGCTAGCTCAGGTTTGCAGGTAAGTCCCAGAATGCCCAGAATGCTTTGAGGAGAAACTTGTCAGTGTGGATATTTGTGTTTAAAGGAGTTGCCTTTTTAAGGTCTACAGCAGCTGCCCACCTCTGGGAAAAAGATAATTCCTCTCTTGGCAGGATAATAAGACTTCAGAAAAGCTCCAGAAGCTGCCAGAAACTTACACCATGTTATATATCAGTGCAAAAACAAAGCCTCCACATTCAGCTCCTCAGTCTTGTCCGCCACTGCCCCGTTCACACAGACACAGATGTACTCCATATCTGGCCGAGGTACCTGTCCACACCGTGTGTCCCATCTATCACAGATAGTGCAGGGTGACCCTTATCTCAATTTCCCAGTCTGCCTTTTTCGCCCCCCAGTGGTGCTCTTGTGGCCACTCCATCAAAATAAGACTCGAAGAAATGATCCAGCTGCCTGGGAAGAGGCTGTCGGTGGCCGGCGACAGATGGCCGGGGCAGGGGGACAGATGTGAGTCAGCCGCTGGAGTTTGGAAATATCTTTCTTAAATGTCTGTTTTGCTTGGATCCGCCACCCTGCCTCCCCATGAAACACACCTTGTTTGTGTGGTCTTGAGAGTTAACTGCACTTGTTGTCCCGTTGGTCTTTTCCTACCTGTGCTTCCTCCATCAGCAGAGCTGTCACTCTGGCTTCACTGGCCGGCTGTAATCCTGACTCCTACACTCCGTGTCACAGGAAGGGCTTGTGAGCTGTAATCATTATGTAGTAAGGATTTATCCTCTCATTCTCCCTCCCTTCTCTGTGTTTCCCTTCCTCCACCCCTCCCGTTTATTTCCCTCCCTCTGCTGTTGGAGCGCCGGCCGTCTTACGACTCTCAACATACGACAGCCTCTTTTTCCACCATCACAATATAATGCATCATATCTCCTCCTCGGGACCCATTCATTTGTCAACTCGTTCTTTTGTAATTTTTGGCATCTCCTGTTCCGCTCTGTGTCTTGTCTGTCTTGCCGCAGCTCACATCAACAGGTTTGTCCTTGAAACGTTCTCTGGGACAGGCAGAGTCCCTGCTCACCTTTTCCTTCCTATCTTTGTACTTTATCTCAAAGTATGAGCTGTATGTGCCTGTATACATACAGTATGCGTTAATGTACAGCATCTGTGTATGCATGTACAGTATTTTTTATACTCTACTATGTGTACAGTACATAACATTATGCAAGCATGCATTAGAGCCTAACTAATCTGGATCAACAACAGTTAATTTACTGGATAATCTGTCCCTCGCCTTGCAAAACTATACGCGTTTTGGGAACTCACAACAGACTTCGAGCTAGTAAGCTACACGCTGAAAATAGCAAGTTTAACCCTTGTGTTGTCTTCCCGTCAACCTTGTTTTTGCTTTTTCCAACGTTTTAAATTGTTAAATTTTTCTTCTACACATTTTCAGCGCTTATTTCTATGTCCCATGTTTTCTGATATAAAACAAAAATTGAAAACGGGTCAATGTGACCCGAAGTCAACACCAGGGTTAAAGAAATGCAACAAGGCAGGCCTGCTTGGTGCGGGGTGCAAATGTTCCACCAAAAACAAGTTCCTTCCCAAGACTATTTGGAGATCCACCATCGCTGCGACTGGAGCTTAGCGCTGCCCAAGATGATATTGAATGGTTTTAAGAATTGCAAACAACCCAGACCGTTTTTCTATTCTATCCAGGAGTGTGTGTGTGTGTGGAGGGGCCAGACCTTACTTCACAGTGCTGTGGAGTAAGGTCTGGCAATGCGAGACTATAGCCTGACTGACCGACAGTATCCGGGCACATGTCGGCCCATATGTTGCAAGAAATTTCAGTACAGAAATACCAAAGATTAGTTTGAGGTGAGCTAGTCCAGACAATACGCGGTTAAAACAGATCGATGATGCTGTTCTTCCCTCACTATTCTCCGTGAAGTTTGCTGGAATTGATGTTGTGTAGCGTTTTATGTGGAGTGAGCACTGCACCGTACACAGTTTAAAAAAAATGGCCTTTTAAATGCCACATTGCTTGTAAGAAAATAACGGGAGTTATTACGGGAGAGAACAAGCTTTAAAAGTGACGTATTTATACCGATGTTAAGCGTTGTTTGAAAAACAAATACTGATAAATACTTAAAGAAACTTTAAAGTGTTAAGTTGAAAACGGAAATCCCCTCTTCTCATTTTTTTTTCAAATATATCAACTTCAGGCTTAAATGTACAGTATTAGTATGATTTAATTTTCTGTTTGTATGTGGGATCAACTTTAGCCTAGAAAATTATGAAAAAATGAAAACGACAGATTTGTCTGCTTCTCATCTTGTTTCTGGAGCAGGTCTAATTAAGAGTTAATAAGCTGCTTGGTTTCATAACTGCTGGGCCTGAGCCAAATACCTGAAACTGGCTGATTTCCAGCTGCAGTTTGTTGTTCATTCGAAGATCTTTAAGTTGGAGAAAACTGATCCATGAAGAGATATTGTGTCTACGATAACTTTTTCTGTGGGTGAAGGAAAACTAAGTATTCAGTAAAATATTCAGATATTGACACATCACTCACTGGAAGGTGATTTAACCTCACCCTGTTTTATGGAAAACCCACTTCTGACTTAATTGTAGCAGCTTCACTGACTACATTTGAGTCGATGAATCAAAGTGAGCCCTCAGTTTTGAAGCCCTGTCTTCAATAAATGTCTTTGAGAATTCTGCACAGCTGGATTGCAATGAATCAGGGCTGTGACATTTTATTCAAGGCACCAAATCATCTGAGAGGTAATGTGTAGAAGCATTTTGGATTTGACACCCTGGATAGAAAAATTGTGGCATGATCCATGAAGACCGTTTGCTGTACTGCAGCTGCCTCACAGTAACATAATTACGACACCTAACCTGGATGTACAGTATTTAAAGAGGGGAGGTTTTTACAAAAATTAGAAGTAGGGGTGTCACGATACCAAAAATTCAGTAATCGGTGCCAATACCAGTAAAATAACACGATTCTCAGTGCCGATTTCAATATCATGATTTTCTAAAATCCCATGTACTTTTAACTTGAAACATGAACTTCTTTATTAAAATATTTGAAAAATATCAAAATTTCATAACAAGACATGCAAGACATGTGCAATAGAGCATAGAACAACATGATAAAGTGCAATGAATGGTCATAGTGCAACAACTAGTGTGCCCAGACACATTCCAGACTTCCAGGCATCTTTTCAAAAGGTACTGTGCAAAAACAACAGTGCAAAACAAAACAGTGTTTCTAACAGTTGCGTGACCAGAGACGTTACAAACCCCGGGAAAATATTGGAGATGTATTTGAAAGATGGAGACAGCTTAGAACCCAAAAGGACGCCGAGTTGGCTAATGTCCTCCTGAACAGGTAGCTAAGCATTAGCTTCAGGCTAATTTATCACGGCTCCAAGGGACGGGCATTTCATGTCATTTCAACATTTGTGTACTAACATTGAATTATATAGCTAGAGTACCCGAGTTGGTTACTCGCAAAAACAATTGAGACACAGCCAGGAAAGTGGTCCTGACTGTTCCTTGCTAACCGTGGCTAACGCTGCCTTGCTAACTGCTAGCTAATGTTACCGGAGGACCAGGCAAGCGGCCATGGCAGTTTACAACGTGTAGCCTGTTCAGCGGCCGTAGCCGACAACGGTGTGTTATTTGAAGCCAAGAGATGGAGGCTGTATATCGGAAAGAGAATATTACAGGTTCCCCAAGGTCTTACAAAGCTTAGCTAACACTTGTCCAATTTCAGATTGGTCAATTGAATGCATTTTTGTGAATGTCAGAGGTCTCGTTAGGAGGAGGCTAGCTAGCTCTCATTGATGGACTCCAGCTCACTACGGCTCTATCAATGAGACTCGCGGACAAGAGGCGTTTATTTCCCCGATTGTTTGTTTAAATAACTCAACACACATATCCATTATAAGATTAACTGGAACCTGCGATAAGAGGTTGCGGGCGTAACAAGCTCACTGACCGTGCTCTCAGTCACTCACCGGCCGGCCATTTAGCAGGAAGAGGGGAGGGAGAACAGCGAGCTGCAGGCCCTGGAGCTCTGTCAGGGCAGCGGCGTTTGGTTGTCCAGTCACCCAGAAAAGGTGAGTTTGTGCGGGTATTGAGCACCGGGCTGCCGACTGTGACGGAGCTCAATCTAGCTAACAGCAGGCCGGGGTCTGTGACGGAGGACAGGCAGGGCGGCGATGTAGCAACCCAGGCAGCACCGGCTGCTGAACTCCGACACACAGTCGGACAAAATTTGCAATTAGCCATCAATTTTCGTAAAACGGCCCATATTTGAGCTTTACATGGTTGATCTCTCGCATAAAAAAGTTTCAGAAGTGAATTTTGTAATGGAATAGCAGAGATCTGCGTGACCTAGATTCAGAAGACTACCTGATCTCAGGTCAGTGTGTAGCCTATGTAAATGTTGGGGCGTGACCGTTCTCTTAATACATCCATGGGCGTGACAAAGGTACAGGTCTTGGGATGCTTACGTCAGCTTTGTTGAGATTCGCCCGTTTTCAGCGGCAGTTTCAAAATATGAGATTTTCATAGTAATTTACCCACCGAACTGTCGTTATTCAACTATGACAAGGTAAAATTGGTTTTGCATTCTATCACTATATATTTAAAAGAATGCACATCACATGTCAGTCAGTCTGTCTGACATTTATTTAATTTGTTAGGAAGTACGTAACGTAATGTATTTTCTGCTTGATTTTGTCGTCGTCGTCAGTACCGTTTAAACAGAAATATTTGGGTGAATCATTGGTAAAAATAAATAAATAATAGATATTGATTCTGGGGAAAAGAATAAAAAAGAATTCGGGGAATGGTACAATGATCATTGCAGAGTTTCTTCTTTCCACTGCGACTGTGCTAAAATCCAGCTTCAGCTCCCACCTTGGCTGACCTTTGTCATCATCAAACAGATGTTCTCTCGTTGCTTCTTTCACCTGTTCTCCTCTCAGCACAGTCCCTTTGGGGTGTTGTCTGCAAGATGTGTAAAGTAAGATTTTTGAAAGTTCACGCAGCTTTTCAGGACATGAAACAGCAGCGAGACGGACTTGACTTTAACGGGCTATCTGCAGGTGACCCATGTCTCTCTCCTTCTTGTCTGGAACACACCACCAACATGTTGCCTGAAGCTATTTTAGCTCCACTTTCATGTTAGGGTCAGGGCGTGAGCCCCCCCTAGAGTTCAGAGCAGAGAAATACACCTGCTGATTTGCATGAGAAATTATTGTTCAAAAACACTCTTATCTGTGCTTCCTAATGCACTTTGCCTAATCCTTAACATTTTAGTATTTCAGACTGTGCTCTGCTTTTACACCTCACCCGAGACTTTCGATAAGCACATCATCATTTTGTGAGCACCCATTTATGCACTTGCAGGTCACATTTGCATATATGACATTGCCAAGCTGCAAACAATCTCCCAAAGACAATTGCAAACTGTAGCAGAGCACAAGAAGCCATTAATCTTAATTTCTTTCGCCGTATGGATGAATCCTTGGAGAAATGAATCCTTTCTCCACAGCAGGAGGACATCAGTGGGATTTTATGAGGCCGTCAGTGCTACTCTGAGAGATGTGTCGTCAAGGCCATATTTGTTTCTCTGTGGCCGATGGTAGAGGCTGGGCTGCATGACCCCAATCGATCGCTGTACCATAATAAATGTCCATGAACCCTCAGCTTGTGATCAACAGCTTATAGAGTTGGCTTTTCCTAGATCGATCGGTGATCGATAAGGCAAACAGATGGGACTGTAAAGCAAGAGATAATCACATGTCAGCTGGTGTTGGGTAGGTTTTCAGGTTTGCGCTTGTTATTGAAGATAATGGGAACTTCTGCCTGCGGCCCCGCTTGGTTTTAGCCAAGGACGGACACATGCAACATACTGATCAATGGTTAATGCTGGCCCTTCCATTACTTTCACAAGTCACAGCTAATGATAATGTTTATGAATAACTCATTAAGTAGAATGTGTGTCTTTGTTGATTCCAAAATTGTATTTAATTGCAGACCTTTGATCAACCTAGCCATTACAAGCAGAGATACGTCACTTTATGTAAATTCAGAGTTCCTTAAATCCAAAGTACAAGGCCGCAATGCGTAGAGTTTTCATGTGATCATAGCAATTGTTTTAAGTTTTTGTTCATAGAAAATGATCAGATCTGCGGGGGTAGACTTGCATTGCTGTCTTCCACTGTGTCTTGACTCATGATTATCATTGTAAGAATGAGGTGCATAAGCACTTTTAAGAGCTTTACTTTGGTCTGTTAGAGCAAGGCTGTATAACTTCTTAATCAGATTTTCCCCTGTAACATTACTTTTTCCATGTGCATTCCACCTTGACATAAAGTTTGTTTATATACCTGTTTTTAGCTCATTTAGCACGTTTGCATTTGCACGATGGGTATTTTGAAGTTGGGCTGAATGAGGTATTTATCCATATTCAGTGGATTACCTACATTAGAAGGCAGCGGTAAACCAGCAACTCTTGTGTTCTGCGAGGTAAAATTACTGTTTTTATCTATATCTGGTGGCTTAGAAGAGAGCGTAGATAGCGGCTTCAGTTCCCCATCGGAAAGTGCTGTCTGACAGCTAGTTAAAGCGATGAACATATTCTAAATATAGGGTAGACTTAAACTGATATACTTTTTTTTAGGTGTCTAAAATACGTTTAAATGTGCCCCCCAGTGCCAGTACTCCAGTTTGCTTCTCCAAAGTGGGGGAGTGCTGACCATGTACTATAGCCAATACACTGACTATGGATGAGTAGTAGTAGTTTTAAGGTGTGTTATGGTATAAATTAAATGGTTCTGCTCACTATGGTAATAAAAAAAAGAAGAAGAAATTTGTCTTGACTCAGTACCAACAATGGACATTAGATTGTGATGTGTAAGAAGATTCACTGACAGAAGAATTACTGCTAATTATTTTTGAGCAGTTCAGATACACTTCATTTGAACCCGATTCAAACTCCTCAAAGACTTATCTCTGCAGACTGACACATTCTGCATGCTGTTGCTGTAGGCTGGCATTCATATTAGACTATAAGGCTTGGCCGAGCAGGTGGGCTGAGGGAGGAAGTAACACATGTCAGGGGCGGCGGCGGAGGAAAAGGCAGGCATATGCTCTCTCTTTGTGGCCTGGCCTACCCGCTTCACCGGACAATATGGCAGAGAAGCACACCATCCTCACAGACGGCAAACCAAACGTCATCTCAGCCGTCTCCGTGGCTCAAACTCCATGCACTCCTCTTTTCTTTCTGGGTTAGCTTGGAGCTATTTTCAGAAGTGTTCTTCTGACTGAGGCGGGGTAAAACAGCGAAGTAAAAGGCCAAACTTGGCTGTTGTAGATCCCAAGAGGGAGGCCGGATTTATCCCTGTCGTCGCCAAGTATTGACCAGTGGCATCTCGGCTTACACCCTGAAACCTGTGTTCCTCTGTTGCACAGCGAGGCTCTCAGTGCTCTCTGTCTGCTTCACTCCAACGCTACTGCTTCTTACAACACAGTATAAATCCCAACAAACAAATATTAGTTCTCATCATGTTGTTTGTTGATGAATCGTTATCAAATGTCTTGATTTATTTGCCCTCTTTTCAAGAATGAACAACATGTGCTTGGCCTACAGTCTGTGGTGGTGGTGGTGTTTAATAATAGCAGCTATTAAGTGAGTATTGATCCGGCTCTTTTCAGGTCACAAAGAGTCCATAAAACTGTTCTAAATTTCAAGGTTTTTTTTAGGTTACATAGACTAATGATTTAAGTGTTTCAGTGTGAAGTAGGGCTTTGACTTTTGCCCAAAAATCATATTCAAAGTTTGTTTGTTTATTAATATTAATATTCAAATATATTCAAATAATTATTAATAATATTTTGACCATTAAATGCCTTCAGTAAGACCTAGATATTCTGTCCACCAGAGGGCAGTGTATGTAAATGATGTTTTCAGAAGAAAAACACACTTCCACGATATACATTTTTTAAATTAAAAGTCGGACCCTGGATTAAACACAAACAGTATGCTTTCGACAGGAAGTTCGGAGCTTTCACCGTAGCCTAAGTAAGTGGTCTGATGTTTATGCGCTGGTGTGTGTGTCGAGCCGGCGTGTGTGTGTTGTGTGGGGAGTGTGTGTTAGAGTGAGAGAGTGACGGTGATTACCGGTAGCTTCAGAGTGAGTAGTGACTCTAGAGTCATAGCGAGAGGAACAAAGTGTCTCCCCTGTTCTTTCTGACCACGGTGAGACATCTGGAGCAGGAAAAGTTAACCTCCTTGATTTCATGAACTGCAAGCCACAGCCGAGCGACGTGTGTCGCCGCGACGTGTAGTTACATTTTGAAATGCGTGAAAAAGCCTCGGAATCTGAATTGAAAACGTTTACAAGCAAACACATTTACAAAAAATAATGCCCATAACCGGTTCGAATATTAAGGGCTGTCTAATATTCGTTCAAATATCATAATTCTTTTAAATATTCAAATTATATTCGAATAACGAAATTCGGAGTCAAAGCCCTAGTGTGAAACAAGTGCTACCTGCACTATACTGAAATATATTCATTGAAATCATGTTAAAACAATGGTTATATATACGTTACCTGGACGTTTTATGTCCTGCAACTTAGCAAAGGTGACTATTCACAACACCAGTTTTGGTTTATTTTTTGGTTTGTTTAAGCAACCTATTCTATGTTACGATTTCCTAACTCTGCTCTATTGTGGTCATTCGAGAAATTACTTTCCTCGCTAAGTAACAAAGGTGATGTAAACAAATGTAAACAATCTGTGAAATTAAGCGTCCTTTAAAACCAAATGTTGTATTCCCTTTCTCCATCATGTTAACTGTCCTGTGGCGTCGTTCAGCTCTTCGCACCTCTTTTTTTTACCAGCCTCGGCTGGCGAGTCCGCTGGGTGTCCTGAGGCCGTCTGGTGTCTCCGTCCAGCAGCCAGTGGCGTTTCGGTCGGGGCCTGAGAGCCTGGACACAACTTGCCATTAAGCATCTGTGCACTCTGGGAACTCATGCCAAGCCGAGACCTGTTGCCTGATGGATGATGCAGTCACTGTAAACAACTCAACAACAGCGCTCAGGCCTCTGGTCCACTTTCTCTGTTTCCTGCCATATGTTGCCAAAAAATGATCTAAATATAGTGAAAATGAGGCTCTGCTTCATTTTTATGGAGCCTGTTTGTTTCCTCACACACTGTCTACCACCTGCAGCTGAGCTTAGCTTGGCTCTATAGTCACAAACGAGTGTACACAGAACCGATGTCTTACAATCTGTCACTGATAAACCTCCGTCAATCTGCTACTGATAAACGTCCGTCTTTGTCAAACACACATCCTGATTGCCGACACATGGCAGTGTTATCCTGTAACACACAGAACTGCACACCAGAGGGGAGAGATGTTTGCAATCCAAAGCTATTAGCTCATCTGTCACAGAGTGATGGGACGCGTCTGTGTTTCTGGGCACACAGTTACTGCAGCTGATGTATGGGATAGAAAAGTTAAAGATGCATAAGTGTACTGCAGAGGCCCTGCGGCTAACTGTGCTCCAACAAGACATCACAACCTGCTTATAGGCAAGTGTAGTTATAGAACCCCAAATCACAAGTGTGTCCAATAATTTTTGATTTTGTTAGAAGACTTTGATACTTGAAACTTGTCCACATACTTCTGTATACTGTTGGTCTGGTCTGTTTTTAATATAGTGTTTTTAATAGTTTGGGCTAGGCCTTTGTTACAGAGGAGGAAAATGTAAATGCAACAGCATACTGTACATATATACGTTAGACAATAGTGTTCTTCCACCTTTGTGTCAACAGTGTTTGTCCTTTTTCTGTTTAACATGACGATGCCCCTGTGCACAAAGCCAGCTCCAAATTGAAATGGTTTTCCCAGTTTGGTGGAGAAGAACTTGAGTGGCATGCACAGAGTCCTGACATCAAGCCCGTCCAACAGCTTTGGAAACTTGAACGTCGACTCTAAGCCAGACATTTTCACCCAACGTCAGTGTGGGACCTCACTAGGGCTTTGCAGTATGACCAAAATCTTCTATCCCAATACAGGTCGTGTCATTTCTCTTGTTTTTCTGGTAATTTAATAAAAAAAATATATATATAATACACACACACACACACACACACACACACACACACACACACACACACACACACACACACACACATATATATATATATATATATATATATATATATATATATATATATAAAACCAAATGGTAAAGCCTATTTTTGTATACTAATGTAAGAATTAAATACCTGACAAATAAATAGTATTTCTTATTTTATTAAGAACTTTAGTGCAAAATGAACATAACGTGCAAGGATCAGAACATAAAGCGTTGTCCAAGTGATGTTATTGCGGTAACGCAGTTTGATGTACGCGATAGAAATGATAATGAAAAATATCTACGATAGACGTTTTGACGATGTATATTGTTATATTGCCCAGCCCTAGACCCAGCTCTTGCGGCTGAATGGGAGCGTCTTCCTGCAGCCAGATTCTAACATCTGGTGGAAAACATGAAAACAGAAGAGTGTACTTATTTTGGGTATCCACATTCTTTCAGATTCATGAAGACATGAAGTGCCTCTGTTTAGTATGTTGAATTTAAATAAATTTTTCAAAAACGCCCTTGGTGTTTATTAATACCCCCAAAGTGTTTGGTGTGTTTATTATACACCCCAAAGTGTTAATGAAACAAATCTTTTCAAGTCGTGATTGTTCTTTACTCTCCAGTGTAACGATGGGAACTTGGATGATAAGATTTTATCTTTTTGTTTCCTCCTGTGTGCTGTGGCAGGCTCAGAGGTCTGATTGAGGACGTTCTCTGCAGGTGAGCGTCACTTGTTAGCACCATCCCCGAGACTTCACACACATGCTGCGGCTGAGAAGTGTGTCCTCAGCACCTGCACAGACAACTGCTGTTATCACCAGTGTGTCAGCGCCCTCTAAAGGCTGCTTAGAGAGATAGCCTGACACCAATCAAACACTGTTTTAGCATCCAAAGCTTTGGCCCTTTTGGCTCAAAAAGGGGAAATGTAAAAGAAAAAAAATACATTGCATTTGTGAGGTATCCGAAGTTTCTACATGCAGGGCACCCACCTTTTTTGGCTTTGGTTCTACTAGAGCAGCCTTGCCAACCAGTCCTATAATCCACAGGGTGAATAAAAATGGATTTGGCTGGAACAGACGCCCGGTAAGGCGCCTTAAACCAACAGGCAGGATCGCCCACAACACACATTCACTCATTCATGTACATCCTCATTTTCCCCAGGTCATACATTCTCTGCAGTAACACCAACCTGCAGGTCTGTAAACACACATTTTCATTCCAAAACTTTTTTCATCTAAAATTAGATTTGACATGCAAAGACAAAAAAAAGCAATATTTTATCATTATCCTCCCAGTCTATTTAAGCTATTTAAAGCATCTTAATCCCATTAATAATAATGCCCAGCAAAGACTGAGTGATCAGTTTGACAGCAAAGAGAGAAACCTCTGGAAATGCCTCTTCACAACTGAATGCTTGAGACCGCCCAATAATGATTTTTTTTTCCACCACTAAAGCAACATAACTGCACGTTTGTGGAGGATGGAGGCTGTCAGGGTGAGCGAGTGTGTCCTGGCACGCCGTCCTCTCCTCCCTCTGTCTCCAGAGGCCTCGGACAACAGACGGGTCACAGCGAAGCCACGTTTTTAAATCCGGTGTGCAGATGGACACCAGTAGTTGTTCTAAATCCTGAGCGCCTTGGCACTGGGCGGCATCAGAGAGAGGAGAGAGCAGGCCTAGACCGATACTTCTTCATGTCGATATTGTGATTTTTACTATGACCCACATCTAGGCTTTTACCTGTGATATCAGAGCTGTTTTTGCTGCAAAAGGTCCCCAGTAATGCTCCATTTGAAATAACATACATACAAGAATTATATTTGTAATTATATTTACAGCATATTATTGGCTGAAATGATTCCAATGTGCTGCAGTTGTAGCTCCAGGCGTCTGAATTGTAAAATCTGTGATATGATTAAATTAGCTTTTCAGGATTAACTATCCGTCTGAATTTCTGCTAATTTCTGGCTGTAGCTTCAATTTATTTTAGTAAACATATTTAATATTTAGATTAAAAGTAGTAATGCATCACAGTTTGCCCTAATTTTTTCCCCAACTATAGTTAACTGTTAGTAATTTGGGTGAATCTTCCCTTTAGGTTAATTTACAGGTGGAGACTTTTTGTGTACAATGCTGTTATCAAAGACTTTTGATAACAGTTATTATTATTATTATTATTATTATTATTATTATACATAGGTTGGGCTGTGCTCATCAGTTTTTAGTATTTCACTTTGTTGTACCTCTATTCTGTACGACTTTGCTTCGTTTCTGTCAATTCCACCTTAAGAAGTAAGAAATTTTGTGTAGTTTAAAAAAAAAAAGGTTTTAAGAATTATTTGTAATTGACTGTATTTCAGACATATAGGTCTCACCGTTGAGGGCGGGGCTGATTGAGTCAGATTGTGAGAAGTGAGAGAGATCCAGAGAGAGAACTGAGTTTCTCATTTATTTTAATTTGTTCAGTTCCTCAGAACTCAGTTATTTGTGCTTTATTGCCCATTTAAAAGTGTATCCCATGTAGTGATTAGTTGATTCAACAAAAATCCCAAATCTCTGGATCCAGCTTTTTAAATGTGATGATTAAATGCTCTTTTATATTCCTGTCTATTTATTATTTTTGAGTTTTGGACTGTTGGTTGGACAAAACAAACAATTTCAGCATGTCTAGATCTTGGCAACTTTTTTTATTTTTAGACTAAACAGTACATTAGTTTATATTAACAAACTCATGATTATTTCCCCTCACACTTCTCTCTTCTCTCTCTCTCTCTCTCTCCATTTCCTCTTTTCTCAGCCTCATTTCCTCATGTCTCCATCTGTCTCTGCTGTCATTGATTTGCTGCCTCGTGCCAACATAGTGAATTTTCAAATGCCCGGTTCTCCCATCACCCAATTTCCTGTCTGACCTTGCATTAGGCCGCATGCTCACCTAATTCCACAAATTGTGGCCAGAGCTCGTGTTCTGTCGAGCCCAGCACTTTTTTTTCCATTTATAGCGCTGCGTTTTTCAGGATTCTCGTGATTGCTTTCCCTAAAAGGTTGAAGGAGGGAAGGTGAATTTCAGCCCATCTAAATTCCGGATGACAGCACCTCCACACTGTTGTAACAAGTATTAAACCACGATCACATTAAGCCGCCCAGAATGGAGCGAGTGTCACACAGGCAAGTATTTCTTCTTGCCTTTGTGCTTCATGTGTGAGGGTGGGAGCGCCCTGCGACTGAGGCTGAACAACTTCTTTAAAGGTATATATGCAGCATGGCAGGCTGAGAAACATCCATTTGTGTGCATGCGCTCGGTCAAATATAAGACATCTTCTATATTGTTGGAATGTGAGCATGGTTATACTGTGTTGGCCTTTTGTGCATTCTTATGTCAGCCTTTTACAACAAGTTGCTGGTCTCACATCGCACCACTCCTTCCATCCCTTCATTGGCTTCTGGTAAAATTCAGAATATAGTATAAGAGCCTGTTGATTACCTACCAAGTATTACATGACCTTTCCCCCCCACTACATTTCTGAGCTCCTTGTTCTTTACTCCACTATACACCCACTCAGATACTCAAACCTTGGTCTTTTATCCATTCCTCGCTCCAGACTAAAGGTGATCGTGCCATTTTAGCTCTAACCCTTTGGAATCTTGTCCCTCAGTCTGTTAGGTCTGCTAAATCTCTGGACTGTTTTAAGCATATTTTAAAAACCCACGATTCATACGTTATTACATATTCTGTAAAGGGCTGCACTCCTTTTCTGCTGTATTTAAAATGTAATTTGTATTTTGTGGCTGATGTTTTAATTTTATTTATTTCTTCATTGTATTGCGCATGTTTTTAAAAGTGCTATATATATGAAGTGTTACTTACTTACTTACTTACTTACTTGTACAGTAAAAAACAGCCATATAAACACACTAAAACTTTTCCCAATCCCAAATGTACTTTGGGTTTTTTAACCACATCACAAGCAGCCAGCTGATGATGATGGGTAATTCACTACGAGCTCATGCTGTTCAGCCAAACTTTATACAAACCCTCAGAGCTTTTTGGAGATCCCAAAGTTTTCAAAGACGCCAAATACATCAGGCTGAATTTTGTAGAACGTTAACTAAAATGGTGCACAAGACATCCAAAGTAAAAAAAAGAAAAAGAAGCCGTCATCCAACTCAGTCGATAAAGCAGAGAAAAACAAACACTATAAAGTATTACTTACTTTAAAAAGATACTGGGTGTGATTATTTCAGAGTGTGAACATCATAAATCTTCAATAAAGAGGTGGAACACATGACAAGGAATATGATACTGTCAGACTGTGGAATTACAAACAATACTTTTGGGAAAACTATGTTAAGGGTTGAATACCTCCACACTGATATAAACTGTTGAAACACTAATTATTTTACATACAATGTGTCATCCTCTTAAGGAAATCACAACTTCAGCCAGCACGTAAAAATATAACCAAAAGTACAGTAAAATACAAGATTTAAAACATTGTACTTACGGTATATAAAGTAATTAGTAAAGCTTTTGTATATCTGTTCAAAAATCAAGAAGAAATTCTTTTGTTTCGAACATCAGATCCTAAAACATCACAATTTAAATGTCAAAAAGTAAAAATCTGGTTAAAAAAAGTACAGTACAAATTATTATTCTTTCACTAATCTGTTTGATCTTCGAGGGTTCTTATGCTAATAGGTTTATTTTAGTTACACTGCACTTTTTCAGCTAACAGCAGGAGTGGCAGCTTCTTTATTATTAACTTTCCACTCAGTGGCCCCATTCTTTTTTTTTTTTTTTTTTTTTTTTTTTTTTTAACAGTCTAACATCTGGCTCAACACAGCCTGAGAGATTATTTCTGCCTTCACAGCAGTTTGGGCTTTACAATGCTTCCAGAATTAAAATGATGGTACACTTGTTCAGGGATGTGTTCTCATTCTGATATTGAGCTCATTATGATTGTTTGCCTGATATGATGTGTGAACTGTTCTCTCTGGGTGTCCAGATCTCTGCGTGGTCTTTGGGCGTTTGTCTCCCTCTTGTGGATCGACAGTGTCAATACAGCTTGTTAAATTGGATCACAAACAGTTGGACACTGTGCATATTCAAGCTAAATGTTGCCAGAATAATTATTGAGCCCTTAACATTAGGAAACGTATCAGTCAGTACGTTGGATGATTGATGCAGCCGAAGGAGCATGTGATATACAGCTTTTTGCCTTTTATATTCCTCTTTCAACACTGTTTCATGAAGTAGCTCCTGTTCTTGTCTTTAAAAGCCGCTCAGCACTTGTTGTGAGCCCAAAGTAAAACTTCTCAGAGCGATGTAAATGAAGCTGGCTGCAGATGGCTCTTAGCTGGGCCGAGCGCTGCAGTGTGAGCAGCAGATGGTGTCGCGCCAAGCTGATGGATGCACTGTCTAAAGCTCCAGACAAGAAACCTGCTGCTGCAGCTCCCAAACATCCAGACATCACACACACAAAAGCACTGCAGTACGATGATGTAGATTATGCAACTGATTAATACAACATTAGTTGATTTATGAGAGTAGTAAGTAGTGTTTTTTTTTTTTATTATTCTCATTTGATACGTGTTCTAGTAAGTGATGGGACAAAGTCTGTTGGGGAATTAGGGCTTCTGCAGTTTAATTTAAGACCTTTATAATATCATGTAAAATGCCATTTAAAAAAAACGGACATACTGGCCAAAGTGTGAAGGCATGATGGAAAACCAAGCCCTATGGACCTTTTTCACAGCAGACATTTTGACTTGTCATAGTAGGAAAAGCACAGCTGACATCGATAACCTTAATGATGGCTCAATTCCATCAAGTGTCCCAGTAAGCTGTTTCAGTGAGTCAGCATGCACAATACCAGGGCCTCTCCTAAGAGGAATACAACCATCAGTAATGGTTTAATACCAGGGCCTCTCCTTAGTGGAATACAGCCATCAATAATGGTTTAATACCAGGGCCTCTCCTTAGTGGAATACAGCCAGCATTAATGGTTTACTACCAGGGCCTCTCTTTAGTGGAATACAGCCAGCATTAATGGTTTACTACCAGGGCCTCTCGTTAGTGGAATGCAGCCATCATTAATGGTTTGATACCAGGGCCTCTCCTAAGTGGAATGCAGCCATCAGTAATGGTTTAATACCAGGGCCTCTCCTAAGTGGAATGCAGCCATCATTAATGGTTTAATACCAGGGCCTCTCCTTAGTGGAATGCAGCCATCATTAATGGTTTAATACCAGGGCCTCTCCTAAGTGGAATGCAGCCATCATTAATGGTTTAATACCAGGGCCTCTCCTTAGTGGAATGCAGCCATCATTAATGGTTTAATACCAGGGCCTCTCCTAAGTGGAATGCAGCCATCAGTAATGGTTTAATACCAGGGCCTCTCCTAAGTGGAATGCAGCCATCATTAATGGTTTAATACCAGGGCCTCTCCTAAGTGGAATGCAGCCATCAGTAATGGTTTAATACCAGGGCCTCTCCTTAGTGGAATACAGCCATCATTAATGGTTTAATACCAGGGCCTCTCCTAAGTGGAATGCAGCCATCATTAATGGTTTAATACCAGGGCCTCTCCTTTGTGGAATACAGCCAGCATTAATGGTTTCAAATACACCTGTGCTTTTCCTACTAGGACATGTCGACATGTCTGCTTTGAAAAAAGTCTATATGGCCTGGAATTATTTATTATTACATCCCATTTCTGTACTTCCCAGCAGTATATTACAATAACTCTAAAATTATATAATTTATTAATTTATCGTGACCTGGATCCGTATAAGCGACATTAAGTGTTAATCGGTGACTTTGTCAACCGATTAAAAATGATTCTGGTCTGATGGTGCTGACTGAAACTCCATTAAAAAAAAAAGGATTAAACATCCTCTACTGTCAGCTGAGATGAATCATTGTCATATAAATACTTGAATAAACTGAAGAGCGAACTGTGTTCTCAGCTGGTTTGGATTCATTTGGCTCATGAACCATCTTTGCTAATTTTATTTGCCACCAAAATTACATGAGGGAATTCTGTACCTACAAAATTGTTGGCGCCTACAAATATTTGAGCCGTGTTTTTCTTTGACACCATCAGACTTGCCGTTTTGTCAGCCGCTTTTGCGCTCCCCTCTGCTAGATGTGCCATGGCTTGATATATTGGGTGTTTTAGCCCCTGCTTTGGCTCAAATCCAAGGCCCATTTGTACAGATGGGGTTTTACGTGGGCCATTTTAGCAAAGCACCCTCCCCCATAAAGCCAAAGTGTCTCATTGCTTCATAATTGTGTGATTATGGTCAATTGCTGTGGTTGGGGTGACAGATTCTATTTGAGTCCAACAGATGCTTTTATCATATTTTAGATCCCCATTTGACCTTAATCAACCGTTACATGTATAAATAAAACAGGGAGATAATATTTCACTCCTGAGGTGGATCAGGTGTCTGAGAGGAGCTGCAATGGCAGAGGAAAGGGTGAGGCAGTGAGGGAAGATGGTCAAAGCTCAAAACTGGTGTTGTTGAATGAATTATATGATTACTGAGGCCTCCAGTAGAAACATAAGAGACAGATAGATGGTGCCACTGCCACCAAGTGGGATTAAGATGACATTGCACCTACTGTAAGGTATACAGTATAGCAAGTGGTTGTTGCATACATATCCAAATATACAGTACTTTATATATATATGGACAGCTTTATTGACATCCTTTGGTCCACTGCTGCATCATTTCCTGTTGATGGGATTTAATATGTTGATTTCTTGTATACTAACAACAGTATCCAATACCAGTAGTATGTCAATTACTCAGCAGGGGACCTTTCCTATGACCCCAGGAACTATTCAGAACTCAGGAACTTAACTGTGTTTCTACTGGAGGAACCAAGGACTACAATATGGTTAGAACCTGGAGTTTGCAGTGATGAAAGTCATTCACTGGTCAAACAAAACCTCACAGCTGCTGCAGCTTACTATACTATTATATTTTTTGACATACTATACTGTAACTTTTTATATCTTTTTTGACATACTATACTATGACCTTTTTGGACAAACTGTACTATGACTTTTTCAACATACTATACTATGACTTTTTTTCTAAATGGTAAACTATGACTTTTGGACATACTATACTATGACTTTTTTATGGCTTTTTTCGACATACTATACTATGACTTTTTAATGACTTTTTTGGACATACTATACTATGACTTTTTTGGACATACTATACTGTGACTTTTGGACATACTATACTGTGACTTTTTTATGGCTTTTTTGGACATACTATACTATGACTTTTGGACATACTATACTGTGACTTTTTTATGGCTTTTTTCAACATACTATACTATGACTTTTTCAACATACTGTACTATGACTTTTTTATGGCTTTTTTGGACATACTATACTAGGACTTTTTTATGGCTTTTTTTCAACATACTATTCTATGACTTTTTGGACATACTATACTATGACTTTTTTATGGCTTTTTTGGACATACTATACTGTGACTTTTGGACATACTATACTGTGACTTTTTTATGGCTTTTTTGGACATACTATACTATGACTTTTATGGCTTTTTTGGACGTACTATACTATGACTTTTTTGGACATACTATACTGTGACTTTTGGACATACTATACTGTGACTTTTTTATGGCTTTTTTCAACATACTATACTATGACTTTTTCAACATACTGTGCTATGACTTTTTTATGACTTTTTTGGACATACCTATACTGTGACTTTTTTATGGCTTTTTTGGACATCCTATACTATAGGCGGCTGCATATATGAAAAAAAACCTAACCCTAAAAAAATTCTAACAAAAGGTTTCTCAGCTGTTTTTTGTAGTATTAGGTGTCCTTCATAACATACTAAAAGTTTACCAAAGTTTGACCACTATAAAAGTGTAATTTTCAAGATGGCGTCCAAGATTGGCAGGAAGCCCTCAAAATATCCTAACTCCTTCATTATTTGACCTAGCCAAGTAATCTTGGTGTCTAACCACATGTTTTCTGGGTCTATGAATCCATTGGACTTGTCTAAATTGCACTGACATGATGACATACTTATGGAATACATTTAGTGAGATTACTGTAAGGTTTTATCTTTTTTGGGGGTGAACCAGTGATGTAAACGATTTAGCCTATGTCATGTAACTCCTATTCAGTACATGTTTTCGGACACATACCCTTTCTTTGCTAAAACACAGACTTAACATTCAATGTAAAAGTTATTCCACCCAAAAGTAACTTAAATTACATTTACCACAACCACACCTAGGGCTGGGCGATATGGAGAAAATCAGATATCACAATATTCTTGACCAAATATCTCGATATCGATATTGAGGCGATATTCTAGGGTCGACAATTGGTGCTTTAACAAAATATCTTCACACTTAGATTTTAGATAAATAATCTTCAGTTATGTGGACATAATGACTAAGTGGGGAAAAGGCAAATAATAGAACAGCAAGAACAGTCTGGTAAGTTCAGAAAATGACATCACTTTACCGGGCAGCCTTTAAAACCAGGAGAAGACACTTATGCCATATTACAATATCCAAAATCTAAGACAATATTCAATTCAATTCAATTTTATTTATAGTATCAAATCATAACAAAAGTTATCTCGAGACACTTTACAGATAGAGTAGGTCTAGACCACACTCTATAAATTCCAAAACCCCAACAATTACAGTAATTCCCTCAAGAGCAAGCATTAGCAGTGGCTATTGCGACAGTGGCAAGAAAAAACTCCCTTTTAGGAAGAAACCTCGGCAGACCCAGACTCTTGGTAGGCGGTGTCTGACGGGCCGGTTTGGGGCGTGATGAACAGTGGTGATAACAGTCACATTAGAAGTCACAGTGACTTCGAAGGTTATCGTGGAAGTTCATGTCATAGCAGGGCACATCGTATCATACTGAGTAGTGCAGTCTCCTATACCGGATCCTGACTACTCTGTGCATAGGAACATCACAGCAGGGCGTTGCGGGATGTGACGTGGCGCTGCAGAGCACGGGTGGATGCTGCGGATGCAGCAGGATGCAGCAGGATGCAGCAGGATGCAGCCGGGAAATGCAGAGAATCGCAGAGCTATGCTCTGCGAAGAAGAAACATAAGGACTCCGGGGAGTAAACTCCCCAGAGCTAGATTAGTAACAAGCATTTCTGGGACAGGATGCATACAAAAGTAACAAGTAGAGATGAGAGAGCAGCTCAGTATGTCTTAGGGAGGAACAGCCTCCCCGGCAGTCTAGAATTGTAATAGCATAACTTAAGAGAGGCAGGTTAAAGAGAGGTGCCTGGTCGGGCTAGAACTCTCCCCAACCGGATCGGGCTGTACTGGCCTGCCTCCCTCTACTCTCGCTAGATTATTAATTATACAGTATATCAAACTGATGACTACGAGGAGAAGCAGGTGGGCCGGGTTAGGCGGACGCTGCAACTCCTCACTCCTTAACTATAAGCTTTATCAAAGAGAAGAGTTTTCAGTTTACTCTTAAATATGGTGACGGTGTCTGCTCCTCGAACCCCGACTGGGAGCTGGTTCCACAATACTGGAGCCTGATAGCTGAAGGCCCTGGCCCCCAGTCTACTTCCAGAGACTCTAGGAACCATAAGTAGCCCCGCATTCTGGGAGCGTAGTGCTCTAGTGGGACAATAAGGTACTATGAGCTCTTCTAAGTATGATGGTGCTTGACCATTTAGAGCTTTGTAAGTCAGGAGGAGGATTTTAAATTCGATCCTATATTTAACTGGAAGCCAATGCAGAGAAGCTAATACAGGAGAAATATGATCTCTTCTCTTAGTTCTCGTCAGAACACGTGCTGCAGCATTCTGGATCAGTTGGAGAGTCTTAATGGACTTATTTGGGCAACCTGATAATAAGGAATTGCAGTAATCTAGTCTAGAAGTAACGAATGCATGGACTAGTTTTTCAGCATCGTTTTGAGACAGGATATTCCTAATTTTGGCAATGTTACGAAGATGGAAAAAGGCTATTCTTGAGGTTTGTTTTAAGTGGGCGTTGAAGGATATATCCTGATCAAAAATAACTCCTAGATTTCTGACAGCAGTGCTGGAGGCCAGGGTAATACCATCCAGAGTAACTATATCTTTCGAAAACGAAGTTCGGCGGTGGGTTGGTCCTATCACAATAACTTCAGTTTTGTCTGAGTTTAACATCAGGAAATTGTGGGTCATCCAGGATTTTATATCCTCAATACACGTTTGAAGTCTTGCTAACTGACCGCTTTCATCTGGCTTAATTGACAGATATAATTGGGTATCATCTGCGTAACAGTGATAGTTAATTGAGTGTTTCCTAATAATATTACCTAGAGGAAGCATATATAAGGAAAATAGAATTGGTCCAAGCACTGAGCCTTGAGGAACGCCATGGCTAACTTTAGCATGCTTGGAGGGTTTATCATTAACATTAACAAATTGGGATCGTTCAGAGAAATAGGACTTAAACCAGCTTAGTGCGATTCCTTTAATGCCAACTAAGTGTTCCAGTATCAAGTCTTATATCATGATATCAATATAATATGGATATATTGCCCAGCCCAAACCACACCCCTGCTCACTGGGAACACTTATTTTCCCTCAGTCTGGCAACAGGTGAAGCCCCCTGTCTCCATGGTACCTGAACCTTCAGAACTCCTATATTACGTGTGGTGGGTAAAAACAAAAAAAAAGAAGAAAAAAAGAAAAGAAAAAAATATACACTACTGGTCAAAAGTTTTAGAACACCCCAATTTTTCCAGGTTTTTATTGAAATTCATGCAGTTCAATGTCTTATTGTACTCTGAAATGAAAGAATAGAAAAAATTAACAATTTAAGTTAAAAGAGAAATCATGGAATCAATTTATAAACCAAAATGTATTCTAAATATTTGACTCATCAAAGTAGCCCCCTTTGGCAGATATAACAGCTGAACACACTTGTGGCATTCTTTCTACAATGGAAACCAAATATTCTTCAGAAAGTTCTTCCCAACTCTGTTGCAGAAGTTCCCATAAATGTGTGGCACTTGTAGGTTGTTTTGCTTTCACTTTTCTGTCCAGTTCATCCCAAACCAGCTCAATGGGGTGACAGTGCTGGCCACTCCATGGTTTTAAGCTTACCATCTTGTTCTTTTTTGCTAAAGTAGTTCTGGCATAGCTTGGACTTATGTTTTGGGTCATTATCTTGCTGTAGGATGAACCACTGACCAACTAGGCGCATACCAGAGGGTACTGCATGGCGCTGCAAAATGCTGTGGTAGCCATTTTGGTTCAGGGTGCCTTTCACTCTGTACAAATCACTGACCCTGGATCCAGCAAAACAGCCCCAGACCATCATGCTTCCTCCTCCATGTTAGACAGTTGATGTCACACACTGAGGAACCATCCTTTCACCTACTCAACGGCGTACAAAAATCCTGCGTGATGAACCGAAGATTTCAAATTTTGATTCATCAGTCCATAACACCTTCTTCCAGTCTTCAGTAGTCCATTGGCGATGTTTCTTGGCCCAGGCAAGCCTCTTTTTCTTATTCTGACGTCTTAGCA
Organism: Perca flavescens; assembly: GCF_004354835.1. Classification (NCBI taxonomy): domain Eukaryota; kingdom Metazoa; phylum Chordata; class Actinopteri; order Perciformes; family Percidae; genus Perca; species Perca flavescens. Next base: position 22,687,532 of record NC_041345.1, on the reverse strand, counting down.
ATGGCTTTCTTGCTGCAACTCGACCTATCAAACCTGCAGCTCCAAGTCTTCTCTTTACAGTTGAAACTGAGACTTACTTATTACGACCACTATTAAGCTGTGCTTGAAGCTGTTGTCCTGTGAGCCGCCTATCACGCAAGCTGTTGACTCTCAGAAACTTGTCGTCTGATTTTGTTGTGGCTTTGGGTCTACCAGACCTCTTCCTGTCACAGTTTTCCCCCAGTTTCAAAGTGCCTTTTGATGGTGAAGAATACTGTACTCACTGACACCTTGACTTTCTTCGCAATTTCTCTGTAGGAAAGACCAACATTCTTAAATGTTATGATGGTCTGTCTCTCTTCCATTGTTAATTGCCTTTTCCCCATCATTTTTATAGCAACACACTACTTTCTGCAGTACAATACTGTTCAAATAATGCTCACGAGGGTACGGTACCACAGTGTGTTCCAACAATACTTTTATACAAACAGAGGGGGTTGTAAGTAATCCAGACCAGTTGGAACACCTGTGGGAATCGGTAGCACCAACTTTCAAAGCTTGATCAACCTCCATTGCTGCAGAACAGCTTTACGTTGTTTACCCATTTCTTGTTCCCTGAAAAAGGCCTTTTTGTAAAATACTGAAATGTACATTATTTTTCAGTTTTGGGTAACCTTACTTTTTTTTAACCTCAGGCAGTTCACCACTTACCTTTGTACCATTTAAAGCTATTCATTGGACTTGAACTGCTAAAATTTCAATAAAAAACTAAAAAGATTGGGGTGTTCTAAAACCTTTGACCGGTAGTGTATATTACAGCACAAATGTCTTATTCTCAGACACATGCTCAGTGTCATTTTATGGGGGTATCAAAAGAACATTAGAAAGATTTCTAACACATGACAAAGGTCAACAATGTGAGTGTATTAAGACAGGATGACATTGTTGGATTAGCTTGAGGAAAAAGTACACTCCAAATGCAATTTTGACCATGAGTCATATTGTTGTAAACCAAGAAACTTGCCCCATTTGCTGTAAAAACTTAAGAGATGGCTCTGATGTGGTAGATGTTCATCAGAAGGGAGCTAATGGACAGAAACCACCAACCCTAGGCAAAACGATATGAGAAATATGCAATTACTTAAGGGAAATTTTATTATTAAATTGTAATTGTATTTGCCCTTATTTTTTGCATAAATATGCTTGTAACCAATTGCTTTAATATATATAATTGTGCTTATAATCAGTTATTTATCATACAAATATGCTAATTAGAATATTACATGGCTAAAACATGTATAAGGTACCAGTATTCATGGTGTAATAGGAATACAAAGGAGTAATGGTCTTTTTAAGGATCTGGCGGCCGCCATTTTGAAAATGGGGCCTTTCTTGAAGTCAAACTTTGGTAAACTTTTAGTATGTTTTTAAGTACATCTGATACTACTGTAAACCACTGAAAAATCTTTTGTTAGAATTTTTTTGGGGTCAAGCCATATTTGCAGCTGACTACTATGACTTTTTTTCTAAATAGTAAACTATGACTTTTTTTCAACATACTATACTATGACTTTTTTGGACATACTATACTATGACTTTTTATGGCTTTTTTAGACATACTATACAATGACTTTTTCGGACATACTATATGACTTTTATGGCTTTTTTCAACATACTATACAATGACTTTTTCGACATACTATACTAGGACTTTTTTTTATGGCTTTTTTCAACATATTATACTATGACTTTTTCGACATACTATACTAGGACTTTTTTATGACTTTTTTGGACATACTATACTATGACTTTTTTATGGCTTTTTTTTCGACATACTATACTATGACCTTTTTTGACAAACTGTACGATGACTTTTTCCGACATACTATACTATTACTTTTTTCGACATACTATACTATTACTTTTTCCAACATACTATACCATGACTTTTTCCGACATACTATACTATTACTTTTTTCGACATACTATACTATGACTTTTTTCGACATAAGATACTATTACTTTTTCCGACATACTATACCATGACTTTTTTCGACATACTATACTATTACTTTTTTCGACATACTATACTATGACTTTTTTCGACATAGTATACTAATACTTTTTTTCGACATACTATACAATGACTTTTTTGGACGTACTATACAATTACCTTTTTTTGACATACTATACTATGCCTTTTTCCGACATAATATACTTTTTTATGGCTTTATGGCTTTTTTATGGCTTTTTTCGACATACTATACTATGACTTTTTTGGACATACTAAACTACGACTTTTTTGGACATACTATACAATTACCTTTTTTCGACATACTATACTATGACTTTTTTAAGACTTTTCAACATACTATACTATTACTTTTTTCGACATACTATCCTATGACTTTTTCCGACATACTATACTATTACTTTTTTAATGGCTTTTTTTGACATACTATACTATGAGTTTTTAAGAATTTTTTTCGACATAACTATACTATGACTTTTTTCGACATTCCATAACTTTTTTTGACATACTATACTATTACATTTTTTCAACATACTATACTATGACTTTTTTTCAACATACTATACCTTGTTTATTCAACATACTATGATGTTAAAATAGGTGACTTGTGGCTCACACAACATGGTACAGATACAGATAGTATTGACATGAAATTACATACACAAAGACATCTGGCAGCACGTGACCCAGTGGATAGCACTGTAGCCTCAAAGCAAAAAGGTTCAGGATTCGAATCCCGGTCATCCCCGTCCTTTCTGTGTGGAGTTTGCATGTTCTCCCTCATGCCTGCGTGGGTTTCCTCTGGGTGCTCCGGTTTCCCCATGTAGATTAGGTTTTCCCGTCAGGGCTCTTGATAGGCACTGATTCAGATCAGAGTTGGTCCCCGGGCGCTGTAAATGGCTGCCCACTGCTCCCTTGAGGGATGTTTTAAATGCAGAGAATGAATTTTGGTATGTGTATGTGACAATAAAGTACCTTTACAAAGGTAAAGGTACTTTATTGTCACATACACATACAACTAAGAAAAGATAATGGGGAAGAGTTACTTTCCTTATTGAAAGTGACCAGTTAAAATGTTACTCTATTCAGTTCTCTGTATAACAGGTGACCACCTCTCTAAATAAATGTCCACCCTGAACTGTAGTTTTGCGGTTGTATTTTCCACACAACTGACAGCTTTGACTCTTTGGATCCATTGGTCTAAAGTAGGTGGGTTTAACAGTTTAATAAATACTTTGATAATAGATGCAGAAATTACAATGTGCTGTTTCAAATTCAGTATCACTTTTGAAGATGCAACATATAAGGTAAACTGACAGCCCCATCGCTGTCATGACAGTAAAAAAATATATATTTTGTTTATTATTGTATTTGTATATATTTTTTAGCCTGTTTTATTTTCATCATGACCGTTTTTAATTGCTCTTTAATGTTTCATGTAAAGCACTTTGAATTGCCTTGTTGCTGAAAGGTGCTGTAGAAATAAAGTTGCCTGATGTAAAATGCGACCTGATGTAAAATTCAGTCGCACACTCAAATTTTGATCGCAAAATGCAACCATTTGGTTGCAGTCTGGATCCCTGAATTCTCTGCCTTTTTTCTATGGCTTTTTTCGATATACTATACTATGACTTCTGTAAGAGTTTTTTTGACATAGTATACTATGACTTTTTTTAGACATACTAAACTAGGACTTTTTTTCAACATTGTATACTCTGACTTTTTTGGACATACTATACTAGACTTTTTTTCGACATACTATACTAGACTTTTTTATGGTTTTTTTGGACATACTATACTATGACTTGTTTTCAACATACTATACTAGGACTTTTTTGGACATACTATACTATGACTTTTTTTGACATATTATACTATGACTTTTATGGCTTTTTTTGGACATAATATCCTATGACTTTTTTATGGCTTTTTTCGACATACTATACTATGACTTGTTTTCAACATACTATACTATTAGTTTTTTGGACATACTACACGATGACTTTTTATGGCTTTTTTTGACATTCTATACTATTACTTGTTTTTGACATCCTATACCATGACTTTTTTTCAACATACTATACCTATACTTTTTTTTGTACTTTTTCCGACATACTAAACTATGACTTTTTTCGACATACTATACTATACTACTTTTTTAATACTTTTTCCACGCCTTTTTCCACTTTTTCGCTTCTGGCTCTTTTACAGTGACATTTTACCTGACAACAGGCTTCCAACAAGCATTTTAAGCATCATAAAAAAGCATAGTATATAGTATGTCATCAAAAAGTAATAAAAAGTAATATAATAGTATGTCATGCATTTCTTTACAAAATGTATGACACCATAACAAGTCATAGTAGAGTGTCACAAAAAAGGCATAAAAAGCCATAGTATAGTATTTCATAAAATGTCATAGAAAAGTATGCCATAAAAAAGTCATAGTAAAAATAAAAATCATAAACATGTCACAAAACAGTCAGTCTAGTATTTCATCAAAAAAATCTTAGTATCTCCCCAACCTATAAGTGTATCACAGAACCTTTCAGCTACGGGCCCTTTAGAATCTCTAAAGTCATTCCCACTCCCTACTGCTTGTTCTGCCAACCTGAACAAACTGGAACCTTCCTGCACATGGTCTGGGAGTGTGAACAGGTGCATCAATTCTGGAATAAAACAACATCAATAATATCTGATGCGATAGGATGTTGAATTCCTATTGACCCGATTGTTTTGTTGCTTAATGACGACTCTAAGTTACACCTGGGCAGAAGAAAATTTGGCTAGCCGGCTCAACCGCAACCAAGAAAATTATAGCTCAACGCAATGTGCTAGAAAGCTATTGGTTGCATGGCAAAGTCATAGAAACAGCATAGCATGACAAATAGTGTCTAAATTACAGTATATTCTGTCATCAATGCCAGTGCGGTTAATCAAGCTATTAGCTAAGGATATTTGGTTTTGTGTATAGCCTTTTATTGTGTGGCTCTTAAATAAGCACTCAGTAATCAAAACTTTGAGAAGCCCTGATTAAGTAAAACGGGAGCCTTCGTTTACAGTACTGTTTACTATTAGTTTGTAGTATGAAATTGGGACAAGATGTTGAACCCATGCAAAGTTCTTTGTTCATTCTCAGTTGGCAGAAATTTCTATTTTTAGTCAACAGTCTGAACATAAGTACCTTTTTTAAACCATGATTACTCAATCTAAATGATAAAAGAAAGAACTAAAAGTCAAATTTACTTGGCTTTTAGTAAAGGCCTCAGGCTAAAAAACATTTGAAAATGATGCATAGCACATTCACCTATTGCACAGACCACATTGTGCACAGTTTGATGTGGAATAGCAGTGACATGAAAAAAACAACAGTTTTCTCAATTTTTCAATCTTTTTTTTGGGGTGTGACAAAAAGAATCCCATCTCCCATTGTTTGTAGAGGCTCAAAGGATTAAACAAAGTCAACAATGATGGAGAGGCACTGATCTTTTGAAGTATTTACATTTGTGTGATTTTGCGTCTCCTTCCCCCTGAAGGCGTGCGTCTATATTTTTCCTCTCGCAGGCTTCAGTCTGAGTTTGTCTTTGCTCCGGTTGGGTAAATGGCAGCCTCGGCGACAGACAGGTGCACTCCATCTTGTAAACCTGGAGGGGGTTTGGCTTGAGACAAATGGGTCTGGGAGCGTCACCCTGCCCCATTCCACCTGGCCCATCTCACATGCAGAGATGTTGCGTCATGGGATTTGTAGTCTTACTGCAAGTCCCGGTCCGCCCCAAGCACGCAGTAACTCATAACTCACCACAAAACAGCCTGAGACATTGCGGCTGAAGTAGACAAGTTTATTAATGATAATAATGAGGATGATGAGGATGATGATAATATTAATAATTAGTCATAATTATAATAACGTTAATGTCATAATAAATAGAACTCTTCATCTGAAGCACATAAAGAGAAGCATACAGAAAGAGAAAAAACTAAAACACAAAGTTCAGAGTACAGAGCCAGAGGAGGGGGCAGGGACTTCTAGAGACATTTTTTTTAACCTTTCAATATATCCATTTAATTTTTTAACATTTTTAAACTTTATTCAACTGGAACATTTACAAAAAGGAGAAAGAGATAGATTTTAAAAAATCCTTATAAATAAATGTTGTCATTATTAGAACAAAATACAAGATTTCGGGTAGTCAGAGGATGTAGTTTTTTTCTTTTTCTTTTTTCCCCTGAAAGGACAGCTGGGGGAGGAGGGGAGGGGTAAGAAGGGGTGAGGGTTATTATGTACAGAACACCAGGAATACAAAAGGGGCCAGTCGACTCACATACTAGAAGACTAGGGATGGTGGGGGGAGGGTGTTGCAGGGGGCGGGTATGTCGGGGTCAGTGGGGGAGGCGGGGGGACTCTCAGAGGGGACATCCTGCTAGTGTCACAGCTCAAGCAGTTGTGCTCAGGAAGATCAGGACCAGGTCATTATACTGAAGGCATCTGAAGGAAGGAAGGGAGGGTCGCTTTGACCCCCGCCCCCCCCGCTGAGGTGCAGGCTGGAGCTTTACACAGACTAACATATTTGTAAAGAACGGACTTCACTGGGCTCAGAAATAAACCCACTAGTTAAATAAAACGTGTGTGTCAACGAGCAGAGACAACAGCCACAGTTTAGAGTGCCAGTTAAAAATGAAGAAGAAATAAAAAAAGCAATTAAAAATCAAACCCATACCTGACCACTGATGTAAGTACTGCTACTAACATGGAAGACCAGCAAGTCTAAATAGTTCGATTAGATTTTTTTTTTACATTGACAACGTTTTAAAATATGATGTGAAACAGGTTCTTGAACCCACAGAAAATGTGAAGGCAATAAAATCTCAGGTGTGTTTTTAAGTGATTATTCTGTCAGTATTCAACTACAGCTCCCATGAGGCTTAGCCAGAGAAGCACTATCAAAGCCTTATGGGAGCTGAGGTTGTGGAATGCTAACAAAATGGAATCTTTGTTTTATACAGTAATGCAATGAAAGCTAAGAGAACGGGAGCTGACTCTCTTGTTTTATAGTTTCTAACTTCTTCTGTCCCCAAGTGCCCAAAACAAATTCTTCCCACTGCAGCTTTAATGCTGGACTGCATTTTCCCCCCAGTTTGTACCAAAACAACAAAAACACTTTTAAAGTAAGCAAGCTAAGGCTCTTGCTTAGTAAGAGTTCTCCACACATATCTCAGGAAATACTGGTTATATTTTTTTAAATAAAACTATATGTTTGTGAGCCAATTATTTTTACTTTATCGTTTTCCTTTTTAGATTATAATTACAGAGGGTTAATAAAAAAGAGAAAATAAATGAAAAGGAATGAAAATACAATAAAAAGTGAACAGCGACATTACTATTTATGCCACATTGTTGGTTTTGTTGTTTTCAGGGGATTTGTTGGCAATAAAAATATAGAATAGCGCCAGCCACACCCCTAAGATTTTATGAACTACTTGCTAACTAGAATAAGTAGATAACAGCGGTGTCTTCACATGACATCATATATTTGTTTTTGTTGCAGAGTGCATAGATCATTCAGTGGATCAAACCTTAATGATAACAAGCCAAAAAAAAAAAAAGCTGTGATTTTCCATCTCTCCCAGTTAACTCCAGATTTAAGCCGATTTTTCCCTCCCAGGAAGTTCCTGTCAAAGTAAAGCTCCAACCTGCTCCGGAGTTGTTTCTGACCCACCACAAGTCTGTAGCGCTGTAAGTAGGCCAGATGAATCATGAGACTCTCAGAAACAAACCTACATGTATAAAAATGCTAAGCCTGCATGTGATCGCTGCATGGGAGAACAAATGACCGACTTTACCCCATTAAGACTTCACAACAGTTAGTTGCCATGATATAGATACTCTTTGTAATATATGAGAAGCTGTCTACAGATGAACAGAGGTCGCGTGGGTAGGAGCCCTGATTCAGAACAAGTTTTTTTTTTTTTTTTAAACCTGAAATAAGATGAAGTTAATCAAGAAGTGTGAGGTGAGAGTTACTGTACAGGATATTAACAGTACACACTGTAGTTTTGTACAGGAAGTCAGGAGCTTAACCTTCTAGCAATTCACACAAACCCACTACTGACTAAGTAGTGTACCCTGAACTCTCAAACAAAGTTGTGCTTCACCCGAACCTGCTCGCCTCTGATAAAAACAACAACTTTCTTTTCAGAGCCAGTAGGTTATTTCCAATACGCAATTAAGCCGCCTGCCCACCAGGGTCAGCATGAGAACAGCAGTTCATAAAACCGAGGCTGCTGCAGGAAGCTGCGAGCTGGGCTTCATCAGCGGGGCTCCTTTTATATTAGCAGAAGAGCGAGCTCTTCCTCAGTAGTGATGAGCGAATGAAATCTGGGTCACGTCAATACACATCCGGGCTCCGCTGTCATCACAGAGTCTCACTGTCTTCTGATCAAAGAGCACTGAGACTGTGTGTTGAAATCATACTTTGGTTCAAGTAAGGAAAGCAAAATCAATATTCATAAACTTTTTTTTTTATCTGACACCCACAACACCTTGCGCTAATTAGCAAGTCTTCCCAGCTCCAATAAAGGGCTGAAATTACTGCAGATGAGGTTGTTTTCCTGAAGTGTCTGTCGGGTAAAAGTAGGATGGGATGTTTTGCATTCGATGGGGCAAAGATGTAGTATTGTTTGTAAATCTGCATGTGTTGCCAATCTATGAGCATCAGCACAGGGTGTGTGTTTGTGTGGTAAGGGGAGGGGGGGGTTTCAGGGGAGATCATTTCACACTATCACCATCACACTTTCAATCATATAACACATGATCACATGTTACAGTAAATATCAGGGACATATTTAGTTGGAGGGGGTTTGATATCTATATTCGGGGGCCCGAGGCTTTCCTGCCCACCCCCTCTACTCCCTGACATCACCACAGCCCATATAATAGATATGTATATATATTTATATACAGAAAAAGAATACATACTTATTGGACACCCTAGACATTAATGTACATTCAAAGAACTGAACCAACATTCTTGTTTAAACACGTTTACAGTGACTCTTCTGATATAAAGAATTAAGGTATCGCTTTCACCAAATTTAAACTTTTTTTTTTTCCACTTTAAAAGTTTTCAGTGCTGCAAAAAACAAAACAAAAACACACAAATAAATATTCTCAGAATACATTGACAAAAAAAAAATTGACATTTCAGCCCTCGTTCCTTGTTACCGTTGGATGGGCACTACTGTATTTCTATAATGTTTTTATCTAGCGACATAGTCTATATGCCTCAGGCTTGTGTTTTTGTTATGCACCTGCTGATGTAGTACAATGGGATTATTCGATTATAATTCAATTTGTTACATGGACGTTGATGAGTTATTCTCGTCAGGTGGAAACGTGCATCCTTGGTAGTTGTACGCACCTTATCATTGTTGGTCGGATAGTTTGTCCGTCGGTGCAGAGTGACACAAAGGCTTGGGCTCGGAGTCTGGCAGGTGAGTAAAGTCGGCGACTTCAGCGCCATTTTCTCTTAACTAGTCCTCAGTCATTGACCTCTGCTGGGGCGTGGAGAGGGGCAGACCGGGGAGGCTCGGCGTTATACCCTCTCACCGTGGCTCACCCCCCCACTCCCCAACGCTGTAAACCAGTGACGCTGCCCATTGGGGAGGGCGGGGATGCCCAATGGTGCTGCCAGGAGAAAGTGACATCACGACAGTATCCACGGGGGACGCTGCTAACAGTAGGCTCTGCCGGCCAGTGACACCGCAGAGGAAGGAGCGACATCACCAGCCCGAAAAAGGAAGGAAGTAAGGAAGGAGGTCAGGGAGACTGAAAGGAAGAAGGTGGAGCAGTGAGACCAGGGGGCTGACCTTTGACTCCACCCACAGGAAGTACAGCGTAGAAAGTGCTTCTGCCTGGACGCCGAGCTCTCCCTGCCACCTTTCTGTTTATGTTTTTGTTTTACACGACCTCGGCGACAGAGCAGTTTGCCATAGAGAGAGGAGGGGGGGGCTCCTCCCTCCTCCTTCCTGCATACCACAGAATCAGCATCAAGGGCCAACTGTTCATCTCCCTTACCAAAAAACATAAAAACAGATTTGTACATATATACTGCTTTATACACACTTTTTTTTTTTTACTATTGTAAATCACAAAAGTATAGAAAAATAAAATGTTTTATAATAACGGGACACTTTTCATTCTCTCTGTCTTTTCTATCCGGCAAAAAGGTGGTCCCTGGTGGAAACTGGCTCACTTCGTCTGTCAAGTTTGTGGCTGGTTTGACACCGCTGCTGCGGCGCCACTTTGTACGCCTCCCGTCTTCCCCCGCCAGCCTCAGTAGAGGGACTCCTTCTCGTCTTCTTCTTCTTGTGTTATTTTCTTAAAGCTAGTTCTCCTCTCTTCGTTGTTTTCATCTGTGATGTCCATCAATTCTGAGTACAGCTCTTCCTTTTGTATTTACTGGAAACAGGAGAGAAAAGTGGGGAGACTGGTAAATATGCAGACTGTAATGTTATGATGGCATATACAGTATAATGAGAGGTCTTATTAAAAGTCACTGTGGAGCAGCAAGTTTATTCCTTTCTGAAAGTTTTTAAGACTGAGGATCTTGTCACAGAAAGCACAGGCTAGATAATAGTTCTTTGAAAAAAGAAAACACAAGTAAACATGGGATAATGTATGAAATAAACACATTTTCTGTAAAGCCCTCCCGACCAGACATATTTTCCCATCTATGTAATGTACACTGTTAAAAGGAGTAAACGTTCACAATGCAAGGGTTAAGACACAGCGACGGAGTCAAAACAGCCGAAAAGAAACGTCTAAAACTCTACTGCAAAAAGTTTGAGAGCAGAGAAACAACAGCTTCATTCACTTTTCATCCCGGTCTTGTAATGTTGCACAAAAGCAGCGGGAGCAGAGGCCTCATGCCTGCCAAAACTAGTGCTACTGCTCTCCCCAGAATAAAGATCAGAGGGCTCTGTAATCATACAAGTGGAGATCGGCAGTTTGGCAGTGCAAAGTGAAAATCTCAATGTAATGGGGCTGGATTGAAGCAAAGGAAGGTTGGGAGGGGGTTGGTAGGTTTGTTGGGGGGCAGTCAAGGCGAGTGTCCCAGGACCCTCGTCGTGACAGATGCTTGCTAATTCAGAGTGATCTCAAGCAGCTCCGTAGAGCTTTTGACAAAGAAATAAATAAAGGAATGAAAGAAGACGAGGCTTTAATTTGAAAACGCCTTTGTAGTGTGTTACCCCCCCACGACCCCCTCCCCAGTCCAGAGAGACAAACAAGTGGCATGCTCAATCAGCCTCCACCCTATCTCCCCTTGCATCTATCTCATGGAGGAACTGGCCTCACCGCCTCCTCTATCTATCCTATAGCTCAGATTTACTGAGCGCTCGCTAGGGACCGCAATACAAAAATATCCACATGCAGTCTTATAGCCCAGCAGGGAGGGAGCACAATAGCATCGAAGCCACATATAGTCCTCACTGACAGGCAGCCTAGAACTGGAAGGGCTGCCGAGACAAATATATTAATCACCCACGGACGTGAAGGAATCTGGGGAGGGTTAGTTCAGGTATTTGAGCCTGTGCTCCTTTCGGTCAAAGTTTGTTAAAACAAGTCTATCTTTAGGAATTAAAACTGGAGCCCGTTAAAGGGTCTCTTCACCCAGATTACAGAAAGATGCATTTGTCTACTTAGACCGTAATAGTAATATCAAGCCATGCAAATAGTTTTGATATAAGAGTTTTTAAGATTGGAGGTGAATAGAATTTAGTTTGTGGTGCTCACTGCTGTGTACATTTTGAAATAACACCTTGTCTTTTGTCAAAATGTGATGGCTAAGAGAGTTCAACACACTACCACTTTAACCTAATCATAAGATAATTTTGTTTGCCATTTTGTTTGCACTTAGTTATTTATGTTGTGTTCATGTTAGCCAATTTCTGTTTGGAATCCAGTATCTAACCAAACAACGTATCCTCATACAACAGTTTGTACGATGTCCTGCAAAAAGTTACCTCATCCAGCAACACCAGCGATCAGTGCACTTGCGCAAGCCCCTGCAATGCAGAAACAGTTTCGACAACAAAACTACTTGGATAGGTTTAGGAAAAGATTGTGGTTTGGGTTAGAATAAGATATTTGTCACTTGCGTACATGGCGTTAGTTAAGTATGAAAGTTGTGTACCAAAAGTACTTCACAATAAGTAATTGTTGACTTTTGTGGTAACAAGGGACATGAACAGTGGGTGAAAGACCTTTTTCTTTGACCCATCCTTCCACCCTGACCTCTTCCCTACGCGGACCTTGTCGCTCTTTAAACTATGTCGCCTGACTTCCTCCATCAGCCCTGCGTGTCCTGGCTCACGATTACGTGGATTATATACCAATTAAATAGTGCATTACCTTTCGTAGGTATAAGTACGAACAGTGAATGTTTTGTTGTGTGTACATTGTGTTTTGAGTGACATATCCATCCCATTAATGCCATTTTCAAACGACAAAAAGCTATGATAATGGTTGCTCGGAGCGGTTACCTCAACTTTATTCATGACTAATGTGATTTCTTTAAATGAACTTACAACGACATGCACAGTTTCATTTAGTCCACGTTTATCGTCATTTTTGTGGATATTTTGTGGCTACTGTTTTGTGTATTTGTAGCATGGTTTGTTGTGCATGCGTTGTCGAATTGGTGAATATTTCTTAACTTGCAGTGCTTTTCAAACTGGAAAAGATATTTTCTTCTTTTGTTCATGTTTCCTTAAGTCATATTGCATTGAGCTCTCTGGGCCACCATAAAAATGTATTTATAAAAGTTTATTTGCAACCATCTGTATGGCCACACACCACCAGGGCTAAGTGAGTAAATGTTTTTTTTAAGAAACAAATAAGGTGCACACATCCAAAAAAACAAACAAACTCAGATTATGATGAAAAACCCTTACAACAGCATCAACGACATCCATGTGTGAAGGCAGACATAATGTTCTTATAACTGCTTTATTCTGACACTCAAAAACAATCAGAGATTAATTATGTCACATATCGACAACAAAAATAACTCATGAATGAAGAAATGAGTCATAATAGTATACTTTTACCTCAAAAAGAAAATTACTTTACACCTTTCAGACAATATATTCTCATTATAGAAATTACATACAATTCAAGAACAAGTTCAGCTGAATTGAAAATACACATAACCCCACTTCATATAGGAATACATATAAAACAGTTACTCAGAATTGCGATATAGTGTGTGTATATACATTTAAATGTATTTACAAGTACAGTAATGTTTTTTGCTTGGTTGTCGTTTGTACAAATCTTTTATGTGGACTACCAAATACACCTGCCAGCTTATCAGGGTTTACTGAATATTAAATATAAATGATGAATAAAGAGTATTTTTTTACTGCTGATATGTAAACGTATTTCAATAGTACGATCATTAAGTACGAACATATGTTTGGATCAAATCAAGGTCTGGTTGCATAAGCTGGTTATGAAATACAACTAAAACAAAGTAAACCAAAAAATAAAGTGTTTGTTTTATAAATTCACATTTAAATTACTTTTGACTTACTGTAAGCAGAACTAAATGGCTCATACCTCTACAATACTGACTACGAGAGTTATTTACATGTTTAGTCTTTAACATTTAAGCCTTGATAAGCTGACACTGAAACAGTTAAACTATACTAATTTTAACTTTTTCTGTAAACTGTAGACAAACCCGTGCACACAATTCCAAATGACAATACTCAAACTCGTCCCTGTAATAACATGGCTGTCGTATCGTAGTCTGTAATGGACCCTCATGCTGAGATACTGTATTTGTTGGGATAACGTATTATGTGCATGCACATATTTTCATTTTCTTTTATTAATGTCTGAGCAGTTGACCATCAGGCCCTTTAACATTAGAAAGCACAATACAACTGCAGCTGTCTGTTCATTTTGGGAATAATCTTGTGATTTAGGAGGTTAAGGAGGCAACAAATACTGCCGGAACTGTGAGTCTGATTATTTCCATTACACATGCTAATCCTCTAATATACAGTGTAATAATTACTCAAAGCAAATTACGACTTTAAAGGATCCAAGAACAATATCAATCACTAGTCATTTGGATCAATTATTAGTAATCTAAATATGAATTTAAAATTGAACATAAATTTGTATTTTGAATTTATATCAGAATTATTTTTGAGCGGAGATTTTTGGATATACATCAGATGTCTATTAAACAATGTCTTTTGAAATCTCTGAAAAGTAGCCTACATACTTAAGTTAACATTACATGCTGTTAATTTGTGAGCAAAAATGACAAATTTAAGAGCGAAAATTAGGATATGATATTTATGACTAAACTGATAATCTATACAGTAAATTGTCGGCTGATTGACTGATTAGTTAATACCGCTTCTATCTACTGTATCTAGTTAGACATTGTCATGTTTAACATTGCAGTGTGTAGTCATATTGTATTGGACTGCATCAACTGTCCTCATCATTGGATCATTTTTTAGTATCTTTACAAACTGGGTAAAGTTAAAGTTAATAATCTTGCCCCTGATATATTGGAGGTCAGAGTTGAGGTATTGTGATGTTCTTACAGGGACTTAGAGTGAAGTCATATAAAACTGTACTCTAACTACAGAGTGAAGTCATATAAAACTGTACTCTAACTACAGTATGTTAGCAAACTGCATTCACTTTCTCGCTCTTCTCCCCCCAACACACACACACACACACACACACACACATATTCAGATCAGAAAAGAAAAAATCTATTTCATTCCAGTGTAGCTTTCTAATAGTGATCACTAACTGAACACCCACACCCATGTACTCTGGTGCAGAGTTTATACAAGTCCAAATGGACAAACTTCGGGTTTGAAAAATGGTAAAAATAATATTTAAAGTTTGTTTCGACTCATATAAAAAACCCAAAATGGTGCATACGTACTAGCATATAAAAGGAAGAACAATGTTTGTTTACCCACATAAAGATTCTCTTTGACTCATGAAATTATGGGTGAAATTGTTATATATATATACAACATTACTCTATCATTTTAACATCTTGACTAAACATAAACTAGCTGCATATGATACTTTTTATAAATATGTTATATCTCGTAAAGTTTTAAAAAGCTGAAAACAAAGTGCAACAAACATTTTTTTTTAGACCAAAATACACTTTTGTGAGTACATATAAATTAAATACCATTGGCAATAGCTTTGAGTTGTATTTCCATAGCTGCACTGAAATGCTGACAACTGCTACACAGAGATTTTCTTTTTACCTCACGTAGCACAAAGTTGTAATAAAAGCCAATGCAACCACTGTATGTCGGCTAAGAGGCGAGCACTGCTGCACTCTACACACATTTACATTATGTTTCCTAACTCCTGGGTGCTTTTATATATCTTTTATTGTACGTGTATGTGTGTGCAGTGTTAAAGTTGTTATACAGTATATGTCTACATATATAATACAGTAGCTTTAAGAAAGAACAACAGTACAGTCTAATTTTATCATCCTCTCGGGGTCTCTGCTTAAACAAAAATCATCTCTTGTAGAAAGCTGTGTTGCAAAGAGGACAAACCTGCTGGTTGTGTTTAAATGATGAAATTATCCTGCCTGCTGAGAAGTGAATAGCACTGTATTGTAGTTTGTGAGTTTCAGTTAGCTTATCCTGAGGTAAAACATTTTGTGCAATGCTTAAAAAAAAAAAAGGGTTCACCCGCCTCAGTGCTGTGTCATTTCTGTGTGTGAGTGTAAGTCCATGTGGAAACGATTTGGTGTTATAGGTAGGGCTGAGTACCTATTTAGATAGGCACAGACCAAATTGCAGTTCTTAGTATCGAGTATTGAAAAATGCCTTGTCATTCAATACCAAATTTCAATACCTAAGGAGTAAATCTCATCAGTGAGCCAATAAGCATGCAGCATGCTTCTACCAATATCTAACAATGCTGCTGATTGGCTGTTTAACGTTACACGTTGTAGAGTCTCGCAGGAAAAACTACGTTACCCACAGAGACGGGGCTCACGTGGTAGCAGCTGAAAAATAAATAAAAAGATTTTTTGAGTTTTGTAATGTTGAAACTTCTTTTTGTTAAAATGGATTGTATAAAATTAGTATCAAAAAAAGTATTTTTAGGAACTGGTATCGAAGTCATGGTATACGATACACGATACCCAGCCCTAGTTATAGTGCACCTTGAGTACAGTTTATCTGCCGTGGTGTGTTAGTGAGGATATTCAGCCATGTCTCCTGCAAATTAAGTTCATATTTACGCTTAGCGGTTAGATTTTTGAGGAAAGAAACCCTGCAGTCAAATATGAAGTGATTAACTATTTAGTCTGTGAAATGTGAACAAAAATTCAATTCAGTTTAACAATAATCTAAAACAGAGAATCAATAACTTTTGTCCATTTTCTTTAACAATCGACTAAGTTAATTGGCTATTTGCATCCAATCCAGTCTTGTAATTAATCCTATTTAGAAGCTACAGTCTGTTCTGTCATGTTTTATATTTTGTGTCCACCAATTCTGCTCCTCCATATTTAAAATGTAATTTCTGTGAAGAAAATATTTGAAACGCCATCCATTATGATGCATTCCAATAAGACATTACAATTTGGCTGCAAAATGTACCTGACACAGCTACTAACACAAAACACATTTTCTTGAAGTAGGCTTAACATATGAGACAGAACTATAATCCTGCAAACTGCAAAACACTCAGTGCTAACTTTTATAAATAGAAAGGCCACTTAAAAAAGGGCACTTCACCAAATTATGGGATTTATTTATTTTTAAACAAATTTGCCTGTGTTAAAAAGACGTGGCGGTTTACCAAGCAGGGTGTAATGCAAAACTAATACCCCTTAGAGTAAAGTCATTTACGGCAGCTACTGTAAGAACACACGATGAATTTAGTCTGTTTAAATTTGCAATTGGTCCTGTGAAGTTTAAAAAATATCACTGCCAACTACTGTCATGAGAAGCAATGCAAGCCCAGGTTGCTGGAGGGAAAGGAAAATGCTCACCCCCAATATTTACCTTTGGTTGTTCTTATTTTAAAAGCCACGCAACTTTGTCCGTGAACGTAACCCAGCCAGCGTTACATTTCCCCCTAAAACATAACCGCCAATGCAGAATAGTTGCATATAAATGTCCAGTAATTTGCAGGAGACTGGGCCGGAGTGTGAGCATTGTGAGTCCAAGACAGAAATCTGGCCTTTAAGACCCTTTACTCCGCATGCTGTCATACCACATAGTACAGCTTGTAAGGTTCCACAGTAGGACACTCCAACGTTTAAAGAAAACCAAAAGCAATCAGAGCAGTGCCGTCTTTGAGCTCAGAATTACCAAGGCATGTCAGTCAGCGTGTGGACTGGTTGCTTGATTTATGCATGTTAAATGGAAGGTTAGAAAAGTAATTGGAATGGATCGGTGATCAGTGGCAACCTGATCTGACTTGGTATATGTCCTGTTTGTACGGTTTATATTTTTATATCATAAAAATGCCCCAGTATATTCTTAGTCAGATGACAGCGGCTGCACACACACACCTCTGAGCATGCATCATGCGTGCTGCAGTAGGCTCACATTGGTTATGGTGACACAGCACCCATCTACAGCAATCAAGAGAATGCACATGTGCATAAAACTTTCCAAAAGAAACCCAAAAGCACAAAATGAATACAAAACAAGAGCAGACCAATGATGACATCAAAGAGGTTGTTGTAGAAATATCGGCTTGAGAGGGTGTCAGGGGAGGGGCTCAGCATGGGGACCTGGAAGCTTTTAGTTTGATTTAGCTCTCCACCAAGGACCGGGCTTTTGCTTGTCATGTGTTTGTCTTTTTTAAATTTTTTTTAAAGAGATTTTTGTTTGTTTGTTGGGGTAATGTCTCTGTCTTTTCTCGCTTTTTTTCTTTCTTTTAGTAGGGAGTGAAGCGACTGTACCCTCCTCTGTATAGGCTAGCCTGCAACATCAAAGATGAAAAAGTACCAATCAGTATTCAGTTGACAGCTTTAGTCGGTTTCTCTTTCTCCACAAATTTCCTTCCGTTTTCCATACAAGTTATTTATAAAGGTTTTCATACGGGAATGATCGTGATATATTTAAGCCAATATTTGGAGTGTGTGTTAGGAACAGGGTCATCAGGAGTTAAGATGGATTAGACTTGAAGCAGTTGATTTAAAAAAAAAAGTATTTTAATATAGTAACATAGAAAATGGCACTTTCTTAAAAGAAATAAGCACTGGGCCTGAGCTTATGTATTTTATTTAATTAATTACATTAAGAAATTTAAAAAATATAGTGCTATTTTACTTGGGGAAAACTATTCCTTTTCAGGCTGTAACAATATCAAAGATTCAACCAAAGCAGAATAAGTTCAGAGACGTTTAATCACAGCTCCTTTTCAAGTCTAGTGGAGGTGTCGGCACCTTTCTGAAGGGGGAAAACCACCACAGGATATTAGCCCTTAGATTTAGCACCATGCTCAAGATATCTAGGGCAGACACACACAAAGCATGCAAGTGGGCCTATGCATGCACACCTGCACATGCACACGCGCACACACACACAGTCCCTCTCATCTTTCGGTGTCTCTGCTGCAATTAGGAAGTCGGACAAACTCCAAAGGCTACTGAATGTCTTCAAAGGCTAATTTTGCCTAATTTCGGGGAGCCCTCTTGCTTGTACGAAACTTTTCATCCATACAAGATGCTTCTGTATGCTGGAAATGAGTAAAGAGAATCTCCAATCTCAACCTCAGAGGAACTAATTATTGTATATCTTTAAAATGCAAAAATGACTCCTCTCTGCTGGAGAACTATTAATCAAACATGATTAAAGAATTAGGAACCAAACCGGTCTTTTCTCTTTAGCCCTTGAGTTTATTCGATGTTGGCCTCGGCACAGCCCATCTCCCAGTAGCCCTGCCATTTGTACACGTACACACACACACACAAGTCTGCGTTAGCTCCCAACACACACTACATTAGCTCTGGTATTTTTAGGGGCCGAATCCAGTCTTGTACTTTCATTGAGAGGACGATCAAAGTGTCAGAGAAATGGAAGGAAATTTGGAGGAAAAAGAAGAAAGAATAAAAAACATTCAAGCACATTTTTTAATTACGTAAATGAAGAGGAAAAAGAAATGCCTTAATTAATGAAAGCTTTTAGCTAGCAGCTGCACCGGGGAACAGTACGCTTTTTTTTTATGTTGTTGAAAAATCGCATGCATGCCGGAATGGTAAATTTCAGTCATTTCTCAAGCTGAGAGCACGCCTCCGATCAAGCTTGTGGGCAGGAGGGGAGGGCGAGACAATTCCCTCCCTCCGTCTTCCTCTCTCTTTTATGTCCCACGGCACACTGCTGCATGCGTTTGAAGGTCCTTAATCTCTGGTTTTGGTCTGTGAGCCCAGTCCCATCCCCTCATCATCATAAAACAAAAACAAAGAGAAACTCTCTCTGTTAAAAAAAAATAAATAAAGATGCTCTTTTATTTATCATCACTTTTCATCTTTGATGTTACAGTAGCTGCAAAAGCTAGCTAAAAACAGACATTAACAATTCAACTTCATCCCTTCAAGTTTGGTTTGGCTGAATGGGAAAAACTAAACAAAACAAAGGTGATCCAACTCACTCTGTAGCGAGCTGAGTGATGGAGAATGAACAAAACGCTTGGAAATTTAGTTGTTGCATATTTTGAGATGCAAAGTTTGTGTGATTAAAAAAAATGTCTGAGCCAATTTCCACATGCCAGGGTTCTACAGTTCTGCTCAGCTCCACTAGGGTGTGCCAGATAGCATGACAAAAACTAAATCAATTGATGAATAAATACATAAATAAAAACCAGTGACCGCTGCCGTCTCTGGTCTTTATTTTTGGAGTTTGAGTCTTGTGTGTGTGCTAGCTTGTGTCGTGATGTTTCAGTGTGCAGAAAGAAACAGGCGGTGGTCTCATAGACTTACCATAGTCCCCACACTGTATGTGGCAGCAGGGCCAATCGTGTGGTGGTAGGGGTCTGCCGTTGCATAGACTCTGCCATAGCTGCACAACAGGAGGCACAGAGAACGCGGTCATTGATCTATCATTGACGAGGAGAGCGGAACATTTATGCATGCTTGTTCAATGCTCAACCCCCTCAAGTCAACTCTTTCAAGTCTCTGCCACAATCAATTATTTCTCTCCTCGGCCTCCTGGGCTTCCTACATTATACAAGGTGGTTCAAAAAGGGGAGTTCAAAGGTTGGTGAATTATACTTGTCTTCTCATTGTCATCTTGATTAGGTGGAGGGAATGGGTAATGAGCAGAGAGAGGGGGACGGAGAGAAAGAAAGATGCAGAGAAGCAGTTGGTGCTGGAGGGCTTGGTCTCTCACCCTGTTCTTGTTTACCCAGGCTGCACACTGGGCTCACGCCCCTGTCTTTTCATTGTTGCTGGTTTGGAACTAATCCTTCCAATTTCCTTCTGAGACAGGACAAGATGTGTCTGCCTCATTTATTTATTTATTCAACTTCACATATTCCTCTATTTACTTTCCCTTTTTTTTCCTCTCTCTTCTTCTTCAATGCTCGCTTGCAAATGAGGGTCTGCATGGAGCAGATAAGGCACACCCAGCCAAGGACTGAGGGCACCAAATCAACCAGGAATAAAAAAAAAAAAGTGGAGAGAGGGGAAGAAATTCTCCTAGAGGAGACAACAAGACATACAGCGTTCATGCCTTTTTTTTTTTTTTTCATACGCTACATAGAGTTATACAAGATCTAAATATGGCTCGGCCCGTTTAAGTCCGGCAGCACCCAAGGTCAGTGAGCAGGACGTGTAATCAGAAAGGCTGTCTCGGCTCCTTGGGGAGGAGGCCAGTGCCATGAGATGGTCATGGGAAGTCTCCATGGTCCTCTTATCTTCAGTGAGCACTGAACCCCACAGGCCCTCTAAGGCTAATATATCTACAAAATGACTCTCACCAGAGTGGCACTGCTGACGGCCGGCAGGTCAAACCACCCTGTTCAATGTCACAGAGCCTCGACAGAGCGGATTGGAAGCCACCAGCGTCTCTACAAGAGTTCAACAGTGTGGTTCCGGAAAAAAAAAAAAATCCCTTTCATTTTCAAGGATTTTGATCATCAGCCATGATGGGTCAACCATCCAAGGTAGACGGACCACATGCTACGAGGATGCAAAACCGAAGTTTCTGCTCCTGTAGAAGCTTGAAGTCCGTATGAAACCTGGTTTCGAGAAAAACACGTTTTATTCGTGATCTTATGGAGAAATACTACATTACCCACAATCCTAGGTTTAACAGCGACGTCTCTGATTGGTGGAACTCATCATGGAAATGTCTCCCGCACCCGCGAACGGCTAGAGCAAGCTTCTACCATTAAAGTCTATGATTGTATCTGTACGCAGTATTGTACCTTTGCCTTTTTTGCCGTTTTCAATCATGTTATTTTGCGCCAAACCAAGTGTTTTATGGTCACCATTCAGATCGTAGCTGGTTGGCTTGGTCCCAGGCTTAAAACTATCTATAAGAGCATTTAATGAAACATCAACGGAGATATTGAACGGGGAAACACTTCGGGAACCAGAGCCGTTAAAAAAGTGGCCGGTCACTTGCTCTATATGACTGTCTCCTCACAAGGCCGCTTGGATTCATCAGACTCACTGGTCATGAGCTCTGTCTAGTTACTTAACAGGCTTTGGTAATGTGGCCTGTGAGCACTGTAGGCTTTTCAGATAATAAATGTTTTATATTTTGCAGGGGTTTCACATGCCTTCCACAATCCTGGTGACCTCTTCCACGGTTAAGTCTGATAAGGTATTGCTGAAACAATACCAACAAACCCCTATTGATCCAAGGCAATGACCGCTTATTCAAAAGGAAACAAACAGACAAAGCAAAACAAACAACTTGGGGGCGAGTTGCATTAAATCTCAGGGAAAAGTATAGGCAAGAGAAAGAGGAATTAAATCTGTGAAAAATTTCTGCTCTCGCCGAGCACGGCTGCTCATAATTCGAGCCGTGGCGAGGCCTGATAAATCTTACATTATCGATATGATCTTCAGGCTCTCAGGCAGGGTGTACGTTATCACAAGTGACATGCTCAATCCCTCCCAGATTAGATTCCCAAACCAGCCCACATCCTGGCTGAAAACGGCTTTGAGGGGCCGAAATGAATCAGTGACGCCTCCTCAAACTGAGCACACCTGAACCAGATTGACATCACTCAAAAGTGATGGAGTTCCTGCCGGTCCATCTCTCCCTCTCTCTGTCTCCCTACCTCTCTTCCACAGACCTGAGGCCATTCATAAATACCGCAGTGATATACCCACTCTCCCATCACAAGCAGACAGTCAAGACATATATCACTGCTTTTCTCATCCAATCCAACAAGGTTAGGTTTTTTTTGTGTGTTCTTTAGCTCCAAGCTAAAAAGAATATGGTGGTTTCCCTAATAGATAAGATAACTGGAGAGGAAGAAGAAAGCCCAAGAAACCTTAAATAACCTACATAGAATACTGTAAAATGCTGAAGCAGCCCCTCATTCCTCTCATACCTTCGCCATTGGCCCGTAGGCGTGTTGCTTTTTGTTAGGAAAATGCTGTAATTGCTCAAAACAAAAATCCACTTTTGATATTGTTCTGTGATATTTACTGCATTCCGACACTTATTTTGTGAAGAAGTGTGTACTCCGCTTCCTTCAATCTTCCTCATCTAATTCTCCTTCAGTCTGTAATTTCCTCTATACGACAGCCTGCGGGATCAACTTGTTGCTTTAAATCGAAGTTCACATCAACAAAGATAGCTTGTCGAACACGGTGCAGACGTGTCTCTCATTTCCCTCTAAACTCAACATTTGTTTTATTTATTTAGCATTACATTCTGTTTCTTCTGCCTATTGCTGATGGGGGAACAAATGCAATCTCCGCCTGCTCTACCCTCTCTTGTGTTTTCTTAAACACGTGCAAAATAATAGCTTGAGAAACACTCCAAAAAGATAAATTAAAGAAACCTGTTCAGACTGCTATTCAGTAGTGCTTGTAAAACATAATGGTACATAAAGAAACTGGATGATAGGGGTTCTCACCTGTCACTGTAAGCAGCGGTGGTGGTGGGCTGGGCAAATCTGTATGCTGCATAGCCACCCTGTAAGAATACCACAGTGTTAATCAATGATTAAGCTCAACCTGCACAGAGAAAGGTTAGATCTCAGAGACAAATGGAAACAACAATACAGACATAGAGTTTTAAATTGGCTTAATAGTTAAATATTTGTGTTTTGTTCATTTGCCCACATTCCCCAACTGCACGGTCTCTTTCAGACACCAGAGGGTGCTGTTTGATATATGGTGTATTAGGCAAGTGGTGGCAACAGGGGAATGAATGATGTTCTGAGCGGCAGCACATTTGGGGGGGTCAGGGGGAGGGAGCGAGTTATTGTCACACTAGAGGCTCATCTGAGTAGCAGCAACAGCATAACAAAAGGCCACATGAGCCAACTTCCCAAACTCAGCCCATTTTTAGATTGAGGAGGCTGTGCTGCTACATTATTAAGAGACCCTTTTTGCCTTTACACGACCCCCCCAGCTCACAAATGAAGGAAGAAGGCAGAAGACGGTCGGACCGTTGGGGAGTTAGGACCGCTGTATTCATTTGCCAGAGTGCGGAAGGAATTAAAGACCTCATTGTGGAGTGCTGCTATTACTCTATTTGAAAAATGAAGCTGTTCTCCCACTGTTTTTCTATTAGTGCCAGTGGAGTGTGTGCCCATCTGCGGCCATACCGTGGATAGGTGGCTTTTAATAATGCATGTTTTCATTCATTTTTAAACTCAAGGGGGAAGACGTCCAATGGAGAGTGGTGCAGACAGGCAATGGTGGGATGGTCGCGGCTGCACATGAAATCAGGTCAGGGGCCACAGCTATTGAATTCCCCCCCCCCAATTCTCCTTTAAGGTTTTCCACGGAGGCAGGCAGGCAGTCCCAGCACTTGAGGCAGATGACTTCCTGTGGGACAGCCCTGCCTTGGGACTGTGCTGATTACAGCAACAGCCTGAACAAACACAGACCAATAAATCACTCTCCCACATTGTCAAATCCTGCACACAACAGTGCAGCACATTTGTTATTTTGTCGTGGGAAGTGTGTGTTTGTGCATTCATGTATGTGCGCTTCTACATAGAGGTGCATGAATGAATGCATGCATGCATGCATATGTTTTAGCACGTGCAATGTATGTAGAGTATATTCACGTGTTGACCTGCTAATGTATTAGCAGGTCATCTATTTCCAAAAGGAAGCTTTGACACATCAGCCGGCTAGTTTTGACAGCAAGCCAGTGTCCACCGTATGACCAACGGAGGACACTAAGGGCTAAGGGACGGCTTCCTCTTGGTCATTCGAGAGCTTCACGCACACTCAGCCAGTCTAAAGCAGTGCAGTGGCCAGTGCCAAAACTAATGGCAGTAAAGCACCAGGGGCTGGTGTGACGGGTTGAGTGATGGACCAACCTGGCCAAGTTTTGGTCAAGGGACGTCGGGGTGCAGGACTTAGCTGGAGGTGGCGGAACGAGTGTGAGAGACAAACAATATCTCTCAGAGCACAGCCCGGGTCTCGTCTATGGTGGTGGATGTCGCTACAATAAAAACCCAGTGAAATACAGTCCTATCATGTGGGCTGCTGTGTAAGTCATATATCACTGGGGTTCAGCATTTCGCTCCCAGACACTGGTCGTCAGGGCGAAAGTGAGAGGCAACTGTCATTGCTGCGTCCACTGTCATCTCGCTATCTTGGCAGACGGAGGCAGGGGAAAAAAGCAGCAGAATCAAAGGGACAAATTACCCCCTACACACACACACACACACACACACACACACACACACACACACACACACACACGTTTGGACTAATGTCAAAGTGGGGCAGGGTGGTAATTTCAGCATTATCTCCACAGCGTCCATGCTTTTCTCTGTCAAGGGCGACGTGCAGCAGGGCCAACCCCTGATATGACCCTGCCCACACGGACAGCTCCAGAGGGAAGGCTAATCCCTTTATCTGCTGCTGCTCCTCTTATCTCCCACATGGTGATGGCTGGGGGGGAACCGGCTCCACTTGGGCCTGCACAGACCCCCTGGGGCAGGCAGGGATATCCCGGCCAAATCCTCTGAGTGTACACAAACACAAAACAGGAGAGAGGAGGAAAGGGGTAGCGAGAAAAGGGGGGAGGGCTGCAGGAGACAAGCCACCTCAAAAACCCAGACAAATCCAAAGTAAGAAATGACCTAACTTGACACGGGACACTGAGTCTGCCTCTTTGCCAAAGTCTGAGATCATAGGAAGAGAGAGGAGAGAGAGGAGGGAGGAGCTGAGGGGGTTTTAAATTTTGTTGTTGGGTTTCTTGGCACAGCAGACAGAGGCCTAATCGACGCCGGTTTGGCAGCGAGGCTCAGAGAGCGCTAGGGGCTGAGGAGATCACGTTTTTGTCTCCAGGGCTGGGCTTTTTGTCTGCTTTACTTCTGTTTCATCTAAGCAGGCAAGAGGAAAAGCCAACTGTACTTACATAGATCTCTGCACCATAGAAGCCATCTTGGTACACCACCCTGAGAAATCAGAGAACAGGAAAGAAGAGTTAGGTGATTCGGTGTACGAGCTACCCTACTGAATCTCAGACCTTGACGTTCTTTCTTATTTCGACCATTTGAGGGTCTGTGGGGTCAGCTCCGAGCAGCTTTAGTGTACTGTACCACAAATAATGAATGACACATTAAAGCGAAACCATTTCACATCCCCGTCCAATTTTCTGCTCTGGTAAAATTGTTTGTCTTTCCAGTTGCTGCAGTGTTGTCAGGAGGGCTGGTGGAGGTGGTGGTGGGGAGAGGAGGGGAGGACAAAAGAAGGCAGCAAAGGAGCTCCATCACATGACTCCGCTATATAAATCAAACAGCTGCCATCAGTAGCAAAGGGCCCTGGAGTGGGAGGGAGGGGAAAGGGGACGTGGGATTTCCAGTCTCGGCTTCGGCAGCGAGTCTCTCTGCAGTAAGATGGATCCTGATCTAATCACAGATAGACAGCTATACTGGGCCCTCGGCCTGCCTCCGTCAGACCTCTCCCACGGCCACACGGACCACTGCTGATAAGAGACGAGTGTGAGGCAGGGCTGCACAAAGCCAGGAGATCAGCATAGACCCTCGTCACAGTCCAGTGAGATCTGCCCAGTAATACGCTATCTCAGCTCTCTACAGCTCTCCCTGTGGCTTTGTTAGTTCCTCCTTTGTCAATAGACAACGTACTAATATATAGGGGTCAGGGCATGTACATACCTAGATACAAACAATGATTTTACTCCCCAAAGACCCCTCTAGGGAGAATAACAAAGTAAATGGACAGCAACACCTGATGACCAGGTTTTTTCATTTTAACAACTTGTAGTTACCCCAAATGTGTTTAATAATTGTTGAGAATGCATGGTCTTATGTTATCTACAACTAGGACAAAACAATATATTATAACACTGTCCCC
This sequence comes from Perca flavescens, assembly GCF_004354835.1. Lineage (NCBI taxonomy): Eukaryota > Metazoa > Chordata > Actinopteri > Perciformes > Percidae > Perca > Perca flavescens. The sequence continues at coordinate 22,660,958 of NC_041345.1, read as the reverse complement.
TGTTGAGAATAAAGTACATGTTCTTTAGACATAATCACATAAATGTCTCTCCTATTTGAAATTGTGTCATTATGACACACCTAAAGTTAGACAAATACAGTATGTTCAACTCCAGCATGTGCATGCAAACACATAATTGGAGCGTGAAAGTCTTGCGTGCAGACAACACCCTCCACACTACAGCATGAACACAACTAGAAGTCAGGCACTGTCTGAAGCACTCATTGTTGTTCTAGATTCAGGTTAAAGATTCAATACTCACGCTCCGTAAGCTGGGATTGGTGGTGGCGGTGGAGCTGTGCGGAATGTGTTGTACACAGCCCGTCCCCGACCTCGCAAGTGGGCACCCCTATAGGCCACCGTAGCGCCTGTGGCAGGGTAGGGAAACCCTGTTACTATGGAAGGGGAAACAGGAGAGAAGGGAAAATGACTTTCAGAGAACATCCTCGACTTGGCATTGCTTACCTTATGACAGAATACATTAGAGAGAGACGTGTGGTACTGCTTTCCCTATGACAGAATGCATTATGGTGAAGACAAGGAAACAATAGATTTAATCTTTTCTAGGTGCGCCTCATCGAGCACTCTCCCCTTTCTCAGCTCGCTGCTTTGTGCCGTACTCAGCAAGGATCCACATTTGCTGTACGCATCCTTTCCTGAAGCCTGGTGAGGGGCAGCCTTGAAGCATAGGCAGGTAATGGATGCAATACCACTAGTTTCGCACCACAGCTTTTGCATAGTTTAGACACAATGGGCTAGCAGTGAGGAGAACAGTGGGAGGGTGGACGAGGGAGAGGTAGAGGGCGTTTCTAGGTTTTGGCTACAGTCAAATGGGAGGTGAACGTTGGTGAACAACCTGACTAGATGTTCAGAACTTTCCCCAAGGGTAAACGGAGCAGATGGGCTGGCCCAAACCAGTACTGTAGTACAGTATGTCCTCTGCTGATGGCTACCAGTGAATAAGAAAGGGAGGGTTGTGGTGAAAGGCTCCAGGGTGGGAACAAAGGTTGGTGTGATGGCGCGGCAAAATGTTGTGGTCACAGATTAGAGGACAGACGATGTGATCCTGAGCTTTCTACTTAACCTTCAATCAGTCCAGCGGCTTTCTGATTACAAGCTGCAGAGGTGCATACAAACACACCGATCTCTAGACATGATTAAGTTGGCCTCCTTTCTTCCAGCAATCGAAATTCCCTCACATCCCCCGTCCCTCCGTTCTTCACCCTCTGTCCCTCCCCCAATGGCTAGTCCATCACAACACAGTCATCCCCATTATTCTTCATCCCCAGCCACGCCCCTTCATCACCCTCCCCTCACCTTATTATTCTTTATTCATTTCCATGACATGTTTTGGGCGAATTCATCACAGACTGCTTCCGATTCTCCAATCAGAAATCAGGGAGCTGTGGAGCTCCTGTCTGGTGTTGGTGGGTGGGAGATAACATGTATTTGATGTGTTTAAGATGAACCCGTTGCCACCATGGAGACGGCAGGCAGTCCCTCGCAATGGCAGATAAACTGAACTGCAATAAAGATCCATGGTAGCTCGCATATAATCGGTGGCGTATAGGTTTTTGCCTGGGGAGTGACGGCCTGGCGTTACTGTGCCGAGTGCAGTGTTAACCCTGCAGGTGGACAAGGCCAGTGAACACCCTAATGAACGATGCACACCCCAGCCACGCTGCCTCAATAAAGCTGACAGGGAGACAGATTAGTGGTGCTTTTAAAAACACAGAGAGCCAGGTTTAATGTCTTCTGCCATTAACATCACGGTCCATTAGTGGGTACGCACACATATTCAAATTCTGTGTCCGATTTGGCCAGGTAATGCCCACACAGCCCCCCCTCCACACACACACACACACCTCAAGGTGCATGGCACTTTGTTTGCTGCCCATGTACCAATAGACTGCCTGGTCTCGCAGGGTGCCCCCTTTCCCCCCAAGTGATTTATAATGCTGACCTTGACATTTGAATTAGTCTCTTTTTTTGGAGCAGTGGACATCTGAGTGCGGTTGCTAAAGGGCAAAAACAATCCTCTTTGATAGTTTCCAAGGTGTGTTTTTTCCCCTCTTCTTAACAAATCGCTACTATTTCTGGGCCCCAGAAAAGTACAATTGCCTCCTCCTTTCTCTTTTGGATATTTGTATGCAATATGCATACAGTGATGTATGTGAATGTAAACTTATAATGAGTTGGCGATAGGCTACACTGCTTCAATAATAACCCATAAATCAAAGGCACTGTCACACCTTGGTAAGCCTGTGAAAAGCAACAACAGCTACGGTGTATGAGAGCACAAACCTGGTCTAGCCACCAAAGTCAAACACCTTTTCCGGGAGGGGGGCTGGAGAAAATATGAGTTATGTGGTGGAGGGCGGCGGGGTCACGCTGCACCTCATATGTCATATGTGTCAACTTGAGAGAAGCTCAATACCTGCAGAGCCAGTTGGACCTGAGGTAATCCAGCTCTGTGCCAATGATGGGGTCATAACCGGCTCCCATAAAGAAAGATCTGATTTTCCACAAGGTTGATCTCTCTAATACTTCCTGCTCAAATACATCGGGCAATGAGCACTTAATCCACGCACTGGGGACCAAAAACAGCTTAATCTAATCAAGAGTCTGGAGCTTAATTATCCCCCTAACGTACACTCCAACAATGAAAGGACCTGTCTACATATATTAAGATGGCAATTAGCCTTTCTTTTCTGTCATTTACGCAGCTGCTAGATTTTCACAAGTCAAGTCCTCAAGAAAACTCCACCTTAGTAGCAGAAAATGTGAGCCGCTGACTGAAAAGCTACTCATCTCCTGTCTCCTTAGGAATTAGCTGCAGAGGAGAGTCTCTCTCTCTGTTTGCCCGAGGGGACTGGCCACATGAAGAGGTTTCTAAGTGGCAGCTGTCCATGGTGCTGAAAACATCCACCACGAGGAACAATCCAGAAAAGTTTGCTAATTATCGTAAAATAAGCTAAACGGTACGAAATGTATTGCACCCAGATCTTCCTCTGACTTACATTTTTAATTAAAAGATTGCATGTTTTGATAGAATATCTGCAACCGTTTTGTTATTCACATAATAAATATTAAAATTAATTTAAACTGATTATACAGATCCATATCTGTGCATGTATACATGCACACCTACATATGCAGATAGATAACCAAATTCTTTACCCATATATGGAATATAAACACAAATTAACACTTGATAATATACTGTATATGAAGATATAAATATACACTGTCCCTATACACACATTTGTACTGACACCTAATCACCTTGCTACTCTTTACTGTAGCAAGCTTCTGGGGGAGATTTGGATGTTAGGCGGCAACAGAGGACATGGACTTGGGGTTTCCGTTGCCTGCCTGTACCCTACCAACTACTCCCTACCCCCCTCCTCCATCAGTAGGAGGGGCCAATCTACCCTGGAAGAGGTTACGAGCGGGGAGCCGGCATGAGGCTCTCATCCGTCATTCTCCTGAATGGGTTTTGAGGACAATAAACCTGTAGCGCCAGGACGAATGGAGACGAAGTGTGCTGTCACCGAGCCAGGATTTATGGCTCCCAATTTCACTGATCTCCCGCACAGAAATGAGGACTGATAAACAGTGATTAATCGCCTTTATATCCCATTTTACTCCCACCAAAAGTATATTAACTGTAGCTATGATGATTTTGGAATATGTCATGAATCCGGTCAACCTGATTCTTGTTTTCTTAGGGAGGGGAGGAACATCATAGGCAAAGGCATGGTCAGTGTTTTTTTGTTTGTTTTTTTCAGAGCTAAAACGGCCTTTTGCTGCTCATTAGGGCAGTTTTGTTTCAAAAATGTATCTCTTATTTATGTTTCCCATCTTCCCAGCTGGCAAGCATATGTTGTCGTTTAGGCTTGGCAAACTCCAGTGCCATGTCAAGACGACTTGAAAAATTAGCAGCCAATAAATCACCCAACCCCTCCTGCTTCCCCTGCCTGGAGTGGTGGACCACACTCCCTCTGATTTATGAGATGATTTGGAAAAGTGTGTGTGTGCGTGAGTGTGTGTGAGTGTAAAATGGAGAAAGTGCGTATGAAAGGGGAGACATGTATTAGTGTCTGTGTTCTACATAGGTTATCTATTTCTGTATGCTGGAATGCTTCGGTCTGAGTACAGGGGATAGTGTTGTGTGTGTGTGTATATAGGTCAGTATAATGATTGTTTATGTAAGTTAAGACTTACTTAATGTTCACATTTTGAAGCTAGGGAAAATTCCACCTGACCATGGCATAATATGTTTGAGCATGTGCATGCACCTAAAGAGGCATGTGTGTATGTTTATGTGTGTGTATAATTATCAGGGGAAGATGTCGAAACCAAGGGAGTGTTGGGGGGGGGAGGAGGAGGAGGTGGGTGGGAGGCAGGGGAGGTGGCATGGAGGGGGTGAGGGGTTGGGGATGAAATAAAAATGATAGATGACTGCTTTCTGTCATGGACAGTTATTTAGAGGTTCGCCGTAAAGCTGTCCGGGGAATGAACAGATTTTAGTCTAATGAGCAGAAAGGAAAGCCGTTAAAGTGGCGCGATGTGCTCAGCACTTCTTCCAAATGAAATAGTACCATTTCCCCCTCATTAAAATGCAAAGGGTTCATATAACATACAGCAATAAAGCTGGCACGTCGAGGCAGAGAGAGATAGGGAAAACCCCACTGAGCTCATCTCATTCCTCCATTACTGGGACCAGAAGGAATAGCGGCCTTCGACAGGGTAGGTGCCAACAATATCGCTCACTCAATCTCCCTTATTCGGTTAGCTCTGTAAAAGTCAATCTGGCGCACTTGGCAAATCCATCCACAGCAGCAGCCTCCACAATCTGATAACAGTTGCAGGGGCGCTTGCTCTTGAAATCATTTTTTTTTTTCTTCAGCTTTACAGTTGCACACCGTGCAAACAATGGCTCAGGCTCCCTCGGCCACTCAGAGAGGCTTGGATCATCCACTGCTTATCTGGGCCGCTCTCAGATTCACTTTGATTTGAGGGGAATTTCATGTTCAGTAGGTTCAGGATGAGCCCGATTGTAAAAATTCAGGGGTCAGATTGGGATTCGCTGCGGCTTATAGTGGCCTCAGGTACGGTGCACTGCATGCGGTGGAAGGTAGATGGAAAATTTTGAACTGCAGAAGCTGTAATGTAAGTCTCTTACCGGCATACAGTTCAGGACCATAGACAGCTCCCACCACTGGATTCAGCTTCCAGCCTGGTGAACAAAAAGAAAACTCAACTGACAATGAGAACTAGGGATGTTAATAATTAACGGTTTAACCATTAACCAACATTAAGAATTTTGACCGATTAAGACCAGTTGAAAACAACTGGTAATTTTAAAAGGTTTGTTGCGTGGTAAAAGGGAAATAGGCTATACAATCTATTTCTTATCTGCTAGTTGATTTGCTGGTGCGATGTCAAAGTAGCGGAACGTAGCCTATGTCCGTGCCTCCTTGACAGGTAAACTGTTGTGTGCTTGTCGGTTAATAGTTAATAATCTGTTAACGAGGGTCGCTATCTGTAGCAAAATAAATCTATCCATCCCTAATGAGAACTGTTATTATTGTTAACTTTCATGATACAGTCTGTAACTTACCATTCGTGTAAGGGTTGGCCACTTTTTTGTTTGTCATCACTCGTGCTGTTGCATTGTTCACCTGTTCAAAGCAACAAAACACAGCCTGTTATCACCAACCTTCACACTCACTATCCAGATATCCAGGATGGGCCAAAAGCATGCAGCAAACCAAGAAGAATCAAGACAAATTCATAAAAATATGAAAGAAATAAATGATTATGTAAATGTAGCACTTTGGTATGATTGAGTTTGTTTCACCCTTTCATGAATTTATTCATCATTTCAATTTTCTTACAGATTATCAAATTACTGGAAATAGGGGGAAAGCATGCACCAATTACCCACAGGTATGAATATAAAGAATAACATCCTCCAAATTCAGAAATTGGTTGGATACACAAATGGATTCCAAAAGAAAAACACAGACAGTGCTTTGATTTTCTTCTATTGACCTGATGAGAATGACTGAGTGGGGGCTCGGCTCGTCGTAAACAAGAGCAGAATTAGAGCAGGCAAGACTAAACGACGGTGACAGGGGGGATGCATGTCTTCTCAGATTTTGACAGGAGCCCAGAGGATGATGGCATGCATTCATTCTCCATTGTCAGGTAATGATGGACAACTGGCGTGTCCAGGTTGACATGTATGGATCTCGCATTCTACTGTGGACAAGTTATATGCACCATTATGCATGCATGCATTCAGGCACATATACATTCAGGGATGCAGATATCCACACATACACTCACAGCAGCCACATGCTAATGCATGGGTTTATAGGTAAGTTTAGGAGGCAGCAGGCAGGAAGTAGAAAATGATGGGGAAAAGGGAAAAAGTGAAAGCACCTCTATTTTGCGTCCCTCTACGATTGTACCGTTTAGTTTCTCCCGTGCACGATCAGCATCTGTGCTTGTTTCAAAAGTTACAAACCCAAAGCCCTGAGAGCGCCACGTTAGCCACCGGTAGAGAAAAAGAAGAAAGAAAGGATGGACACACACACACACACACACACCCACGCACACACACACAGAGGAAAAAAGAAAGGGTAAGGGAGGAGAGAAGGGAAAGAGAGGTGAGAAGACAGGAGTGGGTGAGCAGCAGCGGCGGCAGAGTCGAGTTGTAAGCAGCCAGATTAATTAGAGGCAGTTAGTGAGGCGTCAGGAAACAGCAAACAGAGAGATCCGAGGAGGAGAGGATAACGGTGACATGACCTCACACAACAACACCAACAAACCTGCCTGCTTTACCCAATTAAACAGCACAGCACCGCTGCCATGGGTGAATGTCAGGATGCAGCGGATGCAAAACACTGTTAGCTGACATAATAGTCGTATAATTATCTACACAACTTCAGCAGTGCGGCCGCTCAAACGGCCCTGTCTCCCTTTGAAGAAGTGGGCAACAGGAGAAGGAGTTAGTGTGAATTTTCCAGAGGAGAGATGCTAACTTGATCTCGGACTGTTTCTAATTCACTGCTCTAATAAGTGGGACGTTTTTATGGAGGCAAATTTACACCGACTCATTGATGCAAAAAAGTGAATGGTGTCGCCGCAAATACCATCCTCTGTAATAAAGAAGAGCAAGGATATTGACTTTACACCCTGACCAAAATATACCCAACCTCTCATTTTCATCCGCTCCCTCCCAACTCTCTGACTCCCTCACTCCCCTGGGGGGGGTTTGTCACTTCCTTGAGTTATGTGGACTGAGCTCTATAGCGGCAGCATTAAGATATGCTGGCCAAACAAGTCCCATTCCTTTGGTTTCTATATATACTTCTAGAGGTATGGGCAGGGGAAGAGGGAAACATGGCCGGTGCTGCCTGATAATTGCTTGAGGATGTAATACATGTGAGAGATGGCGAGCGTTGTGATCTTGTATGCATACACAGGATCTCCGGCTGCTATTCCTAGCATAAATAACACGGGACCTGTCCTTAGGGAAAGAGAGATAAAGAAATAAATTCAAAAAACGGAATTGAGGGCAAAATTAATCCTTTGGACATTCACCCGACTGTGGTTACACCCTCTATCTTTTTTTTTCTTCTTTTTTTTATCATGGACAAATAATTAGCTTACAAGAGGGGAGAGTGGAGCCACCATTTTTCAAAGGAGACAAACATATTGAATGCAAATTGCCAAAGCTTCATAGAAAATAGATTGTTTATTAATGGCCTGGTAGGTTCATTATATAGCACACGGGGAAGAGAGAGAGAGAGGCATCATGGGTAATGGCTTTGTAGGGCACAAACAATAAATGCTTGTTACGGCGGAGGAGGCAGGTTTATCCGGTGCTCAATCTTGTCTGGCAGAGGGGGCTGAGTTCGGCAGCGTTGCCTGGTTCCAGAGCTCCCTGTATGCCTGTATACGAGCCCAAACTACTCCCAGGTATGAATGGGAATCAATAGTATTCATGCCTCAACACCCAGCCAGGGATCCTGTCTCCTTTATGAATGGAAAGCTGTGGAGCTTAGTACACTCTATTAAATGAACAGCTGGATGAGTAGCACTCGGCTGTTCACACCAGAGCAGGCTTCACCTGTCTATGGTAGGTGGTTAGGAGACTGATACTGCGGTAACGCTGCAGCGCTGTGGCTATTTTTCTGCGGGCTTGTTGGTATTCGTGCTTTAGGAGTTCAGATTATATTTGAAATGCATACATACATGATCAACGCTGTTAGACACTCTTAAATTGGATATTAAGAGGTAAAATTGTTTTGTTATGATTGACCTTAAGGATGTCCATATATTTAATATTCTTAATATCAACAAATCCCATTAAAAGTCTATATATATATAAAGTATTTTCTGTGCAGTCAATGCCTGTTAGATGTTATCCCTGACTACCATAGAGCTCCATTGTTGTCCACAAAATATCAATGCACCATCACAAAATCGTAGTGTATTTATAAGTCCCATATTCACAGTCATGCTGCCGGAAATACTCACTGGAGCACCAAATGTGGATTAAAACGCCACTGAAAAGAGTCCCCAACAACGGCACTATTTAGTCCTGTTCAAATAACACTTACTAAAAACTACAGTTCCCAGCTGTTTTAGGAAAGTACTTAGCATAAAAAAATATATAAATCTGTATATCTGTGACCCAGTTTTAAACACTGTCTGGGCTGAGAGCAACAAGGGGAAGTCGGAAAGCGCTGAGAGACGGACTAACACGCTGTTGGCTTTGGTCTTTTCATGGATTCATTCTTTAACTGGCTCCTTTAAAATCCCACATCAAATTAGCTTGGATGTGGGCATTGACTCAGTGGGTAAAAACTTCCATACAGCATACACATGGTGTCCTGTTTGTCCAAAGCTTGAAATGTGAGGTGTAAACAGGATTAGCCTTCAAATGTCTTTTAGCTAAACTACATTTATTTACAAAAGGTCCCACAGAACGTTAGTCTTATCCTGAATTATAGTATGTGTAAAAACAAAATGAGAAAACCTGAATAATGTAGGACCAACACCCAGGATTTAAACACCCGCTTCTTAAACAAGCAGTTTCAATTCCATAAGCTTCAGAAACCTGCAGCCTGCTGCTGGATTAAGTGAATTGTGAAACAGCTCAATAATGAATTGATTGACAGGGCTAATGATTCACAACTTGGGTTAGAGCTGCAACAACAAAAACAATAGGGAGGGAGGGAGGGAGAAAGAGAAAGAGAGGCATGGTGGATGCAGCTCTCCAGGACCAGGCTTAGGGACCACTACTCTCAGCCAATGTACACACTACACTAATGCCATCATTAGGAAACAGAAGAAGTACATGGTAATGAAGCAGCTGGTGTTCTAGTTCACTTACCTTGGATCCTCGCTCATTAAAGATAATCTCCACATCTAAAATCTTTCCAAATTGCTGCAGAGAGAGAAAAGAAAGAGAGAAAAGCAGGCCAGAGATGGAGTTAGAAAGCATCACTGACTGCGAATTCATGAGGACGACTGGAGAAAGAAAAACCATTAAGGCAATATGGAAATGTTACTTTTGTGCGGAAATGCTGGTCAATTTGCATTTGGTAGCTCAGTAAACAGTTCTTGAAGCCGGCTGGCACGCTTTAAAAAGAGAACTCATAGCCGCTGCTTTAATGCACTTTTGTATTTCTATTAGTACTATATGAAATGAGATCACAGTATCTGTAAAATACTGGATCTTTGATTACATATCAGCGTTTCTGATGTTTGCTTGCTCGCTTGTTTTAACACAAAAAAGAAAAAGAATTAGATTACATTTTGATTTTGTGAGATATGATCACCTGGGGAAAGTTTTTCCAAGTTTCCTGAGCAGATAACTAAGCTTTGACTTGGGGAGAGTTTGGTGCATCAGTTGTAAATATAGCTTTCTATACTTCCACATGCCTTTCTCTGTCTCTTCTTTATTCTCTCCTCCTCTCTTTGTTTGTGTGCTCTCACAGTCAACAGGACCTGAGGGCCAGTCCCCAGGGGTTAACATGCTCCAGCCTTTCGATTTATAAGGCCTGCCTTCGGATCATTAGAAAACAGAGGCATGAAAGTAAACTGTAAGTTCCTCTAATGAGTGGAGTGAGAGCGACTTTTAATTGCTGTCTACAATGGCCGTATTATTTCATTAAAAGTAATTACCCTGTCAAGCGGTCCGCGTCGCCTTCATTTCGGCACAACAGGGAAGAAATGGGCCTTCCATGTGGTCGACGCTCAATGGGAATGGATGGATCGTTTGACTGAGCCACTAACAGGGGTTAGGAGGAGCTGGCTATTATCTGGCTGAAGTGAGTGGAGTGGACATGAGGAGGTGAGGGTTTATGGGTTAGCGAAAACACGTCCTCTCCCACTTGAAAGGGGTTATGCGGTGACCTAACCACATCGAGTTAAAGGCTTGGCTATTTAAAACCTCCTCTGTTTCAGCAGGGTGTATCTCCTCACCTATATATCCGATCTGGAAGGGATTCCATAGATCCCATCCGCACATCTGCCTCATATGGCGCTCAGCTCCATTGATTCAAATGGGAAGTGTTGGCTCTATCACGCACACAGGCATTTATATCCCAGCGTGATGTCCCTTTCTCGCCTGAGATGACAATGCTTCCCCCACGCAATGTGCAGATGCTAATTGTTTTAACCGAGCGTAATGGGCTTGTGGCGTCGATTAATTAGTTTCAGAGGAAGTCGTCTTTGTGGATTTCCACATGGCGCTGGGGACTGCTCGCTGCTCACCCGTGATCTCATGCACTCCTATCCCCGCCCACCCTATCACTCACACACACACACACACACACACACACACACACACACACACACACACACACACACACACACACACACACACACACACACACACAAACAGCTGCATCAGCAGCACCGATAAACAATAGCTTCAATGGGAGGAGTCTCCAGAGGGAGGACAAGGGAGACTGACGTCATCTAAGAGGCTGCAGCTAGATCCATCCGTCAAAAGACGACAAAAACAATTCAATATCAATATGAAAAGAGGGACATAACAGACACATTTTGCAAGTTTAAAGGGCCATAACAGAGCTTTTTGCATGTTTTATCCCCTTTGTCACATATTTTTATTTTCATATTACAGCTGACCATTTTGCAAATCGTGCTGCTACATTTAAGACATTGGAATGTTTTTTTCTACCATTCCAGGCATCCATTCATTTCTTTTTCGATATGGCTTCCATTACATTATCGTTATTACGTAACGCTGTGCAGAATCATTCTCTACTTCAAATACATTACGGAGAAATAGAAATTGGATTGATATTTACTCAAAAAACCTGGAATAGTAGAAAAAAAATATGGTCAGTAAACATGTAAAGGATACATGATTTGCAGTTAGTATGGTGTTAAAACGTAAGCCTTCCAGTGTGGAAGCAAACAAATAATATTGAGGCCACTGTGCCTCCACCTTTGATTTGTTGCAATATCTCTTAAGCTGTTAAGAAACCTTTAATTACGACGTTACAGAAGCCCTGTGTATTCATACAGTGGAGTGCCAGTGTAGAGCATGCTCAGGCACAGCAGTCAGCGTGACAGCGGGGGGGGGGGGGTTTGCAGAGGTCCTGATTGCTCTGGGGAATGCTGTGAGAGCCCTTACATGCACCGAGAGAAGCACTGCTGAAGAACCCAGTCGCACAAACGAGGGCACCCTCGAGCAGCGCAGCATGGGCGCCGCACAGAGCTCGCTCGCGCTTGGAGTGTTTTCATTTCCCCCGTACTCGCTAGCTCTCAGAGATCACAGTTTCTAATTACTGATTAAGGTCCGCTGTGGTCGTCCTAATGAGTCCTTCATTCAGCGCCTCGTTAAAGGTTCACAGTTTTCTCCACACCCTTAACCCTGTGGCGTGCAGGGTGCATCTCAGACCCTCCCTTCTTGTTTTTAGGGTGCCAGGCTCCAAAGAGTTCTACTGGTGGTGCTGCTGTGTGTAAGCAGACGGAGCTCCCGGCGGGGCTTTGCTCTGCTTTAAGGGCCTTCTTTAGTGGTCTGTGCAGCACCTCCACTCCCCCCCTGCATGTATGTGGGTTTCACTCATGCACAACAGTAATGGCGTATTGAGCCGGTGGCGCTCCAGAAGCCATTAGAGCTAGAGGGATGAGGCTTTGCACACGCTGATCACACAAAGGCCCATTGTGGAGGCCATGTCAGAGGGTGGAGCGGACCAGCTATCTCCTTGCCAAGTTCTACCCAAGACAATCAATCCCACAATCCTCTACTATGCCAACCAACCAAGAAGGGAAGGGGGAGGGGGTATGTAACAGGAAGGCACGGGCAACACGTGGGTGAATCGGGTGATTGAGGGGGACTGGGTGGGCTGCGATCAATTTTGTATCGTATATCTGCATGCGTCGGCCAGGCACACAAAGCCTCCGAGCTAATTACTGAGGCGATTTGGATTCCACACGACCTGCACCAGAGCTGGGAACAATAAAGCCAACAATCAGAGGGAGAAAGGGAGGGAGAGAGAGAGAGAGAGAGAGAGAGCAGCCATGTTGTCTGCAATTTATAAAGCCACAGCCAGGGCTCTCAAGAAATTAATATCATCAGCTGGATGTTGTCTTCATAACGATGAGAATTAACGCCTCTGGGTTCTAATGGTCCAATTAGCGCATAACATTTAAAGTACATTTTTGGCAATCATCTCCATTCAGATCCATAATGGTTATTGAATTGGGGATGTATGGTTCAATTCTTATTGAGGCTTTTGTGAGACACGAGGGTGAGCTGTTGAACTATTCATTGCCTCATTAATTGGGCGAGAGACAGAGAGAGAGGGAGAGACAAATTCTATTGAGGGCTTTTGGTATGCTGATATGTAATCTGATTGCATTTGTCTGCAGCTGACAGCTCTGTGTGTGTGTGTGTGTGTGTGTGTGTGTAACCTCTAATCGGGTAATCAGGAGAAATAATTTTTTCTCAGTCCTGATCAGCTTTCCTGTAATGGTCTAAAGGCTATTTAAGCTTTTGGGGAAAACTCTAATATATGTGTACGGCTAGTGACAGAAATAAAGGAAATTAACGTGAATTGGGTTTTTTTCCCCCCATAGTTTTGGCCATCATTACAATTGTTAACAACACCATCATTTTCACCAAGTTAAATGCTGACGTCCGGGGACAAAGCAACATCGCTAAAAAAGAAGTCTGACAGGGCCAGCAACTTGAGCACATCAAGTTGATCAAATGGGTTTTAAATCAACCAGTTCGCCAAAGCAGAGAAGGCAGAGTAGAAATAGATGGACGGTCAAATGATCACCGTACTGGGTTCCGCATCTCAACTAACTTCAGCCTGGTGTAACAGAGTTTTTGACTGAGTGACTGATTGGGCTGTTTTTCCTTACTTTTCCCAACTTGTAAAAACTCAAGAGGTTCTCTTGCTTACTGAAAATGTAGTTACCACTAGTAGTTACTAGATGCTGGTTTAAGCAATCGCTTCACTCATTAAACACGTGGCCTTTGTTGTGTGATTTAGCCCCACTGCTATTTTTCTCTGAAGCTTGAATATTTGATTCCTTCAGTGTAATAGATTCTTCTGACATAAGCAGAGACCCTCTTTGTTTCAGGCGAGGTTGGATGCCTCTAATATAAAACTGACTTTGTTGTTCTGTTGCTACCGTGCTCCCAGATCACAGGACTTAGCAAGTACAGTGTTACATTAACCGATAGAAAAAAGGTAGCACCTACCAAAATAAGTTGTAATAAATTGGAATTTTCTTCCAAGTTACTCACCCCAAACATTTGCCTTAGGTCAGGGTCCCGGAAGCGGAAGGGAATGTTGGAGACATGTAACCTTTTCGGCTGCTGCTTCTCTGAAGAGTCTGAGTGCTGGAGCTGGAGCTGCTGAGAGCCCTCTGTTTGCGTCACATCATCTGTCTGCCAGAGGGAAACAAACAGAAAAGACACAAGCTGCTCATTAGCCGCTACAGTATACTGTACCTCCAGGTCTTGAAATATGATAAGGGGGGGGCTAAAACAGGAGGGAGGAGGGGTGCAGGGTGGCTAACTAACTTACTCAGCATCTGCCATTTTTCAATCCAGGGAGAAAGCCAAAGCGATAAACAGCCGATGACTTATAGTGTCAAACCTGAGGTTGTGCATTACAAATCCACTTATTAATCTCTTGCACTTAGCTCTTGAGCAACAGGGAAGATTGAAGGCGCTGACAAAAAGGCGTGGATTTAGATCCCACGGAGCCCTGACATGTCTAGACTAAAGACACATTATTGGTGACGTTTGCACACAGCTATCAGAGTGCGAGGCCCAAAGCCCTCAGCGTTGTTGTTTCCATCATTATGCGAATGCTATGCTGACATTTCTATATAAATGACGTGTCTGATGTCAATGACAAATTCCACTTGTTTCTCCCTGTGACACCGGTGATGGATTTCCCTGAGGGGGCTGGCGGCTTGTCTGTTTAGATGGACCTTGTTTTTGAGGTGGTTTCTTTTTCCGATGTATTTTCTAAGAACAAACCCTCATTGGTCAACAGCATAGTCCATTCTCTCTTCTATGCACCATCATATTTGGCAAAATAAGTCATTGGTCAGTGTCTTTCAAAACACATCTGTTTTACTGTTAATATAAGTGTTTTTTTTTTTTTTTGGTTAAGTTTAAGCAACTAAAACTATTTAATTAAATGAGTAGTTCAACATTTTGGAAGGTAAGATTATTTGCTTTCTTTCAGAGAGTTAAATCTCACGTCTGAATATTAAGTGTGGAGCTAGAGGCAGGAGACAATTAGCATAGCTTAGCATAAAGGTTTTTGCCAAACAGTCAGATGCAGTGACTTTCTGGAGTCTTGTCGTCACAGTGGGGTTGCCAGGTTTGGTACCATCGAGCCTCAGACCTACTGTTTACTTAAGGCTGTAATTACTGACCGTATCTGGCAACCCACTCTAAAGCTGGAGACACTGCACAGAAGCACGGAGCAGATGGATAAACCATTGTTTGTCGAAAAATATCAGCACCTTAAAACCACACATTGGCATTTTTTATTTCTCATGTACAGATAAAACAAACAACCATAGATAAGAGTTACTTATTTAGCTTTATATTTGAAATTTGTGGAGAGCCAGTCATGGTTAAACGATAGCAAAGTTGGCTGTTGGTAAGAGACAGGAAGTGAACTGCAAAAAAAATGGCGTCAAAGTCACTTAAAAACCATCGCCTGATTAGCAAATCTATGCCAGCGTCGTACTACTTCCACCTTTGCGTCTGATGGAGGACAGGAATTACTTGCATAACCACAAGAGGTCACTCATTAGGGAAACATTACGCCTGTTTTTTAGCATGTTTTGAACAAACAGCCATGATTCAAATGAACAAAAACGAAGCTTTATTTAGTGCCGGTGACTCGGAAAGGGACTAAATAAAGAAACACACAGAGGAGGGGAGGATGAGAAATGAGAGAGTGGAAGTGGCAGATATTGAGCACAAAAGCTGTTTGAATGTGATATGTAAACTGCAAGGTCTCCTGGGAAGTGCTCTCTGAGCATGGCAAACACACTACACTGGCTGGGAAGTCACATACACAGACACAATCTTGTACTGAGATACAGACGTGAAAAGGGAGTAGGTTGTTGCCGGAGAACAAACGGTTCAAATGACAGGCGCGCGCGCACACACACACACAGACACACACAGACACACAGACACACACACACACACACACACACACACACACACACACACACACACACACACACACACACACACACACACACACACACGGCTCTGAGGCTGTCACACGGCTGCAGGCCACTCTTAGTGATACATTTCCCACCATTTAGGAAATGGAGTAGGGATTTATTCATTATAATTCATCATCACAGTATTATCATTATCATCATGATCGTAATGATGATCGCCTTTATTATTCTCATTATCATAATCACAATCTCCACTGTAATGGCCGTCATTTATTTGGTTTTTATGGCCCATTCGGAGATGGTGACATACATTGTTAACAGTGACAGTTGTTTGATTCAAGGTCCCACTTTGTCTCCCCTGCAGCCATCCAGGTAGGGCAGGTTAGTGGCAGCTTCCTAAGTCCTGCCTGGGCTTGACGGCTTCCGGACCAGAGGGTAACAAGTGGCGAAGGACACGGGCCGGAAAATGAACCGAGCTGGCCGGCCGGCTGGTAAGGAGTGGATTTGTGACACAGAGAGACGGGCGGAGGGGTCTTAACTCTGCCGTGTCCTCGCGTGCTGGAGGTTAATAGCCTGAGTAGCCATGTTGGGCCCCGGGGGTGACACATTGCAGACAGATGCTGGGACTGTAGAGGGTGACAAGGTACCAGAGCCCCGCGGGTCAATCTGTTTCATCGGTCACACATGACACTATCAACCTTTAGCGTATGTTGCCAGACTACTGAGCACCGCTGTCCTCCAGCTCTGTCTGTCTGGCTTTTTATCACTGCAAGCGCAGTCGCGTGTTTGCAAACATCCAGATTAACTTTCACTCGGCGCTCAGACAGGCCGGCAGCACGCTGACATCGGGGGCAAATACACATACGGAGAACACAAATGCTGAATTGCTGACTCCCGAGCACACCAGACTGCATACTACTAACTCAATAACTTGGAGTGTCACTGAGATCCGGGATGCCAGCCTCAGCGCATTGCTCCCATGGCTCCAACCTGCCTGCCTAGGTTGTGAGATGGTGGTTTTGCAGTGGAAAATAATTACCTCCGTATTACCATAGGAGGCCACCTTCAGTGGCACTTTACTGTCCCGACAGCTGCTGTCACAGGGAGGAGGAGGAGGAGGAGGAGGTGGGATGCAAAACACGCCGTCACCGCCAAACCCAGCAAACCAGAGAGTGAGAGAGCTGTCAACTCCAGCAACTCTTCGGCTTCCTGTTCAGTCATTTCTCTAAAAGACTCCCTTGCTGTTATTTGCAAATCGCCTGCAAAGTGCTCTGCTCAGCACTTTCCCCCTCCTCACAGAGTGGCATTACAAGAGCATAATTGAAACTATCTGATTGGAATGCTGCCAAGCAGGTAGATTACATCCGATTAAATAGGGGGGGGGGGGGAATACTGAAGAGAATTATAATGCCTGAGCTTTATTTCATTATTTTCCTCTCCTGGTCTTCCACTGTTTGTTTTCTTTATTTAAAGAAGCTGCAAATATATCACCTGAGAGAGCAGGGAGTGTGCCGCTCCCACCCCACCCCCGATTTCTATAAAATAGCGTAAGGCAGAGGAGTTATTTCTGAGCTGTAACATTGTCAAGACAACTTTAGGTGATTGACAGATGGCTTGGATAGACATTAAACTCTCCTACTTGAATTAATCAATGCAAAAGATGAGCAACTGCATTAGAAGAGATCTGGTTCTTTGATTAAAAGCGAGGATATATACAAACTAAAGGAGAAAAGTCAACTACAGTTGCATTTCAGTGAGAAGCATCACTGAGCTTCTGGATGAATTCTACGGTGCAGTGTTTTGGTCCCAACTGCAACAACAAACGACTGGCTCTTTTAGTGACGGTGGCTGAGGCTTATGGGTATTGTAGTATGTAATGTATCCTCCATGGTAAACTGACAGAAAAAACATGATTTCACTGAAACTCGAAACGATAAAACTGGTGATAATCCATAGTTTTTATTAGGGGTGTTGAAATGAATCGTTGCATCGCGATGCGGACCTGGATGATTCCATTGACAGACCATAATTGATTAATGTCTAATGATGTTACTTGTTTATTTTACGGTTTGTATGCTGTGTTCAGACCGTAAAAAGACCGTAAAAGAAAGGTTGTTTCTCCAACTTCGGTCAGTTACAAGCCAGGATTAGCTGGGAGACTTTTTCTAAATGAGGGCGCACATGTAAGTAGTTCTTTTGTAGATTATGGTGAACTTGTGTGTGTTGTAGCAGTGCTTTGCTATTGAGAACGAGGTAGCATGCTAGCGTTAGCCGCTAGCATGCTAGCGCTATACGCTAGCGTGCGAACGGCTGTGGTTATCCAGCTCGTTTCGGCTTGTGACGTCACAAGCCGTGCAGATTTTGACCAGCTCACTCGGAGACTGAAGGCAGGACACATTCAGAAACCGTATCTCACTCAAAACAGCATGGATGGATTTTTTTTTCAAAGTTTGTATACGTGTGGAAGCACCAGAGACACAAAATAACTCCCCAAATCCCAGAAAAGGTAATTTTTTTCATAATATGGGCACTTTAAAGCAACACCAAAGATTCTTTTGCACCTTAAAATAATGTTTCCAAAATCGTTTCGGTGGTTCGTCGACTCATAACAGGGTGAACGGCACTATGCAAGTTTGCCAGATTGGGTAGCGGATCTGTAGTTCGAATGAGACATAATGGTTACGGTAATGGACAATTCCGCTTCCAACCTGTAGAGGGACTGAAGAGGAAAAGTGCTTTAGTATTGATTTAAATGATCCAGGAGAGGATTGTAGATATTTATAATATCTTTAAAATGGGAATTTACAGTGGTGGAAAATCAGCGGTTCCTCCCACTTCCAGATAACACAGTCATCCCCTTTTTAATGGTGGCCTACATGCTGCCATCAGCACCGCCTCTGAAAGCTACACCCTGGTGGAGGCTCAATCCCTTAAACGCAGCTCACGAGAGATGAGTGTGCGTGCGCGTATGTGTGAATGTTTGCAAGTGCTCACACGTGTTTTCCACACGCCCTTGTGTGTTGGTGTGTGTGTGTCTATGTTATCACAGTCCCCCAGAATACCCTTCGGAAAGTCTTCATGCCGCTGACACGGGCTGTGAAAAATCTGGAATTGAGTGCTGCCCCAACGCCACTGCCTTAATTTGTTATCTGAAAAGAGAATGATTACTCATGAAATTCAACCAAACCTCAGACTATTTGAAATGAGCCAGATAACGAGCTCAGTTTTTTTTTTTTTTTTCATCCAGCAGAGCTCCCTGGCAGCCCTCTGCTACCCTCATCTCTAAGGATTTGGAGAAAAGTTGGGGGCTGCCTCTCTTCCTCAAGTCGCCTGCTTTCAAGTCAGCTTGTTTGAACATGGCACAGAGCGAGGTCCCAGAGGTCTGGCTCTGGACAACGCCACCTTCCCAGTATAGACGGGGGACTGGTTGACACAGACAGAAACAGAGAGGCGAAGCAAAGAGAGTCCCTGCGCCTCATTAAAACATACACACACTCCGCTCACTGCGGGGAATTCACACAGAAGCCATACGTTTCACTGAATTTTCACTCTCTCTTGACTCTTTTTAAGTCTTTAAGTCGAGAAGATGTGCAGAGTAAAGCGTCTTCGTGGGGTAGAGGAGCTGAGCGCAGCAGAGTCGAGCCTAGGGAGGAGGGTGAGGGGGGAGAGTCGCAGTTAGTAGCTGATCTGCTCCCTCAATCTGTGTTTCTGCAGGGTGCCCTAATCAAAGGCACCCGGGCCCGTCTGTGGCACCCAGAGCAAACAGGCTGGGCCTGTCATTAAAGCTGGGGAACTCAGCGGTGGGCGACACTACACCAGCGGCCCCTGAGGATTAGACTCTCTGTTTACACCCCACTAATCTCATCCCTCTGTCCTCGCTCAGAAAAGATGGGTGGATTTGGGTAGAGCGTGGATGCAGAGAATGGAGATGGAGGGAACGCGAGGATGGCGCGAGAGGCACGAAGGAAAGTAAGGCGAGCTCTCATCTCTCCATGGCCACCATCTCTGGGCTTTCTTCACAGCGGGTGAGCAGATGAAATGAAATCAAATGCGAAATGGAGAGAGAGGAGACAGTGAGAGATAGCGAGTGGAGGAGTGGTGTACGGTGTCGGAGGGGGAAGAGGAAGGAGGAGGAGGAGGCGGCTGAACCTCCTGCCAAGTCTCCCCTCACTTTAAACTCTCTTGTGTGTCAGCCATTACTGTAAGTGTGGCGCATAACCGTGGAGCAGTTGGAGAGCGTCACACAAATCTTCAAATCAAACATTGCTACATTACAGGCCGACGGTAATACGCTATGCAGCGCTATGGCTCTGCTTCTGCCGTATAAGCACTTTTCTGCCGCCAAATGTCCATAGCCGTACGGTAATTGTGAGGCTCAGAAAATTGAGTTATTAACAATGCTCTTTATGAGTGACCCATATCCCTCTCAAGAGGGCTGTGGCCTTGCCGTGACCCCTCCCAGCAGCTGTTTTCATGCTAAAGGAGAAAAGAAGGTCTGGAGGTCTTATTTTTTTCCCCATCTCTGCCAGCGTTATCCGTCTTTCTAGACACGTCTCTAAAGTTTGGAGCTAAGCTGTCCTCCCTTTTATCTACGTCTGCCTCTTGTGAAGGTAAATCTCAGGTCAAGCTATTTCATATCAGAGTATCAGTACACAAGAATGAAATGTATAATATATAATTTAGAAATTCACTCAGTCCCAAGCCGCGTATCTCAGCATGCAGCATTGCCAGGGGTTTGTTTTCCACTCAGGGTGCCAGTTCTTTAAACATATGCAATCTTATGGTGAGGGGAAAATTTGTGTAAAAAAAAGAAGTATAATGAGGTCCTGGCACAGTTACTGTCCTATGTTTAAAGGAATGTCTCAAACATTTTCATGCGGTAACAAACAATTAGCCGATTTGACTCAACAGCAATTGGTTTGGGCTGACGGAGAAAAGCGCATCTCTCCTTTGGTCCTTTAACCGACCGAAAAGATGAGGAGAACAGGGCGTGTCCTCCTCTCAGAGATCGTGAATCATTCATGTCTACAGCATGTTACATCTCCTTCACGCAAATAAATAAAACAGCACAGACTTACATGTTTTTTAAGGGCTCTTCAGAAATGCACTTTCATTTTAGGATTACATTTTTAGCCAAATACACCTCCCACATCACGCACAAAGCATTGCCATGACATCAGTCTTCTGCTGCTTATTAATGATCACCTCACTCTCACAGCGTTAATTCTACTCTCAACCCTCACTTTTTTATTAAGAAAGGAAATTTTGGTGTTGGTGATGCAGAGAACATCCAAATTGTCAACTGAAATAAAAAAGAAAAGTGAAATCACTTGTGGTATGAAGTGGTATGTGTATCTAGGGTGGGGGCCAGGGTGGGAAATTAGCAGCCGCCACCAGCCAATGGTGGGTACTGACTTTGCCTCGTTTACCAGCCACAGTGGCGGGTGGATTGTAAAACATTCCTTGTAACGGATTGGACAGAAGAATGCTGTTGCTAAGTCACAATGCTTATAGGCGTCGCGTTATGTTACTGCTAATGAATTCCCAACATTTCCGGATTTTGCTGCTTCATAATAAAAACATTTAAATACCAAAATAACGGAGGACTTTTATTGTGAAGAACTTATAGGAAATGAAACCGTTCACAGCCGGGGCTTTGACCACGCATATTTTCGTTGACTCCAGACTTTTGTCGAGTAGTTTTCAGCGCTAGTCCGTGACACCATGTAGCTGAACTGAGGTACAGATGAAACGAAAATTATCGGTCAAAAAAAGGAGTCAGCAGTAGGTATGACTGTACAAACTGTTGAGGGTGAAGTAAAGAAAAAGAGGAGGTACTTTTGGAACATGTGGCGCATTGACAAAACAAACAGCGAAAGACGGTGCAAAAGATTTCAGACCGTCCTGCCAACCTGTATTAAACTTCAATGTACGCTGTAACGATTTTTCAGTCTCTGAAATTTCTGCTGCTGTTTCAATCCTGTCGGCTCTCTGCTGCTCAGTTCCCCCCGAGCCACTGTGGCTGGTGGGCAAAAAAGTTAATTTCCCACCCTGGTGGGGGCATAGATGTACTCCATTACAACACCAACAGTATAAGTGCAAAGTTTCCAAATGCAACTCTGGATAAACCTTATGGAGCTAAAATTACTAATTTATATGTATATAACAACGAAGGATCATATTTGCAAATTAAGACAAATTATGTCTCTTGAAGTCTCTTCAGATATTCCTTGATTAAAAGCATGTATAATATTATGACTTATGCCATGTATAATTAAAGGTATAGTTATTATTAATTCATCACCATTTTACTTTTTGAAATTTTGTGTAAATATTCAGGCTATATTCTTTCCATATTAAACGGATGGCAAGATACTTATCCTCTAAACTGCTTTTAATGCTGGATTTGTGGCAAATCTGTAAATCTTCGGTGTTTCTTTACAATACAGAGAGATATTGCTTTATGGCACAAAACAGGAAGACAGCAGATTTTCTTCTAGCACAAATGGTGCTGAAGCTTTCTGGTTTGAGGCAATGGCAGACGATGGAAAGAGTGAAGGAGTGGCCGAAAAATAGCCAACATTCCTCTGTGAAACTAAAGTCAGGGAGGGGAAACAAGTAGCAAAAATAAGATAAAAATAAGATCCCAATAAGATTTAGCTTTTCAGTCAAACTAGTGTGAGATAAAAGCCACCAATCATGTTAACTTTTGTCTCTTTTGATAATGGTAAAAACATTAAGAATCACAATTAAGCCATTTTAAATAGATTTTGAAAATTATACACATATATATCTATACACAGTATACTTTTTCTCTAGACATCATCAACATTATGTAAAAAAAAGAAAATAAGAAAATAGTGATAATAATGTATTTTTACTTGCTGACAGCGTGTTGAGAACAGTGTTTGCAGATGATGAAGGACACTGACCGGTGCGGTCGTGGTGGCGGTGATGGCGGGTGTGCTGTTGTCAGTGCCGGCCGGCTCGCTGTGCGTCTGTGTGGGCGTGTAGAGGGTCATGGCGTGCTCGGGAACCCGGCTCTGCCCGCTGTAGTCCTGGGTTGGAAGAGGGTGCGGTGCCGCAAACTCTGCGGGGATGCCATTCTGTGGGGGAGGTGGGTACTGGGCTGGGGTGTACGGCTGGGCCATCGCTTCTGGGGGGTTGGTGGCCTCTTGGTTACCCTGCGCGAAACGCATAACAGGAGGCAAGTGTTAGAACAGCTGAGATGAAAGTAAAGTACATTGTTTGACTCGTACAAGCAGCATGAAAGACGTGCAAGTTCCCCACCCCCCCGGTTCAGAGAACAGCTGGGGAAGATGAAAGTCAGGGGAAACAGCCATCATATCACATCTCAGCTCGGATTAGAGAATGCCTTGATCATTGCTAATGAACACAGTTTATGTTGTAGAGCATGGCTCGCTGTTGGAGGGGCAAGAGTCAGGGGGAATCTCAAGTGCACTTGTGGCAAAGCACAAGAGGAAAGATCAATTAATTGATAAAATTTTGAAGGCAACAGTGGCAGGGTTAAAAGCAGTTCCAAGCTCTCCTACTTTAAACATTAACCTGTGTCTCACTTTATGATACCGCTCACTGGGGAGTTTTTGTAAAAAATGAGGATAATCGTCTGACTTTTTTTTATTTATTTTTTTGATACCTCTTTGAAATCTCAAATGCACCAAGGTTTATTTTTGAAGTAGCTGTACAAGAACCTTGGCAACATAAAATGATGTTTAAAACTAGCAAAAGTATTGTTTACCTATTCTTTGTATGCTAAGAATGTGACCAAGATTCATTCCAGATGTCAAGTGCCTTTTGGTACTTGACAGTTTTCAATATTAATTGGAGACACACTGCAGTTGGTACTCTACAAAAGTTTTTTTAAAAACCAAGCGCTAGTCAACTCTCGTACAACTCTCCTTCTTCCATATGCTCCCAGAACACACAGTATGTGGTATCTGCACCACATATGTTTTTTTAGGATTTTCTCCTGACTTAAGTGATAGATGGCCCTTTGCAATGAAGCACTTTCACAGACCCTTTGTCTCGTGCGGATGCTTGAGATGATGAGCTGCAGTAATAATGGACTTTTCTTGCTGGTGCCCATTGTTAAACTCAGTAATAGCTGGACTACAGAAGTGCATGTCTTATTGTTGCGAAGCACCAGGCTCTGCGAATCCAGACTAATGAGCAGTGAGATCAGTGCTGCTGGAGCGGATATCCATCCCAACATTAAAAACTCAGAGGGAAAAGGTGAGACAATAACACAGAAATCCAATAACACCCCCTGCAAATAACCTCAATCAAATTTAAAGATACAGATCATGCGAGCGCAATGCATAACTCTTTCGATAAGAGAGAAAGGAGGAAAAGGCACCCAGAAGTAAAGGTTTATGATTGGAGAAAAACAATAACAGTAAACAGATAGAGAAGTTTCTGTCTCTTTCTTTACAAGCTGGCTGAGGATGGTGAGATAGGATATAAATGTGTTATACTCTTCTCTTTTTTTTCCTTTCTTTTTTTTGCTGCTGCTCTGGTGTTTGGCCTCTTTCTGCACACTTTCACAGAAAGCTCTATCTGGGCAGGAGGAGGCTGTGGTTTTAATGACAGAGCCGAGCATACGCTATGCTGTAAATGTAGTGGAAATAATTCTACTCTGACGTGTTGGCAAACAAACCTCGGTCGAGACTGTGCTCTGCCAATTAAGGAAATGCTCCATTATCTAAATGAAAAAAGAGAGAAGCCTTGAGAGAGGAGAGGGATTGACCAGCTTCCTGCAGCCTGCTGGGCCTCGGGGCTGCAGGAGTGGACCTGACCAAATCCCCCTTCTCTTTTTTTATTACACTGTATTTCTATCTCCTCTGTCTCTCCCTCAATCCATCCTCCCTCCTTTTCCCTTTCATGCCCATCCCCCCCCTCTCTTTTTATGCAGAAACTTTTTTAATCTCTACCCCTGTGCTCTACTTTTCCTCTCCCTCCAGTCATGGCATTATATAACACACTTGCATTGCGGGGCATCCTAATTCAAGCAAGCTCTTGATGTTCGCAATTTTCAACTTCTAAGCGCCCATTTTTAAAAGGAGAATGGGGTTGGTTACCTAAAAAAAAAAAAAAAAAAAAAAACATGCACCTCCCGGTATGACAACTGAAAGTACGAGCAGACCCCGTGTCCTCCTTTTAACCAGCCTGAGCAAACCCATCAACACACCGGCGCTCAGCAGTCCAGCAGAGACGGAAAGCTCAGCAGCCTGGAAACACAAAGGTGCTGTGCTCGACTGTACATCAAACACTGCTCGTGTCATTAAGGAGATCAAAGCTTCGGTTATGTCTTTACAGTTAGTCACTGTCAGGATCGCCGCCCTTGGTCCTGATATCTTTTTTTTTTTTAAAGGATTTGCTGTGGAGTTACTGAGTGTGTTTACACTAATACCAGGTTATGATCAGAAAAAAAAACATCATCATATAACATTAAATCCTGCTTTCACAATTAGGGATAAACCTTTATCCCAGTTATGAGAAACCTCATTATGTTAGCTGGGTTATTCAGATTTAATTTGGAAACTGTGGCACCTGAGGCTGTCACAACACAGACTCCTCATTAGGAGTAGAGGTCTCGATGCAGAGGCCTCCGGGAACACAACACAGGGTCATGCTGCAAAGAGCTTTAACCTGTCTCAACTTTTGCCGCAGCAAATTGCACAGTCACCCTGCACCACACTGCTTTGGCCAGGTAAATACATGCAAGTATATATTGCTGGTAGATCGCTTTGTGATGCCACTGCTTTTTCTAATATATACCTCACAACTGTGGAGACTGGGGATAAAGTGATTGTCGCAGTAAGTTGTAAAATTCTGTTTTGTAGTATTATAAACAGCTATGCAGTGTTTTTCCCGCTGATACCCCTTGCTACTCATGGATGTATCACTCACGTTGGACTTCCTGGACCATATTTTGTCTCCTCACTGGTACCTGAAGCAACATGTCCCCACCAAAACAGTGGTTTTCTGCTTACTCTCTGCCATGTGCACAGCTGTGTTCTCAATTCAACCTACAATTTTGGTTGATTAATAAATCAGAATGTTATGATCAACATGCTAAAATAAGGGTGAAAGGCTGAAGATGAAGTTGTATTGCATTGTTGCATCTTGTATAACCAGTGATTAGATATTGAAGCAGAATTCAGCAAAGTGGTAAAGCAACAGTGTCACGGTAGCCAGAGACCAAATTTGCTCTCAACTGTTGAGGCAATCTCAGAACCCATCGGCTATCGATTTAGCCTCTGGGGACAACGGCCACTATTTCAGGGGTTCCGGTGTAGCCAGCGGATAGCCAGGCCAAGACTTCCGTGCACCGGGTCCAATTAGCAAACGGAGACGTGAGAATGGAGTTGGAGTTGAGCGATAACTAATCTCTATAAACAGAGATCTGCATATGAATGCAGATAAATAAAAAAAGCAAACAAAAAGGTGAATTGTCCACCAATGGGTTTCGAGATTGCATTTCAGCCAATGAGTCCCGCCTCTTTGCTCTACACACGATGTGTGTTCACCGCTTACCTGCATGCAACCTAAGCCTGTTAAAACGTGATGGGTCAATACTACCTCGAGTACAAACGGAAATCAGAATGCTTCTGATAACAAAATCTTGTCCCGACAGATTCAACATTCCTATGCAGATATCTGTACGTTGAGATAACTGTTGAGGTGACTGAGTTGGAAAAAAAAACGAGAGTGGCTGAGATGTGTAGGTGTCAGTGACCACCAATGCAGACGGTCAAAAAATTGTGGAATCATGTATGCACAGAACTAAACAAACCAGGTTCCTTTGTTTTTCATGTTAATGTCATATCCCATGTACCAGGATAAGACTTAAACTCAGGACACTAATGTGCATGTAAACCATCACACTGTGAGAATGTAGACTTGGACTGTGGCATTGATCAGCAGGTGGTGACTATATTCTCAGTTTGTACTGTATATAGCCATGGTGTGATGAAATAAAAATCTAACCAAACTCAATTTCTCTTGGGTGCTTTATTCTGTCTGCTATTTCTGATGAGCAAGTTGTAAGAGAGCTTTTGCTTTCAATTCTTGTTTGCTTGAGCTATTTATATGACAGTTCCTTGGTTTTGGGGAATCTGTGATTTAGTTTACTTTTCTCACTAGCAGTGCTGGACACTGTTACTTCTCCATGCCTGAGTTCTGCATTTGTCATGACATGTTCTACTAAACTTGTTAAATCATCATCTGCCTTTGAGTGTTCCCTCTGCGCTCGGGTCAGACATCTGAAAAGTTACACTCACAAGGCACACAGGCCAGTGCATCTGTGTAAGGTCTGTTGCGACTTGAGCGTTAAACAAGTGCAAAGGACTGAGACGGAGCCGAGTGACACACAAACAGGATAACAGCCTGGAGCGCAGCATTGGAGAAACGAAAAACTACTTAAGCGTTGTAGCATCATGTCGTTGCCGTTTCAAAAAGCAGCAAGGCAAAAGCAAGGAGGCGGAGAGTACAGGCCTCATTAGTGAAACACAAAGTAACACTGGCTCTCGTATGATCTTCGCCTTCCTCTGATGTTTGTGACAAACGAGTTATTCAACTGGAAATGAACTGGGAGAAGAAAAAAGGGCCTGTGAAAATCAGTGGAGTTGTGCTCGTCCCAGTGCGACCACGCGCCCTCTTTGCTGGGGCTGACTCGCCGTTGTCAAGATAATCCACGCTGCCTAATAAAAAGCCCTTCATGGCAATGCAGTCAGGTACACAGCACATCTCATTCCACTGTAAGAGATTGCTGTTCATTATGGCCGCGAACGAGCCATACGAGTCATTGTTATATTGGGATCCTGGGCGAGTGTTTCTCTACCTGCAGGCCTGTTTATGGGAAAAGAGCAGGTCCCTTTGGGGCACTTTAATGCCCCCCTTACATGGCCTGCTGCCATGAGCCGCCTAAACCTCGTCTCCCCGGGCACAAGCGACGAAGAATAAAGGCAACCAGAGAGAGCAGCTTTTATCGATCTCCCATCCTTTTCATTCCTCTTTCCCTCCTTCCCTCCATCTCTCCTTTCACCCTTTCTACTCCTATTACTGAAGAGCACAATAAAAAACACTATCTCTAATCTTAAGCACTCTCCTTGTGTAAAATTGGATTGGACACCCTTACTTAAGGAGATCACTTTTAGAGCATAGTTTTTGTTTTTACAGTCGGCGTCAGGAGCCAAAGAGGTCAAGAAAGGCCTCGTGGCGATGCCCACTGCTGAGGCTGGCAGTCTGAGAGAAACCCCCAGCATACAGTATTCAGACAGAGGCTTTTACTGGTGCTAGCCCCCGTGCACATGGCCAAAGCTATATTCCATCTCAGCAGGTACGTGTTGGCTGCTTGCCAGC
This sequence comes from Perca flavescens, assembly GCF_004354835.1. Lineage (NCBI taxonomy): Eukaryota > Metazoa > Chordata > Actinopteri > Perciformes > Percidae > Perca > Perca flavescens. Next base: position 22,632,839 of record NC_041345.1, on the reverse strand, counting down.
GATTCGGTGATCCTCTTTAGCAGTGCTGAGAGGGACGGTGTTGAGAGGCCAAAAGGAGATGGGCTGTGCAAATACAAGAGCTGTTAGGAGGAACTCATATCGGCAGAGTGCTGCACTGACTCATACGTGCAATGGAGGGTCAAAGAGCAACGGAAAGGCAAAATACAGCAGGCGACTAATTGCACAGCATTAAATCTGGAGGGAAATCACTCAAATGGGAGCGGGCTGATCAATCTCAGCGATCTCTGCCGTGATGGAGTGGGCAGCTTTATGGCTTCGGCTCAGTCACACGGAGCTCGGATCATTTTTCAGCGAAGGCCTTTCTACTTTACACCTTTCCTACTGTGTGAGACAAAGTCTCAGGCAAGGAGCGTTCCTCCTGATTCTATACACTAAGCAATTCAAACAGATTTATGAACAGCTCTGCAGTGTTCTTGCATAATCCAAACCGCATGAATAGTTCAACGTTGACTTAACATAAAGCATCGCCTGTCTCGTTCTTTCACGGAAAATGTACACAAGCTACTTGCTTTGTCAGATTACAGATGACACTACATTTTCTAAGTGGATCTTAAGCTTTTTAGTGCACTAAAATTGTCCTCATCTCATCTGCCGCATTGTGCACTGAGCGTTCCTCTCTGAAACAACGCTCATTCGGTTTTAATGACCTCCTGACAGTGACAGTGGCAAACTTGTGACAAATCCCGCCAGGCCGTCACAGAAAGAGCCGAGCAGAGTTTGTGGTGAAAAGTGTAACACAGATGAGCAGAGGCTAACGTGCAGCGAACAGTTGACGCAACACAAGCGAAACACTGAATGCTTTCCAGCCAGCTGCATGAAAGCCTCTTGTTGTCTCCGGTTCTGCGGCTGATGCTCCGTTAATTGTACCCCGCACGCAGACAAGTCAGGCAGGCGGGCGAAAAAGACGGCCTGAGATGATTTCCACTGGCAACTGGCATTCATTTTGTCTTGAAGGCGTATAAATAAAGGCTGTCTAGCCGGGTCCGTTTTAATTAGGCAAGCCACATAATCTTACTCCAAGTCTCTCTGTTAACACTCACCAGAGGCTGCAGCGTGTGTTAATTACAACCACATGCCAACCAGTGAATCCAAGGTGAGCCAGAAAAGAGAAACTCAAAACAAAACACCTTCAGCTGAGTTTCTCATGATGAGGCACATATTTGGTGCAGCAGCTATTCCCCTCCCCCCCAGTCAACCAATTACCAGCACCATGTCGGCAGAGAGAGAGAGAGAGAGAGAGAGAGAGAGAGAGAGAGAGAGAGAGAGAGCGGGGAGATGTGGAGAAGCAGCCCAATTTGATGCAGATTCACAACACACCCCCACCTCAACCAAAAAAAAAAAACACGTCTTCCTCACCACTACAGCAGGTTTATGATTTCAAATAGGCTGGGGAGAGGGTTATTGTTTTGTCTCACATTTCCTCCCTTGCAAACTCCCGTCTTTCCATTTTTCCACCTCATTTGTGGAAAAATCAATTCATGGAAATGAACACTCTGTGTCTTCGCTCCACGTCCGGGTCAATTTAGATTTTGAGCATGCTTCTGCCGCTCTTTTCCGAGAGGCTTAATCGCTTTCACATGTCACATATGTTTCCCTCATTATTGGGAGCACTTATTTGCTCCACGGCCTTTGGATGGAGGTATTAGAAGGAGAGTTCATTTTCCCCAATCCCTTGCTGATTTCTTCATTACGTTGCAGGCGAGGCGCTGCACACGGAGCCTCGCGCCGAGATGGGACTGCTCTTAGCGGTGCGACTGCGAGTGTTAAAATACCTCCGAGACGCTGGAGCGCCACTTAATAAACAGAGTAGACAGAGGATCACTTTGAACTCCGGTGACATGTAATGAACCTGTCTGTCTCAGCCACAGCTCCGCCTGGGCTCAGGCTCTGCATGGTAAAAACGCAGATAAATAAATAAGCAACAACACATCCAAATAAGCCTAGAAGCCCTGTGAAAAAGCCATCAGTTACACATGGTTAGACTCATAGCATTTTGCCAACGCCATAAGAGGAGATAATTGTCTGTTTCAGTGCCGTTGCCTCTTTTGTTGCATAACAGATATTTACATCTGGGACTAATTACTCCAGACTGGGTGTCAAAATTTGGATTAACTTGTGGGATGCATCCACTTTGGTGTTTAGACTCATTTAATAGCCAGCACAGACACCATGATGCTATGACACCATCAAAAACACACCAAATAACTTTTTAATCTACTTTTCTTTTTGTTTGTTCTTCTAAAGTTGTCTGAACAAAGAGATATTGACATATATTCTATTAGAAATCCTCCAAACTGAACGACTTCTATGAGATTGCTATTGATCACTAAGATAAAGACCTGGATGAAATGAAAACCGATAACTGAACTGTGGGATGTTCTGGCATTCTGGTCATATAAACCCGTAAATCAATTCCACAGCGCCGTCATGCCAGTGGACTGTTCTTCTGAATACAGATGAGTCTTTTGATATTCTGCGGGGGATAAAAATGCTAACATTTGTTTTAGAATCAGCTGATTGTCATGTTAATTCACTCTTTTTTTCCTATTCGCATGCTGGGATTATGATATAGGGGCCAGAGGTCCTCGTGGGGACAAAATGCCATTACTTAAGCATGCAGGAATCTCGACATGACATTCCTTGACCGCTGTGACAATGGCAAACATATGCAAATGAAGGAGAGTGCCACTCTCATTATAACCCTGTCACAGAGACTCTGACACCTCCCACTGGACCCCGAGCATGTTAGAAAAAGAGGAAAACTGAAAAAGACAGATAAAACGGAAAAGAAGCCACAAAAATGACCGAATTCTGCGAGGGGAACAGGTGTAACATTGTTGTTTATGTTATCTCTACCTTTCTTCATGCTCTCTGCTCTCTTATGACCCCCTTTTGTGATGTATTCCATTGGCCTATTTTTTTCTTTCTGTATTTGCTTTGCAGTGGAAGAAAGAACAGGTTTACATGTGCGGGATTCTTTGAAGTGAAAATGCAGACTACTCCCCACTGTAGCCAAAGCTCATCTAATCAGGGGCTAATTCCAGTTATTAAGATTTGAGAGATAACTTTGATTCATCACAGTCCATCTACCCCTATCGGTTAATCACTGTCGCGCTAAGCTCTTTTTTAGTCATCCTTTTGTTTCCACTCCCTCTGGCACGCACAGAGGGGCAATAAGAGAGATAGAAGAGAAGGAAAGGGAGAAGATATTAACAATATTAATGACCCGTGATTCTCGTCTCCTTAATGAGAAGGGTTATTAACTGTGATTATCCATGATGAAATGGTGGTAATTCTTGAAAGCTTGAGAAAACTTGTACAATCGCTTGTCTGCTGATTTTTTTCCTGTGATGTTTAAGAAAGAAGAAGGTGAGTGCGGTGAGAAAGAGAACTTAGAGGATCAAGAGGCAGGGGAAACCTGGGGAAACAGAGATGCTCGCAGCAGGAAGCTGGGAGGGCATTTTTCTTTTTCTTTTTTTTTTTTAAGGGAGGCTCAGGCAACTGTCTTCAGTCCCAGTGCTGCTGCATTTCAGACAGTTAAAATCGGTCTTCTTCACAGAGATGAATCCAAACTCTGAAGTGTTTTCTAGCTCTTGAAACGCTTGGCGCTGCGTCGCCTCTCACTTCCTCTCCTGATTCCTGTCCCGGTGGCTAACGAGTGGGCCAAGGTACGCACCCGGTCACCCATCTGCTGGTTGACACTGCTGAATGAACACCTATGCTGCTCTCGCCAGATCCCTGATACAGCATTTCCACCACTATCCCTTTTTTCATTCCAATTATAGAAAGTTGCATGCTCGTGGAGTCCCTGTCGGCTCCATATGATTCCCTCAACGGAGAGGAGGGTGGGGTGGGGAAGATGGGAGGGGGTGGTGCTGTCTGGTGAATCATTGATGTGCAGTCAGACTGTTTCATTGCAGATCTGTGTGTGTGTGTGCATGCGTGCGTGTGTGTGTGTATGGTGGAAGGAGGTGGTTAGCAGCAGACGGATAACAATCCTGAATTATGCATGTCTGTCCCTTGTGTGTGGGGGGGGGGGGGGGGGTGGAATGGCGACAGACAGGGATGAGCCACACTTTCTTATCCCCGGGGACAAATTTGGATAGAAAAGAGCTAGGTGGGAAATAATCGGGACCACCGTGAGCGCTACCTGACCGCTTCAGACAACCTCTCTTTAGCTCCACAAACTCCTCAAACTCTGATGGCTGACAACTGCAGATGCTCCACTCGCTGACGCACGGAAGTCAGTTTGGGAAACAGCCTCGTTATGAAGCCTGATGCTTGGTGATAATGCTAATGGGTCGGAATGTGGCACATTTTTCAACTTATTTGTTAGAGGTTTCTTTTTAAAAGCATCTCTGGGAATTTAAGCCTGGACCACGCGAAACACTATCACCCTCCTAAAATTACACTGTATCACAGAAACACCTGCTGGGCCCATTCTAGATAATAATCCCATTTCTACATGCCAGGACAGCTCCCAGACGGGAGAAATTGGATTGTTTGCATTACTGACCTGTGGAGCAAGGCAGTCTGGGAAAAGCAACAGCCTTGAGGCTTTATTAGATTCAATCGTTCTTTCATAAACAAAACCTTACTTTTCAAAAAGGGTAAGAAAAAAAAAAATCTACTAAATGTGGGTAGGCCAGCACTTTGTGGACACACTCCATTTATTTTCTCCAATTAAATCTCTTTAATTGGATTGAGGGCCAGCACCTGGTTTACACTCTGTCAACCACGCAATCCACAATAATTGATGCCAGAGCCGTGTGTGTGTGTGTGTGCGTGCGTGGGATGTGTAGCGATGGGGGAGGGATTTAGAGCATGTCTCACTACTCCACAATGTCACTGTGATCAATTTATCAATGGCCGCCTCGCTGTCCACCAGCGTCCACTGCACTGAAATGGGAAATGCCTCAACACTTTGGTGTGCAAGCCAACATGCAGCCACACAAACACAAAAGCTGTGGTGGAGGAAACAGGCAGATCCTCTATGAAGGCCATACTACATTTAAAAAATTATATTATCATCTAGATAATACTAGATTCTACAAAAATAAGTATTTTGTGGAAAAGTGGCCCCATTAAATTTTCAATTTCTATTACTGAGGCATTACTGGGCAGTTAAATCTATAACAATGGATCATGTTGTATGCTGATGATGTTTTTGGGTTGTGTCTGAAATCACTTTACAGTATTGTGAGGTCAACATTCCTACAGTTTTCCCAATGTTTCTTGAAAATTAACATTGGTATTTTTTTACGTGCTCAAATGAATGCAACAATGTATTGTTGAAAGTAGTGCACAATCTATGGTCATTAAGTAAGAAGTAAGTGATTATATTCATCTTCTGGCACACTATACAGTGTGCCAGAAATGTATGCCTGTAAAACATATTCATTAATTCCCATTGTTTTTCAACCCTACAACTTTGAATCAAGCTGAAAAGAGAATTAAATTAATTACAGATCTAATTGAAAATACTTAATATAGGCACTGTATATTCCTGTACATAGAAGCCCTGTATAATTTGCAGTAAATACTAAATTAATGAATTATTTCTGTACACAGCCCTAATCGGCAGCTGTTAAATACATGTACAGAAGCGAAAAGCCAACAGTTCCCTCGTAAATGTAATGTATTAGAAGTATAAAGTGGCATAAAATGGAAATACAAAAAATATAGTACAAGTACCTTAAAAGTGTAGTTAAGCCCAGTACTTGTGCCAATGTTCTAATTTACTTTCCACCTCTACACTCTGAAGAAAAATACACACACTCACATATATGAACATTTAAAGGTTCAGACACATGCTAATGCTGCAGATTTACATACATAGTTGCAAGCTCTAATACATAGGTGAATGTGTACACCTAGAGAACCTGGATCCACTCCTGAATACAAATGCGCGCGCAGAATACAAATGGTGTGCGCCCACACGTGGAAACACGCAGAGATACAAATCCAAGAGATGCATCACGGTGCGCTGACAGCACCTTTAAGACACTTTGAGAAACACCCGGCTCCTGAATACCGAGCTCCGCCGCCATACAAATGGAGAGAGGCAGAGACAGAGCGAGAGGGAGGCCAAGGGAGACCCGACACAGTAAATAAAAATACAATTTCCTCCAGTGACATGCCCATTCTGTTGGAAGCCTGACTCTAATTATTCTAAGCACTTTGAGGGATGGCTTTCCACTGCATTAATCTACACATCCCACTAGCCCATCCACAGTCGATGCACTTTTAACTACCTAAGGACGCCCCGAAACTCTGCTTAAAACCTCGGGAGGAGGAGATTGACTTTGTACAGTGATGGGGTAAAGTGCTTTGCCTGAGTAAATCTTTCTCCAAATCTCACAGCACAACACCATGCAACAATTTTCATTTTCAATTTCAAATAGCGCATCTCTCCTCCCCAAAAAAAAGATCAGATTCGAAGGTAAAGTGAATTCTCATTACAGGGCTTGTGTGTGTGTGTGTGTGTGTGTGTGTGTGTGTGTGTGTGTGTGTGTGAGAGAGAGAGAGTGTGCTTGTTTTCCTCTAGGCAGAAAAAGCACTCGTAGCTCATTTGGAACCGAGATGAATCGATAAATCACCTGGGACCATTGATCAATCAATGAGCCTATCAATACTAGCTGGATGAGACTCCTCCCACTGCGAGCGGCCATCTTTGGTAAGAATATGTCGGGCAAATGGGCTTTTAACATAATGGCTCATTCCATTTGTGCTGAGTGCAAGATTGATGCTGTGCAATGTTTGCATGTTGACACAAGCTGTAATAGTGATACACAGCAGGTCCCATGTTTTACATGTAAAATAATCAGCGCGCGCACACACACACACACACACACACACACACACACACACACACACACACAGGTCCTGTTTATCAAAATCTAAACAAGATCAAACCATCTTTGAAACAGCTCTGATCGAGGCTTTGCTGCACTGCAATATCTACTCTTTATAAACATTTGCCCCCTCGACGGAGAGAAAAAAAGGAGGGATACAGAACTAGAGAGGCGGAAGCAGAGATTTCTCTTTCCTTATTAATCACCACTCGTTTTTTTAAAGTAAAAAGTTTGTAATAACGGAGCTTCCAGCGGCTCTTCCCGCCCCCTGAACAGATGCAGAGGCCAAACTGCACGGCACATTATAAGGAGAGTGACATTTTGATGTGAACCGTGGAGCGGCTTCTCTCTGTATTCAATATGCTCAGGACAAAACGCAGAGTAGGGATGAGGCTGCAATAACAAGTAGCAATGTTTCTGTTAGAAGATAAGGCTGGTGGTGATATTTTTAGTTCTCTCACAGTCAGCAAATTCCATGAAAAGACCAAACCAACAATGAATTGATCGTACTAACAAGTATTGTCACACCGCACTGGGCAACATGTTCCTTCATTACCGTGAACGGACATGGACACGGACACACATACACAGTTTTGACCCATTCCCGCATACACCGTCCTGCTGCCCCAAATACTCACTAGAGCACCAAATGTGAATTAATCCACTGCTGAAAATAGTCCCCAACAAATGCACCATTTGCTCCTGTTTGAGTAACATTTGCTTAACACTACAGTGGCTGGCTTTTTTAGAAATTACTGAACCTTTTACAAGAATTAAACTGAGCCATTTTGGAAGATTTACGTCTTCTTGGCTTGGGGCATAGTGCCACAGACAGGGTATGGAAGTACAAGATGAGCTAACACATCGCTGGCTTTGGTCTTTTCATGGAATTTGTAGACAACATGAGGAAATATAGAATAACACCAGCATAATCCTTTAATTTAGACCAAGAAAAAACTGATTATTATGATGGAAACCCAATTTGAATTGCTATATGCTTCACATTACACCTCATTCATTGTAATGCATTTCATTAACTGTAAAATACCTAAAATCTAGTATTCAGTAAGAGGGATACATTTGTTATCAGAAGAAGCAGAAACCTAGAATTTCTTCTGCCGAATATAATTCTGCACGCTTGCTGCAAGCGTAAAGTGTTGGTGGGTAAATTAACTTCCCTCTAAGTTACCATCTCCAACCTATGTGCCCTTCAGCAAAGCACTTATCCCCTAACTAAGCTGCTCGGTAGCCATCAGCAGAAAAGTGAGACTGAGAGTTAACATGCTGTGAGAGAGCACTGCAGGGTTAGGCCTGAAAAAGAGGTTGCCTACTCAGCAAACACTCGTTGAATTAAAAGGGAAAAGTAACAAATGAATAAACAAGCAACCAAACTAATGTATAAACAAAGTTTTCATGTTTTTATTCAGAGGGAAATCACTACAGCTGAGGACCGAATGTGAGGAATTTGTTTGAAAAACTACGGGGATTATAAACAATGATTTACATTATGGGGAAAAATAGGCTGCTGCATTGTTTTTTTTATTCAGGCACCTAATGAAGGATTTTAGACTTTTAAGATGCTGCAAATCTGAAAATGAGCACGTTGCAAAAGGAAATAATGTGGTTAAAAGAGAAGAGCTTGTGTGAATTCCGTAGCAGCATGAAAGACAGTATGGCAATGAAAATAAATGACATGCAACTGAGGAGAAGGAAATGATGAAAGATGTTTTCTTTATGCTGGGAGCCTGCAGCTCTCATGGCACAGTCCGACTGTCCCGGTCTTGTCCTGATGATGGGCGAGTAATGCACGAGTTGGTCTGTGTGTTTGCATTTATGTGCACGTGTCAGTCTGTAACAACTGGTGTGAAAAGCCCAGGTGGAATGACAGGATTATCAAATATTTTCTGAGACCACTCAGTCAGTAAAAAAGATGAAACCAGTGAAGAAAAACAGAAACTGTTCAGGTAGGCTTAAAGCTTCTAACAGCAAAGTGACCAAACCCACTAATTTAATCTAAATGCTTTGTTTTACAATAAACAGACCCAAAATGAACAGTTAAACTGGTGGAGAGTGCAAGAAAATTTTAAACAAAATATGATAGATATTCCCACAGTCAAATGGAGAAACAAAAAAGAAAATATGTAGGGTACCTATACTTCGCTAAGGCTGCACATAATCCTCTAAATCTGATAGGAGACAAGGTTCAATCTGCATCTGGATCAAAATACAAGTACACACGGTTGCTTTTAATCCCAAAAAAGTGCAGTGGCTCATGAGAACATTGTGAAAATGTTAAGTAATCATTTAAAAATCTTGGATCCACGCTTTAAACTAATTACTTTAGTTTCTAGCCCATGTCCCAACTTACAGCAAATTTCACTGGTTTTTGGGACACTTTATCCTGCTGGCTAACAACCAGAATAGCCACCAAAGTTCACAACTTGGGCCCTTATCTATTTAATTGAACACAAGTATTGTTCCAAATGCAATGAGCTTGCATCATATGAGCCTGCCTGGTGACATCAAGTGCCAAAATCAGCCGCATATATTGACGTAACCCGAGTACACAGACGTGCATGTGTGTGTGCTGAGGCTCTAAATACAGTGCTACCATGTGGCAGCTGACACAATGGAAACAGATTGCCATGGTTTCTCTGCAGCTTTCCATCACATCGCAGCAGATAGAGGGAACGTGCAGGCCTAAGGGTCAGCGCTGTGGCTGCCTGCAGACACAAGGCACGGGGCCCGGCCATTACAGTTAGCTAATTGGAGTTTTCCTCTGGGTCAGGCTAGCCATCTGTGGTGCCTTTACCAGTGAGGACCCCCACTCAACCCCCACATCATTTTTAACACTATGTCACCGCTTGACATGACTCTTTCTCTGTTTCCCCCTTTAAGGACAGAGAGGTGGGGGGGATTAAGGAAAGAAAGTGATCTCACTCCACCGCAGCTGCTTAATAGGAAAAGTCTCTGTCTCCTCTGTGCCCCATTCATCATGTCAAATGGTAATATCTTTAAAGGTCAGGCCGAGTCATAAAGAAAAAAAGAGCCTTGGCTAAACTTTCCCTGGGATTTCGTGAGGTCTAATCACCAAATCTGAAGTGTCTCTTTTGATTGGCTTTTGACGGAATTGATTCAAAGTGAATCATAAAAAAAAGGGACATTTAGAAGTCCGGTAGCCATTTTTTTTTTTACTTAGTAACATGAAGTGAAATCCCTGTATGGAATGAACCAGCATCACAAAAAAAAGAGAGGAAAAATAGAGGCTGGAAGTTGCATGATTTATCAATTTATCAAGCTGAAAAGCAGCAGGGTGCACAAAAAAGGAGCGTAAAAGCTAAATAAAATGGAAGAAGAAAAGGTGTCAGGAAATAAAAGAGAGACAGAGGAGCTAAAGACTGCTACTGTCTGACAAGTGTCACACTTGCGCTTCGATCCAGCCTTCCTCTTGCGCTAATGACTGTCAACACGACAAGCAGGGCCGTCTGAAGGGGAAGAAAATTACTCGCTGAAAAGCAATTGACTGACCCCCATCATTTCTCAGGGAACCAGTGACCTGTGAATATTTCATTATGGGGAAAGTCGTGAGGCCCATATAAATGTGCGCGGGGGGGGGTGTTGATCTGCCGTGCTGTGCCGTCCCAAGCCGGAGGGGGAAACTGGGGGCAGACCTGCCTGCCTTGTAGCCTTTTTTTTTACTGCTCCTACAATGCATACTTTAGCCAAAGAAAGAGAAGAAATGAAAGGCCTACGTTACCGTTTGGAGAAATGTTTTTCAGCAGACCGCAGTGAGAGCTAATGTAGATAGAGTGAGAGCTAATGTAGATGACAGAGGTGCTTCTTAACAAACGTCTGAAGAGAAGAGAGAGGATTTGAAGTGGGAGAGAATGAAAGCTGCGTTAAAAAAAAAAAAAAAAAAAAATGTTTTTGTAGGTGTGGGTCAAAGCAAGCCATTCTTTTACCCTCTGCGCGACATTCGTCTTACATTGAGAAAACATCAGAGGCCTCGGAATCGAGAGGGGCAGGAAGAGAAAGAGAAGACGAGAAAGATGAAAGAAAATCAATCCCTCGGCAAGCCTGATTGATCGGTGGAGTTTTGGACAATTTCATCAGAAGACTCCACTAACCAGAGATGACACGACCCATATTGGAGGGAGAACGCATTGTGGAGATTAATACCTGCATTAGAGGCATCAGGTCGGATAAACGCGGGCTCTGGCAGTAAATACACTGGGCCAGCGTGCCCCTTCCATGACGACTTAATGCTGGAAAAATCCTCGCAACCCACACTTTACTTTTCAAACTTGGACTGGACGGTATAATTGAGTCAATTAGGAGCAACTTAATCCGTGGAAGGGATCTTCAAAAGAAAATATACAGTCAAAGTTTGGGTTTGGTCTTAAGGATATAAATAAAGAGAGCTCGGAGATTGTCTCTGTTTATCCAACGATGGAGGCAAAGAGCAAAAGGATTATATCTGATCTCATTCAGGAACCTTGTGTTACATATTAACTTCTACCCTTGACTGTTTTAGGAAAACTTTAATTCATCATTTTTGTGGGGAATCACACTGTTTTATAATTACTTTGTGACAGTTAAGTATCCGTCAACATTGAGGGAGTTATGTTCAATCTGTAGCCCAACCAGCACCGAAATGATATCAGGAATGGATTTGATTAGATGAGAGCGGAAGAACGGGGTATAATAGGGTTTTCCGGTCATTCTGACATTTCTCTTTATTCACCATTATTCTAAGACAAGCTTCAAAGACGGGAGGCGAAAGAAAGTCAATAAGCGCACCGTGATCTAAAATTTCCACAGAACCTACCTCGGTGAAAAGCAAGTTCTCCGCTCCACGCAGTGTATGTCAAACCAATGGAGGGAGGAAATGGACAGGGTGAACTAGGGGGAAGTGCAGAGGGACAGAGGGAATACTGCTGATCGAGCAGATTAGGCAAGAAAGCATGAAATACTACATTACAGGGGGAAAAGGACAAAAGCAGCCACCAGGGCCTGATCATGTAGGCCTGACAGGGAGGCAGGGGGTGGAAGTAATCGAGGGTCACACGGGCCAGATGACTGATCGGGGGGGACGGCGGGCAAAGTGACAATTTTTGCGGATGGTAAATATTTCAACAGTGCTTGGTTGTGCGGTGCAGGTCAAGCAAGCTCCATTTTAAAAACACAATAGACAGACACCTTTAATAAAACATCCCACATACCAGAGCTGCTCACAGGCCCTCCGCACACACACACACACACACACACACACACACACAGTTCTTTTTTTCTTACAGTAATGGTCTAATTTCCTCAGTTGCAGCCAGAGGAAGTTGCTTTTAAAAAAGGGATAAAATTCAGGTCTGTGCTCACAAGCAAGTGGGGGACGTGACCGTGACTGTCAGTGACATTTTGCAATGATCCGCATTTCACACATTTTAATGCAACAAAAGAAACCTCCTCAGTCTCTGTCTCATATCTGGTTTAAAAGCAAAGCCTTAAAGAGCATGTAGGATTCTTTCTTCCCTCTCTAAGTGCAATGCTGACGAGGGGGGAAAAAAAAAAAAAAGTAAAATAAAAAATCCTTGCTTCCAGCTCATCAGACTGGCATCTCTCCAGAAGTGTCTCGCTGATATACAACGCCAGTGCCGGTGTGACAGCGCACATGGATCTCATCCATGTATTGCTGGCTGAACATCACTTGCAATAGCTCCTGCGGACACATCCAACTCAAACCCTTTGTGGACTACCCAGGGTGCTCCTGTTCTCTTTGTCCGTCAACACCAGTAGCTCGTCAAAGCGCAGTGACAAAGCCCCACCCCCCCCCCTTCCGTCCCAGCTCCTGTAAACTTGGCTGCTGAGAGGGGTTGGGAAAGCAACGTTCCCCCATGTGCTCCCCATCCTTACTTTGTCGGTGATAAGGCAGCTGAAAGGGGGGGGGGGGAGGGGGGTTGTCATAGTGTCAGAGACGGGATTGGCCTATCATTCTCCGTTTTACATTACTGCATGTGTGCAGGAAAGTTGATTAAAGCCTGGGCACAGATGTGAACTCCTCACCTGCTCCTTGCTTTTCATCACTGTTGGGGCGGGGGAGCATGGGGTGGGGCCTCCTGCCCTGCTTTGCTATGCTGTGTATGCATCGAGATTATGACCATGAACGCTACATTTACAGTGCCCTCAAAGGGCAATCAGAAGCCCGGGGTGGGTGGGGATACGTTGGCCTAGGTGTGGGTGGCTTCAAAGTGCTGGATGGTGGGTGCTCATTTATCAAACACCTCCAGGATAACCTCCCTTCTCTTTTCTTTCTCCTCCCTCAAAAAGGTGCCCAGCATGAAAAAGTCCCGGCTGCCTCTCAACCAGCTTTGCTTTGAGCCTGAACCTGTTCTGGTGCGCCGTCCTCGTGGCAAATTAGCACTCATAATGAGCTGGAATTCAGTCCTCAATGCCTCCATTAAAAAGGGCCCTTGGGTCCTAGGTAGACTCTGTGACAAGACCATCAGTGCGTTAAAGCGGTGAAATGCATACCCTAGACCTCAAGCATGTACCGACTGAACTCTTCACCCCCCCATCTCATCTACATCTCACATCAGGCCCCTCCGACACGGTTCCTCGGAGATGTGTTTCTTGATCCCAGAACCCATTCACCCATTCTGAAACAATGAAATGGTCACAATGACTTCTTGGACCGGATTCAATAGGTACTTCAAGAAAAGGGAAACCTGCTGGGATTGGCTTAAATGATGAAAACTATTGTGCTCAGAAAGAATCAATTGGTGCTTTTCAGCGTAATTCGATTCTATTCACAAAGGGGCTTGGGAGGCAATCTTAAAATGGAAATGCCAATTTGCTTGGAGTGGGTGGGGAAGAGATGAAGAGAAAGAGGGATAGTTTGCATGGCAAGACACCATCTCCTACGGTTAGAACACCTTTCAATCACGTCTGTATGTGTCTTACAAACCACTGCAGAGTTTGCGCTGAGTGCAACAAAACTCGACTGAAGTGGGTTATCGTTTTCAGCCAAATAATTACGGCGATGTGGGTGGGATGCACCGTACCTCTTCCCTTACATCCACCACAAAGCAGCCTCACGGCGGCTGGAATTTTAAATTGGTCTCTGCTTACATTTTCACAAACCGCAGTCCTTTAATTGAGCAATATTAGAGCAATTTAAAAAGACTTGCGAGTTCAGTCGGGACTGCAGATCAGTTTCCTGAAAGCTGAAAAAAATGGCTGCATTATTCGTTTTCGGAGGAACATGGATGCTGCGAGTTCAGGTAGTTGCAGCAGCCAGAAAGCCTTACAGGTATTTAATGTGGGGGGCTGTGTTACATATGGTTGCATACGATATAAAAATATGACAACCTCACGATAATATTTCGCTATCTAATCAAGGCAGAGCCACAAATTGGTACATGGTGTGATAAAATAAGGCCAGGGGGCAGTCACAAAATACAAGAAAACTTTTTTTTGCTCTAATCAAAAATGGCACCTTTTTCCTGGATTAAGCGCTTGCAAATCTTGGTCTGCACCTTGAGACAAGCAGGTGGACAAACTGCATTAGGTGAAAATAACTACACATGCACAAGTTGATCCTGCAGAAGTAGAGCTATGATGCGTGAAAAAATAATGGCGGTGCAGAAAGGAAGAGCCAAAAAACCAACTTCCCTCTCGATCGCCAATCCAGCAGGATGCCGCTTATCTCTTGGGTCGGTAAAGTGTGGTTGAGGCTCCGGTCAGCATCCTTAACCGCTATCTGTCACTCTACCTCCTTCCCTTTCCCTCTCACCTGCCTCCCCCTTTGCTGCTCTGGGACCAGCTCAGTTTCAACCTGGCTGCGGTCGGAGACGGACAGGATGAGGTAGACGGGGAGTTGGACTGAGTCTGCAGGCAGGCAGGCAGGCAGGCAGGGAGTGCTGGGCATGCAAGGGTGGGGGGGGGGGGTGCATTGTTAGAGGCTAACCCTTGGGGCTCTTCAGTTCAGGGGCCCTTCTCCTCTCCCTCTGTCTGTCTTGGCAAGAGAAGAGGTAGTGTCTCCTGCATCATTAATGAATATAGCAGCGCCCAGCAGCCAAAGTCTTCTGCCTGCCACCAGCCTGGACGTTTGAAAGAGAGCTGATGTATGGCGTATATTTTTACTATGGTAACGGCTGAGGTAAAGCCAGGCCACACTCTGCTTTGGCGGTCCAAGCTGTATAATCAGCCACGATGAACAGAAGAACCCGGGAGATGGAGAGGCCTGCTAACTTTGGGCTGGCACATGTTGGACTCCATAGTGAACTTTATGAGTAATAAAAAAGGAATATTCTAAGACACACCATCACATGAAACTTCTGAACATGAAAGCCGCTGTCTGTCTCTATGAAATTTTATCTTGACTGAACGGTGAAGAACAATGAACTAATTAAAATGTTTTGTTTTTTTTTCCTTCAAAATTCAAGTTTGATTGAATCCTGGATAACTTGCATCTCAATGAGACGGAGGCTCTGTCAGAGAGTGTTTACTGTAAAATGCACAATGGAGACAGACAGAGAGGAGAAAAAAAACTACCTCTACTCTCCTTTCATCTACAGTGAAGACAACCATGTCACAATTGTTGCCTCCTCAGATTTCCTGATCAAAGTGCCTTAGTTCAGTTCCAAGCCTTCAAATCACAGCCATACTTCATTCTGGGAGTTGAACTTTCCGTCCGTGCAATCAATACTACTTTTTGGTTTCAGCTGAAGATTTCCACTTCTCAGAAATCTCAGCAAGCAGATGACAACAATACATAAACTGTATTTAGAGGCCCAACCTGTAATTCAGAGATAAACACAGGGCAGCCACCCTAAAGCATCTCAAACCAGGGACCAGGGCCTATCCCTCTGAGGCCCAATATAAAGCATCCTGGTGACAAAAAGTGGGACTACAAGTTCTGACAGTACATTCCAATTTGTCAACACTGACTAAATTCAGAAGGCCAAAGAATTCTGAAAGTAACAACAGTAATAATAATGACTGTTCAAACGAGCACATGCAAATGGAGGCATGCAGAAATATCAATAGATTGTCTTTGTATAGATTACAATCTGATGTCACATTGGTGGAGGAGTGTTTCAGTAGTTTCGGAGCCTTTTTTTAAGAAATATTATTATTATAATTATTTCTTCTTCTTCTTCTTCTTCTTATTATTATTATTATTATAATCTTTTTTATAGATGTACTAAAACATTGTAAATGTAAATTGGGCTCTCTTTTATTTAAATACTTTTCTCTTAATGTATTTTTAATTGTATTTCTTCTGTCAAAAGTCCTATATAGTAATACAGTTTATTATCATTGGCTATTGATCATTATTTATCCAAGTATAGTATATTGTCAATTCTGATATCTAAAGATTCTGTGGAGTGATGGTCCACAACTCTTTGAAAAGTTTGGGCTGACTCAGAGACTGCGTTTCAATGTCAGCCCTTGCCTTCATGACTAATTTTCCTTTTAACTTTAACAACATAACATATAGAGTAAAGCTAATTGAGACAGCCAACAAATAGGGGAGGCTAATGAGAGGCAAGAGTTAATTCTAACTGCAGATAATTCCATTTCCATTTGGGGTCTTGAAGAATAAGCTTATTGCATACCTGCGGATGCACCAATCTTTTCCACGTTGCAGATAATTAGTATTATAAATGGACTGTAAATGGACTGTACTTATATAGCGCTTTTCTAGTCTTAACGACTACTCAAAGCGTTTTAACATAGTACAGGAACCATTCACCATTCACACACATTCACACACTGTGGCCAAGGCTGCTGTACAAGGTGCCACCTGCTCATCAGATAAATACTCGCGCACATTTACACTCCGATGGCAACTCGGGGTTCAGTGTCTTGCCCTTCGACATGGGACGGCAGGGTCAGGGATCGAACCACCACAGCCGCCAAGTAGTTGATCCCAAACACATAAAAAAAAAAAGAGTCGGCCACTGTTAACTTGTTTTTTTTTCATGAATTCACATATTATTATACATGAAGAAGTGGTGTGCAGTAGGTGTACAGCTACATGAAATTGTGGAATTTGTTTACTTCTGCGACATATGGACTGGAGTTGGGTAGATTCAGAGAATGCTATTAAATATTTTATTCCACACCACCTGTTTTAGAGCAGAGCGATTGGGCATACCAACCTGAGAGTGTTACCCAACATCTCACAGACTCTTGTTTGCATTGTCTGCAGCAGGGCCGACTATGAATAGCTGAGATATTAACAAAAAGCCCAAAAGCGCCACAACATATGCATATAGATTAAAGAAAAAGAACTTTGTGTGAAATACTGAGCATATTAAAACAAAAATGCATCCGCATAGGATTCAACATTTCAAGGAGCTCTTCAACAAAAACGTATACAGTACACTTCAACTACATACAGTGGATAGATTGGAAAGGGGACATTTGTGCAACTGTTGAGAAAGTGCTTGTCAGTTCCATTCAAATGGGAGATTTTACAGAGAGGACTTAATGCTAATCGACATGTGAATGAAGCCAGGGAGGCGAGCTTATTCAGGAAGTGCACCACTGCAGCCCTCCACTCCCAGAATAGCCTCCAGCTTCACTGTATCTTTGGCTCTTTGTTAGCACCTCGCCTCTAGCCTCAGCCTGCTGCATTTGTGCAAAAGCGACAACAAAACACTTGTTTTTCGAGGGAAGAGCCCGAATCTGATTCAACTTCAGAGGATTAGAGTAACAATAGGGAGCTCGTGCACTCAACGTGCATTCACGCACACACAGACACTGTGTCTGTGTCTCTGTCTCTCTCTCTCTCTCTCTCTCTCACACACACACACACACACACACACGCACACGCACACGCAGTCCCTGCCCAAGTGGGAATGAACTGCTCCAGAAAGGCCAGGGCCTTGGCAAGGTAATTAACCGAGGGTGCTTGTTTCACATGGCAGAGTCCATTAAGTGCCATGTCACACTGATGTCAGGGTAAAGGCGCGCTCACACACACACACACACACACACACACACACACACACACACACAGCTTTCAAATGGGGGCAAGAACTTTTGAGGTGGAGATAGTGAAGTGAGAACGACAGAGGAAAACGAACAGAGAGAAGTGGCTGTGGCTTCTCCGGGGCTCTCTAACCGATCCCCTCCCTAATCAGCAACCCCACTCCCCCTCCAGGTCCAGCCATCGATCGGCAGCACTACCACCCCAGCGCCGTGATGAGGAGCAGGGGGAGAAGTGGATGTGTTACCCCTCCGTATACCCTCTAATTGCCCTGTCTGGGTTACCACCACCCAGCTTTCACAGCAAAATTGCCCCCCGCACCAACTGATGGAGCAACAATTCTGCTGGCAAAGCCTGGAAACGGGCCCCGACGTAAGCCCATTAGGCACAGATGACCACACCAGACGCTCCAAGAGTGGAGGGCGGTGGGATGAGTGGGAAGGGCTGCATTAGCTACGGGAGGAAGTGGGTACACTTGGCCCCATAACCACAACAGTGAACAAACCACGATGGCACCACACACCTGAGAGTGTATGCCTGCTTGTATGCACGCAAGTATCAACCAAGCATTTGCACACACACACACACACACACACACACACACACACACACACACCGAAGCATATACCTTTCTGTGCTTCTCAGAGTACTGCTGCATCTCAAATAACATTGTCCCCACAAAAGAGACTTCCACACTAGCTAACTGAGGTTTATCTCCCACTTAACAGATGAGCCAAAGGAAACAAGAGAGGCACTCAGGGACTGAACAAAAAAAGGAATTAGGATAGAGGAGGGGACAAAGTAGAGGTAGCGACAGAGAGAGAGACAAGCCAGAGCAACAACGAGGCAAAACAACAAAGTGGCGCTGCAACACATGGCTGCCTGTGTCGGGCTTTAGGTGATACTGCACTATGAGAAGATGCAAAGGAAAGGATGATCAGCGTAGACTGCTCTTAAAACAATGATCACGCTGAGCACTGCCTTAAACTTGATTGCATGGAGTGAGTGTGTGTGCGTGCGCGAGGGGTCGACCGTGGCGGAGCGCGGTCACGGATGGATGTGCGCCCGCAGCCCTATAAGCTGCCGTTACACTGCCCAGAGCAGCACTGCAATTAAACCAGTAAAGGCATGAATGCTAAGACTAGAGGAGCAGGGGCCGGAGAGCTTTGGACGGCGAGTGCTGAACTAAACACTGTGCTGATTTGTGCACTGACTGTCCCCGAGAATAGGGCCATGTATTTTTAATCAATGTCAAAGTGATGAAGTGTGTGTTTGCCTCAAAAAAAATCCCCTGACAAACACAAATAGAGAAAGACAAACTCCCCAAGGGGCCCCTTTGTGCACACACACACACATGCACGCACACACAGACATAAAGCGCCACAGTGCAAAGAACATTCCAGCAACCCAAACAGCCTCCTCTATCTTACTTTTAGTGTGCAACCTCATATAAAAAGTCTCTTCCTCATTAGTATTACATGAAACGGATAGGAAAAGCAGCCTCATTTGGAATGCAATCAACATTTTTAATAACAATAAATACTCTTCAGATAAGTGGTCGGCTGGCCGATAATTAGAAATTGGCCGATCCATGGCCATCCCTCAAGACAGACACATGCTGACTTTTCTGCAGGTTATCTGGTATTGGGAATCATTCCTGAAGCATAAACAAGCCAGGGAGATAGGCTGGCTAGCCTCCAACAGCCTGTCTCCTCAATTTTACAGGCCTCTTTTCCCCTTTCAGCCAATTCAGCCCCAAATATCGATCAGCAGAGAGAGAGGAGGGAGGGAGAGTGAGAGAGAGAAATTGAAAGAAGGAGATGGGTAGAAAAAAAAAAACAGAGAAAGGGGGGAATTGGAGAGATGGGATGGGGTGAGGGAGGAAAGGCGGAAATGGAGGCCAAAAAGGTGAGCTATGTGGCTAAGTTGCAGAAAGGCAGAAAGTTTCTTAGTGAATTCTGCGCACACACACAACCATGTGACTTGAGTGAAAGAGTGGTTACAAGGCGGGCGGGTACTGTACTGCAGAAGAAAAGCAACCAAACAGAGGTGTGAAAAGGATGAGATATCATGTTGTTGTCTCAATCCCTTGCAAACCGTGACGCTGTAATGAGATCATTACCCCAAAGACCACTGACCTAAGGAGAATGCTCAGTGATCCCTGACTGAAACTCAGAGCATTAAGAAGCCTTCTGGATGATTGCTTCAGAATTATGGGACCACAGAACATGAGCAGGCTGGCTTGTGGGCGTAAATGAAGCCACAACCACAATTCTGTGATACATTATTCTCATAAGTTCTCTCAGCTTTTATTGGACTCTTTACAATATTGCCCCCCATTTGGACTCCACTGCACTGTATGTAATCTGACTAGGGGCATCGAGGGCCTGATGCAATTATATAAAAAAAAATTAAATTACAACCCATTCATTGCGTCAAAGCACTACGCCTTGTCAAAACCACAAAAAAAACGATTGGAATGCTAGTTAAAGAAGCGCCAGATGTTATGTGGCGGAAGACATTTGATGATCCTTGACCCTGTAGGAGAGCCAACAACGCATCCAAGGGCCTCCAGCAGCATGAGGAGGGGGCGGAGGAGCAAAAAGGGGGCAAGTCAAAAGGCAGGCTGCACATACTTTTACACACTATAAAATATGCATTTGCTAAGTGGTACAGCATTTTGCCCTTTGAGAGGTTCATGCATTGTTTAGGCAGCGGAGCAGAGGAGAAGGAGGCCGGATGGTGGTGGAGGAAGTGCTCGGTAATGGGGCCAAACTGGAGTGCTGATTTATGTGCACAGTCACCTAGGTAAAAAAGAAGCAGGGGGAAAGAAAAAGGGGGAAAAGTAGTGTTTCACCTTCCATCTTCAAAAGCAGTCTCCCCCCCCCCTCGTGCTCGTGATGCTCGTGATGCCCAGGTTAAACCTTTTCCTAAATAGTATCTACTGTATGTTTCAATTGTGTTTGTTCTCAACTGTTAAAGTTAAAGTTAAAAACTACAGTACCAGCAGATGTTGGCCTGCAGAGTACCACCCAGCAGCTCTGACTGATGGGTGGCATGTGCTGCTGACAGCCACACAGCCTCCCTGTCTGCTGCACAACACAATGCAAACCCAGTGATACTGTCATCAGGGTATTAGGATATAAAAGGCCTACCCACCCTTTTAATCCCTTCTGGCTCATTCACACTAATATTATGGCAGCCATACGTAACATGAAAACTAAAACTCAAGCCAGAAACAGAACATGACAGGCTAGAACTGACTCAATCTTCTGTATACCAGGACCCCCAGGCCTCTGGGCCTGTTATGCAGGGGCCCCTCCCTGCATCCCACATTCACAACAGTAGCATACGCCAATGCATGGGCCAGAAGTGGTCGCCACATTCCTGACAAACACAACCCAATCTTTAACCTCTTTACAGTGTGCATGATATACTTTGAAAGCAGAGGCCAAGGGGTTATCCATTATGAATGAACCCATATTACTCCAGGCATTAGCAATGTATGAGCTGGGCTTTAGAAACACAAGGTCTGGGGTTTTTCTGCCTCCCCTTCCTACCCCCCCTCTCCTTCCACTCTGTTTTCCTCCCTTCCTAGCCACGTGCTGCTGTTCTCACACAGCCTCCCATGGATGCCCTGACTCCTGCCTGACAGCTCATCTGGGCTGAGCCCCGCCTGTCCAATCGGGAGCTCCGTGCACGCAGGGAGTTTGAAGAGGCAGGGCCACGCCCGGGGCTGAAGCCCTCCACTGATCTTAGCTTTGCTCGCTCTGCAGCTTGCCACTGCTAACCCGGCCGACCCTCCACTCAGCTTCATCGCTCACCGTGGCCTGTCTCAATGCATCTACTGCCTTCGTGACGGTATCTGATCTCTCAAAGCCCGCCGACTGAAACTTTAATGAAATGCAAGCATTGAAAAAAAATTAAATAAAAGGCAGAATATACTATTGTGCTATTCTGACAATGCACATAGCTTACAGCTTTCAAGGCATTTTCATAAATCTGTAAATTCACATAGACTTAATGTGGGTTCTACTGTTTGTTGCAAGTGTGCGCAGAGTCCGTTATAAGGAGGTCATGTTGGGAAATGCCGAACAGACCGTAAAGGCATGTCACAAATATGTTAAAAAATGTATCGACACCTTGCAGAAAGCATGGACAACTTCTTCTTTTCATCAAGCACACTTCCTTCCTCATCAGATCCAACAAACAAATCAATGAGGACAGAGCTTGCAAGGGAGCGCTTGTGATGACTAGAGCATCTTTACTGCTTACTTTTAGCATTTTGGCAGCGCAGCGTAAGGTGGGAAGATGGAGCAAGTGCTCTTGCTGGAGCCAGGGACTCCCCAGGGCTGCAGCCCTCTTCTCCACCTCCTCTCTCCATTCCATACTGTGAGACAACGAGATTACAGCAGTCCCTCGGGAGAGCCCAGCTCCAGGCGGGCGCCATAGTCCCCCGCTGCTTGCCTCTATGAGAAAGAAAGCGCACTACAAAATCCCTCTCTGGCCCTTACATGGGTCAGCCTGATAAAGATTATTCAAATGAACAAAACAACACGCTCAAGCCATTAACCTCTAGTATAGTCTTGCATCGCATTACAAGAAAATTGCACTGGCCAGCAGAGTTTGAACAATGTGGTTTCAAAGCCCATAATGATCCGAACAGGGACCGAATGTTATTAGCTACAAGGTAAAATGTGAGCACTTGTCCCATGTTGTCCCCGTGTAAAAAGGAAATTAACATAGTTTCAGCCACAACAAATAGCGGAGGACAGGAAGGAGTGTGGTGAGCAGCCAAGCAGTGAGAGGCCTGGACAAGGCCTATTATGACAGGAAGCTCGACTCATCAGCCATTCAGGGCGCTGTAAGAAGAGACATAAATCAATGGTGTGCCAATTATGACACCACACTGAGCCGTGTGAGTGCAGGGAATTAGCCGCACAAATCTCAGTATCAGGTTCAGTTAGATGGGCTGCTCTGGAGTGGGGAGGGAATGCCAAAGAGACACCACAGGGAGGATAGAGGGGAGGCAGGGGAATGGAAAGAGAGAAGAACAGAAGTAAACGCTGAAATGCGAGGCAAGTCATTACAGTTGATAAGGAAATCAGCCAAATGCATTCCTGTTTATCCCTTTTGTTCTTTTTTTCTGCCCATAAAAACCATAGCATTTATTGAAGGACGGAAGTTGGAAAGGCTCTGCAAGCCCCATTATCAAGTCTTCACTGAAGCAGCGAAGAGGCAAAAGCATCTGAGGTGAAAGCTGTAAGACTGCAGTCGCCACACATCAAGCACGGTTCTCATATTTCATTCTCTCACACTGAGATTTCTCTTTTAAGAACATTAAACTACACCTGACACCTCCTTCTCTACACACGCACGCACGCACACACACACACACACACACACACACACACACACACACACACACACACACACACACACACACACACACACACACACACACACACACACACACACACACACACACACACACACACACACACACACACACACACACACACACACACACACACACACACACACACACACAGAGTGCATCAAGAAAGCGTCTTGGCCAGTCTCTGGAAGCGCAGGTTTGAAGCAGGCGGACAGCAGCGACGTTCAGCTGGGCCTGAACACGAAGCCTCAACACCACTGAGCACACAGCTGTATCCCAGAACTTAGATTCTGATTAAATGGAAACAGAACAGCCCATTAAAGTCATTAACATACATCTAGAGTATGCATGGGGGGATGTGCACCAAAGGGTGTGCATGCACAGTAATGTAGCGCATATATTAAGAGAAGATCCGCTGATAGGACTTGAAAGAGCATATCTTGAAAAAGCTTATATATATATTATTTATCACTCAGACATCAAAAAGGAGACTTTGTAATGACCTTTTTAATTCATATGCAAAGGTAATGCAGATTCAGAAGATGGAAATCCACCCAAAAGCGCACGCACAATTACAAGAGGCTGTAGCATGACTTACTGGCCTGGCATGGGTCTTCATTTTAATAGCTGCCTGTATGTTTAATTTAGTGTTATACTGGATATGGAACTGCTTTATCTCATATCATGGAGCACATATGCTTCTTTTAATTTCTGAGATTAAAAATGTGGTAGTTATCTCACTTGTGTGAAGAAGAAAAAAACATGGGGGAAGACGTGTGGGAGAGAATGCGTGACCAACATGGGAAAGTAAAGCAAAATAAAAATGTCTGCAACGCTAATGGAATTTAGTGCAGAGATAATTTGTAAAAAAATAAAATGTATATATGTATGTATATATATATATATATACATACATATATACATTTGCTAAAGAGAACAAATATGTCAATATTTCAAGAAACTAATAGCTCTTCTCATCTTGCTGCAAACACAAACATTAGCATATATTGAAATATAGACTGGCTGTCAGAGATGTGACATAGAGATGTATCCTGTGTTTCTGATAACTCATCACCTCTAGAGTCCACACACTTGGGAGAGAGTCACTCTGGACTGAGAGTTATTTGATACCCCCAGTGAGCCGCTCAGGTCACACTCCTCCACAGTGTGTGTGTGTGTGTGTGTGTGTGTGTGTGTGTGTGTGTGTGTGTGTGTGTGCGCGCGCGTGTGTGTGTTCATCAAACATCAAGGTGTGTTGCCTGCAATCCCTGCTGATTTTGGTTTCTGTTCATTGGTTGATAAATCATGAATGTTTTAATTGTACGCTGACCTTGATGAAATGAATGGACATCATTTGTCAATTAGGAGTGCAATGGGGTGATGTAGGGAGAAAGTGTCTGCTGACAGAATTATATTTCATCTCGTCTTTGGCTCGGTCAGCCTCCCTCTATAGTGTGCCCCTTTAAAAGGCTTTCTCAGACTGAAACAATTTTCATCTTGCAGTGATGATGTTTTTTTGTTTTTTTTATTGTTATTATTTCTTTTTCCCGCTAGTAAAATCGCTCCCCTCGGTACAATCCTCAGCTGTTTATCAAGTATAATTCTAAAGGGGGAAAAAAATAAAAAATAAAGACAAAAATGTAAAAAATGGAGAGAGAGCTAGTATGACCGGCCTAATCTGTGCGTGGGTGCTTCAATGTGCTTGCACAGTATGGCTTTTCATGACATAAACATCAAATCCCCAGAGAATACAGCTGCCATGATGAGATGTGTTTTTATGGGGATTTAGGCTCTGGAAGAGAGATTTGAGTATTACCTATTGTCAAAAAATGTGCAATGTTAGGAGAGCTGTAGCGATGGAGGATGGGGATATTAAACAGGCCTGTTAATGTTTTACACAGTGTTGTTGATGCTTCTGTAGCCCTGTAAAGTCTTGACAGTAACTCTTGGTGTTGAGTGGTACAGGAGACTTATTGAAAAGGTGGTGAGTGGGAGGTACATAAAGGAAGATAAGTCCTGAGGGTTTTGGAGGGAGCTGCAACCCAACCCCCCCACCCTCATCAGCCATTTCTTCCTCAGAGCAGTCTAGCATGCAGAGGGACATCGTTTTTCATCCCTCACAAAAGGCTCAGTGAGCCCTGTCTTTAACCAGCTAACAACAGACCAGCCTACCCTTTAGTTCTTCAGACATCTAAATGCTGGCGGCGTTCATTTTAGTCGGGCATTGGAGAATCAGCACAGGCCAGTTTTCCTAACCTGGAGTGTAGTCCAACAACGTGCCCAGATAGATGTGTGACCACGAGCCAGAGAAGCCCAGTGCCGACCTTTTGAATGCCGGGCTGCCATTCTCAAACACCGGGCCCCAGATTGACTTCGCCCTCAGCCAGATGAGAGAGCCTGCTCATGTGTGAACAGCCCTGACTGCCTGCATGGACTTGCCAGATCCAAATGCCCTGCAGGTCTGAGGGAGCATTTTACAGCCTGTTTAACAGTAACTTCAAAAATCCCCCCGTCCTATTTTTTCTTCCACAAAGAGGTTTCTCAGACATCAGGCCTTGCTTGCTGATTGCCTCTGAACGTGGTGTTGATTAAAAAGTCAGCATTGTTCAGGCTTTCTTGTTTTCTCTTTCTTGTGGATCCTGGGAGTACAAACAGCTCGATAGGCTGCGTGTGAAAGTCTTCGGGCCTTGTGTCTGACGAGGGACCTGCGGTGAGAGAGAAAGGGGCCTGCTTGCCCAGCTTTTGGAATTCAATAAAGTGCTTTATTCCAGGGCTGGGGCCGACGTGAGGCTAATCTTTGATCTGAACTGGAAGCTGAGGGCTCCAGAGTGGGCCACGCTGCCCGATTATTTATGGGAACTTCAAAGGTTCCGCTGATCACACTCGTGTCTCTTATCTAGCGAGCGAGAAACAGCCACAACAACAAAAAGTGACTTTGCGAGGAGAGTGGAAATTCAGAGCATGGAGAGAAAGGTATGGATAAAGGTGTGTGCGTTTGAATTAGAAGGGGAGGGTGGGGGGGGGGTTGGTGGGGCTCTGCGGGGAGAGCTCCAGATTAGAAGTGATCAGGCCGCTGTATATGGGCCATCTGCCTGGGAATGTGCCTCTGGCTCTGTCCAAGAGCTGAGTGGGATAAGTGCTCCTCCTTTCCTCTCTGTTCCCATGGTGGAGAGGAAAGGCCGCCAATGTCAGGAAAGCCCGCTCTCTTCTCTATCTCAATCCATTTTTCTTTTTCTCTTTTTGTTTTGCCCTGGCCATCTCCCTCACTTCCTCTCCAACTCCCCCCTCCATCCTTCCTTCCACTATCACCACCGCCACCTCCACATCAGAAATGTGACTGGCCTCAAACTGCTGACTTGCTCACAGTCCATTGAGTTTCCTCTCCTTATCAAATTACAGCCACCTCAATAACCCACTCGCTGCAGCACGCCGGAAGAAATGAGGTTTTCTCCACCGCCCGCCCCTGGCATTGCACTCTTTCCCTCGCTTTTTTTCTTCTCTCTCACATTTTTCTTTCAAAAACAGCAGACGGGGGAAGAAGGAGGGGTGTGAGAGAACGGGGGTGGCTGATGTGAATGTTGGCGTATATTTTCGAGTGGGCGTACGATCGTAATGTTTGGTACGAGCAGTAGAGTAGAGATGGACCATCGGCTGCACATTGCTGATTTGCAGACATGGGCCGATGTCCAGATGGCAGGCGCCTTCCGGGAGAGCGTTTTTTTTTTTTTTTTTTTACTTCCACACCAACAACTGCTCAGTCACAGCAGCCCACCGAGACCCCGGCTAGCTCCTAGCATCAGCTACGCAGGGTCAATTCTGCTTTTTGAGCCACCGGTCCTCATCTCTCTCTCTCTCTCTAAGCACCCCATCGCCTTCCTTCCTTACCCCTCCAACAAGAGAACTACCACCACATCTCTGCGGAGAAAATGACAGTCCCATCACCTGTTATATACCTGCAATGAGAGAGCTTTGGGGACCACGCAAGGTCATCCGTCTCATTTTGTGAGCGAAGCTGCAGTTATTACAAAGTCAAAATGAAAAGCCTCATCCCCAGGTCAGCTGTCTGACAGTTGATGGATGTCATTTAACCTTCTCGGCAGCTGGTTACTGGTTTAGACACCAAAGTAAATAAAGGCAGGGGGGAGGAGAGTTGAAAACACCTCTACAGGTCCGGGTCCATTTTCTCCTCATGTGATATAGTGGCCTTCGAAGAGCAATTGATTTATTTTTAACGTCAGCAGCATTGATGTTTTTGAGGTTGCAATTGCCCCTGCGCTAATGCATGCAAATGAGAGTTCAGGACACATTTACAGCAACTTGTACAGCCCCCCCAACACACACACACACCTTCTCAAATGTGAATTAACGTCAATATTTATCTTAGTTCTATTATCCAATTCTTACCTCATTCACATGCTAATTGCTACAATTACCATTAAATAAGGGCCCTAGTTCAGAGGAAATAACCTGCTGCTGAGCACTTGAATTACTGACTCGTCACCTGTGTGCGCACACACACACACGCACACACACAGAATCACACACACACAGAGCATGGAGAGAAGAAAGAGAAGGTATGTTAA
The DNA here is from genome assembly GCF_004354835.1 of Perca flavescens. Taxonomy (NCBI): domain Eukaryota; kingdom Metazoa; phylum Chordata; class Actinopteri; order Perciformes; family Percidae; genus Perca; species Perca flavescens. Next base: position 22,604,990 of record NC_041345.1, on the reverse strand, counting down.
CATCTGCCTTGTGGTGGATTTTTTTAAATCCCAAAGCCCCTGACAAAACTACAATGCAACAATGAGTTTATACATATTTTTGGAAAGCTATCCTGTCAGTGGCATCACGGTCGGTACTCTGACATGAGACGACAGCAAAGATAACTCATCGGAAGAGGAGCCCAAATTGAGAATGAGCGCTCATGTATAATGATTGGACGGGGCCCGGAGAGGGTTAACATGAAAGCCCAGCAGAGTGCCAGCCCCAGTTACCTGCGGAGCCGCAGTCGACGTGCTCTGCCTTCACCTGCTTTATTGGAGACGACGCCGGCGTGTCAGTGACAGCCAATGTCCAAGTTGAGCGGGAGTAGATTAGATTAACTCCCCTGTGAAAGAGCCTTGTCTGCTTCCATTGTGCATCTTGTCTAGTTAAAACGACACAGGTATGCCACGGCAATAAGCAGGTGTGCTGACATCAGAGTTGTGTTGGGAATACTGCCACTGATTGGAAAAACCTATAGAGTATTCTTCAAACACAAACACCCCCCCCCCCCCCCCCCCGAGCAAACGTCTTACATGAAGATCAAGTGAGTGATTATTTAAAGCCACCTGGGTACAAACTGTACTGCACTGCACCCACCGGACTCCATGCTCGGTCCCTTAAGGGGTGTTTTTCCCTGCAAAGACATCCATTTTGTAAATCGACATGGTGGAGGTGCAAAGTGTTATTGAAAAAGGCCTTGCAGGGAGTAGAGACTAGAGGCACTGCTGCAACCAAAAATAAAGGCCTGAAACCTAACTGGATAGAGACACAGAGCCCAGTGCTAACTGAGTTGTAAACTTCTATTGCCCTAGGGCTGCCTCTTCTCATCGAATCAGCCTGTAACGTAGAGGAGTAAATTCAGACCTTCAAGTCAAGAAAAAAAATAAAAAATAAAAGCACAGAGAGACAGTGTATACACAGAGAGAACACGAACAATGCAAACTAAATAAGTAAGAAAAATAAGTCAAGATAATCCAATTCTCCTCTGAGGAGCAATATCAATGCTTTTGAAACTTTCAAAAAGTGTAGTAATGCTGGAAAAAAAAAAAACTGACGTCAGCAACTGATCCAAAGAGGCTATCTTTATTTCTTGGTGGGATAAAAGTTTCCTACAGTAGTTTAATATACAGAGCGCTATTCTCCCTCAAACAGAAATATGCATGAAGAATGATTACCAATGTCAGAGCCGTCTTGCCTTTTGGCCTGGCCTCATGCTCATACAGCACAATCAGGGGAGCTGATGACCTTTGCTGATGGTGAAATACCTCATCGTGAAGGCCTCTCGTAAAGTAGTAGACACGCCGCGCAAGATCTATTAGTTTGCTCTTTTGTCTGTAATAATCCTGACAGAACAAATAATATCCAGGCATATTCTGAGCAAAAAATAAAGGGTGAAAAAAAAAAAAAAAAAAAAGTATCATAATCATTCAAAGTGATGCTTTGGTAATGAAAGGAACCAATGTGAAAATAAATTCAGTTTCGATAAATCGACCGCACTTGCAGGGTCTGAAGTGAATGGAGGCTGTGGAGTGGATGGATACCATGGAGCACTGTCTGTCTTACGCACACAAACCTCCCTCGTAAATTATCTTGAGCCATGTAGAATTTATGAGGTAGAGACATTTCACTGCCGACCTATCATTTCCATGGCTCTGTCACCGTAATTCTCTCCAAAACTGCCCAAACCCATAGATAAAAGCCGGCCACTGCAGCCACAGATGAAAAAGCGAGAAGAGGCAAAAAGGGACAGTAAGTGAAATAAGTGAGTCTGGATGAGGAGGCTGTGGTCTTTTTCCTGACTAAAGTACCCACTACATCCGGTTAAAAGCGGCCAGAGAATATGCAAAAGTAGAGTAGAGGAGAGGACAAGTGTGACAATTAGAATTTGCTCTGTTTATGTTGCGTGAAATCGAGTATCGGGGGAAATTGGTGAAATGGAAGATGAGTCAAATTGCCAGGCAATACGCTGCTTACATTTTTACCTCAGCTGGCGCAGCTCCTCAGCTCCACAATGACTTTTTACCTTTTGAAACATGTGTTTGTGTTTCCCTGTGTCAGTGGGAGTGTATGTGAGTGTGTGTGAAGAGATTTGGGGGAGCTTTTAGAGCGCTATCATAGAGTAGGTGGAGGACGGTGGAATGTATCAGAGAGGGCAGTCCGCACATGCTGCCCTGTGAGATTGGATTCTCACCCATGAAATGTAAGCACACAGAGAAAAAAAAACGCTCCGCCGCAACAACCTCCTATTTACACAGACATTTTCCACTCACTCGCGACAGAACTAAATCGCATTTGTCTCCCTGCTGTTGATACCACGCTGTCCTAGAATTTCATTCATATCCAGTTAATTAGCACTTCCTCTCCCGGCACCACAAAGAGCAATCATTGGACAAAATGTGCAGAGTAATTTATTACAGTTTATTACAGTTCATTGAGGAAGCCAGAAAGTGTTGGATATTAGAATGGTTACTTGTGTTTGTGCTGATAGCAGTCTGTGTGACAGGAAGAAGAAAACAAGTTATTTACCCCAAACAGCTGGACGTATAAATTAGCCCCTTTTTCTGCATGACAGTATCTCCCACTACTGCGCTGTTTCAACAATTCTGGGTGAAAAGCAACGTCTCTCTCAAGCTTTACTCCCTCCTTTGAAAGCGTTAATTGCTATTCATTACTCCCTATTGCTGAATGATAACAATGTTGGAGTTACAATTCTGAGTCATTAAATTAGAAGGAAGGGGATGAATAGGAGTGGGCAATGGGAAATTCTCATCCCTGCTGAGCCTTGACAGTGTGTTACCGTTTAAAGGGACTCATTGTCTTCTAGTAGTATCTAACCATGCAGTTAGTTCTGGTTTGATTTGCAGAGTTTTCTGCCTCCACCACAATGACGGGGAATGGAATTGAATTTGTGGTGCTCAACTTATTGAAAAAAAAAGTAACGCCTACTGTAGCAATATGTCTTTTTCGGGAACAATGTGTTTCATATTCATACACATTAAATGTGTTGCAAGTGAACGTTATGCAGACGTATGCACATTTTGTCAATGTTAAATAGGGCTGGGTATCATTCAAAAAAATGTAGTTTCTGCGTGATACATTTCTCAATACCAATTTTATAAAATCCATTTTAAGAAAAAGAAATTACAATATTATGGCCCAAATCCTCCTACATGAACCCCTGTCTCTGTGTGTCATGGTTTTCCTGCCTGCCTCTACGACGTGTAACGTTAGACAGCCAATCACAAGCAATATTAGATCTTGGTAGAAGCATGCTTATTGGCTCACTGACGCTGATTAGACTTACTCCTTAGGTATTGAATGACGAGGCATACTCGCTACTAAGGAGGCAATTTGGTCGGTGCCTCAAAAGTATTGAATTCGGTAGCCATCCCTCATGTTAATTAAACATGTTTCCTCACAATGTTGGTAAAAAAAACTCATATTCAGGAAACATCTATTTCAAAAAGATATTTGCTCTTGCAATTACATAGCATATAAACACACTTTTTAGGAGACAGTGTTGATGGCAAGATAACACTACAGGTTAAGTGAATTTATTTATTCGTTAATTTTGCCAAATTTGGGTTAATGGACATTTAAAGGGATACGCCACCGTTTGTTGAAATAGGGCTTATCACGGTCTACCCTGGCTGTAGATAAGTGGGCCAATGCATTTTTTGTCTCAGTGCAAGTAATTAGGTTGTTTTTTTTGTCTTTTGTTGGCTCACTTTTACTCACAACATGCTAACCGGCAACATAGGATTCCATTCACTACGCACCGGACCAAAACAATGCATGCACAAAAAATGCGTTGCCCCACCTATCTACAGCTAGGGGAGATCGTGATAAGCCCTATTTCAACAAACGGTGGCGTATCCCTTTAAGACTGAATATCATGAACCTGGGAAATGATGCCCCCCCCCCATCCACTTAGCCAACAGCTGCAGCAGTGGCGGACATAAACACATCCATGTGACACTCCACCTCTCTCAAACGCACACAGAGCCATTCCTTCACCAACTGGCCACACTTGCATCTGTCTCTGCACAAACACACCACAGCAACAGACACTCAAGAGGCCAACGCGCGAGCCGTCGGAGGCTGTAATCTGTAATTTGTAAGTTCCATTTGTTTTTAACACACACCAAAGCAGTGGTCCTGTGGGACCTAATAAAACCTCATAAGCACACGGAGAGGAAGCCCGAGGCGCTGCTCTTTCCCACAGATCTCACCTTGATAGATGATTTTGGAAAAACACAGAGGCGTGCTGCACTAACAAAGTGCTGCGAGAAAAAAGCAACGCTATTTAGACTCTCCATATGAGGAGTGGATAAGTGAGGAGGGGGAGGAGGAGGAGGGCTCTGATTTTGGGCCAAATTACATGAGCTTCTCTCCTTTCTTACAGATTACCCAAAGAGAAGCAGAGTAATCAGTACGATACCTGTTTGGTTGCCCGCGAGGAAACAAAGTCTGAGCTTTTGCTAATTTTTTTCCCTCTCTTGTTGTCCATGCAAGACAGAGCTGAGATTAACTAAAAAGGAAGGCCCCATTTTTCTGTTTTCAAGTCCATCCCGTAATCATTTGTTTCATAGTGTTAAAGAGAGTAGCCAGCGGAGATGTGCTGGGAATCGTGGCCATTACTTTATATTGCTTTAGGTCTCTAAAAACGAACGTGGCATAACTGGCAATTTCGGACCCCCAGCTCTGCAATATAGAAATAATAATAATAATAAAAAGGCTCATTTAATTTGGAGAATCAAAAACAATTATGAATCTGCCTGGGTGGAGGTCATCCCCTCTCTGCGGCACTTCTCTTGGTTTCATTTCAGAATACCTGTAGACTTTTTTCAAGGAGAACTTGAAATCAATTTCAAGCCCCATTTAATTTTATACGCCTGTACATGCTGACCCACGCTGACCCACAACAGAATAGTTCAAATATTGATCTTCTTCAGCGGGTGACCCGGGGTGCCTCTTAGTAGTCAAACACGCTGTACGGTTGCATCCTTTAAAAAAATTAAATGAGATCGAGGCAAAAGGAACTTCTCAGGGCTGTTTGGTAGGATAAATAATTCCCTCAAACTTGGTTTCCATGCAACAGGCCTGCTGCTCCGATGAAGACAGATAATGACCTTTTGAAAAACAAAATTTCAGTGTTTGCCTGGAGATCTATTTGTCAGCAGCAGCAGCAGCAGCAGCAGCAGCAGCAGCAGCAGCGTGACTTCTGGCAGTGGAGGCAGGCTTGCAGGAGCACAAGGAGAAGCAGTAATAATGCTTTGCTGTTCACCACTGCCATTAAGCCGCTGGTGATAAAAAGGTGCAGTGCTTTTAATGGCTTGTGATAGCTCCTATTTTTTTTTCTTCTTTTTTTTTTGGTTTCACTTGTACGGCCACTCTGTTAACTCAGCACACAGGGTAATACGTCTCATTTGAGAGGATCCCGCCGAGAGGAGAATGCTTGAAGGACAGTATGAGAGTGACACTACATTATAAACATACTAATCACAGCTGGCTAAGATACTGCAGTAAAGAAATAATTGGACTCAAGCTGGTCTGGCTGCTTAAGCATTTTAGCATGCCATTTGCAGAAATAGAAAAACCTCAGGACAGATTATAAGGGAAAAAAAAGGCTACAAACGGTTTCTACTGGGAGGTTATCCCCCTTTCTTCATCCTCCTGTAACTGTATGCGTGTCTGTGTGTGTGTGTGTGTGTGTGTGTGTGTGTGTGTGTGTGTGTGTGTGTGTGTGTGTGTGTGTATAAGCGTGTGTGATGTAGTGAGAGCTCCGGCACTGTAAAGACAGGGAGGTGTTGTGTCGTGTGTCTTGTCTTTTCCCCTCTCGCCAGTCCCTCTACTCGCTCACTGTCTCTGTTTGGCCTAAAGGAGCGCTCAAGCGAACCGAGTAGCAGAGATTTCAAAACCAAGCGGACATTCCTGCTGTATTAAACGGCCTGTGTGGGAAGTGAGGCCACTGCAATGCAGATTTGACATCAGCGAGTGTCAACCGCCCTCAGCAACCAGCGGCCTTTATCTGAACCTTTGCAGCTTTGGATATCCAGCCCTACTACCTTTGTGGCACTGACCAACAATGTGTCAAAGTTTTGTAATCTTGTTTATTTAGTCTTTAATTGGCAAGTTCAGGAGTTGAATCATAAAAGTTCTTATATGTTTTTAGTTTAGAAATGTATAGTTTGAGAATGTTGGATTCTTTTGTTAAATCCAAAGGAGGCTTTACTAGAAAAAAAAAACACAAGTAGCAGTAGTAGTGAAATGCAGGCATCAAAACACCCATACTAACCAAAAATGTCCTGATGATTCCCAGCCCTACAGATTAGCAGGTAATCTCCTGTGGTGTTATATGGTTTCCTTTCTGTGTGATGAGCAGCAGTAAATGTTTGATGACCCTGATGTTAATTAAAAGCTTCATTAGAAATGTGCTACTTACAAAAAAAAAAGGTTGGTAATTATTGTGAGGTGAGGACATCTGCAACTGCAGCTTTGTTTTCCACAAGTGGAGTGTATTAGCATTAGCAGCAGCACCACCGTGAATGCTAATTCACTGACACTATAGGTCCAAAATATAGACAGGAGCACTCCTTGCTAACGCTCAACATTAATGGCTGCAGGATATTTAGCATTATTGGCAAAATGTAAATAGACTTTTATCGATGCACTGCACGGCACCATGTGTGCAAAAGCCTTTCAAGCATCCACATACAGATGACAAGAATTCCTCACAGGCAGACAAATAAATATACATATGTAAGCTCAAATATGTACGCTCGCATTAAAAATACAGCCAGACCCCCGGTGAAAAACCTTTGTTGGTTAGTAATCTATTGCACTGTTTGTGCCATTCTTCTATACAGGGAACAAATTTAATTTTGTTCCATTTACAAAGGTCTAGTGGACTAAGACGGTGGGTAGCCTTAAGAAAAAAAAAAAAAAAAACACACAAGTCAGCCTGAATGTGAAGTCTCTCTAAAGAACAAGGCAGCACTCGCTCACACACCAAATGAAATTTCAAAATAAACGACTGAGCTGTGATTTACAATTCTCCTCCGGGGCAGAAAGAAGTGAGAAAACATTTCAATCAGCCCCTCCGCCTTTGTTATGCCGCTATGAATCAGCTGTTTAAGGGACAAAACAGCTGAACGGCAGTGAGAGAAAGACTCTGAATGATTTCACACCAAAACATAGAACATATTGAGAGGTATATTCCAGAGGCCATGAAATTGGGTTTTACGTTGTTGTTTTTTTTTGTTGATTTGTGCCTGGTTGAATCTGAGTGAATTGTGCTTGCTTAAATTGACTGAAAAACAACAAGCTGGCATTGCTCTGTGATATAATAGAAATATTTCAAATACGGCATTTACCTATAACAGCACAACAGAGGGAAATCAGATAGCTTGTGAAAGCGGATGTAACAAATGCCTAAATCTTAAGATCTGGGTTGGAATCAAAGTAGATGAAGTACGAGGCCGGTGGTTTTCTATAGTTTTCTTCTTACAATTATCCAAAAAACAATACTGTCTGACGTGTCTGTGGCACTCAGCCCCAAGCCCATTGGTTCCCTATGAAGATGTAAATCTTCTCACAAATACTTTTTTTAATTTTCCAGAAAACAGCTGATGACATTTGCTGTTACTCAAAACAGGAGGAAATAGTGCATTTGTTGGGGACTATTTTCTGCTGCGGATAAATCCACATTTGGTGCTCTAGTGAGTATTTATGGAAGAAGGACAGAGTATGTGGGATTGAGTCAAAATAAACTACAGTGTGCGTGTTCATGGTAATGAAGTTTGGCTTATCGATGTCTTTTTAACAACAATGGAGCTCTATGGCACAGAGGAAGAAGATGGATAAGGCTGTGATGCAGGCACAACACTTGTAAGTAGATACATTCACTGTTGGTTTTGGTCTTCTCAGTTTTTGATGACAATGGGATAGGATGGCAATAAGAAAAATATAGAACATCACCAGCTGTATTCTTTATAGATGGTGGCAGCGTATGGGTCTAATATATAATGAAACAGAACCAACTATTGTCTGTTAACCCTTTTCCTGAGAGGTTAGGAGGAAGATGTTATGGCGGGGGTGGCGGTCTCTCTCGGTCCAATTTGAAGCCCAACGAGGCTGCGGCTCATTTCTCAAACTCATTTCCAATGCACCGCCACTGGCCTGACGAGAGCCCATGTAGGGACAAAAACCTATTAAACCTCCCCAGTCACAGACACCATCTCCATTTACAGCTGTCAATAGTACAGCTTGGCCTACAATAATTATCCCCCAGGAAGCAGCAGTCTCTGTGCGGTTCGCATTAGTCCGTCCCCCCGAGACCGCCAACCTGAATCCTTCGATATCTAAAGTCCCCGTGAATAGCGGCGCTTTGGGAGGCAGGATCAAGGCCTGAACCGAGGGGGAAGTGTGTCACGAGTATTCCCAGTCCTCTCCTCTCTGCATCCCTCAGCTTTAACCAGATGTATGTGTGTGTGTGTGTATATATAAGGAGGGAGGGAGGGAAATGCTTCCAGTATAGTTGTAGAAAAGAGATCAGCATGAGTAGGAAGGGGAGAAGAAGGAGGAGGAGGAGGAGGCCGCTGAAACCAGAGAGCCCGGGCAATTCCTTTCAGGATCCACCGACACAGAAAGGATCGCATCTCCTCGGTGACCTAACCATTTAGAACGATACCGAAGCCGTGTACAGTTAAGGGGGAAATTCAAAACAGGCCGACCAAAGAAGCCACAAAAAAGAAATCAATAGATGCAACAATAACAATAGACATCAGCGCAGCGGAATGCCATGATAGAAAATCCAATTACAAATCAAAGGAAGGCAATTTTAGAAAAAAGGGAGATCTCGAGATAAGTCAGAGGCAAAGACAGAGAGAGAGATGTGACATGAAGACGATAACAACTGCTGCGTTTTCCTCTTTAGACATAAGTAACACCCTGCTTCCCACCCAACAGCACCGTCTTAGATAATAGAGTTACATTTACGAGCATTGCCATATGCCCACCCAGTGCCTGGTAAATAGAAAATCCATGAGATGCCATGTTTTTATGGCTCTGAAGACAGCTACTAACTACCATGAGCAAACCTGAGCTACCCCTTCAGCTTCGGCTTGTGCCATAAATATATTTATACTTAAATACGGGCCTACAGCGGTGAGCATTGCATCCCGTAAAAGCCTCCCCACACTGTAATTCATAACTCCCTCAATATTCAGCGCCATAACTCATGAAATGAGCCACTACAATACAAATTGACGCTAGGAGAAAAGTGACATCATCCTGCGGAAGGATGAAGCCGGCACCCCATGTGGTAGAGAAACTCTCCCCGTGTCGAGAAGAGGGACGGCCCTTCAGCGGTGGTGTGATACCGCCACTTTTTTTTTTTTTTTTTTTTTTGTAATCAGAAGCCCACAGTTCTCCCACCACACCGCAGGGAGTCTCTCCTTGTGTTAATGAAAACAAACATTTAGCTGGGATTTATATGCGCCGCAGCAGACTACAAAGAGCATCAAAGCAAACTGCCTGGGAACACACACCCAAACACTGCTGCACACAAATAAAGGCAAGGTATGTTCCACTAATCTTTTATGTAATAAACTCCTGTCTTCCTGTGATATCATGCGGCGCCATGTTCACACATAATAAGCAAAGCTGTTCGCAACCCAACTTAATACAGTGTCTTATTTGAAATGCAAACAAACTGTGAGGCAGAGGCTATCACCTCAATCTATTCCCCCTTCTGTTCTCTGGCTGTCATCTCACGCAAGCCGGCGCTGTAGCCCTGCACTGTGGCGAGGGGAGGAAGAAGCAGGAGAGTGGTGGGGGTGGCGGCGGTGGGGGTGGGGAGGAGGAAGGATGCGTGATGTGTGAGGAAAGTGATGGTGGGGGGGGGAGACGCTGGCCACAGTGTGATTCAGAGGGTTGTTTCCCCTCACAGCGCTGCAGGGCGAGGATTTACCGCAAAGGGAAAAAAAAGAAGAAAAGAACAAAAGCTGCTGATACATTAAAGGGATTTGAAACAAAAAGGGATGTTTTGTGAAAATAGCACACAGGAAGTTTCAATTTCAGCTCTGTCTTGGACTTTAAAAGGAACCTACTAAGGCCACACACACACACACACACACACACACACACACACACACACACACACACAATCACACACACACACACACACACCTAAACTCAGTTCGCTAACATTTTTACTTGTGAAAAAGAGCCCAGGAAGCTTTTCACAGCTTGACATTTAAGATATGGAATATAGTTGTCTCTAAAAATATTATGAATATGAAGTTGAAGGTACTTAAAAATAATCTATTTAAATTATTAATTTGAAAATTGTCATGTTTGTTTCAACCTGAGGTGACAGATTATCCTCCTTTTTAAATCACTCTCACCCACAACAAGCCAAAAAGTATAATGTACTAAGAATTATTTTAGTATGAGAATTACAGTTTTTTAGTGTGTGTTTTGGTTGCACCTGGTTGTCCACATAGCTCACCCCCTCATCCCCGGCTGGCTGGCAGGGTGTGCCCGCTTTGGACAGATGGGTGGGAGGGGGTGAGGGCCATTACCATGATGGTGGGGGAGAAAGGGGAAGAGGAAGGTTCAAAATGAGAATGTTTCCATCGCGAGCAGCCTCACCGTTATTTCCCCTTCACTGCAGTAACACACACTGTTTATTGCAACACATGCAGCCGGTAGTAAAAAGTAAATTGGACGCTCGCCCCCCTCCCCCCCATCCCATCACTATCAGCACTCCCGTCCCCAACTCGCTGAATTAAAACGTGTGCATAATTCAGCAGATAGACAGGCACACGGGCTCTTAAGAGTCACCTTGTTGTTGATTTTTTCACCTCCCTTCAGAAAATTGCAGTCTTCAGGTTTTACAAATCAGTGATGGAATCAATTTCCAAAGGAGGAGGACAAAAAAGAAGAAGATGTTAATTTGCAGAGATGTATAATTATTCAAAGTGTTGTCACTTGGTGGTGATCACCTTTAGAAAAATGAAGGGGTGTGGGAGAGATTGAAGTGCTCTAAGTGGCCTTTTTCATAAATTGAGAAATTTTGAAAAAGAAAAAAAAAAAAGTTTTATTGTGATTTTACAAGTCAGCATGTAGTGTGCATTTTAAGCAAATCTATGGATGGTCTTTGATCTGTAACAGCGTGATTTTACCATGTAAAACAACCTTTAAACCAAAGGGATGTTTTGACAATGATAAGCCAAAAGCTGTGATAAGTAGAGATGACACAAACAGGAAAAATAAAAATAACGTTTTCACATCATAAAACTAAAATGCATTTTTCTTTATATTTAAATAAATGCCGGAGGCCTCACAGCTCTAGCTTCCAGATTTTAGGGGTTGAAACTGAAACAGGTTATTTATGTTTAAATCAGCTGAAATCAGTTTTCTGCTATTTTGATCAGAGCTAGGGTTTAGATAAGGTGACACATTAAAAATGTAGGCGCCGCACAGATACACAATGTAGATCAATTAGGTGGTTTCTGTGTTATTCTGCAGACAGCTAGAGAAAAAGTTGAAATCTTTATGCATTGAAAAAGTCAAGAAGTAGAAGCAATTTCTTATACTTTAAAAACTGCTAAATAGCCTTATCTCCGTAGCAGAGAAGTGATGGGAAGAATGAGCACAACAAACACAACAAAACATTGAGTCATGAAGCGACTGATGTACACAAACACTGCGTGGCCCCGCGTCACACTAACCGCTAATTCACTGCTTTATTTCACTCAAAAAGGGGAGGGAGGGAGAGAGAAGAGGAAGACAAGAGGAAATGAAGAACAGGATGGTCGAGAGGATAAAATTAAAGAGGTGACCGACCCCCCCCCCTTCACCTCCTGTCTCCCTTTTTTCCCCACAAAGGCAGGGTGAGGGTCAAGGGTTAGCGGGGTGAAAGTACTCAGGGCAACAACACAAAGCGAGCGCGATGCTATCACGTGCCGCGGAGGAGCACACGGTGGAATGAAAGGCACGGATGGAGAGCGAGGGAGAGAGGAGAGAGAGAGAGAGAGAGAGAGAGACAGGGGGAGAGTGCGAGGGCGACAAAAAGAGCTTTCGTTCAGTCAGTCTTACCTCGTGCAGGTAGAGGAAGGCAGGGGGACACTGGAGCGAGTGTGGTAGCATCCCGGAGCCGGAGAGCAGCAGGCAGCCGGAGTTGGCCATGGAGCTCAGCGTGGGGTGACGGGACGCTTTGCGCATTTAGCAGGGAGATCCTCTTCGCTCTACTCTTTCTTCCTCTCTCTCTCTCTCTCTCTCGCTCGCTCTCTCTCGCTCTGGCTCGCTCACACTCACTCTGCTTTTTCGGATCACTTCCTTTCTCCTGCCTCCTCTTGCCTTTTAAATTTCCCCTTTTCGCTGGCTTTTGTGTCTCTATTGAAGATGTAGCAGGGAGGCGAGCGGTGCGCAGACAATGTGCATGTTCAACCTTTATCACTATTGCACTCTCTCTCTCTCTCTCTCTCTCTCTCTCTCTCTGTCTGTCTGTGGGTCTCTCTCCCCCCCTCTCTCTCTCACTATCCCTGGCGCGACTCTGTTTACTTTGAGCGTGATAAAAGCCAACAGAAGCATTCAGACAGAGAAGGGGAGGTTCTGTGCAAGCCAAGGAGGAGGGATTGTAGAGCCGACGGGGGGGGGGGGGGGGGGGTTGGGTAGGTTAGGGTGGGGTTATAAAAGTGGTGGTGTTGGTAGCAATGGGGGGGGGTTACTGATGAAGTCCCCAATGGATTCATACATCAAACGGTGCTGGCAGAATAACAGAGGGGATGTGAATGACATTAGAACAGCTGATCCTGGGCATTAGCGCCTCACGGGACACCGCATGCTGCCTTTTAATTGCGGCCCCCCCACACCGCAAACACATATATAAACACACACACACCCCCTTGGTGGCCAGCACCACCTCTCTCTTCTCCCCCGCCTCTCAAGGACACATACTTTACAGCATGTATAGCAGCCATATCTGTTAATCCGGGGGAAAAGGCATTAAAACAAAAGATCTTGTTATTAGGACCAATAGTGACATCCTTCTTCATCTGCCCATGCGTCTACTGAGCTGGTAATATGCATCCAGCCGAGCATGTACCGTAGCGCGGGCTAAACAGTGCGGGCAAAACAACTCAGGGCTTCCTTTTAATGTATCTTTTTGATTCATTCTGTTTGATACCGCTTTAAAAGAAGCGGACAAAGAGAATGCACAAGATGGATTCGTTACATCATAGGCGCCAGTTGGGGTATGGAGACTCCATTACCTTAAAGATGTAGAAAAAAATGCAAGAAATCTGTCTTCAGTCTTATCCAACACAACCCTTGCTTCAAAACCTTGATGTCTCAGCAGAGATTGGTGGAACATGAGCCATCGCCAGGGTACGACAAGGTGTGCTAACTCGATCTTACAATTTTTCTTAATACAATCAGGTCAAGTCAAGACAATTTATATTTATAAAGCCCAAAGTCACGCATTTGCCTCCAAGTGCTTTGCAATCTCTACAATGCCCTTAGTTCTTAGATCCTCGAGCATGACGCTATCACATGTCACCAAGGAGTGCCCGGAGGAATTGTAGGCATGGATGGAGAGTGATCGAGAACGTGGCAGTCAAAAGATCCAACTGGGTCCTTACAAGATGATTTCTATCTTTTGGGCGGCCTATGTTTTTTCAGCGATTCAAAAAGGTCTAGTGTTGTGCTGGTTGATGGCCGTTTCCCCCGGTTGGGAAAAACAACTAAGACAATCAGAGCTCTTTAGGCGGGATTAAGAAGGGGGATGTTATCTTCCTGAGCCAGAGCCAGGATAATGGCAACAGAAAAATTGCCTGAAAAAAGGCGACAAGCATGGATGAGATTAACGCAGCTGTACAGGTTGTTGGAAATCAACTTAAGGCTTGAATGTGCTTCTGCAGGCTGGATGTAAGCAAATGGGGACGATTTCTTTTTTTCATACTATGTATCTGAGCATAAAGTTTACATGCTTTTTTAACCAATCAGCTTGTGAGAAGCTTAGGTCTGCACTACGTGTCGTTGAGGTCTTCTCTTCTGCGACCCAACACCCTTCTCTAAAAAATATAAAAATCGGAACTTCTCCAGTCAAAGAATACCTGCATTCTATCCTTTTTGTACCCAGATCTAGAATTAAAATACTATTTGTATGGTTTTGCTCACAGCCAATCCCAGCAAGCGTTCTTCGAATTAATTCGACATGTGAGCAGCTGTGTGGTGAAGTTGAACACTTTAAAAATGTATTCCTGTAAAAATCTTTTGGCTGGGGATGAGTGGTGGCGGCATTTTACGCAACTGAATGCTTCCATTCACATCATGGGGTATCGAATAAAAAAAAAAAAAAAAAAAAGTATCAAAAGAAGTACTCTACTGGTATTGGGTTAAGGGTTTAAGGGTATTGGTACTGGTACTGAAATGTTTTAAACGATACCCGTATTGCCAGTGTTTTACAGAAGTAACTACTCTCAAACCATCTTCTATCTGCCAGCGATGTAATAATAAAATAGAAACTGCTCTTACCAAGCGCTACCACAGCTCCTACCTCCACTGAAAATGACGTAGATGGGACGTATACGCATACTGTAGGGGTTACTGAAACATTTTCCTGTCTTTTTGCAAGTACATTACCTGAAGTGACCTTGTACGTTTGGTGATTTGGCCACACTGAGAGAGAGTAATAACAGGGTCCTGCTGTGGGAGACACAACACGACCCAAGATGAGAATTAACTCGCTCTGGGATGCTCCCTCTGCAGATTAAACAGAATTCCAAGCAGGCGGCAGGGGGACGACTGACCCGTAATTACACATTCATACTTGTATTTCACGAACTTAACTGAAAGAAACTGACTACCAAAAGATCAGTATCTCTTATTGCCAGTACACAGTCTCATTCCTGGATAATTGGTCTGATTGTTTGATGCAAAGATCAGTCGTCGTGGATATGTGACGTGGTTTATGCTGAACTGTTTGGCATTGCCAGCTAAAGATGGGAATCCATCTCCTGTCTCTTCTCTTATGTATTTTTCTGTCTCGCTCTTTTTGCTCTGTTTTTTTCGGTCTGTCTGTCTGTCTGTCTGTCTGTCTCACCCAGTTAATAATTCAAATGAGCACTGCCATATCACTCCCTTCAAAGGCAGTTGCTGGAATGTTCTCAACGGTGCCTTTTCTTTTTGTCATGTGAAATCAAAGCCCTCAAACGCGGTAGAGATATCCTCAGTTAACTCCCCACGCGGTTGTTCTGCCAATTAAAGGAAGATCAACAATGGCTGCGAACGGCTCAGAGTTGATCACCAAAAGGAAAGGAAAAAAAAAGAAGTGATCTTAATCATTATCATCCTCATCATTTTAGTCACTGCCGCCCTTTGTCTTCCTCGCGGCGCAATCACCACATCGCTGTGGCAGCCCCGCAATAATCAGCACAATCATTATTACCACAATCACCATCATCATCACTGGCACTGTCAACTCTGCCATGTCTGTCTTCTGAGCCTGCGCTGCTGGCCTGTTATAGAACAGGATTTACCCTCCCAGGATTTAGCGAGTCTGCATGTTTGTGTGGATTTGTGCAGGTGTGTACACGTTTGTATTGAGTCCCAACTCTGAGTTTCAGCTGATTTGAAGTATTACAAGATTTTAAATCCGGTTTTAATCTCCCCTCAAAAGCATCCACCCAACATCCGTCTTTGGATGTGAGACACAGCATCGGCGTGACAGAAGATATAGAGTGGTTTGTCTTTGGAGCCAGTGTTATTTTAATGTGCTCCTTAAAAAAAAAAAAAAAAAAAAAAAAAAAAAAAAGAGGAAAAAAACTAGGTTGAAAGCACTAGTTCTAGCAGTAAAAAGCCATCACACGCACTGGGAGCTCAGTCAGCAATTATCAAACGCAATACAAGCGGAGACTAATGGGGCCCAAACGATTGGCGGCGCATTCCTGTTCACCACAGTTTATCGTATGACCACTGATCAATACGGCCCACTCGCACTAATCTTCATAAAAGATGACTGTTTATTTCCCTTAACTCCCATCACTGTGACAGTGGAGGAAGAAGTACCCAGATCTTTTACTTTAGTAAGAGTAGCAACGACACAGTGTAAAATAACCCATTAAAGCAAAACGCGTGGCATTCAAAACATGTTTTTGTGTCAAAAGTGAAATACAAATGATGTACTGTAGAGCAGAGTATAATCAGGATTGTAATGCTGTAGCTGACCGAGGTGGAGCACATTTTAAAAATACTAATACCATATAAATACCACATTTTATAAAATGATCATATTTTGTTTTGTAAAATCTGAAACTGCAGAGTGACCGACCTTTGGGGTACTCTTGGATTCACGTCACTTACGTTTCTCAAAGTTTGCCTCAATCATTAACACTTTATCATCAGCTGAATGTTACCGTTTTTCTATGATCATTTATTGTGGAACTTTGTCATATTTATCAGGCCTTTTATTTATTTTAAATGTAATCTGTAAAAGGTTTAATTAAAACAAATCCTGTGCATTTTACTTTCCAAAGCCTGTTTCAAAAGCCTTCTTCACGTTGCCAGCAATAGGGTTCTGGTGGGAAAATGTGGACTCTACCATTTTCTGTTGAATTCATTTATTTCCCAAAAGTATAGAAATGTGTGTTCGCTTTTTATTATTATAATAATGTAAAGTACCCCAGGGTCACTTAACTCTCCAAATTCCCTAGAAGATTCTGAGAACATAACCTTGGTGTCCTCACCTGTAGTACCGCCCTGGTTTCAATTAATTAGTAACTGTCAGAGCTGTCGGATAAATGCTGTGGATAAAGTACAGTATTTCCTTCCGAAATGTAGTGGAATAGAAGTAGAAAGTAGCAGAAATTGAAAATACTCAAGTAAAGCCAAGTACCTTGAGATGATCATGCAATATTATGCGCAGACCCAAACTTTGTATGAAAGTAAATATGGAACTCCCCGATATATATTAGTTAAAGTGTGGAGTATAATTAGTCCTGTCAGCCACTGATGTTATCAGTCGAGTTGTAGAAAAAATTTTAGAGTCTGTGGGGAAGCTACAGCCTACCCCACTGGACACACAGCCAAGACCTCTGGAGACGCACAAGAAAACAGCGGTGGTGTTGGTGCTGGTGGATCTAGTTGAAAAAGCGCGAGGCCTTTGGAGGGGCACCTTTGAAGTGTCCCTCTGACAGGCCTTCCTCATTATCTGGCATCTCCAGAGTGCCAGCCAACCCTGCTGTAGAAGAGGGGGCACGAGGACGCCACGATCAGCCGGCCCCGGGGGTACTCAGAGAGGGGAGGGTTGTGCTCTCGCTAAAGGTCCGCTGATTATATCTCAGGCCCAGAGCTTCAGAGATCCTTACTAATTAAAGGTTGTGTCATATCTGTTAGAGATAACAAACCTATGTAGTTCCATCTTTTTTTTTTTTTTTTTTTTTTTTTTTTTAATCAGGGAGTCCATTTTACAGACTTCCCTCCTCCCAGCCGCTATCTGCGCTCTCCGGCATCATGTCAGGTTGCGTGCTCGGTCTGTATTCAAGGCTGAACAGCTCTCAGCACCTAGAGGAAAGGGTTACTGTTTAACCTGCCCTCACCCATCTCAGCGTGTCAACGTTGTGTGTGTGTGTGTGTGTGTGTGTGTGTGTGTGTGTGTGTGTGTGTGTGTGTGTGTGTGTGTGTGTGTGTGGAGGCATCAGGGATCCTTTGTCTGGAGGCATAATTAAAGTCTCGTTCATTATTTCTTCACTTTGAGCGTAGATCTGAGTAATTAGGAGGCAGTGCCACAGGGAGAGGTGGAGCTTTCATGGAAGCACACACAATCACACATGCCTGCACTCATAAAAACAGAAGAAAGTGTGCCTCTACGCACGCACGCACACACACAAGAAAAGCACTTGTTCCATCTCAGCACCAAATGAGCCACATTCATTTCCCACCTATCTTTGGATGCCAATATCTGGCTCCGAGTGAAGTATGCTTTTTCTTCCCTCAAAGCTGTCATGTACTAATGCATTGATTAAAAAATGTTGACGAAATGGACAGTTAAAGGAGGTACTGCAAGACTGATCTGTGAGCCATGCCTCCAGTGGACGCTGGGATAGGATGTGAGGGCCCTGGATTTCGCTGTGTCTGGTGCTGAGGCACTTGCTTCTCTAATGGATTTTGAAACAGAGCTTGGCTTTTATATGGTGTCATTCATCCTCATATGTTTTCGCCTGCCGCGTCTCACAATCACTGCTTCTTTATGGCAAACTAATGCACCGGGTGCTAAGATCAGCAGGTTGGCTCTGGCCATCGCTCACGGAGCTCCGGCCAGATTTCGAAAGCTTCCACCGGAGGAGGCAGAGCAGAAACCAAGAAGTACTGACTCTGCCTCCCACACCGTCATACATCAACCCTCCACGCCACAGTGTCTACACGCAAAACACACATACACACACACACACACACACACACACACACACACACACACACACACACACACACACACACACACACACACACACACACACACACAGGTCCTCCTGCTGCTTTGACGAAGAAAGGAAAGGAGGGGAGTGATGGAGCTTTATGGCTGCGGACAGTCAACGTCAATACATTGAGCGTTTTTACCACCCTCTTATCCAAAGGTCTGGTTTGCTCGTGGCTACAAAGTGCAGAGGCCAGGGTGTGTGTGCGTGATAGTCCTAGGTGGTGGGTGGAAAACAGGGAAGGGTTTTGTTTAGGCATGGTGGGAGACAACCAACGAGGGCGACGGCTCACGCCCTGTTAGCCCTCTAGGCCAAGAGAGGCTGTGATAGAGAGAGAGCTGACAGGGCAGAGGGACAGCCAAGCATGGAAATCACATCAGATCAATGATGAAAAATTTAGTGGCGGCAAGAGTTGCTCTTGGGGGACGATGTCACATGGTGCATGTAAGCGTGCGACTACTGAATGTACAGTACATGGGGAGGCTAATATGTCAGCCAGCTAATATGCAGTCGCCCATTTTGTCTACCAGGGTTGGAGTGGTTGCTTACAAATGAGCTTAATAACAGGCAGGAAAATGAATATGAGAGAGACACAAAGGCATGTTTGTAGAGTTATACTTATATATGTATATAGCTCTGTTGGTAATTCAAATTACAAATGTATCTCTAGGGCTTTACAATCTGTCTTATGTCATCCTATATTCCCAAATCCTTAGTTAACACAAAAAAGCCTTTATCAGGAAAAATAATGCAAGTGAACTCTTGCTTCTGTGCTTCAAACTAACACCACTAACAGCAGTCTACCAATACAGTTAGGGCTGATTATCATTTAAAAAAATTACAGTACCAGTAAGTAAGTAAGTAAGTAATGCCAATAGAGTACTTCATCTGAATGCTGAACTACCAACTCTGTCAAATACACCTGGCTCGACCTCACCACAACAATAATGGTGATGAGCTGCGAGCAAAACCATGCAAATATTTTTTTTTTTTCTAGGTCTGGGTACAAAAAGGATCGAATGCAGGTATCGTTCGACTGGAGAAGTTTCAATACTACTCCGTACTGGGTAACTTCGGTCGAGACCTTAAAGCTATTGAGTACCAATAACCAGCACTAAATACAGGTACACAAATATGACATGAAAATATATAACGCTGCACTAATAGGATATTTTTTTCTGGGTTTCCACAGGAAGAGTAGGTAATGGGACATTGTTAAGAAACAGACGAATACTTGGCCGCTCACAGAGTACGCAACTGAAGACTTTGAAAGGCTTTAGCTCTGACATGTTCTCATGACTTTTCTGAAGACTTGATCCTTTGTGCCCTGCCCTGAGTTGATTGCAGTAGAGTTAGGCCACTCAATTATATATAACCATGTACAGCATACCTTTAGATTAGGGAAATTTGTCAATTGTGAGATATTTTTCTTTGGCATTTATACCGAGCTAGCTCTCTCTTCAATATCTCTGGTATAAAATTGACTGAAATAGCCAAAGAACATACAGTGCTATCTGGTAATTCAATCTATAAAATATACCATAGAGGATTTTATTGATGTTCCCCAAGTTTCCAAGTATTGGATGGACATTTCTTCAGATGTGTCGGGGCTGACCATGGGGTGCTGCAACTAGTGTCTGTTAGTCAAGGTGTTCTCAAACCTTTTTTACACCAAGGACCTCTAAACTTACACAAATTAGACCACAGACCCCCATTTGATAAGATTTTGTCGCAGGGTCCCACACCTGATAGGATTTTTACTTTCAGATGTGTTATTACAGAAAGTGTATGAAACCCTTAGCCAAAAAAGTCACACATTCTGTCAGTGTGTTATATTGAAAATAAATTATTTACATTTCAGCTGTGGACGCCCTGAAGCCCCCTCAAGAAAAACCGGGGGTCCCCGGACCCCACTTTGAGAACCACTGTGTTAGGCTACTCTGATTTAATTGAAATCCAAACCTTTTAATCTACACTCAAATTCAAACATAAACTCTGAATCATGCCACATAACTTCACTTGGAGCATTTTGTTTATTTTATAACCCAGAAGTGCAAGAATGCAAACGCACACGACCAAGCACTACTGTTAGCATGCTAAGTTACTGATTAAAATAAGTCACGCCAATGTTCTCAAATCCAACCGGCAGGGTCCAGAGTATTGCCGCTTTTCTCTTCTGCCCCTTTGTTGATTGCATTCACCTGTTGTCCAGGACCTAAATCAGTCTCTGATTCAACAGCTAGAGTAAATACTACATGGTAGCGGTGAAAAGCAGCATTGCTCTGGACTCATGAGGACTGAGTGTAAAGATACCTGACAGGATGTGCTTGATGAGCACATTACACTTATCAGGTGTTCTTCTTAGCCAAAATGTCCCCCAATCCAATTCAATCCAAAGCAATCATTCTCAAAATCTACCTTCCTTGTGAATTTCACATTTCATTGATATTCCCTTAAATAAATAAAAAAAGCAACCTTAACCATTTTGGCTGCAGCCCAAAGTGAAGTCAATTACATTGATTGGTGCGGTGACATAAAGTGTATTCCATTTGGGAGTAGATTGGTCATGCCCCGTAATGTTCCTTTCCAGCAGGCATACCTTTGACCATTACTCTAAACAGGCAGTTGGGGAAGCAGAGACCTATTTCCCACAACTGTGAATGCTGCTGTGCATCCCAGAGGGGTCAGGGGTTCACACTGCAGCTACAGTACCATGCTCTCATATTTAGTAGCTGCGAGTGAGAAATGGTACATCAATACTGCCAGACGCACAGGGCCACAGCGGGCCCTCCAGCACACACATATGATATGTCATATCGGAATGGTGCGTCAGATTCAAAAACCCCAGCCAGGCCCGAAGGTGTCAGGAAATGTGTGAATATGTGTTTGTCTGTGACCGTACGGCTTTTAGCATCCAAAACACCTTGAATACTACAATTCTTGGTGTATATACAGTCATACCTGAATGTAAAAATTTAAACAAATGAATGGTATCATTGTTGACGATTGGTAGCCTCAAATTCAAGCTGTTGGTGTTCATCTTTCTCCAACTTAAGACCGCATTCCCCATAAATCACACTACTTCCGGTCACCAGAAGGATACCATTTGCCACATTTCCACCTACTTGCTGGTGAGAATAAGTTAAGTCTCCAAATTACCTGAAAGGAAGTGACAGTTGTTTGCTTTATAGATAGTTTAAGAGCTCATCAAGGTCCTGCCCTCAGCTCCATCTCAAACATTTTAACCCCCTTTGAGTTTAAGACCAGGCTAAAGACGAACAGTGGCCCAACTTTTCCATTGGATCCTGGAGGCTGTGGTCCTCACAGCGGCTAAACCAGAGCCTCTCTTTTGAAGCGCCTTTTCATAAAGCTGAATGTTTTATGAAGCATAGTTTTTCCCCACCAGTGTCTTTTTTTGTTACCGTTTGGTAAGCGCTTGTGTTTCGAGAAGTGCTACTTAAATAGAGGCTCTAAATATAAAGTCTGTGTGGGTGTGTACCTCTGTCCCAATGTGTTTCCTTGAGTGTTTGCTGTGTCTCTGGCTATAGATGCATTTTTTTTGTGCGTGTGTGTAGCCACCTGCCAGGCTATAAAATCTTCCTGTGCAGCATGAAGTGCCCGGAGCGTCTGCTGTTGTTACCTAAGATCCAACCCTGCCCTCTGACCACATCCCAAGCAGCACACAACAACCCCGCCACCTCCTGCATTCTTTCCATCCCACCGCCATCAAAACGTAGCTACGGGGACACTCTCTCTCTCTCTCTCTCACACATCCGCGGACATCTGCCTCGAAACGATGGTGGCAGGAAAAAGGGGTTTAAGAAATTCTGCCCAAAGGAGGTGGAAGAAATGTGAGCGTAATATCTCTGAGTGGGAGTCATGAATGTGATATTATACTGAACCCAAATGCTGCGATCCCTGCTCAATATTTCAAAAGATGTCTGGCTTTAATGCTGCCCTGTTCAGAGCATTATATCAATGGCTGCGGTGGAAAATGTCAAAAAGTGTCAAACTCTGCCAGCTGCATATCTGTGAGAAAGAAAATTACAAACATACATACGTACATACACACACACACACACACGTGAAGGTGTCACATAGGTAAATGTTCAAGCACAGCACCCTTGGCGAGAGCGACTGTTTTTTGTTGTCATGCGTGTCCGTTGTGATCAGTCATGCTCATGTTGCTGTATTACTTCCTGTGATACTCACTCGCTCTTTCCCTAATGCTTCTTTTTCTCCACTCTCTAAATGCTATCCGTCAGTAGGTGTTGCAGGACTGATAGAGGCTCGTCTGTTGCCTTTCTCATTACAGCGGGGGAGACAAAACCCGGCAAGCGCAGTAACCTTTCATGGAGACAGAGGGAGGGAGGCATCCACACAGAGCCAGCACCTCCGTCTACTTGACATAACCCTATTACCGCTTCCTTAATTTGTCCCGCCGTGACAACTCGCAGCCAAAGAAACGGTTAAGAGAATGAGTGAACAAAAGCTGCATTGCATTATGGGGGGTGGAGGAGGAAAGGGTGGGAGTCGTTGAGGGTGGAAGACAATGGTGAGGCAGAGCTGATGCATCAGCCATATTGGATAATTTCCAAAACGCAACACATTATCCAGAGGTGGGCCCCAATATACTCCACTTAACTGATCGCTCTCTGTCTCGACTCAAAGGGCTCTTCTTTAAAATCTTGTTCATTAGTTAACTTTTTCCTTTCAAAATGTCTTCCTCCGTCTGAGGTGTGCAAGCTTCAGAAGGCAACAGGCTGATAAACTGCGGCTTAATCAAAAGAGTTTGTGAACAGTTTACGCGAGCGCAATTTCAAAACAGCTCAGAAACGGTGATAATGACTTATTCTGTTTGGCCTTGTTTCCCTTGGAGAACGTCTACAGAACTTTTGTTAAATGTAATAATGTTTCCACCCTCATTTAATATTTACAAACACCAAGGTTCTAAAGAAACCTTTAGTGCTTCTTCTTTGTTTCCTAAATCTGCTTGTACAAAATATGATCAAAGCTCCATGCAGACAGCGTTTCAAAAATAACTAAATGACTGGCAAAATGAGTAACAGCTCCAAAATGGCTGATAATAAGAGCCGCTGATGTATGAGCTCAGTGAAAATGCCAGACACTCAGACAAATGTGACACTAAATCCTGTGTTTGGCACATCCTATGTAAACAAAAGTGTTGATAAAAGGAAGCCAAGGGAATCTTCTTTTGTAAGCAAAATGATATGAAATTTTAAAAAAAAAAAATTTAAAAAAAGTTAGCTTCTGACACAACACAACATCGCACACAACTGGTTTTAAATAAGCTCATCAGCATAATCTCAAATGTCCATTGTGATTAACCTAAATACAGCTCCATGTTTTATACAGTATTCTCTATTGTGCAGTATGTGTTTTACTAGCCGTAAACAGTAACTACATTTACTCATGTACTGTCCATACTGCATGTACAATTTTGTTGTAGTCATGCTTTTACGACACTCATTTCTGAGAGAAATATTCTACCTTTCACACCACCCAATCTATCCATATGTCCATTCATGTATTTAAAGGGGACAGTGCGCATTTCATGGGATTTGTTGACAAGAAGAAAGATACTACAATTTCACCGGCCTTATCTACGCACAGCAACAAATCTGTACTTTTGCTTGAGTACAATCTTAAATGCAGAACTTCTCCTCGCAATGGAGTACTTCTACACTGAGGTAATTCTACTTTTGCTTAGGTGGAAGAGGTGAATATAACCCCACCACTGTGTGTGTTTATGGTAGCAGTAACAGCCGCGTGTTTGGAATTTTTATTTTGGGGGAGAAAAGAAAGAATGAGTAATGATAATGGCCTCTATGACTAAACAGACTTCCAGAGATGACTTCCTTTTTTGGTCTTCGGGAATTCTTTTTCTCTCGACTCTAGTGGGCACCGGTTTTGCAAGCACAGTTTTTAATGTAGACGCAGTCTACATAACAGCGTTGTTTAGAGGATATTTGAGAGTTGTTTTTTTTGTTTTTTTTCACGCACCACGTGTGGATGACTCTCGTGGCTCCCTCTCTCTGGCCTCTGATCTGGGCTGCAGCGGTGGCAGCCATGGGTGTAGGTTCAACGCCTGAGCGCGGGAGCTGTCTATGTAGAGAGATTAAAGGGCCTGTATCGATCCACAAGCGCTCATGCATTTTGCATGAGGAAGACATTGTCAAAGAGGCCTCTCAGATTAAAGAAAAAAAAAAAAAAAAACTGGTAGAGGGAGAGTTCTAGAAAATATGCTGAACTCTGTGAAAAATCTTAATGTTGAAGTGTTATGCATGTAAACTCGCTTTTATATATTGGATTGTCCATGAACTCTCATCGACCCAAGATATTACTCGTTTTTCATTTCTCTCCCCCACACGCCGTCTTCTTCTCCTCCACCAGTTTTTGGTGGTTGAGGTTGTAATGCTAAAGTCAGAATCTGAAAAACAACCCCTCCCCCCCTCCCCCGAAAAAGAAAAGAAAAAGAAACACTGCCAGCCAGAGACTGTCTAATGGCGGCAGTGAGTCTGTTGGAGAATTCTCAAGTAGAGTGTGAATTATTTAGGATGTGTGGCTAGTGTGCAGAGCATGAAGCCACCCCGCCCGGCAACCGCCAGGCAGAGTGGCCCAGAGAATTCCGTTTGCAACAGACATTCGCCCGCCTGAGCTCTTTATTTCTTCTCCTCGCCATCACTTTAGTGGAGTTACTGTAGAGACTGAGGTTTAGCTTGCAGCTTACAGACAGAGGAGTAGATTTTAGGCAACATTTGAAAGACTTTGACCTATTTACAGCCCCCGTGATGCAACTGATTATGCATCATCAACATTTCATGCAGGTCATCATGCATGTTTAACGGCACGCCGCTGTACTGTACCAAAGACCCCTTCCCCCCCCCCTCACAGTCTCAGCGCCCCTCAGAGCCTCCTTATCCTGCAAGCACATGTCAATCTCACCTGAACGACCCCGATAACGAGACAAAAGCAATCAATCTCTGATATTGGCCGGGTGGGAGAGTCGGGGATAACACAGATGCTATCAGTGAACGCCAACAAAAACTGAGATTTTCTGCGTGAGGATGATTAGAAACACGGCGGCTGCTGTGACACGCTGATCTGCGGCGGTTAAACAGCTGTCATCGCTGGCAAATGATGACGCCGAACGCCGATAGAGGAGATGGGATCTAGGTGCGTGTGTGTGGATCAGAGGGGCTGTGTTGATGCAAAACACCACACCGCAATGCTTTGCCACACGCACACGCACACACACACACCAGTCAATGAAAAACACAGACATACTGTATATGTGCACATATCAACCTATACTGTAGCAGTGGAGTAATAAACTAGAGTATTCAAGCTTTTGTATAAACTGAGATTTTGGTGGATACTTTTCATCTTCAGGCAAAAAAACTATAAAAATATACTTGATATACATGAATCAAAGTTAAAAAACCTTTAATTTACGGTTAAGTGAAAAGTCCAAAGACGTGAAATTGATTGACGGCTGTTGATCCGGGGGTGTTAGTGAAAAAAAATCACTCCAACAATCCATTACAAGAGCCAGGATCAAAATCTGGAACCCTTTTGTTTAACAGGCTACCTATTTACATAAATGAGCCATTCTACTCTGTACTAGTTTCTAAGAGTATCACCATTTGAGGGCGCCCAGATAGCTCAGTTGGTAGAGTGGGCGCCCATATATAGAGGTTTACTCCTCGACGTAGCGGGCCCGGGGTTCGTCCTGTCATAAATAAAAATGCCCCCCAAAAAAAAAAAAGAAAATAGCACCATTTGTGCACACAATATTACTCACATTCTCACTGCATTCACCTGTAACAACAGATTGTACAATAGTGGAAGAAGGGACAACATACAGAACAAAAGGAAAAACACAATAACCCAGTATTGCATTGTAACCCAGTAACAATGCAGAGAAAGAATAAAAACAAGACTAATGTCCATGTGTCTGGTGTCCTGGTGCATGCTGGGAGGTTTCTCTACACACCTACCCCAGCACGAAACAATATAAACTTTACAAACTCAAATGGTATGGAACAATAGAAGATTGTTTGGTGTAAAGAAAACTTTGGTCAAACTCCATAATAAAATGTTTTAGACTATAAAGATTTTAAAAAATATACATGTTTTTAGTGTATATGAGAAAAATCTGCAAATCCTCACATTAATGAAGCTGGAACCAGAGATTAGTTGGTGTTTTTGCTTAAAAGTCCCAAATTGTAACGATTTCCAGCACAGCCCACAAACAGAAACAGTGCCTTTAACACTAGAACGGCTATGACAGTCATTTTGACCGTTTTGAAATTTATATGTGTAATAACTTTGCTGAATAAAAATTTTATATACATTACACAAAAGGCAAAGAAAATACAATCACTTTTACCTATTTCGGCCATACACGGTCATATTGACCGCTCGGATTTTCGCAGTATTGTTTTTAATCTTTTGCGCGGTTGAAGATGTATCTTGGTTGCTTAGTAACTACCATAGTCTCTGTCAGAGAAACGTAACTAGTGGTCTCAAGTAACAAGCGTGGGCATCACCGATGGGCCGAAGGCAAAGCCAGAGTCTGTAACATAGGCTACTACGGCGTGGATGGACTCAGTTCTGAATCAGAAGGCAAACACAGGGTGCTCGCTCTGTGAAAGGTGCGGTACACGTAGATGGCCGGTGGCTGTTTACATGTTAATATAACTTTATACATCTTCGAACTGGCTGGAATCATTGCACACATCCTCTCCAAGAAGTGCACCAGCAGTAAAATTGTCCGGAGGAAGTTCATGCAGCAACTGGCAGCAGACGCCAAAACAGAGGCAGTGCCAGGTTAGGTTATTGCTAAATGTTCAAATAAGATACTTTTAATTGTTATTTGGCTGTTATGAGTTAAGTTATGAGTTAAGTTTAATGAATTTCCATGAATGTATGAAATAATTATGGTTTACTATGCCATGATATGAATTATTGAAACACATTAATACTCAAATGTATAATTAAACTCGCTAAAATGTACATTTCGGTGTTATTACGTTTTTCTAAAGATATCCTAACACAATACATAATAAAATATCGCAATTAGGTATTTATCATGAGAGAGAATAGAGTTTGGAATCTGGCGGTCAAAATGACCGCTCACGGCAGTTCTAGTAGTTATGGAATTCCGGCACTTCTAGTGTTAAAAGAGCCGTCAGGACTTCTGGATGGCTGTGATGTCACAACTATAATATAAATATAGGTAGAAAGTGATGCTAAATTGCAGCTACAGTCATTCCCCGGCTGCAATGGCGGAGTAGAGACTCCAAGAGTACATATGCAGAAGACCTGGAAACGCTGGCCAATCAGAACAGACTGGGCTTTTTCAGGGAGCTTAAAGAGACAGGTGCTAAAACGGAGCATTTCAGACAGACAGTATGAGAAAAAAAAAGTGTTTTTTGAACATTAAAGCATACAAACATGTATGAAACTGAAATGATATGGGACCTTTAATAAATGACAAACAATTATGCAATTATCAGAATTTCTGTTGATTAATATCCCGTGCGTCGATTGCTTGTTTCAGCAGTAATCCAAAATATGGTAAAAGAAATAATAAAATAGTACCTATAACAGCCACAAACACGCACACACATGCACAGCAGCACTCTCACTGTATAATTTCCCAACATCAAAAATCAAAGCATTTAAGTAGATTGTACACAAGCACGTCTTGGAAGCTTGATCTTACTAATCTACAAATGGCTTCTTGTTATTAAACTGCTAATTCAGAGGATTAAAGGATCCATGAAAACACAATCCCCTTTACTTCCTTTCCAGGGTATGCTGAAGGTGGCTTAAATATTAATTAAGCACACACACGCATATCCGCCCATATGCACACACATGCGGCAGAGTATATAGAGTACTAGCTTTAGCTCAGAACTTAGTACAGTATGTATATCCGGGACTTTTCTCAGTTTTTGTCTCATTTTGTCAAGCAGTGCCTTTGTTTCTCTCAGTCACAAACACGCATCCAGAAAGCGTCACACACAAGAGCCCATATTCATATCGCAGACAAGCATATCTTACTGATTAATTCCTTTCATTCTTTTTTTAGGATGCTCAGCGCTGTCATCTCCCTACTTCTCTTCTTTCACACGACTCAAAAATCCTCATTTGACTTTTTTTTTTTGCCAAAATGGCACAGGATGAGGAACTAAACTCAGGTTGCAGTACAGTGCTCTGTGTGAGGAGATTTCACAGGCTTACGCAGCCAAACTCAGAGTAAGAAAACACCTGTATGTTCTGGGCAGCGTGTGATTTACTTTGTGGCTTGTTCCGGTTGTATTTTCTGCTTGTTAAAAAATTTTCCATTCAGAATACAGCTCATTGTGAATTCATGAAAGCGTGTTATGTGGATAATCTAAAGTGTAGCCACAAGATTTGTATTTTCTTTTCATCTGAAAACCCAATATTTCCATTTTGGGAAGAAATAACAATCTGAATCATTTTTATTGTACTTTATCTCTAACATAAAAAAAAGGACTCGGGCTGAAAAAAAAAATTGCTCATTTTGTCAGCCAAGGGCATGCCAGCTCCTTTAAAAAGTGCTGTAAATTTTTCTAGTTTCTTTTTTCTTCTGATTAATTTCTTGTTTCCACATTTTTCAAACAGCAGAGATCTCATTCTGTGATTGAATCAGTTATATATAGCACATTATACATTATATATAGTACATTAAGACTGACACTAATAATACATTTTGACATGCTTGCCGTGCTGAAGCTGCACAAACTGCTGATAACGTGGATTTACAAGGTGTATCACTGCGCCCCACATTAAATGAAAAGTTAAATTATGAACCAATCTATTTCTGATTTTAACAACATCCTCCAACGACACATTATTTTAAGTGTTCCTGTAAAAAAAAAGCCATTATGAATATAAAGCACCGCAAATTATTGTAATATCTTGATGAAAAGGAAAAGTTCATCTTGTCCAGTCCCTCCCGGTCTTTAAAAAGAGACAGTAAATTGACATCAAGTGTCAAGCGTGTAAAAGTCAAAGAGTCAAATCTGCACCATAAGCCAGAGAGAGAATGTACCGGGGCCAGCATGAAAAACTACTCACAGCGGATCACATTACCTGCCTTTTTCACTGAAATAAGCAGTGTAATTTATCCTGACCTTTTTAGATTACTATGAATGTGCTGTCTGTGTAATTTTAACTGAAGGCCTCAGCAGCTTTGCTGGTCTGGAAACACTGGCTATGAAACCTGAGGAGGCGGCCGCTGATGGGGATCAGTGGGCTGATGCCACCAATACAGCAATGATACAATAGCAAACAAATACGGAGGGACTGCCTGACATTCACAGCCTACTGTATTAGCACACATCCAGGCAAATCGCTTTATTTCATCATCATCATCATCATCAGACTGTATTCTTGCCGAGACCGATTCCTCACCACTGACGACTAATAACAAAAGGTAGAAGCCTGTTTTAGCTGTGACAAGTGTTTCAGGATTAGAATTTCATTCCTAATGGGTTCTCTGGTAGCGGTTTAATTCACTACCTATGCGATATCAATTCCATTATAATCTCATTAAGCTATTGCACACTGAGGTGATTTTCGAATGAATGTGAAACAGCCAACCGTACGCTCCCCTCTAATTGAGCAATACTTTTTATTCATTTATATTAGCCATTATTAAATTAATGAACTTAATGGACTTATTTTCTAAATTGCAAAGACCCCTGGCTACATGTTTTTAATTCCATTAGCAGACATATTGAAAGAAAGAAGAAAAAAAAAAAGAGAAAAAGAAAAGAGATACACAGAGGTGTGTGGGCAATTAGCCTACTGCTGCGTCAGATCATCAGTGGCACAGTTTCCCTTCTCTCACCAGCGGGAGTTTGTCCATCTTGTCCTGGATCTCTGGTGACAGCACTCACCTTCACACAAATGTTTTCTACTCGGATATTTCTTTGAAACACGCACTTCTTGTATATACTGCTCCACTCCGCCTCAGATCTGACACCGTTTTAACCTCTAACCTGGCGCCCCTTTGATATTAAGACGTACATGCCATGACAACATATTTGAATATTGTATTGTAAGCCAAACTAAACATAAACCTGAATAATATATGAAATAGATTTTCTGAAATGAGATCTTTTCAGTAACCAGAGGCCGCCGCACAAAATTGCCCAGAAGATGAAAGCGATGGATCTGCATAACTGAACGGGCCGATCGATACGTCTCAAACTAAAATGGCAAGTCTTGATAAGGTTATTGAATTTTTCTTTTTAATTAAAAACCATACGACTGCGCTCTCTGTCAAATGCCATGCCGTCGCTGATGATGAGAAGCGGACAAAGTGTTGTCCTTGTTTATATATGTTCATCGCTATGTAAAAAAGAAAAACCGCAGGCGGGAGTGTCGGCACGTCATCAATCAGCGCAACAGAGACGTTTATTTTCTGTTTGTCTCTGCTGTGTCCCGGGATTAAGCTGTCACGGAAGCTCTCAAACCACAAACGATGACATTCATATAGATATTAATTCTCTTTACATGTCATGCGTGAGCTCTAAAACTATCAGCATATAATTTTTTATGCTCGTGCAACATCATTTTCTATTTAATGCTTACACCAAAGCAAAACAGCTGCCATGCTTTTATTTATATTTTCCCTCAGAAAATGATGCAACAACAGAGGCAACACTAATGCATCCATATGCCCATGGATTATGTAACACGCAAGACATTGCATCCTTTTTGTTTAAAGTTAACGTCCAAAAGTGGCACACTCTCTCCCCATATTCTAGTCATGAAAATGCATAATTTAAAGGAGCTGAGACCGCGCTGTTCCTCGGCGGTGCAGAGCAAGCGCTGCATCGTATCAGTGTGAACATCAGTGGATAGAAAACGCTGCTCCCCGGAGAGAGTGCCATTACATTCAATCGTCAACCGCTGGATAAAACTCATTTCACTCTGCAGTGTCTGAATGGCTCTATACGTTCTGCAGAGGCCACGATGTGATAGCACAGCATGTCAGAGCCACACTAAAGGGATTTTAAAGCAGGTTAGAGCGCAGCACAAAAGCCAGCCGCACAAAGCCACAGAGCGCTGGGGCAGAACGGCGGAGGCACTGCCGGCACAGCTGACCGTCCTCGCGCAGCCTGAAGGACCCCGGGTAAACAAACAGCGCAGAGTCGCCGCTTGTTGGGAGGTCCAAGCCAGGTGGTTGACAACAAGATAATGTTGGCCTCTATTTTTAGATGAATGAAAGCGTCTGTGGGTGAACTGAGTTTTAAATATTCATTCCATGTCTCTATTTAGCACTATCTCCATGCACCTGAACCAAAGAAGAAAGAGAACGGTTTCCGATCAAGATCCATTGAGATTTGTTGAACACTATTAACACGTTTGCTTGGTTTTCACTCCCTTTATTTACAGGCTTATGGCACAGTCACCGCATAGCTTAGCCAGGCATGTCAAATATTATTATCAGGGTAAGTTGGGCTATTTAGAAGTGCTGACATTTGGCAAAGTGAGCGGTCTTCTACATGTTTAACTGAATATTTCTGTTTCTAGTTGAAGCTTAAACAGGAGCTTTGTCCAGCTCACACCGGGCATGGAAACAGACACCAGTAGCTACAAACTGCATACTGCAGGTTATATAATGGTCATGAAAACTATATGAGAAAAAAAACACACCACCGCACCCAACAAACACCCTCAACATCACACTGACAGGAGCGTGCACGCATGCGTAAATGAAACACACACACACACACACACACACACACACACACACACACACACACACACACACACACACACACACACACACACACACACACACACACACACACACACACACACACACACACACACACACACACACACACACACACACACACACACACACACACACACACACACACAATGACACCGAGAGAGAGGCCATGCCTGACACAAGGTGAGATGAAGTAGCGTTTCTCATCATCCGCTGCCTGGCTGTGTCTGACCTGGAGGATAGAGGTAGGCCCGGGGCATGGCCTCAGGACCTGGGCTACCGTAGTGAAAAAGAGCCTCCGCCGAGACTTATAAAGTCCCAGCCACAATTTACTGGGTAGGCTCAAATTGTGGTGTCCAGTGGCCACAGTGCGGCCCTGCTGTCAGCGCCACTCTTATTTGCTTCATTCCCTTTGACACTGCCTCTCGATTAGGGTCATAAATTCCATGAAATCGGTCAATAACCTATAACACTAATGTCACTCTCCTGCCATTAATTTTACAGGCTGTGTGCCACACTGTTTCTTAACCCCTTTTTATGTGACGGGAGGGGGGCGGAGAGAGGAGGGTTTACACTCCCACGGATTGATTGAGAAGAGTATATAACAAGCTTTGAATGAACCCTTTGCAACCGTAAAGATAAACACATTTATGTAAAACCGCAGGTGGGAGGGTGGATGTGACTGGGACTGTACGTGGTTGGATGACTGTTGCTGCACACCTAACTACACCTGGAGGATTCTCACATTAAACTCTACGGCTCATTTAAATGAAGAGTTCAACTTTTAAAATACTGGAATCAGCAAATCAAACCCACACCGTGTGTAACTTTTTGAATTGTACTGCAGAATGTATGCCCTCCCCGCAAATTACCGAAACAATAAATAAAAGCAGATGACATGGCATCTGTGTTCTCAATGAGCTACAACCTATATATATATATATATATATATATATATATATATATATATATATATATATATATATATATATATATAAACCCTGTTTTGTTTTATTTGTGTATCATGAAACATGTGTGTCACTAATATTGAGACTAACTTCCCTGCATACAGCTCACTAATATATGCTAATATGTGTAAATGTGGATGTTTGTATGGGGATATGAGCTGCACAGGGACATACGGTTACAGAATTTGTATATAAAATTGAAGGGAGTGATCCAACGAGATTGTCAGTGAACTCTGAGGACACTTCTCTTACCAGAGGTAGCCAGTTGATACACCTGTTGGCAAGGATTCACCCTCATTGGTGAAAGGTTAAAAAGACTGAAGCTAAAAAAAAACTGAAAAGCATATTTATAAAGCATAAAAGCACATTCCAGGGTGTGTAAACTCATTTGTACTTGCACTACAAGACGTAGACATTGGTTACACGCACCGAGGCTCTCTTTTGGTTTTCTTCCTCTACCTTTATATGATTTTAACTTACTCCATAAAGCGTAACATCTCAAAAACAGTTTGTCAGAGACATTTCATAACAAGCACAACACCTACTGCCGGGCAATTTTTGTTTCGGAATTTTAAAGAGTGCGACTTGAGGATTCTATTTGAATAACTGAGTATAAAATAGTGGAAGAGCACACAAATTACATTTGTTGCTGTGAGAGAGAAAGCGAGAGAGGGCAGAAGTGGTTTTCTTATCATGCGTGGCAGGTTGCCAGTGGATATGTTGCTGCTGTTCTCACAGGGGTTTCTCCTCCAATCTTTTCCGTATGTGAGAGCTGACACTTCAGGGCATATCTAATGGCACAGGCGTGTTAGTGATGCACACGCCTTCTGCTGAAACACTGCTGACGAGGATGAAGGACTGCCATGAGAGACTTCTGGAGTTACTGGCAGCGCAACAGGCCGACTGCAAAAAGTTAAAGAAATAAATGAATCAGACTGCAAAAAATATAATTACTGCATATTGGCATTTGGCAGTGGAAGAGCTCACTTAAACAGATATTTCTCTTGAAGTACGTTTTGAACCAAAAGAGGAGAGGAAACGGGACATTTTTAGGCCACTGCGTCTAAATCCTGCTCCTCCAGAGCTTAAATGACACATGCTGTGATCCTTACTTGTTGTCCTTGTGTCAAGGCTCAAATGAAGTCTGTCTATTTTTTAGGTTTGAGATGTCATGAAATTTTGGGCAAAATCTTTCAACCTTTGCTCCGGTTTGTTTTTGGATCATCAGTTGTTGGAGAAGCCATCATTTCAATATTTAATTCTCCAAGTCAGAAGTCACAAGATGTAAAATGTCTGCTTCGCTTAAGTCCAAAACATTACTCTGCGTAATCGCACATCCCTCTACAATACGTGTGATTCCACTCATCCGGGTTTGTTCACTCAGTCACAAGTGAAAAGCAGACAATATCTTCTGGTGTTTTGGCAAGTTGGCGTGTGTTGGCAACCTTCCATCCTACTACTCCACCAGCTCCTCATTGTTTTGCTGTTCAAGCTGCACTCCTTTACTCCCTCAGAGAGAGAGAGAGAGAGAGAGAGAGAGAGCCCTTTTAACAATGCCGCCGCCGTTAATCATTAAATCAGATTTTTTATTTTTGCCTCCTCTGGAATGGCTGGAGTTGAATTGACACGGAGCGAGGCAAAATGGCCGCTCGTAGTAGCAGCTCACAAGCCCCTGGACAACCTGAGGCATGGCCATCCAATCCCACATCATTAAGGCTAGAGTCCTTTATTGTGTTGGAGGCATTAAATGGTGCGCTGGCTATAGCCCTGAAGTCACACTCCACTAGGAGAAAACAGCAGAAAAATAACGGCACAGCTGGATAATGACTTTTCCCTGGGAGGCTGACCATGTGTACAAAAGCGCTAATGATAGCAGGTGCAATAAGCGAGCGCAAGGCTTTTACTGCGTCCGGATCTATTTTCCTCTGCTAAACTCGCCAGTGATTTCCCCGGTGTAGGGGTCTTTCTGTAGTTTAAGAACACCACCCCCCACCACCCCTTTCCTCCCTCTCCATTCTCTCTCTCTCTTCCTGTATCTAATCTCTTCATCAGCTGTGCGGCTAATATCAAAGAGGACTGCGGTGTGAAAATCCTGCAAGTAAAACCTGCTGTCAGAGTCTAATCACAATTAGCTGGGCTCTAGACCCATTAGCCCCAAGGGGAAGAGACCAAAAGCTGACAGAATTATTGTTAAAGCTGCTGATTGCTAATGATCCCACAGAGCACGAAAGGGTGGGGCAGGGGTTTAAAAAAAAAAAAAAAAAAAAAAGGGGGGAAAACACAATTCTACTACCCTAATTTTTCTTTGGGGATTGATTTGTCTAGGTTGTCAGAATTACTCTGTTCAGAATTTACGATTTATAATTTGCTTGAATCTCAATGGTATTAGTGGTTAAACAGATAACACGTTTCCTGGATGTACTGACTCCAGTGCTTCCTGAGCCTGGCTTTGTAGCAGAGCTGATGTAACAGCTCTGCTACAAAGGAATGTGTGCCTTCCAGAATATAAAACATTAAGCTGGAAATTAATGACTGATTGCAACAGCCGTTACTGAAACTTACTGAAAAGGAGAGCAACAACTCGCATAAACATAACAACGGCACGTGACTACCCAACAGTGAATCACCTGCAGTATAAGCCTTTTAAAGAAGCGCCTCACATTTGATGTTAAGCCCCCAAACTGTTCTGGCTGTCGAAGGACTTGCCGGGAGATAGAAATGTCTAAAGTTATTACAGCAGTCAGGTAAAGTGTGTGGCAACGCGGCCCTGTAATGGGGGTGGAGAGCCGGCCAGCAGCAGCTAATGAAGGCGTCTCGGGGAGTACTAAAGAGTCTACGTGACACTACTCCTGATTCGCCCGTCTGAGGACACAGATCAATTAATACATTAACAAACGATTGCAAGCACTTCATCTTGCAATATGAAACCGGCGGCCTGGACTTGCTGCCCTCCCGCCCAGAATGGCTGATCAGCTCTGCCTCCATACACAGTCCACCATGAATTTCAACAGCCTCTGTCGGTTAAGCTGCAAACTCCTCTGTGTGGGTTTGTGACGAGACCATATGCGTGCATTGTAACCACAACACATGCTCTATATGTATGCACTGTGTGCAATATGGGAAGATGCTTCAGGCTATTCTTCATCTTCTAAGAAAATCTAACCTACTGATACAATCTGCAATATAATGCACCATATATGACCAAATCGCAACAGCTTTCATTGAACGTCTGCCAAAAGGGAATTCACTTTTACTAATGACCACAGCTCGAAAGCCTCAAACGGCTCCTTCCACATTTATAAACTGCTGCTTGCGGACGTCTGATTTTTTTTCTCCTTTACAGATAAAAACAAAGCATTAATGCAGGCCAAACACACCATGGGAGCAGCCTGCGGCACACTTCGCTGCGTTGGTTGGGGAAGTCTAACGTAAACCATTGCTCCTCGCCATGCCATATATATCCAGTCTCCCCATTACCACCATCTCTACTCGACAGCAAGGGCCCTGCACTGCTAAATTATTCATCACACTGAGGGGAGGACAGAAGCATGCATGGTTTCTCCACTCCATGCCTCTTCCCTTTTTCTCTCTGCCTCTAATGCAAAGGAACAGCCGGGGTAGAGAGAATGATATACAGGCCCTCTCTCCTTCACTGTGTGGCCATCGCGGGAGACGTCGCCTCCACTTCCTCCAATTACCATGGGGTTGGGGTTGGGTTTTGGGTTGCGTGCTGCAGACGGTTGCTGGCTTACCTGCCATGCATACTGTATGGGAGAAAAGGGTGGGTGGCACCCAGGGGCCCCATGCATAACCTGGGACGTCTTTGTATACACATTCATCTATATCAGTGGGCAACAGGGAAATGTAAGCCAAAGGTAATTGCCCTGGATAAGAACATCTGCTTGGTGAATAAATATTCTAATGAGGTGAGCTCGCAAGTTCCCCAGACTGATGCACGGCTGACAGGCCTCCGGAGGGACCGCAGGTAATGCTCACCACCTGCAGCTTCCTCTCGCAGCTAAACGCTGGCCGACTAACGGTACGTGTCCACAGTGAGCGTCACTGCCATGCTACCCATTCATTGTCTATGTGAGCGCCCGCACGATGCATTCTGGTTTAGTCACACGAGTTTCGAGAGATGGTGCGTTGAATTGCCCACTCCTCATTTGCATAGAGTTGATGTCCAGCACACCTCTCGAAACTCCTTAACTGACTGTCGGTCTAAAATGAAGACAGATTCAGCAATTGCATATTTGCTTATTTATTTGTCTAAAATGTTTTCAGAAACACATTTCCGATAACTATTTTCGTGAATTGGAATTGAAAGTTTTGAAACGAGCTGCCATGTTGAATCGGTGACCACGAGAGTGCGACCAATTTGGTCCCAAATGCGACCAAAATTTGTAAGGGTGCGACTAAGATTTTTCCTAGGTCGCACCGGTGCACCTAACGTCCTCGCATCCGCTGCCTCTCCACTAACGAAGCGATGTCGTTTATATCGATATGGTTTAATGTTGCGTTCCATGACCCGTTCCTTCTGGAAAGCCGTGCCTGTGTTTGGATCTCTCCTCCGCGCAGCCCCGCCCCCATTCACTCACACACCGGCCGGCTCACCTGCAACATGGAGAGACACAGCGCCGCTGGTCCAAACTCCCGACATTTGTCTACAGTTTTAATTGTTATTAACACAGCTGTATATTGTTAAGTATGAGAGGGAAACCTGTATTGGTACCAGTGTTTCCGCTGGTAACTCTCTGTTACTGCGGCCGCCACGGCGAAAAACACATTAGAAGTTATTAAATGCAACTAACTTCAGTTCGTTGAGTAATAGCGTTTGAGACGGAGCCTGCTGGATCATAGTTCATAAAAATGCAGCGCAGTGACGATACAGACATTTCACACAAGACTGGTGTAACGCCGCTAATGAGTCAGCCGTCACTCTCTGAGTAGCGTAGCATATGTTTCAGTCCATCGCACTCCCTCGGTCTTTTTTTTTTTTTTCTAAAGATTTCGGCCTTTATTTTGATAGGAAAGCTGAAGCCATGAAAGGGGGGGGGGATGACATGTAGGAAAGGGCCGCAGGTCGGAGTCAAACCTCTATATTTACCAACTGAGCTATCCGGGCGTCCTCTTTCTCTGTTATTGTTGTTGAAAGCTTATGAAGGAGCTTTCTCAGAGATATATATATATTTTTTTTTTTCTTTTTTATATATAGGCTATCCTAGGCTATTTATTTTAGATAACTTTCATTTACATGTGTTGCAGCTGTATATTTTCAAACTGGTAAAGGAAACCCTGTCTTTGCATTTTATTTTAATCACAATCTGTTTTATTAAAAGAGCTTGTGAAAAGTGGCTTTGACTTAAAACTGAACATTTAGCCCACTTTGTAAAAAAATACAGAGCTATATATTGTGTATTGCCATTCAGCGTTATGGCGATGCGAGGAAAAATTTGGGTGCACCTAAATTTTGTGCTGGTGCACCTAAATAAAAAAGTTAGGCGCACCAGTGCAACCAAGGCAAAAAGTTAGTGTGGAGCCCTGCAATGCTATACTCAAGCAGCTTCACTTTTCATGTCATCCAGCAAAAGTTCTGCTCCTGAATAGATGTTGGTCTGAGAGGGAGGTGAGAAGACGGCCATTATTCTATTACTCTACTTCCTGCAGTGAAACTGGAACTATAATATTTTTTTAAATTGTCTTACTCCTGCCCATTCTCACTTGCTATTTCTTTGCTTAGCAGACAAAAACGTATGTCAACACTTCTGTTATTACACATGTCACAAACAGACATTCATTTCCACTGTCTATTAATCTGTTGTCGGATTCATTTTTAGTTTAATCAATACATTGTTTTTGTCTAAATGTCAAAAAATTGGGAAAAGGGTCCAACACAATTTCCTAGAACCCACTGAGTTGCTTTCAAATTGCTTTTTTTCTTAGTTTGTTAATAACTTTATTGTCCACATTGTGGAAAATTGGCTTTGGCTTTGTCAGACAGCGTTAACATTTGACAACACAACTGATTTGGACAAACAGCTCTGGTCACACCGACAGTTCAAAACCTAAACACGTTACATCTACAGTGATATAAAATAGACAAAAGCAGCGAATCTTTGGCAGCACATTTTTTGGCATTTTGTCTTGATAAATGAGGATTTATCTATACATTATATTTCATATCAAAGTTTGCCAAAACTAAATCTCATCCTCGGAATTCAAACCTGACCTGTGTGATGTCACATTTTAGGGCAGCATTTTACAATCTTTTTCATGGTCTGTTAATGTGACCATTAACTTCCTGATTATTTCTTCAATCTTTTAGGCAACAGAATGTCTGAGTATTGTGAAAAAGGCCCATCACAATTTCCCAGCCCAAGGCAAAATCTTCAAATTGGTTGTTATGTCTAAAAAACAAAGACATAAAATGTTCAATGATATAAAACTGAGAAAACAATCTGCAACTCCTCACATTTCAGAAGCCGGGGACAGTAAACGTTAAAAACTCTTGCTTTATAAATGATTTAGACAGGTAATTAATCCCTTACCTAAATTAATGTCTGTTGACATTCCATTGATCGTCATATCAAATCAGCACTATGTATTTTTTCTTTTCAGATTGAGGTTAAAAACTGGATAATAACAATAATAATAATAACAATAACTCCCATGCATTTGTCTTTTTTTTTTACATCCTATCTGTAGCTAACCTGGTTAAAAAAATATATACTGTATTTACTACCTTTTCTTTTTAGAGCAAAACATTCCCATCAACACTGGACATTTGGCTTCAATGGTCATTCAGAAATGTATCCTGATACAAATGTCCGACTTGTATTTAGCCCAACATTAATGGAAACGACTCACAAACACACACACACACACACACGAACACACACACACACACGAACACACACACACACACACACACACACACACACACACACACACACACACACACGAAAGCGTGCAGTAGATGCATTAGCTCCTTCACTGATCTGATGATAGAAACAGCCCAATACAACACGAGTATGAGGCCCACTGTGACACCGATGAGCCTGCAGGGCTGTAAACAGTCAGCAACACTGCTTCACTCTATTCAGCCTAAATCTATCAGTGTGTGGTCATCGCTGCCGACAGAGTGCAGGGAGAATTAGTAAAGAAAAAAAAGGGTGGGCTGCTTCCTCTTAGCACCGCTTCAAACAGGCCATGAAGACTCTCTCAATAACCATCAATACCCAGGAGGCATCACAAGAGCATCAGGGAGGCCTGCGTTGGAGTGAGGCCCTCTAAAACAACACTGCACGCTGTATTATTTTCTTTTAGTTGTGATATCATTTGGAAATCATTCACCTTCCTGTCATGTCCACTCGGAAACAAAAAACACTTTTTCTCGTGGTTCAAATGTGAGCTCGTTTATCCACTTAGAGTAACTTTGGCCCCAAAACATCCTCCTCTCTCTCTCTCTCTCTCTCTCTCTAGAAATCTGAGCTCTGAATCAATAACACTGTGCTGCTTCATTCATAGCATGCTGAACATGCTTTTGTTATTCAAGTTGTGCTCTCATTTACAAGTATAAAAAAGTGGTTCTAGTATTAAGTCATTTTATAAAAATTAAGTCTTGCATGTAAAATAACTTTTCTGCACCCCCCAAAAAAAAAAAGATGCTCTCTCTCCAGAAATCTGAACTCACGATCAATAGCTACACACAGTCTGCAAAGATGCAGCCGAAACTGTTTACAGTGGCAAAGCTGGAAAGATGTGGTGCATTGGAACATAATTCTATTTATTTTGAATTTCTGTGAAGGTAGAAAATAAAAGTTAGCAAAAAAGTGGAGGATTAAAATGATCTGTAACGTGCATTAGTAAATAAATAAATGTAGTGTGCAGTGTGAATGCTGAAGCAGCGAGCACTGGGCGGGTATTGTTGTGGCGAGAATACAAACCACTGAGGAGACAAAACCAATCTGACTAATCACACATGATCTCAAACAGAATTAATCATCAGCTCTGGT
Organism: Perca flavescens; assembly: GCF_004354835.1. Classification (NCBI taxonomy): domain Eukaryota; kingdom Metazoa; phylum Chordata; class Actinopteri; order Perciformes; family Percidae; genus Perca; species Perca flavescens. The sequence goes on along the minus strand of NC_041345.1, from coordinate 22,563,699 downwards.
TAACTATCTGTAATCATCCTCATTCTGAGCTTAATGCTGCTTCATTTATAAAAAGGCAAAAATGGGAGCAATTCTGGCTGACTTAAATGTATTGGCGACGAAGACGACAACAACAACAACACAAAACGCGGTTGAAACACAGCACAGACGACGATATCGCAACGTGTCCCCAGAAGACCCTGAGCAGTTCGTTCCAAGACGCTAGTGTTAAATGAGCGAGATATAGTTTCAAATGGCAGACATGCTACATGCTGGGTAGTTTGACTGTCAGCGAGAGTTGAATAGCAACTAAGTGTGGGTAATAATCACACCCCAACATCCTCTCTCATTTAAAGGCTGAATAAATCTGATGCGTACACACAGGCCTATATTGCATCTGGCTGCAGCATCCAGCATCAATAAAACACATGGAAGTGAAAAACCATCAGCTCTGTTCATGCATGTGGGACGCATAACCCCCCCCCCCCCCCCCCCACACACACAGTATATACTGTAGGGGCTGAAACACTTATGCCACACACATCCTACACACCAACTCTCTTTCCGATGCCGGAGCACTGTGAGCGCAAACAACATCCTCACTTTTGTGGTCCGGTACTCACCCAAAAGTACATCATCATGGTAGAAGCGGGACAGGTGTGGGCAGGCGGGCGGAGGATAGAGCGGGCCGAGCACCGGGACCAGTCCAACCACTGTGGGAGTCAAGAGGAGTCCGAGCGTTTGGACAGAGCTTTTTTTTTTTTTTTTTTTTTATTAACACTGGTCCCTGTTCCACTGAGGCAGCCCTTCCTCCCAACTGTTCAGTAGGGATTGACTTGAGGTTTTTCCCTTCCCTTCTTCTTCTTCCTCTTCTTTCTCTACAAGCAGCTTGTTCTTCACTTATTTCTTAAAAGCCCCCTTCTTTCTCTTCTTCTTCCTTCCAGCACAAGAAAGAGGGGGGGAAAGCAGACGAGAGAAAAGGAAAGAGAGCTGGGGAGGTGTTGTAACCTCTTTTTTCTTTTGACACTCTTCCACTCCACTTGCCTCTCCACACCACTCACTTCGAGACTCTTCCTCTGTCTCTCTGCTCTCTCTCTCTCACTCTCTCTCACACACTCTCTCTCTCTCCCCCCTGTGCCGTCTCTTATTGGTGAATGTGAAATCAGTCGGTACGGCGCCGAGGCTCAACTAGAGCAGCAGCAGCCTGCACTTGACAGCTGCCTCCAGCGTTCCTCCACCGGAGCCGTGTTGCTCTGCATAGAGGAGTGCGCCGAACAAACCGGATCATGCAGACGGTACTGTAAAATTCAGCGTCCCGGGGAGGGGGGCGGTGGGGTGGTGGCGGGAGGAGGAAGAAAGGGGGGAGCCAGGAAGCCGGGAGTCACAGTGGAGAGCTATGCGGGTGGGGGGGGGGGGGTGATGATGATGCTGGTGATAGAGGAGGAGTAACATATTGCTCCTCTTTCTTCTTTTCACTGTCTGTGACTGAGATGTTGCACTGAAGTTGTGGCAGTTTTAGTTCATTGAAGAGAAGAAGAAGGAAAAGAAGACAATACTGAAGGAAAGAAAACTGGGGGATCTCAGAGAAAACCTTAAAGTATGCCACAGGCAATCGGGAGGCACAGCCTATTTTCGACTTGTTTTCTGCTTTCAGCTGCTGAGCTTCCCTGTCTTTATGTGTGCGTCGGTGCATTTTCTTTTCTTTATTTCTATTTTTTTTATTTTTTAACCAGTGCAAGCAACCAAACTTATGGGTTGGTGACCAGGAGTGTGTTTGGTCAAAATATGTTTTGTGGCAGATCAGAGGCCAGATGAAGTTGGTGTGATGAAGTTGGCGTGAACCACCTTTGTGTGCCAAGCTATATTACATTACATGCTTTACTGTGTTTTCCATCTGGCGGCTGTAAAGGGGGAGGGGAAAACAGGAGGGAGGGGGTGGGGTTGGGGGGCATGGCTATCTTCTTGACTGTAACAATGAGCCTGCCTCAGCAATTTTCAAAACATATCATCAATACACGACTGGGAGCTCACGCTTTTAAATATTAACCCTGTGGCAACCGGGGCAGGCTGCGGAGAGCTCGAGTGGTTTTGCGGAATCCTCCAGTGCTGGATCATCCAATAAAAGACGTCCTGGGGGATGAGCTAATTTGCTGTAGGATCCTAAAGAACATTTGCCAGCTATAGAGAACATTGCCGTAATGAAGGGAGCAGATATTTTCAGGTTATGTTACCCATCAGTAATTGCCACATAAGGAGGCTGAGTTAAATTTGCAGCTGGCTTTGAGCGAGTTGATACACAAGGGGCCTCATTCATATGGCCTAACTGTCATCTTGAATTTATCACCCATTTTATTTTTCCCACCTCCTTCAGGAAAGCACAAGTGGATGCTGAAATATGAAACGGCAGTCAAAGAATCATATGCATGCAAATATTGTGATGTTTTTAGAAGAATGGTTTATTCTAAAAGTGAGCTTCGCTTTTGATAAATCAAGACATGCTACACATAATTCCTCTTTCCTTCCCTCTTTGTCACATCACAATCCAGCCTTTCCATTACTTTGCACTCGCGAGTACGTGTGTATACACACACACACACACACACACTCACACACTCTTATTTGTGGCATAACCATGCACATACAAGTCCTCCATATCTTTATACATGTCCACCAGAACCCAATGGATTTACATTAGCAATCACAGAGTGGGTAACCGCCCCACTCCTGCATCAATTTCTGATGGGAAATAAAAATGAAATGCACTTCTCAGGCAACCCGGATTAAGGATCACGCTTTTATCAAATACTGAAGTCTATTTCAAGTCCTGCTCATAAATAACTGAGGGGAGAGAGGGAGGAAAAGAAGAAGGGTGGAGGCAACACCAAAAAAAAAAAAGAAAGAGAGTGAGAGACCGGAGGGGAAGGGGCAGACAGGCAGGGGTGGAGTGGATCTAGACAGAAAGAATAATGGTCTCAAGCTAAGGGCACTTGGGGTTGGAGGGATTATGGAATAAGGTAGAAAATAAGAATCTGAGGGCATTTTAGCATCATCTAATCCCCACTTCTCCTTTCTAGAAATCTCCTTCAATTACAGATGAAAAATGGAATTCGTGTTAAGACCTGGTCTTCCCTGTTTCCGGTCTCCCTCCTTCCCGAGCTGCATTTCTCCCATGCTCCAAGCTGCTTACCAAGGATGCGAGTGGCTTTCCTGACCATTTAGATTTCCCACTATAGTCTAGACACTCCCCGGAGACTCTGCCATCCATTATAAAAGACAGAGCTTTCAAAGAGAGGAGGAAGTGAAGGCCCCACACAGAGCTCGTTCTGCCTAAAATGTCTGTCTGTTTCCGACCCTCACCGGCTCGAGATCTGTTCTTAATATTTTATGATGATCTCACCTCTCTTCTGTAGTGTGCTGCTACTTACAGAGCATCTTCTGTCAGACTACACACAGAGCCTTGTCATCAGGAATACTCCTGAGGAGACAATGAGCCCCACTTCCAACGAGTTCTCACTCTCAACCCCACAAAATCTCAGCGGAGTTGTGGGCTAAAGTTATGGCTATCTCGACCTATCGTCCTCATTCATCAAATACTGGGCCCAACGCTGTCTGGTCTCAGCTGGTGTGAGGCCCGGTTGGTTGTCTGCAGACAGGAAAAGATGGCACTCCATCCTGAGTCTCACTTTTCTCTAATCACACACTTCACTTTATGGAGTGACCCGTTTTACTACTCGCTGACGAGGATCCTCAGCTATGCTCGTTTTATCTGCCTTCATCAGCTCCACAGGTGGGTATTGACATTTCTATATGTATAAGTAGGGCTGTGCACAGTCAGACTGTTATGCAGTACTGCACTCAAACAACAGGAGGATTTAAGGCTCTGTAAGCTTTTTCTTTCCGTTTTTGTGGTGATGAAGTTTTACATTTCACATTTCTATTTGCAGTGACAGGAAGTAATACTATTTGCAGCTTCTAAATATGTGCACCCTTGCTCACACTGGATTCTGGATTGCACACAAATGTTTTTCACATTTAAAATTTTTTCTCAGTTTGACTGAATTGACACCTGCAGTTTAACAAACACTGTGAAAAAGTCTCACACAGACTGAATTAGTGTGTGTCAACTTCATTAAAAAAAGAAATATATATATATATATATATATATATATATATATATATATATATAGAAAGCGTAGAACGGTTTTGGCAAGGCACTTTTATTTTTATGAACAGTTTACGGCTACAGGATAACAAAGAGGCTATCACCATGCTAAAACTCTCCCCTTCTCCTGCCTACTCAGCTTTTATATAGCCCCTTTCCCACTGGAGAAAACAAACACTAACACCCACTAACATCTGGCCTTTGTCTTTAATGGGGAATATTGCAATCGGCATTCATGCCACACAGGTGGACATGCTACCTTTCGCCCCTCTTCTGGCGTGATGCTAGGAGGTGTTAAAAATTCCATCCGTCCACGTACAAGTGGCGCCCAAACATCGTTTCAAATTAGTCTGCACCGAGAAAAAGAGGGGGAGTAAAGGAGTCCATCTACTATTTTTAGCGGCTTCCTGTTTAAATAAAACTGTATATACATTATGCCCTAATTTTGGTGAGAGAAAAAAAAAAAAAAAAAAAGCAGTGTGGCTTACAATTTTTCCCTTTGGGGCTCGTCATAGCTGTAAAGCTTCCTATTTGCTTGCTGCTCAGATTACTGCCAATCTGTATACTCGACCGCTGGCGATATCAAAGCCAGTACACACTGGTCCATGTACCAGTTTCAGGCAGTGCACTCAGTGCTTGTTAGCCTGAGGATACTGATACTGATCCTGGCTTCCTGTGGACTTTGGTGCGACTCACAGCTGCAGTTTGGTTGATTGTTAAACTTCTTCATTTGTGTGTTAGTGTTAATACTGTTATGTGTATTGTTTGTAATACTTAAATTCTCTATTTTTCGGGTACTCTCATGCTGCAAAATGCATGCTAAAGATTTTTTGTCTATGCACTCTTCTGGCTAGAAAGTTGCCAGATTGACCTGATATTTACCAATGCAACATAATATTTTATCTTGCTGGCTCTGTGGGAATAAAAACAGTTTGTCGGCCCTTTGTCAGATTGGCAACTTGTCTGGGGAGTACCCGGCTTCTAACCCAATGCATGCTGGGATATGCTCCAGCCCCCAACTGCACTTTATTTTTTTCATTTTGTAAAATAAAATGAGAATTTAGCTCATGTGTGGGCATCAATGACAAAGGATAAATTGTCTTATGTCATCAAGACATCCTGACAGCCGATAAATCATAGATAATATAAAAAGAAGAATACATGGTTTGAGGAATTTCTTTAACCCCAACATTCCAACACTGAGCCTGCATATTCAGCCCTGGAAGACATCATTAAACATCATTTGTAAGCATACATTACACTACACGCAGCAAATTGCCCATCTGGTGATTCTAGAGCGCACTGTCTGGGAAACAATAAATCTATTGTATGACTCCACGTAAAGAATCCTGCTAAAGTAACGCCTCCGTGTAGACATACGTCGAGTATATTAAACATAGTCGTGTGCACAGACTGTATGTAGTGTTAATAATGCAGTGTTTACACCTTGGCACTGAGCAGGCAGTACTGGCCCTGGGCTGCAAACTGGCAGGGCTGTGCAGTAATTAGGGGCTGTGTGTTGGGGATGTGAAGGCTTGCTGCGTGTCATGCTGATACCACCGCCGGGCGGGCTTGGTGTGTTGGCAGCAGGCACGCCGAGTGCTACACGAGGCCACACCTTTCTGTCCCAGCAGGAAGTCGCACCTTTTCCCTTCAACAAGCGCTCCTGCAGCCTGTGAGCGCGGCTGTTACTCCGCGGTCCAAGAAGGGACACAGAGGATGTTAATGCGGTGACAGCGGTCGCTGGCGCTCTTCACAACGTGAGCCACGTGTGTGGTCGGCGTGTTCATGCACACATTCATTATTAACCCCTTACATTTGTTTACATGTTGGCATCAATGGGAACATTATGTCTAGTTTGAAAAGAAGATAGGGCATATTAACATTCAGTGTTTTAATCCTGCTTACATTTTATGCATAACATCTTGTTTGTGTCACATGGTAATTATTTTTTGTTTCATTGTACTTTCTTATATTTATTTCAGTCTTTGCATGTCCATGTATATGTTTGATTCATTCATTTAATTCCTTTTTCTGTCAAATCAAATTGTCCCTGTTGCAATCTAAACCATGGATTTAGAGACAATCACCTGGGGGATGATTTTTTTCTTTATATTAATTTATGTCTTTTTGTGGTGAATGTTGGTGATATACTCATATATGGAAAAAGTTGAACTGATTCCAGCAGTTAGAGTATGACTTCTTTGTGTTCCGGTTTTGAAAAATGTATGACAAAAGGATGCGATTTTGATGCAAATTGCACCATCCATGTAAAAAAAACAAAAACAAAAAAAAAGGATTAAAGGCGCAAATCAGTAATTTAGTACTGAACTTGCATGAGACAGAGAAAAATAATCTAGTTGAAATCAAAGCAGCAGAGGCCAAAATATCTCAACTCTTAGTCCCTAGCATGGTCAAGCCTCGAAAAACACTGCATCCTACATTTCCCATAATGCAACCTACAGTAGGAGTGTCTTTCCTGCGTAGTAAATGCCAGCACATTTTAAACTCTGCACCTCCCACTTCTAACACAGGCTTTCTGTTTCCAATCCCATGCCACAATAACCCTGATGACATCACTATGACATCATTAGGGATTGACAAAGCGTTTATAGATGCCACATAGCACATTTACAACGTTTTTCATCTACCGAGCAGTACTACACATGGCAAGTAAACTAACACTGGTGTGTAAAATCAGTGCACTGCTTCTTTAAGGAGAGTTTGTTGGAGGAACTATTTATATGGTAGACATCCTATTATATTCAATTCTATGCTTTAAGAAAGGTGCTTTGACGAGACTGAACTATGAAAATATCCGTTTAATTATTTTCCTCCCACATACTATTTATGACTAATAACACAGAAAGCAACACTTTCTGTTTAATTAAACGCCAAGTCTCTGTCAGGTGTCGTGTTTGATCCCTTTATCATTTGTTGCATCTTTCAAAGACTTGTTTACTTTCATTGCATGCATGCTTGAGTTTTACTTTGGATGAATAGTGTATATATATAAATATATCTCACTGTACACACTGGCTGTGTGTTGTGAAGAAAAGAATAAGATTCACTAGCTTTGCCACTTGCAACACAAGTAAACCCAACTGGAATCCTAACAGCCTCTTGCCTCTCCGTTTGACATTAATTGATAATCAAACAAGCCTTGACATTAGACATTTATGAGATCAGCTGAATTATCTATTTAATGTAACCCAATTATATGCAACCCTTGTGCACCAATCAACAGTAATTCCCGACTCATAAATGACAGCTACAACGACAGATTTAATCAATAATAAACATTGATGAAAACTTGCAACCCGCTTAGAAAGAGGGTAATTAACAAGAAGAAAAAAAAGTGCTGTGCTGAATTCATTTTTTTGCTCTGGGAAAATCGCTCTGTGATCCTCAGGGTTTATGCTGTTCACGAGAATCTCTTCTATGTCGCAGCTCACATTCCAGCCCCAGTAAAACAAACATTCAATTTCCCTTTGACAATTAGGGATAGACATTCATCATTAATCCTTTACACAAGCTTCAACTGCTCCAGCTCTTAATTACAACCTTCTCATCTTTTAAAGTCGTCGCCATAAAGCTAAATGTCATGAATTATTTAGTTGTCAAGTTGCGTCAAGTGGGAAGAAATTAATCCATACATGGCTTCACCTTTGTTTGTAGGGCCACACATGGGACTTTCCTTCCTGAAGCTCAAGCCAGAAAAGGTCTGATATGAAATAAAATGCTAAGATGTGGTTCCCTAGCCTTACATGCCCAGCAGAGCACTGTCACATCCTGTACGCTGAATATAACTTCCACCAACACATGTCAACAGAGCGGGCATAAAAAGCAGCCCATTAGAGACGTTGGGGAATTCTGCACCTGAAGCCTGTTTGGGTTTAAGCGGATGAAACTCTTGTGAAAAAAACAGAGGTAAGTGTGCACACAGGGGGGCTGCTGCTCTTACCAGTCTTGTAAAGAGGGGCACTCCCAAATGCCAGAGGTGATCGTTCAGCAGTCCGCTGTATACCACGTTCCCGAAGACAGCAATGCTTCCTGACTTACACAACGTGTTTCCTACGGAGACACAAAGAAACACAGGCAGGCGTCATTGGAATGGACAGGAAGCAGCCAGGGGCAACTGCATGCGCTCCAGCAGCAAGATACTTAGGTCTGAGGGGGAAGCCAAATTCAATCAATGGAAATGTTTGCACAGGAAGAGAAGTAATAGAGCAGGTATCATTGATTGTTATAAATATTGATTTCAGAGGTTTATTGACCTTACATGTAATGTCAAATACTGATATGTAACTTGCCTACAATCAATAAAGTTGCACACAACTTAGCCAGCTGATTTACCAACACGGTAGGACAATATTTAAATGAGGTACAACATGAGGATGGCGTTGGAGAGCAAAATCTATAAAACCTGTAAAAAGAATAATGTTTATTGTCACATTAAAAACATCATTTATTTATTCATATTTCATCTGTTTGTATTTGTATCTTGTCTGTGAACTGTCCTTTGTGTGCTGGTGTTCGTGGCTCTTAATTTCCCCTCTAGGACAAATAAAGTTATTTGAATTGAATCAAATTACTCTTTTGAATTACCTCTTAAAAAAGAACTTTTGATTTTGCACAAGCCCCTAAATGACATGCCCAAAACTAGAAGGGGGCACTCTTGAGAGCCATAGACTAGAGCCCTGCGCGGGACTGATTTCTTAATCCCGCTCCTGCCCGCTCACGGTGGATTTCTGACCATTACCGCCCGCTCCCGCAGCGCATGTGTTCTGCCCCCGCCCGGTACCTCAGTGTGTGTTTTGGGTCCCACCCGCATACATTATTAGATTGATTTATACCACATGCAGCAAAAAGCCCTATCTTGCACTATTAGCGAAAGTGTAAAAATGATTTGTGTACCTGCCTCATGTCTCAGATTGCCTCTCATTGATGATATGAAGAATTCACAAAGCCATTCTTACAATTAATATCCTACACAAACACCCGTTTGATCGATCTGCGGTGAAAAACAGACAAAATAAAACAAGATACTATCGGAAATTCAAATGATTTTTTTCTGCATTCATTGCAGGTGTGTTTTTTTTCGATCTTAGATTCAAACAGTGTCGCTGGTGTGACGTCAGTCTGCAGTTGGAGAGTGAGTCGGTTACATTAGCTCCGCCTACCCTCTCTGCCGGACCAACCACTGCTGGGTGATGGAAAACGCGTCACTAACTATGCACTGCTTGTGATTTTTCCCCGAGAACGTCGCTACAAAAACCCAGTTCATAATACTGCAAATGCAAGGACTTCTATCAGTGGGCCATCGGCTCAGTCACCAATATGTTAGCTCATTTGATTGATAGATAGTGACATAATAGACATTTACAGTTTATATTCCAAGGCCAGATTCATAGTAATTTAAATTTTTTACGGAAACAGAATTCGGAAGTTCCAGATTAACTTTGGCTCTCTGTGAGGCTTTCCTAGTTAAAATCAAAATGTTAAAACAATAATCTAACAGTATATGCTCGACAGACACACAATAACCCTGGCATACAAGCCTGCAGTAAAATGTATAGCTGCAGCCTTTCTATAATGAGTCGTGTCCACGGCCACTGAGCCTCGGCACATGGTTCACCCTCTCAAAGACACTTTTAATTAGCTCAGTTGCAATGAGGGGCCTTCACAAACAGAAACACACATGCACACACACACACGCACACACACACACACACACACACACACACACACGTCCCCAAGAGTGTGATGTACTGCACACTGATGTCCCCATGTATGTGATGAATGCAGCTTATGGAGCAGGCAGCACAGAAAACACAGGTCCCTGTTGTAATTTCTGCACAAAGGAACGCCGCAAAGGCACACCAGAGGTGGAGTGAAGCAGTGCTGACAAGCAGCACATGCATTATTTAAACACAAAAGTAAAAAATGCCCATTAAAGTGTCAGTGGTGCTTTCGGCAGCGCTGGCTTGGGCGCGGTGTGCGTATTACTGTTATTAATGGGCCAGGCGTGGGGGGCATTTCTTCGGTGTGATTGCTCTGCTGCTATCCGAGGTTCAAGCCTCCCCCTTTTTCTCCATTTCTTCTGTCTGTATCTGTGTGTGTCTGTGTCTGTGTCTCTGTGTGTGTGTGTGTGTGTGTGTGTGTGTGTGTGTGTGTGTAAGAGGAACAGATGAAGAGCATGATACAGACAGAGACAGAGAGACACAGCGAGACCCCGAGTGCACAGTCAATGAGCTCCTACAGCTAATATCATTTCACATTATTGAATGCATATTAAGGCAGAGAGACCTTGTCAGACGAATAGGAGCACCAGTGCTTATATCAAATTCTGATCCGCCGTCACGGCCTTGTCTAAAAAATGCCGGGAATGGAGTCAGCATATTGAAAATAAGTGCATACCATTTTTCTTTGCAGTTTAAGATCAAGGGCTATCCATTACCGCTCCTGACACAGCAGAATGAGGTCATTGTGCATGTTGTAATTACAGCTGGGTAAACACTCTGCTGCAACACTGGGAACGCACAGAGCATGCAGGACTAATAAAAAAAAAAAAAAAAAGGACATAAACCGATGCCTTCTGATCTCTCCGCTAACAGTATTGAGCATGTTTAATACATCGGTGGGAATAAATAAATTGAACAAAATGATCATTGGGGTTTGTTGTGATCCCTTCCAGAGCAGTGTAACATAGAAATCAATGCAGCAGCTGTTTTTACTGTGAGAAAACGTGGTACACACACACATCCCTGACCTATTCCTCTACAACCAGTTTGTTATGGTATTATTGATGGTGTTTACATGCAGCGAACAGAGCATATAATCAAATTCTCCACATATGCATGTAGAAAATGTCACATAGAAGAGACATCTTAATTTCCCCCCTCATAAACTCGGCAGAGCTGTAAAGCCAGCGGCTTTTTATTTATTTATTAATATTTTTGTCTATAAACATTTTTTTTAATTCAACTCTGCATGTTTGCCCAGTGGAGCATCTGTAGTTTTCTTCCATTTCATAAAATCTAACCTAAACTGATGGCATGTTGCTTATTGGTTCACGATGAACTGTTAATAATGTTTTTTTGGGGGGTTGTTAATCCTGCGTTTTTAGGGCCCTTCTCACCAGTTGGGTGTTCTCTCATCTGCAGACTCGACAGCATTGAGCCCAGCCTCTGATTAATTATTAATTGTGTGATTAAAGTGTGTGTGTGTGTGTGTGTGTGTGTGTGTGTGTGTGTGTGTGTGTGTGTGTGTGTGTGTGTGTGTGTGTGTGTGTGTGTGTGTGTGGTTTGCAAGCAGCGCTAGAGGAATGCAGCCTGCAGCCTGCTTTGCATTTACAACTTTTACTTTTTATTCCTATGCTGATCCTTTTTTTTGCATCTTGGACTTGTTTGTCAGAACAAACTATGACCCACATGTCGGAGACGCAATTAAGTGAAAAGATATTGATTCAAAATCAAAATATGCAGTAATACAATTATTATTCAATTAATTGATTAATCATTAAAGTAACTTTTCATAAATACATGCTAAATTGTCTAGATCCAGCTAATTTTGATGATATGCAGCATTTTTTTTCTCTTATATGATAGTGAAAGGGTTTGTTTTTGTTTTGGGGGCCGCGGTTAGACTGTTAATATGACATGATTGGCACTTATATTATATACACATACTTACAAACTTATAGACTTAACAGTTAATTGATGATGGAAATAATCGTTTGTTGCAGCCAGACTATAGATCCTGATCACAACCTGCATGATATCTGAGAAAAGAAATGGAAGAAAACCACTTGAGAATAGGGTTGCCAATATAGGTGATTTAGATACATATTTATTTGTGTGTGTGTGTGTGTGTGTGTGTGTGTGTGTGTGTGTGTGTCCGTCCGTCCAGCTGCCTGGTCTAAGGCCTCCTCCCTTGGCTCTGCCGCTGGAGGTGGGTCGCTTTAAGCATTCAAACTCCAGAATGCGCAGCTCATTTCTAGCAACGAGGCACATTGCTGCAATGCAATAAGGGAAAACAACACTTTTAATAATTCAGGCCCTGAGACCGTGAGGGGAGATGGGTGGAGGGAAGACGTCTTAAAGTACCGCAGAATGGCTCATTTAGCTCCTGCTACGCATTATTAAAGTTGTATCGAACCCCCCTCCTGGGTCTTTCCCAAAGTTTTTTTTTTTTCTTCATTTTCCTTTCCTCTTTCCCCCAAAGCCTGCGAGGTAACCAATAACAGCTACCAACATTTATAAACGACAGAGTATCCTGCACCTTAGAGGAGGAGGTAAACAATGGTGTAGCTCTTAATCTCTCTTTCTTCCTGTCCTCCCCGCTCACTAGCCCTCCGGTCCAAAATTTGTCAGTGCTTTATCCTGTTTGAACCGTAATACAGAGCCCCACGCTGTCCAGATTATTTTCTGCCTGAGCTAAGCCCACGATGCATAAAAAAATGTGGGGAATGAACCTTGTATGGAATCAAATTGAGTAATAAAATCGTGTACGCTGTGGCACTGATGGACGCATGATGGTACTGTTAAGGACGTGTTCAAAGGTACCGTAAATTGCCTCTGAGCCTGATGGCAGTTTCCAGAGCAAAGAGAGTGAAGGATAAAAAAAATAAAAAATACACAGGCAGAAGACAAATGGGAACAAGCTCACATGCAGATGGGCTTATTATATTTTGTGAGTAGGAAATAAACAGTATATCAACGCACACATTGGGTCAATCTGACCAGTTATTTTTCAAACCACCAGCAGATGATATTAACTCCCTAACATCCAATATTTTCCTCTCTCCAAAAAGCAGCTTTAAGGCGGGAGGAATGATCTTAATCCACACTGTGACTGTCTGACAGCAACATACTGTATATACAGTATTCTGTATCATCCACTTTCAGCTCGTAATTGGAGCGTCATGATGTTTACACTGAGTGAAATATTCAAGCCCAAGACACCATGTTCTTTATGTCTGCGTCATTCCATCAAATGGAAATGTTCCAGATGTGTTGTGCATCATTATACAGGTTTCCTTGAAATGCAGCCTGACATATTTGGTATCTTTGGAATCTTTGGGACCTTGCCAACAAGAGGAAAGAAATATCTAGTGGATAAACCTGCCGTTATTTGCCAAACTTGATGTCGTTACTTTAAGGCAGAGATCTTCAACAGGGGGTCCGGGACCCCTAGGGGGTCCTCAGAAATGCTGCAGGGCGGCCACCAAATTGCTGATCAATGGTTTAAAAAAAAAAAAAAATGTCTGAAAATAAACATTTACGTGAATCTAACATATTATTAGTAAAGATACATCTTTTTTTTTTTTTAAATGTACACAACATTGATGATGGGCTTACTGACCTGTAGGTAAGGTAGCCATAAGGCATACAATTAAGCTTAAGGATTCAATGTGCCACATTTTTATGTTAAAACATAATGTATAAATATATGAACATGGCAACAATTTTTATTTTAAGGTATTGTATGCACCATAAAAAAGGTATGTGTAAAGGCTTTAGGCTGCCCTACACGTTATTGTAGGCCCAGTTTAATATGCAACTCAACTTTATGCAATATATGTAGTAGGGGGTCCCTGCTTTGTCTCTCATCAGCTAGGGGTCCTTGGCTTAAAAAACGTTGAAGACCCCTGCTTTAAGGTATGCATGCGTCTGTATCGGCTGAGGAAAAGCTACAAACCACCATTTAATTTATTAATAATAAATATCCTTTCAAATCCTCGCACATGCAGTAGTGGTCAACCTTCAAACAAGGCTTTTTTTTCTCTGTGAAAACTTGACATTTCAGAGATACCGCGCAAGGTTTTTTTAGCCGGCAGCAACAAATTATAATTATTATAATTTATGATTACTGCTTACGTTGCACAATACAATGGAAAAAAAGTAAAAGCCTATTAAAATGTCCATTTAGGATATATACATCATAAACTGCTGCAGAGATCTTAAATCAAAGTCCACTGAGCTGTAAGAAACACAGAGACAGAAGACAGCAGGTCAGGAGAGATGAGGAAGACCGAGGATGTCACATGTGTTATGACTGACTCATATATTGGCCTTTTATGAGAAATCAGTGTGGTCGAGTCAGTGTTATTCACCTCTGAAATGATGGATATAAAACAGTCTGATCCCATATTCAATGCAGAATGTGACACTAATTGATGCAACATGTTGATTCCAGACAAATGGAAAAATTCAACATTTTTGGGAAATCATCTCATTTGCATTTGGGCAGAGTTAGATGAGAAGCTTGATGCAACTGTCATGTCTAATAACTGTATGAAGCCTGACGTTTAGCTTAACATGTTGACTGGTAGTAAGGGGAAACAGCTAGCCTTGCTCTGTACCTAGGTAATAACACCTGCATGCCAGCACCTCTGAGGCTCACCAATCAACATATCTCGTTTGTTTAATCCATATGCATTAGGGCTGAACGATTAATCGTTTTCAAATCAAAAACGCAATTTCAAAGAATGCGATTAGCTAATCGCGAAGACCGTGACTAATCGAATGTGCAATATTTAGCTGAATGTTTGGTCTAACATTTGGTTTAACATTTTCCATTCCTCTTTTGGTTATTATATTTACTGTTTTTTCATAAGATAAATACTGGAATAATGTTACATATCACAGTGTTTACAGAAATGTCCTACTTTCCGTGGATTTTCCTCTCTTTTTCTTCTTTATGTAACGGACGTTCAATAATATCAAAAGGTTACGCACTAAAGCTTTAAAAGAAAAACACTTATGCTGGCAAATTATATGTTCTCATCCACGCATAAGAATATAGAGCAGTTTTGATGGTGTCTCAGATTACATGTTCCATGACACGTTTTTTTTCTTCTTCTGTTACACATTGAATATTGAACTTAAGCTAAAGTTTTTTGTTGTTTTTTTAAAACGCAAATCGAATCGTGACCGTAATATCTGGCAGAAAAACTGCAATCAGTTGTCCGTGAGGCGTCATGTTTATTGGTTTTAGGCGCATGCACATTATTAATTGCCAAGTTGGATCTATTCCCAAGTTGGATGATGGTGCCAGTACCCTAATTCAGCAGTTGCATGACGTGATCATTGCATGTCTTTTGGATATTTATATTCATAAGTATTTCCTATAGGGGTGACCACGAATAGTCCACTATTCAACGATTCAATCTAAGGAGCCTGATTCGACTACCAATCTCACAGTCGAATAGTTGCTGTGTGTGAAAATGTGGTTATAAAACAAAGGATCATTCCATTTGGGCTATACGGTGGTGCTGAATGTCCAACTTTACATTGAAGCACTTTGGCTTTTTCCAATAAATCCTGATATACAGCCTATTTTGGTGTTAATATCAGCCTATTAATAATACTGTTAATAACAATTAGAACAATGGGTGCTTGTGTGGACATAAATCAGAAGTGCCAGCACTCTGTACTGGTGAGTACTGGCCCATTTCAGGTACTGACGTTAACACTCTTTACAGGTCAGAAACTCGTAATCACGATAACTCCGTCATGACATGAACGTGGCATTAAAGTCTGGATGGGACTACCTATGACTAACTCATCCGGATATACAAATATACAAATATATTATACAAATATATATATTCTTGGACACAGTTTCAGTTATTTCTGCTTCTGCCATCTGAGCTGACTAAACACAGACCCCATTTTCCTCAAAGCTATGTAAATTAGCCACGTTTCTATTTTTTCTTTTTCTTTTTGCAGAGCCGCAGGGCCGATTAGGGCCCATTTCTATCTACAGAATGTGTGCACACACCTACATACAGTAAAAAGCAATACTTCCCTTGGGGGATTTTCAGTTGTCTTCCTGTTCTCATAACACAACCCTTCTTTAATAGATCATTTGTTGAATATAAAGTGAAAATAATGTACATTTCTCTGCTGTAACAAAATGGAGGGGGGGGAACGGAGGGGGAAGGGAGCTAATAAAGATCAACGCACAGCACAGCCACAGACACACAGCGGCATCTCTGCAGCGGCAAACAGTTGTTCTTTTATTGCATAATGTACACTATGGCCAAAAGTATGTGGACACCCCTGTCCACCTAATGCGCTTTAGGTGTAAGACTGTTTTTCATGGTTTGCTACAGGTGTCTTAGTTCCAAGGAAGAGAGAGTTTAACACTACACATTTCTGCTACACAGAGTTAGGATCATTTTCAGACCTTTCTCTAGTCATTCGTATGCAGTTGTAACTTCAGAGTGTTATCTTTGTGAGGCGTCAGAAATGAGGCGACATTTCCCACAATGGCGGCCAAAATAGTGCTGGTGGTAACCACTAACGGGATTTTTTATATGTTTATACATAAATGTACAGTTAATCTTCCACTATATTGAGGAACAGAAGCATCACAATTGATGTGCCATTGCAGCCAAGTAGCCCTATTGGTAGTCTCGCTTTGCCAGACCTTCCTCCACAGCGCTGCAGGGGAGGGTCTGGCTAGTCCACACAGCCTTCCGGGATGGGAGAAAACGTGCTCTGGTTTATTGGCATTTCTTTAAACCAATCACAATCATCATGGGCGGCGCTAGATAGTCTAGCTAGCTGTCTGGATTTACCCTGCAGAGATCTGAGGAGCATTTAACCATAGTCCTCATTAGGTTTGGGCATCGTTTGGATTTTAATGATTCTGATTCCAATTCCGATTCTTCCTTTCGATTCCGGTTCTTATCGATTCTCGATTCCGATTCTTTGAGTGGTGGAGTTGAAACGGGTTACGTGTTTATTTCACAAATAAGAGGAAAGTTTTATTTTGATTCAATGGTGGTTTGCAGTTTTACAGTTTTTTCAACGTAAAATAAAGCCAGACTAGAGCACCGCTTACTGTGCTCCATGGCTGCAACACAACAAGCACCTGGCCGCTACGGAAACCAAAACTTGCGCATGTTAAATTGGGAAGTGATGATGAGATTTGAAACCAAATCCTCCAAACGATTCCAAAACGATTCCAATAAAGAAACGATTGGAATCATAATTTTTGAAACGATTCCGATTAGGAATCGGTTCTCGGTGCCCAACCCTAGTCCTCATAGAGTTTAATTCCAACACAAAGAAAGCGGAAGGTAATGGGCATCCAGCCGAATCTGGCAGAATTTCCGGCGGCACCGGAGCAATCCCGGAAGTGGAACGGTACGCATACAGACTACCCTATTGGTAATTCGTTTTAGAGGTTTCTGATTGGCCAACGTGGCTTTAGGGTTAGGGGTGCATCGCAACCTGTTGGTCCTGTTCTTGACAGTGCTTCAATTTTGCTTTTGTGTTTTCATTTGGACAGAGAATTTTTTTTAAACAGTGTTTGTGTGGACAGGATTTTTTTGAAAATGAATTTAAGTATTTTTTAAAACCCTGTTTTCAAAAATACCCTTGTATATGTGGATAAGGCCGTTGTGTCAAGAGTTTGTTTGTCACTGTCCTTCTTCAACAATACCTCATGCACAAAGATTGGTCCATAAATAAATAGTTATCCCAGTTCTGTATCCGTCTCTCTTCTTTGCTTCCCTTCATTAGACACTCCTCGCTCTCTTTAATTACTCATTAGTGCACAGCCCCATTCACTTACAGTGGAGAGATTAATAAGTCATGGCAAGCACTATTCACCATTCACTGACCCAGGCTACAGGGACTTGGTAGGGGTGTCAGGGGATGGGGTAACTGGTAAAATGTCTGGAAGTAGTGCTGTGACCCCTTCAGTCACCTTTGTGATGAGAAGCAGCGGGGGTGAAGGAGGATGACAGGGGAAGGGGTGATTCTGGACTCCTCATCATTATTATAATAATAATTATTACAGTATCATTATTGGTGTAAGAAAAGTGTGTTGTTGCAGTTGTGGAATCATACTAAAAACAGCAACCGTATTTGCTACAGTCATTTCCATCCCTTCTTATCATTATCTCTTCATTATCATCACCATTACGATCGGTCACGGCATTATTATCCTAATTGTTCTCGGCATCACCGCAACATACTGCAGCTAATGACAACCTCAAGATGTGGAGAGAAGGGCCTTTTTAATGCAGAGATAAATAATGCAAATACCAAACGACCAATGAAATGTGTGTGAACTGCCCATCTGGCTGGAAGTGTTCTGGAGAAACAAGCGAGAGGATAGAAACCAAAAGCTGTTTTGATGTCTCAGTCTGGATGTGCGTTGGCAAGAAGCGAGGGCCTCGGGATTCCATCAGACTATTGATTGTTACCAACACTCGAGTCCTGCTTTACTACCCTTATAAACAATCTCTCTGTCAAGCACACTATAGGGCAACAAATGATTTTATTTCATAGATTTTTGGATTTGACTGATTAATTATTCATTGATGTTCTGTCCTTGGTGCAACAGAGGAGAGGGTGTTGAAAAGGGACAAATAAAGTTCAAAATGTATCATGCGCAAGCCTGTATACATGAACGGTTTCTCTTTCAAAAGCTTTCTCTCTGCTTTCCACTAACCTACACCAGCCCTGCTTTGTCAACATCAGAGTGAGAACTCCCAGGGGCCGACAAATCTCCTGTAATCTGCCAGACCTCCCCTCCATGTCCGGCGCAGTTGTTTTCCTGTATCCTAAGTGTTATTGAGTCTGCAAACTCTGAAAAATTGTTAGCAATCTGGATCCAGTCCAGCACCTGTGAAACGCACAGTATGGCTGACTTATTTTTATTTTTTTTTTGCCGGTGTTGTTGAATTACGCAGGCTTTAGTGCCACACACTCATAGCCCAGATGTTCGGGATAATGTGACAGTAAAACTACAAAGAAAGATGGTTACAGGCGGTAAAAATTTCACAGCTTATATTCTGTGAAGTTCTCTGTTTTGTAAGGTGTTAAACTCTGGAGGTCAATTGCTGTTCACTGATTTGTTCGGGTGGAGGTGTGTGTGTGTGTGTGTGTGTGTGTGTGTGTGTGTGTGTGTGTAGCGGTTGATGACGTTTATTTGTTTTAGATCTCTGGTGACCACAGGTCAAAAAGAACACTGGGCAACAGCAGCAGCTCATACTGGTGGAAGCTGGGGGTCTATAAAATATCAAAGCAGATTGATCAGTGTGACCTCCTAGCGTATCCACGCTTAACAGCCAGGCAGGGTTAAACCCAGTCAAGAGAGGAAAACAAATACTTCACAACAGCGTTTGGCTGATTTTCCAACAGAATGCCTTTTGCTGCTTCTCTTCTTACAAAAAAAATACATAATAATGCCGCTACTTTGTGCATCCAACAGCACCAGCTGGAGCCGTGCTGAAATTAACTTTAATGCCATTCTCTCTTGTCTGAGAGACAGAGGCTGAATAATGTAGCAATGGTAGCTCACTTCCTGAAAAATCGCCCAAATCACAGGGGATGATGATTGTTGCATCGCGCCTGGCATTTGTGCTGTATCCAGTATCGGACCAAGGCACTCTCAATTGCACCCTGGAGGCTGGAGCTTGCTAACTGAAGAGAAACCAGGTCAACTGATAGGGGAATTGTGTTGTTATCTTTATATGTGCATGCAGCAGATACAGTGGCACAGCTCTTGCTAGCTACTCGCAACATTTACAAAGCAATCAGGGCCGGTTATAGACACATGGGTAGCAGGGCTAAACTACAATAATCCACTTCATGTTTACTAATGAATCACCATTTAGGGACTCGGCTCAATTCTGCATCAGAGGCTGAGGGCGGGGCCAAAACCGGGGTAAATTCTCACCCGAGGGAGGAAGCGCAAGCATAAGGGGCGAGCCGCAGCCTCCCAGACTTGACATCCCATCATGAGGGGGGGCCGCTGGCTGGGCGGCTTGCTGGCAATGCAGAGTCTGTTTGTTGTGCATCCATCAACCCCTGTGTCCTGCCAAGGAGCCGATCGATAGCCAACACAAAAGCTCATTGACGACAGACAGCTCTTGACAAACATATAGCATTTTTTCTGTCTAGTATAGCAATAATCTCCAAGGTCACTGTGAGTCATTCAACGGCGGGCTGGGACGAGAGCGGCTTATACCGTGTCTTCTCTGTCTTCTCACACGGGGGAACAAAAAGCTCCGATGCATTTTAAGTCGGTGCTGAAAGCTCTTGGCACATTGTTAGGCAGCTGTACACAGGGAGAATGAAAGCACACATACTTGACAAGTGGTGAAGCTGCCGTGACATGTCACGGACTGACAGCAAAACCCCCCAAGGACACATAACTAACCCGATACTTATATGGTGTAATGGAAGGCCAAATGAGTGGCGAGTTTTGGTCAGCATGAGCACAAATAGAAACACCAGTTGATAATAATACTGTTTGTATGAGGAATCTTAATGTTCGGTTTCTCTCTTGCACAAGTTAGTTTGTGTGACAGCTGAGAAGATGGACAGCCACACACACACACAAGCGCACACACATCTTCTCAGACTACAGGTGTGTTAGGGCACAGACTTGCAGTTATAATGGGAGGACCAGGCTCCCCCCCCCCAGGCCATCCTGCCAGCTGGCCGGACTGAGTGTGAGTGATGCCCGAGCGAGGCAGCCCCATTAGAGAAGTGCTGGTGGTGAGTGCAGGATAGCTCAGGTAATTAAAGCCAAACCAAAGCAGGCAGACGAGGCGGGGGCTCCCAGATTTATGTGGCTGAGTAATGCACATTCTGAAGTCAGCTCGCCATCCAAAGGCCTCCCTCACTTACAAACAGTCTCAAGAGGCATTAGCTTCCTCACCACTCTGATGCAGCCTATTACTCTCGCTCTCTCCATCTTGTTCTTCGTTTAACGGTTTTGTTTTGGATCCCTGCTCCCACTCTGTAACTCTATCAGATAAAACATCCAGATCTCTGACGATTAAGACTAGATTTAGATTTTCTCACATCCCTGATATTACTAGCCAATCACTATCTGATGAAAACATATCTACTGATTGGAACACAAGGTTTGGATTAGGACATGTGTTTGAATAATGGAAATGGAACAAGCATTGTGTCCAACCTTCCAGCTAACATTTCGCTAACACCTTTATGTAGTTCTACGTAGTTGCCATTCATGTAGAACTGCAAAGACAACCATTAAGTGCTGGGTGTTAGAACCCGTAGACAATGTCAGTTATGTCAGTCCTTGATTTTTATAAAATAAGCATCATTGAAAATAAATGAAATACAAATGAAAGTGATTAATTACATTGCCTGAGCAGACACAAGAGGCCTGTTATTATGGGGGTATAGCACAGCTGCTACTTCTTCTGTTTTTAGGAATTTTAAGAGTTAGAGTTAAGAGTTCTTAAGTCCTTATTGTCTAAATACAGATAACATAATTTCCAAAGTAATATTTCACACCCTTAGTGAAAGGTGGGAAAATCTTGCAGAGCCAACAACAGATTCAAACTGCTTCTTTAACATTATTAACATCCATAAAGCTGGATTTCAAACAGGACTCAATATGCTTCATTCTAATTTCAATGGGAATATATACAAAATTTCTCCCAGGTGATTGAAAATATGTATTAGTTGGTTCATGTAACAACTGGTGGTCGCTAAACTCTCTGCTAATAGGGATGACTTGTCCTGTGTTAACTTTCACCTCTCAGATGGAGATTGGGATTTTCAATGACCTCTGCTCATACTTATAATGACATGAAAGCTCAAATCACTTTGAGCTTTTATGTCACTGTAATGCTGTGCTTGTTTAAGCTTGTTTAAGTGCAGCTGTGATGTTTGCCACACCTTGTCACATTCTCCCGACACCCATTAACATGATGTTGAACATTATGTGAATAGATAACAGCACGTCTGAGTGGTAGATACAGTTCTGAAGTCAACACTGTCAAGAAACTGTCAGAATAAAAACTCAAAGATGAAGCTCTCAGAGGAAACCGACCACACTCTGCGTTGAGGTTTTTGGTCGATCACACCTGTCAGCCTGTACATCAGTTACCTCTGTGGGTCCTTGTTAGCTCACTGATGATGTGAACAGCTTCGGGCTACCGGCTTCTGTGGATCGGCTTATTTCTGACCACAACTTAAGCCGGCCTTGCTGATCACATATGTCGGAGAATGGATCAGCTCAGATACTCAAACCAAGAGCTGAGATCAGGGGTTGACTGAGTGACTGAAACGTGGCATACTGTAAATCCAACCCTCCTGTCAGATCACATTTCATTTCCATCTCCACAGATGGAAAGATAGCCGTGGACACACAGACGTATCAGATGGACAATGCTTAGATCGTCAAACTGAAAAACAGATCAGCGGGAGAGAATGAGAGACAGGCAGCCGCGTACTCTGGAGGGGGGAGCCAATGAGAATAAAGCCAGATGGGCAGACACACAGAGTAAATCATGGAGAAGCTCCTCAATATAGGAGCAGTATGGAGAATGGCAGCACGGGTTGCGAAGAGTTAGCCGCAGTGTGCACCAGCTAGCATTATCAATGCTGACAGGCAGACAACCCGTTTATAGGGAAAGGGGAAAAAAAGCATCACGGAAATCCTGCTCTTGTCTATCCCCAATTGAATTACTGCCATGATCCAAAGATGGGAGGGGTGAGGTGAGGGGGTGGGGGGGATAATATTCTTTGACGAGGGGGGCCGCTCCAAATGCGAACAGAAAATGTATATCCGTACAGTGTGTCCCTCAGGGCTCACATCTCACAACTTTGCCCATCTATTTTTATTTGTTCCCTGTGCTTCTAGTTAATGCAATGCTGCAGCCTCCAAAATGGAGGAAGGGGAGGGAAGGGGAGAGCAAGGGGGAGAAAGGGGACGATGAGATGCACTGCTGGGAAGGAGCGGGGCGTAGATCGCATGACCCCTGTGATGTTGTTGGAATACTAATGTCACATAAAGTTCCATGGGAAAAGATTTGAAGGAACAAAGTGCATAGGGGGACTTTGGAAGGGAAACACATACACAACACACTCCGGTAACTGCACACACGCATGCATGTGCACAGACACGTGCACAACATCCACCAGTTCCCCAAACTCACAAGCTAGAAGAAATGGTGAAATCTGGGGAAGCCCAAAGGGAAAAATGTCTGCCAAATGACACCCTTTGGGGTGCCAGCAAGATGACAGGAATTTGGATGAGACGCCTGGTCCAGTACCATCCAGGTTAGCCAAACAAACATCCAAAGGAAACATCGTACATGACATGCAAACATCACTCCCTTATGGGCCTTGCAGGATGATTATGATTTATTAAAATTTGGATCTTATTCCATGGTTTTGGTCAGCAAACATTTCTCGCTATTCGAGACAAGAAACTGAAACAGTCAGATTTTAAACAAGTCAAAAATGCAGCCAAATGATCTTCTGCAGGTTAAACCAGAAGTGAGTGCCCCTGAAATGTCGGTAATCTCCTCTCATTGCACAGGATAACCCTGTTTGCATGAATGAGTGGTACTGGCAATGGGCTTTCCGTAGCTTTGCAGGCAGCCATATCCGCCACTAAACACTAGAGTGCTAGTGTTTTAGCTCTCAGAGAGACTGATGCCCCAGCAGAAATTGTAGTATGACTGCCGATACTTCCCCTCAGTCGTCAGTGAGTAAGAAATAGGAAATGATGCATAAGTATCAAGGATTTACTATCACATACAGTACGGCTGTCATCACTCCGAGGTGCATCATGATGATATACGCCTCCAATCCTCCATTTCTACTGAATGTCTTTATAACTCTGCATTAACCCAAATCCCAGGCTGGCACTGGGATGTGTCAGTGGTGGTTTGAAGGTGGGGTATTTCCTCAGTCACACCTGCCTATTACGCTTGCTATTCAACTTAATGGCAATCCCAGGCACCGCAAACGTCTTGGTGAAGATCATTTTCTTGACAAAATGCTCAGCTCAGGAATCTATTCTGCAATATTTTCAGAACACCTGTACATTGGTGTGTTTGGTTGAAAAGAAAAGAAATCTACAGACAATGGCTCTCATTATTATCCATTTCTTTCACTCAACACCTCAGCCGGTATCAGTAGGTGACACAGTTTGAAACATGTTACAATAACAAGGCTGTTTTAGATTGGGAGGTAGCCTTGTTTAAACAGGGGGAAAACGCACTAAAATACAGCTCAGATTCAGATATTCATAAATTAGATATAAATGTGACCACTCTGATGACGTGACTATAGCCATTTACAATAAAGCTACTAACTCATTAATCGAGACAGACTTTTGGAATGAGCCAATTGAGCACATGCTGCTTAGCTAATCCCACACATTTCTGTACGCCGTTGATTTCATTTGACCATTATTGTCCGAGGTTGTGACCAAAATTAGATGCAGCCTGGCTAATTATCTGACAGTCGGCAGCTAATTATCCGGCTGTAGCGAGACAGGGGGACAAGCGAGGGAGAGAGAAACCTCCTACCACTTCTCGCAAACTAGTCATCTGCGGGACCCGCGATAGAGACCACAGCGAGGGTGGGGATCAGGTTGGGTGATTTCACTTAAGATCTGAAGAAGGTTCCTCGAGGGAAACAGAGCGAAATGAAGCTGCATGTGAAACCCAGCCAGACTCCAGGAAAACTCCTGGCTTCACAATAAAAAAAAGAAAAAGAAAACGTGAGGCGTGATGCTCGGCCTGATTTTCATCTGATGAAAATTATTTTCATCATTCACCTGACGGCAGGAGGACTCCGCAGACAGAGCCAGCAGACCGTAACACACACTGTGTAGTCAGTCAGCCAAACAAATGAGTGGAAGATCACGCATAATAGCAAATTAGCTCTGGTGCTACTACCCGTGGATCAAATGCTGTTTTTTGTATTTTTTTTCCTTTGGCAGAGATTCATGAGGAGATGTCAGCACTGACGCCGGGGCAGGAGGGGGAAAGGGTGGGGGGGAATTTGGTGGAGGTGTACTGTTAGAAGACAATTCCTTAGGTCAGAGATCAGAGAGATGAACCTGCCTTAGATACGCTAATTACCCAAGAGTCTACATCCCAGCCTGCTGCTCACACACAGCGATGTGCTTCACTGCACAAATGACACACACATTTACCAGGACACAACTTAAATATTTTATATTACTGTCCTAACTGTGATGGAGTGTCTACTTATGTTGAGCACTGGAACAATTGGTTAAGTAATTTATCGAATAAAAATGTCAATCATTTTCTGCTTTTTTTTTGTTTTATATTATTGTGACTTTGGTATTGAGTTTTGGACTATTGGTCAGGAAAAAAAAAAAAAAAAAAAAAAAAAAAAAGACATTTAAGTTGTCACCTTGGGTTTTGTGATGGACATTTCCTGAATTAAATAATTAGGCCCTTAAACTAAAAGGATTAGGGGGGTTTCTTTGCAGAAATGGAATATACTATTCATAACTAGGGTTTTATTAGTGTATAAAAACCTTAAACTAAGGAAACTACTTTCATTAGCTTAGAATGAGCCCTTCATGTCTACATAGGGAGCAGGTCCTCTTCCACGGAGCGCGCCATGTTGCATGTTTGCCGTTTACTTTTATTTTCAAATGAACACGAACCCCAGTCTCCAGGGTGAAAGTTCTGTGTTTGCTTGACCCTTATCCCCCCCAATCTATCTCCTCACGTGGAATTTGGCGCTTTAATATTTCATCACCTTACTTACTGATTTGCTCCTGTCATAATTGCTAAGGCCAATAGAGGGCAGCACCACTCTAAACAAAAAATGATTAATTAAAATTAATGCTCAAACAAAACGACTTATGGGGGCGCTTCTCGGGGTGAGGACAGTCTCAACCTAACACCGGCTCTCGAGAGTTTTTGGGTTTTTACGTTACCGGATAGCCACCGTGGTAGATGCTAGAATTTAGTAACAGAAAGTCAACACTGGCAGGAGTCAACACTTGGGCTTGACTCACCTTATATGTAACGAGATATAACCAGTCTCATTGGGTGACTACATTCTAGAATCTAGCCTCACGCTTGGAAAAGGGAAAGGTGAGCGGGATATTTGTTTAACATGTTATATGCCTTCATGAATTACATTTTACTGTAAATTACATTTGTTGGCCAGTCATATAGCCAGGCATGCATATGAAGAGACATTAATACAACAAGATGTAAAATTACGAATGCAAAAATACGTGGTAATTCTGGAGTTTTTTTTTGAGATTCAACCTGACTCTCCGTATTGTCATGTAAAAAGAATACTGCTCAGATTCCGTCTACTAAACTAAACTTTAACCCTAACCCTAGCTGACAATGTTAGTTTCTTTCAACCATGACCACAGTAATTCCCTAACCCTAACAAAAGTAGTTTTATTTGCTTAAACCTAACCATTGAGGTGGCAGACGAGGAAACGATGATATGAATCACCTTTCTTAATAGTCATTTGCAACAATTTTGGATGGCACTTATAAATGATGTTGTCATGCTGATAGAGGCGTTGGATCAGAAAGTGCTCAAATGTGTCATGTTGGAAGGCAGTGACAAATTACCTATTTTGTCATCGTCAACCTAAATGTTACGGAGGGCCTCGGAATTTAAAAACTTTCCTCAGACTGTCATCTATGGCGATCAATGTGAGAAACTTGTACAAGATAGTAGCTTATTTTCCATGATTTCCATGTCTTTTTTGTTATAAAGCAGAGGTGCAATACTGTGAAAGTATCAAAACGCTCAATCCACAGAGAAATGCACACAGCCCGTATCCAGAAACTGTGCCTTTAAACGAGCCGTCAGGACTTACATATGGTTGCGGTGTCACAACTATACTAGATATAGGTAAAAAGTGCCGCTACAGTCACAGAGGGTGAATACAAGTATGAACCTGAAAATGAGCAGAATATGACACATTTAAGTAAGTTAATAAATGCTTTAATAGCTAATTGCTACGCTAATGCATCACAGAGTTGTTGTTTTGCTTCCATCTATTTGATATTGTCCTTTTTTTAAAACACTAGAATTTGTACCTCTACAAAAGTATTAATTTGTCTTTTCCCTCCTGCCACCACAGGTACTGTATATATCCCAGATAACCCTTTTCCTCCCTTACCCTCATGCGTGACCCCGGAAGCACTTTGACAGGAAGCCCCCAGCAGGCACAGGTTGCCGACGGGCTGGGCCGCCTGGCTCTCGGTAAACAATCTGCGTGTTTGTGTGAGCGATGGGCACGTCGTTTGTTTTGCTAATGGGTGTTTTTCTCCTTCACACTCTGCGGGGAGTGCTATCTAATGAGCCGCCCACCCACGCTTTCCCTCCTGCAGCCCCTGTGCCCTGAGTGTGCGGCTTTAACCCCGGTGCAGAGGAGGATGGATCACAGGGGCTGGGGCTACACACACATATGCAGAGGCCAAAAAAGGAAGAGACATATATTCAACTAAACACACACAGAAGAAGGAAGAGACCGATCTAAAAAAATATGCTCTATCGAATATGTTACACATCTTAAAATTTTAAAATTTTGATAAGAAAATGCGGGGGGACATAACCATGTGAACATACATATTTATACATGTAACTATTCCCAAGCTAATGCACAAATGTTTTTCTTGCACATTCATGAACTGACAAGATCTTGGCAGCTCAGTTGTACTACTCTCTAATGCACCAGAGAGGACGTTAAATATACATGTGAACCTATGAAGCCAGGGCAGCGGGTTCTCAGTAACATATCACACAGGGGATGGGGATGTCACGCAAGGCTGTAGATGAAGGAGGTGCAGTGATCAAAGCTTCAGCCTTTACGGAAGTATGCATGTTTATGTGCTTCCTTTAATGTTGTCTGGCTGACTGATTGGATAGCATGTTCCAGCCTTTTCAGAGTATGACACTGGATGGGGTTTGAAGTGGATCATAATTATGTAAAAGAAGGTGAACCCAGTCATCTTTCCGTATTATAGTATTTCCAACAAAATTGTATCTGTATTTGTGAAAAACCTACGAAATGGTAGTTGCATAAAAGCAAGGAGAATCATAACATTATTATTATTATTATTATTGTGCAGGGCTTTTCCGAATATCCTTTTTCGGCTTGGTAATCAAACCAAAGCTTCGGCGGGGGACTAGAGAAACAGGATGCGGTCATCCAATGGGTCTACATAGTTTTGCCTTTCAACTTTTGAAAATGTTTATACAGTACTATTCCAGACGCTTGACTTTTTCGACATCACATAGTTGCAGCCGAGTTGCTTGCCTTCACCTGGTCAAACTTTAAGTTTTTGGTGCTTGTAACGTTGGATGATAGCTTAGGCTGGGCGCCAGGATGAAGTGACGAAGACCATGACATGTTTATCCGTTTGGCTGTCTATTGATTTCAGCACCCAGGACAGTGCCACTCTTAGGCCTACACATACTAGTCTATATCCTTGACGTTCCACTTCCGGGATTACTCTGTTACAGCCGGAATATCCGCTGGATTTCACTAATTTAGGCCGGATATCCGTTGCCTTGGGCTTCCTTTGTGTTGGCATTTTAAACTCTGGTGGATTTATGAGGACTATGTGCTCCTCAGCAGGGTAAATCCAGACAGCTAGCTAGACTATCTGTTCAATCTGAGTTTTCTGTTGCATGACTAAAACAACTTTTACTGTAAACGTACACGTTCCACCAAAACAAGTTCCTACCGAGCCTATTTTGCAGCGGAGCTGCAGCTTTTATCCGGTGCTTAGCACCACCCAAGACAATTGTGATTGGTTAAAAGAAATGTCAATAAACCAGAGCATGTTTTCCTCCAATCCCCAAATGCTATGTGGAGTAGCCAGACCCTCCTTCAGCACGCTGTGGAGGAGGGTCTGGCAAAGCGAGACATATAGCAACATGTAGACGCCCACGGCGCTCCGTCTAATAACGAATTTTAATTATTGTTGATCCATAAAAGAAAAATGTGGGATTACTATTCCTTATTCATGAGCTATTCTGGATTTGAGATAATGCATGTATAATAATAATAATAATAATAATAATAATAATAAAAAACAAAATATAAAATACTGGAATTGGACGTTGATTACCATGGCAATGATCAAAGCTTAGAAGCATTCCGGTCAGCCCAAATGTGGTGCTGTCAGCAGTTCATTTCTGTGTGTGCTGGTCATATCCAGGGGGAGGTATTGCTGTCTGTTCTATATAACTAGTTATGGGGACTAAATAATAATAGATAAAAAAAAGCGTGATAGAAATCCAAGCATGTCTGAAGTGATGAAGAACATTGTGACAAATGTAATCCTCTTGTATACGTTACTTTCTTCCCTCTCAGTAACATAGGCTCTGCAAGAAAATCATTACAATAAAACACTACTGTAAACATCTTCCATGCATGATGGCATATGGGTGCCACCGTCACCACCTAAGGCATAGGTTTTGATGTGCATGCCATGCTATATTCAAATTAGTGTGACATCATATAAAATGCATTTAGATTTGCTAACCATCTGGAGGGCAGGCTGAAACAGGTGTTCCTCCAAAGTGGGGGCGCTCCCTCAACCCAAATCTCTGCATCGATGAGAAAACACATCAATAGTGCATAGCAACACAGAAGTGCAACAATCCCAAAATCTCATATGCAGAAATAATCCATCCACTGCCTCGTCTTAAACATCCAGCACTCCTACTGAAACGAAGAGAAATGCTTGGAATATGAATGCGAGTAAGATGTTTTCTAAATCAGCCACAGTATATTTGCTCCTTCTTCATTTTCAGAATTATCTTACAGAAAAAAAATATCAATGCCAAAAGCCGCGTTTGAAATAAATTATAGATCCAAGTCATACAGTTATTTTAGCTGAGTGAAGATGGTTCATCCCGCTCAGTTGGCCTCCCAGGGTGTCTACATGATGATGAACACCGCCAATGCCATCACTGGTGAGGCGACTGAGACAGACAGGGGCAAAGTGCTGTGGGTGAGAAAAAGAAGGAACAGTTTTCCTGGGAGCGCTGGGGGTATATGGGCCTTCTGTAAAGCGGCGGCACAAAGGAAGGAAGAACGCTCATTTTTTTTTTATTTTTTAGACCATATGCTCCTGTTCTGCACAGGAGCTCGCCTGAATGGCATATGAGGTCCAGAGACACTGATGGTCCAAGCAGAGCAGGTGTGCTGCGTGGCTTTCAATCTCTCTCTCTCGCACACGCACACACACACACACACACACACACACACACACACACACTTTACAGCTGTTTGCAGAGTCATAACACAATGACTCTCAATGTAGCAGCTGCCCAGATTGGCCATCTCGAGCAGGGACGCTGCATACTTACACTGTTAAGCAATTTTCAGCCAGTAAAATGAAACTTTTACGACTATGAGTGCATGAGACAACATCACCGGAGAAATATAAGGCGGCTGCCAGTACTGCTGCTTTTAGATGCGGTGGTAAGCAATACGGTCCACCCGATATCTGTGGGGCCTGAAGATAGTGATCTAGGTCACTCATTCGGCCAACACTTTGGTCCCGAGCCACTTTTGTCTTTAGATATTGGTAGTCGCGGGACGGTTACCGTATGCTCCCGAGAGGATGCGCGCTTTCCATTATGGTGATGTTCTACGCATTCCTCTTGCATCAACCTCAAGTCAAACTTTAAGTTTCAAGGCAAAAATGCTCCCATGGAAATCATTGAACAGATTCATGCTCCTACAAAGACTGAACTGTTTTTGTCAGTTTTGACCCATGATTAGGGCTGGGCGATATGGACCAAAAGTCATATCCCGATATATTTTGGCTGAATATCGATATACGATATATATCCCGATATTTTTTTCCGCAAAGTGAGAGCAAATGTTCAGTCAAAGCCAAAATCAAATATGACATGTCACAAGTAGTTTCATAGAGACAGTTGCAAAATCAAATAAATAATAAACCGGTTTCTTCACCTGGTTCATGATTAAATGCTCAGCTGTTCAAATAACAATAAAATGTAAACCTAAATACTGTATAACAGGAGTACCTTTTTGAAATCAAAGCTCCATATTTGTGATTTGTTCCAAAGGTCAATTAAGCTTTTGATATTAATATAATCTACTTTGTTCAAAATGTAATGCCTCATGCCTGTAAGCCTAGGTTTATAGTCCCATTCTTCCACTTGATACTGCTTCCACTTAAGTAAACTAAAAGATGAACTATCGACTACAAAACAAAGAAACTAATTAATGTGTTAATACAAAGAATATTTATTATGATCGGTTCACAGATCTGAGTTCAAACGGAAACTTCACCCTTCTGAACTAAGAGTTTCTGCTTCAAGGTGAAGTTTAAAACAGACTGAAATGTCCAGGCTCATTCCTCCACTATTTATTTCTGTATGTATTTATGCGTTACATGTAATTTTAACGGGCACTGAGCTCCAGATCCTGCAGCTGCAGACGGTCTCTGCTGCCCCGCTGTAGCTTCTCTCCGTCCGCCTGCCGCCGGCAAACTTAGTGGAACTTTCCGCCGATATCGACATACAGGTCGTCCTGGACTACGTGTAAGATCCTACCGATCACCACTCTGTCTTTGGCTGGTCCGATTTGGATCAGCGGGGACCCGGCGCAGCAGCGAGGCAAAGCTGTGTTTTTCCCGGGGGAAGAGACGCTGCGGCCGGCCACGGAGCTCTCCGCCTCCCGCTGCCGCCGGAGCTCAGGTTGCTGGTCGAAGGCGGCATACATAATCATAAAACACATTGTCACCTGTTAAATGTTATTCATTGCTGTTTGTTCTTTTCATTTCCTCTATCGAACATAATTAAGCAGTACAAAAGTCCGGCATCTTTAGCGTTGATCTGAATGCTTCGCACCCCTGTTCCAAGATGGCGGCGGTTTTGACGTATGTTTAGAACCTCAAGGCGACATCTGTGTATATATCTATGGGAGCAAGGATCACATTTGAACTATATCGATATATGCGATATGGTCTAATTCCATATCTCATTTAAAAATATATCGATATATTTTTAATATCGATATATCGCCCAGCCCTACCCATGATGTGTGGTTGAACACTGTAGTCCTGCTGTAAATGATTTTAACATACATATACTTCAATTAAGACTGCCTTTTGAAACATAGTATTGCTAGAACATGCTTCTAGGGGCTGCTAGTGAGGCTTTTGAAACAATGTGCCAATTTAATGATCTTACCTTTTACCTGGAAACTTCCAAGTGTCCCTCCTTTTTCCATTACTTTATACCAGTATTGGTAAAGAAGCTGAAGTGTCCTAAGTC
Organism: Perca flavescens; assembly: GCF_004354835.1. Taxonomy (NCBI): domain Eukaryota; kingdom Metazoa; phylum Chordata; class Actinopteri; order Perciformes; family Percidae; genus Perca; species Perca flavescens. Next base: position 22,531,473 of record NC_041345.1, on the reverse strand, counting down.
CAGGATAACACCATCAGCAAGGAACACAAATACTCAACTATACCCTGTGAATATCAACCCCAGACCAATATATTGTTGATAAGCACCAAGGTTTGCTCCCCTTTGCTGCATGTCATTCCCTCCTCTCTCCCCCCTTCTCTTTCACTCAGTCTTTAGCTGTCAATTGTCAATTAAAAGGCCTAAAAATGCCCAAAATATATTCTTAAAAAAAAATACAACTAGGCTGATATTAAACAGTGAAGAGTCACTCAACGATGCTGGAGAAGATGGTGCTCTGTTTTGCACTTGTGAATACAGCCAGGTTTATACTACACAGTCCTACTGAAATACCTGTGCTCAAACACACACATTCAACTTGAACATGCAGGTGCAGGCGCGTGCACAGACGCACACGCACACACACACACCTCCTTCTTTCTACGGAGGCTCCAGTATTAGTGAAACCCCAGTCGGCTGGCAGCCCTATCCATCATCGCACCACTCCAGACAGACAACAGCCTCACTCTAACACAGTCCCACATTTGCATTTGACCACCTTCATTAAATTCAGCAAAGGTAAGACTAATTTGGACTCTCGAAGGCAACTTGATCTATCCATTCATTTTTTTTAAAGATTGTCCTCTAATAGAATTAAAAATAAAGGTCATGCGTAGTGTATCAGTTCGGTGATTGAGTTAGTTACTTCCCCGTTGTTCTGCAGCTGAGGGTGACATCTTCTCAATAAGGAAGCTGGTAGCACGGACTAAGCATCATCAGTCATCATCAATACCTTTCTTTCCAGCAGGCAAGACAATTCTAAAGGAGGAAAAAACAGTAGGACTTACACCTCAAAGCCCCATTTTAAAAATCCAAATTAAACTACATGTTTATGCTTTTTCTGGAGCTTTTTTCTGGAGAAGCCTGACCGCGGATTTCCACTGGATGCTTAACGGCTGCGTTCCGACTCCGGCACAGCTCCGGCGGTCCGCAGCCCTCCGGAGCAGATACGCAGAGCTTCTATTTTTGCCGGACGCCGGAGAGCTCCGCAGCAATTCAGCACAAGGCAGATAGTGCGGGACAGGAAGTCGAGCACAGAAGCAAAATAAAACATCCGGTTCATTTTCAAAATAAAATACACCGTGTTCACGGCCAATCATATTTCCCTGCACTACACCTTGAAAACACAGCACAGAGTTTTTTCCCCTCTACTCCTCTGGATGGACACAAACTGTTGTTGGTTTTGTGGTTCTATTCTACGTGAATTCGCGAACTTGTGGGTCCTCATGACTACAGCTGTCAGTCACGGCCGCAGCCGTGCCGCAACAAATCCGGACCTGGTGGGTATTGACGGACGGCGGAGCACGCAGCAGACACGCAGCGGAGCCGGTCCGCAGCCGTTATGCATCCAGTGGAAATCTTGAGTGACTTGAAGATTACCTGAAACCTAAAAATACTGCAAACCACACATAAATATCGTTACCACCAACTTGCACAGATATTTTAGTCTTTGAGAGTCAGGAAGGAGCATAAACCTTATGACTGAGTAATTGCACCAAACAACACACTAAACAACTGGCAGTAAATGGCCACGCAAATCCTGCAAGAACGCCAATTGTTGACAAGATCAACGTTGTCGCAGAAAAGGCCAAAAATGGAGGACAATAGCACAGAGTTTGGGTGAGATTCTGGATGAAGAGGCATGGGCAAAGAGAACTGTAAAGCCGACACAGGGTTAGAGTTAGAGTGAGATAGATTTAATTAGGGTTATATTTGCGGACCAGTTCATAGTTAGCAGATAATCACAAAAAATGATTTTAATGATTTTGTTTAAGCAATGGGCCAAGAAACAAGTCATTTGTTTTTTATATGGATACAGCAATTTGGACATTAAAATTGACTTTTCTTTTTAAATGACATTTTTCTATTTTCTGACGGACTCTTGCCTTTGACTCTTTGCCACATGTATTCCATCATTGTCTATAAGTTACTCACTTACTATAACACCACCATTATATGTTAGATAAATGTATTTTCACAACTAACTATTGTTATATTGCGAAACTTTGTTTAAAAAAAATGAATCAAGTGAGTGTGCCACTTTGAGTGAGCTTTTCTGACTGATTCGGTTTTTAAATTTGCATAAAAACCTCGGATTGAAACCCAGCTCTGGTCTATTTATTGGAATTATCCGGAGGAGGACCATAACCTCTTGCCTCTACTCTCAGATAGCCTTATAGGCTTCTACTATATTGCACACTACTTTTTCTGTTGTTTCGAGAGCTAGGTGGTGTACATGTTGCACCAACCTCTCACTGCTTGGGGCGATCTGAATGCAGCGCGCCAAACACAGGGCCGAGCTTTCATGCTCATACAGCGCAAGAGTGTTCTCGCTCGTCTGTTAGCCTCTGGCCCGACTGACTCTTGCTCCGACCAGGTTCTCTACAAAAGAACGTGATGCGCTGGAAACAAATGAGATGTCTCCTTTCACAAAAACTGCTTGGGCCTACTGTGTATGCACACTCTGCAGTGGAAAGCACGCTGTTCATATAATCTCACACAGGCTGAGCGCTGTCAGCTGGGGCTGTTGTCAGAATCTCTTCAATCCCCCCCCCCGTTATCACTGACTGCAGGTAAAAGAGCTACCTTGAACAATAAGACAAAACTGGATGTGTTATCTAGCCGTGACACACTACAATTATTTGTATCATCACTAGGGCTGGGTATCGTTAAAAAAAAATGTCCATACCGGTACCGCTACCAATATCGTGACTTTGGTACTTTTTTTGAGACTAATTTTATAAAACAAAAAGGAATAACAGTACACATTACGGCACAAATGTTTTAATTTATTTTTCAGCTACTACGTGACCACCATCTCTGTGCATAATGTAGAGTTTTTCCTGTGTGTCTCTACGACGTGTAACGTTCCACAGCCAATCAAACCACAGCCAAACCAAAATAGCATTATTAGATCTCGGTAGAAGCATGCTGCAAGCTTATTAGCTCACTGACTCTGATGAGATTTACTTCTTTTTAGGTATTGAAATTGGGTATTGAATGACAAGGCTTTTTTTCGAAACTCAATATTATTATTATTAGGCAATTCAGTCGGTGCCTATAAAATTATTGAATTCAATACCCAGCCCTAATCATCACAGATGCTAACTATATAAAAAAATAGGTTGTAATATAACATACCATCACCACCATGCTGTTACTCATGTAAAGCGCAGAGCGAGGGCAAAGGTAAAGCTAAATATAACACTTTCATTTTTAACAATAATAAAATAATCAAAAGGAGATAAAAACAAATAGTAATAACATAAAAATAATAACAGTAAATGAAAAATAAAGACGTCTTATGGACATTATAAAGCATTAAAAAAACAGGAAGCCTGTATATACCGTAGGCTGTGTCAATCACACATCCTACTGAGCGCAAAAATTATTTCATTTTCATTCCTTAGGGAAACAGAAATCAAGTTGCTCGCTGACAGTGAGCAGTGAGACAAGCTGTTCAATAACGGTGTATGGGCTCGACAAGCTGCAGGGTTTTCACAGCGTGTCCTGCCGACTCAAAAAGCCACAAGAGGCAGTTAAAAACGACAATCAGATAAAAGGAAGAAGCCAAGGTTCTTTTCTTTTGGTGAAAAACTTCCCATTACATGTAGACTGCCTCATCAGGGGTATCTTTGTTTAATGTGGTACTCTGCAGGTTCATTCTTTTATTGATTTTGTCCCCATCTTTGGTAATAAGAAGTCATTGCTGTGGTTCTTTACACTGAGGAGCACACAGAGTCGCAATCAAACTCGGCGTTTGCTGTGGCATCTTTTTACTTCTTTTATTCACGAAGTTTAAATGTATGTTGGGTGTGCTGTTGGTTTTGCTTCTATTTACAGGGGTGGGAAGTTGGAGCTGTATCCTACAGCTGCTATGTTCGCCCAAATAATTCTACAAAACAAGCTTTTTTTTTGTTATTCATCAATGTACCAGACCAATGTCTCAACGAAGTCTAAAGGTTGTTCAAAGTTGTTTCGAATGTTAGATGTCAGCATTGGTCTAACAAAGGCCTGCTGCACTATTTCCCATTTTACAGCACAGGCTTTAGTTTTATGATAGTTTTATATATACACTACAGTATATGGCCAAAAGTACAAGGACATCCTTGAACACATCCCATTTTCTACTTGTAGTCTAAAGCAGTGGTTTCAATGGAAATCTTAATGCTAGAGCATACAACACAATACATATTCTGGCGTTACTTTACCTTTGTGGCAACAGTTTGGGAAGGACCATTTCGCGTTTTAACATGATAATACCCCTGTGCACAAACCCAGGTCCAAGAACTGGTTTTCCTCACTTTCGTATGGAACAATCTCAGAACCCATCGGCTATTGGTCTGAAGACGACAATGGCAATGGATAATATTCCGTGTGTTCCAGTGTAGCCAGCAGATATCTGGGCCAAGACTTTGTCTTCAGTGCACTGGTCATTGTTTACAGTACAATTAGCAACCAGATCCAGGTCTAGACAACATTTTGGCTAATCTATATGAACAGACATATGCATATGAATGCAGATTAAAAAAATAATAATAAAAAAAAAGACTAAATGTTCGTCAGATAATAGCCAATGGGTTCCGAGACCTTATCACCAAACATCAGTGTTGGACCTCACTGATGCACTTTGAATTGCCTTGTTGCTAAAATGTGCTACATACTGTATATAATGCTGCCTTGCCTAATGCTCTTGTGGCTGAATGGGAGCAAATCCCTGCAGCCAGGTTCAAACACCTGGTGGAAAGCCTGAAACCATACGAGTGGTGGCTGTAATAGCAAGAGATTAATGCCCACGATTCGGGGATGACATGTTCAACAATGGCATATACCATATGGCTGGGGTGTTTGGGTGAGCGCATTCTTTTGGCCATGTAGTGTAGTAAACCTGGGATGATTTGTGATTAATTCATTAATTAAATAGCAATGATTTTAATTAATGTGCTAATGAATCATCTGCAGTAATTGTTTTAGCACTCAAGTCCAGCTGTTATTGTTTATTTCGGTTGTTAAAGCAGAACTTACTACAGTGGAGGATGAAGATATAACTGTGCTCGGCCCAGCAGGTGTGCATATCTCAGATTGAAATGGGAGAGAGAAAGCAAAAGGGAATAAGACAAGGTCGCAGGCTGACTTATCACTTGTCTCATTACTTGAAACAGCGACTGTCAGCAACTGCGCATCTTGCTCCTGGTCCAGTACATATCCATACTCCAGCAGAAAAGAAATCAGTGGAACAAGGAAGCTAACTCAGATTGCTCCTGGTTATCCCTCACAGCAGCGATACGACTGCTGTTGAGCTCAATTAGCGATAAGAAATCAGAATGTGGATGACCGAGTCTGTGTAAGTATAGAAGGATAGCAGAGAATATTTAAAGGAGTCATAATAGCAATTCAAGATATAATGTCAGCCTTTAACTGACGCCAGGTTTTTTGACGATACCGAGGACACACAGTACATTAGCGTTTAGCAATGATGAGTTATAAGTGAAAGCCAATTATCCCAGCGGGATGCATATTACTGTACCAATGAGCTGTTTGGGCTATGAAACTTCTGTCAAGGTTGAAAAACAACTTTTCAACCTTTAGCATGCTGACAGAATGAGACGTAAAACAAAAGGAGTTCAAGAGGGAGATACACAGAATGCCAAAGAAGGAAGAACAAAAAATAAAAAAAAAACCTGTGTGGAACAACAACAAAATAATCTGAGGGAAAAGAGAAAGGGAAAGACAGAGTGGGAGAGTGAGAAGGAGAGAACACAAAAGTGTGGCCCTCCTGGGTTGGATGCTGACACCAGTGAGGGATTACTGAGGGGAGGAGCGCGGCCATATGGCTGCATGGCAAAGTGGAACCCACGGGGAGGCAGCGGGCACATTAGCTTGCACGGGGCCTTACCATCGCCTCCTCTGCACTGCGGTTTGCGGGACGCACAGGAACATTGACAATGACATCAGGCTCTCCCACCTCTGTGATGGCTCTTGGATCCCAGCTGACACCGCTGGCAAAAGGCCAGGAGGAGGAAAAAAAATAATAAAAATCACCTGCTCCGCCCCGCGAGCACAGAGTTACTTATGCCACTCAATAATGACCCGGGGACCGCTGCAAAAACAACAAGCGCCATGGTCACGGGAAGGCTGAGACTGAAGGCGTTCACCCGACGCTCGGTATCGCTGGCCCCTTTCAAACAACAGAGGAGAGAGTCATAATAGCACCGTGTTTCACACCAAAAGCGCCACTGTCGTTAAATCAATAAGTCATTACCTTTAATGGGATAAGCACTTTGAAAACTAATTGAAAACAGCTCCATTTACTCCAGCCAGGCCCTTAATGCAAACAATACTGCTGTTGTAGGGGGAAAAAAAAAACAACAAAGAAAACAGAAGGAAAGAATGGAGAGAAACGCATGCAGCGCAGCTGGGGATCTAGTGTCTAATCATTTGGTCAACTGTTTCACTTTGTAATGCACGCCTTTTTTAAAAACCAATACAGCCAGTTGACCCACATCGCATTTCAAACAGGAGTGTAAACGCAGGGAATTAAAGGAAACGTGTAATGACACTGAACAATAGTCGACACAAACCGGGGGGGGGGGGGGGGGGGGGGGAGACATTTCAGAAGTTTGGGAGGAAGAAGGGATCTGAAACTTCTTACTTAGCAAAGGTAATATGATTAAGTCTGAGTGGTTCCTAAGTGATTTGTTTTCCAAGATTTCAAAAACAGACTAATCTCGCTGCAAAAAAATGTGTCAAGCATTTGACCGTTTCACTAGTGCTCCGAACTGCAATTGAGCAATAGTGAGCATCTAAAATGTGTGGTGGCAGGTTTGGGGAGTATTGATTTATATTAGAGAAAATGACTGTGCATTCAATTCCAATCAAAAGCCTCTGTGGCAGGCAGCCAGTTCCGTTACTGGGTGAAAGACACTGTATTAAATGTAAAGCAAATTGAATGCGCAAAGCCAAATATAAACCTTGGCAAGTGTTGCTTCATCAGAAATGGATTCTCATCAACACAGTTACTAAGTGTGATACGTCACTGGGTGGTTTTTGTCATATGATAAAAAAAAAGGAAGAAAGATGTGTTTTGTTTATACTTTCAATAGCACATATGACTTACAGATATAAAAAAAAAAAAAAAAACGATAGTTTTTTTGGACACGGTGAAGATATTATGTGGTTACGGTGGTAATTTAAAATGTGTAGTAACTCAAAATGAATCTGCTCCGTAAAGAATTTAAGTTTCAAATTTGGTGTAACCTAATCTATGGTAGGTGTCATACCCAATTCATTCGTTTAAGTGTAGATGCCAATTGTTGTGTTGTGTACAGTTAGTCTGATAACTAGGTTAGCCATTAGGCTGTTGGAAGAGATGATCGTGCTGCCAGACCAAGCTGAAAGATTAGTTAACAGGTGGGAGTGTGCAGGCACCCACAGTTATCCCTGAGCACCCCCATCCCCCACCACACACACACACGTATGCAAACATTCCATCACCTCATTCCATCTATTTTTTTTTTTTTTTTTACACTTGGAAGAATGACATGCCCACATAAATGGGCGAATAAAAGAACGGGGGCACCATCTGTTTGATCCCAGTGCTAATGGAGCAGCTCAATTACGTTTTGACTTTCAGTGGACTGACCGGGACAGTGCACTAATGTTGGCGTGTACTGTTTATGTTTAACTCCAGACACTGAGTGAACATGCTGGATTGCTGGAGGACAACAACAACAACAACAAAATACTTTGACAATGTGTCAATTGTGGCCTCCAATCCAGGAACCACTTCCTGTTCTCTTGATGATCTTCAACCACACAAAATGGAGGGTGGTAGGTGGTGTGGTTTGTGGATGGTTGGAGTAGTGGCAGCGGAGGGGGGACGGGGGGGTTCGACACTTGTTGTTCTATCCTTGAACGAGGTGCTCAAGCTAAATTGGCTGCGCAAATGGCTAATGTGTATAATGGAATTGAGAGTTGCCCTGCATAAGGGCGTCTGCTAAGCAAATAAATAATTTAATGCAAATCCCAGCATCGTGCCTCCTGCCAATTAAGCTAACCTGTTTTAGCTGTAAGTGATTTTATTACATTAGCATGCCGTAGCTCTGACTGCATTAGGGAGGGTTTAATCAGTCTGTAATCAAATTAGAGCACAAGACAGAAGGAGGAAGTGCCGTGCTTCCACAAAGCACCTTGCTTGCACACCTGCAGGTCTCATCTGAGAGATCCATATTTAAAATGCTTTTTATACATGTACGTAGCGTGCACCATCATGTGGCACGCATGCACATGCTTTGAGCGGTTTACTCACCGCAACGCAAGTCCAAACTGTGACTGTAAAAATAGGTTTCTTTTATTAGCTTACGTACCACAAACCAAACTGTGGTTGTACATGGCCAATTCTTTTTATTATCCTGGTGACAAGCAAAGAGGGATCGATCCAAGGACGCTCATTTTGTTTTTTAAAACACTATGCGTATGGCTAACTACATGTCATCTTGTCCCTGTTGATGTTCGCTGTCACATTCAATAAAGTATCACCAACAGGCAAACTGCATTACCGCCGTGATTAACATAACACGCTCATGCAATCATCCGTGTTGCTTCATCACGCTGACCCAGAGAAAAAGGGATTCGGAGATGATCTATGGCTACTTTACACACAACGTTACAGAAAATTCACAGTGAGGTAGCGGCTGTGCTTAAGCTGTCAAGGAGCAGCCTCGCAAAGCCTGACAAATCTGCCTCTGTGAGAGTGAGCGCTCAGAAGGCACTGCCAAAACTGATACCCTCATTGCCTTGTTTTCCAGCTTTTGTTTTTCTTTTGCTTATTGGAAGCTGGGGTTGGGGTGTGTGTGTGTGTGTGTGTGTGTGTGTGGGGTGGGGTGGGGTGGTGGAGTGATGGTGGAAGGGTAGCAACATGAGAAATGAGTTTGCCCTGAAGGCAAAGTGCAGAGGAGAGTCTTTAAAGATTCTCTGTGCTGACAGATGGTAGTGATGGCTGACACACACTGTCTCACATGAAGGAGACCTGCTGCTGAAGAGTTCAATCGTGATCACCTTGCTTCCCATCATTCTCCGATCAACACAAATAAATAAATAAATATACAGACAGTTTATTCACAGTCAATTAAATGTGCGTAGGCATACGTCAAACATATAAGAGCACACGTGACCATTCAAGTGTTTTTTTTTTCTCATATAGGAAAAAAACAAAAACAAACAGTGAGTGCCGAGAAAGAAAGCCTTTCGCCTCTCACCTCTTTTCCAGAGGAAAGAGGCTCTCACATCTTGATGCGGTTATCAGCTGGTGCCACGGATCTGTGTGTGCAAAGTTCATCCCTTTGGCCTAATTAACTGATGCCTCCTCGGTCACTAATGAGGATCGTTACAGGTGGGACGGTAGAGAGATGTCCTCACCCTAACATATCTTATGACATTTCCTATACCATCACACATTTAAGTAATGAGGTAAAAGGAAGTGCATACGGGCCAGAATAAAGAAATAAAAATAGGAAGGTTACAGTGAAATGGGCACTGAGGTCAAAGAAATAGCTCAATGTATTTCCACGAGTGTGTCAACCAAAAGATCACATCACTCAAGTCAACGTCACTGTTAAGGCACACATGTACAGCACCGTAGGCAGGCAGTGACGTGATGTCATACATTTTTTTACATGCACTTACCTATGCACTAAGCCCAGTCCTCACTCCACTCCCTGCAGCCCCCTCTCATGAATTATGGCCTGGCAGTTTGAGAAGTCATTGATGGGAAGGCCGAACAGGAGTAAAAGGAGGAGGAGGATGAGGAGGGTGAAGAAGAAAAAAGGAAAAAAAAGAAAATCAATCAGAAGCGTCTCAATTAATCTGGCGAGTGGCGGATTGATTGCAGCCCTAAACTGGGTAAACAGGATTGTCTATTTAAGGGCCATGATCCCTTAATCATCACTTTAGCTCAAATAGACCAGGATCGCCACATCTGCTGGCCTGGCCTGATGCAGATGCCAGGGCCTCGCCTTTCAACTTCAGCCTGTCCCCCTCCTCCCCTTCGCCCGGCTCCCTCTTTTCCTCCCGTTCCCTTTCGACCTGTGATGGACGGACAAGGCGCATGTGGCCTGGAGCGCTCTTGCCCCAAATTGCCGACGTGGGACTGCTCCGAATGGTCCAACCTGAACCCTGACCAACGTGCAAGCTGGGGCCCCTGGTTTGTGGCTTTGCTGAAATGGCTGCTATCGGGGTTGAATACAAAACATGGTATTATGGCTCGCTCAGCTCGCCATGACGACTGTATCATAACGCTGCAAGCGGGGTGGATGAAGGAGGAGGAGGTTGCGGATGGGGGGTGTGTGTGTGTGTGTGTGTGTGTGTGTGTGTGTGGGGCACTTGCGAGCCTGTACCAAAAATCCAGGCTGTCGCGGCATAACATGAATTACAATGGGAAATATTTTACGGATGCAGAGTGTAAAGGACCTGAGGGTGCAGAGATGCAGCTCTGAGAAGATGGCTGAGGCCAGATGAATAGTATACCTCACTCTGAGCATAGTCATCACCATACCGGAATATCACTGTATGTCCTCCTCTCTCTCTCCCTCCCTCTCTCTTATTGTCTGGAGTGCCAGAGTTGCCCAGGCTCCATTCTCTAGAGCCTGATTGAAGAGGCTCTCCTCTCCTCCTCACCAGTTTGATTTACTTAGGCTATCTGTGGGAATTGGGCTGGAAGCTTCCTTATTAAGAGGAGACTGTCTGAAGGGTTCCACTGACTGATTGGGCAATTGAAGGCAAGGCACGTGAGCGGAGATACAACAGCTATTGCTATCTCCGACAACACACACATACATACACGACCGCATACAAACACCCCAGTGGTTTATGTATGAGGTCTAGCAGGCACATGTCTGTCACAATTCTTGGTAGCCAGCTTCAGCCCAGTAAACCGGACGGATCTATCTCTATAAAAGGCTCTTAAATCGCTCCCCGGTGGTGACTAGCATGCATTCAGCGGCTGCTCCCACACATCCTGTACACGCACTGACACACTTGTGAGGAAAAAAGGAAAACAAAGCTAAGATCAGATCCTTTGGCTGAAGATAGAAACAGCTGAAAGACAAAACCTGCTTTGTCTGCGTGATGCACGGACTGTAATGACAGCTCATCATTTACATTTTAGACACAGCCACACGCATGCACATACATTACACATACTCCCCCTCCTTCCTTTCCTTAACACCCATGTTGAGCAACGCAAGCTCAAAGAGGAGAAACAGCGCTGGAGGGAGGCTGATCACAGAGATTCCGTTTTTGTGCGTTTTTTTTTTTTTTTTTTTTTTTTACGAAGTCACACGGCCCTGCGGTCACACAGACGAGACGAGCCAGCATGAATACAAAATGTAGCAAATTCCACCACTCTCACTTCATCGGAGAGACAAAAATGAAGCCAGAGAACAAGAAATCTGGTTATAGAGGGGTGGGGTGGTGGGGTGGTGGGGAGTGGTGGGAGAGTGGGGAACGCATTCATCAAATTATCCCTGCCCATTGACGGCTGTCTGTGCCCAGAGGCCCGTCCTCTTCCATATGCGCTGAATACATTTGCGCCAAAGACACCTCTTAAACAAAACTCTTTCCTCCCTGCTTTACACCGACACCCGACGTCTTGAACGCACTATTCACAAGACCTGCTCGATGACCTCAATTTGCTTCAGTCTCTGTATCTGTAATAGCCCATCTGTTTATTCGGGCTCATAAGCAAAGCCGCCCGTCGTCGCAATCTAATATCATAGCCCTTATTTTAGACACAACAGAGAGATATGGATTGCAGCAGTAACTGTGATTGTGTTTTCGATGATACGAAGGAAGCAATGGACCTATAAATAAAAATTCAAAGTGGTTCAGACTTGATCCTCTCGGAGGCTAATGAAATGACGGTGACATATTGTGGCGATGCACGCAAGGGAACGGTGTTCGCGGACAGCGCCTCAGAATTCCCTGCGACTTCCTCTGATGTTGCCGTGACGCTTATCATCCATCTAGCACATGACAGAGCAGGGCTCGGGTGCATATATGCCTCGTAAATATTAGCCTTGATCTTAATCAATTCTGTAAATTATTTCATCATGCAGGGGAAATCGCATCAATTTCTTTTTTTTCTTCGTCTGCAGGTCGCTTGCTATGCTGTATACATAATGTGTGTGTGTGTCATGAATATTTATACTTATGTGCTGCTGATGAATAATGTTGTCTGTTTATCCCAATGAAAAGGATTGTAATGATCAAACAAAATTACCATTTATGACAGTTATGGTTCCCTCCTAAGACTGTGAATTATTAATGAGTGCCATTGATTCCTTGGTCTAAAGAAGGTGAACTGGGTAATTCCATAAGTGCCATAGTGTAGATTGGTCTGTTAGCTCTGGCTCTGCCTCTCCCCCTCACTCCATCTCATCCTCCATTTGTTACCTTTCACCAGTGCGACCAGGGCAGGGTCTTTCCTGTAATTCCATTACTGCTGCTGCTATGGCATCCCATCATCCCGCAGGACAACTTAGGGACCACTTAGAGACTTGTGCACGTTTAGCTGCATTACAGTAATGCTGCCAACTGGGCAACAAGCACTATCTATCACTATCTAACAAACAGCAGCTGTGGACGGATCCGTTTAAAAGACACTAGTGGGACAAAGTAGAGTGGGGAGATACATCAAGACACAACAGGACAGGGTAAAATAGAACACAAGTAAAGATGATCAGCATCTTTTGTTGCATAACAATGACACACAGCATGAAATAATGTTTACTAGAGTATCAACTGTGTGTAATTTTCATTTTTTATGCTCATTTTAACCAACAACTATTTGATAATTTTCACTTATACTTTTACAATAAATCCGTTGTTGTGTTTGATTAGCTTTCTATTGATTTATAACAACATAGTGGCACAGAGCAGAGCTGAGCGAGGACCTATCAGCCCATAATGGTTTATTTTAGTGCTGTGATGGCTCAGTGGATTAGAGTGTGACCACAGCGGACTGTGATGGGCTGAGGAAGTTTCCCCCCACACTGGGCTCGCTGCTGTACTCAACAGATTAGCAGCCTTTGTTACACAAGTGGTGTTTTCTGAGAAAGGACAGTGTCTGAGAGGCTGGCCGAGGGCTGAGAGAGTGTGTGTGTGTGTGTGTGTGTGCATGTGCATGTGTGTGTGCGTGTGTGTGTGTGTGTGAACAGCACAACAAAAGCTCAACGGATCAGGCCTAGATCTCATCACCAGCCCACTTTAGAGCACTTGTTTCTCCCTCCATCTCGCAGGCTTGGACCAAGTCCTGCTATGCCGGACTGCTTTGGCTGATCAGCCTCACTCATCTCCACCTACGCCAGCGAGGATAAACCGGGGCTGGAGGAGGGGTCAAGCGCGGGCTCACCTGATAAACCCGCCTCCCTCTAATCACCCTTCTCTCACTCCTCCCTTCCATCCCTCCATCTCCAAGCCAGAGTGCATAAATCTGCCCTTCTTGACAGCCGCAATCAACAAGGGCCGTAGTGAACCATGTGTAATGGGCGGTTAAGACAGGGGCGTACGGGAGCGGCAGAATTTACAGCAACAATTATAGCCCCCATACAACGAGATGCCTGGGGGCGGGGAGCTGCTCAGGAAAAGAGGGGCTGGGGGTGGTGGGTTTAAGTGAGACACAGGTACGTCCCCATACAGCCAGCCACTCACAGCAGCCTCATAGTAATACATTTGGATCTCTAGCAGAGCAGTGCAATGAATTCCCCAGCAATGCAAGGGAGCAATTGCCTTGCAGCAAAGCCAGAATCTGGTAGGAGAGGGCCAGAGCAGCGCGAAAATAACATGTAAGAGATAAATGGTGACAAGTGTGAGGAGAATACATGGATAATCCTTTTCAGCGAGTGCTAATGCTACACGTCTCTCTTCTTCTGCTTGTACTGTATCTCGGGTTTGGACCATATTACTAAGAAATCCCTCACATGCACGCTCGCTGTACCGAGTGACACAAGCAGAATGTGACGATAATTCAACAGAGTGTGGAGCTTTTCATATATTTGCCTGACCTACTCCACTAATTCATCTATCTGCGGCCGTCTTTGCGTACATCCATAACAAATGGTACTATAGACTTTTGGACATGACCTGCGGATATGCGTGTGTGTGTGTGTGTGTGTGTGTGTGTGTGTGTGTGTGTGTGTGTGTGTGACCAAACGGGTGCTTTTAACCATCAGTCATTTTAATCAACACGTGACCTTTTAAAAGCTATTATGACAAACAGATCAGCCATTAAAGCCGGTGACCTGGTGTGTGGCCCGGGGACGTCAGGCCGCCGCTTCCCAACATGACGCCTCCCCCTTGTCATCACACACACACACACACACACACACACACACACACACACACACACACACACACACACACACACACACACACACACACACACACACAGTGTCAAGAGAAGAAATAGCACAGGGCGAAAACACAGCGAAACCACAACACTGCAATCTACTGACAAAACTGAAGACAAGGACGGTTAAAATCATACATCATGCTTCTTATGTTGCATTTCAAAGGAAGCTGCTAAGGTTTTACTAGATGCATCGAATGATAATCAAATGATAATTGGACCTACCTTTATACTATCATATTTTATTGCACAAGCGTCAACTCGAGGTAAAAGTGAAATAAAATACTTTCTAATTAGGGATTCAATGTGCAAATTAATTTAGTTTCAATGAGTGGAGAAACTAACAATATCGGTGTTCAATTTCCAATCCATTTTTCTGCACTACATATTAAATTACTGAACTGCATGGGGAGGAATTTGGTGGTGGTGGGCTGGGGTGGGGAGATAAACACTTGGTCATTAGTTCTAAACAAGGACTGAGATTCATTAGGATTCACTGAGACATAAAAAAAAAGTTTAGATAAACTTTAGGGGAGAAAAGAGAAATTGTAATTAGACATGAAAAATATTCCCAATAATCAAATCACATTTTGTACTCGGGGCTTTGAAATTAAATTAACTGAGTTCATATACTGGTATATCTCTCAGCCACTTTCTTCACTCTAAAATGTGTTGCCGGAACACCAGTCCCGAGAGACTAGATAGGAATCTAATTAACTAAGATCAATATTACTCAGAATTTTCTCTGTCTTTCCAGCTCTCCAGCTACTAGGGTCTCCTTTGTCTGCCAGTCTGACGCTCAGATGAGTTTTATTTCTGCAAATGTGCTCGGTATGAGGAGGTCAACACATGAGCCAGTCCCTCCATCTGGGGCATGCAAGCTACAAATAGGACCCTGTCTGTTTCCCGCCAAACAATGTCTACAATAAGGAGTGATACAAGATGTGTTTTTTTTTTTTTTTTTTTTTTTTAAATTGAATCCAAAAAGTGCATTATTTTCCTGCTGTGGGTAGAACGAATGGAGTAGCCTATATGTTTTTGGGATAACACCTTTTGAACCGTATGGGCAAACAGACATGTGGGTTAATGAGTGATGCCTCGATGACTGGATTCTGGCGGAGCACCCTTTGCACAAAGAAGCCAAACGTGCTGATTCAGGTGAAAGAAGTGAGACGTGGTGCAGGGAGAATAAGATCGCACAGCCATATGCCGTGTACAGACCAGCGGTTGGCCTTTTCCTCTCACGACGGTTCAGATTAATTACGATCATCACGTCTTGAGTCTGGGCCCCATAAATCACACTGACTTTAAAATAATGTAGTAAAATAATATTCCATATATGGCAAGCGCTAGAAATCCAACACCATTATCGGCCATCAACAGAGACGAGGGGGAAAATTAGATAAAAATGTGAGGCTGCTTATAAAATCTTTTCTCCACGCTGGAGCATAAATAATTACATTTCCAGTAAATGGCTGGAGGTTGAGAGCCACTCAGAGCAATGACGACACAGCCGTGTGGAAATGTAAAGTTCAAATAAAGTGTAAAACGGGGATATGCGAGGTGCAGAGCAGCAACAACGCTGGCGCCTATGGAACATAAATCCACTCTGAGGAAATCTACAAGGCTGTCTATCAGCAAGATAAGTTGGACTGGACACAAATCCTCTCAGTCATAAATCTGCAAAGGGAGAGAGGGACAGCCCCTCAATCAGGAGTCAGCTCCCGTCAACATGTCCCCCCAGGTGAACGCAGAGCTTACATGTGTGTGTGTATGTATATTTCCACCTCTGCAAATACTCCCAACAACCAGCCCTGTATTACCCTACAGCCAGTGTCCCGGCAGGTCAATCCACTGTGATCTGTTTTGCTGAAGGATATGAATGTTGACATTTTATTGACATTACATGCCGCTCCTTCTAAATTACGGAACCCCCAAAGTCCCAAAAGATGATGGGGCTCCATACCAAATGCAGGACTTAATCCTACTCTTCTGTCCAGTGCTGCATAGGTTAGTCCCTTAATTAACGCGGAAGAAACTTTTGTGGATGCTGTTGAAGTTTTGAGAAATCCCAGAACCTTATTATAGAATTTGGGTTCCTGGGGCAAAAATGAGCGAGCCTATAATTAAACCCCAAGTTTGTAGTAATTTGGTGAATTCCTGTCCGCAATCGTGATGTTTTTTTTCCAACTGCTGATGTCCTGGTTTCTACCATGTGGTGGAATGTAACTAAGTACATTTACTAGTACTGTACCAAAGTACTTGTACGTTTTATGCAACTTTATACTTCCACTTGACTATAAGACAATAGAGCTGCAAAGATTAATCGATTAGCTGTCAACTCTTAAATGAATCGCCAACTATTTAGATAATCGATTAGTCGGTTTGAGTATTTTTTTAAGACAAAAGTAAAAATTCTTTGATTCCAGCTTCTTAAATGTGAATATGTTCTAGTTTCTTCTCTCCTCTGTGACAGTACACTGAATATCTTTGAGTTGTGGACAAAACAAGACATCTTGGGCTTTTGGGAAACACTGATCTTTTTTTTTTTTTTTTTGACATTTTATAGACCAAACAACTAACCGAATAATCAAGAAAATAATCAACTATGAAAATAATCGTTAGTTGCAGCCCTAGAAGCCAATGTACTTTTCGCTCGACTGCATATCTTTGACAATAGGTGTGTCACAATTACGATTTTAAATCAAAAATCGAACGAAATGAGCTTTTAATGTCAATTATCGCAATCAAAAGCAATATCGGCAATTCTCCTAGCCTACTTGCGCGTGTCCGAAGAAGAAGGAAACTACACTCACAGCATAGCTACCGGCGGTAGCATGCAGCTAATGAAACAGGCTAACATTAGCTTACCGGTAGCCTTCAGCTGCACTTTTCCAGACACCATGGCCACTGCCGAGTCGGAGTTAACAGGAGAAACCGCAGAACGTGAAAATCCTCCTGCTTCCCTGAAGTCACCGGTGTGACAACATTTTGCATTCCCCGTGAGTTATGCGAACTAACAACTAAGGTAAAACGTGCGGGCTCGGACTGGACCTCACGGTGCATTCAGGTGTCCCTTGTTATTGTGAGCGTCAGAGCTGGAAGAAAAAGAAAAAAAAAGTACTCGAATTGTAACCTTGAGAGTCAAATCGAATCGTAAATTTGGAGAACCGTGACACCGCTATTTGACATTTGACAACATTAGTTACTAGTTACTTGGCAGATTCAGATTATTACTACAAAATATAAATCAACTGTTAAATCATGATCTAGTATTAAGGATTAAGCTACCTGGAATTAACCCCATCTTTACCAGCTGCAACATTAGTGATACTAATAGTAATGCAATATTAATGCATCAGTAGGCATAATTATAATCCTGTGATATATTTTGTTTTCTGAAATGGGCCATTTTGCATAATGAGCACTTTTACTTTTGGTACTTTATGTATGTTTTGAAGGTAATACTTTTGTACTTTTATTTAAGTAAGATTTTGAATGCAGGAGATCTGAGCACTTCGTCCACCTCTGGTTTCTGCCTCTGTGTTTTTATTTGTTTGGTTTATTATAATGTCATTATTTTCCTCGCCTCTTACATGCAAATACAAAAGCAAAAAAACAAGTGTGGAGGGATTTGTATTATAGCTGAAAACCTCTTCCTTTAACTTGTTAGTTTGAGTGTATCTTATTTTTATATGCACAGATTGCCTTGTGGGTAAGTCCATGACTGCTTTTGACAGGTAGAAAAGGTGACAAACTAAACAAAGAGCAAAGGAGGGGACAGAAAAGAGGTTTTCAGGTGACAACCTCCTCTCCATTGCTATGTTGCTCCTATTTTTACATTGTATTTGTATGCATGCACCAATCAGTGGTGGAATGTAACTAAGTACATTTACTCACTGTACTGTACTGTACTTAATTACAAATTTGAAGTACTTGTACTTTACTTCAGTCTTGTCTTTACATGCCACTTCCTACTTCTACTCCGCTACATTTCAGAGAGAAATATTGTACCTTTTACTCCACTACATTCATCTGACAGCTTTAGTTACTTGTTACTTTACACATTAAGATTTTTGCACCCAAAACACATGTAGTTTATAAAATACAATGTTTTTTATAAATGAAACTGCCCAAGAATATAAATGCCTACACGTCCAGCTGAAATGATTAAACCATTAAACACTTAGTTGATCGACATAAAGAACGTGTTTCCAGTTTCTAAAATGTGAGGATTTTCTTGCATTGAGTACTTTTGATCTTTAAAATACATTAGCCAAAGAGGGACATACCTCTGCCTTTTGCACTTTTACACTCAGTGGCACGGTGACGAATGCCAGGGAGGGGGAAGAAGATTACTCACGACTCACTGCCGGCAGATTTGAAAGCCTGTTGAAGATGGAGGATCACACCTATTCTCGTAACAGAGTCGCCAAGGAAGTTAAAAAGAGAATGTAAATGACAAAGCGACAGGGAAAGACCAAAGTTACTATTGAAGTGGCTTTTCCAAGATGGAAAGCGCTCATAAGGAGCAAGGATTTTAAAAGGGATGCCCAAGTTGCCTGCTTTCTTCTCGACCGGTAATTCTTCCTTTTTTGTGTAAATTCAAAGTTTTATAGTTGCTTGGCTAACTAAAGCATGGTTGTGCATAACGCTAGAATGACGTCTAGGAAACTTTTCCTTGCGTCAATGATGAAAAAGGATTGTCTACCCTGTAACATAAACGTAATCGTACGTGTCGTGATTTCCCTGGCAGACAACTCACGTAAAGGAGTTGTAACACAGACTAGGCTACAGCTAGAACAGCTGCGTGTAAACCATAGACTGTTTATTATTAGCAGTCTATGGTGTAAACGATGGAGATACTAAGAGCTAATTTCGGTTTCATTGACATGATTGTTCATACTGCTCAGAAAAATATATTAAAAACACAAACCTCCGTTGCTTCTCTCCTACGCTGTAAACATTGCCTTACACTATTAATCTTGTACAATATACAGAATAACGATAGCACTGATACTTTACTAACATTAGCTTGCATATGTTTGGGAACCTGATGTGTTAGCAATGAAATGGTACCAAAATAACGTAAAACTGTTATTACACTGGAAGGAACACTCACAGACAAAGTTGTACTTCTTGGAATAATACGGCCACCGTAGGAGTTACAACGCGCTCGGAATGGGAGGGGCTAGAAAGTAATATTCAGTTGGTTGTCATATACAATTTCACCGCTATATGGGAGAAATTCTTACACAATGTAGCTTTAAGTAACATTTTCAATGCAGGACTTTTACTTAACAGAGTAACAGGTATTAGTACTTTTACTTAAGTAAAAGGATCTGAATACTTCTTCCACCACTGGTACCAATAATGTTACTTAGTCATTGAGTTGCATCAGGTGTGACGGGGGTCAGGCCACATAATACAATTTCTCACATTTTCCCTTGTGTAGGACCCAGCTGCCCTTTGTGCAATTGTTTGTTTCCGAGGAAGACCGCTTTGCAGTCAAGTGGTATTCTTGTTTTCAATAATGTAGCTGTGTTAATAAAGATTTCAATAATGTAGGCTTTTCCCACTTTAGGAAAGCAATATGCCTTGAATTTTGATACAATAGCTCTCTTGTGGACATGCACAGGTTTTCAATTGATCAAATTACCTTAAACCAACTGATAAACAATGAATTTGGGGCCTTTGAGGCCCTTGGCGGGGTCTGGGGCCCCAGGCACTAGTTGATTGGCTGGTATCGCAGCCTTGCAAGCAAGAAAGACAGAAAATAACAGAGTTGTCTTACCTGCTCTGCTCCATCTAAGGTGATACTCAAATACAAATCAGATATACACATATGCGATTGAAAAAGCGTGACGCTTTGGGGCACCCCCCCCACTGATTACAAAACTTTACTTGAAAGAATTATGCGAGTCATTCATTAGGCTTGGAGTACTGATAGCATTTGTGGCAGTGTGTATTTCTTAAGCCTCCAACAGCGGTTCAGGCGTCTGCTCCAGTCGAGACGGGCGTAATACCTAGAATGTAACAAACAGGAAATGTTTGCTGTCTGCTTCATTTCAGAAACACTGATGCCGCCTGGGGAAAACAAAATGCAAGCAATGTCTGTTTGTGTTTGCGTATGTGTACACAGGTCTAACACAATACTGCATAATATCTTGCTCGCAAATAACTCTATTTGAAATATGATCCACCGCATTGCACACGTGTCATGGCGTGCATAAAAATCACACTGATTGGGAGTGACTGGAGGGAGGTGTTTTACATCTCTGTCCACTGTAAAATGGTGCAGTGGCTGGCTCGCAAAGTTGTAATTCCTCCGTGTTGATTGTTATTTTTAGGAGCAAAAGGATTAAAAAAAAAACAAAAAGCAACACTGAGGACACTGTTTACTGGTTCCCGCCGCTGGATTACTTTCACAAGCGTCATTCATAACAGGGATTTTGTTTGTGCCATTTCCAACAGACTTATGCATTTGTTAAGTACAATCAAAAATTAGAGGCTTTTCCTTGTCCTAGGCTGTTACACCGGGGGGACTGTAAAAAATTGATTAGTCATCGTTTCACTCCTGATGAGATTTCAACACTTCATTTGATGGGAGTGTGGAGTAAAAACAAGCAATGCTTCGTTCCCCAGAGATCCTACCCCCCCATCCTCCTGAGATCATAGTTTGGACTCCCCGTCTTAAAGAGGAGAAGAAAATATAATTCTGGCTTAACGTTAACACCCACATGTTCTCACTGTCTGTAATTCTCCTAAGCATCTCAAACAACAGATAAAAGCTCGCAGGCATCAAGCAAGTAACGTCAAAGAGCCTGTGGCCATGCAGGGTTTAATTCAGGCCATTGTTCTGAGAGAGGAACTCTATTTCTGGAGTACAATCCTCGCCCCTCCCACCATCACCAACTGCACCCCCAACCACCACCACCACCACCACCACCACCAGCAGCTCCTAACCAACTCTCCCTCTTCACGGGGAGTCTGAGCAGTTCTGTGCATTCAGCACATTTCAGCACAGTGTGGATATTTGAAATGTCAGGACATTTTACTCTGCTTATGTGTGGTGGATCTGAACTTCCATAACGCCGGGCACATTCCCCGAATGGGCCACATGTATTATTCATTCTGGGATGTATACAGTGGGCTAGTGCACTTGACTTTGTCAACGTTCTGTAAACACATGCACTAAATTATTGAGGTGCCTAAAAAGGAGGGCCTGTTGCTCGGGCTTGGTGGGCCCGGTGCCATGACAGGTCGGACGGGCAGTAACGAGGAGCCGCGTAAGCACCCCTCAGAAAGCCATTAAAAATGTATGATTCACCATCTCCCTGTGGCCAGGCAGAGGATCATCACACCACCCACAACTTCAGCTCGCCCCCGTCACCCCCACCGCCAAACAACTGCAACAAGGTACACCTGCCAATTCACTCCTGTCACATTATCTGTGCAACATCACTGTCACCTCCATCAGCTGGAGATGGGGAAAAAAGGACGCTGTCACTCCCTCACCATCAGCTGTTAGATTCTGATCCTGCCGGGGTTATTGCATGGACACTGATGTTCGCTGCAAACACCCTGTGCAGCCGGCAAATTGCTGTAACTGGACCTGGGGCAATGGAAAGAAATAAAGATCATACCCACGAGGACAAAATCTCGTATGAATCACCTAGATCATGTTTTCCTGACAAGTGTTTGTTAAGAAATATCCTCAATATGATTTCTTTCTTTTCTCTAATGGTACACAATCCAACAGATAGTAATTTCCTGATAGTCTAATTAGTCCCGGGGGGAGTTTTGTCTTCATCTATTATGAGGAGACCCACAGGACCTTAGTTTTATTGGATTTATGACAGCAGAGAGAGAAAAGATGCTAAAGGTTTAATTTATTAACAGTTTTTTTTTTTTAATTGAGCCGTGTATTGTAGCTGCTTCCTCCTTAAGGTTTTTCTTATTTCTGTTGAGAGGCAAAGAGCCATTGTGGTGTGGGTCTCAAATAACAGAAATGACCGTTAAAGATCTTTAAAATAAGAAAGACAGCAAATGATGATAATGAATTATTTTGGTAGCTTGTAGATTTCTCGGGATTTGGATTCTATTGATCTAGTTCTCTTTGAATCCTTGTTTTCTCATTCTTGGCATATCATTTGAGTAAAAGTTAACTAAATATGCGGAGAGATTTACATGTAGGCTGTCATAAAAAAAAGTTAAAATGGACTGTTCTTATATACCGCTTTTCTAGTCTCAACGACTACTCAAAGCACTTTAACATTGTACAGGAACCATTCACCATTCACACACATTCATACACTGTGGCCGAGGCTGCCGTACAAGGTGCCACCTGCTCATCAGATAATCAGTCACACACATTTACACTCCGATGCGCAACTTCGGGTTCAGTGTCTTGCCAAGGACACTTCGACATGGGACTGCAGGGCCAAGGATCGAACCACCAACCTTCCGATTGGCAGGCAACCGCTCTACCACTGAGCCACAGCTGCCCCTAAAACTGATGTCAAAGGTTTTTTATTCCTTTATAAGAAAAAGAAAACAAAGATTTGTACAACTTTGATGCCTTCCGTTTGTTTTGACTTGAGCTAGATGTGCTGGATCGTTCCGACAATGACTAGAGACACGATCGTGTTAGACCAACTTCTTCTCCTAAATGAAATTATTTTCGTGCCATGATTTGATTTCAATAGATAACTTTGCTTAGCCACTCTTTTGAGCTCCAGCCCCAGTCTGCTATATATTGAAAACACTATGCATGCATCAAAGTGCATGCATAGTGAAGATGTGGATGAAAGAGCAGAAGGTCCAGCGATCTCTTTTAGGGATCAATAAGTTGAATTAAAAAACTTACTTACCAATTTGTTTAAAATTGGAACCAGTTCCAATTCAGAGCTGGGCATCAATACCCAACCCTGCCTGTCAGAAAAAAGTAAAGCTTGTATGCTCTCAGCCTTGTGTTAACCCTCATAAATAAAACAGTAGCACACTCACAGACACCACCTTAACCTCTCCCATTGACAATAACACTTGCCAGACTCATCTCCCAGAAGACCCTCCCTCGTCAGCCTCTCATTGGCCCCTTGGTATGCACACCTAAGATCCAAAAGGCAAAAGGCAAAAGTCAAAGCAATTAGAAAAGCATCTCCTCCCCTAAAGAACAAGGTTGATCTGCAACACCAAGACAGGTCCCTGAGGTGCGCCATTTAAAGCTGAAACACCATAAGCGGTTACACGGTTAGTCCCTGCCATTAAGGCAATCTGTTTTGTAAAAGGATGGCCATCATAATTTATCTGTTTTTAAGCTGCAGAGTACTTTTCCACATCCATCTTGGCGCGCATTAGAATTTCAAAAGCATCTGTGAATCAGGGCTGGAGACTGGCTGAGATGATTGCAGTGGTTTTCTATAGTCTCCTGTGGCGCTCTCCCTGACCCCGAGTCTGTAATCTATATTTTCAGAATAATACAGAGAACCAGAGATGTTCAAGGGCATAACCCTCTAATCTACTCTACTTGCCATGTACTTGGAATGTCCACAACCACTCTCGAGCTTGAAGAAATAAAAGCTGCTTGATTTAACTGGCGTCAATTTACTTCAACATGTCATGTATCGAATTAATAAAATAAAAAAAAAAGGTGCAAATATGTTCACTAGTTACATCCCGCAATTAATGCCACGCACACATCTGAGAAGGCAAACACACATGCTCCCCTGCACACATTGCATGTGACAGGAGCAAACACAAGCCCAGAGACAGACAAACACGGAGCATATGCTCCTTCCACAATGATCAGTGACCTCCCAGGCTCGCAACACAGTGCTAAATGAGCAACTTTCCTCTGCGGAGTAGTCAATAACCACACAGCCACAACGATCGTGTCAGCGTCCAGCCTGGCCAACATCCCCCGTAATTAATTAGTTCATGTCTCCTCTGCTCAGAGAGAGGAAGACAGCACAAGGCATATGTACTCATCCATTACATGTGCTATCCAGGGGTCAGTTGCCCTGGCAGGAGCAGTTGGCAAAAATGCTGCAAGACTTCAACCCAGGCCCCTTTTAGAAAATTGCCTTTGGGGTAAAAAAAAAAAAAAAAAAAAAACCCGTGCCTCTTGGCCGCTGTGTCAGTCAAAGACAATTTGATTAATATCAATCAGAATTAGAAGACAGCGGATCTATACGCCGGAGGACAACTTGTCCAGAAGCAACACCAACCGGCCTGAGAGAAGTCTCTGGGCGCAGGGTGGTGGGAATGAGGCAGTGGGCCAATCCCTTCAGCCTCAATGAGCAAGTCCGCTTTTCCATCTCTGTCTCAGTTTTTCACTTCTTTCTCAACTCCAATCAGTCCTGCCTATCCCCACATCACCATCCTGTCATCTCCACCAATACCAATCCCACTGCCCCTGCACAATACCCTACCCTAATCTCCCCCCACCCACCCTCTCTGAAAGTCTCATATCACTCTATGTGAAAAACAAGCCCTATCTCTGGGTGGGAAGAGAATCAATCTCTGCTCGCTATGTGGAATCCCTGACCGTCAGATACCAAGAGGAGAGAGGAGGAAAAGGAGGGGGGGAGGTATTCGGCACATCAGTCTTCCCTTCGGTCACATGCTGTCTTTTTGACTTTGTGCTGAGTCAGGATAAACACTAAAGACAAAAGTCGACCCCCCCGATCACAGAGCATTCCCTTTATCGATTCCCACCACAGCCACCCTCTGCGTCCAAACAAGGCGGAGGAACGCAGCACATCTGTATCAATCTGTATATTCCTATAAGTCTGCACTTTGAGCATCTGCGTTGTCTGTGTGGGGTAGCATTTTAATCAAGGCCTGCACATCAGATTAATGGAGAAATTTGATAAACGTCTCCTATTCTCGAGCGAAATTTTGCCAACTCAGGACTTCGGCTCCGAGCAATGGGAAATGAAGAATTAGAGCGGAGATGAGAGAAGTGAGATGTTTGAGGTCATCTCTTTAAAAAATGACTTCAAATCAGAATTAAAACCGTCTGCAATATCCCAGTGATGATTTCATTACCGGGGAATCAAGATGTCATCCATTTTGAGGACAGGACGTCAGAAGTTTTGGGACTGGCTCACGGGTGGCTTTGCGAAATTTAGAGCAGCTGCTAGAAGAACCATTCCCAGTCATCAAAACGGACAAGACAGGTCTCATTAAATATTCATGTTTAAAATGTTCTCTCTGCAAAGTGAGCCTTTGCACATTTAATTATTTAATGAGCATTAAATATCCCCAACAAAAACTAATTGACATCCCTTCAACTATCAGGGTTAAGATTATGTACAGTGATTGAGTTCAGCAACCTGTAAAAAAAATAAAAATAAATGTGCATCTGCATCTGCCAAATAAAAAAACCTCACCGTGAGCAACAGTAGAGTAACTCAAATGTGAGGAAAACACAGCAAAAGAAGGATATTTACTGCAACAATACAAAAGCCATGCAATGAAAACACAGGATATTAGTAACAAACTGTCTAGAAAAACATACCTCCATTTTTCATTAGGGTTTAAATGGCTGCACACAACACTGGGAGGATGGCAAACTTTCATAACAAATATAGATTGGTTGTTTTCTTGCTCTCTTTTGACACTGTCACAAAGCTGGGATAATATTGATGCTGAAATTATTCTATTTATTAAGTAATCTTTGTGAAGCAGGGTTTCAATCGCACGCTGGTTCCACAGGCAACCAAAGTGGCACTTTGCGGGCACATTGAACCGTGTCACCGCTAAGCGAGGCTGACACATAGGGAGATGAAAGTATTGTCATTCATTTACCCGTGACAACCTGTGTATGCTAATGTCCAACCATCTTTAGCTCAAGAGAGAGGACAGTTCTGCCCGTGTCGGCACACAGTCGGGCCTTAGGGGAAATCTGCAGGGACTGACAGTGCAGCCCAGCCGCGGGCCTCCTAACAATGGAAGTCACTGATACAGCATGTGGGTCATAATGGCACTGCATTCTGCATTACTGAACTGGACTCAACAGCATATGTGGTTATTGTATTGTGTTTTGTTACCTTCGTAAAGGAAGTTGTGTTTTCAGTCCTGTTCTGTTTTTAGAAGCATCAGAAAAGACAAAGGGAACACAACAGTGTTAAAAGTTGAGCTATAGGTGTGTTTTGTGAAGGATATTTCAATTAGTATTATGTACCATTTACATGATTTTCTCATGTAATCTAATCCGGCACACACTGTATACTGTCCACAATGTCCACAATTCAGTTGTGTTAAAGGTCCCATGTTGGAAAAAGTGAGATTTCTGTCTTTTTTTTTTATTTTAAAGCAGGTTGAGGTGCTATATGAATACTGTGAAAGTATCAAATACTCAATCCACACAGCCCGTATATAGAAACTGTGCCTTTAAACAAGTCCTTTGGGACTTCTGTACGGTTGTGATGTCACAACAAAACTATATACAGTATTAAGTTGAAAGTGCAGCTACAGCGCCATTACACTCATTCCCCGGCTGCAATGATGATGGAGAGACACTGAGAGCACAAATGTGGAAGACCAGAAAATGCTGACCAATCAGAACAATCTAGGCTTTTTTCGGGAGGGGGGCTTAAAAAGACAGGCGCTAAACTGGACAGTTTCAGACAGAGAGTATGATAAAAAATAATGTGTTTTTTAACATTAATGCATGTAAACATGTTCTAGTAGAAACCCAAAATACATGTATGAACCTGAAAATGAGCACAATATGGGACCTTCCTTCTACATCCCATTGTATCATTTCAAAAAGCAAATATTGCTACTGCACACTAATCCACATTCATACCAGCACAGCTGAAGCTACTGTATGCATCAGAATCCCTGCCCTCTAACCAAATTGGTTATATCTTACTAATTCGCTGTTTAGTGCCGTAAACTAATATGGCTTTTGTATCATAATGCAATAAAGCAATTTTCCTGCTGTATACATCCTGCTGTTACACAACATTAACACACAATGTAGAGGCTGCAACAACTGGAGAAGTGGTGTCATTGTGAATAGTCTAATGAATGTTATATGTAATATAAATGTTATATAATGTACATATGTTGTGCATTCTCCACTGTATTTTCTTATCTTCATTTTTTTTAAATATTTGTTCTTGTATTCTATCTTATTTAATATTTCATGTACTGTATATTGTATCCTATTATTTCATGTATATTCTGTATTCTGTGTTTCTGGTATTTTGCTGCTATAACACTGTAATATCCCAATTTTGTGATCAATAAAAAAATCTTTCTATATCTGTCTAATGCTTTATTAATGCTGAAATGCAAAATGCACATGCCGTTATTGTCTGAGATAACAACCTTTCACATCATCTTAAAATAAACATGGCAATGCTCATTATTCTAGATGATGAGAAACATTAAATACAGCCGCCTGCAGCCAAGTTCTAGTGCCCGTCACCTGGCAACCGAGCCAAAAACAAAATTCTTCAAATGCTGTGCATCAATAGAATTCGCCTTTGAGCGGTATTGACATACAATTAGCTTTTCAAGTATTAACAGGGGAGTATTTAGAGGGGCAATAATTGCATAGTATAGATCTCTGTTTGTCCAATGAATTCATTGAGTGGATTGATACATTTGATGATGGCGTATATAGTGAGTAATGCTAAATCAATCCCTTATGTTATCCAGGGGTCAGTGGACATTTCTTTGTACTGAGCTAAAATCAGACTTTGGTTTCATGTGTTTAATATTTGTCTATGTCAACATTACATCACATGCAGTTTATCAGAAGTCCTGTTTTCTAACCATCCAGCATGCTCATACAGACAGACAGAGGGAAAATAACATGTGGAGCACACATTATATTGATTGTGCACATTGGTTAAGGCAGTCGTACATGGGAATGACTTTGAGCCGAGGCACATTACTAATTTTGCAGATTTTTTCTCTTCCCATACTCAACCATTTAATCAATGTTGATTTTGGCCACTGTTTTTTTTCCTGAAACTAGTGCTAGGGCTGAGGGATTATGAAAAAATAAATAAAATCATAATCACAACTATTTTGGTCAATATTGAAATTGCGATCATTTAACACGATTACTCATCGACTTTTGGAAAGATATTGCATTTACTGAACTTAAAAAAAAAACAGTGAAACAGTTAAACAAATCAACAGTGAAAACACCTTGAACCATGACATTTCCCTTATACTTTTCTCGTTGAACCTTTTGAATTCCTCTTCAGTACACAAGACAAAATAAGGGTTTACTTGCAAAATTTAATGTGCAAGATCATTGTTTTTCTGGATTACATTGTTTTTGTGATCGGTAGGAGCCAAAATCGCAATCAAAATCCGATTAATAGCACAGCCTTAAGTATAGCGTTCTACCATTCAATTACCTGTATATCATGGCCCATGCTTTCCCATGTTTTCTTGCAGCTACTAGCTAAACTGTAGCACCAAGTTGAATGTCAGGATGTGAGCATCTTCCTTTTGACCAAACACCAACACCACACTTCTCTAACTGTAACAGCACTCCAATTACCAGTATAGATCGACTCCGTTAATAAAACAGTCCATTTGATCCGGTGAACCCATTCATGTTTTGGCTCTGAGCTACAGTGTGTGTTGGTGTCGTGATCAGATGTATCGAAGCAGACACCTGACATGCTGGTGTTACTTTTCACAGCAGCTGTCACTGCGGTCTGTCAGTGATTGACTCGCACCAGATCTGCTTTCAGATTAATATTTCATCTTTCACTTAATAGAAAAACAGATGTTCTGCAGCCGTGTACACTGGGAAATAAACTGGTTGTGATGTATGCATTACTTACAGCCAGCTAACTAAATTTAGAATGAAATATGCATCTGACAGATGCCTCACAATCAAGTTCCAAAAGCCTATAATGGGATATCGACAGATTTCATTTATGCAGGGCAGACTGACCTCATTGGGGGAACTAATAAAACTTTTGGTACATTCAACCGGAAAGATGCCCTGGCTGTATTTCAGTCTTAGGCAGCTCTCTGGGTGCCCTTTAAAGCATTGACCTCTTCACAGAGTGAGGGCTCCTATGTGATTAATACTGCTAGGCATTTATTGGCACGCAAGGCACTTTTACCAATAGGTCACCTGCTTGACCCCAGCGCGAGCACGGGGATCGAAAACGAATGGACAGGAAACTATATGGCTCAGGGTGGTAACAACAGGCAACATACTAAAAAGGCATCTCAAAACTATAACCATCCCACTCATATAAAGCTATGTGGACACACACACACACACACACACACACACACACACACACACACACACACACACACACACGCTTAGTCTCTATCACATTCACCAAGACCCACCCACACAACACACACAGCCCGGGGCATAAAAGGTTTCTGCGGCCACAACACAAACAAACTCATTTGTAACCTGCCATGACACACTCCCAACACACACACACACGCACACGCATAAACACACACACACACACACACACACACGCACGCACGCACGCAGCAACAGAAAAGCCAAGTAACATTATCCCCCTGTGCAGCTCGATGTATCAGACTGTTTATCAGAGGCTCTCCACCAGCACACTGGAAGAAGGATCATAATGTCAGCAATCGATTCCACGGTAATCAATATAGATACCTATTCAGATATCTGTTGATGCAATTTAACAGGGATATTAGTCCGAGCTCAGGTAAATGTCAGGAGTTCTGCTAAACAGTGTTACTGTGCCATAATTGCACTGAAAGGTGCCTAAGTGACATTGGGGGGTTAGATGAAGTTGACTTAAGTGAGCTAAAACGGTGTTCGATAGAAAAAACGTTTTGTTTCTGTATCGGGTCAACACGCTTCTTAAAATAGGATGCAATTTGTCTTGCATAAAGCAGGATAGATGGAGCATCGGAATAAGAATAACAAGCAACCATGGAATGGCGATGCAACACAACAAAATATGCACACTTTGGTTTATCAGCAGTAAATAGCCAGTGCCATGTTCCCATGCTCCTTAATCATACTGATGCATGTACACAAGCACACAATAATGTACAGGCAGACACACACACACACACACACACACACACACACACACACACACACACACACACACACACACACACCTCTTCTCTATCTTCCACAAGCAGTCGGAAAATGCACGTGCAACACACACGCACTCATTCGCACATATTTTCCGAGACCAAAGGAAGAGCTGACTGCAACATTTTTCTCCACTTCAAAAAAGTAGCCAGTGTCAAAATGATAAATGAGGGATCATGAGGGAGAGCGTGCATACTTACATTAGACTGCACAAGAGCTTCAAGAGCTGCAACAGCATGGACGAACGATGGTTTCAGATGGTTTCAGCCCCGCTTCAAGGCTGTTGTTATCAGAAGGAGCCGATATGCAAATGACATGCCACGACACTGATTAGGAATGTGAAATTACTATCAACATAACAATAACATTTTCAACACAACGGGTGTGCAAGAGTGTGTGACCTGACATTAGGAGCGGCTGGATGTGGGAAATGTTGTGTTCCTTATACAGGTGTTGGCTGGTAAAAGGTTGATTGCTAATTTCCCGGAGGTGAATACAGCTCACAGATGTGTGTGGAGAACATCTGACAGGCCTTCAGACTGCTGATGCAGGGCGGCGTGGGGATATTTTCAAACATCATTTATAACATCATTTCAGCATCAGTTACAAAATGGCGCCAGGGAAGATTGATGGGTGGCGAGGGCTGGTTAATATGCGTGATTGGAATGATACACAAACCCGCGCTGTTTGTTGTTGCGAGAGTGACGGCACACATACTGAAAAGACACACTGTCTGATTTACGTGATCAGCAATCATTCCAATAAAGCAGATATTGACATGTGGGTTCTGTCTGAGCTTTTCTTCAAACAGAATGAGATGTGTTGAAATGTGCACATGGCCACAAATCAACATTTGTTTTTCTATGTCCATGTTATGACTTTCAATGAAAACGCAATCTTTTCTTTTCAGTTTCATTTTGTCTGCCATGTAATCACTTATTTTTTTTTTTTTTTATCTTTTGCTTTTTACTTTTACGGCAAGATGTTTAGTCCGACAACAGCAGGTTGTAAAAAACATCACGAGGGTTTGCTTACAACGATACCGTAGCACTTCTCCAGATAACAAGAGAAAAGAAAGCCCTTGCAGAGTTACTGCATGGGCACTGCCCAGCAAACCCTCGGATCAATTACAATGTAATTACAATAGCAGACAGAAATACAACCTGGGTCTGTGCTCTGTCTGCACTGATAACTGATAGATAAGCACCTGAGGGATGGCTGAGAGAAGCACCTGGCCAGAAACACATCTCAATGCTGTCAATAAATTACTCTGCTGGGACTGTTCTTTCCTGGGTATGGCTACACGATCGGCGGGCACCAGCCACATCCCAACCTCCTGTGCAGTCCATCTAGCTGTCCGCCGGGAATGACAAGTGGGGAGAAAAGCAGCAGTTTTGGATACTGCGGTAGAAAAAAAAAAAAATGGCCTGGC
The DNA here is from genome assembly GCF_004354835.1 of Perca flavescens. Taxonomy (NCBI): domain Eukaryota; kingdom Metazoa; phylum Chordata; class Actinopteri; order Perciformes; family Percidae; genus Perca; species Perca flavescens. Next base: position 22,499,505 of record NC_041345.1, on the reverse strand, counting down.
TTTCTACCATTTCCCCACCACGCTCTTCACTTTCCGCGAGCCCTTCAGTAACCCCCACAAGTAGGTGCAATTTCAAAACTCTGATCAACCCCTTTGCTTATCAAGAAGCACTCAGAGCTCAAATGTGTGACACTGGTGCAGATGTGCCAGTGATCGGCGGTCAAAAGGATAAGTGGAAGAGTGAATTTCCGCTGCAGAGAGGGTACAAAGACAAAGAGATCAGCGATAAGACAGAGAAGTGCACCCATATCGACTGCTGTCACTTAGGAGCATGTTAAGGAGTGTATTAAGGATTAGAGGGGATTAGTCATATCAGATCACTAGAGGGTTATCAGTGGTCGCAGCTCCACAACGAGGAGCTCCAGGCCGCTCCGTAACAAGCACCCCACCGCCCTCGTATAAGTCTTAATATTAACCCATTAAGTTGGACAATTTATGAGTTTGGAAAAACAATTAAGCCTGTGATTTTTATTAGGAGCTTGATTGAGTGCCTCCTCCCCAGTGTCTTGACACGACCAAACTTTACCCCCCTCCGGAGAGCGGGGGCCCCACTCCAAATATTACCGTGATTTAAGATGCAAAAGCAACACACATTAAAACAGCTCAGAGCTTATTCCATGCGCGCTTCCACACAAAACCAATTTAGTTTCCATTGATCGCTTTTCAAGCAATTAGATTTCCATTGATGGAAAAAAGTAGAGGCTGCTTGTATGAGACGGGGAGGGTCAGTGGTTGGAAACTGTGATTTGCACGTTTATTCAGGCCGTTCGACCACCTCCTCTAACCCCTGACAGATCCCTGGCTCCCTCCCTCCCTTCCCCTCTAGCCCCCTCCACATCCCCGCCTTCCGGACAACAAATAATTCACCCGGCATGAAAAAACGCCTGGCATCAGATTATATATCCGTCTTTATTTCCGATATTGCCTCTTTGTTTCTGCAAACTTGGCTGATTTTCTAAATTGTGGAGTATTGACTGTTTCAGAGCCTGACCAAGCGAGTCTGATGTAACACATTGGAGGTAATGATATCCCAGCGACGGGAGAGGCAGTGGCTGGGGCAGCACTGGAAGATGGCCAGGCCCTGTAACCATTAGTCTCCTCAGGAGCCAGAGTCTGTTCGGTTCCAGCACGCCAGGGCTTGCCATCGGTACAAAGCGGTAACCCAACTCAACCAGTGAAACCACCAGAACCCCTCCCATGTGCCCCTGCAACAGACAGAAATGCCATCAGGAATCACTTCCTTTCATACAGCCAAGGTCACTCCTCATCTTTCTGTGAAAATCAACAACATGCCTCACCCGTGTGTTTTCTTCCAGTCTACCATGCACTTGTTGTGCAAAACTGACCCGGTCTGTTTGGCCTGTTTACAAAGCATAAAATAGGAGCTATCGCCCAGTTTTGTGTTACACCTTCTTAGCCTATGCAAATTCTATGAAATTCTATGCAAAAATAATGAATTATATTGACTAATTGGTAAGATCAGAGAACGTATGTTGATGGATTATCACAGACTGGTATATGTCAAAGTTTAGTCAGGATACAGTTGTGAAACCATTTCAATTTTCTTTAATCCTAATCTGCCACATAGCTGAGGAACGATCCCATATTCCAAATTTCGTCTCAAAGGTAAAAGGGGTGAAAAGTAGATTCAAGGTATAAAACAGGAACACTGCATGCCATTAATGTGAAAGTAGGGAGTAATTCCCAGCATGCTCCCAGAGGAAATCCACCTTGCTCCAAAGCCTGGGGATTTTGACAAATGCCTTTCTCAACACCAGCAAAGGAGACAAATGTTACATTTAAACAGAAATACTTAATTTCCGCTTTTGGTGACTTGCAGCAGATATCATTAATCAACAGAGGCCTACCACGCTCAGTGAGCCTGCTAAGAACCAGATGATCGCCCTCCTCCACTCAATCCATCAAGTATGATTGGAGAAAGAAAAGGTTCAAAAATTTTGAGTTGCACCCACGCAGGAAGAGTAATTACCCTTGTGCCAGTCGCTGAGGTGTTCCCGTGACACCTCGACCCTCTGTTTATCATGCGCCAGATTACTCATGGGGGTGTCAGCGCGGCGTGACAGAACCAGCACCCCCACCTATGTTCCCCTCATTCAATGCACCGGAGGAAGACAAATATGACGTACGAGCGTCCCCAACTTTTAACAAGCAAACTTAGCTCGGGACCCAGAAAACATAATGCCCTTCATGTTTTGAGGAAATCGGAAAACAAGGATGGTATCTCTGCTCCATCTTTAAAGACCAATCGGTTGATTTTTGTCATTATCTTGTCACAACCAATTGTTGTGCCTTAGGGGGTATTACTCACTGTCTACTTTATGATAATATGCATTGAAAGAGGGTTTTTATTTTATTTTAAAGGTGCTATGTGCAGCATTTTTGAACATTAATACATCATTGTCAAATAATTGTGATACATTTGTTTACCTCACTTGTATACAAATGAGACCATTAGAGGAATCCAGCTCACACCACTGAAAGTGTTTGTGGTAGTGGTTCTGAAAGTTAGCGCCGCAATACTTCCTGGTGATGTTGGCTCCTTCAGATTAAAGTTGTGGTCCTTATTTTAGATGAGAAATTAGTAGAAAGCAAATGATTAATCAGACACTGTGGGAAGGACTTTTGACTCTCGGCTTGCACTGACAGAACAGTGCCCTATTCCTGCTTAAAGCTGTAAACCAATGTAAATATTCAAATTTACAAACAAATTATGGCCAATTGCTAATAAAACAAAAACATTGAGGTTAGGTGTGAATTAGTCTCGCACTGCCAGATCTTCCCCCACAGCGCTGCGGAGGAGGGTCTGGCTAGTCCAGACAGCATTCCGGGATGTGAGTGCTCAGGTTCATTGGCATTTCTTTAAACCAATCACAATCGTCTTGGGCGGCGCTAAGAGCCGCACAGAGCAATGGTGCCTCTGCAAAATAGCCTCTGGAAGGAACTTGTTTTGGTGGAACATGTGTACGTTCAAAGGTTGTGCAACAGAAAACTCAGATTAGACAGATAGTCTAGCTAGCTGTCTGGATTTACCCTGCAGAGATCTGAGGAGCAGTTAACCATACTCATAAATCTGCCGGACTTAAGAAGGCCATCACAAAGAAAAGCGGAAGGTAACGGACGTCCGGCCAAAAAGAAAGACATCTGGCGGAATTCCCGGCGGCACCGGAACAATCCTGGAAGTGAAAGGTCGTGGATATAGACTAGGTGTAAATAACTGTACTAACAGCTCACATGGTAAATAAAGTATAATGTCCAAAGAAATAATTCCAATAGTGCAACAACAGAGAAGTGTCATTCTCAGCACTCTCAAAACTGCTGTTTCTTTTACTCATCAGTTCCACTTTGCTGTTTTGTTTTTTTACCACTCAATCCAATAAAACAGCAGTATGAATGTGATTAGAAAGAAATATTGAATGAAGGCAAGAGTGGCGATTATGACATGATCTTGCACTGATGGAATTAGCGCTGCGGAAATGTACTTTATACTGAATTTATCAAAACAATGGGTAAACATGGAGGATTTATTAAGTTAGCATGAAGAGTGTTTGTTATATTAGCATGTCACAAAAAGGCCTGGTTCTCTGTGCTTGAGGTAAATAAAGGCAACTATTACAGGCATTACGCACCATGCTATGCACCAAATCCTACACAGTTAGGGCTCATCATGTAAGGTTTTTATAGAGTTTCACCCAAATATACACCAATGTTATGAAAGGAGAACATTGGTTAAAGCTGATGTTAACATGATTTAATGACCCCAATGCAAATTTCTTTTGTTTCCTGCTGCAGAAATACACTGTTCACTCTACGGTAAATTAAGTCTGCTTAATACCAGGATAACAATGGGGACAAAGTGCTAATGAGCAGCTGTATAATATATTATACAGCTGCTGTATAATATATTACACAGCAGTCCCTCTAAGTAGAAAACAACACATGGTTAAGCTACAATTTTCACCAAAACTTGAACTTTTCTTTCAGTTCTTAAATACAAACTTTGACCCATTTTCTAATGTTTGAAATAAACACCAATACAGTCCTTCTTTTTGGCGAATAAAAACGGAAAATAATGAGCTCTTCACACGGTGTGAAATGCAGCATTCAGACTGGATCAGGCCACTGATTTTCCTAGTGATGGTGTATCGTGCTTCTGGTAATTACACTGATTTCTTAAAGTGGTGAAGGTGGTTATTGATGTCAAAAATGCCACATGCGGCTATGTTAAATTGGAGTTCGCAAAAACAAAGAGACGACTGATGCTCTTCAAAATAGGAGCGACCCCCCCCCACTCCCCCCACCCCGAAACATCAAAGACAAACAAACTCGAGAGTTGCATTTAAAATGTCCGAGGAGGAGGAGGAGTGAGACGAGGAAGGACGTGCGGAGGCAATAACAGTAAAGCAAACAGGCTGCTTGCCTTTGCACCACTGCTCCTTGCCTCCCTAGTGATACATGCCAGAGATAACAGCTTAATTTCAACCTCAGCACTTTTACTGCACTGTCCGAGGCATTCACTGCATCGATGTATCAATGTACCGCCATGCTAGTCACTCTCCACTGCGACAACTAACAATTTTTCCATGATGGAAGCTTTCAGAAAAGGTGCCACGGTTTAACTCACACACAAGGCCGCCCCTCCTCTGATGGCTTTGGTCTGTGGAGACTCTGCTGGCTGTTTGTTTCTCCGAGAACAGGTCATAGGGCAGACTTCTGATTGAATCCCCCACACTGTGACGAGTGAAGGGGCCGGAATTGTTCTTGATTTTTGCCGCAGAGGCTCTTCCCTCTGCGAAACATTTCCTCCTTTGCCTTGAAAAAGGCAGGTGCTGGAGCTACTTCAACTGTCCAAGATAAAAAAAACTAAATGAAAACAGAGCCTGAGATTCTTTATCTGAAGAGCTCCGGCGACTGAGTCCAGTAAATCATGCCAGAGAAAGAGTACAAGGCGTTGTTTTTCACATTTAATGAGCAGGATCAGATCTACTGTACAAAGTGATATATTACGTACTTCGATCTACAAAATTATTCAAATAAGTATTATATAATTAAATTATATTAATAAAATGCACCAGTTCTCCTCCTTTGAATGGCGCATACTGTAACTTAAAATCAGAAATGTTGGACTTCAAAGTGTTTCCCTTTCATTTGGGTATTAGCTCTGAAAAGTTATTGAAAAGTAACTAATACTTCTTTTTAACGGCCTCACTGGTGCTATTCATTTGGAGGCCCTCGCGGTCACAAGAGAGGATTTATAAAGAGATAACACTGACATCCCTCTGTGGAGAGTTGACATGTCAGGTCCCAAAACGCACGTCTCATAAACATGTGGTTCTGCTAAATTTAATTGCTAAATTGTTTATCTTGCGAGCTGTGGCTCGAAAAAAACAGAGTGCTTGAACCAAAGACTATTCTCAAAGCAATTAACGGTTAAATTTAAAACGTGTTAAGATAGATTACATCCATGGCAAGTCCTCCGTCAATTCACATTCATTCTTCATGCTCCCCAGTGTAGCAGGAGACTCTAAACCACGCTGGCTGGGGAAAGCCCCGATCTGCCGAGCGTTGACCCTGCGTGGCACTGACGGTGTGGCGAGCATGCTGGACTGTTATTAACACTGACGTAAAAGGAGCTGCATGGGGTGCTTAGGCCACCGAGGGACCTGGGCACCAGAGGAGATTCCACCTTGTTGGGGCGTCACGGTGAGAAATCGGCCACATCACACAACACCTCCATCTGTGGGGGGTCGCGAAGGGGGCAGTGTTTAAAAGGGCAAACATGAGTTGAATGGAGAATATGCTTTACAGCACATTTTCTCTGTCCTCCGTTACAAAATAACATATTTGCTAACAAGCTGCCTGGGTTGTTGAGATGCCATTCCACAAAGCTTTATTTCAAACACAAGGAAGGCCCTTTTTGTTTTCCATCGGAAACATAACTGGAAACGACGTGCTCTTTTCGGAGCTCCCCATGCTCGCCATCCTCTGTTATGACAGCAGATCCTCTGCTCACGCATCTTACACATGAGTAATGATCTCACAACTTAAAAATAACACCGCTATCCTACACTTTCACATAGGGGGGAGAGCCGTGGCAGCTGCATGTGTCTCCTGTTATCCTTAGGGGAAGTCAAAAATGAAATGTGCTTTTTTATCATGTGTCATGAAGGCTCTTCATGCCTCCCCCCCCAACACACACACACACACACACACACACACACACACACACACACACACACACACACACACACACACACACACACACACACACACACACACACACACACTTCACTCACATCCACATTGAACCTCCCGTCAAAAGAATATTGGCAAATGTTGTAATTACGTGCCGAGTATCTGCGCCTTACATGGCTCGAGGCGTGGAGCAGTCCTGGGCCTGATACTTCAGCTTTATCATATTTTAGTTTTATTTGAGGACTGTGGCAGCGCCGTGCCTCCAGTCAGCCATAATTGAAATGAGGGAGGAAGATGTAGAGGCTGTGTGCCCCACTCCTTGTAATCAAGCCCTTAGTCCTGTGCGCTTTGCCATTTTTCAAATTGAAATATCCTCGCAATCTTTACAATACGCAGCAAGTCCTCTTCATGCCTTAGCCCTTGGCTAATTAGGCATGAGGAAGTGTACTTTTTACATGCAGAAGAGCCATGCATTAGAAATGTTGAGGCCACATACTGGGCCCTGGATGCTGCAAGTGCACAAATCCAAATTCACGATCACATACAGTGTACATAGCAACATGCGGCGTAGTGTGAAACTAATTTCTAATTCTTTTGGTAGCAGGCGTGACATCAGTATTCAACAAGCGAGGCTATCCCTTTCGCACATTAGCTGTGTGGGTCGTATGTGAGAGTTGTGTGTTGGGAGGCGGATGGAAAAGCCAGGGGACTGATGGAGAAGTTGATGTATGATCCCTGGTGGCTGAGCTTGTTTGAAGCGTGGAGCTGGGCAGGTGATTCGAAGGCACCGGCTCTTTAAACAGCGTAATGAGCCAGAGAGGACGCTGCCCCCCCTCCCCCACCCCCACCCAAAATCCCTCCACCCTCCCCTTCATATCATTTCATGTTGCAATGATATAAACACATGTTGTTACTGTTGTTTTTTTTTTTATTTCCACGCTAACTATCATTACAGACTAACAAAATGAGTCACACCGATTAAAGCTCCACTAATCAATATTTTTTTGTATAACCGATGTTTGAAATGAGTCTGTGTGAAGAGAAACTCACTCACACGGATATAAACCCTACAGCAAATGATCATCACCTCTGCAGGTTTTTAGTTAATTGTTTTGGTACACTAGCTGCCCAGCACCAGATAAGAGAAAGAAAAAAAAGAAGAGTGGCTGATGAAGAAATTGGAACATGCCGCTGCTAAAGTGCCAGATATATTTCTCAGGAGTAGGTAGACATTATGTCAGGGGTATACAAGTGAAACCTAGTTAAATATATAAATAAATAAAGATATATAAAATAAATATTCTAAAATGTGAGGATTTTTCTACATTGAGTACCTTTAATACGATAAGTATTAGTAGATAGTACATTTTCCTGATGATACTTACATACTTTTACTTAAGTAACATTTTCAATGCAGGACTGTACTATTTTTACAGTGTGGTATTAGTACTTAAGTAAAGGATCTGAATACTTTTTCTACCACTGCCAACAGTATATTAACATACGTGACAACTTACAGTCCAAATTCATCACAAGGGTCTATATACTGTGTGTGTATATATATATATATATATATATATATATATATATATATATATATATATATATATATAAAGTAGCTCTTTTGTCTTAATTCTGGTGGAATCCATGTGTTAAAGGATTCAACTTCAGTAAGATTATTTTGTGATTTTGCATAGTACAGTATATGCCCTGTCCTCCCCCTATATTCCAGTTGCATTGCAGGTCTTGCAGCCTTCTTGTAACGCTGCCCTCTACTCACACTCCACCGGCACCATGTCTGAAGACACTCCAACAGGTACTACACAGAGGAGTGGCAAAGTGTTGGTGTAAAGTGTGACAAACAGAAAGTTACTACAGATACTGAATGTGTTTCCATGAAAAAAAAAAAAAAAAAAAAAAAAAAGTATGACCGAGATGAAACTGGCCCTCATGCACGATATACTGCGTTTCTGTTTGCTGACATATTTCTTTGCGGTGCCGAACTAAACACGGCGGCTCGGGGACAGAAACAAAGACGAGGGGGCATACGGGAGGAGAAAGATGGGCTACAAGCTTTCCGCGCAGCGTTTCATTGCTGCTGATAATATATAAATGCATGCACACATGGATGCCGCTCGTAAATGAATAAACACATACATCAATTTCAAAATCCAACGCATTTGAATTTCAAATGCAGCTGCGCTTTTTTTCCCTTCCTTTTTTACGATATGTCTCATTTCTCTTGTGGAGATATAAAAAGGAGAGGGCTGAGAGGAAAAATTAGAGGGGTGGGAGAGAACAAATGCTGTACGGAATTTGAGATTATGTATTTGGTTTGTGTGTTTCCCTCCTGTTTAAATCAAACGCGTGGGGGCCGTGTAGCCCCGGGCTTGTTGCTGGTGACAGTTTCAGTGTTTCTAGACTTCTCTCCTCCCCCTTTTCAACGACAGTCCAGAATTGAGAAGCGGGGTGGAACGGGGTGTGGGCCTCTAGCGGAGGGTGAATTAAATAGTCTCTCTCTCTCTCTCTCTCTCTCTCTCTCTCTCTCTCTCTCTTGCACTCTCTCTTTTTTTCAGTGGCGTTTAAAATCAATTCATTCAGTGGACTGCTGACACAGCCCGGCCAAGAGAGCCCAGGATTTATGGCTCCCTCTAATGGGCATGCTCTGAACCAAAGCCCTGCCGTCAGCACAATCCTGCCAGCCACCCGTCCGCCCCACTCCCTCACTCCATCTAGCTTTTAAAGACGCAGGCACCCCTCCTCCTCTCTCTGCTCCTGCCCGCCCCCCAACACTCAAGGCCCTGAAAATGTAGAAATCACGAGCATTTACCATAACACGGCAAAACAAAAAAGGGACAACGTAGGATACGTCATCTTCAATTGTTAACATTGTTGGTGTTCAGTGCTTTCCTGTAGTGCTGCAACAGTGACCGATATCTGGGGGATTTCTCTGGCCTTGTACACAGGAAGCTTTTCTAACAAGTGGTGCTTTCCAGAGCAGTGACTAATAGCTCTCCATCTATTCTAATAGATATCTATTAATATCTGCACTATTTGCCATAACAGCATGTTTTTTTGTTGTTGTTTCAAAGTCATATTTATTGTTCAATATTTTCTAGTGTTGTTATCACTGATATCTAGGCAAACCTTCTTTTCTTTTTTTTGCTTCCCAGAGCAGTATATCTAATATCTCTCTCTGATTATTAACCATAATAATAATTCCAGGAGAACGAGGAACTGTATGACTCTGTCAACTTCAAGTTTAAACTCAAATCAAATGCATTTTTTAGTGTTGTGGGGAGACATGTGGCTCTAAATGTTTTCTTATGATTATTAAAAAACCAGGCTAACAAGTGGTGCTTCCCAGAGCAGTATACAATATAATATCTCTATCCATTACCTTGTCTGACTAGGGGATACTCCTAAGGTCTTTGGAGTGTATATATATATATATATATATATATATATATATATATATATATATATATATATATATATATATTCATATATTCATAACCAAGTCTAGTGTCACAGGATCTCTAACAATTTATGGCCACAAGAAAAAAAAAAAACCCTGATTGAAAAGACTCGCCTATGAACCCAGCCAGTCTAAAAGGTATATAAAAAGGATCATGGTCTGAATTGCGATGAAAACATGAAGTCACTCCTCCGCGACACTTTGAGCGAGTTAGTGAGTCTCTCATTCTGAGTGAGTGTGTTCCTGGGTTGTATTTATATCGGTGAAACCGTGTGTGTGTGTACACACACTCAGGAAAATACGCTACGCCGCTGTTGACCCTCTTATAGCTTCAGGCAACCAGGCAATTTGCAGACAAATACAGACCTTTACTTCAGCCCCAGAGCCTCTAACGTACATCCTTATCCATATTCCGGCTCTGCTCGACAGCTTGTCATGGCGTTATGGGCCCTGAATTAGCCTCCCATTACAGCAAGGCTCCAGCTCCCCCTAAAGTTAACCATAACTGACCATTTGCCGTGGCTTCATTATAAAGCCATGCATGTAAAATCAAGTCACGGTCCCCGGCCGTCACATCCAATTTCAAAATACAATTCCCCCCCCCCCCAGTATCTCCATCTTTCTCTCTTACTCAAGTTCAACCTTCTCCTTGTTTCATAAAATATGATCTGATTAAAATAGATTACACACCTTGTTAGCAGAGCGTTTCATATTTGATACAGTGGGGCTTTAAGACGGGCTACAATCCTTTATGATTCAAAGCGATTGTGGCCTTGTTCTCCGGCCTATTTGTTTAATAAGCTCTGCTACATCAATGTTCCTTTTAAGTTAACGCACTCCCCCTGCAGCAAAGGCAAAGATCAATACCCATACCTGTAGAAAAAAATAAAATAAAAAAAATAACAGGAATCACGGCCAAGGATTTTCTCCTTCTAAGGAATAGGAGGCTAATCAGTAAGATAAGATAATCAGTAACAATCCTACTGTACGAGGGGAAATCCAAAACAGGAAGCAGCTTTTATGTGCTAACCTGTAGAGAGAGCTACAGGTCAGCCGTGAAATATTCAGCACAGATTAGTCCACCGCAGCTTTAAACTAAAGCTTTCCCAATGTCTCGATCATGAGAGACTGCGCTATGCAAATAGGATATTATAAACAGAAAAGAAGAAAGGCAGGAGTCTTTGAGGGTAAATTAATTCATTATAATCCTCACCTCATCTGCTGACTGATGGAATACTTCTCGTGTAATCGCTGATGGGGGAGACCTTCTACTGTACTCAGGGAGCTCAGATGTGGGAATAATACTGGGTCATATCGCCCTTAAAATGAAAATCATAGTCGCCCATTTACCGTGAACAAAGTCCATGTAAGAGGGTAAAATGTAATACTGTGCTTGAGGAATGTAATTATCATTTAGTGAGTCCGTGAGCTGTGTTTGACAGGGCCTGAACTGCGTGAAAAACTCATTTTCATTTTTCTTATTATATCACGATTATACAAACATTCTTAACCAGTGGCCACAGCGGCAGCAAATTATTGCAAATTAGCCCCATATTGCCAGTTTTTTTTTTGTAGTGGAAGCAAATGAACAAGCACTAGAACTCCAGTGTTTGTTCCATAAATCAGCCGAATGCCGCACCTGTTGAGAATGTAAATAGCTGCGGCTATTTGATTAAACTCTTAAATCAAAACATTTGAACAGCTCTTTCTCTCTCTCTCTCTCTCTCTTTTTGGGTTGTTTATCCTCTGGTTTTCTTTCTCAGCGTTGAGTTTCGGCCTCTCCTCATACACCCACTGCAAGTGCAGTTTCTATGGGTGGTGACGGGGGAGACATAACACCCACCAGCTATACGTGGGGGCACGGGAGGTCCATCATTACCAAGCCACAGTGGTGATCACGGCAATAATATAGAACTATAACAGAGCAATTAGACTAATGGAAAACGTCCCTATTTCTCCCGGTGTGCTGCAGCTAGATGCGCTGCGTGCCCCGCGGGCACCCCCCTCTGGAGATGAGGCTGGAGATGTGAAGTGGAGAGGAGGTAATGGCGGAGGCCCATTGATCCTTGCTGCCACCTGCTATATGGCCCCGCAGAGGCTGGGCGGGGAGGCAGAGGACTCCATCTGGGGAGAGATCACGCAGGCTTCCTGGGCTCTCAGGCATATGGATAAGAGTCCTTCTCTAGTCTTCCGCTTCTTAACCAGCACACATTAGCACAATATGGCCGAATAGGGGAGAGCAAGATGTGCATGCATACAGGCTTTATAACAGTCAGGGCGCATCCACAGCGAGAGGGTGTTTCCTCAAACTGGGGTCCGCTTGGCTACTCGTGTAGAACAGAAGCGCTCATATAGCACAAGAGCGTAGCTTTTGTTTCAACGTTGTGGGGGATTTTGCCTGAAGATGGTCTAGTACCAAACCGTTGCTTACTATTAAACCTTATATATTTTTTTGCAAGTTAGACAGCAACAGTATTTTCTTTTTTTAAAGATTATTTTTTGGGCTTTTCTGCCTTTCATTTTTCACAGGACAGCTAGGTGATAAAGGGAGAGAGAGAGAGAGAGGGGGGAGGGTGGGGTGTGTGGGGGGGGGGGGGGAGACATCCAGAAAATTTGTCACAGGTCAGATTCGAACCCTGGACCTCTGCGTCGAGGCATAAACCTCTCAGCATATGTGCGCCTGTTCTACCACTTTGTCCATCAAACTACTCATTTCCTTCATTCTGGTGAATTTCCATGCAACAATTTATTGTGCAAAGGTCTTTATTTACATATAGGAAATGATTATTCTCCTGTATTATTCAAAACTTTCTGCATATTCAAGACATCACACATTTTTCGGGATGTTTTTTTAGGAATCACATACTCAATCTCAACAACAAAGCCAGAATTCTTGTTTTGCATACATGTATTGAGCCTCCTGAACGGTTATTTTCTCCTCTTTTGGGGAGTGGGTTGTCTTTATTATTTTTATAAATGTATAAATGTACCTCTTTTAAAATATTGGGGGGGACATATCCCCCGCGTCCTCCCCCGGAAATCTACAACTATGCATATAGCCATACTGAAAATGTGAGTCCAACTTCCAACTGAACCGTGTAAACATCTAAACATCGACAGAAAGCAGTGGCAAAAGCAGAATGTCCTTTCAAGAAAAACAACAGCATCAGTTGTTGATATGCTCAAAAATAACCTATAATTACGTTCAACTGACAAAGACCCATAGCAGCCGTGTGAATTATGACCTATGGCTGTCAGGAGCAAAGGCTGAAGAAGCGTGACGTTGGACTATGGATGGATGGGCCGTCAAAGGACTTTTAAGAGGAACCAGGCTGAAAAGCAGCTTTCCGCTGGCCTGCATGGCTGATGGTTTCCAAGTGTGTTGCACCCGAGATCTGCTGAGTGTGTGCTCTGTTGCACCTGAAACCACACCCCACAGTGACATCAGCGAAGTACACCTCTGCATCATGGCAGCGTGGTGAGAAGTTCATCACTGCATCTCTCAACTACACGTCGCGGCGATGCAAGTCACTTGGCCGTGGCTTGGTAGCGTTGCATTTCCCCCTACTAATTTCCTGGTTGTCCTTCTCCATAAACAACATGAAATCATGGAGAGGGTTATCTTTCCCTGCTACAGATTTCCCACCGTGGTCAGAGAGCACAGGGGAGACACTTTGTTTCTCCCACTATGCCTCTAGAGTTGGTACTAGCTCTGAAGATAATCACCGTCACTCTCTCACTCGCTCTATCACCTTTTCTTAACTTTAAGTAGTTTCGTTAACCCAAACTTTGACCTTACCCTAATTAAGTTATTTGTATGCTTAACTTAGCCAACACCTTTCTGACACCGGTCACTTGTTCAAACAGGAAAATCACGTTGGCTTCTCTGGGATTTGTTATCATAGACGATGCACCAAAATAGGTTTTTGAGTAAAATTAAGAAGAAAATACTGTAGGCCATGCATTTACAGATGCTTCATATGATCTGCACCTAGTTTTAATAGTTTCTAATTCTCCACTATTTTCTGGAAGCTCGCAGCAAATTGAACATTTGGATTCTGAGCTTGCGTTCGGGCAGCGTGAACCTGAACAACTCAAATTAACGTTCCCACCATGGCTCAGTCCAGAGAAAACAAACCTAAAGTAGGAGTGGTTGTAACTTAAGCCACAGGCAGACGGGACCTACGGTGCACAATACACGGACATGAGGGGCTAAAAGGGATTGTTGAGCGGCTCACCTGCCCAGCTGGGGGTCTCCATGTACAGGTAAAGCCGGTCGGGCTGGAGCTCGGTCACTCGACTCGCTGCTGCTGCTGCTGCTGCTGCCACAGGTACTGACAAACCTGCAGAAAGAGAAAGAAATAAAGCTCCTGGTGAAAAAAACGGACTGCAGTAGAAAGAGGTGTGTGTGTGTATGTGTGTGCAGCTGATAAAATAACAACTGATCATTTGAACTGGTGGCAGAAAACACAATACATTTCTTCGAGAGCAACTTTAAGATGCAGACTTTTTAATTCTGCTGGAGCTGCTCCCCCCGCGACCCGACACCGGATAAGCGGACGAAGATGGATGGACTTTTTAATTCCACTGCATTTTAGAGGGAATTAGACGGAAAGAGTGTACTTTTGTCTGACAATAATAGATCATTTAAAGGAATATTGCAGATTTATTAAACTACTCAACTGGATAAAGTAGATCCGTAGATCAGTAGGTCAACTCTGACCAGCAACAACGTTAAAATACTGCTTACTCATTAATACAATTGCACCATTAACCCCATCAAATAACACATTTCATGTATAGAATAATGTAACACCGTGACGTGGAAATCACACATAATGCACTTTTACTTTTCTGAAAATACTGTGAATGCCAGAATATTAAATTATATTTTTGTATAATTTTACGTAGCTGAGGTCAAGATGTGGTTAGCCTAGCTTAGCATAAAGACTAGAAGCAGGGGGAAACACCCAGCCAGGCTCTGTCAAAGGTTAAAAAATACATCTACCAACACCTCTAACTTTCAACAATAAACATCATGCATCCCGTTTGCATACATCCATTTGCCCACTACTTTGTCTCCATCCAGCATGGGCTGCCAGATATAGTTTGTGAGTTTTTGTTTTGGTCTACGTTCAGGCACAATGGTACCAAACCTGACAACCTCACTGCGATAAATCCCGGCTGTTCTTGGCTAAGAAATGTATAGTGAAATATTCTTTTAAGTCATGGATCTAAACACTTCTTCTTTTACTGTTAATGATTTCTCAACAACAACAAAGAGCATCTCTCTGAATTTAGCGATGTAAAAAGTAATGATGGCAGGGCTTCTTGTAATTATGTTTGGTACATCAGCTTTTATTTCACTGTCAACAGATTTAGACAGGTGTTACTGCATTTAAGTAACAACATTATCTGCCAGTGATTTTATTTTTTTGGTCAGGGTGACTAATTGAGTGCATGATTGTGTCTGAATATGCATTTGCATCAAAGTCTAACGACATTTTAATCTTGTGAGCGAACATAACCGCCCACGTGCACGTCTGTTACGCAGCCCATACAAACATACATACACATACATATATATAGCAGCATGTTTTTGCCTCAGTGTGGGACTGCTCTCATACAGCCGCTGGTTTTTCTGCTGACTTGTCTATCTATGCAGGTCTCAGGTTGGCTGCTGCCCAGAAGCCCAGCCGGTGAACCGCAGAGAAAGCGCATTGATTTCATCCCTTTTCTCCCAGTACCCGCCTTCTTACCCCACCCTGCACCTGATTAAGCATTTGCAGGGATCCATGCCAACACAATTTGTCATTTATCAAAAGTAATTAAAAGCAAATTCTTTTCTCTTGTTGATTGGGAATTGACTAATTGTTGAGTCTGTGAAAACGGGGGGAATAAATAAAACAGGGTAGGATGAATTTTACATAAACTCAGAGGAAAACATAAATGCTGTAAAATGAGGCCCAGACATCTGGCTCTGTGATTTCTCTCTACTTGATTATGACTCCAAAACCGAAACAGTTGTTTAGCGCATTCTGCTATACAACCCATAGGCAGTAAATAATATATTAGAAACAGCGTATTGACTAGCCGACTTAAAAGGCTGTTTTCACTTCATGTTGTGTGAACACAAGAGTGGGAGGAAAAATACAAACACTGGTTGGTTACTTGTTAACAGAAAAAAAATGAAAAATGCTGCTTGTGCCAAAGGAGATATTTGAGCCGGTAAATAGCAATGTTTTTAGTGTGAGAGGAAAAACAACAAGATAGGAGGTACAGAGAAGAGAGGGAGAGGAGCAGAAGCCAGCCTCCTGCAGAGGTTACAGTACGTCTAGCCAATGAAACCAGGCAATACCGTTTCAACATTATCGGTAACAACCTCTGAATGCACCATTACCTTCTATAAGGGCAGAATGAAATGTCAGAATTGATTCGAGAGGGAATGGTTGAGATACAAGTGGGCAGCTAAGGTGGCCATTTTGTTTCCGTGGCTCTTTATTCGGTGTCCCTGGATCATTAGCAGACAGCAAAAAAAAAAAAAAAAAAAAAAAAAAAAATGAGCTGGAAGAACATAAAGGAGGTGCGGGCGGCCATCACATGTGCCTCCGGTGACAGCATGAGAAATGAAAACAGAAAAAGAACACACACACACACACACACACACACACACACACACACACACACACACACACACACACACACACACACACACACACACACACACACACACACACACACACACACACACACACACACACACACACACACACACACACACACACACACGCCAGAAATCAAAGGAAAAAAAAGAGGCACGCGGGAAACGCCAGAGGAGTCCTTTAAATTTCCCACCACTTTGTAAATAACTTTAGCTGCACAAATACCTGGCTATGCTCTGAGCGGATAAAAAACCTTTTCTAGCCAACAATTTATTCTCTGCCAACAAATGGAGCCATTGCTTCAATGAGACGATTTGAATATCCCTTTGAAGGCTGCAGATGGACAAGCAATACTATCATTGCCTGGGAACACAGAAATAATTGGGCAACAGTGGGAGAAGCCTACATTCCCGTCTCTGCTGAGACAGAGCCCTGCTCGGAATATCTAACCGAGCGTCTCACTCTCCTGCCTTTTGTTTACATTCCCATTCATCATAAAAAAAACTCAATTACTTATGTTACCTAACGTATGGTTATTAATGTTCTAATTATGATTCTCCCCTCTAATCCTTCGCCTTGCAATTTGGGTGATATATGTCTCAACAACACAGCGAGCCCCATGGAAGTGAAAGCTGAATTAGGAATCTATGTGCAATAACACACCTTCTCCTGGGAGCCATCTGACGGAGAGAGAAAGCTTGTCATAGTTTGTCTATACATGGGGATTTATTCCAGCTCAGTGAGCATGTGTTATCATATACTGTCTTTGTTCGACATGCATTTCGAAGCAGAAAGTTGACTAATCAGCTCTCGCTAGCAACAGAACAGATGTAGTTGAGGGAAGCTGACAACAACCAAGAAAAGAAAAGAAAAAAAACAGCCGAAAAAGAAGGCAAACTACCTCTGGCCAGCTCTTCTTATTCTTCTTGTGAAAGACTATAGGTATGACAGCTTTAGAGGTATGAAATAATGTCGGTGAGAGCCTTGAGGAGCCCCTGCAGAGAGGCTGAGAGGGTCCTGTACTGCCTCAAGCAATGAGTGTTCTTCAAGGCTTTTCCTCAGAGCACTTTTACAAGAGCACAAATTAGGTGTAAGGAATGCCTGTGTTGGCGGGTGCACCCAGCCAGCACACGGAGAAAAAGGGAAAAAAATAAATAAAAAAAAGGGGGCAGAAACTTGGGAGACAGTGAAGAAACGGAGGGCGTCGTAAAGTGCGGAAAATAAGCTCTCACTTTCAAACGTTTACGGCGGCTCAAATATCTGATGATACCTCTCATAGCTTTTAATCTTTAATGTGAAAAATTAATCATCCCATTCATTATTTTAATAGCTGTCATTTTTCTCTCCCCAAAGTGATGATTTATAACCATTAAGCCCTGCGTAGGCTTGTGTGAGAGGGATTTATCGTAATGTTTGCACCAGGTAGCCTCCAACCATATTTCATTACTCTGACAAGCCATTAAAATGCCCTGATGATTAAACAACAGCTCTGAGGTCAGTGTGTATGGCTGGTTCTTTACCCAAGCAGGAGCGAGCGGCGCAGCCATGCAGGCGGGGACCCGTAGCCTAACAAAGCCCTTTTCCCCCCCGTTCCCTCCAGACTGGAGATCTCTATCGGTTGTGCTGTGCAAGGGCGACAGGGGCGGATGAGAATAATGTACATGCACAGAAGCTACAATGAAAGAGAGTTAATAATGGGGGCTATTATGCCTTGTTCCCCCTTGGAGGGTTGACACAGTGATAACTGTGCACTTAAGGGAAAAAAAACTGTACCCTAAGATACTCTCATATCCATCCATCTGTTGTGTTTACTATGTTCCAGGAGATATTTTGTGATCATATAATGCTATTTACCCCTCTGGTGTACCCACTTGTCTCTTCTACTTTTATTTCATTTATTGACGTCCTACTGATCCTAAAATGCAGGGGCGTGTTGAGCACATGTGGGGGTAGAGGGGCAGCGCCATCACAGGCTGCCCCCAAAGACCCACCTCTACTTTTTTGGCTATTCAAACAATGGGCAGAAACCTGTTGCTGAAAAGAGTAATGCCTGTAATGTGACGCAACATGTTTTTAAATGGTTACCAAGCCCAAATATTGAAAAGTTGAAAGATTATGTGATGAATTGTGTAAATGTTTATATGTTGTGTATTTATTTTTTTCAATAAGAAGATTTACAA
This sequence comes from Perca flavescens, assembly GCF_004354835.1. NCBI lineage: Eukaryota > Metazoa > Chordata > Actinopteri > Perciformes > Percidae > Perca > Perca flavescens. Next base: position 22,480,972 of record NC_041345.1, on the reverse strand, counting down.
TACTAGAAAGGTTAAAATCGATCTGTCAATAATTGCAGGGGCACTAATTACTCGTAACACAACAGCTATGTTTCTACTCAATACTGCATACCAATTGTAAGGCTTTATGTAGCAACACAATTCACAACATTAAAAGATGCCAATATTTGGCCAGGTTGGCTCAGTGGGTAGAGCAGGCGCACATATACTGAGAAGTTTATGCCTCGACGCAGAGGTCCAGGGTTCGGTGACGATTTCCTGCATGTCTTCCCCCTCTCTCTCCCCTTCCTCACATAGCTGTCCTGTCAATTAAAGGTGGAAAAGCCACCTCCCCCCCAAAAATAATTTGACTTAAGAACGCTTGACCTCAGACTAGCTGGTCAACACTGATGGATATTTAGAATGGAATGGAATTTCTAAGTCTGATATGTTTATAGCTTAAAGAAGACCTATTATATAGGATCATTCATACTTGTGGTGTGTGTTTCTACTAGAATATACTTGCATGCTTTAATGTTCAAAAAACTATTTTTCCTCATACTGCCCGGCTCCTGCATCCTCTGTCTGAGACAGTGTTGCAGAACCTGTATCTGTAAGCCCTCCACTCCTGAAGAAGAAAAAACAGTGAGCCCTGATTGGTCAGCGTTTCCTGATCTCTTGGAGTCTCCGCATCTGCCTGTGCTCTGCTGTCGCTGTTTCTGTACAGTCCGTGTCAGCTGGAGACTGACTGCAATGGAGTATGTAGCTTTATACCGTAAATAAAATAAATCACCAATAAAGGCTTCTAAACCAAATACCACACAACCGGACATGCTGCAGCAGGAATGGGATCAGAAATTGGGGAGAAATTAACATCTGCAACCAAGTTAACAGCTTCCCTGGCGTTAGCATGTAGCTACATGTAGTTAGCAGTGGACTGTAAAGGAATATATTAGCATTTTCTACTGTCAAAAAACACCTACACAGGTTACAGGTTTCCCTGACATTAGCATGTAGCTACTTGTAGCAGTGTATGTAATGTAAATACTGCAATAGTGTGCCTGTCTGGAGCAGATGACCACGTATAGAAACCCAACTCGGTATGAAATTATACAGAGCCAAAAGTAGAAAAAAAGTGTTGAAACCAGAGCGTTCAGAACAGTGTGATCACACAGGGATTTATATTAAATATGTTCACCTAAATATTGGAAGCGTTGAGCACGTTTAATATGAGCATCTGACAACGTAACATTATAGATATGACAGAAAATACAAAAGCGTTATAGGATCTACTTTAAGAACTGGTGGGAAAAAAAAAGTTTTAGTGAGGCAGGTGATTTTTTTAAATTCATGATCAGTGTGCTACTTGTTAAGTGTTCGCTGTTGTAATATTCATTTCAGCCACAAGAGGCTAAAGTGCACCACTACCCCATGTTCTCAACAATACTAAAAGCATTCTTCCGGGTAAGTTTTAATTTCTCCATGCACATTTAACACAGGGCACATATATTGTGTGTTAGCAAGTTATGTAGCATTAGCGTTATGTCTTTCTCTTGGCTAGAAATGTGGCCTACCTTGTGTTTACAGTAAAACAGAAGTAATGAATGCTTTTGGTCCTACTTAGAACATAGCGGAAGCGGTGCACTTCAGCCTCTAGTGGCCAAAATAAGTATCACAACAACAACAACAACAACAACAACAACAACAACAACAACAACAACCACCACCACACAAAAAATTATCCTGACAAAGAAAAAAAAATAGGCACCTGGCAAAACTCTTTCCCCCCATTTTCTTCACAGATGAAAAGAAAATGAAGGAACTTTTTTTCCACCTGTACTTAAGCCAAATACACAGGAGATTTAGATCAGACTGAGAAAATTAATCGGCAGTTTTTTTTCTTCTTTTTTTCTCACTTGCCCCAGGGCTTACATAAATTTAGCAATATCTCAGAAAACAAAATAATATATAGTTTATAGTTATAGCTGCCTTCACTTTGTGGAAAGTTTGATTGACATCTGTCTGTGCACAAGTTGCTGTTCATAAAAACAGGGAAGTGCATTGATTTTTTTTTTTAAAGGGGAAAAAAAAAGACCTATTATACACTACATGCTGTACGCTACAAGTGTGTAGTATTGCATTTGGACACAGCTACTATGTTTTACTGCTGCAATGCATTCTGGTCTGCCTTTTCTACCGCAAAGATCTTCCTGTATTGTGTGTCAGTGTGAAAAAAGCCCTCAGCATTTCATTCTGAGGGACTGAAACCAAAACCTGGCATTTCACTTTGAAGTTTCGGACGGTTGGAGTGAAAAAAATTGCATTTCATCAAACCCATTCTTTTGTGCAGAAAGGTGCCATTACTGCATTTGGCCAGTTATCTAACGGAATAAGGATGATAGAGAAAAACAACAAGTATGGCCAGAAACACAAGGCACACTGTTTTTAAATGTTGGATTTTTTATAAAGGGGACTGGTTGGAATTTTGTGCGGTAAAACAGACAGATGTTGCGTGATAAATAGCAGGAGAAACAGCAGCCTGCGACACAAAATGGATTCCCAGTCGATCCCAGCGAAGGAAGCTGATTGAACAGCAGGCCGGGGAGCTGGAGGGAAGGCTTTAACTCCCCAGCATGTATGTTCATGTCTAATGTCCTGAGTCCAATGGGCTGGATTGATCACCGATGCCACATCTGACAGTGACTGACAGTGCCTGTAATTGCTATGTTTGCTTTGGGAGAAGAGCAAACTACCATGGTGGGACCATGGGGGTGAAACATGCAGGCCTTTCTCAATCACCTACAAGTACAGCTAGCGATATCACATTATAGTACACAATGCCTGAAGGTTCACGCGCGGCTTGATTAATGGACGTGATCAGTGCCATTTGGTATCGGGGGGGGGGGGGGAACAACACCTGCTGTGATTCCTAATTGTAGTCAACTGATATTCAGCATTCAATCCAAAATTGTTTTCATCACTCAGTAATGTTCAAGTTCATTTCCTGTCTCATTAAAAGTATGTTCCCATACACACAAAAAACTGCATTCTCAATTATTTTTCGAGGAACACATATTTTTGCCCGGATTATGTTTGTTTTGGACGTGTCACATGTGCCGGTCGCTGAAAATACATTTCTTTCGAAACATAAGTGAGACTGCAGTTTTGTTGAATGGGAAAGTATGTTTTTTTTAGGAAACAGGGTTGCCGAAAAGGACTTTAGAAATAAAATGAAACAAAAGAAAGAGAAAGAGGGACAGAAAAACAAACAAAAGACATTTGGTTAACTTAAATCTAAGAGAGGAAAAGTGCATCAGATGCATTATGATGTACGATTACAGATGCACTGACATGTATGACATTTGTAGCTTGTGGAGGCAGCTAATTCTAACTACATGCTAATTCTACGATTTCACATTTTGCAGGGCATAACAATAATAAACTGAGCAGTTAGTTTTCACAATCCTTGTTTTGAAGTAATAAGTAACAATAGCTGTCAGATGAATAAAGTGGAGTAAAAAAGTACATTATTTTTTCTCTGATAGTGTAGTAGACATATCAATAGAAATGGAAATAATTGCATACAGTAAAGTACAAGTACCTCAAATTTGTACTTAAGTAGAGTACAAAAATAAATGCACAGATTTACTTTCCATCACTGCCCGTGACGATGGGTTAAAGCATATTAAACAGCAGAGAGATATATTGGCGGAGAGATGGGATTTCAGCCTGTGCCAGATTCTAAAAACTCTGTGTTGTTAACATTTACAGCTCCTGCTCCTGAGGGAGAGAAGTGATCATCAGTGAAATCACCCTCATAGATTTGAAAGTCTCAACTGAAAATTGGGACATATACTGTAGACCATGATTTCTGCAATTTTATTTCTTCTCACCACTGATGATTGGATCTACTGTGGATGAATGCTGGAAACATCCAGTTCGTTGGTGCTTTTGCTACAGCGATCCAACAGTTGTCACTCCGACGGCACCAAAGCTACAGAGGGAAATTAGCATTCTGATGCGTCTAACATCTCATGTTTGTTGTGTCCCTGATGAGAAATATATACATATACATATATATATATATATACATATACATATATATATATATATATATATATATATATATATATATATATATATATATATATACATATACATACATATATATATATATACATATACATACATATATATACATATACATACATATATATACATATATATATATATATAGCAATTAATCGCTTTTTTAAATTGAGACTGAAGCTTATAATAGAGGATATTTAAATGCTAAATCACTTAACTTTGCAAATATGAAGAAAAAACAAACAAGGAAAGGTTCTGCTAAGTTCAGAATGTTTAATATCTTTCAGAACAACAGCAGCAACAATTTGGCTTAGTCCTGCTGAAGGCTGCTGAAACGGCTAGAAACTGTCTGACTTGAGAGCAGATTTTTGTCACCGTCCCCGGCTGCTGTCGCCTGCTCTCGTCTACTTACAGGCGAGGCGCAGTTCATCTCCAACGAGCCTATGTTCAGTCGGCGGCAGGGCAGTCGGGACTCACCCGGAAATGGCGAGCGGAATGAGGTGACTAGTCTCTCAAAATCTGACGAAAATCTTCTAAACTGACCTTTGTTGAGCTGAAATGAAGACAGATTCAGCAACTGCACGGCCTATTTCTCGCTTAAAATGTTAAGAAACATGTTTCAGTGAACTATTTTAGTACAATATGAGATCGTATTCTGAACGGCCGCCATGACAGTCTGGCTTTGGATTTCCGGAGAAAACAAACCCATGTGACGCGTTCGTCCAATCAGCTGCCGGTTTTCATTACTTGGGCAACAATACAGAGTAGCGCCGCCTGCTGTTATGGAGGCGTATTACGTTTCTCAGCCGCCACATGAAGTAAACAAACACAGCTGCGTTAATTTTGTAATTTTCTTTTAACGAGTTAAATATTAAAAAATTAACGCAAAAATTAACGCAAAAATTAACGCGTTAATTTTGACAGCCCTAACATATATATATATATAGTGCTAATTTGTAATAGATTTCAAAATTCACAGCAATAAAAAGTTAATTACCAAAGCAAATACAGCAGTGATAAATGGCAGATTATGCCATTTTTTGCAGTCGTTTCCGCCAACCAGAAAAATTATATTTAGTATCCAGCTGTACTTCTGGATGCAAGAGGACGAGGAGGAAGAGGAGGAGGGGAAAAGGTACTTGTAATTCTGAATATTTTTTTTCTGCAACTTAGCAAGTTTTTCATCTATCAGCAAGGCACATTAAATCCCATCTGGTCAGATGCTAGACTCCTGATGCTCGGCTTTACACATGAAACAAACTACTGCTGAAATGAAAGGTTTCAGCGCTGTGGAAATCCGACTCCTACAAGGGTCTATTAAAAATACATGTTGGAATGAATCTTGGTGGTGGATGACAAGTTTTACCATATTCTTCTTAAACTTTTAATGTACTCGGCCGCGACTTCAAAGTGTAAATTAAATATTAAGGCTATTATCTAAGCTGTTCCCAATATTATCCAAGCTTAGGTTATTTATATAGTACAGTAAAAATTATGTTATATAAGCCAGTTTTCATTTTTGAGCCAACATAATGATCAAGAGGTGGCTGCATGGTTTGTAGTTTTGCAACCTAAAATGAGTAACCTAATTTATATATTTGCTGAAGTAAACCCAAGAAGAGCATGTTGATTTATTATAGCAGTCCTAGGTGGATATTGTAAATGTAAATATACAGTATTTATAAGTTATGACTGCGGGGAAATAGATCATTTTTAATACAGTGGATATGAGGAGCAGTACAATGTTTGGCAGAGGCCAGTGCACACTCAAACATAATTGTGTGCATCTGTACAAAAGCAACACCAAACAAACAAACAGTGAATTATTATCTGCTCTGATTGAGAGGAATCGCAGTCAATCTGGTGCTACCTAACCCGGATCACCACTGTTTACCCACCGGCGAGACGGTAAATACTCTGGCTGACATTTGAGGGAGGTTAGTGTGCTCAGAGAGCAAAGTGGAAGTGCAGGCTCAGATGAATTTGTCTGACAAATGCTCCTGGAGTATGTGTTGTCGACTGTGCTTCGGCGAGGCCCTGGACTGGGAATTGAGTCTGACTGAAGCCAAGCAAAGCATGCCAGATCACTAATTGCGCAATTTAAAACCAAAGTCCCTGGCAACTTGTCATTTGAAATGGAGAGAAGAGCCATTGCTTAATCAGTGAGCTCAACATAGATCTGCGAGGCTCTCCACCGAGGAACCCCAGACGTACATGGTTGAAGCGCAGTCAGTCAACAGCCAAAGCAGAGACAAAGTGATTGGCTGGCTGCTGCCGCAGCTGCTAATGAACCGTTTTATTGTCCGACGCGTGCATGCGATTGGATAATTGAAACGCTTTGCATCAAATGTGTGTGCGCTGACGGTGATTTTATCTCCATTTAATCGCTCAAGTATGAGCAGGCGACTGTTGCTCACAGTTGGTGGTGATGAAGTTCACAGCAAACATTTGATGTCTCGTAAAGGCATCAGACAACTGTCTGGTCTTATGCAATATCAACTGTGATTCTATTTTTTACATTCATTTGCAGTGGTGGAATGTAACCAAGTACATTTACTTAAGCACGGTACTTAAGTACATATGTTGAGGTACTTGTACTTTACTCAAGTCTTTTTATTCCATGCCACTTTCTACTTCTACTCCGCTACATTTCAGAGAGAAATATTGTACTTTTTACTCCACTACAATAATCTGACAGCTTTAGTTACTAGTTACTTTACAAATGAAGATTTTTGCACACAAAACACGTTTTATTATAAAGTAAACTACCCAAAATACACCGGCCTACACGTCCAGCTAAAATAATAGTAATAATTAGACCATTAAACACTTAGTTGATTGACATAACTGTTTTGATCGTTTCCAGTTTCTAAAATGTGCGATTTTTCTGTATTGAGTACTTGTACTTTTAATACTTTAAGTACATTTTCCATGTACTTACATACTTTTACTTAAAGTGACTATATACAAAAATATTTATTAATTTAATGATTAAATCAGGTAGTGTCTCCAAACTTACCTAAATTATAACTCGTCTCCTGCTAGTTGTACTATAGCACTTTTAAAAAATAAGTTAAATTAATAAATATTTTTGTTGGATCTCTTTTCGGTGGTGTAATTTGTAGATGTCCCTAAGCACTCGTCTTACTGCCTGCAGCAGCAGAGAGAAGAAGCCAGCAGGCAAGTTTAAATAAACTCCTGGTGTAGTTACAAACTTTCCAATCCATCGTTTTATGAGTACATAACCTATTTCTACAAGTGTAGAAGTTTGGTATAATTTCGGGCATTATTAGCGGGGTAATGTACAAGATACACTTTGGGATCCATTAGCACCTGCACTAAGCTATTCAGCTGATAACGCTACTCTACGCTAACTCTCCCAATGTTCGACCCCGGTGAATAAAGCTTCTGGGGGAGTGTTTGGTCATGGTGCAAATCACTCCGAACCATCACTTTAAGTAACATTTTCAATGCAGGACTTTTACTTATAGAAGTCTGTAGAAGACTTTTACTTGTTCACTTGAGTATTTTTACAGTGTGGTATTAGTACTTTTACTTCTTCAATCACTGTTCATTTGGCACTTGATACTTTTGTAGGAAGTACATTGTATGAAACTTGTTTTTCTCTGACAGTTTATATCCACGTGGGGCACAATCATAGGTTCAGTGTCCTGCTCAGGGAAACTTCAACATTTGAAACGAAGGAGCCAGGCTTCGAACCACCAGCTTTATCATTAATGGCTAACACTCTTGAGCTACGGTGGCCATGACATAACTTTAACACCAAGTCACTGATGCACAATTTTCTATAAAAAATTATATAAAATCGAGGTTCTGATGGAGTGAATTCGTTTCAATCTACAGTACGAAACAAAACTGACTTCTGCATATTCTAATTCCATGAATTCTCCATATCGTTCCGGATCTCAGTTTTCCGAATTCCCTTGTTAAAAGATGTTAATGTTGTTTTTATTAACTATTTACAAAATGTTAAGTTCCATATACAGATAGAGCTGAAAAAGAAAAAAAAAAAACATTTACGCAATGAATGTTTAAAGCTGTAAGATCCAGTGACCTATTTAAAAAAAAAAACTAAAGAGAGAAAGATAACTCATATTCCTCTTAACTGGATCTCTTTATTACATGATATTCCAGAAACCAGCAAGACATTTTTCATTTAAACATGCAAAACTAAATATCTTAATCCTCTCACTAACAGGCTGGTGAGCCACAATAAGAAAGGCACCCTTCATATTCATAATAAATAATGAAATATATATTTTGCTGCTAGTACGGTGTAACTCTACGGGGCATTAAATTCTCTATTTCCTGTTATAGCTATGTTACAGGTTCAGGCAATTCTCCACTGGCTAGTGGGATGAGCTATAAACATTATTACTATTGAGGCCGAGTGGTATTTTGGTGAGAACATTAGCATAGAGGCATCTTACTCATCGCCCCAGCTACATCAAACTGAAGTGGAGTTTTTTTTTTTTTTTTACTTTTTGGCTCGGGCCTAACGAGAGAATACACACACACCATCAGGGAGACTGACAGAATAAAGGGTGGGCCTGACACACACACACACACACACACACACACACACACACACACACACACACACACGCGCGAAAACACAGCTGCACAAAGTAAAAATAAATAAAATAAACACTGCCCTGGAGTCAATTCCACACTCAAGCAACATCCGTCTCTGATCTGGGAGCGTTTCTGCAGCAGCCGCACAACAAGAGTGATGCTGCACTGAGGGCCATGAATTAAAAAGTCAATATGTAAAACCATAGAGGGATGCCATTTTGAAAAAGCGTTCCATCAATGGAAATCATATTAACATGATAAAGGGCAGATTGGGAGGCGAGGGCATTGATTCAGATGCTGCTCTGTGGCCCGCCATGTGCACCTCAAACATGTTAATGAATCGCGCTGCAAAAACAGAGGTGGGGCAGGCTGACGGGGGTCACGTAGAGGGGGGGGGGGTGGGGGGGGGGGGGGGGGGGGGTTAGTTGGCTTTAAAGGCTCTGACACACCAACCTAACAGCAGAAAAGGCAATCGGTCTGATCAGTCGGATCCCCGAGGTCCAAAAAAGTGCCTCGGAACACACCGAAGCGACACAGACTTGAGCATACGTTCTGCCCGTGCGAGAGACGCAATACGTCTCCATGACAGCAGGCGGCGCTAATCTGTATTGTCGCCCAAAAAATTTAAACGGAACAGAAATGACGGAACATCTCTCTAGACCTAGACAGTAAACACAGAGCACGCTGTCATCAGTCATTGTTTTCATCAGAGAGTGTTGATAGTAGTCAAGAAGGATCGTTGTTGTCATTACTCGCTGAACGGAAGAAAATACGTTGGCTAGTATTAAGAAGATACTGGCGTGGTCAGCTCCGGTTTTCTCTTGCACTGATTCGCTAGTCAAGGGCTAGCACTCCACCAATCAGATTGGTCACTGAGTCCGACTGCCCACCGGCTGGTTCAACAAGTGAAATCGGCCAAAATGAACGCCGACGGCTCCTCTGGCTGACAACGGCACAGAACACACCAAACAGACTCGAGTCACCGACTTTGCCAGACCGTCCGCTGGCTGATAATGGGGTTGGTGTGTCAGCGCCTTAAGGCAGCAGGAGGAGGCTGGGGAGGAGGTTGGTGGCAACCTGGTGAGCTGCCCCTCTGGGTGTCACATCGGTTGGTGTCTCACCATCACTCCTGGATTGTTTTCTGTGTTTCGGGGAGGGTTGGATAGGTGGCTGACATGCAGAGATTTTCTTTTTTTTTGGCGAGTTGAGAGTGGATCCAATTAGAACAAAGCCTGAGAGAGAAAGATGAAGTACTATAATGCCACCCAGAGACCCAGAGTGTGAGAGCAGAGGATTCACCCCCTGTTGACCATGACTACAGTCACACAGCCTGGGGGAGGGAGCATCCAAGGCTTCACACAAACACACAAACACACACACACACAGAGGGAGAGGGATAGAGAGAGTGACATGAAAGAAACAAGGCATTGCTGCGAGGCCAAACAGATGAATTACTTATCAAAGACGCGCACAGCAGACCGGCTATGAGGCTGGGGCATTATCAATTCACATTCAATTAGCTGTCCTTGGCACTGCCTGCCAACGGGACCTGGAGTATCAGTACATTCACAACGCATAAGCTCTTTCAACAACAACAAAAAACGCACAGAGCATCAGGTGGATTCTTTTGAGGAATTCAATTAAAACATTGTCGAAATTTAAAAAAAAAAGAGAAAGAAAAGAAAAACACGGACACAGTTTGTTGGATGAAAGGCAAAAGGATTATTTTCAATGCCATAGGAGGCGACGACGAAACAGAGAGGGAGGAAGGAGAAGAAGAAAAAAAGAAAAAGCTCCTTCCTTGGAGTCTGATGGCACAGCACCTTTGTTAAATATGAACTAATTAACTGGAAAAATGAAAGTGTTTCATCTTCATTAGTATCAGACAATAGGACTATGAAACATAATTGAGAGTAGTTCCAGTTTAATAGAATGAACAGAAGTCATTTGGTATTGAAATGTGCAGGGCGATTTAGCCAAAAGAAAGTGTATTATTAGATTAAATAGAATACCTACACATGATCAATGCTCAGAGCACAGGTGGTAGTTTGTCTCTGGGTCTTCAAATGATTAGGCCAACAGAATAATGGCCGGCCGGATTTACGTTGCTCCTGCATTGATTACAAGGAGCAGCCCATTTTTCATGAAGTGGAGCTGCACACACCATTTATTAAGCCTTTTCACATGTGACATAACAACTGGCAGGCGCATAATGCAGACTGGATTTGGTGGAATCAGGACACAGTGGCGAGGCCTGTTGATGATGATGCATTACACCAAGTGGCGCAGAAAACATGGCCAAAGTATGTGGACATGTAAGCATTTCATCATATGGGACCGTTGAACATGTCTTGTGTCAGTACTGTAGGACTGTAACAGCCTCCGCTCTTCTGGTGTCAGGCTGTTCACCAGCAGGTTTTAGAAACCTGGCTGCAGGGACTTGCTCCCATTAAGCCACAGGACAATTAGTGATGTTGGCCACTGATGTTGGGCGATAAGATCTGGATCACAGACGACATTCCAGTTCATCCTAAGGCTGGATTACCAACTGGGCAAAGTAAGCCCCGGACCCCCAGTGTCCCCGAAAGCATCAGACTCACTGCATGTCAACTGCTAGTTTCCTGCCAAAGTTAGGAATTTACACCAGTAAAGTACAATATTAACAATTCAACCTGTATCATTACCTGTTCTTGTGGCTATGTCTTGTACTGTACAAAATCTAGTAATAGGATCTTTACCATTTTTACTTCATACTGTGTTCGCATGGTGCATATTTCTACATAAAGTTCTGTACAGCAAATTAATTCACACACACAAAACCATATTCAGTTAGCAATGAATTCAGAGGCGACATGGTGGTAGGGTGGCGGGCGGAAGATTGGTGGGTGGGGGTTTCAATATAGGCTCGACAGAAGAGTATTCCCCCCGAGGCCCTCTAATGGCTCTTACCCACTGCTAGTACCAGCTCTACTCAGCTCGGCCGCGGTGCCCCGTCCTTCTTTTTCCATTGCAGATTTAGCACCGCCTCATGCGTGAGGCCGGCGTGGTTGGTCGTCATAGCGACGCCGCAGGAAACTGCTGTGACCTAATGTGACACACAGAACTTTGCAGGTGTGTTGTTTTCGATTCTCAGCATTTGTTCAGGACACCCCCCGTCTGTCGCTAGCAACGACGACGCCAGTGATTAGTGACGATTCTCTCCGACCAATCAGCAGTCTGCAGGTTTTGTGCATGGTAGTCAAGTTCTTCCACACAAAACAGGGAAAATCATTTCTGTAAAGGAGCATTGTCACGTTGAAAACCAGAAAAAGTTGGAAGCACCCTATTGTTTAATATATGGTTGTATGCTGTTGAATCAAGAATTCATTTCAATGGAACTAAGGGGCATATCCGAAATCCCCAGACACCAGGGTGTCCACATGTGACCCCCCAAAAAAAAAGAAAGGCACAGTGCACAAAAGCAACACGGCCATTTAAAAAATAAACATGAGCGCATCACAGAGCTCGGCCATATGAGACGGCTGTCTTGAGAAACAGTGGGTCTTTATCACTTCAAAGGCTGACATCCCTCCGGCGTCTCGGGGAAGCCGTGACTGGCACTCGTACAGCCCTCGTTCTGCTGCATTTGTCCAATCTTAGAAAGCCCAGAGTCAGGAAACACAAGGTCTTTTCAAAGTTAGTCAACAGGCCTTTGAAGCGCAGCCAACGGAGTCAGCAACCCAGCGACAAGGTGCCGAGCCATTATCATTCAATAGACAGGCGGGATTTTGCATATTTAACAGGAAATTTCACTTTGCTTTTTTGACACGGGGCATTATGCATCCTCTGTACATAAAATCCATCAGCACCTTGCCAATTTTGTTTGTGCTTTTTCCCATTTTGCTGGGCATATGTGTTTCTCTTGCAATGCACACTACATTCAAAACATGCGCTGGAATTAAATTATATGTCTGTTTGGACAAACAAATTGGAACACAGGTTCAAGGTAAAATGTTTTACTTGTGTATTCATGTACATATTTGGTTGGCTTGTTTGTTTTAGTGGTGATATAACCTCCAGGGTTGCTTGTTTGTGAAAGACTGAAGAATATATGAAAATGTTTAAGATTACAGGTCATCCTGCTGCTGGGACAAACAAATAATCCACCCAAAAATGTCTAATTTGTACTTGACATGTGTTTGTTTTTTTAATCATAAACTGCACATTTCATAAACTATCCAGATGCTGATCATTACATTATGCCTCTTGATTTGACACGTTTCTACTGTACAAAAGGGTTGTTTGACACTACATGCCAGAAAACATATAACCTAGTTGGGCAGCCTGCTACAAACATCCCAGTGATATCAAAATCAATGGCTGCATCATAACCAGGGTTACAACCACAGGTGGAAGAAGTATTCAGATACTTTTCTTAAGTAAAAGGTACTAATAACACACTGTAAAAATACTCGTAAAAGTATGTAAGTATCATCAGGGAAATGTACTTAAAGTATTAAAGGTAAAAGTACTCAATGCAGAAAAATCCTCACATTTTAGAAATTGGAAATGATCAAAACAGTTTTGTCATTCAACTAAGTGTTTAATGGTCTATCTAATGGTGAATCTAATTTCAGCTGGATGTGTCAGCCAGTATATTGTTGGGTAGTTTAATTTACAATAAAACATCATATTTTATTAACTACATGTGTTTTGGGTGCAAAAATCCTAATTTCTTAAAGTAACTAGTAACTAAAATTGTCGGATAAATGTAGTGGATTAAAAATACACCACATAAAAATACAATAATTCTCTCTGAAATGTAACATAGTAGAAGTAGAAAGTGGCATGTTTAGAAAAGACTCAAGTAAAGTACCTCAACATTTGTACTTAAGTAAAGCACTTAAGTAAATGTACTTGGTTACATTCCACCACTGCAAATGAATGTAAAAAATAGAATCACAGTTGATATTGCATGAGACCAGACAGTTGTCTGATGCCTTGAAGAGACACTTAAGTTGATGTACTTAGTTACATTCCACCACTGGTTACAACCATAAACACAACACAGACAACTGAATAATGCTCACAGACACAGCACCAAGGTAGCCTTGATACAGTAACCACAAATGTTTGCCATTAGTCCTGGACTAATGGCAAACATATGAGGCTTGTTTCTAGACTAATCGTGTTTCCTCTGATGTATAACCGTAATAAACACCGAACACAGAACCTACAATGGATCAGAATTCAAGCCATTATTGTTAAGCATGTCTGTACTGTAGAGGCTCCTGGACAGGCCCAGACACTTGGCCACCTATCATGTTCAGTATGACTATTTTTGATTGAAAGGAAAAAAAGTTGGTGCCTCTCCTCTGGGATGGCTATGAAATGATGAAGGAAAGGCTTGGAATGTACTGAACACCACAGACTGAGGGGGTCGAACAACATCTGTTTAAGGCTTAGGAATCTCCTTTTATGAACTATTCATTATTTTAAACTTGTCATGTATGAAATCAACAGCAAAAAACATCCGCAAAAAGCACAATGTTGGCATTTATTATTTGGACTGGAGGGCACTATTGTTGTCTCTCTGGTGTCTTCATGAGCTCTGGCGTCCCTCAGCAGTCCAACAGTTAAAGTAATAGCTATGTTCTCGCCCGCTGAGATTTGCTCTGACGACCCAACATGAGTGCATACATTCCTAATGAGCGGCAGCCAGTGGCCCGTCCTCTCCCGTGGGCTGTCAGCTGTCTGTCTCCTGGTACAAGGAAGGAGGGAGAGGACCCAGCAACCCCTCAGTCCCCCAGAAGGGCAACTTCATAGGACGGGGGTCCCATGGTGAGCTGCTAATGATCCATATGATGGCCTGGGCCAGCCATTGTTTGGGCTACATTACCCAGAGAGGGACAAACAATCGTTCGCAGTGTCACTTGATAATGGCCCAAAAAGCAAATCTCACAGACCTTCGTTCTTCACAAGGGTAATTAATTTGCCGCTGTGCTGGGATGCTTCGCCTCTTCCAGCTCCTCTCACACTGCCCCCACTATACTCTCCCAAAGATTTCCAATTGTTTTGCAGACAATGGTTTCAGAAGGCAGTAAAAGACCATTGATCTGAGGGCTATTTGCAAATACCCGTCTCCATACAAAGAAATGCATCTTACTGTGTTGCGTTAAGCAATTCCACATTTTAATGGGTGGACTATTGATGGTTGATGCCAACAGAGTATGGTATTGACGCGCTCAAACACATCCACAATGAGGTCTGGAGGGGATAACACCAGCTCAGCACAATAAATAAAGGAAGGGGCATCAAACTGAGGAGGAGGGATTGCCTAACGTTGCAGAGCCCTCATAAAAAAAGTTACTATAATGTGTGTCATGATTGACTTTTATGATCAATGCTGCTGTGCATCCAAAAGTCCGCTGCAGCAAAGCTCCCAATAAGCAAGTCAGATCTATACTCCTCAGGCTGGACTACGTAGTAATTACAATTGCCGGTTAGCTACATGTGCATTATTGGATGTAATGTGATAATAGCAGGGCCAAAGATTGGACCTATATCTCCATCCTTCATTTTAAAATATACAGGGTACATAACAAAAAAGCCTCTTTCTATATTACCAATAAATCCCACGCACTGAGAGAAATGAATGTTTTTTCGACGAAACCGAGACAGTGCGAGACAAGACAAATGTCTGTGCTTACATCAAATGTTCCCAGATACGAAACAATCCAACCACACCAATAAAGCAATCAATGCTAACCTAATCGCGGCAGCCTCAGCGGCACTTGCTTGCCATTTCTTAGCCCCAAAATGAAGAGGAAAAGAGAGCCTGAAAGGCATAAATAAATAAACCTCAAACCACTCATGTTCTATTGCTGCCACTAAGGACAAGGGAGCACAAACAGCCATCACACATCTACAGTATATAAAGCTCATTTCGGATAGGAGCGCAGCTTTATTCAAGTGCAGAGGTGAATTACAAAACACAGTCACTTTCAAATGTGGTTAAAGGAGAGAGAGCGAGAGAGTGATAGAGAGAGAGAGAAGGAAAGGGAGGCTCTAGTTGCCCACACACCTCTTGGAAGGTCCGACAGGGTGGGGTGAGCACTTTTCCATTTCCAAGGGGGAGCAGAATGAAGCTGGCCTAGTCAAAGGTGCTTTAGGGAGGATAAGCTGGGCACTGTGTCTCAAATGGGGACACTTGAGTGGGTAAAGCCTGCCTTAAAGAGAGCTGCGCCTTTTTCCCCCACTGTGACTCTTCATACCTCCATCCAAGCAGAACTAAGGGCGCTGCTCGCCGAGATACAAAAGGGACAAAATCACTCTTTCACACTTCCACACTCCCATCTCTGCATACCCCGCATGTGCACGAGTGTACGTCCTGTAAAGCACAGACTCACACACACACACACACACACACACACACACACACACACACACACACAGGCCCAAGACTGCTCCCTTCTGGTCGCACCATGTGGCTACATCGCCTCCCCCTCCAGCCCATCGTCACATTGGGAGCAAAACGTGGCTGGATATTGTCCAGATGCAGTTATAATTTCACTAATGCTCACTCAAATGTCAATGGGGTCCAGTGACAAAGGATTCTTAATCCCTCATATGAATGTGGTGCCCCAAGACAGAGAAGAGGCGGTGTGTGTGGCAAATATGAAGGAGCTGCATGAGGGGGCATACATTACACACGACTTGTCTTTGGCCTTAATGGGAGAGTTCAGTGAATTCCGCTGATATTTAAATCAGCCAGGAGAAAGAGGGGAGGCTATTGGTTAGAATGATGAGCGTATCCAACTATTGGACTTCTCTTTCATTCACCTGTCCCTGCTTGGAAACATCATGTGCAAGTAAAACACAGATGAGTTGCTGTTGAGCCAAACGCTGCACCACACAAAAACACACCCATGCCATCAGCCTAAATCACCTAAGTGGGGCAGAAACATAGAAGAGCTTCTCCCTCGTCCCCTAAGTGAGATGCTGTAGTTTCACTCTATTTGCCCAAATTATACTCTGCTGTCGGAAGGGTCGCCTCGTCCTCAGGAAGTGATGAATCAAAAGTGAAAGGCTAAAACAGTTGCAATTTGACTCCCCCCCCCCACCCCCCGCTGCCGTTAAAACCTGGAGAAAAAAAAAAGTCGAAACCTGACGATGTATTTCAGAAACTGCTCGACAGTCTGCTCGGCTGCAGGTTTGCTTCTGTGCCCATTGCTCTCAAAAATCCATTAAAAAACAGCTTGCAGAGCCATACTGCTGCCTTCACAAATGTAATATACATCGGGCTGAGCAGCACTGTAGTTTTATTGTTTCATCTATTTGTACTGCAGCTTCTTACAAACTTTATCTCGTAGCTGATGATCGGTCTAATGGGGACCGTTTTCCAACATTCTTCACTTCTCACTGTTGTGTTTGGTGGTAGTCACTTACAGCTGTCTTCGTGTTGGATTCTGGCATCACATTACAGGATTTCTGGGTATTGAAGTACAGATTTTTCGGAGTTGAAAGTGCAGAGTGTCAATCTAATTTCAACCATAATTTACTTCTTGTTAATTCTGAAGGATCACTTTGGTAAAATGCTGTAAGATTAAAGGACTATCACAACTCGCGTTGAGTGATTTTGTTGTTCTTTAATTAAAAAAATTACCCTCATGCTCACTCTTCTTGTCCCACACACAGAGGGACCATTGTTTCCCTCTAGCAGTGGCCCTCATCAGAAGGGACAGCTCCTGCAGTTTCGGCACCAATAATGACTTGACTTCATGTAATAATCAAATCCCTTTAACAATGGGAACAATTCAGCGATTGCCTGGTGTAATCAAATTAGCCAGAGTCTTTTTGGATTTTCAATTATCTCCAGTCGGTGGAGCACTTTATCCGGGGCGCTGGCTCCGACTCTGACTCCAAGCTCTGTGCTGCACCGCGGCTGACAGCAGCAGCCTCACAATTACAATGAGACCAGGCTAATGTGACGACAAGATCGCCTGCCCGCCTTACTTAGCCTTTCATTTGTGCTGGGTCTCCTTGGCGTCCCCGGTCTTATCGCCATGTCCATGTACCTGCTCTGCACTGCTCAGCCCCACAACACACCGCTACTTCTGTTTACTGACCTCTCATATGGAGGGCAACCAGCATTAAAGCAGCGGGTCCAACATTTACTCTTAAACAGTTTGCAAAGAAAAGGTTTGCTGCACAGGTTTGCAACGTCTTCCTTTTCATACCCCTTTACAAATGCACACTCGGAGGCTGCTCAGTACAGCTGCCGCCTTTTGCTAGTTTGCCACTAGCTTTGAAGCAAAGTCAAGTCTTAAACACTGGCGGCCATCAGTGGAGCAAACAGTACTACCAGTGAGGGAACTGGAAACTTAGCATGTGCTGCTAGCAGCAATATGGCAGCTATGGTTCAGCTTAGCTGTTTGGGTTGGGAGGGGAAGAGAGGATGGAATGAAATCTGTTTGGGTTAAAAATGTGCTTTTGCCTTTAGAGGAGCTTCACCTAAACCAGCAGGCATCCATTCAGCAGATGTAATAGTGTCACAATGGCTGCTCCACCCAGGACCCACGTCTCATAATCTGCCACAGTGCGGCTACAAATGTGTTAAAGAAGTGTTTTCCTTCTTTTTCTGTGTTTAAGTAATCTAATGAAACATCATTTACTGTAGATCAGCAAAAAGGCATTTTTGTTTTCATTTAATGAGGTATTTGGGGGTAGTGAAAAGAAAAACCAAATTGTGTTTTGGCCAAACATCTAATTAATACAATTTGGCTGGTGTAACTGATTTTAGTCTAACACTGTCTAAAACAAAAAATGAATAACACATCCCATCTAACACGTGTAAATCACAACTTGCTAACATGCAACCCTGGTAGTTTATATATGCCATTTCTAGGAAGGAAAGCTGCAACATGCATGCATTTTATTGTTAATCCATAAAACAAAGCTCTCAAAATCTTGCTTTGTTTCTACCTCATTCTTTATAGATGGACGGTGGATGGGATCAGCTTATAAAATAAACACACATTTATAAATAGAAATAGATAAATGCTCTGTTATTATAAAACATGTTTTTTATTTTTTTAAATACTGTAATATTACAGTCTAGCAGGCAAAACACCACAGTTACCATAATGACTTTACACTTCATATAGGTCTATGTATACATATTTATCAAAAAGTCCCAGACTGATCATTTATCCATGCTCTAATCTCCTTTGATAATCTTAACGTAGACAAGTACTCGGAGTACTAAGAGATCAATTTAATAAGCTCCTGTGCGTATGATGTCATGTTTGATGTGATCTCGGAGCCCTGCACTGATTTCTCATTAACTGTTGGACTAAAGTGATCTCAGAGGCAACCCTACTGACTGTGTGTTCCTGACTTCCTGTGGTGCCTCACTTATTGTTGCATTTAAATGAATGAATGAATGAATACAGGCGGTGACACTGAAACTTTGTGTCAAACATTCTGCTCCCAAACGCCTGCATGTTCAATACATTTTACCGTGTATGATGAACTGATAGAGAAGACCTTGAAAGTAACACATTGATGCAGATAAATAGAGTTGCCCCAGAGCCTTTGGCGTGATTTACCTTTTGCAGGTAAAAACAAATCTGACAGCGCAGCCAGGTGAATGAAGGAGTAGGCCTATCTTTTCGGTGAAAATTGTCAAATTTTGTTCCGTAGAAAGAGGTTTAGGGCCACATGTAAGAAATGTAAGTCAGAGTTTAAAATCAGAATTCTTAGAATAAAGTCAGAATTCTAAGTATAAAGACTTATATAATGACTTTTTTCCTCAGAATAATGATTTTTTTGTACACTTTTTGAAAAAAGTCAGAATTCTGACTTTGAACTCAGAACTCAAATGCATTTTTCACGTGGCCCTAATCCTCTTTTGTAGTTCTGTCATATTTACATTTACATATTTTTGTAGTTATTGTGGACTATGGAATGATGGGTAAATCTGTAGTATCCTCAGGACAGGTGACGTCTGTGTTACACTGAGTGAAAATCTTTCTCCTCATACAGGCCGACACCCAGAGAAACCTGCACATCTGTCACACATATACGGCAGACGCAATAAATCTATATTTTTGTACTTTTTGTGGCAGCAACGTAGCAGCAATAGGCTCACCATCAAAAGGATTTATTTAGTTAATTTTAGTTTGAGGCTTTTTGGACCAGATCAGAAAATTGAGGAAAGTTTCATGAATTTCTGTCAATGGTAGGACCCGTTCTATTTGAAGAAAAAAAAGACAAAACACAATTAGAACCACACAGTCTGTGCAGTCTGCAGGCCGAACTAACTACAGGCCAACTCGCACTGTTTTGGATTTGTTAAGGACTATTTTCAGCGGCGGATTAGTCCACGTTTGGTGCACTAGTGAGTATTTATGACAGCAAGATGGTGTATGTGGGATTGAGCCCAAACAAACAGTACACCCAGTGCAACAGTGTGCCTCACTGATGTGTTTTTAATAGTCTTTGGAAAACAACGAGGCTCTATGGCACAGAGGCAGGAGATATATTAACAGGCTTGGGTAGTAACAGAATACATGGAATGGCATTATGCAAATAGGATACGAAAAAAAAGGTAACTATATTCTGTTAGAGTTAGAGAAAAAAAGACTTCTCAGATTGCTGATAAATTTAGTAAAAATGGGGATTATTAGCAAGATTGCAATTTTAAAACTGGGTGTAAAGTAGGTGGACTAAAGAGGAACAACATCACAGTACAGGGCAAGTTATGCCCATAGTTGGTATTAAGGTAATGAAAAAGTAATGGAAAGTAATCAAATTATCTACTGTAATATAGTGATACTTAGATTGGAGGTTACAGACTACATTTTCTAACAGGTAATTGTATTGGAATACATTTTTAAAGTAATCCTCGAACTAATCCTTCTTGTGGGAATTGTTGGGGCTCTGTAAATTATAGAGTGCGGTCTAGACCTACTCCCTCTGTAAAGTGTCATGAGATAACACCTATTATGATTTGACACTATGAATAAAATTTAACTGAATTGTATATTAAACACATCCGAAACTTGTCAGCGGGATAAATACATTCATTGTTAGTTTTGGTCTTTTCACAGGGTTTGTTGACTGTAAAATAAAGCATCCTTTAAACTGCGGTAACTTGTCGCCCTTTTCAAGCAGCCTGAATGGTGTCTTTCTAATGTAAAATGCCTTGCCAAAAGGCATGTCAAAAGCATCATGTATTCTCTTTCAGTACCTGCCTGTCATGATGATTTAAAGCAACTGCTTCCAGTCACAAGCCCACAAAAACAGTGTACAATCAAACATTTCCATAATTTAAACATTATATTTTAATCATGTCTTGTGAAAGGACAAACGGATTAAGTACAGTCATCTCACTGTTTACTGTAAATGTTCCTACTCTCTTTTTACTCATTGACAGTTTCACTGAAGTGATTATTCACCCTGTTGAGGAGGGTTGTTTTTTTCTCTTGAATATTCTCCCTTTGAATATGATTCCATAATCAACACAACATGTTGCTGCTTGTCTGTGTTTACATCACTGATTTGCATTCAAATCATATTTCCTATTTCTCTCCCAGCATGCTCAAGTGCAGATGCTCCAGAGGTAACTGGGAAAAAAAGGTTGCGTGTGCCAACATACTGTAGGAATAAATAAACACTTTATCAGGCCGTGGAAGAGAAACAACCTATGTACGGGGGAGGAGCGCGACCAAAAAAAGGGAAAAAAAAAAAAAGACTCCATTGTCCTCTTTCGAGCAGTGTGAGAAATGATAATTAACCGGTAATTAATTTGGTGGTCTTTATCTCAGAGCAATGTGTGCTCTGCGAAAGATTAGGAAAGCTTTTTAATAAGCGGAGGAGAGTTTGATTCTGCCTATTTCCGCCTTGCAACAAATAAGCCAGTGTTTGTTTATTCCAGACAGGCAGCTGGCAGAGAGCGGCTGATACGTTCACAGGAAGGCTTTCCCAGTTTATTCGCAGTCTGCTGCTGCTGGTGGAGGAGGCCTGGAACCCTGCATGTGCTGTGCACACGACATCAGAACGCTAGTGATAATTACACATGAATGGCTGTTCTTGTTTTTCCTCCTGTAGCGTATTTGCTGGTTTTCTAACACTTCTATTGAATGTGTTTGGGTTTTGGACTGTTGATTAGACAAAACGAGCCATGCTCAGGCCCCGGGAAATTGTGACGGGCACGTGTTGCAGTTTTCTGACATTTCATCTTATAAATAATGGGCAGAGTAATGGATAATCAAAATAACTGTTAATTGCAGCCCTTGTGCACTTCATATTTTAATACAAATCCTCTTGTGAGCCTTTTTATATGTTTATGGAAACGATTAAGGTAAAAAATACCAGTAGATATGTGATTTTTATTTTCCTTGTAAGGATTTAGTCCTGTCACCGACGAATGGACCACATATTTGTATATTTTTGTGTCAGAACAGTGAAATAAAAAGAAGTTAATGACCCAACTGTATATTTAAACAGCTCTGAGTAATTTCCTGCAGTTGATGCTCAGCATTTGCTGTATAAGGGACGGAGATTAATACGGAAGGACATGAGATAATCTCATTAAGAGCATTATTTCCTTTGCAACATGAACATTGCACAAAGTGTTTTATATTCAATTGATTTAAAAGAAAAAAAAGAAAAACACACACACACACACACAAGCATGTCAGCAAAGAAATACAATAGATAAATACATTCCTTCACATACAGAGGGTGTTCATTGGCTTTGTTGGCTCCCAGTACAGCAAACCCAGGGCACTGCTGCCATCTACTGGACTAGAATGACAACAGAGTAGCACAGGGGTGGGAGGCACACAGTCACAGCAACTTATAGACGTACGACTGCAAATATGTAAGATCCATGTCCAGTAGTGCACTAAATCAAAACATCTGAACGTGACATTGCTGAGAAGACTTAAATCATATCTGGTAAGCGCTTCACAAGTTAGTTTATGCTCCAATGTATTAGTCAGAGAAGCATATAACCAAACAATGCCATCCATTTCTTTAAGTTCACATCTCTTCAAAACAGCTGCTGTGAAAACCTGCGGCTGACTGATCATTCATAGAGAAAAAACAAAACTAATGTTCAAGTATGTGTTGCAACAGCACACTGCAGCCCCGTCTTTGTCCACCAGATGTCCCTGTGCAGACAGAAATGCCACAGGCGCGCGCTACTCCTCTGTCCTCAGCCGACCCCTTTCCAAAACTGCAGCAACTACCTAATGTGGCCCGGTCCAAGGCCCCCACCAGCCCAAGCCACCACCTGCTTGCCTATTACCCATCAGCCCCTGCCTCTTCGATGGAGGAAAGCCATCATGTCACCTCTCTGAACCCTGCGTTACATCCTCCTGAGAAGCAAACTGTCTCCTGGTTTATATATATATATATATATATATAAAAAATTATATGTATGCATCATATATATATATACACATATATATACACATATATATATATATATATACACATATATATATATATACACATATATATATATATATATACATATATATATATATATATATATATATATATATATATATATATATATATATATATATATATATATATATATATATATATATATATATATATATATATATATATATATATATATATATATATATATATATATATATATATATATATATATATATATATGGCAGACTCTGTGAGGAGCTGTGTCTGAAATGCCACACAATACTTCCTACGGTACGTCCTTCGCCGGATGACCTAAATCAATTGTCAGCCCACACGACGGGGTGAGTGCCCCCTACTGGAGCTTGACCTTAACACTCCTGTCTGCTGTTCAAAAAGAAATGGGAAATAAATAAAAAAAGATTAAAACACAGTCGGCCTGTGAATAATGAATAGCAGATGAACGCTGTTCGAAAACAATGGAGGCCCCGGTTGTCCGTTCTGCAGCTGTTCGGATGGCTCCCAGCATGCACTTCACTCCTGGGCAGTCCGTGCCTCTCTACCCTCTAATGCAGTAGCACACAGAGGCCGCACCTGCTGTCCCCGTGGCTGCCCCGGGCCCTCCGACAGCAACGCCACATAGCCAATAAAAGAAATATGAGCAGGATCTAGCGGGAGGGCAAACACACACACACACACACACTCTCACTATGAAGAACGAGGATATACGAGCACACAAAATCCAACTCTATTTGTCTCCACTACCCCCCGTCTCCGTCCTTTCCCTCTACACTCTCTCTTCATCTCCCCACGGCAGAACTGACTAAAAGTAATTATACATGTTTAATAACTTCAAGGACTATAAAAAATGCTGTCGGGGGGGCAAGGAGGTCCAGTTTAACGACGGTGATAAAAAATGGGGGTAAGGAAGAGGGTACAGAGGAGGGGGGGGAGCAGTGACAGTAAGAGAATGAGCTTGTGAGAAGAATCGAGGCCTTGGAAAAAAAATCCAGGGAATTACACTGCATGGAAAGTAGTTCAGGCCTATTCCGACGGCGAGCGTCGGCTCTATTGGCATTAGACGAGCTGAGTGGCTCCCAGTCAGAGGCTGGGGTGTACTGTGTTACCCGCAATCCTCCCATGTCTGTCTACATGCAAAGCCTTCAATATGCCATGCCCGTATTCCTCGGGAGTATAGTCTTTAAAAGTCAAACAGACAATGGCGATGAGGGAAAACCTGTTTCAAAGGCGCTGAAGTGAAGCAAATCTCTTGTAGCTCGCATCCTGACGGAGCCAGACACTCGTGGGCTGGGCTTGTATTAGTTTGAATTCTGGGAGTGTGGGATTGACGAGACAAAGCTACGCTGTCTGCTGTGTGTGAGAACACAGGACGTTAAAGGAAAGATCTGTTTTTTTTTTTGCTATAGACACTGAGTGATCCCGGAGTTAGTTTGGAGTTTCTCTGCCTGCTCTGACTGAATGGTTCTGCCTATTTGGTGTGCAGCACAGCATGAAAATCCCCCCCCAAATAACTCCGGTTCATTCATTCCCACAGCAGCCTGAACACAGTGCAGACTGGCCATGTTTTTGACGAAGGAAACAGGTATTGGAACACGTAGCTCATCTACTTTGCTGACCTTGGCTGAGTTAAATTTTTTTACCTTCATTTTGTTTTCATTTTAACCTCCTGATCATTGAATTATTGGGGAAAAAGTCTGACTGGTTGAACTGTATGGAGGAATTCCTCTTCCTGGGTCCATGCTGCCTCTGCTCTTTCTTGCCCCAGGCTGGAGAATTTTGCGGGTTATGTTTTCTTTTCTAACTTCCTGACCTTGTCCAGGTCCAGGTGAGGGTAGATGGGTTCAGTCGACCCAGATGCCCGGCAGGTCTACTTGGCCTGGGCTGTGCGGAGGCGCCCGCTGCCCCACTGAGGGCGTGGGCGAGGAGTGTGAGGGACGCTGGGAGGAGGAGGAAGAGAGGACATTCCTTGGCCTCAGGTGGAGCCGGGCGCAGTGCCGCAGTGCCGGAACCACACTGAGAGCAGGAATATATAAACACACTGAGCTGCAAGCTGCACCCGCTGGCGCACGCACGCACGCACACACACACACACACACACACACACACACACTTGGATTTACACATAAAAATTATATTCATAACAATGCTGAATGTACACAAACAAAATGAGTAACATGATCCCTTATGGCATAAATAAATACACGGCTGGTTTGACTACCCACCCAGGTAAGTATTTTCTGTATTTATATCACAAACACAACACCGTTGCACAATGTTGGGTATTGCAGCACACTGCCATCCTCATGCTGCTACTTCCGGTAACAACAGCCAAGGCCCAGGCTCTGAAGAAAGAGTGAAGCCATGGATCAGGCCTGTGTGCCTGCCAACACAAACTCTCCTCCCCCCAATCCCTACAGGACCATACTGCCCCTCACATAAACCCACTCAGTTCCAGCAGCAAAGCACAAAAGGATGAAAAGGATGTGGGAAGACCGTGGCATGTGTCCCAAAGTGGAGTGGACACACATGCACAACGCAATATTTTGCTAATGCAAACACAGGGAAGAGAAAAAGAAGATGTACAATAGGTGCAAAGTTGCACATCGACATCCAATATTTGCTCCAAAGAAAAATCCCAAGAACAACAGTGTTCAATACTTTCTCCAGATTTGAATTTTTGTCAGGGTGGAGAGGGGCCTCTTAAACAAAAGTTTTTTTTTCTCTGCACGAAAAAAAGAAACCTACTCAATGATAATGGAACAAACATTGAAGCTACACTAATCAATATTTTTATATTATGAAATAAAATGAATCAAAGCACTACTCTACTGAGTACTTTAGCCTCTTCTCTCTCTATAGTTTTACGGCACATTTGCTATCTGGTTCAGTCTCAACGCTCTCATCGACCACCCATTTCCAGCACGCAGCAGTTTTCATCAAATAAACTCTGATGAAACCACTGTACTGGAACTACAGTACCTGCTCAGCACCAAACAGCAGACAGACAAAGTTAACATCTAGCATCTAAAGAGACATTTTTCTCAAGAGTCGGCGAAGACCAAAACAGAGCATATTGTGCTTACAGATAACAGTGGACTCCGAATTACTGATAATGTCGCTTTCTGTCTGCTGGATGTATATATATATATATATATATATATATACACACACATATATACATATATATATATATATATATACACATACATATATACATACATATATATATCTATATATATCTATATCTATATCTATATATATATATATAAAAAACATATTAGCCATAACAAATTTAAAAGGTGAAAATATATCTTATACTTTGATCCCTGCTTGTCTGGGTTTTAGGAGTTGGCAATCATCGCTGTGACTGAAGCATGATTCTCAGTCAAGAAACACATTATGTATCCACAGTGTAGTGGTTATCATGTCTGCCTTACATTCAACAGGCTGTGCTTTCATATGGAATGGATTCAAAATGGAACCACATTTCACATAGAATCAGTTATCTTAAACAAAGAGCTTCCCATGGACAACACTAATCAATTCTAAACAGGCAAGAATGTTTAGAATTATTTAAATAATTTTGACAATACATATTCAATCAAACAAACATGCATGTTTCTTAATCATATTACTGCAGGCGTGGACCACACTAACTGGATCAGATTTGACTTTTAATTAAAAAGGCCAGCATTGAGCCAATACAGACACAGAGGAAGAGGAACACGCTCTGACACAAACACACTTGCGCCTGCAGAGTGACAAAGGAGAGGGATCTGTCGAGGAGACGTTGCCTTGGCCCCAGAAGATGGCTTCCCCTCCAGAGCCGCGGGAGACAGGAGACTCAGCACTGGCTGGCTCCGGGTTAGCTCCATTTGGCAACCAGCTGGCCGAGCTGGCCTCGGCGTGTTCACGAATGAGTGTGGAAGGGAAAGGTGATGATGTGTGCGCGGCGGCCAAAGCCAGCGGCGTCATTATGCAAATCCATCACGACTTATTATCACCATAACTGATCATATCGTACACACCCGTGGTTGTACCGTTCTTGGATGGCAGCCTCTTATTTTCCCGACACTAACACTGATAGAAATGAGAGGCTTGTTGTTGCCACCACCGACGCCCCCGCAGCACCCAACCTGGCCCGATCATGAGATACATGCAGTAAAACTGCACGCCTGCTCGTTTGATGACAATGACCTCCCCGACTGCCACCTATTTCCAGGGAGCATTGAGGAAATGTCTTTTTGACAGGCTGACACGACGCTGTCCCTCCTCACGAAAGACAATTCCAATCAGAGCTTCATTCAGATAGCGCCATTCAGAAAACAGGAACAATGGAATAACTGAAGTCTATCATGTTCTGCCATGTAAAACAACCTTTTGGCTAATTGTTCCCAATTAGGTGGCTGACACAAAGGGAGTCTGACAAGCACACAGGTGCCTGTCTGGCTGACTGTCTCTCAGAGGGGTATGTCCGAGCTACTTTAGCTTTATTAGCGTCACACAGCTTCTCGGTGCGTCTATGCACATCAAGACAGAGCCGGAGCAACAGAAAAAAAAGAAGCTGAGCAGTGTGATTTATAATGAAGAAAAAAGAGAGGAGGAGAGAGAGAGGCTACAAGGACTTTTTCTTGCTTTATGTTTTTTTCCCAAAACATGTTGATGGAGCAGAGTGAATTATTCAGGGTGTCAGCCAGACTCTCGCTGGGATTCAGCTATTACGTGCTGTGCGCTTGCTTCAGGGCTCAGTAAAAGTTTGTGTTGATTCGGACAGGAAGTAACTCAGCCGAATGGCTCACTGTACTTTATACAGCATGGTACCATATATATATATATATATATATATATATACATACATACATACATACACACACACTTTTTTTCTATAATGTTTCTATCGTGCTGTCCCAACTACATTTCAGGAATATTTACGCCATTTGGATGAGGCTTTACAGTATGTTCTGATACTTACGTTATGTTCATTTCGCCCTAAAGTAAAACCATTCTCACAGGAGTATACAAACTTAGGCTTTACCGTTTGGTTATTTCATCTAGACGAGATATGAAAGGACCTACAGTATATCGGGATAAAAGATTTTTGCCCCAGCCCTACAATTTATTATTTAATATAATATATCATCAGGTAAACTTGGAGTGGTTTGGGTGTTCCATACAAGTTATATTCATTAATAAGTGACTAGTGTTTATTCTCAACTCAGTTCTTCCTTAAACGTCAAATGTATACAAGATGTTCCACCTGTCATGGCTGGATTAACCTGTTAGAGGATCCCAGGGGAGAAATTTGCTGTTGGGCCCTTCGCTGCTGTATGTGCATTGTGTGTATTCTGCATCCAGAGTCACATTAAGTATAGAGCAGACAGCAGACCACACATGGCACCTGGCCCCGCGGTTTCTGTGTCAGTTAGTTTGTGGTAATTTGATTAAACACCATTTGAGTGCAACATAAACAAAAAACGATTAAGAAGAAACTTAGATTTTAACACTGGGATCAATTACCAAATACTGTACATGCAATGAATCGAGGACCTTGGAGTCTGTGACCTCAAAGCAGCTGCCCACTTTGCCTGGCAGGTAATCCAGCCTAGTCTCCCACCATCTACGACAGAGATATTCAACAGGGGGTCTGTGACCCCCTAGGAGGTCCTCAGAGTTAGTGTAGGGGGGCCCCCAAATTATGTTTAAAAAACATTTTTTACAAAGTTTCTTTTTTCAAAAACTAAAACAGGTCTATAAATATACATAAAGATGAATCTAACATTTTAATGGAAAAAATAAATTGGCCTATTTATGAAGAAAAAATGGTAGCCATACAGTTAATCTTAAGGATTCACTGCCATTCATTTTCATCCATCCGGCCCAGTTTATATGTAGTCCCTACTTGTCCCTCTTTCATCTAAGGGGTCCTTGGCCTAAAAAGAAAACACTGAAGACCCCTGATCTACAGTAATAGGTGCATCAGGAGCAGTTTTTCGCCCTAACACCAACCAGTCATATTTCTGTTTCTCATTGTTTGTGACTTTGACACAAAGACAAAAAAAAACAGCTGTTTAAAAGTCTTCACAAACTCACAGTAGTGGAACTCTTCTCCTTTCTCTCCTCAACAGATTCTCATCTCCAGCATCTCCGAATTTGAATATTGACTTGACAGGATGAGACCTTCCCCTTGAATGTGCTCAGTAGACACAAACTGGTGCCATTCATCACTAACGTGACGATAGAAAACGAAGGCTGACATCTAAATGATTCCGCCCAATCCCCCATATTTCACAGGAGGCCTGCTAATATGAGTGTTGACATTTAAATGAACATTCTCATCTATGGGAAGGTCTAATTTGATCAATGCAAAAATCCAAAAAGAGGTCCTTCTCCCCACACACGCGCACACACACACACACACACACACACACACACACACACACACACACACACACACACACACACACACAGCAATGTGCATCTCCCTGTACATCTGTCACCGTCATGAAAGGGGACCTCCTGGTGACCTGGCCTCCGTAAAGACAAGTCGCTGCTCACTGATTCACTGACGGCTGCCTGCATCTGAGCCTCATCTGCTACCAATGGCGCTTTCATCCTGCATGGCTGCAGGCAGCAGGGAACATACAATACAGCGCCTTCACACAGACAGGTGACGGCAGACCAAGACACGTACACACAGAGATACGAACAAAATGCTTTCCACGGCAGCCATGGCAGCATAAACTGAGATAAAGATCCTGCCATTCTGCAATGAATCTCCCCCCAAAACCTGCAACAAAATCTTTTGGTATCCAAAAAGGTGTTAAGTTTGATTTAACAAGGCCAGTGTGGTGCATTATTCCCTCTTCGCTTTGTGACAGCTTTTTTTTTTTTTTTTTCCTCAAATGAGCTACTACACAAAAAATGAAGAAAAAAAAACTCTTTAAATGAACAACAATGTTACTTTAAATCTAACCATACCCTCTTTGTTGAAAAATGCGTGTTCGGACCTGCCCCCACTGCTAAAAAAAAATCCTACAGGAAATGTGTTAAAGGAACATGCCGACTTATTGGGAATTTAGCTTATTCACCATAACCCCCAGAGTTAGACAAGTCGATACATACCCTTCTCATCTACATGCATGCTGTAAGGCTGTCTGACGGCTCCAGCTGCATCAGGCCAGCACAGAACATGCAGGTGAATGGTTCCAGTAATCCTACTGCTCCGAATAAGTGACAAAATAACGCCAACATGTTCCTATTTAGATATTGTGATTTGTAGAGTCACAGCGTGTACAAAAAACAACGTAACATGAGACACAGCCACCTTCTATCCCTAAACAAACCGGGAACTATATTCTTAGGCGGAAGAATATAGTACTTTGGCGGAGTGATATGCTCGCAGCAAGCCTGACTGAGAATATAGTTCCCGGCTTGTTTACGGTTAGAAGATGGCTGTGTCTCATGTTACGTTGTTTTGTGTACACGCTATACAAATCACAACATGTAAATAGGAACATGTTGGCGTTATTTTGTAACTTTTGTCACAATTTGGAGCAGTAGGATTACTGGAACCATTCACCTGCAGGATCTGTGCTGGGCTAAGCTAATGCTGGAGCCGTCAGACAGCGTTACAGCACGCACGGAGATGAGAAGGGTATGTATCGACTTGTCTAACTCTGGGGGATACGGTGAATAAGCTAAAGTCCCAATAAGTCGGCGTGTTCCTTTAAGAATGTGACGCCAGGGGGTCCTGAACAAGCGATGATGATCCATCTTAACATAAACCTTTAGCTCCCCATGATATCTTCAGACAGATTCAGACAACACTCATGATCAGCTGGATATCCATAGTCCAAGAGCAGAAATCAAATACCAACTTGGAGGAAGAGTTTATCCATTTATAATTTATTCATTTCATGCGTTTGTTGGTTTCCTTCCGGTTTTGTTTTTGTGTGTCTGATTCACACATTGTATTCTGGGATTAGTTTTTTGTAAGACTTGAGTTATTATTGCACAGGTACTTCTGATATACTTTCATATAGTTAATGTTAAATATAAGAAAATACATAATCAGCATGTATTGCTGCCAGTTGTTAATAATCCACTGATTTGAAAAAAATGTTTAGCACAGTATACGGTTAACGTGGTCAGAACATGCTCAAAAAAAGTGAAGAGAAAAATGTATATAAGACATGAACAATAAACCTTAGAATTATGGAGTGTTTGTGCTGCAAATAATATTATATATATATATAATAATATAAAATTTTACATTTTTACCTGTAATTTTATATTTCAGATTTCTTTTTAATTCAATTTTGAATTATAATTCAAACAAAACTACATTTACCTAGGACGCATTCACGGTCTCCCTACTCGCGCATTCCATGCATGCAATACTAAACAGGAAAATGCTGCTGGGTCTTATTTCACTAGATCCAGAGCCTGGATCCTAAATATATCATGTACAGTAACTGCAGGAACAGATCAGCCAGCCTCACCAAACGTACAGCAAGATGCACCCACTCAGACACACACATCAATCGACAGCATATTGACACCCACTGTGGCCTCCCGCCTGCTTATGAGAATGTGTCACATCTTGTGGCACCCGGAGCAGATAGCAGGAGGCCGAACCAGAGTGTTTAACTCGGGCCCCAGTGAATGGCTGTAGGTCACCACTGTATCATCCCCCCACCGCACACACACACGAGGGCTGCCAGGTGGCTTTTATTTGACTTTAATGTGGAGAAATATTAGATTTTTCCTGGGCAGGCTAAATCCTTCCCCTGGGCTCCCAGATAGCCCTGCAAAACCGCACACTGAAGACGGGTCAATAAGAGCCCTGATGCCAAATCTCCTTAAACTCGCTCTTTATTCATGAATATGTGCTGAAACAATCTTTCGGAGGTATTAGGGAGTTTGTGAACAGAGTACAGGCCTCTCTAATCCACTTTAGTTAACACTTTGGACAGAAATTTAAACATGCTCACTACTGCACTTTAAGCCCATAAGGAGGATAAATGATGTGGCACCTTTGGCTGCTCTGGCTGTGGAGGCAACATTTTTACTTTTTTAATCAACAGTGTGTTATTGTCAAAGTAATCAGGCTGCCTACTGTAGGTATAATTACTGCAAACAAACTCATGTTGGTGGAATTGTGAGTGCCATTTTGTTTTCCAGACCACATTTACTATACTTTGCTTCATCTAATAAAGAATACACTATTTAAGGCTTTATTCAATGGTATTAATCATAAGGAAAAAGATAAACATATATAAATTACTGCTCCCACTCTGTCCACACTAGAGAATCTTAACATTGAGCTCTTTCATTCCAAGACTATTTTAAAATATTTTCACAATTAAAAAAGTCTTCACAGTTCAATCTGATCCAAATTCCAGCTGTTGGGCTAAAATCGATTCTCAGCTTTTTTTTTCTGAACTCAAATCTTGGATGGAGAACTTAGCTTGAAGGATTTAGGTTTGCTTCTGTAACACTACCACAATGTAAAAACATGGATCTTTTGTGTAATTCACTAGTGTGTCAGAATTCATGTAGTAATGAGTATTCACGTCAAAATAATGCATGTATTACCATTTAGATTTTTCTCAGGCTATTAACAGCAACTTGACAGGTTTGGACAATAGGGTTTCAATACTGCGCCACTACTGCCATTAAATCAAACATTGAGTTGTCACCAGTACCTGAATTAAGTCCAAGAAACGTGAAGAGATGATGGAAAGGAATGGTTGAAGTTACAGATAGACATGAAGCAATAGTCTACAACTTGTTTGTGTAGTTAAACTCTGTCTCTAATCACACAGACTAACATAACAGTGATCCTGATTAAGTATAGATGGATCGTGAAGGCTAGAAAGCAGCGCTGTACAGTACCACAGTGTCACAGTGTCACATTTAACTTGTCTTTCAACTGCTTAGTTAGCAGGAACACTATCAACCAGTGCTGAAGAAAACAATCAGCTTTTATTTAGAGAAAATGCAAGGATACATTTGTCACAGCACTAGAACACTAATTGATTGGCAAGTTGTCTCTGGCAAGTGCAGTAGAAACATTATCAAGCCAGCAGCAACAACAGGAATCGCATTTAATTTAAAGCTGCACTAATTATTATTCTTACACTAGAAATAAATAAAATGACTAATGTGAAAGGGGTTGCTTGTAGTGGCAAACACACAGAATGTAGCAGAATGTTTTGGCGCCAAGAGAGCGTTTTAGCATGTTTTAGCTCATTGTTATGGTTTTAATGTGTGCAAGTTACGCTTTCTTTAATGATGTTTTCAACAGCAGCTCAGAGCTGTTTTCAGTGAAAAAGCTCTGATAAACCCACAGTACACGACCTGTACCAAACAGACCGACAGAAAAGGTTAGCGACGAGCTGGTGAAGAAAGATTAACATATATTAGCTAAAGAGCCGGATATTGTTCTCAGGAGGTGGTGGAGACCAAACCAGAGCTAAAATGAGAGTGGCAGGAAATAAATCCAACGGGATGCTTATATTGTTCTGCGTCTGCTGGATGTGTAAACAGTAGTGATTTCCCAATTTTTATTTTAAATCAAAAATGGACTGAAATGAAAAGCAGTATCTGTGATTCCCCTAGTATTTGTTTTTCTCTTCAACCCCGCCTATTTGCACGTGTCCGAAGAAAACAAAGACCCAACGACACAGGGTACATCTAATGTTGCATTACTACGTTTTCATGTTAAGCGGCGTTTTGATACAAAAACAATCTCCGTCCACACAAGACAACACAGCGTAGCTACTGCTGGTAGCATGCAGCTAAAGTCACAGGGTAACGTTAGCTTACCATAGCCTGCAGCTGCACTTTTTGAGACACCATGGCCACTGCCGGAGTCAGAGATGACTCAGACAGAACTGTTAAATCATCCTCCTGGAGTAATGTAAACAAACTACAAATGGTACAGTGTGTGGGCTACTACGACGGGATTCATGCTGCATTCAGTGTCCTTCCTTATTGTGAGTGTCAGTGCTGGGAAAAAAAAAAAAGTTGACTTCCGAGTACAAATGGAACACACTATAATGGTACCCAACAGACTTTGTCGGCCCATCCCCCAACAAACACACACAGCCTCTACGCAGCACGTAGACAAGCATATCAGCACTGTGGAACATTAATTAAGCCTGAGCATATGCACGGCTTGCCTTTCTTAATGTAAATACACAGTATGGCAGAGGTGTGCGGGGGTGTGGCTGCTTATGAGAGTGTGTGCGTCTGTGGGTGGGGTGCACATATGGGAGTGGGTTTGTCTGGTTCACCCCTCAGAATGACCCATTAAACGCAAAACACACACGCATACCTTTCCACCCACACACATGCAGAGAAATCTTGACGCCTAATGATTGTACTCCGTGACCTCGGATACTCTGACGTTCCGCCCAATTCCTCTCTCTCCGCATCAGCCAGCTTGGTGCATCTTTCGCTGTGTTAATAAAATGCTACATCCCGCTCCTACACACTCCTCCTCCCCCTCCACACGTTCCCCTAATGAGATAAATTAGAGCCTTGCAACAGATGCATGGAACATACACTAATGGCCACCATCTGTCACTCATCTCTGGGAGACGGGAGTGAGAACGCGCGGTGCTAAATCCGATCACAAGCCCCTGGCAGAGCCCCACCGCGGTGAGGAGGAGGGAGGAAGACACACGGAGAGAGGAAGACAAAGAGAGGGAGAGATAAAGAGTACAGTACAGAGCGAGGAGGGGGTGGCAGTGTGGAGGTTTAGGTGCAGACTGGACCGAGGTACAGTACAGTAAGTGGTGGAGAGGCGTTGGAGCTGCAGTACAGCAGGTTAGACCTGGTAGTGATTCAGCAAGCATAACGAGATTTTTGTGTGTGTTTCGAAAGGGGGTTTGTTCAACTCCCTCTGGTCACTGTTAAATTTTTTTGTTTTGTTTTTATATCACTGTATTGAGTTCCTTTTTTGACCGACGAACATGCTGATATTTTGTAAGTAAATGCAGGAAGATCATGGCGGTCGAGCCCTGCTAAAAGACCTCCTTCATGCAGGCCTGTAAGAATTTTTAGATTTCTACTGAGGTTTGTGTTTTTCTTTTTCTATGCTATGTCTTTGGCGATTTTTCTTTAAATGTTTTTTCACTCTTGTCTTGAGGTTATCCCTGCATTTCTGAATTCGGAGAGCATTTCTTTAATGTTTGTGCTCTTGCGCATGTTTTGTCTTTGAGGGCCAGGGTACCCCTTTCTCAAATGTATCTACAACTCTGCATACGTCCACCTTCAATGTAACATTTGAGATAAGAAAAATAGCAAGATTCTTTAATTAAGAAAAAAAAATGTTTGATATGGATTCTGTAAACGTTGAGCAGCTGGCTTACTGAAACAGATCTCCATGTGGTAGCTAGTAATATTTATTTTCCATTATATTTAAAAAAACCTAAGTGATAACATAAAAAAGGGCACAGAGCAATTAGGCTGAAATTAATACAATTACTTCCAAGTTGATATTCTCTTCAGTTTTATATTGATATAGATCAATTAGATCAATGTTTCACTCTAAATACTTAAATCCTTGAATACATAAAATACGGGTTATGACTTTCAACAACAGTCTTCGAGATCATGATTGCCATTTCCCAGACAAACGTCCTTCCTGAGGTGAAGTGTAAAGCCTTTCTGTGATAAGTAAGCATGCTCATACCATTTCGAATTGCACACAACTTTATGTTACAGACCCCCGTTTATTTTGACAGATTTTAAAGTTTCACTTGCTGATATTTATTGTAATCGGTTTACGTAAAGTGTGTGATTTATCTTGTATAGATGTCAAATGTTGCCAAGAGTTTGCTTTTTGTTTCACAAGAGAACTTGATTTCAGTGACTAACCAAGTAATCTATAGTTCTTGGTACAAGTATAAAATTACACTCTAATCAATTCCTTTTTTGTTTCTTCTTGAAAACGAAGTACCTTTTTAAGACTAGCAACAAAAATATCTTAGATTAAATAAATATGGGTTGGAGACAGTATTGGACTTCATGGGAACCTTTAAATAATGCAATGAGTGTGCAACTTGCGGGGAGCAGCACGGCTTTGCACTTCAGTTCAATGTCAGAATGAGCGGGAGGAAATTGTGTGCGAGACTTAAGCACCTCTGCCAAGGTCTTAAGTAGCAGTCTGAATTGCACCATTTATGAATAAGGTACCTAAGAGAAATCACTCGGGAAAAAAAAAAAAAAATCCCCAACATCAACTCTCACTCTGGGATCCATCACAGACATTCTAATAGAGCCTCCCGTTGACGGCCAGTAATTCCTTCAGCAGCATTTGCCCGCCAGAACGGTGAGCCGCTGCAGAGCATACGGACATTCTGACAACCTGCAGCGGCTGTACCTGCGCAGAAAAGTCAGCTTTTGATACGTTATGTCAACGTGACATTTCCTCAGTACAAATAGCCACGAAATCCATTTATAGAATGCAATCAGACTATGATACGTTCCAGCCTCTACCCTGGCCGCGCTGTACATTAGCATGCGGCTTATGATGAAAGTAAAGGGAAACAATGCAAAACAAAAAGGGTGATGAAAAGGCAGACGAGCTACGTATCTTGGGAACCCGGAGAAATGAATCATCTGGGGAGCTGCCCTGTACAGCTTCCATGAGAACAAATGGACTAAAGCCAACTACAATTAATCACTATTTGCATGGAGTTGGCCCTTTTTTTTTTAACTGGTGTAACTAATGACAAGTGGAAATTAATTAATTGTTGCAAGAAAAGAAAGGGACCATTAGAGAAGAAGAAAAAAACTTCAGAAGACTCAGAAAAGAAGATACGGCAATATAAAAGTGCTAAATCACAAAATAATGAAAATGTTCAACACATTGGGAGTTTAATCCTAAAGAAATACGATACGACATCATGTATTTAAAGTCAAAGTTAAAATGATGAGCTCAGAACAACTTTTTCTTAGATGCTCTCTTGTTAAACAGAGGATGTGTATACTGGACAGAACCACTGATCCCTATAAACTTCCCAATCCAGCAATCATACCGCATCAAAATTTCCACTGAAGGCTTCACATAAAAAGTAACTGGCCTCATAAAAGCGTGTCAAATATGGCCAACCTCTCATAAAAGCACTGATGAAATTCTCAGACAAAACTATAAATGGCATCTGCAGAGAAAAAAATAAAATAGTGCACTTTATAGAGCGGAGCTGGACTGCGTTAGTGCATTTTTACAGTCAGATATGTGGACCTTGTGACACACATTGGAACTGCTAATAACACGCATCGGCAGCCTTCAACATCACCATGATGCACAAAATCCAATCTAAACATCCTGTCTTTATCTTCATAATCTTTGACATTTCGAAGACTGCGGCTGGTTAACATCTGAGGTTGCATCGTAAATTCATAAATGCATCACTAAGTTTCGGTTTAAAGTTCCTTACTAAAGTCTAACAATAGTCACTTCTAGTCACAACGTAAACACCAAGTAGGGCTGCACAATAGGAGGAAGATATGCAATAACATGGTTGAATATCGCGATAACAATATTACTTGCGATAAATAAACAGATATTAAAGTGTACAGTTCTGCAGTTACCTTTCTGGTGTTTTCAGTATTCTGCTAAAGTACAACAAATTGCTTGTTGAATTTCAAACAAACGAAAGGAATAATTCCCAACATTCTTTTATTTGAACAAATTGAACATAGAATTGAATATAAAAGGCACCACTAAAAAAAGAATGGCATTTACATTATAAAGTGCAGTTTTCTACTGATATTGTCACAACACAACAAAAAGTCTTTAAGTGTCTTTCACGATACATTTATTGCGCCAGTTGATATTGCGATGCCGGCAAGACAAGTTCTTAGGGACCGTCTACAAACTACAACACCAAAAAGAGTACAACAAAAATATGTATTATTAAATAAGGTAGTGTCTCCAAACTTACCTCAATTATAACTTGTCTCATGTTAGTTGTACTACAGCACTTTTAAAAAATAAGCATATGCCTATTTTTGAAAATATGTTTGTATCTCTTTTCGGTGTTGTAGTTGGTAGACGGTCCCTAAGCACTTTAGGTGTTGAGACGTCTTGCCGTCTCACCACTGGAACACCGGAACTAAACAGAGGTATGAATTAGCACAACTTTTCTGCATTTCTTTGACATCTACTGCAGTCCGATTCACTGTGTTCACTTGAAAGAAATCACTTCACATGGGTAGGCGCTCGTAATGACATCTCGAACATGTTAAGAGGCTAAAAGCATGTTTAAAACCTGCCCCGTTTCAGCCGCCTGGGTGCAAAAGCTAGCAGTAGCATAACTCTGTGTAGGCAACACAGATTATTAAATTTTTTCTCGCTACTGACAGCACTACGTGACAACAAACAACATAGCTACGTGTTGAAATCAACTGGAATTCTCCTTTAACTATTAGTCAAAATAATTCATAATTTCTGCCTTTTTAACCCAAAAAGTAGGTATAATGTCACATAAATTAGGTTTATTGACCATGAATTTAAAACAAAACGTTTGAAAAAGTGTGAAAAGCATAAAAAAAGAGGCAAAAATGCTGAAAAAAGCACCACAAATTCTATTTCACTTTTGACCTTGATGGACACCAAGTTCATGGTCGAAGGGGAAAACAACACAAGGGTTAATAAGAAACTAGTTTATTGGTGTGACCTGTTTAAATGTAGTAATGCGTACATCTCTGAAAAGGCTTGGGTTGTAATGAGGCTAAGTTTGAACTCACTGCTGATGATAGGTGAACAATCACTTACTGCATATTAATGAAGCTGGTCCTGCAGAAAAGAGTGGAGCTTTGTTATTGAGCAGATTTTCCTAGGCTTAATAAAGCATCAGTCTGTCTTTTTCTCATGCTGATTAGAAGCGTTGGTACGCAGCCAGGTCCTTTCATTTTCTTTTGTGATCGGTTGCTGATTAGTTGGATGGGATTGTTTTTGGTTTTTTTGTTGTTGTTCCTGTCTTCTTTTTTTTTCCTGTCCCTTTAAAGTCCATCGAGACTCGTGTGTGATAAAGGGCTATGGAGATAAATGTCTCTGAACTTTAACTTGAACTTTATCTGCCACTCTGTCTCCCTTCTGTCTTCTTTTTCTCCGCCTTTCACTCCATCTTGCTCATCCTCATTTACATGGCCTGGGCTGCAGAGCTCTAACAATCCATTAGCTCTGCGACGATGTTAAGGAGATCCATGCAAATAAGTGTGAAATTACACTGTAATCAGTCATGTAAATCACACCGGTTCTCAATCTGGGCTTCATTTCTTTGTACTAGAAAATGGTGTGCGGAGGCGATGGGTGAGGTTTAGGGGGAGAGGGAGAGAGAGAGAGAGAGCGCTCAAGGGAGTAAAAAAGACAATAAAAGAGGAGTTTAACAAGGTGGAGGATATGAAAAAAGATTTTTAAAAATCATACCGTGATCAAAATTGTTCAGCAACGCGAGGCTGCCAGCACGAAGGCTTTCAGCCTCTTCTTTGATGATGACTAAGGAGAGGATGGAGAGAAGGAGTCTGATGAGACAGAGGGACGGACAAGTAGGTCGGTATGAGCTTTGTTCACAACAGAGCAGCTACAGTTCCACAGAGTAATGTACAGGAGGAACTCACTCAAGATGGCTCCTTTAAATGCCGCACAAACATAGTGATGCGAAACACGTTTTGACCTTAATAAAAGGATGAAATAGTAATTTGTTTTGGTTTTTTTACTTTTTTTCAAAAAAAAATATTAAATTGACAAACCTATAATAAATGCTGTGCTGTCTCAACTTTACTTTTGTCTTTAGAAATACAGATGTCAAGATCAGGTACTGTACACTCATTAAAAGAAACAGAGTTACCATCTAAGAACAAAACGTTTTAATGCTGACAGGACTGTACAAAAAAAAAGTGTTGAAGCATAAAAATGGTGTAATGTCACCTTGCTATTTTTCAAAAAGAAGAAAACCAAATTCAACAATTAATCTATTCCACTTCAGGTACATCCAGACTTGACATGAGAAATCACCTCAAAAAAAGAAAAGTGTTGCAGCGAAGCAACGCCCTCCACCAACCCATCGCATTGGA
This sequence comes from Perca flavescens, assembly GCF_004354835.1. Lineage (NCBI taxonomy): Eukaryota > Metazoa > Chordata > Actinopteri > Perciformes > Percidae > Perca > Perca flavescens. The sequence goes on along the minus strand of NC_041345.1, from coordinate 22,440,778 downwards.
CAATCAAATGGATGCAAGCATGCAACATGAATGGCTACAATTCTGCTTTCAGATAACACATTGATTGGCACTGTGATAGATTTTCACAGATGTAAAATCCCAGCTGTGCAGTGTTGTGGTAAGTGCGCGTGTTGCATCACGTCGTTTGACACCTGCAGCACAAGCCAGACACGCAATATAGACAGAAACCGTGAAGGTATCTGAGCCATGGGGTGATATGCCTCAGCTAGGGTTGGGCAATATGAATTACATTTTCTATCATGGTATATGTAATTTTATAATCACAATGTGGATATAATTTATATCATGCAGTGTTTTCCCTAGCTTTGTGAAAGACTTGGGTGCACATATTTTGCAGGGGGGTGGGGGGTGTTAGGCGTCCTTCCTGAAGAAAATATTACCCTTTTCAATAAATTGAAATTACAATTTTGTGTCTCTTTGTAGTCGTGTATGTCTCTCTCTTTTGGTCATTTTCTGTTTTCTTTGTGGTTTGGGGTTTTTGTGGTCATTTGACGTCTCTCTGTGGTAGTTTTGGGTCTTTTTCACATCACTTTGGACCACACTTATTACCATATCGGTTTATAAAAAGTTGGAAAAGCTAGAGCAGATAATAAATAAATAACACTCCAAAAGCTTAAAGACAAAACTTGCTAAAGAAGTCCAACTATAATTATTAGATCTGAGCGAAGTCTTTCTGCTTTGGTGCTGCCCAAAACAGCTCGGGTGCTGCACCTAAACCTTATAATGGCAAGGAAAACCCTGTCATGATATGGTACATTTCTGGAAATGTGCAGGAATGCATGTGCTGTCTTTGTTAATCCAGTAAATATGATAAAAATCAGATATTGCCATAAAGCAGTTGTACTCGTAATTTGCAAAAAAATTCCAGAATATGAATAGAGATTAATAAAAGGAGAACTGCCACTGGATTATGGCAAAATCTCAAGATGGTGTACAGTATATCTTCATATTGCTTTACGCTAGCATCAGCACTGAGAAATACAACAGCGATGTGTCATCAAGCAGAAAAAGGGAAATAAATTGATATAAAAGCATCAGGGCACCAAGCTTGAAGTAGGATTAAGAAGCCTGAACAGCAGTAAATAGCTTCTTTGGCAAAAAGGAATACCATTGGCAGGAAGTGGTTCGGTTTGTTGGGAGGAACTGGTGCCATTAGAGCTGCAGTTGTGAAGCTGGATCTGAGCAGGCTAGTTAGTGAGAACAGACAGTAGCTGTGTTCCATTCCACAGTGCACATAAACAGTACTCCCTACTCCCTGTTTATGAACTGTCAGTTAAGGGAACTTCCCTCGACAAAATCCCTCCCTTTGGAACACCCTGCAACGTCACCGACGTAGATATCACTGGATACGTTGCTGCTACTGTGGAAATTTCACACTACTGAGATAATAAATTGAAAAAAAAAAAAAAAACTGATACCAATACAAAACATGTTCTATTCAAATGTATATAACTTGTGAATTAATGTGATTTGATGAATTTACAAATTGTACAGTGTCATTCCAGCGAGGCGCAATGACAGACTGTTAATCTTGCCTGTCAACTTCCGGCGAAGGGCACGCAGCCCAACTGTGTCTCCTGTTGAATTCCACAAGCTGTAACACAACATACCGCCCCATGTGTTGGTGCTTGTATCTACATGTGCGAGTGTGTCAGCATACAGCGTGCATGTCGACAAGCCGGGGAGGAGTGAAAAAGAAGCAAAGCACGAGAGGAGAAGCGCGACGAGGGATCAGGATTTTGGCTCAAATACAATCTGTGGAGGAGTCACTCAATGAGCTGACAGCCGTCACTGAATCCTGGTGGGGAGAGGGCTGAGCCACTGCGGTCAAACACACACACACACACACACACACACACACACACACACACACACACACACACACACACACACACACACACACACACACACACACACACACACACACACACACACACAGTATACACACACCCAAACACAGAGAGACTCCATCAGCACTGGGAAGCTCAAACAGACAGATGGGCTAATTCGTGACTGACTGTGTGTTATGAAACATTATCTCTGTGTCAGTGAAATCAAAACAACATTTTGGGTGTAAACGCCGAGCTCGTAACTGCCAACAGAACACCACATGGCCGTGATAGATGCATGTGGACCGTGATGCATGGCCTCGGAAAAAAAAATTGTTTTGTTGCTAAACTGCTGCAAATGCTGTTTATTGAGTCATCCGGGGTGAACTGCACGCTGCCGTATATGTTTGCCAATCGCATCCCACCTGCCAGCGCCAAATTAAGCCATCGAATCAATTTCAAGAGTCTGGAGGAAAATGAAGGCCATTATAGGCATTGGATTTTATTTGCTCTCTATTCACAATTAAAAGCTATTGACAGACGGCTTTTGTTTTGTTCTCTTTCAACCACTCTTCGGTTTGAGTGGGGGATAGGTGGTTGCCGCTGCATTTTAATGGCCTGCCCCTTTAACGGCCTGCTACAGAGCTACTTTATAATCCCCCTCGCTGGGTATTTGTGTATGCAGGGAGTGTATTGCAGCTAACTGAACCTGGCTCACTGCTCTCCACGGATGTTTTGTTGTCAAATAATGGGAGAGTGATGGGGTCCTACCCTGCTGCGAGCCACCGCAAAGATTAGACAGATCTTCACACTGGACGATTGGTGAAATTTATCACTGTCACTGGGTGCCAATCCAGGCTGCTATTTTTTTTTTTCCTTTCTCCTACCCCCTACACACTGTTCATGGTGGTTTCTCATTCGAAACCTGCGAACCAGTTGTCATGTGTACTTTCCACTCCGATAGTGATAGCTTTAAGCAGCGCCTCAAAAATCACCCTGTGCTTCATGGTCTCTGCACAACAGCTCGTCGTGTTCTCTGTCTGGCGTGCACGGAACATTTTTTAGGTGATTTGTGTTGGTGTGGATGTGTGTGCAGTGACACCATTGAGCAAATGATAAATCTGAATGAAAAAAAAAAAGACTTGGTATGTGACAGGTAGGCCTATAGAACCCCACCCCCCCCCTTTTTTTTCTTTCTTATAAAGTCATTTTTGTATCATTCATCCAAAACCAGAAGGATTTAACAAACAAAATGCTGACTTGCATTAAAAAATCTTGTACACATATGTACATGTACACCTTTCCTTCTTCAAAAGATTTGCTTTGGCAACAGAAGAGGGGTTTTGTGTGATTATAACGTTTCAAGTATGTAAGAACACAAAAGAATACACATCCAATCTCCAATTGTTACGTTCAATCTTTATATCTACTGAGGGTCCTCGTGAGCCGTACCAGACTTGTACTCTAAAACACTTAATTTAAACACTGTGCGCAGCTGTGTGTTAATATGCATGTGTGTGCAAACTGGTTGCTCGTGAAGCATCAAGCAGGGAGGAGGAATTTTTTCCTTCCTTTAGTGAGTTGAGTGGGCATGTTTCTCAGCCAGCAGATTTTGATCCCTTTCGAAGCGCTGCTGGAATTAGCATGCAGGGGAGGGCGCTGAAAGGTGCACTGGCCCTTAACTCAATCTCCTTCTCCCTCTCCCTCCCCTTTTCCTCAGGTAAAAGTAATGGATTGCAGCTGGCTCTGGCCTCCGTCCTGTCGCGTCACGCCTTCTAGCCAGCCAGCCAGCCAGCCAGCCAGCCAGCCAGCCAGCCAGCCAGCCAGCCAGCCAGGCACGAGGGCAGAGCTATAGGCTCTGTTATTTAGCGTCCATTCCTCCACAGTCACACTCACTAACTCTGAGGCCAGCTGTCCAAGCACACCAGGCCTCGAGGATGGCAGCGTCGCCTTAACTGAGAGGTGACACCCCCCTCCACGTTCTTAAACAGATTGCCACCTCGGGCCAGCATATCTGAATACCAATGAATAATAAAAAAAAATAATATATATATACACACACACCTTACTGCGGCAACGGACAGCAACAGTGGGGTAAAATAAAAGAGAGGAATATTATAACAAACAATGAACTTATGGCACAAGGTTAGGGTGTAGAGTATTGTCTTTGTGTGCACTTGTACTATGTGAAAGCTCATATTGTTACTTGTATTTCGAAAAATAAATCAATAGAGAGTAGATTTTCATTATTGATTATTATGTCTACTGTATTTCATGTTTTAATGAATTCATTGTCTAAAAATATTTTTTTTTTAAACAGTGAAAATCCTTGTTTCGTCTGACTAACAGTCCAAAACCAAAGATATTCAGTTAAAAAACATTAAAGCAGTACATCTTCCCATTGGCTCGAGAATCTAATGGCTGTGTATGGTGAAAAAGGTCACTTGCAGTGATAAACCTGCAGATCATTCCCACCAACTCTGCAGCTTTTTCCCCTTCTGTTAGTGCATTTTTTTTTTTTTTTTTTTTACAGCACATTTTATAATTGAGTCTCAGCGCTCTCATCAACCCTGTTTTTACAGCAGCAGCAGCAAGCTGTTTTCAGCAAACAAGCTCTGATAAACCCTCTGTACTGCCAAACAGGAGACGGGGAAGCTAAGTAACTATAGCTGGCGAAGAGAGTGAAACACTCTTCGCCAGCTATTTTTTTTTTCTCAGGAGATGGTGGAGTCCAAACCAGAGCTAAAAGTAGAATGAAAATTGGACTTAACATTAATCAGGTGGACACAAAACAATTACACAAGGTGATATTACATAAGTGCTGTGTGTCTGTCTGTGTTAAAAAAAATGAATTAATACAGCTTTAAATTCCACCTCTCTCTCTCTTATAAGCATCCACTTTAACACAAACCTGAACATTGGTGATACACGTGGGAGCAAAGGTCGTAGCTATGTAATCAATCCTGACAGCAGCCCAGCGCTCACACTGCAGCGGCCCTGGGTTGATGGGTATGTAAATGTCGAAGTAAGTATGTGCAGTGGAATGTGCAAGTCGGAGGGAATCTTGACGTACAATCAGTGCAGGAGCCACTCACTGAACTGACAGCTGTCTGTGAATCCTAGTGGGGAGAAGCCTGAGCCACTGCGCTTAATGAATGGGTGCTGCCATCAACTTAGAATCTCAACCAAAACAGACGAGCGCACGCACACACGCACACGCACGCACACACACACACACACACACACACACACACACACACACACACAATACTGCAACATTAGCAAAAAATCTAAAATAGAACCTAAGAAAAAGAGTTTCTCTGAGTAACTTGATCACAATTACAAACACTGTGGTGATTCATATAAGGTTAAATGCCAAAATGAGCAGCATTATCAGCTATAAAAGACATCTGGCAACCAGCACTTATGTAACTTTTCAAAGTAACATAACTATCAACAAACTAACAAACTAATCTGTGTCCACTATGGAAGGAGGAAACTGCTGGCTGCTGTTTTTTTTTCTTCCAGAATCAGAATCAGATTTGTTGCCAAAGTAAGTTTCCATTTGCAAGGAATTTTGCTTTGTTATTTACTCTCTGTTCACTAAGGCCTAGTGAGAGTTAGGTCTTCACTAAGGTATTTTTTAATAGATAGCTTTTTCTCTGCGTTTTGGCCTTTCGTCCACACTCAAACTGCATTTTTCGATCACTGAAAATGTATCTTTTGAAAAACTCCTTCCAGGGTGAAGATGTTCAGAAACTTTCACCATCACTGTTTTTGGTGTGGGTGGGAAAACCATAGTTTTGGCTTGTAACGTTAGAGTACGCACAGTAATCTACTTTGTGAGGTGTAACAAACGAGGCGACATTTCATGCAATGATAGACGTGTGCTGGTTCTAACTGCTAACAGGTTTTGCACATACAAAGAGAACAGCGTTACTCTTCCACTATGTTGAGGAACAGAGGTGCTACGGAGTGATTATTGCGCCATCGCAGTCAGGTAGCCTTCCAGTAAAAGCATTTTTTCAGGCTTCTGATTGGACAACATGGCTTTAGGATTAGGGATGCATCTTCGCCTGTTCGTTTGGCATGCTCTTGACAGCGCTTCAACTGTGTTTTGGGGCGTTTTCATTTGGACAGAGATAGACTTTTTTTTTTTTTATTTAATTTTTTTTTAAACAGTGCTCGTGTGGACTGGAAAAACCCTGTTTCCGAATATACTTGTGTATGGGTGGACTAAGCATAAGACACAAAATCAGAAATTGGAAATGGATCAGGATTTATATACTGTAGCTGATACCTATAGATAGAAAAAATGCCTGGATCAGACATGATCAGCACATGCTGAAATTCAACCCCTTATATGCAAAGACATGGAGACATTTCCGAGTGTGGCCGTACATTATTGCATCTACCTCTGATGTTCTTAATTTTTGTGAAGGGAGAAGAAATTAAAAGATAGTTTGGCAATAATCATGCTCATGGTTTGTTGTCATTGTATCGTTTGGGAAGATGACAATTATGTGTTTTTCATTTTGTCTAAACTTGAACTTCAGGTTGGACAGTAAAAACCAAGACATTTATGATAGAGATTAGTTAAAAAAAATACAATTACTAGTCACACTTTTTATGTTGTGCTAGGTATACTGTATCCAAAATCACAAACTATAACACAAGAAACATTGCTCCCTGAAGACAACGCCACAGATTCATCCTATTTTTCCCAAATTCAACTCTGGCGTAGTGAAGTGAAACAAGAAACGTCCCCGCTCACTTAAGGTGACAAACAAAAGCACAGTCCATTAGAAACAGCATGCAGAGACATACTGCTACATTAACAAATGTAATCATGTTGAGCGGCACATGTATTTTTCATTTCTCCTACCATTGCCTCATAAGGCCACAGTCACGCAGCTGCAATCATATCACAAGACAAAATGAATTTGAAGAGCTCGCTGTGTGGATCTGCCTTCCATGCTGCCTTAACTTCTGTTCTGCCTCCTCACTGCCAGGAGAATTAAACCACAGTGTGCAGTAATGGCAAAAGTGAAAACAGTCTCCATTAAATGTGATAATGAGCTGTGTGATAAAACCATGTTTGGAAAAATTACAATATATGTGTCGTTCAACAAGATGTATTAGTTCAGGTGGCAATTTATTTCTGCAAGCTGTTTTTTAATGGATTTTCGGAGCGTATGACTTCCGGAAAGAGAAGGCAAACAAGCATTAGAACAGACAGGATGAGCTTTGAACTGGGACATTAGTGGGTTTAGATGTTTCCTGGGTGATAATGGCATTAGAAAAACAAAATACATCATCTCATAAACAACAGGAAGTGAGTTCTACGTCCAGAAAGTTTCCCTCTCTGGCAACATGCATAGTTTTTGCAGTCTCAGTCCTTGGCTGCAACCCCTTTTAAATAGTTCATAACAACATAAAAATAGTCCTCGTTCATAGAGATGCAGATGTATGTAACTGTCGGCAACAGAGTCAGACAAGAGGGGTTAAAAGGACAAGTCATAAGGCCTACATGCCGTGGACCCCTTCACCTGGAACCGGAACTGCTGCAGCTTAAACTTTTTACGTCAACCAAAATCTGTCACACAGCCATTTCGCTGTCATTTTTTAATTTTTTTTATAAATTGCCCGATACGCAGGCACCAATGACAGTCATCTCAGAATGTCATCTAAGCGAACAATTAACAGAGCAGCAAAAATGTGAGGTCAGATATAATTAACATATGTGCTGCTCAGCTATAATTGCTGAAGTCTAAAGCAAGTAATTAAATCATTTAAAGTGAGCCATGCAGACAACGACTGACTGAGTTTTTTCACATCTGCAAAAGGAGGTGTGTGGGGTGGGTGGTGCGCATGGAAGAGCTGGTATGCCTTGCTTCTCTCCAACACACCACCACTGGGACATGCCACCACATATTCACTGCACACGCATACACAAAAATGAAGAAGCAATAGGTGCTCTGCTTGTAATTATCTGGCACAAAGCTGAAACTGAGGGGATGCTACATGCACTCAAAGGAGAAATGGCGCTCACTCCCATGAGCCAAGAAAGATCCTTCATCTCCTCCTTTATTCTCAGGAATCACAGAAGTTCACTCACACGCTTAAGGTGCTCCTAATTGACGGCGTAGAGATCCGCTCATTATGATACATGCATCGGGCCGGCCCGTCAGACAGAAGGAGGTGGAAGGGAGCGACAATAGGCGAGTGGCAGGAGTATTATCAGTCTATATTTCACAGGTGTCAGCGGGGACTTGTCCCCGTTTCGTCCTCTGGGTGTCATTTATTAAATGAAGGAATGAAAGGGATGTTTAAGGTAGAAATGCAGGCCTGCTTGGACAAGGGATTATACATTGTTACAGGAAGAGGAATTGCATTTGAACCTCGGATACAAAACCCAGTCTCCAGGGCATTTCATTCATTTATTTTCCTAACAGCTATTCATGGTCATATATACACAGCATTAGGTGTACGTTTCTGATTAAACCTGGACAGGTTTCTGTACAAATCACTGAGGGATCGTCGCCAGCAGCGTTTATAACAGTGAACGTTTGGGGATAATAAATTGCCGCAAATCTGTGGATTTCTTTGCTTTTACACAACCTTTTTATACATGCATACTGTGTGTGTGTGTGTGACACACACACACACACACACACACACACACACACACACACACACACACACACACACTCCCCTCCAAAAGTATTGGAACTGCAAGGCAAAATGCTTTGTTTTTGTTGTTCACAGAAGACATTGAGTTTAAGATCAAAAGATGAATATGACACAGAATTTCAGCTTTAATTTCCTGGTATTTACATTTAGATGTGTTAAACAACTTCAGACATATCACCCTTTGTATTAGACCACAGCATTTTTAGGTGAGCAAAAGTAAAGTGTTGGGGACCAAGAGTCTGGTTAAACCTGATTTTAACCAAAAGGCCTCAGATTAAACTGACCTCTGGATACAGGACACACATGTGCTCAGAGACAAAGGAATCTTGGCCTGCATGTAAACCCCAAAGCCGGGGTAATTCACACCTCTATGCGAAAGTGCCAGCCAGAAGGGAAACGCCTCACAACTGGCAGGAAGTCAAAGAACTACAAGATTGTAGTCTTCACCCTTTCAAGAGTTCCGAGTCTTAACCTATAAAAAGCCTGATCCTAGGAAAATCCTCGTCTTCCATTGCAACTCCGTTGCTGAGGGGAGCGCACAAGCGCTTGTGCTGAACTTCCATTTTCTGGAGAAAGTGGATTTTATTTCGGTGGATCCTTGAAAACGCACCAGTGTTTTCATATCTGCAGTGATAAGGAAACAACGTTTTTCTTCTCTTTTTGGAGGAAGTTTCTCCGTGGCTGCTGACGAGTGCCAAGGGATTTGTCTGTTTCATTTCTGTGGAAATCTATGGACAGAAACAAACGGACTGAACACACCGTAAGGAGGCTTACGTCTGGGCAGAGATAAGTAGTGTGTTTATTAATGAGCAAAGGGTTCGCTACCACTTGTTGCCATTAAGGTGATCTGATTTAATCATGTACTGGTCCATATGTGATTATTAATCTGTTTTGTGAATGTATCAATAAATCATGGTACTGTTGATGTTGTGTTAAGTAGCTGGTTAAAACCATAAGCGCTACCTGCTTAATCACTCCTTTCACGTTTTTTTTTAACGTTTTTTAGTTTTAATTACTGTCTGCGATAGAATCGCGAAATCAGCTGTTAGCCACTGGAGTGGTTATAATGACCAAAGTTTCCCCCAGTAAGTCAAAAGTCTCAGTCTGTCCTAACTACACGTGTGGTCCAGACCTGAGTAGCTGATGGGGGCGGGTCATTATCGATAACTAAGATCAGAGTGCTTCTTTTCTTTACTCTTCTTCTCTTTCTTCTCTTACTAACACACACACACACACACACACGACACAGGCTAGCCGCGTAGCTCCCGTGCTAACGCTGTAGTTTAGCCACGTGGAATCGGTTTACGTTTGTACAGAGCTAACACAGGAACTAGCTACCATACCGGCTAAGCGTGCGCGTCACATAGCAACCCCCCGTCTTCTTCGGCCCTTCTCCGTGCACCCCGCACCACTACCGCCCTCTTGAGGCTAAATAGTTTTAAATAGTAGCTCACAGGAGTAGCCATTTTTGGAGTTGTTTTTGTGTTAGAACTACATTTCGACACCGCCCCTCCCTTTTCACTCACTCTCTCTCACACACACACTCACACACACAGACGTGTCCATGCTGCTTTGTTTTTGCTTTGTTTTGGTTGTGATATTGTAAAAGATATATACAGTGGGGGAAATAAGTATTTGACCCCTTGCTGATTTTGCAGGTTTGCCCATTTACAAAGAATGCAAAAATCTACAATTTTAATCATATGTACATTCTAACAGTGAAAGACAGAATCCCAAAGAAAATTCCAGAAAATCACATCATATGAATTTATTAAAATTGATAACCATCTGATGAGGAAAAACAAGTATTTGACCCCCTGGACAAACAGCATGTTAATATTTTGTAGAAAAGCCATTATTGGCCAGCACAGATGTCAAACGGTTTTTATAGTAGGTGACAAGGTTTGTGCACATTTCGGCAGGGATGTTGGCCCACTCCTCCCTGCAGACAGCCTCCAAATCATTCAGGTTCCGAGGTTGTCGCCTGGCAACTCGAATTTTAAGCTCCCTCCAAAGATTTTCAATCGGATTCAGGTCTGGAGACTGGCTAGGCCACTCCAGAACCTTGATGTGCTTCTTCTTCAGCCACTCTTTTGTTGCTTTGGCGGTGTGCTTAGGGTCGTTGTCGTGCTGAAACACCCATCCTCGACCCATCTTCAGCTCTCTCACTTAGGGAAGGAGATGTCGGTCCAGAATTCCATGATACATGGCTCCGTCCATCCTCCCCTCAATACGATGGAGTTGTCCCGTCCCCTTGGCTGAAAAACACCCCCAAAGCATGATGTTGCCACCACCATGCTTGACGGTGGGGATGGTGTTCTTTGGGTTGTACTCGGTGTTCTTTGCCCTCCAAACACGACGAGTTGAGTTGAGGCCAAAAAGTTCTATTTTGGTCTCATCTGACCACATCACCTTCTTCCAGGCCTCTTCTGAGTCGTCCAGGTGGTGAATGGCGAACTTCATGCGGGCCTGTACATGTTTCTTCTTGAGCAGGGGGACCTTGCGTGCGCTGCAGGATTTCAATCCATGATGGCGTAGTGTGTTACCAACCGTTTCTTTTTGTAACTGTGGTCCCAGCTGCCTTCAGTTGATTCATCAGTTCCCCCTTGTGGTTTTGGGATGATTCCTCACCGTTCGCATGATCAGGGACACCCCACGAGGCAAGATCTTGTGTGGAGGCCCAGACCGAGGGAGGTTGGCGGTGGTGTGGTGCTTCTTCCATTTCCTGATAACTGCACCAACAGATGATCTTTTCTCTCCAAGTTGCTTTCCGATTCTCTTGTAGCCCATCCCAGCCTTGTGCAGATCAACAATCTTGTCCCTGATGTCCGTAGAAAGCTCTTTGGTCTTGCCCATGGTGATGATGTTGGATGCTGGTTGTTTGGGTGTTGACAGGTGTCTTTTATACAGGTAACGAGGTGAGGCAGGTGTATTTGATGTAGATAATTGGTTCGGATTGGGGCTGTGTCTTAAAGAAAGACTAACTGGCTTGTAGGAACCAGAATACTTGCTGTTTGTCCAGGGGGTCAAATACTTGTTTTTCCTCATCAGATGGTTATCAATTTTAATAAATTCATATGATGTGATTTTCTGGAATTTTCTTTGGGATTCTGTCTTTCACTGTTAGAATGTACATATGATTAAAATTGTAGATTTTTGCATTCTTTGTAAGTGGGCAAACCTGCAAAATCAGCAAGGGGTCAAATACTTATTTCCCCCACTGTAAGTTTATTATCGAAGGATTATTGATTAGCTACTGATAATTGTGACGTTAATAAATCTTATTATACTTAATTAGCAGTTGCTTGTGATTATTTGTGTACTTGTTGTAATAATTGCTGGTCGATCAGGTCCGTGCTTGGATTCACCCCTTCCTTTATTTCCTTTTTAAAGGATTACCACAGAAATGAGACTGTTCCACAGTTTGATTATTGGTCCCTGACTTGCAGGGTGGTGCTCTGTTTTGATTGTTTGTCGATTTGATAAAGTTATTAATAACCATATTCATAACTTTATTAATATTGATAAAACATCTTTGATAATTTGCCAATGATCAAATCTGTACCCTACAAGAATCCTACAAAAGGAACAAATAATCTTAAAGTAAATAACATTTAATATTTGGTGGCATAACCCTTGATGCAATAACTGCCTCAAGCCTGCGACCCATTGATAATCACCAAACTGTTGCATTCTTCATTTCTGATGCTATTCCAGGCTTTTAGCGCAGCTTCTTTGAGTTCGTGTTTGTTTCAGGGGGGTTCTCCCTTCAGTCTCCTCTTCAGGAGGTGAAATGCATGCTCTATTGGGTTAAGGTCAGGTGATTGACTCGGCCAGTCTTGTTGGCAGTGTGCTTTGGGTCATTGTCCTGCTGCATGACAAACTTCCTCCCAATTAGTTTGAATGCATTTCTCCGTAAATTGGCAGACAAAATGTTTCTGTACACTTCTGAATTCATTCTGCTGCTACCATCATCAGTTACATCATCAATAAATATTAATGAGCCTGTTCCAGAAGCAGCCATGCACGCCCAAGCCATGACATTACCTCCACTGTGCTTCACAGATGAGCTTGTATGCTTCGGATCATAAGCAGTTCCTTTCTTTCTCCACACTTTGGCCTTTCCATCACTTTGGTAGAGATTAATCTTGGTCTCATCAGTCCATAAGGTTGTGTTCCAGAACTTTTGCGGCTCATCTCTGTACTTCTTTGCAAATTCCAATCTGGCCTTCCGATTCTTACTGCTGATGAGTGGTTTACATCTTGTGGTATGGCCTCTATATTTCTGCTATCGGAGACTTCTTAGACTTAGACTTCTCTTTATTGATCCTTTTGGGATGACTCCCGCAAGGAAATTAGATTCGAACACTGGATTGCGATACCTTCACCTGCACTGTGGAGGTCGTTGGTGATGTCACTTACTGATGTTTTGGGGGTTTTCTTCACAGCTCTCACAATATTTCTGTCATTAACTACCGTTGTTTTCCTTGGCCGACCTGATTGATTAGATTTTCCTTCTTTTCTCAGCTTTTCTCCCATAGACAGCTCTCTGGTCTTCATGTTGGTTTATCCTCTTTAACAAGAAATGCAGTCTTTATAGGTTTAAACCAAGGATACAAACTTAAGACTAGTCATGCAGAGCTATTTAATGTAACAATCAACCTAAAAGGCAACACCTGGGCAACAATGTCAGTCACATGTTCCAACAGTTTTGCTCACTTGAAAAATGGGTGGGTTCAAACAAAGGGTGATATGTCCTGAGTTGTTTAACACATCTAGATGTAAATACCAGGAAATAAAAGCTGAAATTCTGAACTCTTGTGTCATACTCATCTTTTCATGTAAAACCCAAATGTCTTCAGTGAACAACAAAAACAAAGGAATTTGCCTTGCAGTTCCAATACTACGTAGGAATTAAACCATAGACTGTTTAGAACCGAGACAACCCAATTCAGAGTAATTTCCTGTATCTGTATCACGTGGGCTCCACCGCCGCCACGCCTCTTTAAGAGACTAGCAGCAGGTCCCCAGTGTATTGATTCCAATGGGAGAAGTGAACGTGAACACGGATTATGAACGATTCTATCCATATTCACCAAAGTAAATATTGGACCCATTCTTCACGAGCCACATATTTCCACAAAATTCTGACACTTAAATGGCAATGTTCAGACGGACACATCAAAAACCTTACTTTGTTCGAGGCCTGTTTCTGTCTCAGGCACAAACTCTCGCGAGATCTGGCAACCCAAATAAGCTAACGTCAACAAACGTTCAGGAACGCCCTGACAAAACTAATTTCCGTAATGCTAAATATGTCTTTTAGCTGTGTAAATATCAAATGTCAGCAAAAGAAAATATTAAATTATAGAAATATAACTTTTGATCCATCCACATAGCATTCATTGCAATTTCAAAGGAGGCCACGCCCATTTAAGAGACAGGAAGTGTGTACTGTTTCACAACATTGGCACAGCGTGTAATGCGCTCGCTTTAGTAATAGAGAATCTTTGATAAAACTAGGCACAACCAACGGTAGCCGTTGTTAAAGCTGTATGTTTAGTCTCCACATTACTGAGCTTCCACCACTAGGACACATCTCTGCTGTGTCACTTTCTGGCAGGACCCCGCACTATAAAAATACACATTCCCATTCATACATTTGGGGAACTGAAAGTCTCCAATCCACCCAGCTTGGACTGTGAGGGGAGAACGGAGCACCCAGGGGAGACCCACACAGGCAGGAAGAGAGTTTACAGCCTCCACACAGGGAGGGAGGGCCACTCAGTCCTTCCTGAGGATTTGTTTCTGTCAAATGAAGAAAGGCACTGGCAACTTTTGACATTATGTTCTCAGCGGACCATGGATGAGGTCAGAAGCAGTATATCATCTTTTTTCTTTTTCAATGGTAAAACTCTGCTACAGAGTGCGGTGTTACAGTATGTGTTCCTTTCATAATAAACCAATATGATTTCAACCTTTCTGACCCAGGGACTGAGGCCTTCCCGAGCATATTCAAAACACTTTGTGTGTGCTCTGTTTTTGACATTTAAAAACCATATGAAAAAATGGAAAATGGATCCCCATTAGAGCTCCAGGATGTATAAGGACCTATTGGTTCGCTTAGTAACTAGCTGGTTTAAACATTTCCCCGCACGGAATGCCTTAAAAGTTGACCTTCTCATTCCGCAAGCGCTGTTAAAAGCAGCCTTGAGTGGCCTCGGATCAAGCTGTTTTGATAGTTGTCTAAAAGTAAAAATAAGGCAAAGCAAAAGGGAACATAATTACACAGCGTATAACTGCAGAGGTAGCGCCTTGCACTTGAACGTTCCACATACTCTGAGTAAAGAAACATGACATTAACCACAGGGTATTACTGTAAATCACCGGAGTGGAAGGCGCTAATAGCCACTTTAGGACAGGTGATTATTATTGAGGTGATCAGACGATTGACATTGCGTACTGAATAAAGTCTAAAAATACATGCGATAATGTGAGTACATCTTACAGAGCTACTGACATAAACACAGCAGCGTTTTGAAGGCAGGGTGAAACCAAAAACGAAAGAAAACTATGCTATATTTAAACTTGAGGGTGCCGAGGCAGGGATGTCGGTTGGATCACCTGTTGAAGAGCATTCATTTCAACAGGGGAACAAAGGTCAGCATCCTTGCTGGAGCTTTGATTGGCAGGCGGGGGAGCTTGATGCCCAGAGCAGCGGCCCAGCGGAGCAGCAAACGGTGGCGTGTGGCTTGGCTGGGCCACATTTCTGACTCAATGCTGACTAACTGAGTGTGTCTGCTGACAGTGTGTCTGACTGATAGGATCACCCCGGGAGGCTCTACCAGGGCCTTTACAAAGTGTCTCTGATAGGCCAGGCCCGTAGCACTGCCGCGAGGGCCTTCTGACAAATTAAATTTAAGCCCTGCTAATGCATAGCGTAATCATAGAGTGAGGTAGTGATAAATTTTTCAGCGGGGTTACCACGGGCGCAGCAGAGGAAGAGCTCGCTGTAGAATCCGAGATGGCAAAAGCGAGGTGAAGCTGCAGCAGCGGAGAGAAAAATAGCCGAGTGTGACCTCAGCTCCGTGCTGAAAAATCCCGCACTAAGGAGCCAAGGACTCGTATGAAAGAACAACAATAACACGCCATTATGAGATGTAACATTTTGCGACGACCTGCGTTTCCAGGGGGAAATTTGAAAGAAAAGCAATTTCACATTAAACTATCTGACACAATGCAGGTCTGTGGAGTAGAAGAAGGGGTGGGGGAAGAGGACAGGCAGATAGCGAAGAGTGAGAGTGTGTGTGTGTGTGTGTGTGTGTGTGTGTGTGTGTGTGTGTGTGCGTGCGTGCGTGTGAATGATTGGAGGGGTGGCGGTGGTGGTGTTCAGGAGCTTCCTAACAGCCATTGGCCAACTGGAGTGAGACACACACATCCCCTCCGCAGAGTTAAAAGGGATGGAGTGGATGAAATTTCAAAGCCTCCCCTGCAGACACACACTCTGCTTTGCACACATCAGCACTGAGATGTTCAAATATTCGACTCCGTCGCTCCAGCCTGGTTTCATCTCCTGTACGCTAGTATCAGACATGGTTCGGCTGTGATTAATGAGAAAACCAAACCCAAAGAAAATGGCTCTACATGCATATGTGTGTGCACAAGAACGCTGTTATTCCACGCGTCCAAATGTCCCTTTTATTCCCTCCCATGATGCTAAAAACTGTCCTTAATTAAAATATACCGTACGTCTCTGAGTCGTTTATTTCCCATGATTACTTGCTGCAGGCGCTACAAGAACGTGAAAGTCACTGTGAGATAAGAAGGGAAGTGGAAGACATTCACCTATTAAACTCCATTCACTTATTATGACCAACAATGCCGCTCTGATTAACTGGCACATTCACATCGTTATAAGACACATTTCAAAAGCGTAACACAAAGAGTAACTCCGCTGCCCTTGTACAGACAATAAGGAGCCCTCAGAGCTGCGGCGTGTTCAGCTCTCCCTCCTCCGGTTTATTTCCCTGACTTGACAGCCTTGATTTGACCACTGGCCTCCTTTTCTTTACGAGCATCTCTCACGCTGAACATCTGTACAGCCAGCGCCGCAGTAGTCCGTGCCATAAAACAAACGCGGCATGTACATCCCAACACACTAAATCAAGTGATTTCTGAGATCACCTTTGTTGTTGTTTTTTTTCTTAGTTTGCTTTGTTTTGTTTTTTTTAGAAGTTGGCAACATGGTTGTTGCTAAGCAGTCGTTGCTGTGGTGATGTTGCACTCCACTTCCCAGAGATCACAAGTCAGTCAAAGAGTGTGACGTCTCCCTTGGTGAATTTTGATTAAAGGGAACTTTGACTCCTTTTTTTTTTTTTTTTTTTATCAAACTTGAGTGCTTTACACAGAGTTATTTTTTGGATTAGTCACATGAAGTGGAACCATGAAACACATCATGTGCATCAAATGACTTAAAGGTCCTATGTTGTAAAAAGTGAGATTTACAGGTGTTTTTTTCTATTATAAAGCAGGTCAAGGTGCTATATAAATACTGCAAAACGCTCAATCCACAGAGAAATGCAGACAGCCCCTATTCAGAAACTGTCTTTAAACGAGCCGCCAGGACTTTTGTACGGTTGTGAAGTCACATATATACTATATATAGGTAGAAAGTGCCGCCACAGTGGCGTTATGCAATGTTGGTGCAGAGACACAAAGAGCGCAGATGCGGAAAAACCTAGTAACGCTGACCAATCAGAGCAGAATGAGCTTTTACGGTAAAAGGGGCTTAGAGAGACAGGCGCTAAAACGGAGTGTTTCAGACAGAGGGTGAATACAGGTATTTTCAGATAGACCGTATGAGAAATTAATGTGTTTTTTGAACATAGTCAGAACATAGACATACAACACTAAAATACAGGTATGAACCAGAAAATGAGCATGATATGGGACCTTTAACAGCATTTGGTAAAGCTCTGTAGTTTGCAGCTAAATAGAGACAAAATATCAAAAGAGAAATTCCCCAGATTATGGCTTTTATGGTATAATACACAATGCCATACCTCATGAGATGGATATGAGGAAATTGCTGACACATCTTGAAGCCTTGTTCTCATTTCTTCCTGACCGGAGATTGCTAACACTGGAGGGAGTCGGCTTCACCTATCGACTGGTCTACCACCACCTGCCCACAGTCCTCTACTGGTTTATGTACTCAGACGCACCTCCAGAATCACTGTCACCCTCACTGAGTAATTACAGCGATTAATGCATGGATGGAGCTCGCCTCTGGCTCTGGACACTATCAGGACGCATGCGGTAATGGATGAAGGTACATTCTTAATAGAGAATCCATAGTGTCTAAACCTAGCACGAAGAAAACAAAATAACAACAAACAAGACTGACTTTACCCACAATCCTCTTGGGCGAGATCCCTTACCGCCCTAGGAACAAGAGAGAAAGCGGTCAGATTCCTTTGCCCTTGCCGTTGCGCTCACACTGCCCTCTAAAAATGGACAACAAAGATCATATCACGACACCAATACCAGCGCAAACAGCCTTTGCACAAATTGATTTAGCCACCCAGAACTCACTCCAATCTCAATGAGGTGGCAGGATGCTCACAGCATATATCACTGTCACACAAGCACCCTCTAGTGAAATGTGATTTTTATCTTTATGAGCCCCCCCCCACCCTTCGGTACAGCGTGTACCGGGTTGTGATAAGGGATGAGAAATAAAGGGTTGGTGCATTACGCTAATACAGGTGCTTTCGACACATATGGGCGCTATCACACAGGGAGAATGACATTGTTGTGGTCCTGTGCGTTTCAAAGCGGCTGGCGAGGCAGCAGGGGGCCTGTGGTATATGGCTCATAGATCACTAATGTGTGGGTGAGAGTTGTCACCAGCCAGCGCCTTGCTGCGAAGCACAACATAGTTTATGGCACACAACCGCTAGACGTAAGCATGAATCGTGGCCCAAGCAACAATGAGGAAAAGCACACTAAAAATAGATAAGCTTTTTTTTTTTTTTTTTACGCTCGGCCCAGAAACAATGGCTCTTTTTGATTTTTCATGTGTTCAAACTGTGGTGGAAAGCATAAAGGAAGCGTTGTATAATGTCTGACTGGGCCTGTAGCAAAAGATGTGGATAAATACAGCTGAGAGGCCCACGCTAACCTGAAACGCACCCTCTGTAAAGGCTGGAAAGACACGATAAATGTTGCACTTTTAAGTGTGTTAAATGCACTAAGATAGTCTGGGCTTTCTCCCTTTCCAACTGACAACCTTTGTTACAGTTAATTACAGCCAAGTGCAACACAGCGCTGTGTCAATTATCATGTGCTTTAGCTCTCTCCCAATGGATATTTTTACTGCCTTGGTTTCACCGCTAAAGTTTCTACCTTCTTTTATTGCTATTCTGCCCAGGTCTCAAGGCTGAATTACATTCGGCAGACAGAGCTGTAAAAACAGAAGGGATTTAAGGATTCAGATTGGTGGAGGGTAACCTAATCTTCTGTAATTGGGGGAATGGTTCTCATTTATATCAGCCTACTTTAGAAAGCAAGCTCATCGACAGGCTACTATCAACCCAGCCATTTTACACTGCAGATTCATTGTCATAAAAAAGGGAGGTCAGCCGCCTTGGCTACGGACACACATATTAAACCTGATCATCATTAATAAAAAGCACTACTCTTACTTTGCAGGTCGTGGAAATCAACATACACAACATGAGTGCTGCACAGAGATCCCTCACGTGCCGGTTTTTGCCTGAGCCGCCGTGCTGTTGGAGTGCTGTGAAATAACACATTCTGGGCTGCATCGTCTCAAAATGGAACTAAAATGGTAATCCTGTGCCAGGCGAAGCGTTCTCGCCTCGCCAGATGCTTAGTTCTGAAATTTGCCTAATTGCCACGCTCAGATCAATCCCTTTTACTCTGCCAAAGGAATATGCCAAAGTGTGTTGCGAGCGTTTTGTTGGCCCAATATGTTTTTTACCTCTTACAAAGATTGGTGTTTTCATGACTCCCGGCGAAAGCCTGAGAGAGGTTTTGGTCTTGGTGACATAGCTGCACAGCCGGATGCGTGTCCATACGCGCTGACCTGCGTGTCCATTAGCCATGAAGTTGCAGTGAGGGCACAGGGTCTATCCATCTCAGCCCACACACACACACACACACACACACACACACACACACACACACAGAGTACACCCACTCTTCATATGGCTCAGACACATGCCGTGGGCAGACTCAATGTGGCCCTTTGATCAAAGGGCAGCGTGTGGGAATGGACACTGACTTACTGACCTCCACACAAGCAAGCACAAGCGCACGCACACACACACACACACACACACACACACACACACACACACACACACACACACACACACACACACACACACACACACACACACTGTACTCGTTACTATGAATGCAATGGTAACATGGTAAGACGTTTCCTGCTGGCAAAAACACACAAACAGAAACTCTTTGACAATTATTGATAGACACAGACACAGACACACACACACACACACACACAGGAACACACACACACGGGCACAAATGTTGAATGAAAAAAAGCTTATTTGTGCAGCTGCTTCTGTCATTCAAACTTAGTGCATATTATGTATGGCACACACATGTGCTGAGTACATCTAGACATTAATTCCTCTCCCACCTGCACAGACGATACATCTCACATCGTCATGAGAAATGACAACATGACATAAAAGTCCAAAATAACAAAAGAAGAAGATGTCAGTAAAAACAGGAGGGAAGACATTGGAGAGGTGCCTCTGTGTGTGTAAATCTAGCAAGTGACGGATGAATCAGAAGTTTAGTCAAGAGAGAAAGCCTTGGTTCCAGCTGCCCGGCTGTCTGATGAGCCACTCTATGCTTGTCGACAACATCCCCTATCATTCTCGCACAACTATCTACTCAAAAAACCCAAGACCCGCCCCCTTCATCCCTTCAGCAATTCCACCATCCTCCAAGAGAAACACCTCCGAAAGCACAACGCGTAGCTCGCAGCAGCGGCGGCAGCAGCAATCTCTCCCCCCCCCCTTGTCTCTTTCCCCCCTCCCCTGTTCCCTTTTCCTCTCCTCTCGCTATTTCTGTACATCCTCTCTCATTCCTTTTTGTCTCCACTTCTTTTTCTCCCTTCCCGCGCTGCCGCTGCATTTGGCGCGATGGATGAAAACATAATAGAGGCAATGAATGAAGAAAAAAAAAAAAGAAGAAAAGAAAGAAAGAGACAAGCCGACGTTAGGAAGGCTGGAGAAAGCCAAATTAGCATGAGAATACTCACAATGTTGTTGTTGAAGGAGCGCGGGGATGGGAGCGCGGCACCGGTCCCTCCGTCAGATACAACCTGCACACACAAGATTGAAGAGGAAAAAAAAGAAAACTAGGCTGTG
The DNA here is from genome assembly GCF_004354835.1 of Perca flavescens. NCBI lineage: Eukaryota > Metazoa > Chordata > Actinopteri > Perciformes > Percidae > Perca > Perca flavescens. The sequence goes on along the minus strand of NC_041345.1, from coordinate 22,419,804 downwards.
AGAGCGGCAAAGAGGGGAGAGGATGAGGAGGAGGAGGAGGAGGAGGAGAGAAGAGCAGGACAAGGAAGAGGAGGAGGAGAAGAAGAAGAAGAAGAAGAAGAAGGAGGAGGGAGGAGAGCATCCAATGCACGCACCAAAAGGAGCCCAAACAAAGAAATAAAGGATTCCTTGAGGAATGTTTGTGTGCGTTTGGGCAATGATGCTGTGTTTGTGTGTATGTTGTTTTGAAAGGGGGAGGGAGATGAGGAGGTAGGTTTTCTCTGGGAAATATAACACACACACACACACACACACACACACACACACAGGGTTGCACTTGGATGCGCAATCACATCTGACAGGTCTGATCTGCGGTCCACCTACCTCCTTATCGCTACCTCACTCTTCCATAGCACTCTCTCTCTCTCTCTCTCTCTCTCTCTCTCTCACGCAATCTCTCACTTGCTTGCTCTCTCTTTCTCTTGCTCTCTCTGCTGCTCACACTGATGCCAGAGATTCAACCGCTACAGGGGAGCTATCGCTCTCATCGCTGTATGTTACTGAAGGAGGGAGGGCACCGTCGGATCTCCCACCCGCCCACACCACCCGCACAGCCCCCCCCCACCACCACCATCCCCCTTACACCTCGAATGTACAGAGAAAGAGAATGCTTCAATTGAATGACAGCAATCCCGGTGGCATTGAGGCAATTATAGAGGCTGCTGGCACTGTATTCTGCCTTTTTTTTTTTTTCCTACGGCCTGCCCTCCTCTTTCTCGTTCCCTCTGTCCTCTCTCGGGCTGGAGGAGGATCGCTTTTCTCTCTCTTTTAGTTTCTCCGTGCTCCAGACATATGCCACTATTAATGTAGCTTCTGTCACTTAAGCTGTTTTTGGTCAGATCACTTCTGTTCCTGCTTCCACCTTCTCGGCCCACGTAGAGCCTGCCTCCCTTCCCTACCTGCCGGTGTGGTTGCATCACCTTTCTCAGCCCCCTCACCCCCCCCCCAAAAAAAAAGCTCCACTAAACTCTCAACTCCACCTTACACAACCTGACAGCACCATTCAGTTGCAGGAGCTACTGAGAGGTAGAATATATTAATCCTCCTGGCCTTATCAGGTCTTGAAAGGCGAGCGCGCCATGGCACGGCACAGCACCGAACAACAAATGATTCAGGAGAAACTTTAATAACTGGCTTTTCGGTCTGCGTTTTTTTTATGCATGCTGCGCCTGTATTTTCTTCCTTCCTTTTTGAAAATCTAGCAGTACATATATCACCAAAAAAGAGCTGTAAGTCAAACACCTCAGCCTCTAATCAGGTAGCCCTCCCTCCTTCCCCTCCACCCCCGCACCTTGCATCCCTCCAGCCACTACTGCACTTTATCTCCCCTCAATTAACATCTTCTGAGCGAGCCTCTATTATCTTAACCACACAGAGCAGAGAGGTCCTCCGAGGAGATGCCGTGGAGGGCGGCTGAGCTGTGGACAGAGGGCTCCCAGCCCTGCTGCCGTCGCTTTAATTCGCAGGCCTAATTAAAGCCCAAGTCAGACATGACAAACTGCAAGCGGAGGTGCTACAGAAACAAACAGAGACAGAAGCGTTGCCTGCGCGGGTGCGTGTAGCCCAAAGGAGTCTCTTTGTGAGGTTTATCTGCCAGAAAACAGGCATGTTCACGTCAACGTCATGACAGCATCATCTAAATCTCTTTTGACTGTTTGCTCGGTTTTGATCGTGTTTATTTCCAATCTTCTGTATGAGCATCGCCACAGTGTCATAGCATCCTCCATTAATCACTCTCCATATGAAGGAGATGCAGGGAGAGACAATGCCACCGCGCTGAAGCTCAAGGATTCCTATAAAATATATAAGCAATACGGTTGGTTGACATCACGCTTGTGTATGGCTAATTTCTGTATAATGCCCCCTGTGCCCTGTTTCCTCTGTTTGGTTGCCCTCACCAACTTCAATTTCACCCTATGAAGCCATCAAACCACCCATTAAGCCATCACCCTGCCCTCTTTGTCCTTGCTCCTCAGTCTGACAACAACAGCGAGAGCCGGTGTTGGGTCCCCACTGCACATCCCACGGCCGAGGTAGCCTGGCTATTTGGCTAGCCCTGCCGCTGCCTTTGGCTCAAGCCAGACTATTAAGGTTATTCTATTACTGTTGGGTTAACCTGTCACGCTTGGCTGTGGCTCTCTTTATTGTCTGGCCGCTCTGGAAGGGCAGGGGATAAAACTCCATCAGCGGGACAAACGACCACACATGCCGCCATTCATCAGACGCTCGGGGGTTCCCCCCATGGACGCTGGCCACCACAACCTACCTAATGCTGCAGGGGTAGCCTTCGCTCCCCCTTAAAAACGTGAGCTCCCGGGGGGCAATCTGCACAGCCGAGGACGGACAGAGTGGCGTCTTAGGGCCTCCCTCCTTAATCATGACTCTGGGAATAGCAGTTCTATCAGGGCTGAAGAAGCTAATGTATTGACTAAGATCAGGTAGTGTGGCAGGCGGTGTGGGGAAGTGATTAAGAAAGCAGACTAGTGATCAGTGGATGACAGGGGTCAATCCCCTGTTGGGCAATTGGGTAGTGGCCTTGGGCTAGGTACTTAGCCCCAACACACCAGCTAGACACTCAACTGTGAGAGTGGATAAAATGTCAAATTCAACTTCACCCTTTGCAAACGTTCAAAGCAAGGAGATGACAGTGAACGCTTTGGTTATTAAAAAATTCATATCGTAATGAAACAGCCGTGTTCCATCTTCACACATCCCCCTCCAGCAAACACGGTGCTCCTTTTTTCATAGGATCCATCAAGGGAGGGCCACAATTAAGTGACTAATTTGATTAGGAGATAATGTGAGTCCCACTTAATGGAAAGGACAGACTTCACAACACAGGCAGATTAGTTTGGTGGATGCCTGCTTATTAATTAAGACAGCCCTCCGTGTCCATATTAAGTCAAATGCACAGATGCAGTTTTAATGGGTCAGAGTATGCACAAGTAAGACAAATGGAAACCGGTATGTGCTAAAAAAAACAAACAGAAGCTGGTAAAGCTCGATGATGAAAACTAAACATGACCATGAAATGTTATAATTAAACTTGAAATAACTTTCTAAAAAAAAAACATTGGGTATACACTTGCATCATATACCCATTCATAATGTAATATGTTGCTGGGCTTTTTGTTTAAATGTGCCATAGTTCTAGCAACAGCAAGTCATTATACTTGTTCAAATTACCTCTCTTGCTGTCATTCAGTGTTTGTCTCCAATACTACATAAGCCCTTCAGAAGAAGAACGGCTTTTCATTTAAGAATTGATCTGCATGCTGAACCACTGCTACAACTTGTAGCAGTGCTACTCCCTTAGACGATTTGATATAAACAGACAATGAATAATTTATTGATAAACTAGTTTAATGTTTGAGCAAAAAGCAAATAACTGGGGCCAATTTTCTCTTCTGCAAACCATGATTAAGGCTGAATTCCTGCCTTGACTGAACAGCTTTTAACATTAAGGATGACATATAGACAACAGGGTTTATGTGCGAACTCTGTACCAAAGTCATTTTCTCTTTGCCTTCTCATGTGATATATCTTTTCTGAAGTCCAACATATTCTGTTTGTAGTGTGTCCTGCATGCCCCAACAGTTCCGCACCGCACACAGACAATCAGCCAGACGGATTTCCAGTGCGACAAATTCTGAGTCCCCGTAGGAAAAGGTAAAAACCACAACTCGAAAGCATGAGAGATTACTGTATTTGCGGCAGTCCTTGAGTTTGTGCTCGGCGTATGGCTGGCGTGTTCGGCTGCTGTGGTGCTCTGTCATTCCGGGCACACAGCACACTCCCAAGCGCTCTATTTACGGTGGCCGAATCCCTGCTGCGTGGAGCGGGAAGGGTATAATCTCCCAGCGGTATTCTGGGTGGTGAATCTGCCGGTGTTGTCTGTGCATACCAATGGCAACCTCACCTCTGTCTTAGGAGTTATGATGTATAAAGAAAGGAAAGTAACTGCAAGCCAGTCCGTGATGCGTCAAGATGCTGGGAGGGGCAATGGAGGTGTCTGGAAACCCCCAGTGGAGAAATATAGTCGCATCACCCCCATCAACACCACTAGTGCCAGTGTTGCCACTTTGGCGGCTGCTACTCCTACCACCTGCCTCTGTGCAGTCACACTGCGCTGGATTCAATCAAGCAGCCATGTTAAACAGCCACATCTACGTAGTGTTTATGCATGCCGCCACCTGCAGACACGTGGCTCAGTCCGAGGGCTATGATCATCTCGGTACACGACGACGTGACGGATTTTCCTTTGACAAGTGGCACATTTCTTCAAACTGAGAGATGTAGGTTAAACTGCGGTGAGACATATTTTTTTCTCGATTAGATGGAAAAGGAACAACTCCCCAAGAGAAAAGACACGGCTCTAAAAATCTGTTTAGAAAGAGTGCACGCCGCACGTGCACATATTGCCATACACATGCGTAAAGCCCCGGAGTGAGAAAGCTAATGAAGCCACGCGAGGGGACTAGTGTCCGCAGAGCGAGGTGTCAGGTGACTTCCCTTCTGGCTATATGTGCGTCTCATTGGTATGTGCGACGCGACCTCTGATTATATGATGTCTGCTGAGAGCTGGGCCAGCCCAGGGTGAGAGCCAAACCGACAAGGCTGAGATGGAGGGAAGATTCAGAGAGCCTCTGTTCTCTCACCGGGGGATCCCCCACATCATTTAGCGCCTCATGCAGATCGCTGCTAGTGGCAACACAGCCCTCTGGGCCCGGGGAATTAATGTACCAAGCAATGGCAGAAGTGATTTATTAAAATAACACACCCCGATGAGAGAGAGGAGCCAGGGTTGCTCTTTGTCAGCTCGTCCCCATATGCTGCTGAGGCAGGAAATGGAATCATATAGGTGCTGCGGCGGAGAAAGCCACAGAGGAGAGACTGAGAGAAAGTGGACAGCCACTACACAAATTGTGCAACAGTCCTCGCTGTCATTGCTTATTTATTTACCCTTTTTCCATTTGAGTCAGGCCTTGTATTAAATTGATCCCTCCTGCCACGTTTTGCCTTGTTGAACAAGCGCAGAGCCCCGTTAAGTGTCCGTGAAAGGCTGGTGATTGTGTTTGCGGCGCCCCGGGTGCACGGCGGCCGTCCGCTCCCCTCTATCTCCCCCGTACAGACGGGATTAGAAGCTGGGAGAGGCGCTGAATGACCCTCTGGAGGGGACAAGAGACAGGGAGGCAGTGAGCAGCTTGATTCGGTGCGCTAACACAAACATACACTAACAAATACAAGCCTAAGCATGCTCACGCACACACATTCTCACACAAAGTGTTTAAGGTTGAGCTTAGCTTGCCCCCAGACAGATGCGCGGCCGTCGGCCACGTGCAGAGGTACACATGCACCTATTCATGAGCTCACACATAAGCTGCTGTACAAGCAAAGAGCTACTGTATGCGGCCTCTCTCTGCTGACAATATGAGAACATCTGCTGTGTTGCTAAACATCTGCTGTTCAATTGCTCAGATCTCAGCTCTGATATTTTATTAGCTTTTTTTCTCTCCATTAAGCCAATAGAGAATTGGGTGAATTCCTGCCTTTCTCAGCCATGAATGGTACTGTAGAGTGGTTGTAGAGAGAGATACAGAACAGTGGGACACACTTTGACTCAATGAAAGGAGTTGATGTGGTTCCCTACTAGAGCTGCTGATGGTTATGCACAGTCAGACATGGAGCTGTACACAGGAGGTCTCACACTTACAGACATTTACATCTTAAGACATTTGGCTGTCACACAATAATAATAATAATAATAATAATAATAGATGTTATTTGTAATGCACTTTACATTTGGAGCAAATCTTAAAGTGCTACAGTTAAGATCATAAAAGCATGGTAAAAACATCAATATAAAATAAATGTTTTTAGTCCTTTTTTTAAAAGTCTCAATAGTTTGGGGTGCCCTCAGATGGTCGGGGAGGGCATTCCAGATCCGAGAAGTGGCAGAACAGAAAGCCCGATCACCCATGGTGCTGAGCTTAGTCCTGGGGAGAAGGAGGCAGTTTGAGTTTGTTGAACGGAGGGATCGAGTTGTAGTTAGAGGGGTGTGAAGTTCTTTCAGTATGGGGGGTTGGGGGGGGGGGGGCATTTCCATAGATGCATACGCGGAGTTTGCAGGTGGGCAGGGGGAGCACTGCCCCCCCCACCCCGGTGGCTAACTGGTAATTGCATTGTTTCAAAAATTTGTGGAATAATTACTTCTGGCATGACCAGATATTTTATAAATACTTTAAATAACACAAAACAACTAAATGGTGAGAAGGTAATACATCTGATTTCATATACTGCTTTAGTAAAAATAGTATTTTTTCAGCGCTCCACGCAAAAAACGATAATTACTGTTGCACTAGTCTGGACATCTTACCGTGCCAACGTTGCAATAAAGGTTGCTTAAATGTCAGAAATTTGCTGTCAGCTTACTAATTGATTGCGTGTTTTGTGTAGATTTGGACTTTTATACGTTTTTTTCCACTTTGTTTAAACGGTGAAGTGGATCTACTGATCGCTGTGAATTACTCCTTTTCATGTCATTGGATTACGGCAAAATACTGATCTTTTTTCTTAACGAGTCTTAACGTTTTATGGTGTGTTTGCGCTTGGTTTCTGCGTTTGGAGAGGCATCTCAACAGACTGTAGGTTGAACACTGATTGTTCACTGTTACATTTTAGTTGAATTTAAGTGTCAGGGCATTCCGTCTATTGTGCTCCAAGACAGCCGTGCCGCGATTGGATTTCATAAGGGCGAATTGTTAAATTGTTACAGTGTAATTTCAAATCTGCTTTAAAAAATAAACAAATATGTTTATTTATGTTTGTTTTGCCTACAATGAGTTTTTTGTTTCTTGCCCCCCCCTGGCTCGAATGTCAAACTCCGCTTATACATAGATGCACTGGTGGGTAAGAAGGGAGACCTTATATTCAATCCTGGCGGAAACGGGAAGCCAATGAAGTGAATGGAGAATGGGTGTGATGTGGTCGTACTTATCCAGAGTGACTTTCTATACATACAAGAGTGCAGCAAATCCAAATGACTGGATTGCAAACACTTCAAGCAGCTGATAAGGGGTGCAAAAAAATAAGAGTGGCTAGATGATAGAAAAAAGGAAAAAAAATGTCAGTGACTGAAAATAAAAGAAGACCTAGTACTAAACGGAACACGAGCTACTTGATTTTTGGGGAGTAAAATCGGCCACTAATGTAGCATGAATGTAGTGAGAATCTGGGATTTGAAGTGTTACTCCTTTAGGAAAAACAGATGCCTGGGAAAATAAGTATACATCTCAGATCCCTGAGAAGCTGCAGCACATCTCCCAGCCTGCTCCATCTGATCCACCTGAGCCCCCAGGGGAGGTTACTGTACGGCTCCCCCGTCAAAGCAATGGAGCAGCACTCATTCACATAAAGGAGCACACTTTGAATCCATTCAGATCAGACGATTACGATGCTGGGTAACATCCTTGGTGGGGCAGATAAGTGGGAGAGGCTCCATTCGACATTTACATCTCATACACCTCATCAAACACCGGGTCTTTGTAGTCATGCGTTACATTTGAATAAAGCAAAGTTCAAATTTTTTTAAGCAGTCAGAAAATTCATCAAACCTCCTCGGCCGGTGAGGCCCTTGTCTATCCTAGCAAATAACTCTTGGATACCTTATTCAAACTGAAAGTGGCAGGGCTCAAATCAAATCAAGTCAAATCAAATTGTTCTTGGATGAAAAAGTGGGGAGTGGGGGAAGGAGAGGGAAAGGGAAAGGGCTTGAAAAACAGCCAAATTTTCAAGTTCTTCTCTACCCTCTAATAGCTCAGAACAGCAATTTAGTAAATAATTCAGATGAATTTGCACAAAGGTAACTTTAAAGCAGCAACGGTTTTGTTGAAGACAAAGTCAAGTGGTGAGGGAGGTAAGGAAGCCAGTGCAGAGAATACAAAGATCAGTGAGAGCTTTGCAGAGTTTTAGACACTGTAGCACTCGATATTGTGACCTTTCAATGTACATTGGTACCACTTGATGTCTGATGTAAGAAAGGTGTTTATTCAACAACCTTAATAGGAAGACTAACAAAAGGAACCTAAAACTCATGCTGTAGAAAAGTGCCAATAGAAAATATGTCCTTCAATTATACGGTATCGCATTGCAAAAAAAGCACTCTGTATGATGAACCGATCCAGACAGAAAAGAGGAGCGAAATGGAGACAAAGACGAGACAGACGAGGTAGGCAGAATAACAGCTACAGAGCGAGAGGCAACCTCGATTTCGTACTGGGTACCTCTGCCTTTAGCTTGAACTTTCGTGTCAAAGACAAAATACAATGACAATGGGTTACCATAGCAATGACAGTGGAGCACATAACTAAGTAGTATAAGAGATGGGAAGCACTCCGGGGGGGTGGGGGGTTAGTTTTATCTGTCAGCCGCAATCCTCCATCATCAAAGCTCTTCTCCACTTCCAGTGCCAAGACTGAAAGACACCAGTGGATCATTAGTCTCCAGTAAAGAAGACAGTCATCTATCCATGCGTTTTTTTGTTTTTTTTTTACTCTTTTCTACAAAAGTTAAGTGAATGAGGGTTTGTGTGGGTAAGAGAATAAAAGATAGAAAGAGGAACTAATCTTTTTTTTGTTTTTTTTCAGCAAGTCAATTTCTCTGGGCACTAACCAAGCTCCCTTTGGGCTACCTGTGCAGGTATCAAACCTGGGGTCTGACGGGCTCCTCTCTGTGAAGCAGCAGCCCTTTGCAGCACATCAATACACTGAACTTTTCCTGCTGAGTACCTGAGCTCTCCTGCATTACCCGCTCCTCCCTTTATCTATTCTGTTTAAAGATACCGGTTGTGGGCGAAGGAGCTTGATTACCACCTGGGACAATCCCGCTCCTCTTTAAGTTTGCCAAGTGAGAAAGTCTTCAGAAGTTTGTTGACAGATCTCTGCTGTGGCGGGAGGGAGCGATAGACATGGTAACCTTGGCTCTCCAAAGGACAAACGGAGAGTTTTGAAAAGATCAAGTGGGAGCGATTTTGTTTATGGAGGAGATAGACAGGAACAGGACTTTACAGGGAACACAGGTGTGCAAAGGGAATCATATATTATATATACTGTATGTGTGTGTGTGTGTGTGTGTGTGTGTGTGTGTGTGTGTGTGTGTGTGTGTGTGTGTATGTATGTATATATATATATATATATATATATATATATATATATATATATATATATATATATATATATATATATTTATCTCAAGCTAGAACGCCATCCCAAGAATCCCTTTCATATAAAGATGAATTTGAATGAGAGCCTAACAAGTTAAAGGAAAATACATTTCCTCAACATGTTGAGCACAGCTACAGAGTAAAGACATTAAAGTGTGTGAAAGATGCAAGATTTTATCTCTCTGCTGCATTCATAGAGTCAGGCATAACTTGTTCCTTTACAATCAAACAAGGATGCTGATATTACAGGAATGCTTTTTAGAATGTGTACATGATGTTTATGTGAAAGCCTCGGTCGATATTTTTCTGAAGCACAGGTAAAGGTAAAAAAAAAAAAATGCATTAACTGTTGACAGGTGAAAAACTCATTCGGACAATTAAGCATTCAGGCAGTTCAGCATTTAGGGTGCAGTCTAAGTGTGCAAAGTGACGAATATGTTATTTATATGGAATCCTTCCACAATATATTTCAAAAGCAAACAGGAACGCATAAAGAAACCGTCGTGATCAATTTGACGTTCAAGCAATTGAGTGTTCAGACAATTTGGTGTACATCCAGTCGTTTAATAGTATAGAAATGCTCTTTACAATCCATACAGACTGTTTGTTAAAGCCCCTCGCAATATTTCTAAAAGTACCTGCTATACAAGCCAACAATTTGACGATTGAATTCAGCGGTCGGTTAATTGCAGTTGAGGGTTCAGAGTATTTGGACAATATAGAAAAAAATTTACCATACTTCGGAATTCAACAGAAAAGTTTGATTAAACAGTTTATTTTATTTTTTTAAATCCATACACGCTGTTATGTGACAGCCTTAATAAAAAAACTAAAGAGCAAAAACTGCATAGAGCAGCTGTTACACAGGATTCGGCATTCAGGCTATTCAGCATTGAGAGTGCAGTGCATTTGGACAAGATGATGAATATACTATACATCTAGTCAAGCCTGTATAATGGATCCATGTGTCAGAGTGTGACTGGAAGGTGTTTCCTGAGGAGCACTGTGTGTCTCCTGGCCTTTATGAGAGCCGGCTGGTTGTATACGTGCAGTGTGTGTCTGGCTTTGTAGCTGCTGGACTCCACAGGTACACAGGCCATCGATCACACGGTGCGGCCATTATACATAGGCAGGGGTGGAGGTGGATAATGCTCCCACCGCTGCCACCGCCGGGGCCTCGACCGCTCGCGGGTCAAGCGTTTGGCTGGCCAGCAGTAATCAAGTCGACAGCGGGCTGCCTGTCTGCGTGACAGATAACGTCACTAACACTCATCTGTACACACGGGCACGCAAATACGCTCCGGGCCACCAACACACACACACAGACACACACACACACACACACACACACACACACACACAGACACACACACACACACACACACACACCTGTCTGGTTTGCTCATTGATATTAAAGCTTTAGTGCGTAACTTTTTTATATTAATTAACATCCGTTACATTCAAACCATTGCCAAGTGAGTTGATACAAAGCTAATTAAGACTATCAGCTCCACACAACTCTCTCTGTATTTCTCAGTATGGCTATTGTTCAGAAAATTGAGTCGTTCGGCGATATTCGCGCGCAGAAAATCTAGGGAAGATTATTACCTCTTCTGAAGAGTCCATTGTGGTTTTTTTTATGATCAGTGTCCTCCTTGGCTACTAGCAGCTGCGTGGCGGAGGGGTGCGCGATGACGGAAGGCTTGTATCATGTGGACGCTCCAACAGTTTTGCTGTCATTACTTAGAATTCCTCATGAGGGAGACAGAAACTAGGCACTATAGCTTTAAAGGTAATGAGCGGCAGAGACCAAAACCAACTAGAATTAGTCTGCCTTTTCACATGTTGGTCATAAAAAATTATTAAGAACACAACACAAGTTGCATTTTGGTAACACGTTCCTTCATTACGATGAAGACGACCAATGTTAAGTTTTCTTTTTTTAGCTTGTCACGCTGCAGTATATACTTGACAGCCTCCCAGAGCATGCTTCGTGACATCTCCCCAACACAGTTACGTCCAAGAGATTACAAACACTATTGCATTGCATAAAATACACTTTCTATATTCATAATGAAGTAATATGTTATTCAAGTGAAACAGATTGGCTGTGTCTGTGTGTTTTTAATAGTTTCTGAACCAACAGATCTCTGCAGTCTGGAGGCAGCTGTATCATGGCAGTATACACTCATTGTTGGTTTTGCTCTCTTCAGGGGATTTGTTTATAAAATAAAATAAAAGATAAAAGAGCACCAGCATTATAATAAAGCCGCCGTGTGAGATATTTCTGCAATAATACAGTAACCTCATTAACTTCAAACCAGGAAATGAGGCAGAAACAAAGAAGTGTGTTCTACCCCTAATTGTGAGACTAGCTGAAGAGTGAAGATTCCAAACGAGCGAGTTAAATATAAAACTGTCTCTTAAACAGCAGTGAGCTTTTAGAGATTCAGAGCTGGGCTCACCGGGGATGGCTCCACCTGTTCAACACATCCACCCTCACCACTCAAAAAGACATTGAAGACCTAAAAGTGTGCATATACTGTGGGGTGTGGAGGTTTGGCATTATGTAACAAAACTAAATCAATTACATCCAGCTGTCATTTGTTGTTGTCATCATGCAGAACTGAAGACTGCTGAAATGCATGCATACTGTATAGCCGTTACACTAAAAAATAATGCAAATAGCAGGAAGACAACTACACACTTCGTTTCAAGTTTAATTCCATCCAGACTGTCTTTGCCATAGTATTTCTAATTTGCTAGTCAACGTTCTTGCAGAGCCGTCACATCGCCGTCTACCGAACGTCAACACATCTGCTGTTTGAGCTTCCAAATGGCAGGTGGAGAAAGACACGAGCTAGAGGAAGCGGGTGAGACACAGACGGGGAAGGAGACAGAAAGAGAGGGAGACAGAAATAGAGGACAGCAGATAAAGAGAGGGGAGAGGATGTGGTGAGGAAGCAGAGCGTAGTAGAGCCGGCCGCTGGGACTGTGAGGAATGAGCTGGCTGTGCTATAGGAGGCCTTAATGAGCATTCTCTCTAAACCCTGGAGAATCTCTCTGCAGCTCTCACCCAATCTCTGTCTTTTCTCACAGCCAACGAGGTTCAGACACACAAAGCTGCTTGCATGATGCTGTATGCACAGATTCATACGGAACATGAAGAAAGATGCAGACTCAAACATGCACATTCATGTCTGAATTTGTCCAGTTATAATTCAGCGTCTCCTCCGCGTGACACGCAGCTGTCTAAATCCTCTCTTAAGGAAACAACATTATTGGGCTACATGTTCTCTCTGCTCCTGACAACACTAATATCTTGCTCCATTACAATTCATTTGCATCCAATTGGTACAGTGAAGTCAGTGTGGATCCTAATAAACCAATAAACACCTCTGAACCAAAGGGAGAAGTGTAACAGCAGTGCTCAGATAATGGCCACTTTATGTATTAGCAAAACACCTGTAGTAATAATGGTTTCCTACTGTAGGCCTGTTTTTTTTTTTAAATGTTCTCCCGGCAGACTAATGTGCCCTTGATTTCCTCTCACTTATCACTCCTCCCAGCTTTAGGTATGGACAGGGGCACGACAGAGGCAACCTTCTATGCATCTGTGTGTAAAAGCCCCGGGTTTTATCCTCTGCACCCACCTAAACACAGCTCCTTTATTTTCCCCCCGTGAAATGGCTGAATGACAAGTTATCCGGCGATCCTGAGTTATGGCTTGACACGCGCGGGCCTGAAAAATGGAAAAATGATGAACGGGACAAAAAAAATTTTTTAGGGGGAACATGTTGCCGAAGCGACGGGGACAGCTGTAAATCTGGCTCTGGGACAGGGCAGAAGATGAAGCAGGAACACCATCACAGGAGCGCGTAGGCGTATCTATTGTGTTTGTTTTACTGTGTGCAAGGGTATCTGCAGAAGATGAAGAGAAGACCATCTTTATTTACAAAGTGATTAGACCTCTCCATTGCCTCTTAATTCCAGCCCTGAGTGGCTTTGAGACTGCAGCCCCTGAGCCGGCCGGACCTTGGAAACCATCCAGAGCCTCTGAACGACTCACTCTCATTAACTATTAACCAGAAACTCAGGCCTTAAATCATCTTGGTGATCCCGAGCCTGCTGAACCTGCTGTGGATGGTGGAGGCAGCGGCAGAGCAGTGTTTCATCAGAGCTAGCCCACAGGACACCCTGCTGATTTAATGGGCTACAATTACACTGCTTTTGACACAATATACGGCAAATATTTATAGATTTCCCACCCACCGACTCCACAGCCAGCAGCACCGATGCATTTTTTCCCCCCAACCAACATGTTTGACAAACGTGTGTTCGTAGGACTAAATTGCATGTTGTGAATTCAGCTCTGCACTGACCTAGAGGCCGGTGCATATGGGAAATGCTGCATTCCCTGAGGCTACTACGCCACGTATACAGCACGTATGAACATACTACACAGTAGGCCATACCTATACTTGTGATGCAGCTGTTTATTATTTATTTCAAACCCTGCTGGACTCGCTAGTTGTTTTAAAGAAGCAATGTAATGAGGAACTTGCCGTCACCATATGGCTGGCCTGCTATTTATGTATATCTGGTCTGATTAAGTCAGGTCTGGAGGCTCCAGAGTACAGCAGTCAGTTGATGGTGACTGGAATGGGCTACTAGGACGCCACAGAGCCCAATCAAGCGCGACGTAAAATAAATAAATAAATAAATAGACAACATTCCCCAGAGAACCGTTCCTTGTTTTTGTTCCTTTGTTAAAGAAGACATGCTAATGTGTATCTTACTATAAGTGGATCACAACTGAGGTAGTGCATGGAGCTCTGGATCGTAATCAATCATACCGTTGATGTCTATTGATTCTGTCCAGACTCATTGTGACATCCTCGAGTCGCCTTGCCTCCAACACGTCCTTACATCGGTGATGTTGGGGACCCGAAGATGTATGATGCCAGATAAACATGCGGTTGGAGGTTTTTGGTCAAAGAGCCACAGTGGCTGGTGCATAGCTCTGGTGCATAGCTTAAATCCAACACCCAGCCAATTAATGCTAAATACATTGCTGATAATGTGCTACTGTACTAATTACCGTATGTATTTTTTTTTATTATTACAAAGCCATAGAGCTGAAAGACTGGAGCATTCTTCAGTCACATTTGCTTGTTTCCAGGTTTGAATATCTTTGCTGAAATCTCACTAATATTTTATCCCCAGCTGTTTTCACCTGTTGCACAGTCTTGCTTTGCGTACAACATTGTCCATTTTGTGGGGGCAAATTTTTGTCTTCTGCTGTATCTTCTGTTTGGAAAAATATTGTATCTTCAGCTAAATACCTGGCAGGGGATTGAATGAACAATCTGTCCATCACGTCCGCCCTTGTTTTTTTCGTGGCCTTCCCACACACCTACAGTAAAGCACACCCTTAGCTGCTAGTAGCTCCTCACTGGGTGCTGATTGATTCAGTCCGCTGCTGTTTTGAAGCCTTACCAAATATGTTATCCTGCAATTCTCGCCTAATAACGTGAGAATCCAGCTGCCATGCAGGAGTTTCAGTTTATTTTACCTCCTGTACACTTTCTAAACATTTTCTGAAAAGTGCATGAATATCATATTACCAGTGTTACCTTTTCTAAATCAATCTGCACTTTCTACTGCATCACTACACACCATAACTTAAAACCTTGAAAATGCAGATGCAATTTTGTGTTTCCTGTATTTGATCAGTGAGTAATGTTAAGTTCTCATCTTTGAAACATCTCTAGAACACACACACACACACACACACACACACACACACACACACACACAAACACACACACACACACACTTAACTATATCTTCTTGTGTCATATCTTGTAAAGATAAACCACCAGGTGTGGATGGCCTTGATGGTAAACTTCTTAAACTGGTTGCAGACCTAATTTCCCCCGTTATCTGTCATATTATAAACCAAAGTTTAAGTGAATGCTTATGCCCTCAGGAATGGAAAATTGCTAAAATAATCACACTGCCTAAAAATGTAAGGTTACCATTCTCGGGGTCAAATAGTCGTCCTCTAAGTTTATTGCCTGTGTTGAGTAAAATTATGGAGAGCATAGTATGTGAGCAGATTATAGAATATTTTTCTTTGAATGACTTAACAACTAATTGTCAGCATGCTTATAGAAAGGGACACTCAACACCTACCGCTCTAACTCATATGACTGATGACTGGCTGAGAAATATTGAACAAAAGAAACTAGTAGGTGCTATTATGCTTGAGTTTACAGCAACATTTGATATCCTTGATCATAATTTATTATTGAAAAAACTTGAATGTTATGGTTTCTCTCAGTCAACAATGTTATGGATGAAGAGTGTTGGAGCGGTTAGCTGTGGAGTTCCCCAGGGGAGTTGTCTTGGGCCATTGTTATACACTATTTTCACAAATGATTTATCACTTGTTTTAAATAAGGTCAGTATATCGATGTATGCAGATGATTCAACTATGTATATGTCTTCATCTACATTTCATGAGTTAAACACTATCCTATCAAGAGTTGCAATCGGTGGTTGAATGGATAAAGAAGCTAGTTCTTAATATTTCAAAGACAAAAAGCATGATGTTCGGTTCACATTATACTCTTCATAATCAACCTGAGTTGAAGCTTTGTATAAATGAGGTATCTGTTGAATAGGTCCATGAGACCAAACTTATAGGAGTTATTTTAGATAGTAAATTAACATGGACTAAACATATAGATAAAATGGTTGTTAGAATGGGAAGTGGTGTTTCTGTTGTTAAAAGATGTGCACCATATTTGTCACAAAGCTCAACCAAAGTATTAGCTAAAGCTTTAATATTGTCTAATCTCGATTATTGTTCAGTGGTATGGTCTAATGCAAACTCAAGAAAAAATAACAAAATAGAGCCGCGCGTATCGCGCTTAGGTGTGGTTATCGGGCAAATGTTACAATGCACAAATGTTTAGGTTGGTTATTTGTAAGAAATAGATTATTCTATTTATTATGTGTTTTTCTTAGGAATATTCTTGTTACAAAGAAACCATCTATTTTGCATAATAAATTACCTTTTAGTTTAGATATACACGTCTATGCGACTAGACATGCCACAAGAGGTAACTTTACTTTACCAAAAGCAAAGACAAATACGGTTAAACGTATGGTCATGTATAGAGCAATGCCTGAATGGAATGCTTTACATGAACAAATAATACAAGAAAGCAGTAAAAGGAGATTTAAAAGTTAAGTTAAAACATATCTATTGTTTAAAGAAGTTGAGTAGACAAAGAAACAACATTGGTTGAGGTTTAACAATATATGTACTGTATGTTTGTTCAATTGTGAGATGAGTCCAGAGAAGATGAAAATTTTTTTATAGTACGATAGTATGTGGATATACCTGCCTTAAAAATGTGTTCAGCTTAAAAGTAAGGAATACCTAATGACTGCACTGGTGGAGCTGTCTATGTGTCTGTCCTTGTCTTATGTGTGTGTATTTTGTTATTTTTGTCATGAAATTATAGTGTATGTTTAGTTTTTGTTTCACAATTTTTATTTTTTATTGTTTATGATGTTATGTGCATTTATTATTGCATTGCCACATTTTCAAGTGAGTTGTAAGGAGCTCAGGAAGAATAGCACCTGCAATGCAGGAGCTAATGAGGATCCTAAATAAACAAACAAACCAGCTTGAAAAGGGTTGTTATTGTGCCCAAACTAAGCCTAGCAAACCACCCCATGAACGACTCATTTGGTTCTGTATGGGAACTTTAGACCCAATCACAGCGTATGTATTCAATAACCTCTGCGTAGGAAACCCCTGCATCCCGTTGATGTGGATTAAATGTGTCAGGCAGACCAGACTAACATATTCAACTAAACAACCCCTCTACCACCAAGTCATGGAGAGGGGGATGGCAGGTAAACATTGTGCATACTTTTGTTTGTTTTTTGCAAACTTCTAATTGCTAATTTAGCTAACGAGAGGGTGTGCCCCCCCCCCCCCTTAAATGGCCTACTGCTCTTGTTAGTAACACCTGTGCTTTTCCTACTATTATAAGAGCACCAAACAACATTTCAGTTGCTGAAAAAACAGACGTGGAAAATAGTTGAGAAGTTGATACCAGGGTAAGAAAGAATCTCATTAGTTGAGGAAAAAACTATCAGGGCAGAAGAGAAAAAACCTCAGTTAAAAAAAAACTCTAATGCCCAGATTAAAATGTAGAAAGAGAGAAGCTATAATGAAGCAGTTTTATATATTTAGCACTTTAGTGAAATGCTTTCAGTAAAACCACAAAAAAAACTAGTGATTTCTTTCCTTCCTGTAGAGCTTTTCTGTCGGCAAGAATGTTTTTATTTATTTCTTTTTTTGCATGTGGATTATTTTGCAGGTAGAAAAAGGAATCCATCAGATATTGCTTTTGAGAAAGTACAGCAGAAGGGGGCATATTAAAAAAAAAAAGTGAGGCTATTTTCTGTCAGAAGAATACCAAACTCAGTAACGGAGGAGTAAGGCAAAATTCTGAAGAAAAAAAAAAAAAAATGACAGTGACCTCTGCGTTATCCATTAGCTTGGTTTAGCTCTGTCACTGACTGACACTGTGGAAAAACCTCAGTAAGAGGTAATGATTCAGACCGGGATCCTGGTGGGAGGGAACCAGCTGGGTAGAGCCGGCCTGTAGGAGTTGGCCTCCAGGCATGTAGGAGGCCTTTGTGCCAAACACAAGGCCTAAATCCACCACACAATGACAGGAAGAGGGAAAGAGATGAGATACCGCGGCTGTCCTCCTACTCTGTACTTCCTGAGATGAGTGTGGTTCTGGTGGTGGTGTGTGTGCTTACACATTCTACGAGGTGGTATAAATATATGTATACTGTATATGTCTACTGTAAACAGAGCGCCTCTGTGCAAACACACTATGTGTATATGTTGTATAATATTACTTTGAGGTTTGTTTGCTCGCTCTCTGGGTTTTGTTTGGTAGGCAGTGTGGATGTTTTGGGAGCAGAGCGGTGTGGAGGCGACCACAGCGTTCTCCACGGCTCAGGGCTGGCCTTTGGACCGGGCGTGCGGTGTAGGGCTGCTGACAGGCATGGGACTGAAGCACTTCACAGCTCCCTGTGACCCCCCCCAAACACACATAGTAGAAGTGAGCTCGACTTGGCCCCTTGATTTAGCACTGTGGGTGGCAGAAGACAGAAATCTGAAAGGAATAGAAAAAGGCCTGACTTGTCTGTCATTTTCTGTCAGTTTTTTTTGTATAGAACGTTTGCATGGTTTGACTCCTTGTAAACTGGATATGATTTCAGAATGCCGGTACCAATGTGATACTCTCGTTTCAGTACAATATATACAAATATCTGATCACCGAATGGGAGTATTTCGATGTACAGTATGATGCTACAGGCTCATTTTAGTTAGTGTTCAAACGATTTTCAGTTTTGACAGAACCCAAAAAAAAGTTTGCTTTCTGGTAAGATTTTTGGTAAATACTTGTGTTTTGAAGCTTTCAGTGCAAATTAAAATAAATAAATAAGCAAAAGCATTGTTTACGGAGTCTATGTCCTGACACTTTATACAGTATTTACTACAAAGTTATTTTGAAAGAAGCAGAAATGTAAGGATTACATTTATGCACTGCGGTCTTCATAATGTGTTGTCTGGCAAGCAATAAAAGCCATGTAAATCTCTGAGATCCGTTAACTGCTTTGCTGGCTGTATTACGTTTGATTTATAGATTTAACACGATAGAATGATAGAAATGGCAAAGATTTTGGAGCCTGAGCTGATGTATTTTGACTAGAATGCATTTTTGAAAGAAAGGCTTGGTTCAAAAATGACTCATGAATTAGATTATGCTGTTATTTACATGTAAGGTCTATATTTCCTGGCAGCAGAAACTGCTCGATTTCCACGAGGGATCAACTTGGCTTTGAGGCCTGACAAGGTTGCGTAGCTAGTATTCTGTGCAAATAGTCAAAGTATTAGTATCATTATCATATCAACGATTTTCTGCATCGGCTTTTTAACTCGGCTTTTTTCTTCTGCTTTCCATCCATTTCATTCATAAATTGTACCATCTGTTGCATGTGTTTTCATAACCACACTTTGTTATATTCTTGATTTGTAGTCAGTTTTTCACCATTTCCTGATGTAATAATGCAATTTCCTTGTGGGTATCATTACAGATTCATGATTTCTATTCTTCCCTTTCTGGTGCTTGTCGGGATGGAAAAGTCTCTGAAACTAAATGTGGCGTAAGCATACTTGAACTCTCCATCCAAGTAGTACAGCATATCACATTGCACTGTTGCACAATACTACATCACAACAAAGGACTCAAAGTAGCCGGCTCGTTCTTGCCTCTCAAAAACCTGAAGCTTTCTGGTATGTTTAGTGTTCAGCACGCAATTTACATACTCAGCTCTGGTTGGACTGTTATCTTCTCCCATTGTCGTTACAGTGGTTCACAAGGAAGTAGCTCATTTCTCGAGCGAGGTGTTTCCATGCATCATTTTCAATCAGAGTGAATGGGGAAGCCGTTCCCCATGACGATCGGCTTTTTCCATAGGTAACTTTGGAGCAAACAGTTCAGCTGCTAACAGCTTACTGTTTATCAAGGGAGTCAAAACAGGCATGATGGGTTGACGCTGTCGCATGTCAGAGGACATTTGCATAAAGTTTAATCTTTCTCAAGTCGTGCCGCGTCAGGGGAGTGGCGCTAAAATCCTATTCGGAGGTTCCATTCACAATGAATGGCAGCCTGTCGGGCCTCCAGTGTTTGAGTCTGTATATGTGAAATAGGAATCAAGCTTTTCTGCATACAAGATTTGAGATCTACCCTTTAAGTTCGAGAAAAATTTAAATAAATTACAGGTTTTGTAAAATCCATTTAAAAAAAAAAAAGACACTGGAAATTATTTGGGGTTAAATGATTTCCATAAAAAGCCAGTATGGATCATAACCATAAGGATGTTATCACTTGTGTACAACATAATTGGTAATAGCAATGAGGGCATTATGTGATCTTTGAATAACAGCCAGTTGGCTCTGGCCAACTGGCTGGCAACCTGAACAATACAGAAAACAGAAACATCTCCTATTAAGAATGCACCAACTTCCTCTATCACCTGGGCCTATTAAATATATCACAGTGGCGAAGCCATGACAACACACACAACACAGCCTGGCAGAACTGCTTGAACTGCCTCCCTTCCCTTCACTACACCCGGACAGCTGGCCTGAAATGACAATTTTGAAAGCTGAAATTTACAGGTTTCGAAAATCACTTAAATCTGATAACATAACGGCTGCAAAATCAGCACACAGGAAACTTTATGAAGCGAGGAGCGCGAGAAAAGAAGTCAAAATACATCTAGTGAACATATTTTGACAGATGTGATGATAAATGGAAGTTAACTGGTGGATGGAAAATAAGTGTAGGAGTGCCGCTGCCTGCTGCTGTCTTTTTTAGAAGGAAAAGAATGTTTTCAAAGATATTAACACTATCCATCACTTGTGTGTCACCATTACTCATGTATGATCCATCAATCAGGTTAGCTATCATGCATCGTCTATAATAATGTTTACTGATGGCGCTCCCAACAGAAGAAATATATATGACTTTACTTTATCAAATGTGTTAAAGAAGTAGAGACGCTACAGAAAAAAAGATGAGCTTGGATGGTGATGACCAACTTAGTTTATACTGTGGACACTTTTATGCTTGTTTTACCTCACTGTCATCAATTACCAACAAACTGGCATCAAAACATCTAGAGGCCGACAGCAGCGCTAAAAAAACCCGTCAGTCTGTCAGACGGGTCCAATCAGTGCTGGCACCAGACACAATTAATTGGACAGGCATTTGACTTCTACAGGGGCCCGTTTCAGGAAGAAGGTTTAACAAACTCTGAGTCTAACTCTGAACTCTGAGTTAATTTACCCTGAGATGGGAAACTCTGAGTTTTCAGTTCCAGAACAGCTGATTTGAGTTAGTTCAATCAACTCAGAGTAGGTTCACTCAGAGTCAAAAGACAGCATGAATGGAGCCATGATACTAAGATTCACCATTCACAACCACAAACAAACTAGTTATTTAATAATAATAATTAAAAAACTGCCACTATTTTAAGGACGTCTACCTTGCAATAAGACAACTTTATCTCCTAAATATCCTGTTAACATACAACTAATTTAAACTTCATGTCATCAAATTATGTCTTTTGTTCACCTAACAGTTTCTTAATGACTAAAGCTGCTAAATCGCAAAACACTTGCACTGAATGTATTCACAAAACTGTAGTCTCGCATTGCCAGACCTTCCTCCACAGCGCTGCGTAAGAGGGTCTGGCTAGTCCACACAGCATTCCGGGATGGGAGAAGAACATGCTCTGGTTTGTTGGCATTTCTTTAAACCAATAACAATCGTCGAGTGCGCTTAGCGCACGGAGCCCTGGTGCCGCTGCAAAATAGCCTCGGGGAAGGAACTTGTTTTGGTGGTACGTTCAAAAGGTTGTTTTAGTCGTGCAACAGAAAACTCAGATTGGACAGATAGTCTAGCTAGCTGTCTGGATTTACCCTGCAGAGATCTGAGGAGCAATTAACCATAGTCCTCAGAAATCACACAAAGAAAGCGGAAGGTAGCAGACATCCGGCTGTCAAGAGGGACATCCGGCGGAATTTCCGGCGGAATTTCCGGCGGCAACGGACCAATCCCGGAAGGTCGTGGATATAGACTACAAAACTGTGACTGCTTATATATTTGTTATTCCTACAATACCCACTAGAGGCAACAAAAGCATGATTAATGGTTGTTATGATTTTGTTTAGGCAACTAAAGCACTTGGGTAAGGTTAGGATAAGATTGTTGTGGCCTTGGTTAAAATATAAAAAAAAAAAAAAAAAGACATAAGACAAGACAAAACCTCACACTTTGCCTAACTTTAACCAAAGTGTTGTTGTGGACTGAACCAAACCAGCACAAGAGACGCAGGATGCTAACCCCAGTCTCCTCACACACCAACCTTCCCTGTCCCTGTCAACGTTGTGATTCCTATGTTGTACAAAAAGGTAACATTTCCTGGGGCCTGTTTCAC
The DNA here is from genome assembly GCF_004354835.1 of Perca flavescens. Taxonomy (NCBI): domain Eukaryota; kingdom Metazoa; phylum Chordata; class Actinopteri; order Perciformes; family Percidae; genus Perca; species Perca flavescens. The sequence goes on along the minus strand of NC_041345.1, from coordinate 22,397,432 downwards.
AAAACCAAGATAAGGGATTAAGCCGGGATTTCCTGGTTATCCTGGATGAATTTAGCCTTGACTCGGTTTCACGAAAGCAGAGGCACATAAATCACCATGGAGATGTATTCTGTGCAGCTAGCCTGGTCCTGACCAGGCTAACAGCCAGGATTTATTTAATCCTGGAACCTTTTCTGTTCACTCAGCAGTGGTTTTACCCTTTTGTTATCAGCCTGGATTAAAATACAACAGGTGCATATTGCTGTTCATTTAAGTACTGTTATTATTTAAAGTTGTGACCATTATTTTTTTTTCATAATTATAAATTTGTCATTGTTACTGTTATATTGCTGTATGAAGACTGCTGTTCATATTGTTGTAAGAAGTTTGATGAATATATTATGGCAGTTGTTCAAATAATTAGAAAAGGCTGATAAAATTTCCAATGAGTTTTAAATGAAGTCTGTTACTAAGGGCAATACATACAATGCTGTACATTTCTATAGTTCCCCAATGCACCTTAAATTATTTTAGTTTATAATTTCTTATAACAATAAGGATCATGTTTGTTCTGCTTCCACGTGCATCGTATTTGGCATTCTTAGCACACAATTTGTGTTGTCCAGTAAACTGGGACTATAATTTGGGAGGATTGTACAATTTTAAGAACATATCCTAACTGTACAATCCTCCCAAATTATAGACTTAGTTTACTGGACCAGTAACTATTTAGTGATGTAGGCTACTGTACATTCATGTAACAACAGGGAGAAAACACCTTCATGGTTTTTGACCTTATATTTTGCCTGGGGGGAATTAATGAATATACTCTGTTCCATTCATGTTTATAGTGTTTTTTATAATAATAATAATAATAATAATTTATCACTTTATTATCTTTATAGTTTCTAGATTTTACAGTGCAATTTCTTCAGTGTCTTTATTTTCTATGTCCATATATACCAGGGAGAAAGGCATATAATATTTAGAGAAGGAAACTCGTCCTCCATAAAAAATAAAAAAACGCGAGAAAAAGCGTGACAGATAAAAGCGGACAGACTAAATGATAGTCTAAAAATATACATTTATGAACAACTGCTCTTAAATGAAACCATTCAATGTGTCACTTGTCATTTGCAAAAACGAACACCTGTACACTTTGCATTAAAAGCGAGTAGTGGAAGTTAATATGACTTAGGAAATTAATATTTTAGCCAATGAGAGAGAGGGAGGAACAGAGTGAAAGAGATATTTACGCTTCATATTCTAGCGTTATAGAAAATGGATCTTCATGGTAAATTTCCTGAGTAACATTATCTTCTGCTTACTTTTAAGGCAAAGAGTACAATTGTTAATTTGTGCAAATGATTAGTAGCCTAATCATTGAATGGTAGGATTCCATTCAGAGCAGAGGTCAGTTAATGAATATATTTAGGCTGCTTACGCATTCAGTTGGTCCGTGATCGTCTGCTAAGCTTTCTCTCGCTGTTTCAGTACAGCGGCCGTGTTATTTTCTTTTTATTCAAATAATGTGTTTCACGTCATCATACTTCCACAAGAAGCTGCTGCTCACTCTGTATAAAGTAGCCTATGTACAATGCGTATTCTCCATTTTGGCATCAGTAAATCTGTGCTCGACCTCGCGGTCGAATCTATCTGAATTAGTTCAGCCTGGCTCGACCTAGTCGCTCCTCCTCAGCCTGGCTTGGCCTTCGTAAAACACACCAAGCCAGGATGTACAGATTAGACTAGGTCAAGCCTCACTTTATCAGTTATCCTGGATTTATATATTCTGCTTTTGTGAAACAGGCCCCTGGACTGGAAAAAACCGAACATAAGTCTTTAGGTTTCTGCAAAAACATATTAGACAAAACTATTGAGTGGTATGTAAATCTAATTGTTCGGAGCAGGGTTGTCATAAAGGACAAGATATTTTGTGATTCTTCAGTGTTTTCTCTACCGTATCTTGGATGAGCACCCACTAATCTTCATCAACAATCAGGAACACTGCTGACAGCAAACTCTGTTTTCTCATCTGCTCCACTTGGAGCTGCAGTTTCGTTTTTTTTCGGTTGGTATTCAGATGCAATCGAGATTTAACAGACAGCTTCAGAATTTGTGTCAGTGCAAATAGAACATAAGACTTTCTGTCACTGCTTATCAATGATCAAGTTAACCTTCCTACTGACCCACCAATGTGAAAAAAACAAAGACGAATAAACAGGATCACAACTGGGTACAGCTCGCTCTCTGTTGTTTGCTACAGTACATTCAAGAACAGATAAAGTGAGGCTGGAGATGTTACACTGTAGCAAACTCAATTATTTCAGGACGCACGTGTCCGACGTCTAGTAAGAAATGCCGTGCAACTGTGCCGGTGGTCTGATGAAAAGGTAAGTTTGCATACGGTGCACTGCAGTCCACATGTTGAGAAGGCAGCTGTTTGTAGCAACAGCTGAGCGGGGCAGGTGGTACTTTAGTCAGAAAACACTTTGAAACAGTTGACTGGACGGAGTGGGGATGTCACCGACTGGCGAGATATCATCCTGTTCCACAACTCATTAGTCAAGGTAGAGAGACCAGCCAAACAGCTGTGGAACATTTTAATTCCAGCCCCAAATCAGCAGCTTGGACCTGAGCTGCTGCTTCCAATGACCTCCCGCCGGCATCCGCTGCCGAAAAATACCACCCATACAAACATGACTATACAGTGAATCATTCTTCTGTCCCTAATTTCCCCTCAAACCCCCCCTCTCCCTCCTCCACCTCTCTGCTCCTCCCGTATTCCAGCAGCTACTTCCAGAGCCCAAGGCCACGGTGTTGATATTGCTTACCCAAGTCTCAATGAGCTAATTAAGGGGGCTGTTTCTAAAGTGATCTTACATTTTGTTTATTTGTGTATCACCGGAGCGCCACAAATTACACAGACCAAAGGCTTGTCTGAACTTTTAATCTAATCACGCCTACTGCGAGGCCCCCGTTTCCTGGTGTCAGTTTGCCTTAATGAGGCCTGGTCTGAGCAGTGGCCATTAGTGGAGCTCAGTAGTGGAACAGTACAGCGACGAGACAGGCTCGGCACAATGCTGCAAAAGAGCCTAATCCCCCGGTTGCTCCCTGTGGACCCGCAGCCATCAAGCAAGTTGTAAAACCCCCAGCTGTGCAGAACACGGATGACATTTGAAAACACACAGTATCTGGGCGGCAAATTAAGAGATAAATGCATTAAAAGCAGCACTCAAACAAGATAAAAATGACTGCCAGGTGCAGCGTGAATACATTATTTAACCATTTCTATGTAACATAAGCACCCAGGCAAAATGCTGGGTTCAGGCGACGTCAGTTAGTTGTAGTTTAATGTAGGAGAGTGCACAAACTTTCATGTATAATAGGTATATTAATGCAGGGCTGTTTATTATCGTTGACAACATGATGTTTTAATGGCACTTACCTTTTATATCAGCAAGCATTCTATGAACTAGCAGTATTTTGCCTTGGACAGTTGCACTAACATCCCCATTAGTACAATAATCATGTGGAGAAGGTCCCTACACTATTCATTTTCCATGTAACTTTCATTAATTCAAATTCGGGGAGAATTTATTGCACTTTCCTATTTCCAATTTCAAGTGCTTTGAATTCTGCTCACTGCACCAGTTTCTGTGTCATCAGCCCACTCACAGCCTGAATAATTCATAACAATATTTATTAGCACTCTGAGGTACAATTAGATGAATTGGGATTAAGAATTGGCTCTGTCTGTCTGTGGAAGAGAAAGTAGAACAGCTCTGCCGATGGATTTGGGCAGGCGAAGCTCTAAAACATTATCAAAATAAAGCCAAGCGGATTAATTCCCTTTCTCTACTGCCCCCTTGTGTTTAAAAGAACATATTTAATATTCCATCTGCAAGAGTAAATCAGAGATGACGAGTTAAAACAAGGTCTGTGCAGGGGCCGCACGTCTTTACTTAATCTCTAATTCTTTAGGGTAACATACATTTTTTACCTAAATTCTTATGAAAAGGGCTGACCTCTTTTCATTTGAGGCTATGATTTTACATTTCTTCACCAACTGACCCTAGATTACGGCTGAATACTGATATGTTTATACTATTTCTGCAGAAGATTTATTTTTTTAAAGCATGCTTCAAAATAGTCTACAGCATTTCTTTTGATGTTGTGACAATTCACAGTACACTTAATTAAGATTTAGTTTTACCATTAGTCTTTTGACTATTGTTGTAGATTACTGCTAGTCAACAAAAACACATAGAATTTTCATGAGAACTCTCTAACCATTCTATGGTTACTTGTGGTGCGCTCGTCTATTGCGAGGCTAGTGGAAAAGGCAATGTTTATCTTCATACCAGACTGCAATGGGTTACACGCACAGTGACAGTAATAAAAAAAACACTCATTCTCCTTAGAAAATACAGCTGTCACGCCCACACTTTTGCCGTTTTGATTGTTCATTTTCGTATAGTTGATCCTCTAGCATCGCAGAATTATACGGGTCACAAATATTTTTATGTCAGTCACAGTGTTGTTCCTGCTGCAGCTACCTGTGAATTTTTTACTGCAGAGAAGTAACAGCGTTCACACACACTTGCTCACTAAAATACTGATCATGGTTTTGGCGCATCTAGAGCAAGATTTAGATGCTACCAATAACTTAAAAACACGAAAGATAGCTGACTGACACTAATGTTAACGTTACCTCCATTTCCACAGCCCCTAATAATGTTATATTAACATTAGTTTACCTTTCAGAAATGTAGGTGTGATGGCTTGTATGTTTCCGTGGTTTGTCTCAGCTACATTTGTTGCTGTTAATTTATTTCTCCCATAAATGGTAGTTTCTCCTTTCAAGAGCTGCTAGTAGTAGCTAGCACTGCTGTACTTGCAGAGACATAACTTTACTAAAACGCAAAATGTTTCTTATTAGTGCCATAGGTCAAGTGGCTTGACCTATGGCACTAATAATATAATATATTTTCATTGTTTTTTTTCACTGACAAAATGGACACTAATTGTGTAATAAGTAGTAAAGAAGAGCACAAGCAAAAGGATCTCAAGAAGGAAATATGTGTAACAGACGCCTACATGTGTGTTTATGTAAATTTACATCAGATATTCACAGTTTAGCTCTCTGATTATGTGAGTCACCTCGTCCATCCTCAGGTCACATCAGCGTCCGTATCACTGGCCTGAGTCATTTCCAGCATTAACAAATTGCAAAATCACCTTCTTTTCGACTGAGGCATGAATTAAAGATATATGAATTATTGCTTCAACTCTAAACTCATTATCTCTGCGCACACCAATACAGAATAAAGCTGTGACAAAGTTAATCATGCTGTACGGGAGAGAGGATTGGGGATTTCTATGAAAAATGTTGACCTTAACGCATGACCCATCTACTCAGCTCAATTGTTTTTTTTTCTCCTTCTTTTTTCCCTCATCCCCAATTAAAGGAGCTTCCGTCTGCCCGTCTGTGTAACGGATGAAGCCAGCAGTTCTTGAACTCTGCGTTAATTAAACATAAGTGCACGTCTCACTATAACTTATGGTGGTTCACACTCCCTCCTCTATCCAGATAATAACCTTAACTCCTCTGGGTCATCACGTCTCTGCACATCATCACAAACAAGGACTAATCTCTAACTTTTTTATTTGAAACAATAAACCGTTTTAAGGATGTACCTGGAAGCTCTTACGCAACACTGACAGCTCTCAGCAAAGGCGAGGGCCAATTTATTTGATGCGTGTGCATGTGTGTGTGTGTTCGTGTGTGTGTGCAACAAGCTGACTGTGCTGTCAATTAAAAGTCTTTGAGCTCATCTTGGGAGTTCAGCTCATTAGGATTCATCCAAAGCTAACTTTTATCCTTTATTTTACAATTTTTAGGTATTAAATTGTGTGTGTAGACAAAATATAGATGCATCAGGAACTGATGCATGCATACAGGCTTTTGTATGCTAATTATATCGACTCAATGTGTGCGCCAGTTGTGCATATATCCTGCAGCATGCAGTGACTATAAACTCAATGTTTTGGCTCACCTGCGAACAGCTGGTGCTCTCTAAACTAATACAGCTGCTAACAACATTGAGCAGGTAACCAAAGCACTGAGTACACTGGCCCTGAAAAGCATTGTGGCTATTATTTCTTTAATCTCACAAACAAATAGATCAAACGACCCTAAGGCAAATCTTGTCACGAGATGAACTGTTGTCTGGTTGCAGACCTTTGAACTGTCGCCCACATCTTCATTTGTTTCAGCAATTATATCAGCAATAATGTAAGGTGTTGTTGCGTTTGTTTCCTCAGTTGGACAAAAAGCCAAGCCAATCGGAGCTTTGTGGGTGGGATTAAGAATTGGATGTCATCTCGTTGTGGCAGAGCCAGAAAAATAGCAATAGATAAATGGCCGCAAAAAAGTTGACTAAAAAGAAGAATAAAAAAAAACATCTTTTGGAAATTGATCTTAATGCCTTAATTTAAAAAAATAGGAAAATTCCAAACTTTGAGAACACCAATTTTCTTTGTGAATGAATAATGTATCGTATATAAATAAATGTTCTTCCTTAAAATACAGGGGACATAAGTATACATAACCCTATGTTAAATTCCCATATAGGCAGGCAGATTTTTATTTTTAAAGGCCAGTTATTTCATGGATCCAGGATACTATGCATCCTGATAAAGTTCACTTGGTCTTTGTAATTAAAATAGCCCCACATCATCACATACCCTTCACCATACCTAGAGATTGGCATGGCTTTATTTCAGTTAGCTGGTTTGATTTGCATTGAGAGATGCTCTTATGCAAAGTACCCCATGCCAATCTCTAGGTGTGGTGAAGGGTATGTGATGATGTGGGGCTATTTTAATTCCAAAGACCAAGGGAACTTTATCAGGATGCATAGTATCCTGGATCCATGAAAGAACTGGCCTTTAAAAATAAAAATCAGCTTTTCCTTGAGACCGCAGAGGGTGGGGGGTGGGTGAGGGTTTTTGTGCAATTTGTGTTTCTTTGTTCTGTGCACCATCTGACATTACCGGTAATACATTGTGGAATTTGTTTTTTATGTCTGAACGATGGTGCTAATAAAATCTTTTTTTTAATTAAGGCATAAGATCAATTTCCAAAAGATGGGTTTTGACTCCTCTTTTTAGTCAACTTTAGCATGGGTGTGTAAACTATATATATATATATATATATATATATATATATATATATATATATATATATATATATATATGTACACATATACACACACAGTTTGTTCACACAAATACCAGCTCTTAGATAATTTGAGATCTCTTTGTTTATTGTGAAAAAACATTAAGCTATCGGCTCTTAGCAAGCTCTGCCACAGCTAGCAGGAGCCAGTGGAACCAGAGCATGGGAGTGACGATAGTGAAAGTGAACTGCGGCTCGGGACGCATATTTCTGTATAAAGTATATTTTCATGTTTATGGTATTTACAAATGTGATGATTTTTATCTAAAATATATTAAAAACATGATTTTATTGAAACAATGTTAAAAACAACAGCCTACCATGGTTTATTCAATGTTTCTTTTAATTATTATAATTAAATACAATTACTTTATTAATAAAAACAAGATTTGTCTAATAATCAAGGGTCGTCTTATAGTCGGGCCAGTAGGTTTAGGTTTATTTCTACAATTTAAAAAATGTACAGAATGACAAAGTACAGTGCAGGGAGAAGCAAAAAACCCAGTGGGCTTATTTGAAGTCTCCACCTTAATCATTTTAAAATTTCATATCATATAAAACAGTCGGGCAGTACAGTAATGTTAAACAGATATGTCAGTCACTTGGTTAGTTCTAGCCAGCTGCCGACAACACCCCCACAGCCTCAACATAAAAATGACAACCGGTTTACTGTGAGGCAGCTCGGCGTTGCCAGTAGTAGGATCTGGTTTATTATGGCACGAAAGAGAGCGAGTCAACCGTGTTGAAGGGCAGCATTTCCGCTACAACATACTGCCCAATCAACTTCTTCAACCCTCCCCCACTTACTGGTTTTGCACCGAAGTCCAGCTTTTGTTGTTTGGGTGGTGGGGGGCCTCCTGCTCTCTGCTTCGCACCACCTGCTGGGACTTGCTCTGTAAGTTTGACTGCAGTGCTGCAACTCCAAATGTTTCTTCAAATTTGACATAGTGTTTTTGTAGCTAGATAGCACTTTGTCGCCACCAGCACAGAGTGTACAACGGACCTTAATACTGCCGTCTTTAGCGGACACAAACTCAAAATAGTGAGTGTATTTCCAGCTAGAAAACATGCATCTCTCTCCTCCCTCCATTGTTGTTTACGTTTGTGTCGCTGCGTGGTACACGTGACCTGTCCTCATGCTGAAAACGTGACTTGTCGCATACATGACTTCACTCCCTGAGACGCAAAAAGAAAGCAAAAATATATATTTTTACTAAGCAAAATGACAAAAATAGTAACGCACAGTGACTTGGATAAGTAACTTTAATCTGATTACTGGTTTGGAAATAGTAACGCGTTAGATTACTTGTTACTTAAAAAAATGGTCAGATTAGAGTAACGCATTACTAAGTAACGCGTTACTGGCATCACTGGTTCTAGCATTTTAAGCTTTGCCTTCATAGTTACCAAACACATTCAGACAAAAATCTCATTTAATCTGACTTGCTATTCATTTCCAGCCTTGTGGGTTTACACGAGTTGATCACTGCTAACAGGAAGCGGCTCTATTTGATCTGTTTTATGAAAACCCAGAGGACTCTAACCTGGCCAGCCTGGTTGGGGCTTCTGCAGGCCATGGAGGTGCAAGGCTCTTTGTTATCAATGGAACAGTGGTGGGTAAACACAAGATAAAGCGGCTGAGTGAGACTCTGCCATGTCTGTTTTCCCATCTTGTCAGTTAGAATGACTCAAGCCATTAAGGCAGTTACCACAACATGCTGACAACATGTTCAGATGCCACCTGGACCCAGATGTGCCTCAGCGGTGGGTAAATGGAGAGAATGATGGAGAGGAAGTTTAGGGGCCATGTCTGCGCCAGCATATGCCCCAACCTGTACGTCCTATTACTCTTCCTCTGATAGTCCCTGCTTGGCTCCCAGCGAGAGACAGAGACAATAAGCTATTGTTATTCTTTATGAAGAGGACACAAAAAGCCTCAATAAAAGAAAAAAAAGTGGTCCTTGGCAACAGCGCCATATTTTTCACCACCTTGTCTTTTGATGTGCGCTGTGAATTGAAAAAAGGCAAAAGGTATTGTAGACGAGTGGCCTTTCCCTTGCCTGATTGCCGGAGTACATATTTTCATACAGTGTCTATGGTTCAATGAAAGTGATCACTTGGGAGGGAGGTTTTGTTTGCACAGACAATCGCTGGTTCTGTGTAGAATAGACCAGGGACATCGGGATCATAAAGAACGGACCAGAGATGAGCACGGAGACAACAAAAGCCCCTCACACTCTTATCCCATCAGTGGCAATAAAAAAAAAAAAAAAAAAAAAAAACAATACAGGATGAGCCCGATCGCTGCGTCCAACTGAATCATCCGGAATATTCAATTCCACGTCACTCAATCTCATCTGTGCTCTCTCGCTGTCTGAGCCTCAGCGTCTCTCTCTTTCTCTGGTATTAAGCAGAAGGGTATCAAGCAATTACAGACCAAGGTCTTCACTCAGTTGGGGATTCTTTCATCCCATAAAGTTTTACAACAAAGACTGACAGTGACCTTCACGGGGTCAGAGAATTGAGCAAGAGGCATCCAGTGCCTATTTAAATGACCCACTCTTTATGGAGCCTTCATAAAAGATTTAGTGGAATAACATAATTTAGATAATACTGTTGATAGAGAGGAGCTATGTCAATGTTACTGCACAAACTCAATGCAATGCTTAAACTAGTTCTTTACTAATGCAGGCATTTGAAAACAACTTGAAGGTGTCTTGCACAGCCACATTTACGGCAGGGCATTGTATGTACTCATATGAGCACAGAAATGTGTGATTTACGACTGATTTATGTTGAAAACGTGTTTGTAAGACAATTTTTCTTCGGCAAGCAAATTATTTAAAATATACTGTATATTTGTAGATATCTGAAGAGCTTTCTTTAACCAACAACTATCTGTTTAGTCTATAAAATGACATCAAAAAGTAAAATGACCATTGGGATTAAGCAGAGCCTTAAGTGACATCGTCAAATTCCTTGTTTTGTTAAACTACTGTCCAAAATGTTCACATTTGAGAAGCTAGAACTGTGAATGTTTGATAGAAGATGTTTATCAAAACTGTCAATACATTGATTAATCAACTAAACTTTTCATCGCTAGATATTGGGATGGAACACATAGAAATTGTGTGTAGATAGCAGTATGATCCTCTATATCTCTATGTCAGTGTTCTTAATGTCATTGGGAGAGACACAGCCCCCTGTGAATGCTGTGATGCCACTGCACTTAAAAAGGGTTTAGAGCACAAATCAATCACTGTAGTCTGACAAATGAAAAGTATCACAAACTTAGACTTTTAATCTGCCAAACAATCTGGGCTAGGTCACCTCTCTGATTTGGGGAAGATTTTGTCACTTTTTCAATCTACCCCACAGGCTATCTTCATCTTCCCCCCCAATACGAGGCCAGTGGGGGCTTGTTTCCCAGCACTAGGCCACCCATGGGAAATGTAATTCCCTTCCTCTGGTTGGTTAGGGGAGTGAGGACTAGGAGGAGGAGGAGGGATGCTGCATGGCTCCCTGATTAGGAGCTGAGGATGTGACTGGCTTGTTGCCGGCGTAGTTTCGCACACCCCTGTGCATGTTTAAGGTGATCAGAAAGGCTGCCGCAGCACTCATGCCGTGCTACATACAGCAAAACAAATGACCAGCTGTGAATCACCGGTAAGGTGGGGCGAGCATCAAACGCTTGCAGGCCTGCCACTGCTTTCCCACCCGCTGGCGTGGCTCACACACCCTCCCCTGCGCCTGCCTGCAGGGCAGTTGCTGCGTATGATGGAGAAGGTACGTTAGGGTACAGGGACCCCTCTCTGTCCATTACTCATAAGCGTCCTGGTGTTTCCAATCCCCATTCACAATAGGGTTTTTGAGTGATCACAAAACACAATGAACACACTGAGCTGATTATAGTGCGCTGTGAGGGGGGCCTGGCTGGGGGTGCACTACACTCCCGTAACCTTTAGCTGCACAGCTCTTGGTCCTGCACACTACAGCTGGACCAGTGCCTGAATTAGACCAAAAAAGGTGCCAATACCCTAATTTAGCAATTGCATGACATGATAATTGGCATATGTATCTTGGATATATCCATGTGCATATGTTGTAGGGGTGGCCCTGAATAGTTGATTATTCGATATAAGGAGCATAATTCAACTGCCAATCTTACAGTCGAATCGTCACAGTGTCAGAAAATGTGGTTATGAAACAAAGGATAATTCCATTCAGGCTATATCAGAGTTCTGAATATCTAAATCTTTCCAATAAATCATGATATATAGCCTATTTTAGAGTAAATATCAGCCTATTAATAATACTTTTATTTACAGTTAGAAGTAAGGGTACTCATGTGGACTAAAATCAGAAGTGCCAGTACTCTGTACTGGAGAGTACTGGCCTGAGCTGGACAACACCATTAGTGGTTACCTTGTGAATCTTTATATATTTCACAGTCCCCTTATTTTGATCCCTGATCTCTTCTTATTTTAAAGATAATTACAGTGAGACTGTTGGGTCTTATTGTCATCATTTTGGCCATCATTCCTGTTGTTAATAACAACATTGTGCATTGTACATTGTTCCATCCCCTTACCTATGCCATTAGTTTTGGATAATGACTAAAAGAACAAGATCAAAGTTTCTTTCACAGGGTGGCCAGAGTCACACTTAGGATTTGGAGCTCAGATATCCAGAAGGAGCTTGGAGTAGCACAAGAGCTCCTTCGCATTGAAAGGAGCCAATTGAGGTGGTCAGATACTCCCGGGATGCCTTCCTGTAGGTATTCTGGGCACATCCAACTGGGAGGAGACCCCAGCTAAGACCCATAAAACACTTGAGGAACTACATATCCCAGATAAACAATCAAGATAAGTGGTGGAAATTGAACAAATGGATGAGTGGATTATACATTATTCAAGTTATTGGGACAAATCACTAACGCTGCTGCACTAGTCCTTACCAACACCAAGAAAATAGATCACTCCAGTTCTGAAGTCCTTACACTGGCTTCCTGTGCACCAAAGAATAGATTTCAAAATACCCATGTTAGTTTGTTAGTCACGGTTTAGGACCAATTTACCTTTCCAATCTCGAAATCACTATGAGCCGCAGAGATCTTTGAGATCATCAGGGACAGGTCTGTTTGCCATCCCCAGAGTCCAATCAAAAAAGGGGGAAGCTGCGTTCAGCTTCTATGGTCCGTACATCTGGAACAAACTACCGCTAAACTGTAGGTCGGCACCTAATCTCAGCTCTTTTAAATCAAGGCTGAAGACCTTTCTTTTTAACACTGCCTTTTCTTAATTCATTGCACTCCATTGTAAATTTACTTTTGTATTCAATCTACTTTGAGTTTTTTATTTTGGTATTAACTGCTTTCTATCTGTTACCAATTTGTATGACTTTTTGACTGTGTCTTTATGTCTTGTGTAAAGCACTTTGAATTGCATTGCTGCTGAACTGTGCTATACAAATAGAATTGCCTTGCCTTGCCTAACAGACAGTTCTAGCAGTCAAGAAACATGAGGAGTCAGATTATCAGGTTATAAAACAAACTCCCAGGTAAGGAAACTCACTTGGTGAATAAAATCTTTACCCAAACTGTCCGCTGTAAACACCCATTACAGTATACAATCAGACTTACTGTTTAAACTTTGCCCTTCTGGTAATTACCAACTATTCGGTCGCGCTCACTTTAAGCTTGACCTCCAAATAAAGTGGTTTAGATAATTCAACGCATTGGTTTCTTTATAACATTTTTTCTCTTGCTGCAGTCTTTTCCCTTGTGCAAAAACCAAACCAAATCTTAACCATAACAGTGCAAATCAGAAACAGTCACATGGACAATTTTGGAAGGCAATGAAAAAGTGATATATTCTGTCATTTAGTTTGGAAGAATCGTTGGCTCTTAGGTGTACCTTTAATATAACTGATGGATAGAAATGTATAGCATTGATACTACAAAAATTAGACACAAATTGTAATAAACTGAATTTATCCTTTAATAAATGTTTCTCTTCTACACCATATCAGACAAACTGTCAGGTTTCACACTCCCAGCCATGTTGCTGGTGTTTTATAAATCTGTTACAGCAGTCTTTCCTGTAAGTAAGTGTGTGTCTCTGGACGACGATTCCTCAGCGAGCCTCATGCCGATTAATCCGTCAGATTCTCCTTTAATATCCAATGGCACCAATACATTTTAATGCAGGCTGAGATCTGGGGATGAGACCTGTCCTTAAAACCTACCTCTCCCTCTAGGCTTAAAGGAATGCGTGTCCTCTCTCGGCGTAATTGAAAAAGATGGATCTCACCAAGTGTTTCACTGACGCGGCGGGGAGGAATTGGATTGGGAAATGTGTTCTGTATCATATTGCTATGTATGTGTTCGCCAAAGGCCCGCACGCAGTTGGTGAGAGCAATGTGTTCCGCTGCCCATATTGAAAGGCAGAAAAACAGTGGTAGGGGAGACATTTGCAATTTTATTACTACTTTAATGGGATTCTCTATCATTCAGGAATTGTACTTTCTAATGCATTGGGCCCATAAATACAAGGTTCAATAGACAGCCGCTCTGCTCTCCTCATTATTCATACATTCAAACAAATTAGAACAGAAGGTTGAATAAAATATGCTGTCCATTTCCAATGTGACACCATCAGAACTTGATCATGCATACAATCTAATCGGTGGCATACTCTGAAATGTAATATCTAAAACTTGCACATAGCATAGCTACACGTGTATCTACAAATACTAATCATTTGTAATGTCACCCAAATTGTGTTGAGTGACTATGGACTGTCTCAGGTAAAAATTGGAGCAGCTGCTCTTCCGTTATTCTTATAATGAAGTGTTATGATGGTATAAGTACTCAATCACCAGGTGTGATATTGATCAGTAAGGTTTTGGTATTTCAACAGGTTTACTGGTGTCTGGCTGGGTTTTCAGAAATCATTGTAACTCCTCAATTTTCAGGAATAAAAGTTTGAGTTTTCTTCTTTTTTTTTGAATTTGGTTTCCAGTGATGGCTCACACAGGGACAGCTAGAGGCCAAAAAGAAATAAACACTCCATATTTTTACAGTTATTTATTTTTAAGTTCAGAAAATTATCGCTTTTGCATCATATGATGTTTCTCAATGTGTTTGTCATGATTGATTTCAGATATAATAAAAACCCTGTCAAATAAAAAAAAAAAAAAAAAAAAAAAAAAAAAAAGAGCATGAGCGCTGGTTAAATCTCATTCATCTGCACCAGCCAGATGGTTTGGCATTGCCAAAGGCAGATGCTTTATGAGTGGTGCTGAAACAACTAGTTGTATTTTTGTTTGTTGTATTCTGTGTATCAAATGGTTAACCAAAGAATAGAATATTAATTTACAGCAATTAATAATCTTTTAATTGTTTTAAGTCATTAATAATGTAAAACTGACAAACATTTTAGTTAAGTCAACAAGTAGAAGAGACTTGAAAAATGGTTGAAAAAGTGTGAAAACGCACTGAAAGTGTCTGACCTATTTTTTCAAATGGTTGAAGACATACTAAAAGTGTTATGAGGTGCATTAACTCCGGAAAATTTTATTATTAGGATATATTTTTTGTTATTGTCAATAACATTACAACATGCATTAGTCCCATCTCACAAAACTTTAACCTCGATACCATGTACTGTATGTAGCTCTCAGCCCCAAGCCCATTGATTCCTACAGAAGATGTACAGTGAACATAAAAAAAGACATCAGTAATTTCCTAGCAGCTTGGGAATCTAGCTTCTTTGCAAACATGCCTCAAACAGGAGGAAATGGTGCATTTGTTGGGTACTATTTTAGGCAGCTGATTAGAACACATTTGGTGCTCTGGTAAGTATTTCGGGCAGAAGCATGTGGGATTGAGACAAAATAAACCACAGGCATACATGTGCTTTACAAAAGCAGTATGCAGAGTCAAACTGTGGTATTTAACTCACCAAAGTGAGTGAACTTATTATTATATTTATGATTAGTCATAGCACTGTTTGTGCATGTGCTTTTATACTGTATATGCACATCTATTAGAAGGTTAAAAGGTGAAAATATTAGCAGAAGGAAATAAATTAAAAATGAAATGTATTTATTTTTTTAATTTATACAGTCTTTTTCTCTTGGATTTTACTTATGGAATGTGTATGAGTTTGTTACAGACTGGAGTTTATATTTGTGTGAAGTGAAGAGAATGAAAAAAGAAACAATGAAGTCCAATTGAATGACTTCTCTTTATAGACTAAATTAATTGATGTATAGAAAAACACATGATGTATTATAATCATCTATAATAAAAACAAGAAAAACAAGCTTTAGATTTACATGTTGCATCCTCCGCAGTATAACTGGGGTTCATGTCAGCAATGAAACAGTAACTTCCACCTGTCTTGGTCAGAAAGCGACAGAAACTATAACGATTTCCTTCTGGCTTCACTCTCAATCACCATCAGTGGGAGGAAAAACTTATTTTTTTAGCACGTAACCAAGTCTAAATTTAAGTCCAGGTCTTCAGACAGTATCTATAAGAAGCAAGCAGACAATTAGCAGCTGATGGGATGCCAAGCGCTGATGTCTGGCTTTCACAGTGACAGACAAGATACAAAAGAAAGTCGGACCTGTGGGCTGGCCAATCCCCCCCCTCCCCAGTCCACCTCGCTCCTGCCTTTCAAGTCTAAACTGATTTTTTATAAAGCAGAGCTCTATGGCCAGCCAACTGGAAGGAAGAATGTCAGGGTGAAAATAAAAATAAAAAAATCAAGACGTGGTGATAAAAGAGAAAAAGATCAAGTGTGGATAAAAGAGATCACCTTATCCGTCCAACTAAAACCGAGTGACAGCAAAAGACAGAGGATATGAGAAAGGGAAGGGCTGGAAGACAACAAAATGACTTCGAAAATAAATAACAAAATCTCAATGCTGGAATGGGCACCTTATAAGACGGATGGCAACTTGACCGACTCCAAATGGACTCATAACACGTCTGCTGTAGCTGCCGCATGAAATCAGATTTAAATTGGGTGGGTTTTAGTTTTTAACACTTTCATCTCAGTTTTGATGTTCATCAGTTGCTGTGGATTTCATTTTGAACACTATCGCTGCAGAGCAGAACATGCAAAGTGGTATTTAGGTATTAAAATATCCATAAATTGGTCAGCACTCTATAGCGCACTGCTTTGGAACAACATTACTAGTATGATTCGCTATCTATGCAAAAAAAAGCAGTGAGTCTGGACACCACAGCACTGGATTGTTCCCAAAGAAACAAGAATATGTTGCACAGCAGCAGTAATCAGAAAGCCAAAACAGCTCTGTCTCTTTCCAGTATGTTGTACAACATAAAACCTAGGTACACCACTGCAGCAGCAGCAGCAGCTATCATTAGATAGTAAAAGTGTCATGGGGAGCTTGGAAATGGAGTGCATCTAATCAGGGCAAAGGAAAGAGTCCCTTCCTCCAGCCTCCCAGAGGAGGCAGCTGTTCCTGGGCCCTCCACACTTGTTCATTAATTACTGTGAATTAATGCTTTTCTGCCACCGAGAATGAATAAAAAGATTGTGGTAAGGCCTCACTAATCAAGAGTGGCTTTTATTAAATACTGTGAAATGTCAGCTGGTTGGGGCTCAACTGGAAGGGAACAATCTGATCCTGCTCCACTCCAATCAAACATTATGTCTTGCTGGTCGGGCTAAATTGCCAGCACCTGTTTCACAAGGCCACAAGATGTATTGTCTTTGTCCAACGAGAGGAGGGAACAGTGGTTTGTATCCAGGGCCAACCTTCACTCTGGCTGTGGGTTAGCTCAGCCTCTCAGGGATCTACATCAAATAAGACTATTGACTGCCAGCGCTTGCCATGTTCCACTAGAGGAGTCCTTTGCTTCGTCAGTTTTGTCTCTCGGTTTGATCGAAGACGCTGGTGACTCAGTCAACCTGAGACGTAGCCTATCAAAATATTGCTATGATTCGTTGGTATACTAACTAGTGCTAGTTCCATAAATTGTCTGAACAGTGAAATCAGCAAATAGTGAACAACACCCATCAGAGTTCCCTAGAGCCTGAGAAACATCTTCAAAAGAGGTTGTTAATCGTAATGCTTCTCTGGTTAAATGGAGTTTAAAGATAAATTGATATAAATCAGCAAATCATCAGGGTGGAGAAGCTTATATCAGATACATTTCGTTTTCGGTTTTTGTATTTTCATAATGATTTAGACAATTGATTGTCTAAATAAACTAATTAATTCATTGACTAATTATAATTATTAGAGAAATTGCATTATTTTGAAGATAATTGGGACTGAAGACTCTACACCATTGATATGATGCCTGCATTTAAAAATAAAAAAAAAGTTTTCTCCTTTAAAAGGAAGACTATGGCTGTATTTGAAATCGCCAACTGAGACTGTCCTCCCCCAAAAACAACTCAATAAGTCATTCATACAATCAGCAATCACGATCGTGACTGGAAGTTAAACCTACATTGTGTAATTTTTTGAGTTGATTCTTAGCAAAAAACCCTCTGTTATTTCACAAATATGTACTCATTCATGTGTGATTACATCCACCAACTAATCAAAGTATTCATGTAAGCGTAGAATCAGACATCAGAATCATTCAGAATACATACGAGCAACTCGCTCGAATGACAGCAGCCATGTAGCGCCTCCATCTTTAAAATACATTAGCCAAAGAGGGACATACCTCCGCATTTCGCCCTCTTACACCTATTGGCACCGTGATGAATGCAAGGGGGATATTACTCACCAGGGAAGCGAAAAAGAGAATTAAAACGACAACGCGGCAGGAAAAGCAACAAGACCAAAGTTAATATTGGAGGGCTAGAACAGCTGCGTGTAAACGATAGAGAGACCTAATTTTGGGTTTGGCCACCGTAGGAGAAGGGCTAGAAAGTAATATTCATTACTTAGTCATGTACAATTTCACTGCTAGATGGGAGAAATTCTTACACAATGTAGCTTTAAGTAACGTAACCAATGTACTGATATTAACACAAACCACAATCTTTTTCTAAACTTACCTAAGTACTTTTGTGGCCTAAACGCCCCCCAAATCGCGACTATTTCACAACGTTGAGGAGGTGTTTAAAACCGCGACAGTTACGTTTAGATATGAGGACAGAAAACGCTCCTGGGGGTCATATTTCCTGCCATTGCTAGGGGCGCTAATTATTGAACCACTCCTATGGGTCATATTAGAGGGCAGGAATAAATGACCTATAATGTTGTATGGTTTGGAGGACTTATTGGCCAACTATAGTAGGAACTATTGTAGGCAATTGTAGGATAAAGTGACACTGAACAGTTGGTTTGAAGATATCATCAATAAGGGGATGACTGACAGTGAGTGGAATGGGACCTGAAATAGGAAACACACATGTGCTTGTGTAACATTGGAAAGTACAAGAGCCAAAGGCGGTACTGTAAACTGTTATTCTACTTTTCTACTTTGATAACTTGAACATTTTCAAGTTACATCCCCAACTCGTAAAATACTTACGCTTGTTCAGTGGCTCTCAACGTCAGAAACTGACTTAAAAATCACCCTTTAGTGTCTGTATGGGACGCACCGGGCATAGCAGTAGCTTGACCGTGGCGCTGTAATTTGACGTAATATTAAGAGCCACAATGGTAGCGAGTAGTATGAAAGACCGAAAATCTTCATAAAGGAGGTTGGTTGGGGGTGTGGATGGGTCAAACAACCGGTGTCTCGTGTCCTGTTCCCGCGTGTCACTGAAATGTACATTTTTTAACCCCACCCACAATCTTTTCCTAAACATAACTGTCCCGTTCTTGTGCCACATGTCAGTTAAACGTACATCCTGACCCAGAGCGTCAAAAGTGATGCCAAGAGTCCCGACCAAGCGCGTCTAAATATGGCGCAAAAGGAGACTTTTTGCGTCAATAACAAACGCCAAAAGCACCTGACCAAGCGTCACTTTTTGACACGATGGGAGTGAGAATGTGTTGCGCAATACTATGTGATATGTCTATCACACATCAATATCTATCTAAGGTTTGTCAACACTAGCCACCATAAGGAAATGACCATACCAGACCAAGTAAAGGAGCAGCAGCAAAACCCGTTTTGAATTGACCAAGTTTGCTACTTTACTACTAATTTAGTTTTTTCATTTGTCGGAAGGTTGCGTCATTTACTAAAAGTTACACAGCCCTTCTTCAAGATCCCATTGCCAGTAAAAACTGTCCCGCTAAAAGCTTTTTCTGTTGTCTAATCGTCCAAGTTAAGATTCCACAACAGAAGACCATGAGGAGAGGAGATGAATGAACATAAATCAGACAGCAACTCTGAAGAGAACAAATGAGGAGCCCGGTGATTCATTGTGAGAATGACACATCACATCCAAACACTGCAACAGTCTATAAAAGCAGAGCTGCTTCAAACAGATGGGAGAAAGAACAGCTGTGTGTTTTAATTGGTCACACATGCGATATCAAGCACGCAGCCCATCTTAAACGCTAAGGTTGTTCCTCTTTGTTCAATTTTCTCAGAGATAACTTGGAAAGGATCGTTTGCCACAAGGACACAAACAAACACTTATTTGGCTTTTCTTTTTTGTATTTGATGCTTGCCTGCTGTATACACCGAGACAACAATACCTGCTTCCTGTTTGGAGCTGTGAAGCGATTCGTCTTTGTGGCATAAACAAATCCTGCAGATTTACCACCAAATCTAAGTTGTGTGCCGCTGAGTTGAATTTTATGACAGCAGAGGGCTACTATAAAAAATACAGCACGGCATAATCCAGTGTGTGCACTGTACTCACGCATTGTATGCAACAAGTGAAGCCAGCCACATCAGGGTGATGGGATATGACATGAGTCCAGAGTAAAATCTGTTTAATAAACTCATTTTTATCTTAACTAAATGTTTTCAGTTTCAAGTCACGTCGACCTAAAAGAGTTAATTAAAAATGCTGAGAAACATTGTTAGCATACTTCCCTGTGCACACTGCGTTTGATTTAAAATTCTCTAGAAAGCCTTTTATTTGAAGACAGCTACATATTTGAAATAATGGTTTGTTTAGTATTTTTTCACTTATATATATATATATATTTGTGACTTTGCAAATCTCTTAATCTTAATTGATAATAAAAAAGAAACTGATCCAGAAGGCATTACAGTTCTTTCAAATTGTGTTTGTTGATGCAAATTAGTGCTATGTGAATTTAGTTTTTATGGGACAGGGTTGGCACAAAAAGAGAAACATAGCTGGTAATCAGGCCTAATAATACTAATTAGGCCCACATGGAATCCGTGCCTGCAATTAAATAAACATTGGGCCTCATTCACCAAACGTTCTTCAGAACAAATTTGTTCTTAAACCCCACTTACGCAGTTTTCACAAAGATTCTGACATTCACCAATGTTTTCTTATTTGGGATTTGTTCTTAGGTAAGAACAATCTACGCAGAATTTACGCACACTCAAGAGCACTCTTACGCACACTTAAGAGCTGACATCTTTGCGCAAAGTAAGTAGTTTTACCGTTTTCGTCCATTCTAATTTAAAATTTTATATTTCTCTCCTTTATAATTTTGTAACTAATTTTTTTTCATTATTTTACACATAATTATATGTTTGTTTTAATAAATACACACTACACTTACATTTCTGCTCATTTGTAAAGCACTTTGAATTGCCATTGTGTATGAATTGTGCCAGGCCTATACAAATAAACTTGCCTTGCTTTGCCTTCAATTCACATCAATTAGCTAGCGGGAACCTGGCCATCCAATAATAAGTGATTGATGCAATTTATATGCCCAAAGTGTGCATATTTCTGCAGACTAGAACTACCTCACACAATGGCGTATTTCTTTTTGTATGCCTCAGATTTTAGATGAAACCCTTTCTTTTGTACTTCATCAGTTCTGCGCCCTTTTCCGGATACAGCGTTAACTGCATGAGTATTTGCTGCTTTGTATCCATTGCTGACGCTACTAAATTTGATGTCTCGTATTTTGCTAACTTCTTGCAGCAGTACCTCCACTTCAGAATTACTAAAGTTTTTCTTTCTTTTGGAGTCAAGGCCTCTACCGTCTTTACGTCTTTTGGACATTTCTCTAAGTGTGCACACGGCCCTGCCATCTCATGCCCTTTTATGGGAATTAACGGGGCGTTACCTATGCTAAATAGGAGCAACGGGCGCAATCTTTCAATTTACGAAGACATTGGGATTCATCACTCTAAGAACACACCTGCGAACAATTCTGCTGTTTAAGAACACGTCATGAATCAGATGTAGACTTTTCTTTGGGACTTTCTTAAGAACTTAGAGAAAACTTAGGAAGATATTGGTGAATGAGGCCCATTGTCGATCATAAAATTCAGATTCTAATTACAAGAAATAATGACATTCTGCTGCATGTAATTTGCCTTTGACACTTTCTGTTGACTCAGCAAGTTTTCTTTACAGTAGAATTAATAAACACATTTAACAAACTATTCAGTGTTGAATCAGTTAACTTTGTCATTCATATTTCAGTGTTAGAACATGTGAATATCCTCTTCAGCATTGCAGAGGATGAGGTAATAAGTCTGTTTTACATCAAAGGAAATGTGAAATAAATTGAATTGAATGATTCAGTTGACAATCTGTTCTCAGCCGAGCCAGCAGGAAGTGTGGAAGTTGCCAAGATAGCAGGTTTACTTGTCCAACATTTGGCCCTTCTATCTCACACAAGTCAATATTGAATACAAGAATTTCTTGGCAGTAATCCATATAACCAAGATTCAGTCAAAATATATCTTGATTGAATCTTAAAGAGGCACTCGATTATATTTAAAAAATATTTAAATCAGTTACTAGTGAAGTTTAGTGGTACAATTACACGTAGAGTTAAAAGACGTGGGTGTTTTATGGGAATGGGAAGTGGTTTTGGGAGCTTCATATCTCGGCCTGCACTGCTTTCCTTTTCTGCTACACTTTGTTTTTTAATCTCTACGTTTTTCAACCTTGTTTTTACTTTTAGTCTTTGTGTATTTAACAAGTATTTAATAATGCTTGTTCACAGACACACATTTCTTTTAAATGTTCCATTAAGGGACTCCATCTTTGAGGCTTCATAGAGATAACTGTAGAGTAAATAGTAATACGGGGACAAAAATCACTTTCAAGTAGCCTTTGTTACTTTGGCAGTTTGGTCAGCTGATAGTAAATTGCTTAAAGCTCACCGCAAACAAAGCATTATGCAAAATGCATGCAATTAATCATTGAAAGGGCGGAGCACATTTTTTTTATGATTATTAATGGCCTTTGCCATGCTGTGGGGTCATCTCACCTCTCGGAAAATATTTACATCATAAACAGCATGAATTATGGGGGTTGCGGGAAGGGCGCTGCTTTAAAATACAGTTTCCTTTATTTTCATCAGCTGGGGCGGTCAGAAAACTAGCCATCCGCAGAGCTCTGTATGGAAATGAGATGCTCCCTTTTGCTCACGTGATGCCTGAAGGACGTTGACGGGATTCAAATCCCCCTGTTGGTCGGTCAGCGTGGTGGAAGAAGTGAAGAGAGTTTAGCTTCCAGCTCATTAGCCACGGTACGAGATCAATATGATGATGCTGACACATAGATATCAGTCATAGAGATGTTAATCAATCAAATCAAAGAGTTGTTTGTTGGAGCTTTTTGAATATTAAACAGTAAGGGTTTGGTGGTTTCTTATCACATCGCTTGTCCCTTTTATGCTTTTGCAGCTTCTAACTTTCACAGTATGACAATGTCAGAAGGAAAACACATGAAGACAGTTGTAGAAAGTGTTTTGAATTGAGGTCAGTAACACCACAAGGCTGCAAAAACAATACAGCTGGCAGCAGGATGCCTAATGTTTGTCCAGCACTTGGCAACTTTTGCGCAGTTTGTTCAACAATTCTTTCAGTTGGTTTGACTTTCTTTCTTAATACTAAGAGAGTTTTTTGTGGGCTACTAAGTTGGGATGTTTTGTTGTTAATACAACCATATACTTGAAAGGTGCTGCACAGGTTTGTGTGTTAAAATGTGTTTTATATTCACAGAACCTTTTTGTATACAGAAAACCTTGGCATGCATAGCCGGCTAACTTCCCTGTGCAATTGTTAATTAGGATTATTGGTGAATAAATAAAAAATTTTCCACAGTCGTGCATGAGATAATTTAAATTACAGATATGCCAAGACGTTATGTTAAAGCACTACATTACAAAGTGCACGTTGATTGAACAGTGTAAATGCTTTAGGGTTTGCCCCTGGTATTTATAACATCGTACACTCCGACTATTCATCATTAAAATTAAATATGCAACGTGATAATGTTTGAAACATGGGAAAAATAGTGGATGATTTAATTAAAAAATATTTTTTGTATTGCAGTTTTCCTGCACTTGTCATACTTTTAACTGTTGATCATAATATGTATGTTGTAATGGGTTCTTTTTCTGGGGCTGTTGTCATTATTTGATGCATGGCATTATTAATAGCTATGCTGATGCTATGTAGTCATAATTGATTATATTTTCGAAGTAGTAGTTATCTTGTTAGTTACATTAAGCTACAGTAAATGTGTTAATGATGTTAATATAAGAACTTCTTAATTGGTTATATTTTCTAAGTAGTGATTATCTTGTTGGTTACATTGAGCTACAGTAAATGTGTTAATCATGTTAATATAGGACCTTCCCGGTTATATTTGTAATATAATTTATTGTTGGACAGCTTCAGTGTTTTAAGCGTAACTAAATATTTTAGTTTTTTTAAAAGGTGTTATATTATTGGATGGTTCGGACTAGAAATTATTCTGTTGACTACTACCTTCAGACCACTCTGTGTCTGTGCAACTACCATAACGTTTTAACTTTGACATTACAGTCAGTTTGTAGAAGCATTTTAGCTGTTTAGGAGCCAGGTCATATCATTGTCTATATTTTTATTGGGTGGTTTTATAGTTTCAGCATTTTGAAATCTGATCCACAAATCACATCATGCAATGTTTTCTTCCTGAATTGTAGATCACATTTTCTAATATATATATTTTTATATAGAGATTTAAATCCTGTAGGTCTAGTGTTGGGCTTTGACAGAATCTGAGTTTTGTGGGTCAGATTAGGAATGCAGATGTCAGCTTCCGGCGCCATAGCTAGAAACACGGTAACAGAAAAAGCATGGATGCGATCGACACAGCTACATATGCTGTTGTAAGTCAATTTACAGAAACAACTGGAACATCAGCATATGTCTCCAAAAGGACATGAACAAGACAAGGCCCGACCACAGATTTTAACATATAATGCATGCATTTTCTGCATTTAAATATATCTGCATCCAGACATGAAAGTAATGTAATTAGCCTGGATGTGATTCTATACAATGTAAATCAAGCAAACCAAACCTTTTCCCTTTAGTTCCTTTTTGTTCTATTCTATTTCATTTGAAAGTCTGTGAACGCTGCTGTTGCTGTTGTTGCGTGCGTAACCGCAGCCAGTTTTTGAGAGAAGGGAAATCGTCCTTGGGAGCAGATCATCGGGAGAGAGAAAGAGCGAGGATGCCTCCACCTCCTGTTGTTTGTCCGGGATGCCAAGCTCACACTCGGCATGCCAGGCCCCATGCGGGCGCTCAGGCCGGCCGGAAAAGACAGAGCTCTTGGAAGACTCGGGTCTGGTCGGAGCCAACACGCTGCTCATGCCAGGCAGAGCAACTGTGGCCAACGTCTGCTAATGCATCTCTCCCCTTTACACGGCGGACCTCAGGGGAAAGGATGCAACCATCAGGGGACCGCTGGTCCATCCGGGCCGGGCTGGAGGACAGACCCCATGTGGCCAAGAGTGGGAGGTTTGTGGTCGTTTCTCCAGGAACGGCTAGCAGCCTGGTATCTTGTTTCACTTTCTTACTGTTGATGTCTAATTTAAGCCAAGGCAGCACTGCCTTTCGAAAGTGCTACGTAAAGCATTTTCAAACATGAACATACAGTAATGTAGTCCAATCAATTGTGATTCCTTAGTGGCCAGTGGTGATACTGGTGGTAATGTTTCTCGAAACGAATGTCATATTTCATATAAATCCCACTGCTTCCTGTTAACACGTGGGAAGCTTGTTTCCTGTTTTCATTTACAGGAGAAGATGTATATTCAATTGTTTTTCCTGCTGCTTTAAATTGCCAGCAAGAAAAATAGATTATCTTAGACATTACCTGCTTCAAACTAAAAAACTTTGGTGATCATCCATCATTATCGTCGGCCATTTTTTGTACAGTAATTTCCCAAAACTGACAAATCTACAATCAAGCCCAAGTTACGCAGTGATTGTCCAGGTGTGTTTCTTGGTAGTATAAGAAAAAAATTGTCTTTAATGGGGGCACAAGAAATAGTTTGAAAAGTTTATGCCAGGCCAAACGCTAAGGCCTTGTTTACAAATGTGTATTCTTTCTTTTATGTTTTATGAATAAATGTATCTTTTATTTAACTGGATATTTGTAATTCATACAGAAGATCATCGAATATTACTTCCAAAATACTATATTTGTAATTAGGTGATCTTGGGTTGCTTTTTTAATTTTTGAAACATTTTTTTAATATATACAACTCTTTTTTTCAGGGTTACTGCCCATGCCTGCATGAGCCTATCAAACAACTATCAGGGTTAACATCGGCATGAGGTTTATTGTAACATTCAAGACAAACATTTAATGAGTTTTAATACACAAGAGTAACATGTCAAGATGAGATCAATGTTTGCTGTACACCTGCTTTTTAATCACACTGAGGTGCAGGCAGAGAGGAAAGAAGGAACTAATGCAATTGACTTGGGAATCCTGTGATTGTTCAGTGCAAATGCATTCAAATGTGGGTGTTTTCTACAGAGGACAGCTACGGTACATTTATATTTCTATCATGCAGTCTATCTTGTGGATGATGGGAGTGCTGCAGAGAGAGAGAGAGAGAGAGAGAGAGAGAGAGAGAGAAAAAAAACCCTAAGAGGATGTGTGACATGAAAACTAGCCACTTGTTTTGCTGCTGCTCTGAATTCGGAATCAGTAGGTGTTTTTCAGGAAGTCCTGATGAGAACTGGAGTTAACAGAGCTTGTATGCAATCACTCTTTCTGCAGCTGGTTGATGTGAGCGATCATCTCAGCAGGCATTACACAATAAGTCAGCTGTGACCTGCATGCACCTGACTCAGAAAAAAAACAGAGGACCGCAAAGCAACAGGCCGAACACGACAGCTGTCCAATGCACCGGTTAAAAATTACGTTTCTGGTTTACACGCTGCACAAGTTTTATCTGTTTCAGTGTGTTATTTTCCCTGTTTGATTTATTTTGATGCCTCCATGCTGCCAGTCAGATAAGACCTTTGCCACAGAAGCTGTGACAATACATTGGAGGCAGATCAGATTGCCACACTGCTTTTGAATGATAATGCTGCAGCATCATGTTTCACATTGATTCATTTTCAAAGAGAGTCGGTATTATTTTTTATTGATCGCCCTTTTCTTTATAAACAAAGATGATAAATAGGCCTAGTAATACGAGGATTAAATTACATGGCTTGAAAATAAGTCGGATCAATAAAGAAAAAGAAGTAATTTAGCACAATTCGGTTCAATTTGTTTGAGGAATCCTGGGCCGTTTGTGTGTCTGAGGTAGCAGGTGAGGTGAAATGCCACAGACAAGATCAAGCCACCGCTTCAGGCTTCGGCGATTTCCACATTTTACATCACTTTCTTTCACGTTATCAATGCAATCCGACAGCAGGTTTGTCGAGTTTAACTCGTTGACAGAAAACGACTGATACTGCAGTAATGTTGTATCACTTGACAGACAGTTGCAGCTGTTGATGAAACCCTCACATCATCATGTTCCAAGTGTGGGAGGACTGAAATTAACATAACGGAAGAGCAGAAAAATAGGTTCTCTGCCAATTCTACTAACCAGGTGTATATGGATGCTGCAAGAATAAGGCCCCCCCCCTCCTCCATCAGTGCCGCTAAACCAAATGCTGTGGCTCTCATTTGGGGCATTTGTTTGCCTGTGTGAAATATAATGGCGGCAGGAACAGGTGGAATATTGCTTCGGCAGCTAACCCATAGCTGCTTGCCAAGTCCAAACTCCACTTTTACAGGCACATCTGGAGCAGAATCACCATATTAATTGCCAGTTAATATGTTTACACACAACACAGATTAAACCCTGAGAGAAGCTGGTTGACCCGGGTCATACGGTCAGCAGGAGGGTTGTGTTTTCCGGGTAGAAAAGCAGTGGGGAGAGGTATCAAGCCAAATGTGCGGACAAAGGCACATCCATAAGTGAATAATATGGCAGCTGAAAGCCATCTGTCATGTAGGTATTCTGACAGCATTCGTGTCAATACTCTTCCATGTCTGCAACGGCAGTAGGAGATCATGCAGAGAATCACTAGGCCGTGATCACATGAGACGCTTTGTTGAACACACCTGCAAATTTTATTGTTTATTTTGGATGTTCGGTCACAGCGGGCAGTGGGGGAGGCGTTAAATGATTTAGGGGCCCTGGAGCTGGACAGGAGCCCTGGAACATGTCAGGGATGACAGATATTTATCGTGTCAGAGCTGCTGCTGGGGTGTCAACGTTTCTAGCAGGTAAGTGTGTACATCTCTTAATCTGTGGACTAGAGACTGGATACCATTAAGTTCTACTCTGGGAAAGCAACAGACCAAATTGGCCACAAAAAAGGGAGTAAATCTAATGAATAGGTATAAGAAACAACAAATCCTCCAAACTACACGACAAAACAGGTTGTTCACACCGTAACCCCTATTTTACACCAGGTGCGTATGCGTCTGCGCTGCGTTCCTGAGGCGCCATGAGCAATCGCGGGCGTTCAAGTCAATGCTTGATATTCCACCAGCCGCGCCACGGCGCGTCCCAGAAACGTGCGTTAAGCGGCTCTCGGCTCCGCTAAAGATGCGGGGCGTCAGGCGAGCCGGATTGGAAGGGAAACAGCGAGAGCATCTAGTCAGTTTACCCAAAGACCCCCCCTCAATAGCGTTTATGTGTCCTCTACAACACCACAGATGATGAGAGATTCATCTTGGAGGTGGAAAAACATAATAAGACATCACAAATCCCTTTTATAAGGACAACACCAGAAAAGAGAAGGCGTGGAGTTTAATTGTAGTAGTGCCTGGAGTGGAAGGTAGATACTAGCTTAAAGGTCCCATGACATGGTGCTCTTTGGATGCTTTTATATAGGCCTTAGTGGTCCCCTAATACTGTATCTGAAGTCTCTTTCAAGAAATTCAGCCTTGGTGCAGAATTACAGCCACTAGAGCCAGTCCCACAATGAGCTTTCCTTAGGATGTGCCATTTCTGTGTCTGTAGATATTGAGGAGGAGAGAGGGGGGCAAGGTGGAGGGTGGGGGTGTGGCCTTGACCAACTGCCACTTTGCTCGTTTCAAAGCCATGATATCTCTCTCTCATGGGTGGGCCAAATTCTCTGGGCGGAGAAAGCAGAGAAAGGGGAGGTAACCTTGCTCCTTATGACCTCATAAGGAGCAGATTCCAGATCGACCCATCTGAGCTTTCATTTTCTCAAAGGCAGAGCAGGATACCCAGGGCTTGGTTTACACCTATCACCATTTCTAGTCACTGGGGGACCATAAGCAGGCATATTAATGTTAAAAAACCTCATAAAGTGAAATTTTCATGCCATGGGACCTTTAATAAACACGTGATTGTTCTGTAAAGTACTTGTAGAGACAATCAAATCTGCGAGTCAGGCAGCAAAACGCTCTGAGACGCTCCCGGTGTGGTATGGCGCATTGCGGAAGACAGAACCAAACCGGAACGCAGCACAGACGTGACCAGTGGAAAATCGGGGTAAGAATATATCCCTTTCTTAAAGTTAAAGAAAGATTGCGGTCATCGATAAAAGAAACCACAGCTGACTGACGGTAGGAAAACAGCAAAAGAAGAGCGGTCTCGTGTGTCTAAGTGCCACAATAAATAGTGAGTATTGTTTTTTTTTGTAGCAGGACAAAAGCAGCCTCTCACAGTTAGAGAAAAATTTACACCTGTATTGTTTTTTAAACAACCTGAGGAAAGTCAACACAGCTAATTGCAGGGAGAGTTTTTCACACAGTGTGATAGCTAACAGAGTAACTTAATTTCTTCTATAACAGAGGCTGAAGCCGCTAAAAGTGGAGGAATATGAGATAACCACAAAACAGACAAACCAAATAAAAGGACCAGAAGCTAAGGCTTCTCCTCTTTTGCCACTATGTTAGTATCTCTAAATTCTACTAGCTTTGGCATGTGATTTTTTTTTTCAGGGTTTGAGTCCTTTTTCATGATTATTTTATTTTGTGCATTGTAGTGTTATTTCTGAGTAAAAAACAAACAAATGTACAGCGAAATAACACAAGTTGAAAAGTTACCTTTTACCCTCACCTCCCGTTATGAAGGACGTCGTCTCCCCCCACACCGGTGCCACGGAGCCTAACTCTGTTTGATAGCAGCATCAGGCGGCAGTGGAGCCTTCGTACCTCCCTGCTCATCCTGGAGATAGCCCCATGTCTCGGAGGGTTTGGTTTAGAGGGACCTCCTAATGAGAGATTTACTGTATGGAGATAATCATGGGGGCGAGGGGGGAGGGAGGCAACATCTCGCTCAGGCCCTAATGAGTAAGATAAGAGCTCTGTAGTGGTTTTTCGAGCAGCGCCCTCCTCCTCTCGACCTGTCACAGTATGGGGCTTCTAGTGGTCGCAGACAATCAGCTAGAAAAACACCAAAGGCACGCCTATAGGCATGACAAGTGCAGACACTTGCTTGGCGACCCATACCCATGCACGTACATGTGCAGCCCAAAGACCACGCATCGAAACAAAAAAAAAAAAAAAAAAAAAAGCACAGAGCTCCCCGATATCCCTGCCATTTTTATATATCAGCCACCTGGCCGATTGAGGGGAAAATGAGGGAAAACAGAATCAGAAATGCGTGGTCTTGTTTATTGCTTTAGAGAGTTAGCTGGCGAGGAGGCAGCCATTGTGTGATGATGAGAGTGGCCCCTCTGGAGACGGGCGTTTGCACACACTGGCAAAAAAAAACACACAAATAAAAAAAAAAAGAGCTAAAACAGACTTTCATTAGGATGCACACTTCAACACACTGTCATAGTATTTACAGTCTCACACTGGGGAAACAAATAAACTATGTGATTAACAAGTTTTTCCTGATGCCTGGCGCTTCGCTGTGCGCGCATTGGAGTGCCACCTCGCCGACTTAATGATTCTTAATGGTTTCTTAATGACTTCTTAATGACTTCATCAGGAAGATCCTGCAACAGCACATTCTGACAAGCGGGAGCCTCCCCTTGAGACCCAGGATCACACCACAGTGCTCACCCCTCTTCAGTTTTCTGCTCAAATAACACACACTTTAAATCTGCTTATCTGAGGCAGCATCTCCGACTCGGATGACACGAGCATTTGATCCATGCTTAACTATGGGGATGTGTGATGTAATGTGATGTGAAAGCATGCGAGCTGATGTGTGGAAATGCACTAAAAGGCAAATAGGGATGTCCACCTAGGTTGTGGGCAAATGCAGTCACATCAAACTAATCTCAGAACATTGGAGTGACATCTAGTGTTGTGTAACCAGAATTAAACTGCATTGTGTGAGGATATCTAGGAAACCCATTTGGTTCAGTGTAAAGCTGTGACTGTGATGCAAGACTAGGGGGAAGCAGTAGGAGAGCCAAACAAACAGATCTGAAGAGCCCAGTAATTGTAGAATTTCATTACAGCAGAACGGAAAAAGAGGATGACACTCAAAAAGTCCAGTGAGAGAAACAAGCGACGTGTTGTTGAGCTGGGAACTAACTCCGGTCGGCGGCAACAGCTTTTTTTTTTTCTCCTCCAAGCATTTAATGACATAGAATTTTCTGGGTCACCTCAATGTCACTGAGCAACAAATAGTTTGGAGTGTAAAGTACACAGAGCGGACCATCATAGACAGCCATTTCAACCGCAGCCAGTGTATACCAGTTAAGCCTTCAAATTATCATTGCATCTCGATGAGTTGAAAAGGCTCTTTTCATCTAGACCATGTTCAACAGGATTAAAAAGGCGGAAAAAAAGTTTGCCGTTCTTTGAACAAATTCTTAATTTATTTCGATAAAACAAAAGTTAATTAGCCAACGAGCCTAATACGACCGTCGGTGTCCTCACCAAACAGCTGGAAATTCAAAAGGACATGAATGGAAATAGAATGAACTTGAAAAAGAGGACAAAAAGTTAAGCAAAGTGTAAAGTAAAATGGAGCAAATCTCTGAAAAACATAAGGGTCTTGACACACACACACACACACACACACACACACACACACACACACACACACACACACTTAAATTGTATTAGCAGAGAAGCGTGACTGCATGGCAAATTACACCTGTCCTGATGGATGTCCCCTTTACGGGCTGTGGAAGCAGGCTGAGGGGCCACGGAGAGAGGACGAGGCTTCAGCCAAACACTAAAAAAATTAGGCATAGCCGGCCATCGCCCAGATACCAATGCCGAACCACAGAGAGAGAGAGAGATGTGGTCCACTTAATCCATTGCAATCAAGAGGAAAGACAATTCACGCGTCTTTCTTGTGTTAACAATTGTTTATCGGTGTTTTAATCCCTGAGCTGTTTCTGTTCAGTCTTTACGCCCTTTGTTTGCAGTCCTGTGGCTTTGTCAATACATGTCTTAGCTACAGTACACATGCAATGTATTGTTTGTTTTTTTCCAGAAGAAGTTACTTAGAAATGCCTTCATTTGATATATACCATATGTCTTTGGTATGGTTATGGGTATTTAAAAGACTTGTCGATCTGAATAATTTGCTGGCAAGTTTAAAGAAGCTTTAAAGAAGCAAGCTAAAACAATGTAGTTATAGATAAAATACTGGAGACTTGAGTGTTAAACTTCCAATTAGTTACTTTTTTTCAGAATAAGTTACTCACAAATGCCTTCATCATATATGTCTTATTATGGTATGGTTATTTAAAAAGGTTTGTAAGTTCCTTAATAATTTTCCTGGAAAGAATACTGGATGGCTTTTCATGAAACTTGGTAGAAGGGTGTTGCATGGGAGAAGGAAGAACCCATCACATTTTGGAGTGGATCTGAATCACAGGGCAGAGATACAAATTACTTTTCACTTTCGTTAATATTACGAGATAGTTTTATATCATAAAATATGGGACGTAGAAATAAGCGCTGAAAATGTGTAGAAGAAACATTTTACATTTAAAACGTTGGAAAAAGCAAAAACAAAGTGTGAAAAAGGCGTCAAAAACGGTTTTTTTCAAGGTTGATGGGAAGACAACACAAGGGTTAAATGAAGACGTTCTTTCAATAACTGCTTATAAACCCAACACAGCCAACTACATTGAAATTAAAATAGCTGAGAACCCTTTTTTCCTTATAATGATTACTAAATTACTTTCCAGGAAACTAAGGAAATTAAAAAATAAAATGTCACCTTGAACAGTTCAACACAATTTGTAATAGTTTGAGATTTCTGCTTGTATATACACAGATTCTCAACACACCACAGATATCTGTTAATGACGTTCTAAATTTTGGCATTACAACTGTCATCATGCCGGAAGTATAATGTGTCACAATGTATCAGTGTGTTCTTGGTGAATCCGCACCATGAAAGTTATGACGCATAAGCCACTGACAGGATTGCATTTGATACAGAGTGTGAAATGTCTGAATTTGATGACTATGAAGATCAATCAACCATCTGAATGGTGCTAGATGTTTTAACCTCCATATTCCTTGAGTACGTCTGAAATGGGTCTGTGCAAATAGAGTATCGAAAACAAGTTCTCAAAAACTGGCATTAGCGTGTTGAATGTTAGTCTTGTTAACTTAGTTTTGTATTCAGATTATTCCCAATTCTAAATCTAAGCTTTTTTATTCAGCTTTCATTTCATTTTACATAATAACAAAAGAAGGTATTGTAAAATGTTTAAATTCCTCAAAATAAAGTCATTGAAGTGAATACTGTTTTGGCTAAGGTACTGAGATTCACACATTGCTATGTTCTGGATGTCGCCACGGTGTGTCCGACTCGTGTGGTGTGACCTTCCCCTGGGGACCTGGAAAACACATTCTGTATCAATTAGACCACCGGGGTGTTTGTCTGGCTGTGGCGATGACAGCGAAGAAGCCCACGACGCGTCTTCACTGTGAAGATCGACCACTTCCTCTGAAGCATCCAAACAGCATTTTGAGCGAGAAAGACAGAGATAGAAACAGTGGGGGGATTTACTG
Source organism: Perca flavescens (assembly GCF_004354835.1). Classification (NCBI taxonomy): domain Eukaryota; kingdom Metazoa; phylum Chordata; class Actinopteri; order Perciformes; family Percidae; genus Perca; species Perca flavescens. Next base: position 22,363,871 of record NC_041345.1, on the reverse strand, counting down.
CCGGTGGGATTTACTCCCTTGTTCCAATTTGCAGGGGGGGTGGGGGTGGGGGAGATTACTCATTTTTTTCATCATTCCTTCATTTATTTATTCCATTCCCAATTCATTTCTAATTTACCTGAAGGAAAACAAAATATCAAGCCAAATGCATAAATATTGTCGCAGTGAATAGATAATGACAGCAGGTCAAGTTGTGAGTGAGTCACGTCTTCGCTCCTGGAGGAAAGTGATTACGGGTAACACAGCGCTGACAATCACGGCCAAGATAATTCCATTTCTCACATGGAGCTCAAATTGTATTATGTCACATTGTATTTTGCATATGCTATCAAAAACTGGATTTGGATATGCAAACTATCTCGAAAAATTCTAAAGGAAGGAGGAGAAAGAAAAACATGCAGCCACAGGGTCGGCATCCAGGCGTGTCACTTTGTCAAGCTGTCTGGTTTCTGAAATGGTTTCTATGGGAGGGGAGAAAAAAAAAGTGTCGCAAAGGTATGCTCTTCTCCGAGATGAACAGATGGCAGAGTCTAAGTGTGGAGATTTGTTTTATATCTCCATCCCATGTTGTGGCGCAGTAGATGTAGGCTTCTGCTTTCTTTTGTCTTCTTCTTCAAATGTTATCTTACAGGATAGCGGATACACGCAATGTTTAAGCTAATGAGGAGTGGGTGTTGCTTTGTCTTCCTCTTTATTTCTTCCCCTCTCTCCCACTGACACATCCTCTTGCTTTTTCCATTCTCCCTCAAACCCACGCTCGGAGCGGAAACCCATATGCCAAACAATTATGAAACACAATTTGGAGTGCTGCTTGCAGCCTGGGTGGCCGTCTAAAAACATAGCTGACTGCAGAGTTCAAAAGAACACAATGCTCACGGAGCTGGAGATTATATCAGGTCAGTGCACCACTGCTTCTTGAACAAAGTGAAGAGGAAGAGGAAGAGGAAGAGTGCAGTTCAGTGGCAGTTTATAGCCACGGTTGTGTGGCTGTACAGGATGACGGTCAGTCAGGTTCAGAGTTGATTATCTCAACTACATATGACGTGCCCACGCACGGAAAACGTATTAAATCAAACTAACAGAAAATAAAAGTAACCCGTTTTGTTGAACACATCCTAACTGTTACGACAGGTCTTTCAGTGAATGTAGTTAGTGCCAATAGGGTTAGTACTGACACGTGATACTAATTTAACCCGGCTTAGTCTCGCATTGCCAGACCTTCCTCCACAGCACTGCGTGCTCTGGTTTATTGGCATTTCTTTAAACCAATCACAATCTTCGTCTTAGCGCCAGACGGAGCAACGGTGTCTCTGGAAGGAACTTGTTTTGGTGGAACATGTGTACGTTCAAAGGTTGTTTTAGTTGTGCAACAAAAAACTCAGATTGGACAGATGGTCTAGCTAGCTGTCTGGATTTACCCTGCAGAGATCTAAGGAGCAGTTAACCATAGTCCTCAGAAATCCACCGGAGTTTAGAATGCCAACACAAAGAAAGTGGGAAGGTTACAGACATCCGGCAGAAATGAGGGACATCCGGCAGAATTTCCAGTGGCACCTGAACAATCCCGGAAATGAAACGTCGTCGATATAAACTAAACTTGGCCTAACCGGCAGGTGGGAGAGATGACATTCATTCAGGGGATTGATTCAGGAAGCAGTGGCACAGAGCCTCAAGCAGGAGGACACCGCAGGGCACACACACTGGAGACAAACATTATGGAAGACTGATTCTTACTAAAAAAAAAAACTTTTATTGAAGAGACATTTCTTGTTCCCCCAACATGGCTTGCAGAGTGTTGACGCCAGCGAAGGATGCTGGAAAGCAGACCTGGAGCAGAGGTCGCTCAAGACGCCGTGGTCACCAAAGCGAGCAGGCCCGGCTCCGGCAAATTGCAATAACGGCTGGGTGAGTCAGTTTAACACAGCACAACCCCTCTTAGGTAAGTTTAGTTTAAGAACAGTTTAGGTCTCACTCACGTTAAAAGCATTACGCAGGGAAAGGAGACAATACCATTAATTGTACACGCAATTAAAACTAGCTTTTAGTTTCTTTGTTAAAAGAGTTTAGTTTAGCTTAGCCTTGTAACATAACAATACCCAGTATTAGCTCATTGTCTAATTAGGCTATGCAATAACCAAGCAAGATACCTGACTTAAATCATCTTACTTCTTTGTGGAAAAAACACTTTTGACCATTTGGTCTAATTGTTTACAACGTCTCTAAAGGCGGGTCCTCTAAACTGTCATAGAAACAGAGAATTTCAGTCACACACCGAGTGAGAACCTGAAATAGCCTAATCAAAGTAAGACCAAAGCAACAAGCTCTGCATCTCGACCTTCTCTAAAGTCAACCTCAGGTGCATTCATACAGAGAGTGTGTGGAGCAATTTACCAAACTTCCAGTGCTGAATTTTTCAGTCCGGTTAATTCTGGGAGTTGAGAACAATACAACTGTTGTTTTATTCACCTTACAGGAAAACAATTTGTACGACATTAACCAATAACAACAGGAAGCTCCCTCCTATTCCGCCATGCTTGCAAAGACTAACCAGAAGAAAAAAATGGCACTCATACTCAACTATTGCTATGTGTTTTCAGAGTAGACTGCCGGCAAGCCAAAGCTCGGCTAAAATGACAGGAGATGTGATGCGTTTTGACTCCTCACCTGCCGTCAAAATCTCTACCCAGGCAGGATGACAAAACCAAATCACATAAAAACAACATCATGACAAAGTAACCTACGTTTGAGTCCTGCCTTGATTTAAGCTGGGTAGTGTCAACGTAAACCAACCAATTATAAACACATAATAAAGTAAACACGTAAGCTTTAACTTCTGCTACGGTTCAGACCAAAGGATAGAGGCTGCAAGTTAGTCTCCGAAAAACCAAAAGCTTCCAAACAAGCGGAGGAAGAAGCCAAATCAATTCCCAATATCCCCGAGCCTGGGAGACCAGCCCTTGCACCTGTGACCAGGTAAACTTTCCACACAGTCGTTAATGGACAACGGCGGCTGTTGTTTACTGAAGACTCCCCATAGAGGAGACTAGCTGACCCATGTCTGCAACCAGTGAGTGGTACAAATGGCAAACATCTCTTGGAGTCATTATTTATGCAGGAATGCCCTTGGGAGTCTTTGCACTTGTTTACACAGTCACGGCACAGTCCATTCATGACGGCTCCGAGTAAATGAGCCGCTTGCTACCAATTTGTCCTGGACGACGAAGCTTTGGGGCTCTACTACCCACAGTTACCTTGGGGTGTGTGTGTGTATGTGTGATATTCTATGTGTGTGTGTGTGTGTGTGTGTGTGTGTGTGTGTGTGTGTGTGTGTGTGTGTGTGTGTGTGTGTGTGTGTGTGTAATGTGTGTGTGGGGGTGTGGAAAAGAGGTTAACGCAGCATTGCTGTGCTGTTGGGAACCGACCTGGAACTACGGAAGTCCCAAGGGTATTAGGAAGAACAGTGTCACATTTGGAAATAAATGAGAGAATGTTTTTTCTAGAGGAATGGCATGGACTTTCACCTTTGAAATGGGCTGTTTGTTTGCCCGAGGACGAGGACAGTGGTCAAAGTTAGTGAGCACCACCTCTCCCTCATAAAAACTAAAAGCAAGACAGGAGTTTTATGGAGGTTGAACTCAAAGGCAAAATGAAGACAAAGTGAATCCAACACAGGTTTCAGGGAACCGGTGTTAAGTTCTCTGTTTGGTAACTGGTACTGGATTGCGTCATGTACATGTCTGTTTTAATGCAGATCACTTTTTGTTTTGTGTGGTCCAGAGATAGAAGAATCATTTAGGTTGTTCACGAAAAGTTATTATCCTTAAGTTTTTAGTCCTGGTTGATTTGACAACACCCCTGGTTACTGGTACTAGTGGTAACTGCAAGTGCAGTTTAGTACTACATGTCCCAGAATTCTGTGGGGCAGCAAACAATCTTTGAGCAGTTATTTTGTCAGCAATAAAACAGAATTGCGACTGATGTTAAATCCAATCAATAAACTTACATTGTAGGCATGCAGAGGTAGGCTATTTGAATCCATGAGAAAATATATAAAGATAAGATAGATAACATAAAAACAACTTTCTAGAAAAGTGAGGACAAAATGTGAATACATTGAATGGTTATTGCTGAAAAGAATGCCAACCATAAATAATAAATCATTTTGTATGATTTAATTAAAAAAGAATTCTTAAAATGTTATTCCAGTAAAAGTACAGAAGTATTAAGAGCAGAATGTGCTTATATAATAATATAATATCAACAGAAAAATAAGTCATTATGCAATGGGGGTGGCTTTTTTCAATGTTACTGTATATTATTGGATTATTGTACATGAAGTGTCTAATAAAGTAACTAGGATGTCAAACCTCTACAGAATAGTAAAAGAAGAGAAAGACAGCTGTGCACAATGTTAAATTTACAGCAATGTGAATAATGAAGCAGGGGAAAAGGTGGGGAATGGGATACAGATGGGAAAAAACTCTCCCTCTCATGACCAAATTCTTAATATAAAGCATTAGATTATTATGACTATTTCGGAGCTTAAATGTCTTGTTTTTCAAAAGCGTATACGTTCCTAATTCAAAGCTGCCATCAACCGGCAGCTTTTGGAATTTTATTGTCACTTTACTTTAACAGCGTGAGGGTGTAGGTGCAGTTTTCCCTTATGTCTCAATTTGTGTGCATTCTATATGTGTGTATTGAAAAAGATGCAATGAACCAACAGGGGAGGATTCAATTAGGCAGCAAAGCATTCAAGGCAAATGGCTCCCCTTATAGTTTTACATGAAGTGAAACAGTAAAAAGGGAAGAAATGCTGTTAACAGAGAGGCAGAGCGACAGAGAGAGAAACGGCGAAAGAAGCGATGGGATAATTTAACAAGCTTCCTCCTAAACCACTCCACAACCTCCAGAGTTTAATTGCTGGGAGGCAACATTATCCCTAGCAACACTGTGTCTGTCTCTTGGCTGGGATTCGGTGGGTACCTGCTGTATCCACTCCCCACACAATACAGCGCCCACTGAGCCATATAATCCTCTCAGGCCCTCCTCTTCTGGAGAACCACATTCAATCCCGTTGTGACACGGGAAAATCTCCTCCTCTCCATTTTTTTGTCAGGCTATGTGCTTCAAATAAGCCCAATCAGTAGGCGCTGTTATGTGTGCACAATGCTACAGGGAGCCACAGAGGCAGGGAAAGCAGAAAGGAAGAGTTAAATAAAAAGACGTTTGATTTGCTGCGGTGAAATTTGGGGCTACTTTCCATTCCTCTGCGGAGCTCCCTGGAGCCGCCATATTTCTGTTTATGTTTAAATGTGAATCAGTCACATGGCCTGTTGGGTTCCTGCTGAATCATCCTACACTCCCATCAAAAAGTGCTGGGTTATTTTCAAACTGGCTGCCTTGTAGGAGAAAACAAGAAACTAATGCCACTTTCTTCCTGACTCCTCTTTCAAGTTGCCCTTGAAAAGAAAATTACAACAACGGCTTTGGTGCAAGTCTGACATGCTTCGAGATATTCTCTATAAGTGCAGACGCATACCAGATTATCATTCCAATGAGTCTGTTCTGATGTCTTTTAACCGTCTGCATAAAAAGCACGAGCTGACAAGAAGAAAGCATTTTCAACACTGTGCAGAGGGACGCGGAAACAGTGGCTCATTACACAAAATGGCAAAGAAGAAAAATTGTATTTCTGGTTTGTAACTTAAGTCAATATGGCATTTAGAGACCTGCTGAGACAGTTTTTAATTAGAAGATGAGCTAAATAATGAGTACTGACGCAGCGTACTGAAAAATATCTCTCTTCATTTTACTTTTAGGTTGTTGCAGCACTAGCAAATGAGTTTCTTTGCTTTCTACACTTATATAAAAATATGTTTTTTTTGTTTTTCTTGTGAGAAAATATGTTTTTTGTTTTCATTCGTGCACCGATCCATAATATTCTGAATTCTGAGAGGGCAAACTGTTTTGCTACTGATTTTTCCTCCACTTATTATTATTTCTAGTCAGTGGGATCCATTGGATATTGTGTGGTGTTGTCATGTAATTTTGCAACGATTTAGATCTGGAGGGTTGTGTTGTAAGCATTTCATTTGTATTGTAAATCTCTGTTTAATAACTTATAAGCCTATGACCTGTCCCAGTAGGGTCAAACATTTGCCTTTCTTCGGTCAGACAAAGTTTTGGAAGCTTTAACCCAGTGTGAGAATACTCTCCATTTCTTTCCCTTAGGATCGCTGCTACAACATGAAAATGTACAGTATATCATTACCTCCGCCAAGAAGATCATGTCTTTGGCTTGGTTTGTCTGTAGGCAGGATTGCAAAAAAACTAATGGCCTGAACTTCATGAAACTTGGTGGAAGTGTGGAGCATGGGCCAAGGAAGAACCTGGAAGAATTTTGGAGTGGATCTGAATCACGGGGAGGATACGCCATCTCGTTACCATTGCGAGATATGGCGTTTGTGCTGCATTCATGTAGTGTCAGAATAATTGGAAAACTGGGAAAATTCACACCGCATTAACATTGTGGCATAGGGGCATGCCTTGGTGGAGGTCTGTGCTCTCCCAGTGCCCTTCAGGTTATCCATCAGGCATGTGTGTCTTGTGAAAGTGAGTTCTCCTACCTTTGAGGGACTGGAGGTGTTGGGAAGCTGAGAAATCACTTGTTGCTGATGCTGAGAGTGAAGTCCAATGTCAACGCCACACTATGCTAATCAGTTTCTGTAAGAAAAAGAGCAGACAGTGTGTTGGATAGTGATACGTTACTTAATTTGGTTCTTTAAACTTTAAGCAAGAAATTACTATTTCAGTTTCAATAAACGTATTACAGTTAAGTACTTAGTTGTCTCTGATATTTATTTCCCCTCTACATATACTGTACATGTTAGAATCAGGGCTGGGCTAAATGAATCGATTCTCCAATTAAAATTGATCTCTGTGTGAGTGATCGGATATTGATTAACTAAATCCTGAAATCGATCTTTTAATATATGGCTTTTTACCATGGACATCACGTGACATTTTGGCAGTCAGTTCTTAATGTAAACATTAACCTGGTGCACTATAAAAAATTGACGGTTGCTTTGTGCTTGTAAAATTTACAGAATAAGTTCTCTGAGAATCTTTTTTAAATCCAAGCAAAATTGAAATTTCACCTAACCTAACTGATATCGAAAATGTAATCGAATCGGGACCTCGTGAATCGGAATCAAATCGGGAAATCATGGCGATACCCAGCCCTAGTTAGAATGAAGTTCAATTTTCCAAATATGAAATCCCTATAGGAGTGATGGCCTCTTAGACGTTGTCCCTTCAATTGACATGGGACTATGACTTTGAAGAGAAACATAACAAAAGTTAGTGTAGAGATATTGTATCTGCTCTGTATCGCAAAGAATAATCAATGGCTGATGTTCACTTTATGTATTAAGTCCATATCTTTCTTTGACATGCTAGAAACGTAACAGTTAAAGGATGATGCTGGGTTTTAATTTTTCTATATTTTTCTTACTGTCAACAACCTATGAAAAGACCAAAACCAAAAATTTCACAAATTTCCTAATGACACATTACAAAAGGCAAAAGAGAATAAAGGCTTTGAAATGTAGAGAGGTTTCTAATGATGGGATATACGTAATATCTGAGTTCAGAGTTCTAGAGCAGGGCTCTTCAACAGGGGGTCCTGAGAGTCAATACAGGGGGACCTCCAAATTATTTCTTAAGTCTTAACATGAATCAAACATAATATTAGCAAATATAAATCCCCACTGCTTAGTGGCCTATAGGTATGATAGTCACTAAGGCCATCCACAGATACAGTTAATCCCACAGGATTCACTGTGCCACATGTATGTTTAACATTAAAAGATGATTTATAAAATCATGCCAACAATTATTATGCTATTTTAATAGGTTAGTATTCTATGCAAAAAAAAAAGAAGGTATTCATAAAGGCTTTAGGCTGCCCTACACATTATTGTAGCAACTTCATTTTATACAATATATGTAGTAGGGGGTCCCTGCTTCATCTCTTTTTCAATCAAGGGGTCCTTGGCTTAAAAAACGTTGAAGACCCGTGCTCTAGAGTACTCACATTCATAAAAAATGTGAAAAACTTCCACATCCAACACTGCTGTAAGAAAAAAAGATAGTGAGGTGGAAGGTTAGCTCATAATCCATGACAGATAGTTAAGCGTGGCCATGCTGGCATCAAATCCTTATGAAAATCGTAACGGGCTTTGGCACGGGCACAGAATCCAACAAATCAAAACTGTGAGGCTTCTCCTCATTTGCAGTCAGGCCATTGTTGTTCCTAAAGTTCTTTGTCAAAAGACGCGGTCAGCCGCTCAGATCCCACCTGCTGTTTGGGTTATTTTTCAGGGATTTTGTAGCATCATGGCGGCCGTAGTATTAACGCTGAATGAGAGCTCTTTTTAAAAAATAAACACATTTGCTAGCACAGCGAGTGATTCGAGTAACATTAGATCATATAAATTGTCAGTAATGAGGCACCGGGGACAGCATCTGTGATCCGTGGAGGTCGACCATAACATTCTGCTTCGCTGCTGAATAAAATGCTTCCTGAGTGGGATTTAACAGCCTTAACATGAGCAAGTACACACAAAGAGACAAGCAGAGGTCCGAGAGGCCGCGGCGCTTGTTGTCGAGGTCACACCCACCCACACACACACACACACACACACAACAATGATAAACAAACACTGCTGACTAGGGGAAAATATGAGGACTTCTGAAGCACTGTAAAATGTATTAAGAAACGGATGTAAGGGTCATTTTACTGAGCAGCACCATTAACATCGCTGCCCTTGTCTGAACTGCAACTCAGATTAGACACTCACACATGCACGCACGCACACACACGCACGCGCGCACACACAAACACACAGAGCAGCGTTTTCTCCTCTTTTTACATTTCTCCTCTTTTCGCCCTTTAAAGAAGGAGAGGTCGACATTTTAACTGCAGCGGCGAGGAGATGGCTTCCTTTCACCTTGACGGGCATATAATGAACATTTTTCATTTTGAGCTTAGCTTCACTTACAGAGTCAGTCAGCTATTTTCTCTTTGAACCTTTTTCTCCCCCCTTTCTGACATTTCCCTCTGTGGTGTTGCCAGCATGATCTTCACAGCAAATTTGTGCCCCTTTTTAAAGAAATAGGATACATTTTTGTTGATTTTTTTCTCAAAGCGCTCATTTCCATACAGGTCCCTGTACAACACAAATAGGCCTACGGTGCAGCATGAAACAAACAATATGCTAATCGCACCTGTTTCAATGAGAGCCTCGGTATCCATGAAATCCATATCATTATTTACTTATTGTTTTGCATTTTGCAGCATAAAAGAAAGCACAGCACTTCCAAAGAATGAGACAAAATATCACCTAAAACACCATTTAAACCGACCCCACTGCATCGCTATATATGCTTTATTTTAATGATTATGTTCCCAACAAATTATCCATTCCTTCAACATTACCCCAAAACCACACATCCCAAATCCACCCCGCCCCCCAAACACACACACACACACACACACACACACACACACACACACACACACACACACACACACACACACACACAAAATGAGATTGGCCCCCCCTGAGATGTTTGTAGTAAGTACAGCTGGTAGTGCACTGTTCTGGTTTTCAGCTTGGATAGGTTGTTTGTGATTAAAAAGGAGTGATTTTGTGTAACAGCGTAAGTGTTGCAGAATGTACATCATTATCAAACGATAAACAGAACTTTTGTTTTCCAGTATGTAAAAGTTTAAAGCTTGTGTTTGTTCGGTGATGATTTGCCAAACGTGGTTGACATTCTCTCATTCAACGTGATGGATTAACTTTACTGGTGGAAACAAAAAGCGGGAAAAAAAAAAAAAAAAAAAAAAAAAAAAAAAAAAGGGAAAACTCTTTGTTTGCATCTTATAACCTAAGATTAGAAAAGGAAGTTATATTAGACCTAACAGAACATGCAGGAATGATGAAGTATTCTTAAACGAAGAATGAGTTTAGGACCAAAATGTAACAAACTCAAAATGCCATCTAACGGAAAAATCTTATGTCCAAAAACCCTAACTTGTATTCAAAAGGCTAGCAAGACTTGACTAAATGTACCACACACAGACACAGAGACACACACACACAGACACAGAGACACACACACACACACACAGACACACACACACACACACACACACACACACACACACACACACACACACACGGGGAGGGGGGGGGGCGGCAGTGTGCGTTCCAAGACAGCTGGTGAAAACCGGGTGTGCTCTGGCTGCTAGAAGGAGCAGATTCAGGTGACATCTGTGCCTCCTGTTGCAGCGCAATAGTAGAAACACTAAAAGTGAATTACAACATTAATGATAGTGCTCTGCAAGCTGTCGTTCCATATTACGCATCCATTATTCCTTGCATGGGTACTCAGAGGCAGCGTGAAGGAATAGTGCCCCATCGCCACCTCCACCCAAAAAAAAAAAAGCCACCTCGTTGTGAAAAGGCTTGTTGGTTTATGGAGTAACACCTTCCACCGCAAAACCATGTCACCACATGGCACAGTGCTGACTGGATGACTGATTCTCTTTCTCTCCGTCTCCATCCCTCACTTCATCTTTCAAGCAAGCAACCCCCCCACCCCCATTCCTCCTCCCTGCACCGCCGGCGCTATTTCAGACAACGTTTGTTTGATCTTGCCGCCCTCTACAGCTGAATGAAATCAATCTGGGAGAGATGTCATGTGTGAGCAGAAATGATTGGCCACAAGAATAACATGTATTTGAGAACATGGAGCCGGTGCCCTCTGTCTCGCAGACCTGCGAGGCCGGACACGTGCATGCACGTAGACACACAACGGTGACGCGGCCGGCGTACGCCTGAAAGGCATCACACAGACATCTCCGAGCTGTCGCCCATCCCCAGACTTTCAATAACTTCAAATCCCCCGAAAACCTGGAGAATAAAGGCAGAGTCGATCACTCATAGCTCCCTTCACTCTGCTCTTCTCTTCAGGGAAATAACAGCCGAAGGAGAAAAACAAAGTCAGGATCCCATCCTCTCCCGCAGAAAAGCACCAGCATCCCCGGAGGACGTGGGGAGAACACTTCTTTCATCCCTCTGGTTAACGCACAATAAAAAAAAGATTAATTTAAGATGTTGTGACATGAATAGCATGCAGGTATAAACCAACTGTGTGGGAGGATCAGTGTTAATCAAAGGTGGATTTTTAAGAATAAAAAAGGTACTGTAGATGAGAAAGAGAGGGGGAAAAAAAGCTGCAGAAGTGGGTTGTGGTGGTGGTGGCATCACTAACAGAGATACGGCCTTTACAGCAACCTACATATTTCTATAGGAGTGTGTGATCTGGATTTGTGCCATGCAGGATCGAGTGGCGGGCGCTCCGTCCACAACGTCTCCCGGGAACATAAACAGATCTGTTGGTACATCCAACCGCAGCTCTGTGCCGCTGACTGGCTGTGATTTCTTCATTCGGGAGGGAGTGCCACAAAATGTGTCGTACTTGAAGTGTTTTACAATTACCAGCTGATTATATCAGCTGCATTAGCATATTAAAAGGAAGACTACTTGAACACACAGATAATGACTGAGTGTTAAAAATAATTCCCCCCGCTCATTATCGACGACAGACACTGAGTTCTGGGAAAGTAAATGTCGATAAATACCGGCAAACCTTCCCTGTGTAAATAATAACAATTACGGAGAAATGAGATCAGGCTGTGTTGGTGAAAAGGGAGATAATTCTAATTAAAAAACATGCAGAGATATCTGGGTGAAGAAAGCATAAAGCTGTGCATCTATCTGAAGGAGGGAATTATTATTTACTCATGTGTGACAAACTTCTGTGTTGTTTACAAGGTGTCACTAAAGCAAATCTCTATTCTTATTTAATTATAATATCAGGCAGGAGTTTTGCTTCAAACTTCTATTCAAAATGTGTAGTGTTCCCGTCACAGTAAAGTGGATAAGAAAATGATATCAATACTAAATAAATAAAAAAAAGACTTGAAGTAACTAAATAACCCCTGCTAATTTCTAAACCCCCTGTGATTCATCTCGCTGTTGGTTAGTTTGATCCGTGCAACTTTGCTGTTGCTGTTTGTCTGTTTAATAAGCTATTCATTTTTATTAATTTGGACATAAAGAAAAAATATTTTTTACATGTTTTTGCAGTTTGGACACGGATGATTCAATGTGTTTATTGTCTAACGTTGCCCTGAAAACCTTAAATCTGCCTCTTTCATGAGAAACGCTGCTAATTGGCATCCAGACAGGTCCCCTTTTTGTGGTACTTTTTGTAACTATGGCTGTGTGATAATTTGCTGATATTTTGTAGGGACTCATTAGTTTATTTATCATGTAATCCAGGGTATCTGCACTTTTTTTTTAACAGCAAATGTAATGACTTTTAAGACCTTTTTTTAAGTCCTCTAAAAAGGAAAATGTAAGACTTTACCACAACAACAAAAAACAGGAAAATATTCAGCGCGACACGACACAGGATGGTGTGGCGATGCGTAGCGCGGCACAGCTCACCAGAGCCACGCTCATGACAGGTCACAGAGACACGGCAACTTTTATATTAAGTGCTGATTCGCCTTACAACCCTGACATGGTTGACTGTGTATGTATAAACTATCAGCCTTTAAGGTACTTCAGGTCATTTCTAAATTCTGGCCCCTGTAGGTGGATGTCTTCATTTGAGGTGTAAGAGTGGTGGCGGCTTACGGTTTGAAATACCCACAGTATTTCGGCCTTAAGTGTAGCTACATTCGCAAAGCTACCGAAGGTTTTATTCAACCACCCCCGATACTTTTCGTCCTCCAACCAATTGTCGTTAAACAAACATTTGCCATGCTTGCGATTTCGCTTCAACCAAAATGCCGTGGTGGCGAACCATCAACGCAACGCATTCATCAATCACCTACTCGTCAGTCACCTATGGAATGATGCAGGTTGCGCCCACATAGATTGAAGTGCTGCCCCCAGATGGTGTGCTGGTCAAATTGCGGTTTAAAAATAAATAAAATGGATGACGAGTCAGACTCGGTCCCACATGAAATTGAAGACCCCCTTATTGTAAATTTCAGATTTCAAGACATTTTCAGACCTTAAAACCTTGTTCAGGACCCGCGGGAACCCTGTAATCCATCTTTATCCATTCTTTTATCTGACCAACAGTCCAAAATAAAAACAAATTCCTTTTACAAGAATAAAAATCAGAGAGAACAAGCAAAAAGTTGAAGCAGCGAATATGACTGAAACAATTAGTTGGGTCATACAATGGGCCTCATTCACCAATATCTTCCTAAGTTTTCTCTTAAATATGTTCTTAAGAAGGTTTCTAAGAAAAGTTTACGCCGGATTCATGACGTGTTCTTAAACAGCGGATTTGTTCGCACCTGTGTTCTTAGGATTGATGAATCCCACGTCTTCGTAACTGAAAGCGCTTGCCAGTTGTTCCTAATTAGCATAAGAAAACGCCCCAAAAATTCCCATATAAGGACATGACACTTCCTGTGCACCTCCTGGGAGACAGGTTGTTGGAGCTTGTCGGAGCCGCGGTGGAGGAATTACTGAATCTCAGTACTTAAATAAAAGTACAAATAACCAGAGACATATTTACTTTAGTAAAAATAGAAGGTGTCCACAACCACAAACAAGGCCTGGCTTTTAAGAAAAGTTCCTATCCTAACCATGAAACGGAAATATGTTGTTAGAATCGGAATGCGGTTGGTTTTATTCATGGATGTATTTAATTTTCTTTAACCATGCAAGTAAGCAAATAAAGTGTGTGAAGCAGCGCAAATGGGGAGATGTGAACAGGTCCAGCCAAATAAATAAGATATGAACGTGTCTTACACAGCCTGGCGGAGGAGTAAACGACGCTGTGGAGAGAAATAGATGGCAACTTTGATTTAAAAACGGGAATAATAAAAAAACAAACGTTTTCATTTTCTGTTGTGGGCTGTATTACCGAGGGTCAGCGGCGCTGCGCCCGGGCTCTGCAGCACCGGAGCCGGCTTGGATCAGCGTAGCCCCATATATACAGTATCTACGGCAACCAAACTTCACTGGTGAGACAAACGTGTGACGGTCAGGAAGACGTTTTGGCAGGGGGGAAACTGATCAGAAAATGTAACGGAACATTGTAGAAATGTAGTGGAATAGAAAGTATAGATAATTGCTGCAAAATGTAACAAAGTAAAAGTCAAAAGTAGGCTATGCACTATGGAGTCTACTTAAGTAAAGTACAGATACGTGAAAAATTTACTTAAGTACAGTTACAGTTAGAATTTGTACTTTGTTACATTCTACCACTGCATTTCGGCCCTATAAATAGCGATTAATCACCAAATAACGCAGGATTTAATCAGTTTAATTGCTGATGTAAATTGCAGTGTTAGTGTCTTTTTTGAATAATATGATTTTTTATCAACAAATGATCAGAATAAATAAATAAAATGCAGTAAGCAATCATTTGGAGCAAATTGTCATCACTCAAATGTGCGTAAGAGTGCTTTTCAGTGTTCGTAAAAAAGTGCGTAAGAAGGGTTTAAGAACACATTTCTTCGTAAGAACGGTTGGTGAATGAGGCCCAATGTTCTGTTGGTCAACTAATTAACTAATTGTTTCAGCGCTCACATTGTTAAATGACAATGTAGAAGGACTGTAAGACATTGCAATTACAATGTATGGCATTATAATCCGCTTTTTATAGACTTTACAAAACGAGGTACCTTGTTACATCATCATGACACTATTGCACTTTACATTACTGTCTTTGTACTTTTTCTATTGTTATTTGTCCTTGTTGTGTACAGTCGTGGCCAAAAGTTTTGAGAATTACATAAATATTGGAAATTGGAAAAGTTGCTTGTTTTTGTGTTGTTTTTATAATAGCAATTTGCATATACTCCAGAATGTTATGAACAGTGATCAGATGAATTGCATAGTCCTTCTTTGCCATGAAAATTCCACTGCATTTCATTGCTGTCATTAAAGGACCTGCTGAGATCATTTCAGTAATCGTCTTGTTAACTCAGGTGAGAATGTTGACGAGCACAAGGCTGGAGATCATTATGTCAGGCTGATTGGGTTAGAATGGCAGACTTGACATGTTAAAAGGAGGGTGATGCTTGAAATCATTGTTCTTCCACTGTTAACCATGGTGACCTGCAAAGAAACACGTGCAGCCATCATTGCGTTGCATAAAAATGGCTTCACAGGCAAGGATATTGTGGCTACTAAGATTGCACCTAAATCAACAATTTATAGGATTATCAAGAACTTCAAGAAAAGAGGTTCAATTCTTGTTAAGAAGGCTTCAGGGCTTCCAAGAAAGTCCAGCAAGCGCCAGGATCGTCTCCTAAAGAGGATTCAGCTGCGGGATCAGAGTGCCACCAGTGCAGAGCTTGCTCAGGAATGGCAGCAGGGACAGATTGATCTTCTGCAGAAAGTATGGTGAATGGACTGCTAAGGACTGGGGCAAAGTCATATTCTCCGATGAAGCCTGTTTCCGATTGTTTGGGGCATCTGGAAAAAGGCTTGTCCGGAGAAGAAAAGGTGAGCGCTACCATCAGTCCTGTGTCATGCCAACAGTAAAGCATCCTGAGACCATTCATGTGTGGGGTTGCTTCTCATCCAAGGGAGTGGGCTCACTTACAATTTTGCCCCAAAACACAGCCATGAATAAAGAATGGTACCAAAACACCCTCCAACAGCAACTTCTTACAACAATCCAACAACAGTTTGGTGAAGAACAATGCATTTTCCAGCACGATGGAGCACCGTGCCATAAGGCAAAAGTGATAACTAAGTGGCTCGAGGACCACAACGTTGAAATTTTGGGTCCATGGCCTGGAAACTCCCCAGATCTTAATCCCATTGAGAACTTGTGGTCAATCCTCAAGAGGCGGGTGGACAAACAAAAACCCACTAATTCTGACAAACTCCAAGAAGTGATTATGAAAGAATGGGTTGCTATCAGTCAGGATTTGGCCCAGAAGTTGATTGAGAGCATGCCCAGTCGAATTGCAGAGGTCCTGAAAAAGAAGGGCCAACACTGCAAATACTGACTCTTTGCATAAATGTCATGTAATTGTCAATAAAAGCCTTTGAAACATATAAAGTGCTTGTAATTATATTTCAGTACATCACAGAAACAACTGAAAAAAAGATCTAAAAGTAGTTTAGCAGCAAACTTTGTGAAAACTAATATTTGTGTCATTCTCAAAACTTTTGGCCACGACTGTACACCGTAGCACTGAAAGAATGCAATTATGTTCTGCAATAAATTCTACCTTGAACCTTGGACATTGTGACAGTCTTGCTTTTCTAAAAACAGTTTTCTATTATAAGAGGACCTGTTTAATAACTGGTTTCATTTTCTCAATGAGGGATGATTACAGGATATTGTACGCAATATTTTGTGGAATCAAAAACACAATGTGAAAATATATGTTTGCAACACAAAATTAGATTCTTTATTCAGAGATTTGCGGTGTATTTTTATTTCTTCAGGCCTCTACAATTGATTCATATAAAACAGGAAACAAAGGACATGCTTTAGTTATATAGATATACTGTAGATGATGGGTCTCAAGTAGACATTTTTCTGTTTCAAAGGGTCAGAAGCCAAAACAGTTGGGAACCACTGACTTTTAGGAAGAAGCTGATTTAAGAATATACCTCTTTCATGGCCTTTAGGATCAACTCTAGAATTCTGACTGACTGAGAGAAAAGGAAGAGATTGACATAGCTGCCGACAGAAAAAAAGCAAAACCAAGACACTTTGAATCTCAGACCTGCCGTTTTAGTCACTAGTGACTTGTCTCCTTCTGCAACTCCAGCCTCCTCCTCCTCCCTCCCTGGACCTGTCACTTCACTCTGCCATATCCTCTTCAGTCGAGCACTCCCTCCTTCTCTCTCTCTGTCTATGCAAGACATCGACCAAACCCGCCACACCAGCGACACAGTACTTAAACGGCAGCAGCATCGCTCAATCCTCCTTGGGTTTCTGTACACAAGCAGGAATAAAGGGCCAGAGTTTGAGTTCCAGTCACTGACCTTGGTTTCAGGGCCTCAAATGCCTCCGCCGAGGCCGTGAAACCCCTTCGCCACCATTACATCCTCCCCTCCTCCTCCTCCTCCTCTTCCTCTTCTTCTTCTCCTCTGTTATTACTGGGGATGACCTGCCTCGCAGAACAGGGCTCAGTGACCGAGAAATCCTCCGGCTCTCACCATCTCCATCCTCCTTGCTGCCGGTGGATTGTCTTTGTGTCTACCGGAGTGGCCTCGGAGAAATGAAGTGCCATGATCTCATCACGCCGAGCCCATTGTTTTCACCCTCATGCACACTGTGTAATAGCCATGGAGATAAGGGGATGATTCAGGCCTTTCACAGAAGGAAATGTGAAAAGCCTGCCTGTGAAAAAGTGAAATTACTGTTTTGATGGCTTTTGATGGCGGGGGGCATAATTGCTGGATGGAAGGAAGGATGGAGGGGGAAATACACATAGGAGATTAGTATTTCTAATATTGGAGATGGTTGGTAGGAGGCCTGCGCAAGGTTAAGCACGCAGTGGGAAGTTCTAATGAAGCTGCCATGTACTGTATGTAGAATAGCAGATTGACAAAAATAGCTCATTGTTCTTCCTTCCACAGCAACCTTTGCCCCTTTTGGATTGAAACTACATTCTTGATGCAAGCACTGATTATGATATTGTACGGTGCTCATTGCCATAGTAACAATGATTATTTTCACATTGTTTGTGCATGAAATGGTCGCCGGAGCCTTCAGAAAATGGGAAACAAGCTTAAGTATTTTTGGCATCTGGCATAAGGCTCATCAACGCGTGCATACAACATGGGTCGAAGGATTACAGCTTGTAGTAATGACAGGGGCAAAGCGTA
Organism: Perca flavescens; assembly: GCF_004354835.1. Lineage (NCBI taxonomy): Eukaryota > Metazoa > Chordata > Actinopteri > Perciformes > Percidae > Perca > Perca flavescens. The sequence continues at coordinate 22,345,905 of NC_041345.1, read as the reverse complement.
AATAGTATAAATACTCCATGGGATTATAATTAGCCTTACTCTGCGCATTTAGACACACTCAAGTGGAACTAAAACCCTTATTGACTTCTGGAGACAATTTCATATTAATTGGATGCCTCTTCTTTCTCACTGACTACTTTCTTCGATTTGTTTGCGAGCTGCTGACAAATGCGCCGCGCTGGAATAACCGAGTGCGTAGCGGATTAGCATTAGCCACAGAAACTCCACCTTAATCGGCGTCACCTGGGCCGACAACGATGGCGCCGATGAATTAGAGGACGGGAATCAAAAGGGAGTCAGGGCACCTTTCAAGTCGTCTGTGAAGAGCAACTAAAGAGAGTGCAAAAGGCGATCGATGTGAGTAAGATACGGCACATGCTGGTAGGGCCGTATCCTCTGGGTGGAGAGGCAGGGTTTCCTGGTGATGCTGGGGCCCAGACACGAGAGGAATTAATGCGACTCTTGTCCACCACCGCTGGGCCCCTCGAACACACACACAAACACACACTCCATTTCATCTTCCAACTCAGCATTCAGCATATGTCCTCCTCCCTCTTTGTCTCCCACTCTCCCTCCCTCGTTCTATCTGCACGCCGGCCATAGATTTCTCCCTTATTTTCCATGCAGAAGTGGGGGAAAGTTGTAAAGCTAATTAAGGAGCGGGGATGCGGCAGCTCGACAGATGTGCATTGAGATGGGTGCTATTGAGTAGCGGGGATAATGGTGTGTGGACCTGGTGGGCAGCGGGGTTGTGTTGGAGGGAGCTCCTACCTGGGCGTGCATGTTAATCAGCGCGCCTGTATGTTGAGAGCCGGGGAATTAAGGGGGAAGGGAAGCGTGTCGCCAGCCTCCAGTGAAGAGACAAGGCTGGCAAGCTGATTAAGAGCACACATTTGCCAGTTTGGTCAGACAGGGAGATATGTGTATGAAGGAGAAAAAGGGCAAGAAAGGTGTGTATTGATTAACAGTGCTGCTGGTGGTGGAATTAGGGGGGGCGTTGAAATCTACCTATCATTGTCAAACTAAATATTTCACGGTACTCAAAGGTATCACAATACTTCGAAGGGGCAAACATCACAAAATGGGCATCGCATATCTGCGGGGAAGCTGTAAAAGTTGTTGATAAATGTTAATAACTTTATGATTTCTCGACCCGGCACTGAGATTTCTGCCTGTGAAAACTCACTTTGCCTGCATTCTGGACCAAAAAACTCACAGCCTGATGAATTTCATGACATTCACAGTCTCCTTCACGTCCACACGCATTTTCAGCTGCTCAATAATGGAGGACAGAGCTCCAGTATGAGCGAGCAACATCCCAGTGATGAAAGCGTTTGGCTTGTTTTCCTGCCTCCGTGCTGTATTTTACATCAAAAGGCTGAAATGTCCTGCTAGTCACTGACTGATAACCACTGACATAACCCAAAGATTACTTTTACTCAAAATGAGTGACTGGGCCTTTAAATCGCTGTTGCAAGTCATCGATCTGCTCTAACTTACAGTACATGGCAATGTGCAACATTGAGAACAGCTATACTGTATGTTCACCAAACTAATGTTCATATTATATAGTTTAAAAGTATGTGCACGTCATAGGAAACCTAAGGTATCATACTCAGTTAGAATACAAAAATTACACTAAATTAATACAAACCAACAGCTTTTGCTTTAGCTTGTTTTGTAAAAATTCGCTATTTGCAGAGTAGAGCTGTGTTTGCGTAAAACAGCGCAATGGACAAGAGTGTACTGAGCAGACAGAGCAGATTGAATTATCGCTTTCTACATGTTTATGCCGGTCTACACAGGTGAGTGCACTGATAAGTATTGGCTTTTAACTGAGGAAGGTTTAATTGTAGCCACCTTACATTAACAAGACGTTAGTTCATCTGCCCCAGCGGCCGTTGGTAATCCTCTTTGTATTGTTCCCAGTCAGAGATATGAGTCAATCAAACTACCGTAAATAACAGGTTGCGCACAGGCGCCGATTTGTTTTCCTCCGTGGGTGCTCACACGCGCACACCCTTTAAAAAAAAAAAAGTAGTCAACAATGTTTGCATTTCAGAACCTTAGGAAATGGACAGCGGCCGACACGAACACACACGCCGTAGAAGCTATCTTTCAACTCAGGACAGCGCCACTTCTCACAGATAGGATTGGAGATGAGAAGTTTAATCAGCTTCGTGGGAAATTATAAATCAATGCCACCGACATGACCAATCACACTATGACAGACGCTCCACTTAGCACCACCTGCAATGTTTAATATTAAAATAATGTAAAAATGAACTGGCAGTCTGGCACACGTGGGTGCTCAGTATTTTTCGTGGGTGCTCAAGCTCCAGAGCACCCACGACCTATGAGGTCGGCAACTGTGAACGTTGTAATTTGGCATGCGGATTAGAGAGTGCTTCAGCATTTCAACCATGATTTCAACACATCAATAACTCTCTTGCACACATATTGCCAGCGTGCCATTGGTTAAGGTGCCGCGTGCCCATGGTGGCACGCGTGCCTAAGGTTGCCGACCCCTGATCTAGATTGTCATGTAGGTTACTGATATTTAGCGAGTGTCGAGTTGTATATAATTTAATGGGTACACGTTGACATGATTGATTAAATCATGGGTTAAATCATGGGACGTATACTGTGCATGGACATTATTACTGAGTATTACCTAATGATTATGTAATGTCGTAACCAATAAATCTTGGTTTGGAAACAACTACTTTGTGTGCAAAAATTTCTTTTGTCAATGCGTCTGAAAAGATATATAGGAAGTTGCATACGCAAGAAATAATAATAAAATAAAACAATAAAATAACCATTTTGTAAAACTATTTGCTATGTTACATACTATACTATTTACTTCCATACAGGACTAACATATGTAAGATACTTCCATGCGTTGTTTAATGATCACAGGGAAGATCACATCTTTATTCATTGACGTCAGTCTGTTGTTACTTTGTTACTGTTGTGAGGTAATGCAAAGGAGCCTTTTTTTAATCAAACTGCATGTAAACAGCATCACCATGCAAATATATTACATGCAAGTATGTGTATGTTTCAAGGCTATGCTAATTCCCTCATCTGTATGGAGATGGAGGGGAAAGCTCACATTAGGAAATGGAGGTATAACATGTAAGTATGCATAAAAAATAACTAATGTGTAGTTAAAAAGCTAAACCCTGCGCTCATACTATTCTTGTCCTTTGAAAATTAAACCAAGTGGTGCCCCTTTGCATTCTGTAAACTTCACATGCTTATGAGACAATCTGATTCACTGACATATCTTCCAGCCTCCAGTTTCATTACTGAGCCCCATTTCTGGGTCTTTAACTCTGCATTCGTCTGCCTTGTGCAACACACACACACACACACACACACACACACACACACACACACACTCTATCTCTCACTCCATCTCTCTTCCTCTTTTTCTCATTGGAAAGGGGGAATCGGGTGGGGTGGAATGATCGTGTTAGGGGGTTCACAGAAGACTGACTGTTTATTATTGTCTTCGGCCCACTTAACTCTGACAGTAACAGAATGAGATGGGGAGAGAAGCGAGTGCCATTAATCACGGTGTCGGAAGGGCCTGAGCCGAGCCGAGACGCATCCATATCGCATGTGCCTGGGAGAGGAACACAAAGTGATTTTCAGGCCAGCCGGCCTCGCAGCGCCGCTGTGCAGCCTCCAAGTTCAGGCTGCTGGCGGATGAAGAGTGTGCAGGGGGAAGAGGTGGGCGGCTTTTCACACTCAATCTTCTTCAAATGTTCTGACACATTGCACCTACAGCCACCCCCCGTTACCAGCAAACCTAAACGAGGATCAGTACTATTTAAAAAACCCCAAATGTCTCCTGCAGGAAGTCAAAGTATCACTGAACGAGGGAAGTCATTAACTGCTGCCTTTTTTTTTTTACTTCATTGCAGCACAGCGCTAACATGAGATTAACTGGATTAGATTGGGGTGTAGGCACGCTGAACGGATATATATTTTTAAGTATTTTGAAAGCCTGGTCTTCACCAAAAAAAAAAGTGCATTCAGTTCAGACGTCAATGGCAGCCTCAGTCTGTCAGGCGTCAGTCTGTGTGAGCCGGCCCACCATGCGGGACGCTATGAAGCCTCAGCGCTTGTGCCACCCGGCTGATTGACAGCTGTGTCTCTTAAGTCTCCCCCTCCACAGCAACACCAGCCACACACCTTCCTCTTGCTATCAGTGACACCCAGATGTGCTACAGCAGCTGTCTCGCAGATTATTCCTCCGTGTCTCCGAGGCCGCCATCTACATAGACAGCCGTCTAAATATTTAATCGCGCCAGAAGGCGCTGCTGCATCGCACACTTTAGCCGGGGAAATACAGTATCGCCAAGTGAAAAGATAGACTGTGAGAAATGAGAGGTGAGGACAGAGAAAGAGAGGAAGAGGTGAAAGGCTGCGGGGGGGGGGGGAGGTCACGAATGGGCCTGGCTGAGTTGAGTTACAGGTAAAAACCCAAGATGACAGTATATGCCTCAATTGTTTGGACAAATGGCAGCGGTGCAGGAATAGATGACAGGCTGCTTTTTGGATATACCCTGAGGACAACCTCACCTGACATCAAATGTCTAACAAGCCAGACAAGACCATTCTGATTTCCTGCCGTACCTTCGGGGAGAGACACAGGCCTCCTTGAATGTGACATTGCTAACCATGATGCAAAAATTACATTGTGTATATGTGGGTGTCTGTCTTACGGTCTACTTTTTCAGTTGCCTTTTCGCATGTGCGTGTTCATCTGAGTGTGTCATCACTGACAGCTGATCAGAATACACACAGCGCCTGAGGTACTTTCTGTAATTTTTTTTTTTTTTTTTTTTTTTTAAAGCCTTGGCTCATTCCCAAGCAACAGATTGCTGCTGTCGCTGGAGTTGCGCCTCACAGATGGAGCAGCATCACTTCCTGAGGAGCCTGACAGGATCAATCCAGGAGCTCATTCGCTTGCAGTCAATTAAGCCATGTTAGTTTTGACAGGAGCCACGGGCAAAATAACAGCCGTCACTGTCTGGGAGGAAAATGTTGTGACCAAACAAAACAAAAAAAACAAAAAAAATGCGCTTGTTTACTGGAGGGGAGGGGGGGGACTGACTTTACAGAGGAAAAGGGCTGCCGGCTGCATCGAAGCCACAGCAGGAGCTCAGGCAGATATGACGGAGAGCGGCGGCTAAATCTCAACAACAGTCAAAGAGTTTAATTTGTTTGAAAACATAAAGCGCCCTGGGTGATTTAATGAATTCCAAAAATGAGGACTAATCATGACCTTGATCGATTCTGATGACATATTCCGTCCATCTGTCCAACGTGTGCCTCTGCCTCTCTTACTCAGCCAAGAGTCTTCCACTCGATCTTGTACATGCATTTCCATTCTCACTCATGATTATGGGTCATTTGAGTTGCTCATAAAAATGCCCCTCTGATTCCTTGATAAAAATCACATTATTCTAAAGTAAATAATACAATACAGGAAAATGAAACAACCTAGAAATCTATGTGTACCACCCACTGAGAGAGGAGCCGGAGCTGGTATCTTTGAACCTATTGGAAGGAGAGTGAATCTCTTTGATTAGGACATGTAGGTAGGTAGCTGTGGGCGATGGACTGAAAACACTTGGCATCTGCTTGCAAGTCTCCACACACCCGAGGTGAGGGACCCACACACACAGACACACACCACGCACGCACGCACGCACGCACGCACGCACGCATTTCCCTGGCTGTGCTCGGCTTTACCCTGGGCATCATTACAGACACTACACATTCCTCCTTTGAAGGGTTATCAAGGCTCCTCATTAAAGATGTCCCTGGCTTTCTTAGTGATGTGGGCCTCCACAGGGCGTAATATACCCCCTTTAATTAGTTTGCAAACTCATTAGTGTGTGCCGGGCAATTAAATGTCCTTCCTTCAGAATAGTTTGCAACAGGACAAAGGGATCCCAGGGGCTGTCAAGGAAGTAGGGCTTATAGCCGAGACAACTGTCCCTTTCTGCGCCGGACCGTTATTAGGAGCCGCGGCCCCTCAATCGGTCCTCGTCCATTCTGCTGCACTGAGGGACAAGCTGCTTCTCCTGCTTACTTACCGCTTTGGTATTTTGATAATATACCAACAAATTATCCACCCTTCGCTGCCATTAATGACCAACTTCACACCTAGTCAGCGGTGGAAGAGGTATTCAGATCCTTTACTAAGTAAAAGTACTAATACCACACTGTAAAAAGTTACTTGAGTAAAAGTATGTAAGTATCATCAGGAAAATGTACTTAAATTATTAAAAGTACTCAATGCAGAAAAATCCTCACATTTTAGAAAACTGGAAATGATCAAAACAGCAAAAAAGTAATTTCAGCTGTACTTGTAGGTCTATTGTTGGATAGTTTTATTTATAATAAAACATTGTATTTTATAAACTACATGCGTTTTGGGTGCAAAAGTCTTAATGTGTAAAGTAACTAGTATCTAAAGCTGTCAGATTAATGTAGTGGAGTAAAAAGTACAATATTTCTTTCTGAAATGTAACGTAGTAAAAGTAGAAAGTGGCATGAAAAGAACTCAAGTATACAACCACTGCCCCTATAGCTTTAGGGATAATTAGTTTTTTTATGCACATTTTAGTAAACATAATACCTGAACAATAACCTGGAGAAAGATACAAACAGTATGCAGGTATGGCAGAGATTTAGCTGAAGTTAATCGTCTTTGTGGTAATTTCAGTAGAATTTGGATGATTGGGAAATGGTTTGCACCGTTTTGGCTGCAAACTGAGAATATTGTGCGTTTGCGGGTTCAGGAATTCAAACTACAAGTGTAACTGCAGTTCTATGAATTGTGGATGACATTATGTAATACGGGGATTCACACCATCTGTGGCGGTTGAGAACAATGAACCAGAACTTTCCACATCGCCAAGAGTTTATTTCTGTATTTCTATATTTTGATAGGGGGATGTGGCCCAGATTGGAAGAAACATTACTCATACTCTATGGCACTAAAGCAACGTCACAGGTTTGTCACAGTTTTTAGATTTGGACCAGAATGAATTGATATTATATGAAGTGACATAATTATAATAATAAAAGTGTACATTTATTCTTGAAAAACATCTTTAGGCAGGTCACCATATTCCAAGTCTTATGTATATTGTACTTAAGATTACATTTGTGTTAATTGTTTAATTGAAATGACCTAGATAGTAATAGTGCTGTTCAATTTTTGACTACAATGTTTTTTTTTATAGTACCTCTGTTGGAGAGGTGCAGCCTCAATTGCATAAAAAAAAACTAAAATAATATTATATAAATAGTTTGATAACAACCACAATTCATTTCCAAACATAAAAAACAATAACGGTAAAATATGCGAGTATACCATATGATAAACATTAAGGCTGAAGAGGCAGCATTACTTCAATGTGAAAGCCACCATAAAAAGGTGGGCCTCGATTTTTTAAGATGGTAAAATGTATTCATTTCTTTTTTATAGATTTATATTTGGTTTATCATCTGAAGTTCACAGCTCTGTGCTCTCTTTGATACAGGACCCAGAGGAGCCCAAGGCAGATTCCTCTGCACTGTGACTCTCTATAAATCCAGCCAGCATGAAATCTCAAGGAGCTAACGTTGAGAAGAGAGCCAATCTGCCTGTTTACACCATCTCATCTTACACAGAAGCCTTGGCGCCTGCCCCCCCCAAAAAAAACATGTTTGCAGAAGTGTTCATGCTGAACAAAGTGATTGTATCATCTGGGCCTACTCTTCCATTTGTGTTGCTGCTTCTCCTGAAACCCGTTTCAAGCTGTGTCACCCCCAACTCAGGCGAAGTTTGAAAAATGGAAGAAGGGAACCATGCAAAGTGGACATATTCTCCAGCCTGCCGTAAAATAACCGGGGGATGGACCATTAGCCATTCGCAGCTACCGACCGAATTGCAGATCTCGCATCTGCACAAACAGAAGGTCAAAAGAAACTTAACAAAAGAAAGGCACAAGGAGGAAATAATAAAGACAAAGAAAGAAAAAAAAAAATTCTATTTTATGATCTGTGCTTTTTCCCCTGAAAAAGAAGCTCATAACAGAACCGATAAAAGAAGAACATAGTTTTGTTCTATTCAGTCCAAGAGGGTGGAGCAGCAGATAATCTGGCTAATTCTCTGACCTCGCTCGGTGGTGACGACTAAAATGCCAGCTCCGCCTCCCTCTCCCTGATGTTAGTGAGGTGCAGGGTGGACTAGACATGTTCCACCACTTTTCCAAGGCACAAACCAGTCAATTTGTCATCCAGTGAAGAGGTTGAACCTTTAATTAAAGTGGAGAGCCGCTGCCATCAAGGCCCAGCTAAATGTCACATGATAAATAATGGCAGAAGATCTGAAAAAGCTCCCTTCGAGTTTCCTAACTTAAGGGGATAAAGGCCATGCACATTACAGGGTAACGGCATATCAATATGTTAAATAGGTTCAATTGTATAAATTGATTAAATGACCCGATTGCGAACCAGCCATGCTTGAAAGACCCTGTTGTTTGAGCAGTGAATGTTGACAATGTCACGTAGGCCGGCTATTAATGGAAACCAAGCAGAGAGAATGTGGCGGTGAGTGACATTATTAAAGTAGATGATGGGTTTCTGAGCAGATCATTCACTGAATGCAATCGATAGTTCTGTGTCTAAACGCTCAGGCAGAAATTACACTTCGGGGCATATTGCCCATGGTAGAAATGACACTGCCATGAAAATGCATTGCTATGGACACTATTAGAAACGATTGGCTAATTACAGCCACGGAAAAAAATCTGGATTGTTTATTGGTCCTTCACATTTACCGTGAAGAAATGGCAGTGCGCAGGAGACCTAATGCAGCCTTTTCGAATATGATCTGTGCATAAATATAGTGCGGCAGTCTGACTGTACAATCCAATATTTCAAAAAGCCTGTTGTCTGAAGTCATTTGTGGAAGCAGTGACAACCCTCTTTGTCTTACTCCCCCTGGCCACACTGCATCAGCATATATTTTCAAAATTGGTTCATTTCACTCTGCTTATTATCAGGCAGCTTAATCTTGACCCTTCAAATCTCTAAAATTATCGCCCTGTCTCTTGTCTTCCCTTCCTCTCGGAAACCCTTGAATGTGCCATCAATTCCACTAAATTCCTCTCTCATCTTTCAGCACTTGATCCCCTAATCTTGCTTTTGTGTCACTCACTCGACAGAAACTCTTCCTCTGTAACTCAGAGCTTAAACACAGCCTCACCTCCCTGTTTTAATACCCCGTCTGTTTTATACAACAGCCATCTTGAATGACAAACCATCTATTACCAAAATCATTCCTGAACATCATCATGTATTCTATGAAAAGAAAATAGTTTATTAAATATACAGCAGTGCTTAGTGCCCGTTTCCGAAATGGGAAATAACAGCAATGTTGTCATTTCCTATTAATTATGAAAGTCACAAATCCATCTGGGCAACTTCAAAAATATAATTACTGTTCCACAGAAACATTACCACTCTCACATTTATTCTCACATTCATTTAATTAAAAGTGTTAATAATAATACAGATTATTCATACTTAATCACAGCTATACATGGTTACATAGTCATTTACCTAACTTTAACATATATATATATATATATATATATATATATATATATATATTTTGTTGGGGACCAAGAAGCTGGTTAAACAGTGATTTGGCTCAGATTGAGCTGACGGCAGAGACACAGGGAAGGCAAGACAAAGGATCTTGGCCTACATGTGAATCCCAAAGCCAGTTTCACCAAACTCCTACAGGCAGAGTCGCCAAGATGGAGAATCTACCTTCAACACGTGTGGGACAAGGCGGAGGAAGGATAAAAGCTTTCGGCTTTTGTGTTTCTTTGCTCTTTCCACGGTGACTCAGGTCACTACAGGAGGCACTCTAGTCCGGACTAGCTAGCCAGCATCATCTCGCTGGTCGAGTTTTGGAGCTGGGACAACTTTATATCGGTCTGATATACAAAGGGGATCCGAGGAAATACTGGCCGAGTATTCCCTCATCTGCAGCGGGTTTAATCAGCCTGGATTCAAGAAAAGGACTGCGTTCCGTTTCTTGCTTGTCGACCTGGATCACGTATCGTCCCCTGCTCTGGACGAAACGGATCGTTAACCTCTGGCAGGAGATTAACTGACAAACAACGCACAGTAAGGCTGTACACAGTTCTGGGCAGACGTTAGGACTAGTGCGTTTTGGTTTGTTTATTAATGAGCAAAGGGTTCGCTACCGCTTGTGCCATTAATGTGATCGGATTGTAATCATGTAATGGTCCATATATGATTATTAATCTGTTTTCTGTGAATGTATCAATAGATCACGATACCGTTGATTATGTTGTGTTAAGTAGCTGGGTATAATAATAATATATAGATATATATATAATATATATATATAATCGCGATGAATCAGCTGTTAGCCACTGAGCTGGCCGTTATCAATATCTAAGATCAGAGTGTGTCTTTTCTTTTCCTCCTTTATTCTGTTCCTTTTACTAACACACACACGGACATATAAACTGGCCACGTTGCTCCCGAGCTAACGCTGCTATCTTAACCACGTGGGGTTTGTATAGAGCTAATAGGTGACCTAGCATATGGTATAAACGGGCGCGTTGCCTAGCAACCCCCACCTCGGATTCTTCAGCCCCTCTCCATGCACCCAGCACCACTACCGCCTTCTTGAGGCTAAATAGTTTGGTGCAGCTCACAGGAGTAGCCATTTTTGGAGTTTGTAGTTTTGTGTTAGAACTACATTTCGATACCGCCCCTCCTCTTCACTCACTCTCTCTCACACACACAGACACGTGTCCACAACACATGCTGTTTTGTTTTTGCTTTGTTTTTGGGTTGTGATACTGAAAAAGGTATAGAAGTTTATTATGGAAGGATTATTGATTAGCTACTGATAATTGTGACGTTAATAAATCTTATTATACTTAATTAGCAGTTGCTTGTGATTATTTGTGTACTTGTAATAAATTGCTGGCTAAAAAGGTCCGTGCTCGAAATCACCCCTTCCTTTGTTTCCTTTTAAAGGATTTTCACAGAAATGAGACCGTTCCACAGTTTGATTATTGGTCCCTGACTTGCAGGGTGGTGCCCCGTTTTGATTGTTTGTCGATTTGATACAGTTATTAATAACCATATTCATAACTTTATTAATATTGATAAAACATCTTTTGATAATTTGCCAATGATCAAATCTGTACCCTAAGGGAATCCAACAACCCTGTCTCCTAAAAACCACATTTACAGTATACTATATTGCAACAGCAATAAGTTTTGAAAGAAATGCAATGCCTTGTACGGTATATTTAGTTTTATCAATATCATGAGGACACATTTTCTAATTAACTAATCTGCAAATTTGCAAAATGTTCATACTGAATCCATCTGCAAAATGTTCAATGAGAGAGTAATGATTTTCTTTTCAACATCTGCTCACATCAACTACAGCATGAAAAACATTTGTATGGTTTCATGACTGTGCGATTCGGCAATTCAGAGCACTTGGTTAAGATTACTGAGGGATTGAAATTTTGGTAAAATAGCGCAAATGGTAACAGTGACAAGACAGACTTAGAGTTATCATATAATCAGTCATAATTCAGGAAGGACAGCCCTGTCCCCTAAAAAATTAGGTTCCCATACAATTACAAGGGGAATATATTATGTCCCGGATTACATTTGTTTTTGACGTATCACAAATACGTTTCTAATCCAATGCTTCGAAAGTCCGCATAAGGTGTGGTTTCCTCTAAAACATATCTGGTTAACACTAGAAAGGCCAACGGGTCAAATTCACCTGCCTGGCATTTTTAAATGCATGTAACTCTGCTAATTATAAAACCCCTTCATCTTTCAGTTCATGACTTTTCCTAAAATGGGTTTATTAATCATCTAGTGAGTTATGGGTGGTGTGGTATAAAAAGAAAATGAAAATATGATCATTTATACCACTATATATTGCTTCGCTCAGCATTCACAACACGGCTGGTAGCCTGGCAACGCGGTAAAAATGACCCGCTTGGCGGTTTTAGGAGTAAATGGAATGCTGGCCTTTTTAGCGTTAAACCATTTTGTGTTAAATTAAATACTTTTTCGTAGATAAAGTTGCTTTTGGTATACTTGACTTTCACTGGCTCAGGATGTCCCCCTGACCCTCTAGCACTCTCTCAAACCAGGAAATGCTGCTGTCCTCCACAATGATGCTACAGTATAAGGGTTATTCTCCTTGCAAGTAATTATGTCTTGAAATGCACTAAACAAATGCAAAGAGATGATACAGATTTGTTTGTTTGTTAGAGGCTTTATGGATATTTGGAGAACATATCTAAAGCTTTTTTTTGGATTTCTGTCAATCTCAACATTTGCTGCAGACTCAAGAAATGGGGTAAATTGTGTGTGCAGCTCTTCATTATTTTGGTAAGCTTTGCTTATCTTTGCGGCATGAGTTTTCCAATGTATAATGCATGTAAAATGACTTTGTCGTGTGTTGGCAGAATGTGCTCTCTTTCTACAACATCTTAATCAGCTGATACAAATATTGTTAAAAATTCAAGCCTCATTTGTGTACTTAATCTACCTCGTTTTCTAATCTTCCTAATAATTCATTTGCTCAGTGATTAATTACGCTCATTTGTGTCATGTGGAAACAACATTTGTTTTTAATTGTGCATGTCAAAAGAATTTTCCAGACATCCCATTTATGCTCGCTCTGGGTGTTTGGAGCTTTGGTCACCGCAGGGTTCCCGCATTTAGGGTTTCTCTTCGACTCCTCTACATCCGCCACCGATCGCACTTTCCACCATTGCACCATATGTGGCATCACAGTTAATTACTCAAGAGAAATTGGCTAAAGACGCGGCAGAACAGCAGGTGAGGAGCTTCAGCCCAGAGCTAAACCAACACTAACTGGTCAAGCTCAGCTGCCTTTGCTCCGCCGCTGCCTGAGACGCGCAGGATGGGCTCATTCATGCTGTTTGGCCTTCATTACAGATCAGGGAAGGTGCAATTAGTAGCAACCCCCCCACTAGTTTATAATTACCTTAAGACACCCACTTAAACAGGGAACCTTATAAATCAGTTCCTGTTGCCTATCACAGCCCTGGACGCTACATTATGCCAACAGATGTCAGCTGCAGCCATGGACAGACCCCTCCGTGGCAGTGACAGCCAAAAATACTGCGAGCTGCTCTAATTAATAAGAATGGCCTCCAGGTTTTGGCTTCACAGGCTTTTTTTTGCCTGAGGTTTATGGCTATATTTCTTGTGAATTGAAAATTAAGAGGAAAAGAAAAGAGGGTTGAGAACAAAAAGTCAATTAAGAGTTGTGAAATGCAACACATTACAGTTTGTTTGATGTTGTCCTCCCGTCTGCCTGTGACATTTGTGCCATTTTTGCTGAAATATTATTTCTAATTTCCACATGCAAGCGGTAGCTTGGTGGGTGCAAAGTGATGGGTTGTGTTGTATTTTCTTTCAGGCCAATTCTCATATGGAGGTGCCTTGTAGTGTTTTTTTGGGGGACATTTGCATACATTTGCATCTGGAGAAGTTAACAATGTAGTGACAAAAACATTTTGCAAATGCAGTATCTTCATTGGACACCCGCTGCTTCTCGATTATGTGAAAGTATTTGGGGTTTAGAGTGGTGGGGGGGAAACGTAACACAAAGCAAACAAAGTATTATACAGACAAATCCTCCACAAGACTGCCATAAACAAAGCACAGATTTGGCATGTTTTATAAGGGCGAGTGGGAGCTTTTGTTTATCAGTAGCTATTCCACATGAGCAAAGAAGATCCTTTGCATTTGAAAAGTTGGCACAGACTATCTTGCTGCTATTGTCCCAGGTCTTTTGTGTTTTTGTATTTTCTTTCCTTTTGCTAAAACTTTCAATTTGTTCTATAACTCAAAACAGTTAAAATAATAAAATACCAATTAAATTGGATTTGAAAGAATTTGATTGGATAAATCAAACAAGTAAGTGCTTGTGAACACAAATACAAGCTTGACCTACACACACCTATGTTGTCAGGGACCACAAAAAAATACACGGTTGGATGTATGAACGCCACAGATTCCTTTAAAAGGAATACTAGTCAAGATGACACTGGTGTCCCTGGACCGGAATGTTTAAATGCACTGAAAGCCACTGTTGAGGAGATCAACCCTAACCTCATCTCGTGTTTGTTCCAAGGAAACACAAGTGCTCGAGCGTACCTGCAGCAACAGAATAAAACCCACTAGACTGTGTGGAAAATCAAATACGGTGTAACAAAGAATATCGCTCTCTAAAAATAAACCTGAATGAATCTCGGAGGTTTAATGAACGAAGTTTGTGCAGTGGGAATTTATCTTATTGGAAAGATGAATACTCTTTCAGGGGAGGCATACTGACAAGAAATAAATGTATTTTCAAACAGTTAAGAGGCTTCATATCTCCATTTAGAGAAATTCATTCGGAAAAAGAAATTGCTTTGGTGTCTTAGTTTAAAGTCCCACCGCAAGAAACACTAAAAGAAAAAAAAGGGAACAATGTCAGCATAAAGCTGGGCACATTTAACGGCAATGCTTGAGAGTAACAGCCCAGTGCAATAAGGCTAGCTTCATCTGAGTGTGTATCTGTGTGAGGTGCATTCTATTTCTCATGTGATATAAATAAACTTATTTTCTATGTCTTCTTACAAATTTGGGAATAACAAGTCTCCACATTAAAAAACTTAAAAGTGAAATAAGCCAGCAGAACTATGATCCAGCTACTTAAGTGTAGAAGTACTCATTATGCATTCCATATGTAACTGGACTAATTTACTAATATATAACATATTTTTAATATAATAATTTGTATTTAACATGATTATTAGCAAAGTAACTAGTTAAGATAGCTGTCCAGTGCTACCAGTCAACATGGGTTTCTTTTAACAATGAACATGCTTATCCCTGACCACGTGGTTATTACTGTAACCATGACATCGAAGGTACCCCAACCTTAATGAAATAATCATTTTAACCCTGAGGCACAATGTTTACATAAACCTAACCCTAATCAGAGCGCTGTCATGTCAAGGGATTAGTCATGTGGTCATGAATGATATGCTGCTTCTTGTTGTGTTGTTTTGTCTGTATTTTCTTGTTGAGTTCTGAGTCTTTTGTTTTCCCTATTGTTGTGATTGTGTTTTGTACGGTCTCTTATGTATTTGTTGTTGAGTTTGTATGTATTAAAGGCCCATCTAGGGCTGGACATTACAAATTAGCTAGGGCTATAAATGCTGTGGTGTGTGCCATTGGTTTATGCTACATACTTGTCCCTATACAAATTAACATTAAAGCTGGGGTTGGCAATTGGGTTGGGTATCGTTTGGGTTTTTTCAATTACCGGTGCTAAAACGATTTTTAAAAAACGATGCCGGTGCTAAACCGATTAAAAAAAGACCACAAAACCACAGTCGGTGCCATTAAAGAACGGCTGTTATTGCTAAGGCCATATGGTCAAAATTAATGATTTATTAAAAATGTAATAACAATATCTTATAACAACTTATTTCACCAGTAAATTACTGTTAAAATGACGAAAACAACCACTAGATGGGAATAGGGTATTTTACAATAACTTTGAATGCATCATGAGGCTTAACAGTTTCAAGTAAACTGTGTTGTTTTTCTGACAACGGCAGCTGCACACGGTTGTACGTCCTGGTGTTGGAATCCCCTACGGCAAAATACAGTCACGCTTGACACTGTTGTTCAATCCAGCTATATCGAACGGTAGGCTAACGTTACCTGCTGCCAAGTGTAATATTAACTAGTGTCCCATGCAGCAATGCTTCTGTTGCTTCTAACGTCTGTTTTGGAGCATCGAAGCGCATGCATTTCAGTGGCACCAAAATCCGCGTTCCCTCAGTCAACAAAGCAGCAGGCTGCCATTCATTTTCAATGGGAGTGGCCATTTGTCAGCGACAAGCGACGAGCTTGCCGAACAAGGCGGGGCCAAAATAGACAAGAAGTCTATTTTATGCAAAAGCTGAGCGATGCAACAAAGCGACTGCCAATCGGAGTGAAGGCAGCGTGAGGGCAGTATGACGTATGTACGTTGGTTACACGAGTCTAAGAAAATCATTCAAGATGGCAGAAACGCTTCAGGACATCGTATTTCTGTATATATCTGATATGTTTGGCATTTTATCTCATGTATTTTGTTACCCCTATCGAGAAATAAATACTTTTAAATCCAATTATATTTCCCTGCACTTCACCTTGAAAACACAGCACTGAGCTGTTTCCCCTCTACTCCTCTGGATGAAAACTAACTGTTGTTGGTTTTGTGGTTATATTCTACGTGAATATAACCACATACATGCCACGTGACTACAGCTGTCAGTCATGGCCGCAGCCTTTCTGCAACAAATCTGGACCTGGTGGATATTGACGGATGGCGGAGCCGGTCCGCAGCCGTTACGCATGCAGTGGAAATGAGGAGTTAGGCAGCGTTGCCGCATTAGCACCGGGTTTCGTTACCCAACCCAACCCTAGTTGGTAATGTTGAAAAGTTAGCAAGATTTGAAAGTAGCATCTCCTCGGGGCTCCTTCTAACCCCCTAGAAAAAGTGAATATTGGAAATAGTTGCCAACCCTGCATTTAAATGAAATACATAAAACTGATTAATTTCATAACTACTCACTGTCAAATGATGTCATTCTGCTGATAGTGGCGTCAGATCAGAAAAACCTTCGATGTGTCATTCTAAAGTGGATTTATAAATTAAGTTTTTTGTTGTACAATAATGGAGAACTTGTCGCTCTGGAAATACAGTGTTTTCATGTAGTCCTAATTAAAGCTTAATTACAGCAACTCCATACAGCAGTTGCAGTACCTATTTAGAACAACTGCATTTCTATAAACAATGACGTTAAGGAAATGTTGTCGTTCTAAATAGGTACACAGCAAGCTGCTGTACTGTTCTTAATACATCACAAATCTACACATAACTCCTTTAAAGGAGCAGTGTGTAGGATTTAGTGGCATCTAGCGGTGAGGTTGCAGATTGCAACCAACTGAATACCCCTTCCCTCACCCCTCCCTTTCCACCTTCAGGTAACGTGCAAAAGGGGAAAGGCCCTCTATAATGCAGGTGTATGGTTTGTCCATTCTGGGCTACTGTAGAAACATGGCGGTGCAACATGGTGGGCTCTATGGATGCATATAGATATGAAGGGCTCATTCCTCAGTTTTAGGTGATTATACAGATACATTGTATTTTCAGTGTGAAAATAATAATAAAATCTATATGTATATCTATGACATCTTTCATTGTCAACACGTCTGAAAATTTTATTTCACCTTCCTGTCATCAGAGAAATAAAAACCCATCAGGTTATCGGGGTGGAGAGAGAACGCCGTCCTGTCATTTCTATAAAGTCTGAAGTTTGCCATCCTGCCCCAATGCATTCCTGATTCTGACACTTTTTCTTTTCTTTGAGAGGCTGCGACTGAGATTGCTTTCAAACTACTGCTACTCTACTGAAAGTAATGATACAGAGAGACATAAACAGAGAGCGTTTTCTATTCATGATCTAACCTGCCCATATAGCTTGTTTTGGCCTCGGCAGGAAACATCAAAAAGATAAGAAATGCTTCTACATGAGAAGGTCTGGTCAGCTCAATGCTGCTGCTGCTGAGCGAACGCAAACTCAAACATTCAGTTTGTGTCAATCGCCTGGTTATGTTCTCACTAACAGTTAGAGTGATTTTTATTTTGGTTTTGTTTTCCAAATCTATTACATTGCATTCATTCTTAGATATCATTGTAAATTGATTAATTGGTGAACGAATTATCAAAGATGCACTTCATTTCTGGATGGGATTCAGTCCCTAAAGTCTTGATAAACAATTAAAACATTAAAGCTGCAAGCAGTGTTGGACGGGCCCTCGCTCCTCTGCACGGGTTACTGGCGGATGCCGCTCCTTGCGACCATGCATTTGCGCGGCACACAGACTCAAATTGTCACCAATGAAAAGGGAATTCCCTGCTGAGTTCAATGATATCTCACACAAGACTCTATGTCAGACAGTTCATTAGCTGTGAAAGGGGGCGTGGCTAAAGCATAGGGGGCGGGCCAAACTATAACCAATGAAAACGGAACTCTTTTGAGTTCAATGATACCTCACACAATAGTATACAAGAAATGTGTCATTAGTTATTAAAGGGGGCGAGGCTTAATCATATGGGGCAGGGCAAATTGTCACCAATTAAAAAGGAACTCTTTGCTGAGTTCATTGATACCTCACACAATAGTTTACATCAAACGGGTCATTAGTTATACAAGGGGGCGTGGCTAAATCATAGTGGGCGGGTCAAACATCACCAATTAAAAAGGAACTCTCTGCTGAGTTCAATGATACCTCACACAAGACTAACTTAAACGGTTGAAAAGCTATAAAAGGGGCGTGGCCTGAGTACATGGGCGTAGTTAAAGTATAGTATTATAAGTTTCATGTAAATCGGATGATGTTTGTAATATAAGGCTGATTTCCTGTTGCCAACGGGGGGGCACTATGACCAAAAGTCAATTTTGGCCTGTAGATGTCTTCAGGCCTGGACCTTTGTCAATTGTGAGAAATTTTGGGCACATATGACAATGTACACTTAAGTTACAACAACTTCTTTGTTCATCGATTAATGCTCAAAATGCCCACCACACCACGGCCACATTGTTGGACAAAAAGTTTTGCTTTTAATAAATTTTCATTGTTGAGGTCTTTAGATGACGGACCGAATTTGAAGTTGATTGGATGAAATCTTTCAGAGTAGTTCGTTAAAGTATAGTACGTATAGTTTTGGACTTACTTCCTGTTACCACTAGGGGGCGCTATGACTTTGAGCCTGTCCATGTCTTCAGGGTTGGACTCTTATGAATCCTGAAAAGTTTCGAGCCAATTGGACAATGCACACTCAAGTTACACCCACTTCCTGTTTCGATGGCGAAACGCACAAAATGGCTGCCGCCACAGCCATGCCCTAAGACGAAACGTTTTTCTATTAATAACTTTTTATCTCGAAGGTCTTGGCACAGACCAAATTTGAAGTTGATCGGATGAAATTTCTAGGAGGAGTTCATTAAAGTACGACACGTGGAAATGGCTAAAATCACACTAATTTTGAACATTCAATTCTAAATGGTGGACTTCCTGTTGGGTTTAGGGTATGGTTTTTTGTACGTCCTGACATGCTACACATGTGTACCAAGTTCCGTGAGTCTACGTTAAACGTACTGCAGGGGCTCAATTTTCTTTTTATTTTGTAGGGGGCGGTAGCGAGCCATTTTGTGAGCCTATTCCAGAAACATGTACATTTTCACCAGGATTGATGCAACAGACAATTTTGGTGAGGTTTTGAATATGTTAAGCCCCTCAAAAAGGCAATTAATTTGTCGTAATAAGAATTCCTTCAGTTTCAATAGGGTCTTCACCACTGTCCCTAGTGGCAGCAAATTTATTTTGCAGCCAGGGGGGTCTAGGCACTCTCCAATCACATTGTGTATAGAGTCGGTGGGCGGGCTTATGGCTGCTGCTGCTAGGAACAGTGGTCTTCTGGAAGACTTGGAGAAAAGAACAAAAAACGGCACAGAAATCATTCTTAAAAAGGAAGATGTGTTCGGAGTTTTGCCGACCGGATACGACAAAAGTTTAATCAATCAACTAGCTTCGCTTCCTTCTTTGTTGCTCTGCCTGGTTGTAGCGCTATCCTATTACGTGCAGAGGGAATCTGAACGACATCCGTTTATCCCGCCCCTCAGATTGAGCCCTGTCAATGGTGAGTTCCCAGACCCTACATCTTGATGTGGGTCTGGCTTGTCAGGCTACGTTGTCGGCACTCAGGTCCTAATTATGTAAGTATAGCATGATTATTTGAACCCCCCCTTTCCAGTGCAGATGACTGAAACTCAATTGATCCATTTAGTAGCTGGTCTGGGGCTTACAATCATATCACCATATCTTAACCTAGTTGTCATGGAAATTTCCATTTTCTCATCCATGTTGAATTAAAAGCTCTAGAAGAGTCAATCGATCGAGTGCTACTGTAATATTTTTGTCTCAACTGCTGTTTCCAAGATCCAGAATGAAGTTTGAACCTCAGCTTTCTAGCCAACATTGACGATTGAAGTCCTTTAAGTGCTAAAAAAAAATAAGATTTTTAACATCTCCAATTCTGGGACAATTGGGCAATTGGGACTAAATTGACGTTGTAGACCAGAGGTGTCAAGTAACAAAGTACAAATACTTCGTTACCTTACTTAAGTAGAAATTTTGGGTATCTATACTTTACTGGAGTAATTATTTTACAGCATACTTTTTACTTCTACTCCTTACATTTTCACGGAATTATCTGTACTTTCTACTCCTTACATTTTAAAAATAGCCTCGTTACTCATATTTCAGTTTGGCTTGTTTTCATTCCGGCTCGTCATCGTTAAAAAAAAACACACACAAAAAACCCTATCCAGATCGCTCCATCCGGATAGTGAATTTGATTGTGGTTGGATGAGAAGTATAAACATAGTCATTCCGACAACCTATTGGTTTGTACGCGATCCATCAAACCTGCACAGACCCGGTGCTAATACGCCACCGGTGCTTTAATGACCGTTATCTACCGGACCGAATAGCAACGCTGATTTCGGTGCCTTATTTAGGTGCCACTTAAATGCCTGCGCTTCTCTCTGATGCTCCGAAAACGGACGTTAGAGGGAACTGAACATCGCCACAGGGGCCGCTAGTTAACACTACAGTTGGCAGCAGCTAACGTTAGCCTACGGTTAGCTAGCAGCTGGAGTAAACACGGTTAAAATGCTGAGAGCTAAACGGTGTAAAGTGTGTATTTCACTGGAGAGGATTGTAACACCAGCCTGTAGCTGCCGTTGTCTGAAAAACACAGAAGAGATGTGTCACCTTTTTCAGCCCTTCTGAGTTTGCAGGTATGATTTTAATATAACATTATTATAGTCATATGATTTTGTCCTAACGTTTTGGGGTTAAGCTGTTGTCCTTAATGGCATTGTTTCCCCCTTACATCAGGGGTCTTCAACGTTTTTTAAGCCAAGGACCCCTTTACTTAAAGTGAGATGTAGCAGGGACCACCTACTACATACAGTATTGTATGAAATTAAGTTGCATATTAAACTGGGCCTACAATAACAGTTAGGGCAACCTAAAGTGTTCATACCCTTTTTTCATAAGCTATTAAAATATTAATTGTTGGCATGATTTTATAAATCATATTTTCATGTTACATACTGTATGTGACATACTGTATGTGGCACAGTAAATCTAGGATAAACTGTATCTGTGGGCTGATATTTTTGAGACTACCTTACCTATAGGCCAGTAAGCTTATCATCAGTGGGAATTTATGTTTGCTAATAATATGTTGGAATTATGTTAAGGCATTTTAATTTTAAAAGACTCAAAGATAATAAAAAGACTCAAAAATTTACAATAATTTGGAGGTCCCCTGCAATGACTTTGAGGACCCCTTGTTGAAGATCTCTGCCTTACATTACTTTTACTTTTACACTTTTACTTAAGTAAAAAGCTTAAGTTGATACTTGAGTTGATAACCCTAGTATCTATACTTCTACTTGAGTAATGAATGTGAATACTTTTGACACCTCTGTTGTAGACTGATGTCTCCAAGTACTAGAACTTCGAACTTCAAATGTTTCTAAAATGCAGTTTAATTTTCTTCCTCAATTCAACCTGCCACTGAAACTCAGATTTAGTAACAAGTTGATTTGTGTTGGATATAGGTGGAAATAGCATCACTGTGTGGCATCATTTACACTTGTTTTAAGAAAATAAGTCTTTTAGGACTTTATCAAGGCAGGGGGACTTTTCATTGATAACATTGGCTTCTTGGAGATATTTAGATTATGTTTCTAATGGTAATGTATTAGCATACAGAATGTCTTTAATTGAAAATACCTGCAAATATGTGTGCTTTGCCAGGTTTATTTCCGCATTCATCTTGTACAAAATTACTTGGTCTATTAAATGACTCACAGAATTGTACAAGTAATTATTAAGTGTAATAGGAGTTTTAGTCAGACAGAACCTTCCGTTTTTACCTTACTTTGAAAATGTGTGTGTGTGTGTGTGTGTGTGTGTGTGTTATGATTGTGGCTAGTTCATCTGTCACAGTTACTACAGCTGGAGCGTTCACATTTGGAGGTCAGTGAGAGGTAAAGGCTTTACCCTCTCGCTGATTCCCAGTGACACACGGTGCTGTGCTCCGTGTCCCTCTGGCAGAGGCTAAAGCAATCTATTTTAGACCCATCCTCAACCCCTGTGTCTAAACTGATGTCTAAAATACCGATTTCCCCCAATCAGTTGTCATTGTATAGTTATTTAGGGCTTGACATGACATGCTCACCTTCCATTACCTGATATTACCGAGACGTTTTCTTTTTTTGGACGGGTTAAAACCTGACGGATCAAAATGACAGCATTTATCAACCTCTGAACCTGTTATTAAGCGTCACTGTTTGCACCTGATCTGAAATCTGTATTTTTAATGTGGTTTTCTGGCCTCCAAGAAAGGAGTTCAGCTTTAGTCAAGCCTCAACATCATTTTTCATTTCTCTTTTTTTTTTAATAACGCGCTCAATATTAGCAAATTAAAATGAGCTTTTTTTTCCCGTTGCCTTTTCATCACAAACTTTTGTGAGAAATTATAGGTTTCTATGGTTGACAAGACAAAGCAGGACAAATAAATCAATACAAAGCAAATGAAAGCAAATTGAATCTATTAAAGCATAATTACCGGGAGAAAGAAAAAACAAAAAAAATCAGCCAAACGCAACGTAAGCCACAGAGTCATGGCCGAAGACAATTAATGACAGAGGGAGCAAAAAGGTGCTGGCTCATTAAGCCCGGCCTGCCTGTGCATGCAGACAAGGCCACCAGCCAGACCCAAGCAGACCAGCACAAGTAAGAGTGCTGGGCTGAAGCGGCGCAGCAGCCCCGCAGGCTCACAGGGACGTAGCCTTCTACCTGCACACACCAGAGGCTAAACACCAGGGATGTGTTTGATTTAGTAACAAATGTTGCCCCCAAAATAGGTAATTTAGAAAAGATGAGCTTCCCTGTGGCCTCCTCCGTCCCCTCAGCACCTCCACTGTCCCCAGCCCCCCCCCCCCCCTCCCCTATACCTGAGGAATGCCAAGCAGCAGGGTGCCACAGAGGACCTTCAGATCAGTGTGAGCCAGCGAGGGGGGCTCTCCCGGGCAGCGATGAGTAATTAGCACTAATTAGTGGCAGTGATTAACCGCACTGGGGAACGTGGGGGCCGGAAGGGAGCAGATTGATAGAGCTGGCCCTCCTAACCCATAGAGGCTCCACTGCATCTTAAGCAGGAGGAGGAGAGGGGGGGGATGCGGCTTGCTGTGGCTGCCAGCCAGATGCTACTCTAGCCATAAATAAAAGGTGGAACATGTATCGAGCATCTGTAAAGCCATTTCAACAACAGGGAGGTGAGGGCTGATGTGCGGCTACTGAAGCAAAAGTCTCAAATAAGAGGTTGTCAATTCATTACACCCCCTAAGGCAGGGGTTATTCAAATAGTGGTCCTTGGGTCGAATCGGCCCCTTAAGTCATTTTTAGAAGGGTCCTTTGAGTGATTCTGAGAAGCCAACTGAAAACCGTATTGACTCATTTATCCAGCTCCAATTTTTTTTTCGAAAGCCCAAAATCTTTTAGGGTTTTAAAATACCTTACACTTTGTGTCATTTCTTCTCAGTCTCTCTGACTGGACTGGCAAATCTATGGAGCAAAAGTTCTATTACTGGGAAAATATTGCCATTCATTCTGTGAACTCTGATAAAAAAAATAGGTTGTAAGATTAGTAATGCTGTCTGTAATATGTAATATGTAATTATTTGAACCCCTTTTTAGGTGGCAGGAATAGAAATTAGTCATCCTCAACATTTGTCGTGTTCTGGTTTCAGAATGATGAAGACATTAGGTGTAGGCTCTACAGGAGGATTTTTTTTTTTTTTTTTTGTACAGATTTTTAGTCATTCTATTATTAAATGGCTTTAAAAAATAGTGCAAATAGCTGCTGAATATAGATAGAAATAGAGCATGCCCCCCGGACCCCACCAAGGTTTGGACTGAGCCCCGAATGTTTACAACGTATGGCTCCGCCCTTGCTACCTGCCCAGCACCAAACAGCAGCTACACAGTCAGAGAGCTGGTGAACATTTAGCAGCAAAAGAGCCTGATTCGTTTTTAGGGAGTAAATGGAGACCAAACCAGAGCTAAAAAGGAGAGTAAATAGTGGACTTACATTTATCAGGAGGACATACAAAAGACTGAATGCTGAAAAAAAGAAAGAACCAACTGTTTGGTAAAGTTGCAATATTCAACTTAAAAGGTGTTATATAGTACGTCAGTTTTGTGTGTTTGTCATTCCCGAGTGCCAAGTTTAAATACAACGAAATAAAGCCGGCAAAATGTTACAACTAAAGACATGTAAATTACTCTCCTAATTAGGGCTGGGCGATATATCGATATAAAAAATATATCGATATATTTTTAAATGAGATATGGAATTAGACCATATCGCATATATCGATATAGTTCAAATGTGATCCTTGCTCCCATAGATATATACACAGATGTCGCCTTGAGGTTCTAAACATACGTCAAAACCGCCGCCATCTTGGAACAGGGGTGCGAAGCATTCAGATCAACGCTAAAGATGCCGCACTTTTGTACTGCTTAATTATGTTCGATAGAGGAAATGAAAAGAACAAACAGCAATGAATAACATTTAACAGGTGACAATGTGTTTTATGATTTATGTATGCCGCCTTCGACCAGCAACCTGAGCTCCGGCGGCAGCGGGAGGCGGAGAGCTCCGTGGCCGGCCGCAGCGTCTCTTCCCGGGCAAAAAACACGGCCGCCCTCGCTGCTGCGCGGTCCCCGCTGATCCGGATCGGACCAGCCAAAGACAGAGTGGTGATCGGTAGGATCTTACACGTAGTCAGGACGACCTGTATGTCGATATCGGCGGAAAGTTCCACTAAGTTTGCGGTGGCAGGCGGACGGAGAGAAGCTACAGCGGGCAGCAGAGACCGTCTGCAGCTGCAGGATCTGGAGCTCAGTGCCCGTTAAAATTACATGTAACGCATAAATACATACAGAAATAAATAGTGGAGGAATGAGCCTGGACATTTCAGTCTGTTTTAAACTTCACCTTGAAGCAGAAACTCTTAGTTCAGAAGGGTGAAGTTTCCGTTTGGACTCTGGATCTGTGAACCGATCATAATAAATATTCTTTGTATTAACACATTAATTAGTTTCTTTGTTTTGTAGTCGATAGTTCATCTTTTAGTTTACTTAAGTGGAAGCAGTATCAAGTGGAAGAATGGGACTATAAACCTAGGCTTACAGGCATGAGGCATTACATTTTGAACAAAGTAGATTATATTAATATCAAAAGCTTAATTGACCTTTGGAACGAATCACAAATATGGAGCTTTGATTTCAAAAAAGGTACTCCTGTTATACAGTATTTAGGTTTACATTTTATTGTTATTTGAACAGCTGAGCATTTAATCATGAACCAGGTGAAGAAACCGGTTCATTATGTATTTGATTTTGCAACTGTCTCTATGAAACTACTTGTGACATGTCATATTTGATTTTGGCTTTGACTGAACATTTGCTCTCACTTTGCGGAAAAAAATATCGGGATATATATCGTATATCGATATTCAGCCGAAATATATCGGGATATGACTTTTGGTCCATATCGCCCAGCCCTACTCCTAATACAGGTATATCTGAGAGGCCCATTGATTCAATGAAGACAAAAGTTTCATGGCCGACTGTCTAACATTTTCTACCATGGAAGCTAGGGGCAAGAAAAGCATTCAGTCTCAATTTGCAGAAAATGTACAAACAGAAGGAATATGACTTGGTGTATCACTTAGTATTTCAAATAATGAATCCAGCAGAAATAACGTCACTCCAGTCAGCTGAGGGGGAAGGAACATGCACTATAAATAGTCTCCATCATAATAAAAACTCGATTAAAGTTTGACTTAGTGAGCTATAGTATTACACCACGCCATAAGCAAACGAGTGCCCCTGCTGAAATTAAAATGTAAATACCTCAAGCAGAGCTCTCCCCCTATCTCATGGTTTTCTTTTGGTTTGTTTTTTAATGAAGTGAGACACACACACACACACACACACACACACTAGTTTCTCCACATGGCTTGAAAACAAATGGCATGATAACTACACGACGGGGCCAGGTTGGAGAAGCTATCTGAGCTTTTGTGACAAAACAGGCGGGACGTGTGGCGCTTCATTTTAAACATCAATGACTTTAATTAGTGTCATTCCACAATCACCAATAATAGTCCTGAATTGTGCGGGCCCTGTGCCTGACAGCCGCGCAGATCTGCGGCAAGGCAGGGGGGCTCTTAACAAGATAAGCCCTGAAATCAGCGAGCCTGAAGGAACATTACCTGAACAAGAGTGCTGATGAAAATGACTGGAGTGTCGGCCTGCTTGGAAACAACTGAAGTGTTGTTCACATGTCTTATGGTGGAACAAGCCAACAACACAAGTAGCACTACACCGGATAAATCCCATCACTTGTAGGGCTGAGAGAGAGGGATCATCCCTTTGTATGTAAATGATGCGTCTGAATCTTTGGATCTTCGGTAAAGAAAGGCAGACGACAACAAAAAAAGGGTTTTGCCATTTAACTAGGAAACAAATTAAACAGATGACTCAAATCCTGTCTGAGAAAATAAAAATGTCTGCCTGGAAATGTGTTGTGTTTATGTCACATAATTTCCATCAGCCTAGTTGTCATGGAAATACACTTCCAAATTCTTTTTTTGGAGAATAAAAATAACTTCTATTCCATCTGACTCAAAAGTTGAGTTTCAAAGTTCATTCTTGCAGTTGACAAAACAATCTAACCTCAAGGTCTATTTGGTCGTTGTTGTGGAGTATATTTGTGTCGTTAGCAGATGGAACTGAATGATTAATGGAGGATCATTTTGAACATGCACATTTCCATGGCAACTGGACAAACTAGCTACTAATGAAGAACATATGATGATAGAACACTCTCCTACCCCTGATTGTTGACCTCAGCCCCAAGCCCTTCAGATCCAACTGACAACATTGATCTTAATAAAATAAAAAAATAAAAAGCTCACAAATCTATAATCATCTTATGTTTAAAAAAAAGATTTGGAATTAAAATAGCCCCACATCATCACATACCCTTCACCATACCTAGAGATTGGCATGGGGTACTTTCCATGAGATCATCTCTCAATGCAAATCAAACCAGCTATTAGGCCAACTGAAATAAAGCCATGCCAATCTCTAGGTATGGTGAAGGGTATGTGATGATGTGGGGCTATTTTAATTCCAAAGGCCAAGGGAACTTTAACCGTATGCATAGTATCCTGGATCCATGAAATAACCTTTAAAAATAAAAATCTGCCTGCCTCTATGGGAATTTAACATACAGTGGTGTGAAAAAGTGTTTGCCCCCTTCCTCATTTCCTGTTCCTTTGCATGTGTGTCACACTTAAGTGTTTCGGAACATCAAACCAATTTAAACAAAAGTCAAGGACAACACAAGTAAACACAAAATGCAATTTGTAAATGAAGGTGTTTATTATTAAAGGAGAAAAAAAATCCAAACCATCATGGCCCTGTGTGAAAAAGTGATTGCCCCCCTTGTTAAAACATACTATAACTGTGGTTGTCCACACCTGAGTTCAATTTCTCTAGCCACACCCAGGCCTGATTATTGCCACACCTGTTCACAATCAAGGCATCACTTAAATAGGAGCTGCTTGACACAGTAAGGTCCACCAGAAGATCCTTAAAAGCTACACATCATGCCGAGACCCAAAGAAATTCAGGAACAATTGAGAAAGAAAGTAATTGAGATCTATCAGTCTGGAAAGGGTTATAAAGCCATTTCCAAAGCTTTGGGAATCCAGCGAACCACAGTGAGAGCCATTATCCACAAATGGCGAAGACATGGAACAGTGGTGAACCTTCCCAGGAGTGGCCGGCCGCCCAAAATTAGCGACGACTCATCAAGAGGTCACAAAAGACCCCACAACAACGTCCAAAGAACTGCAGGCCTCACTTGCCTCAGTTAAGGTCAGCGTTCATGCCTCCACCATCAGGAAAAGACTGGGCAAAAATGGCCTGCATGGCAGAGTTCAAGGAGAAAACCACTGCTGAGCAAAAAGAACATCAAAGCTCGTCTCAATTTCTCCAGAACACATCTTGATGATCCCCAAGACTTTTGGGACAACATTCTGTGGACCGATGAGACAAAAGTGGAACTCTTTGGAAGGTGTGTGTCCAAGTATATCTGGCGTAGAAGGAACACTGCATTTCATAAAAAGAACATTATACCAACTGTAAAATATGGTGGTGGCAGTGTGATGGTCTGGGGCTGTTTTGCTGCTTCAGGACCTGGAAGACTTGCCGTGATAAAAGGAACTATGAATTCTGCTGTCTACCAAGAGATCCTGAAGGAGAATGTCCGACCATCTGTTCGTGTACTCAAGCTGAAACGAACTTGGGTTCTGCAGCAGGACAATGATCCTAAACACACCAGCAAGTCCACCACCGAATGGCTGAAGAAAAACAAAATGAAGACTTTGGAGTGGCCTAGCCAAAGTCCTGACCTGAATCCTATTGAGATGTTGTGGTATGACCTTAAAAAGGCCGTTCATGCTCGAAAACCCTCTAATGTAACTGAATTAGGACAATTCTGCAAAGATGAGTGGGCCAAAATTCCTCCAGGGACGCTGTAAAAGCCTCATTGCACGTTATCGCAAAGCGCTTGGTTGCAGTTGTTGCTGCTAAGGGTGGCCCAACCAGTTATTAGGTTAGGGGGCAATCACTTTTTCACACAGGGCCATGATGGTTTGGATTTTTTTTCTCCTTTAATGATAAACACCTTCATTTACAAATTGCATTTTGTGTTTACTTGTGTTGTCCTTGACTATTGTTTAAATTGGTTTGATGTTCCGAAACACTTAAGTGTGACAAACATGCAAAGGAACAGGAAATGAGGAAGGGGGCAAACACTTTTTCACACCACTGTAGGGTTATGTATACGTATGCCCCCTGTATTTTAAGGAAGACCATTTATTTATTTATGATACATTATTCATTCACAAATAAAATTGGTGTCCTTAAAAGGTCGGATTTTTCCTAATTTTTTTAATTAAAGCATTAAGATTTTTTTTATTCCTCTTTTTAGTCAATTTTAGCATGGGTTTGTAAACTTAAGAACACAACTGTATATCTTAGCAGAAAGTTGAAAGATGTTGCGTTTACCTCACACAAGAGCAGCCATTTTCCCCTGTTGCCAGGGAACATTATGAAGTGATGTAATTACGCGACGTGAACATCATCGAAAAGCAGGGTGTTGGGGGAATCGCTTTTTTTCCCTCTTTTTCATCAAACAGAAGATTTTGCAAGTTCCCGCAATTTTATCGCATAAAATTGCATAAATATTAATCAGACAAAAATGGAGCTCTATGACACAGAGGAATAATATATATCAGGTTTTGATACATAGATAACACTTGTTAGTACAGTCAATTCATTGTTGCTTTTGGTCTTTTCATGGGATTTGTTGGCAATAAGATTAATAAGAATATCGCCAGAATCATGCTTTGAAGAGATGCAGATATTTGCTTGACTTCAGATATCTGGATGGCCTTTGTTGAAGCACACATTTTTCCTTCTTGAGCTGCAATTCGCTCCGTGTAAGGTTGAGAAATGGCGGAGTATGTACTATGCTGTGTATAGGGACGTTTATGTGTGTGCTTTGACTGCTTTTGGAAACAAAAGACAGTGTTCGCGCAATGCCCGAGATATAAACTGGTTTCAATTTCCTCCATTCTGACAGCCCATTTCATCTGCAACTTTGAATAAAAAGGGGACTATTGTGCATTACTGTAAACATCAACACATCACTTTCAGATCAAATGCAGCAAGACCTTAAGCGAAAGCCGGAGTATAATACATGTCGTTACTCATGATAATTAACTACAATCACAACCAAAGTGGCCATAACATGATTTAAACACAACAGAAGTAAAGTCATGAAGGATGGTGTAAGCACCGTTGGCAAAAGAGAAGAAGAAAATGTTCAAGCGCAGTGGTGACACTCATTGAATTACATGTTGACAGCTCTGTGTTAGTGGAGAGATGAAAGCAAAATGAGATTTTCAAAAGTGAATATGGGGAATGACAGTATTGCTTTCTCCACATTGTCAAACTTGACAGTGCTATTACCATCACTATAACATCAGGTGCTGGCATATGGTTTTCAGTTAGCAGAAATCAACTACCTCGTTTGAATATTGATTGCATTCCAGGCAAGAGGATGACTTATGGCACCAGCATTTTAAAAAGAAGGTAATATGACTAAAATTGCAATAATGTGGAGAATGTTGTTGAAAATTATAAATTGAAACTAATAATTCATTGACAGGGTGTTATTTTAAAATGATCATTTACAGGGAGATTCTTAAAGATATATTGTGGAACCAGTATAACATATTTATTTATTTTTTGATTTGAGGAGGGGAAAACAGAGATGTACCAATATGGAATCTCGGGGCATATAAAGATAAATCGATAATTGTCATAACTTACTGCGTCTGCAAAATTTTTAAAGTGCTCATATTGGCCCTCATTTATGAAACGTGCGTACGACCTAAAACAGGCGTACGACGGGCATACGCCGATTCCTACGCAAAGCTCGGCATTTATCAATTTGGACGCGAGCGTAGGCTGCGATCAAATCTCACATCTGGTCTGAACTCGTGTACGCAAGTTTTCGAGTCAGTGTGGACTTGCGGTGTAGCATATAATCAGTTTAACAGGAGAAGGAGAAGTCATCAGTTGATCATAAATTAAATAGGGTAAACTTCAACTGGAGTCCGAATTACTACGGCAACACTGTTGACCTCATCAGTGATCTCTTTCCATTCCGCATTCTTTCTACATCCTTTAATACCAGTTTTCAGGCTGCCAAATAGTACACATGTTAGTGCAAATGAACCAGAAATATCAGGGTTTCAATCTCCACCTCTGAAAAGTTCCGCTTCTCAGCCGGATTACGTCTCGCCATGTCATAAATTGTAGGGGCGAGGCCTCAAAACCCAGAATATATTGGGGCGTGATATTTAAATGACGATCGTTTCCAGCCGCCGCATTTATCAATGTACGACCATTCTTACGCTCGTAAGATGATTTCTGCGCTCATATCGGCACTGGTTTCTACGTTAGGTTGATAAATGAGGGCCAGTATGCTTTTTGTCTTTTTCCTTTGTGTTATATATCTTTTTTGTTATAGGTTTACAAAGTGAAAAAGCCCAAAGTCCATCCCAAAGGGACTTACCATCGCCAACAGAAAACACTGTTCACAAACTGCTCCAAACAGCTCTATTGTAGTCCAGCTTTTACTTCCATGACGAACGTGCGTCACTTTGTAACACACGTTATAATGCGCGCCTAGCTGCTAGCGTGGCACGCCCTCATACTCTGCTTCTGACTGGCTAGTAGTCCTTACCTAGCTACTTCACATGTGCGACTCCCTACAAAGACAGAACAGAAGTGAGATGCCTCACTCTGTAGCTAAAACAGAGACCTCAGCACACAGGGTGAAAAGAGGAGCTGCAGCAATGTGCAGTACAACAAAAATATGTTGGTGATTTTTGAAAATGAAACCACAAACCTATTCTGATATAACCTCTAAATACAATTATGAACCTGAAAATGAGCATAATATGAACACTTTAAGAGGACAATAAAGGCTAAACTTTTATAATTACAAGTTTACTTTTATTTTTCCGAATTCAAGGATAAACCCTTTGACATGAGTGACTTACTGTCAAGTTTTCTCAACAAATTATAGTCGAGGTTCCACATTAGAGGATAATGTATCAGATATGTTGTTCATCCCACCCCCCAGAAAAGATGATTTAAAATTTTTTTTTTGGTAATATAAATTGTGAATACGAAGCCAATGTGGGCTTAATTTGGTAACTGGAGTTACATTTAAAAATATGTAGAGTCGGAAGCTGGGACTTAATAATAACAAGAAAATGAGTAAGAAAATAAAGTATTTGTTTATATTTGAAAACATAAAATCAGAAAATAAGGACTCTGTGAAGCCTAATGGCAAAATAATGATGAAGAAAATGTTGAGAAGATGAAAAAATATATGAAAATCAGTTTAAAATAAATGGGGGCAAATTAGTGCCTTAAAAATAATTAATCTTCTAAAACTAAATGAAATCCAGGGGAAGGGTACTTCATCATGAAAATATGGTATAAGCATAGCAAGTGAAAAGAACAAAACTTACTAAACTAAACTTCCTGAATTGCGTAAAGAAGGGTAAAAAAAGAAAAAAATCTAATTCGCAAGAAAAAAACGACAAATGACAAAGTAGAGTTATAATTCCAGGATTCTGTGCGATGATACATAATCTCCTCATTAAACATTTGTGTTGGATCTCTAATTAGTTAGCATACTCATCTCTTTGCACTGGGTGTTTCAGGTAGAGCTGTCACTGAGCCCGAACACACTGGAATGACTGTTAAAGAGCAAGTTTCTCGGTGCATTCCATTTGACATTTTTCTCTGCGGTGACTGAAAACTATGAATATGGCAGCAGAGCCAGTGTTTGGGATGCCCAAACTAGTCGCAAGCGGTAATGCCTGCCGCACTGACAAACATCAACCCACTCAGCCAATGAAAGTACAGCAGAACATACAGCCTCCCCTGTCATTTTCCCCTCAGAAATCAGCATACTGAGCATCTCCGGGGCTGTGTTCATCACTCCAGAAAACAGGTAGGGTCTCAAAGACAGTCAGTGTGTATAACTCTACTTCAATAACCACGCTCGTTTGGGAGACTTTTTTTTAACCCTTATTAGTAAGGGTCAAAGTTTGTACCTTTATTTAACTTCTTGTCAGATTGACCTGTCAATGTAATTTTAGATGGTTATTTTCTAGTTTCTCCCTTCCTTATCTCCGCCAGTGTTGCCATCCCACTGCAGGTTCAAGTAACGCTCATTAAAATGTGAAGGAGCCCATTTTAATTGAAGTGGTATTCTCTTACATACATACACCGTAAGTGGACTGATTTATGCTTGAAGATTTCTTTAGCCAGCGAGTGGAAAAACTAGAAGCTAAATTAAACCTAACGTAACCATTGTATATTTGCCATAGCCGCAATCTTTTTATCTAACCTTAACCATATCATAGCTGCGAAGAGCAGATGTAGTAAAAAGACGGCAGAACATAACATATCAATGAACATAACCTGGGGCTTTGCAGTATCCTCCAATGTTCAACTTCCTTATCTGGCGACAGGGTCGGTAATTGTTGAACTATTTATTCCCTTCCAGCAATAATATGTTGCTGCAACAGCCTCCGCTCTTCTGCGTTCAGACTTTCTACAAGATTTTGAAACCATGGCTGCAAAGATTTGCTCCCATTCAGCCGCAAGAGCATTAGCGAAGCCCAACACTGATGGGTGATAAGGTCTGGCTCCAGTTTCAGTTCATTCCAAAGGTGTTGGATGGGGCTGAGCTCAGGGCTCTGTGCAGTTCTTCAACACCATACTGGGGAAACCATTTCTTTGTGGACCTTGGATTGTGCAAGCGGACAATGTCGAGCAACTCTCACACTAAAACTAAAATATCATTGTATGCTGTTGACTTAAGATTTTCTTTTATTGGAACCAGAGAGCCCCAGACCAAACATATACAGACAGGTGTCCACATAGTGTTGGCCACATATTGTATTTAAAAAATTGATTATCTGTTGAAATACATGTCACATTATTGTCAGGAAAAGAGAAAAAAAAAAAAAACATCTTCGGAAATGACTAAGAGTACACTATGCCTTGATTGACTATAAGGTAAATTTTTTTATTTCAGTGGTTTCTCTTGAGCATCCCAGTACTGTAGCTCAGGCATGCTATGCTAAGCACATCAGCGGATCCCACTCCTGTTTGGAACTTCAAAATACAGTCTCTCTTTAAGCTGCCAACATTTCATTCATCAAGTTTTTAAATGTATGCAACTATTAGTGCCAACTGTGTTGGTAATCTTCCCTTAATCTAAAATAATGATTAAACAACAATAATTGCAGTCTCCCTGATTAAGATCTAGCACAGTTGATTGTGAATCATCGAGTTAAACCAGTGGTCAACTGAAAGTCAGGAGATATTTGTCTGCATGCATTTGAGGTAAAAAAAGAAAAAGAAAAAGTCTTATCTCGCAAGTATTTGGCCAACATCATTGTGAATAGCACAGACATGCAGTGTTGTACTCGTAGTAAGGTGGTAAACAACCAAATTGCCTACATTAGTACAAGAATATCCACACCAAATTGCTCCTGGCAAGAAACTGAGCCTATTATCTGATCAGATTTGACCCGACATTTGTCAGTCCATCCAGCTGAGAAACACAGCGCAAGGAGGTAATGTGCCAGCCGGCGCTGACCTCAGACTGGGGGAGAGGTTTTCTAGCACTCTGCGACTCTTCTTTCCTCCCACTTTGGAGTTCTTAAGTCGGGTCCACAGCGGAGGCTTCATACATGAGCCTTAATGTGACAGAGAAATTGGGGATCACTTTCTCTGTCTGGCTCTGCCAACAGTCTGATAATATCGACGACTAGATGGCGTAAACACGGGAGACTCCAAAGAGAGGATTAGAGGGGGGAGATAAGGCTATCCACTGTAATTAAGCCCTATCTCTGCACAGCCACTGAAGAAAATAAATCACCCTTCAGAGCCTGCCAGTGTTGAAATGCATGAACAATTATTCAATAATTAATCGTTATACATGCAGGCTCCAAACACTAATAGGACATATTTTAACTACAGCATTATAGCACTGTTAAATTAAATTAAGTCTGAATGCATTTAAGATCAATGTAATAGATCACCTATTTAACCTTTTTTAATCGCTCTAATGTAATTGTATTAGCTCTGTTATCAAGCTTTTTATGATGTGCCCTGTGTTCATTTCCCATTCCAGCCATGTATAATTGAGAATGGAGATGTATAGGGTGTGGCACCACGCATACTAGTGGAAACATTAAGCAGGGCCCTAGAGGAAGGTGCCAGTCAAACTCGCAACGCAGTCCTGATAGTGTAACAGGCCGAGGATAACGTGCAGATGAGGTCGGGTATTAAAGCTGTACGTTTACTGCACGTTAGCAAGTCTGCAAAGCACTGCAGCCGCCAAACAACTTATCCTTATACCACTTTACGGTTTTAAACACATGGTAGCTGCTAGGTCATTTCCCTAGGTTAAATGTATGCAAGTCTAAGCCTTGTATGCTTTTATTGTTTTTGGATAAAAAGAAAAAAGTAGGTTGGTAGCACGAGTAGGGATGGCTAACATAGCCAAAACGAAGCAGTCCAAACAGAAGCTCAATCTTAAATCTACAGCACATGCATCCAAAGACCAAAAAAAATGGGGTCTCACAGGTTAGCATTTAAACTTGTGTTATTTTAGCCCCGTCTCCCAAAAATGATGTTCGCACACGACAACACTGCATTCTCAATTACATTTTAAGATGAAAACATATCTGGTCCCGGATTTATTTTTCTCTTTTTATTTTTTTTATTTTAAAGATTATTTTCATGGGCATTTACGCCTTTAATGATAGGACAGGTCAGAAATGAAAGAGGAGAGCGAGTGGGAAGACATGCAGGAAACTGTCACAGGTCGGACTCAATCACTGGACCTTTTGCATTGAGGAATTAACCTCAATATATGTGTGCCTGCTCGAACAACTGAGCTAACAGTCCACCAAAATTAAATTTCTCTTGGACGTATCACAAATACGTTTCAATCAAAAGACTGTGTAGGGAGGAGGACAGAGTGGACGGGTGGGAAAAACACAGGACCACCCAGGAGACTACTGTTAATGTCCCATGTGGAACCAAAAGTCAACATTTACTCGTTTACATAACATACTTTAACTATGTAACATACTGAATTTACGTATGTCCCTTAATTTACATAACAAACAAACAAACATACTCTACTGGTCAAAAGTTTGGGGTCACTTAGAAATTTCCATTCCACTCCATTACAGACAGAATACCAGCTGAGATCAGTTGCATTGTTTTTTTAATCAGGGCAGCAGTTTTCAGATTACATTATATGCTTACATAATTGCAAAAGGGTTCTCGACTGTTGTAGAAAGAAGTGGCTGATCTTTAATGCAATATCTACATTGCCCATTATCAGCAACCATTCATCCAATGTTCCAAAGGCCCATTCTGTTTACTAATCTGATATTTTAAAAAGGCAAACTGAGAAAACATTGGAGAACCCGTTTGCATTCATGTAAGCACATAATGTAATCTGAAAACTGCTGCCCTGGTTAAAAAAACAATGTAACTCATCTCAGCTGGTATTCTGTCTATAATGGAGTGGAATGGAAATTTCTAAATGACCCCAAACTTTTGACCGGTAGTGTACTTATTTGAATCCACACAACATTGTTTAGTTTTAGTTTCAATACACAAATCACAATGTTAACCACGTGTTTAAAACAGCCACCGTTTCACAATGTAATTAAGAATGCAGATCTGTTGTATGGGAACATTATTTTCTAGGGGACATAGTTGTTCATTTACAGGATATTTAAAGGTATGTCATGACATCACCAAATGCATGCCAGTCAATTTTGGTTACTTTGCTGCCAGCGTCATTTGACATCACGCTCTATACCAATAAAATATGTATACCGGTTTTCCTTTACACATGCTCTAACAAGTAATCCTCAATGTCATTTTCATATCAACAGACTATTGTTCAGTATTGTATCAATTTGAAAAGCAACTATGTTGCCTTGTTCTCACTCAATTGTTACTGCTGCTTTTCTTTGTCTTGATAGTAAACCAAATATCTTTCCGTTTTTGCCGTTGGTCAGGCAAAACAAGCAATATAATGGAGTACCTTGAGTTTGGAAAATTGAATTGGCCAATGGTCAATATCAGAGAGGACATAAGCTTGCGCTTACGCGCTCTCAGGTAACGAAATTTTGACATTTATCGTGTAAAAACAAAGGGGGGCAAATTTACTTTTCGTACATGTGCCACTAGATGTAAAATTCAGTCAGAAACTCTCGATAAAGTGGTCAATGTTGTTCATAGATTAACCAAGGGAATAATAGGCAGATTAATAGATATTAATATATTTATTAATGAGCAAATAATTGTTAATTGCAGCCCTAGATACATTATTGTTATTAACTACACACTATTAGCTTCTAGATATAGCAGAGACACCAATTACAGTGTCATCAGCATCATTAAAAGGAAAAATACAAGAAACAGAAATTGAAATCAGCAATATTACAGTATACTATCCAGACATCTTCCTGTCAGATGCTTTGGCACTAAGTTGCCAAATATTCTCATCTTTCAAAGAGCCCACATAACATCTGTGGGAATAACAAATCCATTATGAAAAGTAGTGAATAGCTCTTATCACAACAAGAGAGGAAGTGCAAAAAAAAAAAAATCAAATGTGTTTGGCTTCTAAATAAGTGCAGATGAAATCATATTAGTTTATTTTTCATCCTGACCAATTTCCCACCTCACCTGATCATCACTTCAAACTGCATCAATGAAGCACAAATCTCACAATATTTGATTTTAGGCAGGGAAAAAAGAATCTGCTTTTGAGTCTTTACACAGAAATCCCCTTTGTGCAGCAAAGGGTAATACTTCTCCTCAGAAGTATTCATGAGTATGTGCATTTTCAATTCAAAAATTCGATGTTTTCTGCAGTAGAACAATTGCATGTGCAGTGTATTGTACCCCCTACAGTAAAGCTCCCTTTGCTTTTTGCTTGGTTAGAGCTCTCCCAGGCCCGCATTGGGCAGTCAGAAGTAAAAGGATATTAGACATGAATAAAACAGAAGTTCTCTTTGAAATGATGTGACATTTCCATATCAACTGGAATAAAAACATTGTGGTACCCTTGATCTGTTTATGTGAAACTGAGCCAAGCAGTGCGATACTGTGATGTTTGATGTTCTGCTGAGGGTTTGAGTCAGGCGGCCAGCTGGTGGTTAGATGGACAAATGTCTGAAATTTCTCTAAACCCTTGGTCAACAACACACAAAACACACACACAAAAAACACACACACACACACCTCAGTTTTAACTGTAAGGTACCCATAAGATAAGATATAGTAATAAAAATGCAATACAAGTATATTAACATAGATATTTGACATTTTTGTGCATCTAAACTAATATTAATGGAAATATTGTCATGTCTACTGGTGTATTTACAAACACTACTCATAAAGACAAACCTTTAACAGCATCAGTGTCCACAGATTAAAGGATTGACAGTTAGGAGTTTAACATTGTTTGGTAATGATAGCAGGCCACAACCCTGTGTTTTGAATTTTGATGGTGAAAGCGATTATTGTGTTTAGATTTAGATACATTCTGCCTTTCATAGTGTAACATTTGCTAAATCTATTTATAATAAATATATAGTAATTATACTTGTAATTATAAATGAAGTGGTAATTTACAAAAATAATCTGGACCCAAGAAAGAAAGACAGCAAACGCTAGCTAGCGCCCTTTTTTCTAAAATGTCGAGCGAACATGAACGCAAAGTAACGTCTAGTGGGAATCGGTGCTAATGTTAGCAAGCTAGGCTAACTAGCCTCCACTTTCCAAGTGGAACACAAACTTAAGAACGTGATGGTCTTTTGAAACAGACGCACAGCTTATCTTGCTAATAGCTGATGCTATGGGCACTTGTTGGAAAACAAACGCTTTGTATCAACATTCATTACACATACGGGATAACAATCTCCAGTTAGTAGTGCACCACAGCCCGTCTCTTAGCAACGCAGGCCCTGAGTTATCAGTCAACAGTTGCCAATGGAAACACCCATTCAGATGCTTCAATGCCGTTTCCACAAATATGTGTAAAATGGTTTTTAACTTCTTTTGAAAACTGAAAAGGAAAGCTGTACTGCCATTACAGAACATGTATGCTTAATTTAAATTTCAGGTTTGTCAACTCCACTTCCTTTATTCCTTGGGTTTGACAGAAAATGTTAAAGTCTGTCAAAGGTCAGTGTAAAGTAAGTGAACTATTTAACCATCTTCTGGCCTTGATTACATTCTGTAACCATCCAAAGCTGTTCTAAAACTTCTTTTTTTCTTCACCTTCTTTCCACCTTACCCTGAGGCGGTCGCTGAGTTGGGTAGAAAGAAGGACAGAGAAGCATTTTGCCAGGAGCATAGAACCACTAGATTTAAGTCAGTGGCTGCTTGACTCCTCTGGAGAAAGACAACCACAAAGAAACAAAGACGGCATGATGGTTTGACTGACAGCCTTTCATGTCTGTTCACTACAAGGTTAGATGTACCCCAAACAGAAAATTGAATAGAATTTCTTAAAGAACGCCCTTTGTGTAGGATACATCACTGTACGTTTTGGTAAAATGAAGATTAGGAAATTATGAGCGGTGGAAAGGACCCCTATAAAGTGTCAACATCAAAAGAGCAAGCCAAATAGCAGCCTAATCTGAATATAATTGTGTGACTGCTGGCATGTCAACTTCAACCTTGTCTCATAAATGCCATAAGGAAGAAATGTTCTCGGAGGTTAATTTCACTGAATTATCAAGAGAATTAAGGCAATTACCAACAAATGGCAAAAAAAAGGGCTATTCAAAACCAATTCTGAGGATAACTGACCGTGCGATGTCCTCTCAGCAGGTGGTTATTCATAATACAGCAGGTGATTCATATGAATTATTTCCTACCTGTCATTCACTTTGCTCTGCCGCCTCAGTCTGT
Organism: Perca flavescens; assembly: GCF_004354835.1. Classification (NCBI taxonomy): domain Eukaryota; kingdom Metazoa; phylum Chordata; class Actinopteri; order Perciformes; family Percidae; genus Perca; species Perca flavescens. The sequence continues at coordinate 22,305,885 of NC_041345.1, read as the reverse complement.
CCAAGTAATTGTAGTCCTGTAGATTTCACTTTGGCACCTACGGCGGGATTCTTGGCTGACCTTCCTGGGCACTGCCTTCTAGCAATTATCTGTGGACATTTTGGAGAGAGAAAGAGCGTAAATATTCCAGAGGGAATCCCGAAACAGATACTGCTCAATAAAAAAAAAAGCAGCTAGAACTGCAGGAAGCAAAATATGGTTACATAAAAACAACCAGTCTCATTATTTTCATGTCAGACCACTAATTTGAAGGAATGTTCTGCTGTCAAATGGGTTGTATTAAAAAAGGGTCAGGGATATTCTTTCAGTGAATTTCTTTTGGGTGCTATCTTCCACACCCTTTTTCTACCTGATGAAAATGTGCAGGACCCCTGGCATTACACCCGTTTGCCCTTAGGAAGCACAGAAATAAGTCAAAATCTTTTCCTTTTTTTAAATGATGTGTTACAGTACCAAACTGGTATTTTCCATATATACTTGTTCAACATCCCAGTGATATAACCAGCAGGACTTCAATTTGCCCTCAAACGTTTAATCTCCAAAAGAAAACACTTTCACACAAAGCAACGAGAAGCAAAGTAACAGTACAGGGTCATTGGCACCAATGAAGTATTGGTAAAATGAGTTTCCATGGAGACTAATATGCTTGCTACTAAAGACACAGAGTGGCTTTTTGGAATGAGTGAAGCAAACTGTGGGGCACAAAGATAACAAGCTTAGACAGAGACACAATGTCAACACAGTTTCACCACAGAGGCTCAACCTGTAATCAACATGTACAGTAGCTGCAAACCGTGGCCGACATTTCACACAACTGGATGTCAAATATAAATTAAGTGCTCCGTGAACCAAAACATTAAAACCTGGATACAGGCACCACACATTACAGTAGCTCTCTATGGCATTTTTGTCAACCAGTTGGTCAAGGAACAAACTCTGACTACTGTATAAAAGGACACCATTAACATATTAAAGCTCCATTGTGTAATGTTTTGAGTTGATTCTTAGCAAAAAAAACTCTTTCACAAATATGTGCTCATTCATTTGTAATTACTTCCACCAACTAATCAAAGTATTCTCGTAAGTGTAGAATCTGCCATTCCGAATCATGTATTCTGCATTGACACACACACACACATATATATATATATATATATATATATATATATATATATATATATATATATATATATATATATATATATATGGTATTATGCCATGTGGTGCCTCCATCTTTAAAATACATGAGCCAAAGAGGGACATACCTCCGCCTTTCGCGCTTTTACACTCTGTGGGACCGTGACAAATGCCAGGGGGAGATTACACCGACTGCCGGCAGATTTGAAAGCCTGTTGAAGATGGGAGGATCATGCTGATACTTTACGAACATTAGCTTGCATTCGTTTGGGAACCTGATAGCTGATGTTAGCAATGAAATGGTACCAAAGTAATGAAAACGTAAAACTATTATTACACTGGAAGGAACATTCACGGACAAAGTCATACTTCTTGGAATAATACGGCCACCGTAGGAGTTACAACGCGATTGGAATGGGAGGGGCTAAAAAGTAATATTCAGTTGGTTGTCCTATACGATTTCACAGCTATGGGAGAAATTCTTACACAATGTAGCTTCCACAAAACAAAGTTAAATACAGGTTTACAATGTATATATGAGGTTCTGATGTGTCTTGTATTGTTTATAGCATAAATATAAAGCAGCCTGTATGCATAGGGATCATTTTCCAGAGCATACTTCCCAAAAGAATACTTCCCGTTGTGCAACATCTGTTTTGGGATAAAGACAATTTCAAACATAATTTTCCAAAGTGAAAAAAAGGTGATCTAATATTGTATCCTGGCCAATATGATATATTGAATTTAGGGCCAAAGTTAGGGTTTAGCAGGGATCCAGACTGCGACCACATGGTCGCATTTTGCAACCAAAATTTGAGTGTCTGACTGAATTTTACATCTAGTGGCACATGTACGAAAAGTAAATTTGCCCCCCTTTGTTTTTACACGATAAATGTCGAAATTTCGTTACCTGAGAGCGCGTAAGCGCAAGCTTATCTGTCCTCTCTGAAAATTGACAGAGAGCAGAGCTCTGACACAAACACATGCACTCACACACACGCAGAGCTGCATACGGTGCAAACTACGTCGGCTTTGCAGTTTTGTTGAAGTCACAGTGAGTCACGGAAATGCCGATGAAGTGGTTTCAAGTGTGGTCACAGTTTTTCATAACTTCACGCAGCCAGCGTTTGCTGCAATATGATATTAATGGCGAGCCGAAAGCGGTCGCGGTGCTGTTGACGTTACACTTCCTCGGAGAAGAGCAGGCACAACAGTGGTTTGTGTGCCCTGGAGACTGACTGACAGGCAGAGGTTGTAAGACCAGGCAACTTTATTTCTACAGCACCTTTCAGCAACAAGGCAATTCAAAGTGCTTTACATGAAACATTAAGAGTAATTAAAACGGGTCATGATGAAAATAAAACAGGCTAAAAAAAGAATATACAAATAAAATAATGAAAAAAAAAAAAAAAATATATATATATATATATATATATATATATTTTTGACGGCAATGGGGCTGTCAGTTTACCTTCCATGTTGCATCTTCGAAAGTGACACTGAATTTGAAACAGCACATTGTAATTTATGCATCCATTATCAAAGTATTTATTAGTAATACAGTGGAAATTAGTAGAAATGTGAATATATGGTTAGCATGTTGATTTACGGTGTGTGGCCCTACATTTTCTGGTTGTGCCCCTAAAATTTTCAGTTGGGAGCCACTGTGCTCCTAGTGAAAAAAATTTGTCTGGAGCCCAGTTTAGGAAGATGGAAAGAATTCTGATTAAAAAAAAATCATGCAAACATCCACGTAAGGTTAGTGCTCCTGTCAGTGCCTCTGACCAAGGCACTGCCAAAAAGAACTGGAGCCGGGCCCCGGGCACTATGCTCTCGACTGCCCACTGCTCCTAGTTCATAGGATGGGTTGAATGCGGAGGAAACATTTTTGTATTCAATGTATGGGAGTGCTGAGAAGTTACAACAAAGGAATTGTATCTTATCCTATTTAGCAAAACAAACTTGAATTGAACAGTTGATTGGAAAGTCGGTTTGACAGTTATCATATTTTCATGGGACTCATTTGCTAATTTATAGAATAGGATTGTCACAGTGCTAATCTGTGCCCTACAAGAGTAGGTTGCATACTGTCCAGACTCATTCTAGCTTCTGCAGTGCTATAATTAATTCCATACTGTCTACACAGTAGGTCAGTAGTACTAGTTGTGTTGCTAAATTGTGTAGCCCAGGCTTCTGTGGCTGAGTTATGTTAGCATAGTAAACACATGTGGGTATAGCATGCTATCCTGCAAGCAAAACGTCATGTGAAAATTGTACATTTGCAACTTCAACTACCAAAATGTTTGTTACTGAGCTCTCATCCAATATTACCTGCTGGTCATGGGTTCAAACTGCCAAACAGGAAGTGACAGTAAGTGATTCAAATTTGGCTAGAGGGAACTAGGACTGTACCATTTTGAGTAGAGTACAGAGGGGGGTTTCCATTGTTTAAAGGAAACGTCTTTTTTAAGTATCAGTATCAATTAGGATAATGATTAGAAATTGTTTTTACATAGACAATTTATTTTATCGTCTTAATTGGTTTTGGATAAACTTTGGTTTGTCTGTAGGAGGAGCTTCCTGTTTAAAAGCAAGGGGTAGTAGCCAAGGGGGTAAACGAGCATCTGCAAAGAGTACCTCCTATGGAGACATTTTGATGCTAACAAGCCATCACCTGTCGTTAGCATTCCATTGACTGCCATTCATTTTGGCGTCACTTTGACAGCGAATAACTTTACATCTGAAGCATTTAAAGACTATTTGTCCATTGTTTATTTCTAAAGAAACACGACAATGTATAAAAGGCTCCATTACGTTGTATCTCACGTTATGGCTCCGTAGCAGATGTTTTTGTAAAAATAGGCTAACGATTATGTCATAACCACGCGACTTTCTGTCGCACAGACAAATTACCGTATAGTACTGGAGAAGTTCACAGGCAGTTTCGACTTACATTAGCTGTTTAAGTTTAATTACTAGTGTTAACTAACATTTTATTTAGCTATAATTAGCCCGTGCCTATGTTATTTCCTTACATATACCTACGCTCTCCGTCTCTGCAAGATTCAGAATGATTGAGATTTCTCTTGGCACAGCTACCAGAAGACTTACAACTTTCAGACAGGTTGCTCGCGTCACATCTACGTCTTCAAGCTCAGTTGGAGGCTGTGCAGTAACGCTCAGCCATCACCGGAAAAGTGCTTCTAATATCCTACACTGGTCTCCGTGGAAGTCTATGGCGTCGCTTTGTCCATTCATTGTACTGTCTATGGTAGTAGCTCTTCAAGGGGCGTTACTGATATTTAACTATAGTGAGTATTTGTTTCACAGGCTCAGATTGGAGAGATAGTCGCTGGTCTGAAAAGAAAAAAACTTACACCATGGGTTAGGATTCCTTAGGTCTGATAAAGATCATCAAAGTCATTTTTGGCCTTTATTGTGTACTATGAAAATGATCTTTCCTCACCATTAACCAAGAAGTTGTATTAAACTTTCAGAAACCATTAAGCTATTGTAGTCTCCATGCACATATCGTAGAAATAAGCAACTAAAAACCATAGTCAATAAACTTAATCCAGGTGGTTGCAGAAATATGAACATTCTCTTTGGATTTAGTGAGAACTCTATTGTGTTTACTGTAAACTCTGATCAACAGTGGCCTGTTGATGCAGGAAAAAAAATATATGTTTTTCATACTTGGGGACCAAAGATGAGCTTTAATGGTGTGCTCCAGACCTCATCCCCCCAGTCTGACTGTCCTGTCTCATGATGCACGAGATATGAATAGATCCACTCCTTTTAATAATCTGGGTATTTTAACCGATTAGCCTCATGTATGCTGTACCCTCCGGAGCACGCCGTTTGCTTACCACTGAAACAAAGTCCTGTATGAGGGTAAAGAACTCACAGAGGTGATTCAGATACTGATTATGGGCAGTGGTGAATCGGCACGGTTGCCTATAAAAACAGATCTAAAGCCATAAAGTGCTCAGAGGTGACCTTTAGTTTTGAAGAGCTGCTGTGTGACATGCTGTGAATTAGACAGCATCAATGCTCCAGAAATTTATGCCTTTGCGCGGGCTTGACCTCTAAGTCAACAGTATGTCGAGAACAACTGGAACGATCGTAAGGAAAACAAGACAGTGCACACACAGCAATAAATGTATGGCGATGCACGCTCACTGGAAGAAAAAAATCCTCTGGTGGCTATCTGCCGGCGAGCCACTGTGGCCACTGTCATTGGTTACAAGGTGAGCCACCTACGTGCACCCAAGCAACGTATCGATGTGATCGAGTTGGGATTTTTGCTTATCACCACAACATCAAGTCACCTTGTTCTTTTATTTTTTTTCTAATCAGAAGTCAACAACGGTGCTATCTAACCCTGATATGGAGCCAATTATATCCTTGTCTCAATCTATGGCGCTGTGGAGCGCATTCTAATTTGTTGTCAATTCAACCTTTACCTCCTCTAGGTCTTGTGTCCTGCATGGCGTGGGTTTGCTGAAGTAAAAGTTTCAATGCAGGACTTTTACTTGTAACAGAGTATTTTTACAGTTTGGTATTTGTACTTTCTCTTAAGTAAAAGGATCTGAATACTTCTTCCACCACTGCACAGGTGTACACCGACTGAGAGTTTGTACCATGAGCCTCTGTTTTATCACAGGGTTGAAGGAGAGGGTGAAGCTGTTGACACACAGAGGTACGGCTAAGCCACTTCACATCCCAATCGATCACAGGTTCACTCTACTACAAATGGCATTCACCTTATAAAAGTAACATTTTGCTGCCCCGACTTTGCAGGGTACCAGACACCGGGCTGGACTTTGGTCCAGCCATATCTTCAGGTACAGTACTACGCAGCACTTTTGTCCTTCTTCTTTTGTTCCTCACTCAAGACTCAGTCAGTCTGAGAATGATTCTAGCTCAGTGCTTGGCTAGTGCAAAAGCAGGAAACAGATGGCTGGCTATTTCTGGATGGTACTACAGAGTGTCCAACTCAAATAAAGTGTTCTTTCACAGGATTTTAATGCCTGCTTAGGGAACTCCGTAATGCCTTGGACCAAGAACTTGCAAATGGCCCGTGACAATGAGATTATAAAAAAAAAAAAAAAAAAAAATATATATATATATATATATATATATATATATATATATATATATATATATATATATATATATGGTATTTGAGGTTATTATACAGAATTCAAATGCCTCCCTCTTTACTTTCTTTAACTCCAGCTAATCCCCCCCCGGAGGATGCCTATTAACCTGGACCAACACTCTGCCCCTTCTGATGAGGCTGAGAACGGGCCTCCTCTATTTCCTTTCCTGATCTCTGTCACTCAAATGGTCACATAATTATAGTGTGTCTTCACAGGTTACATAGCCGATATTAGCTGCATTGTAAGCCAACATTAATTACATGAGCGAGTGGAGTGAGTTAATAAGGCTGTTTAAAACACTTGTGAGGCTGCACCTCCATGGACCGTTACCATGGAGTCATGTTTACCGATATGACACGAATGAACCGGCTGTTTATGTTCTCGGATGTAAATAAAATCATGGCACAATGATAAGCTCATCCATGACATGCCATCTGGCAGGCGCTGACAGTTTGAAATTACATTAATCCTTATCTATTCATTATGAAATGTGTGAGTATAGGTGTAGCAGTGCCTTATCGGAGGTATAGGGCTTCAGCTGAATTTGAATTGATTTCTATTTATCTGGAATCCATTGCAAATTCCCCTCATGGCCGGCAATGCGGGAGGCAGCGACTGCAGCTGCTCACAGGTCAAGTCAGATTCATCTCTGGCTATCTGATCAGCCCATCCCAGAGCTGTGCTGTGCTGTGAGTGAGAAATAGCACATTTTAGATTACAGCACTCGCTCTAAAAGCCTTCCGCTGTAGTGCGCGTCTTTCAATAGTTTGGAACAGAGCATTCATTTCATCTCTGGGCGCTCCTTTTAAAAGGCTATCCCACAAGGTCCTATCACTAGGAGGTTCAAGGGCAAACTAAATCAGCGATGACACGTCCCATCGTTGTTATGTAGGGCACAGAGGTCTCCTGTCTGCAGCAAGGGCTCAGGTTGAGAGATCCCCTTTGTGTCTGAAGCGGGATCACATTAACAGCCTGACTCATTACATTAATAGCGGTGCCACAGCAGCAACATGAATAATGCCATTCCTTCTGTGGAGGGGTTACAAACCAGTCTCACAGCGGAGAAAGCATCAGACTATTATTAACCATAAATCCATAAATGACACACACTGCCCATACAGGGGGACAGATATATTTAGAGCTGAGCTGCAGTACTTTGTTGAATCCATTAACAGTGGATACAAGAGGATATGAGAAAAACCCATTGTTTAGATTTTAATGAAAGTATTAATGGCAAGTACCAGATAAAAAAAAATTAAAAAAAAGAATAGGCCAGGACTTGTAGGCAGATGCACACCATGTAGGTGCAATATCCTGGATTTGAAACCGCCCCAGGAAACTTGCCACGTCTTTTCCTAGTGTTGTCAAATAAAGCAAAAATGACAAATATATAATCTTCCAAAAAATAAAAATAAAACACCTAAGCCGCAAATGCATCGTAGCTCGATGCCCTTTATAGTTATGAGTTGCAGGAATGCTTGTGGCAGCTCTACCGGATCAGCAGAATTTGGAAAAATTCTCCAAAAGCTGAATCTCCTTTAACCTTCCGCACCTCTCGAGCACCTTCCCCACCTACACTAGCACCAGGGGATCCGTCACAAATCAAGGATGGGAAGGTCAATAAAAGCAAACCATGCCAGACTCTCTGACTGACACATCAAAAGTTCCCCCAGCAGCGCTCAACACTCTGCCTTCCTTCCCTTCCGACCAATTTAGCGGAGTCCGAGGGGAGCCCCCCTAATCCATGCCTCGGAAAGTGTGCTTAATCAACCTCTGATTAAGTGGGAGCACGCCAAGGTGTGCGGCAACATCTTCTCTGTACCCATCCACTCCTCAAGTCAAACACAACACACGGAAACAGGATTTATTTGTCTTCACAGCCTCCACCGCCAAATTACAAAGCAAACATTTAGTTCCTTCTAATTCCTCCCTCTCTCTCTCTCTCTCTCTCTCTCTCTCTCTCTCTCTCTCTCTCTCTCTCTCTCTCTCCCTCTCCCTGTTGTTGTTATGAGTGTCCCCCAGGTGTCCGGGAATGAATTAAACATCAGTATGTTGGTAGGAAGGACACATCTTCTCCTGAAAGGATTGAATGCAGAGCGTTGTTTGAGAGGAGAGCGGCAGTGGAGGTGACAGAGGAGGCTTTGCACGAGGACGTGGAACCATCAGGGAACCACTTTAACCTCTAACATCTGACCGCCTTCATGAATAGTCATTTTTTTTCTTCCATAAGTCTGTCAAGTAATTGGGGTTTTCCAAACTTTAAAAAAATGTGAGACCATGTGTGGAATTTGTGTATCTTTTTCAGGTGTGTGTGTGTGTGTGTGTGTGTGTGTGTGTGTGTGTGTGTGTGTGTGTGTGTGTGTGTGTGTAAAACACAATATATTTGTTGCAGGAGGCTTTGTTACACTTCTCGGATTTACCTTACTGGTATTCATTAAAGTGCTCATATTACGCTCATTTTCAGGTTCAGAATTGTATTTAGAGGTTATATCAGAATAGGTTTACATGGTTTAATTTTCAAAAAACACCATATATTTGTTGTACTGCACATTGCTGCAGCTCCTCTTTTCACCCTGTGTGTTGAGGTCTCTGTTTTAGCTACAGAGTGAGACATCTCTCTTCTGTTCAATCTTTTTGGGAGTCGCACATGCGCAGTAGCTAGGTAAGGATTACTAGCCAGTCAGAAGCAGAGTATGAGGGCGTGCCACGCTAGCAGCTAGGCGCGCATTATAACGTGTGTTACAAAGTGACGCACGTTGTAAAGGCTGGACTACAACAGAGCTGTTTTGCAGCAGTTTGTGAACAGTGTTTTCTGTTGGAGATGGTAAGTCCCTTTGGGGTGGACTTTGGGCTTTTTCACTTTGTAAACCTATAACATGCACAAAAAGATATATAACACAATAAAGGAAAGGGAAAAACCAAAAAGCCTAATATGAGCACTTTAAGGCATGTCTACAATGTCCATACGACCCAGAAATGTAGCCAGACCTAGCTGCCTCGTTTACCTCCTCCATCCATTGATATCTAAGCAGCTACCTCCAAATAAACATTTTAATATCTTACTTTGCTTTTTGATTTTATTTCTGCAACATGAAAGAGACAGAGGCTCAAGATGTAGCACTGTAACAATAAAAACGCACATCAAAATGGACATGTTTTTTACATAAGGAGGAGAACATAAGTAATCTGCGTGTCTGGCAACAGGATGACAAAAAAACTATTGGTCCGATTTTATGAAACTTGGATGGGTGTAGCATGGGCCAAGTAGGAATCCATTACATTTTGAAGCTGATCCGAATACCAGGTTGGATAAAAAAAATATGTTTTACTTCCGTTACAGGGCATTTGTATGGCATTCGTGTGGTGTCGGACTAATCGGAAAAATGTGTCATGTCGGAAAGTTAGCTGTGAGATAGGGCATGCCTTGGCGGAGGTCTGCACTCTCTGAGTGCCCTTCTACTATTTTCTGACTTAGTAGTGACCAATGTATTCATCCTGTCAATATTGGTAGCGTTTGCTATGAGTGACTGAAGAAATATGACAATTTTAAAGTTGTTATTTTTGTGAGTGGACTTACACCAACCTATACTGCGCAGATGTCATCCACGCTTGTCTCCATTTTTGAGGAAATTGTTCTGTAACAAGAAGTACAAGAAGATGATCACCCTCATTCTAAATCATAGCTATAAAGCTCTGATTGGTGAGTCTCAGCGGACAATGAGCACAACACCAGACTCATGCTGCCTTCAAATGGACATTGTGAGCTTGAGGTTACGACACAGGAAGTCAGGTGCATGATATGCTTGGCGTTTAAGTGGTTAAGTTGTGAGACCGCCGCTGCTTGGCAACAACTCTAACAGACTCTAACTAAGGCTAACAATTTAGCAAGCTAGCGAGCAGGAATCACAACGCAGGAAATGCCAAGGCATAATGACAGAGGGAAAAGATGAGGCCGTTGGGAATAACAACATTTTCCTCAGACGTCAAATTAGAAAGGAAAACTTCTAAAAGACTAAGACTAAAATTACTATAAATTTAACTTCTAACTTCTTTTATTTTAACAAAAAATGAACTTCCAGGACCTCTGCCATTTCTAAAAACAAAAACACGTCACCACTAGTGAACTTTTAGAAGATTTCCACTTACGAGGTTGTTAATACCAAATTAGCGGGGTGTTCATATGGACTCTTCTCATAAACAAAGTAAACAAAACATCTGAAGGCAGCATTATTGAAATCACAGTTTCCCAGCTTTTGCCACTACAACAAAATCCAGATCCAGAACTCATTATCTTCACCATGTAGCAAGCTACATGTGGGTGGGTTGCCTCTTCATGTGAGGAAATGAGTGCATTAAACCACAGAAGACCAACCGAAACTGAGAAACTACAAACCTAAAGAAAAAAAGATTACCAACAGAACCTCTTTCTGCTTCATAAGGTAGTATTATATTGGTATGGATGTTAGAAGTGGCGAACACAGTGAGAGGATCTTATTTGGATGTCAGTGGAGACTGGATGCTTTAATACTTAATACTTAATAGACTTAATACTTTTGCGTAATTAGCAACCAGGTTGTCCTTTAACAATATTTTGTCCTCGCCACGGTGCTATTGTGTTAAAACTCAGCATCTGATGAGTGGATCATTTGCATAAAATAGTGTGTGCCACTAAAATAATGTGTGAAACAAAGAAAGACTAAACAAATGAGCAATATTCAAAGAAATACTGAGACCCCCGACACTAGTTGTGGTGATGATGTAAATTATGTAGTGTTTCCTCCTTTAATGTGCAATAATAAGAATATTCAAAATTTCTTAAGGATTTTCTCACATCATGTACGTGTCTGACTCGACTCTCCGCTAAGAAAAGCAATGCTTATGAATTAAAGTAGGCAGGGTACGCCAGCTTAAATGAAGGGGTAAGGTTTGGTTTTAGAGAGATGTATGACCTGCTGTGCTATACTCATATAAAGGCACATGACTGTCCCCCAGGTCTTCCCACGATGCATCCTCTTGGAAGGAAGGCTGCACAATTTATCGCAATATTATCGAAATCACAATATGGACTTGTGCAATATCCAAATCGCAGGGGGGGGTGCAATATCTTTTAAAGGCAAAATATGTCAAACCATATTGAATGAAGTATCGTGGTGCTGCAGAAGACGTCCCAGCCTACAAATCTTATCCTACAGACTAAATCCTTGCAAAAAGCACACAATCAGTGAAAATGAGAATTATCATTCCCTTCCAATATCGTGAATCATATCGCAATATCAGTCAAAATAATAGATATTTTGCTCATATCGTGCAGCCTTGGAAGAACATGGTGTGGTAAACTAATTCATGGCCTTGTTTGGTAGGCAGAATTGATCAATGTACAGTGTTTAGACCAAAATTTGGCATCTGCTGTCATCGCTAGTAAAACATTTCAATTTCAATTAATATGAGCTTTCATGTAGATTTATTCATATGCTTGTTGGCAGGCACAGAGTGGTGTGCTTGTGTTAAGAGAAGCTGTGCTGCACAACCGCAGCTTTGATTTCATTAGTTTTCTTTCAGTCTAGTATAATCGGGCATGAGCGTGACGAGTTTAAAATCCCGCAAGCAAGTTATGAAGCATTTCAAGGTGAAATATCTGATTTTCTTTTCTCCCTAAGTTGATTATCCAGGAAGGAGAAATGAGTCTCATATTTCAAGGCAGAGTTCAGTCAACTGTGGTCATGTGATTAATACCCTTGTCTGAGACTTAGCCAAAAAGCTAATGCCTGGCTTTTTGGGTTTACAATAACAAGAGATTTGTGTTGTGCATACGGTCAAAACGAGAACAAAAAGTCAAAAGGCTTTTTTTTTTTCAGAGCAAGAACAGACTCAGTAGGAGTGTGGGTTAAAAAGGAAACATCTACTGTATCTCCTCAGCCCAACTCCTCTGTTAAATATCTCCGCTATTTCAGATTGACTTTGATCAACAAAGTACTGTGCTCGTCCACGGCAACACCCACATACAACACACAGTCGAGGTTGTGTAATCTCTTTCACACGACACGTAGCAGAAGACTCCTCCATTTTCAGCACTAAGCAACAGAGAACATGTCCATTGATACTGGTACTGACCTGCAGAAATGGATGACAAGCTGATCCTTTAGAGGCATTGCTGTTGAAGTCATTACTACTTAGTGTACAGCATTGGATGTAACAGCTTAGTGAAAGACAAAAAGTGCTAAAAACAAACAAAAGATTCAATCAGTCAGTTGCAGTCTGTACACGCCCACACAGTCAGAGGAAGAGTCTAATTAGAACACCTGTGAGAGGGTTAGTTCACCCAAATCACCACTATCTGTCTAGCCGAGCAGAACAGTTCTGTTTGATTTTTTTGCAGCTTTTCAAATACCTGGTGCAGAGAATTATTTTTTATTTATTTGGCCATTTCCGCCTTTCGAATGATAGGAGAGCTCAGACATGAAAGGGGAGAGAGAGAGAGGGGGATGACATGCATGAAACTGTCACAGGTCGTCTTCTGCGTCGAGGAGTAAACTTGTACGTATGTGCGCCTGCTCTACCAACTGTGCTAACCGGCCACTGCTGCAGAGAATTCTGTTACCACCCAATGCAACGGGTGAGGTGATGGCATTTAGTTTTGAGATCCCCAACAAATTTCAAATTCAGTTTCTTTTTTGTTTTCAGCAGAATAAATAGTCCCCTCCAAAAACTGTTCAAACGGCTATACTGTTCATGAAAGGTCTCATGTTATTCAGAAGAACTAGGACATTGCTTCTGGAAAAACACATAGTGCTGTTGAGTTTTCTAAATGTCAATATTCACTCTTTTGAGTGGCAGAAATGACATTTTTTGAGGCTCATCTCAAAACCTCAACTAGTAAAAAGAAAACCTATCTGCTCAGCTGGGGTAAATTCAATATTTTTGTGTTATGGGTGAACTGACCCTTCGGTAGCTGTGATACACAGATATAACTTCTGTTTTTCATTACCTTGGTCCAGTTAACTGCATACTCAATGGTTCAACCCTTTTATAGTCTTGGTGGGTGGTAAAAAAGAATGAATGAAAGCATTATTTAACCTTGACTTTAGTTAGTTAGTTAGTTAGTTAGTTAAAACGATGATATATTTCCAGCACTCTGAGCAGGAATACCACTTCTAAATTTGGAGAAAAAAAATGTAGGATAATCCAAGGGGCTTTAATTAAAAAGTGTTAGACACTCTTCTGTCCTGCAGCCCTGTATTTATTTTTTTTTTTTTAGACAAAGCGTGTACAGCATTTTAATTTAATATTAAAATCTTGCATTATGCAATGTTAAATAAAAGTTGTGGAGGAAGACATCCCCTCCCACATCTGCTCAGCCCACATTATTTTTCAATCCCTCCTTCTCCGCCTTGTATCAATTTTTTATTTATTTTTTTGCGTGTCAAGTCAAAAGGAGGTTGTCACAGGAGACAGCTCGCTTGTCTCACGCACATGATTGAGGTAGCTGCAATTTATAACGTACCAGCCAGAGCGACAGGCCTCACTTATCTCCGGCCAGCTCTGCCAATGCCCTTTCACTCTAGCCAATGAGGATAAAAGTTGCGGGTTAGGTTACTTTGTCAAAAGCAGAGGAACCATTACAAATCTACACTATCCATCCTTCTGTAGGGCATGGAGCTATTCCCCTGGCGCAAAGCTGCTGCAGACCTGCCTCTCCTCAAAGCTGTCTGTCTTTTACTCACACACCCGGGTAGCTCACAGGGGGGTTGTTATCACAAAGGGCCAATTTGTTATCCTGGTTTCACTCCATCACAGAAGCCATTATTTGGGACTTTTATCTATCAAGCAAAAGCTGTTAATGTGAACAAGAAAGTGTGTACTCCGTCATTATGCCACCGGGGCTACTGACTTCACCTTATACTGAGTCAAGCTGAATGAACCGGAGGCAATTACTCCAGCGAAAGAAGATCACAACGACTGTACGCTGATGTGAACTACCTTGAACTTTTAAGTTGCGCCCTGGTTGAAACACCACGTCTGATCCTTATGTTAATATTTTGTGTACTAATTGCACTGCAGCACAAAGCCCTTGATGGAGCAGGCACTTCCACCGTAGGCGGATCCTCCTATTAGCAGTACAGTGCTGCCTACGTGCTCTGACACCAGCACCTAGGCCCAGGAACACTGACTGCCAGATAATGCATCCACACCTGCAGGACGGAGCATATTTCATAAACCTGAGTGCAAAGCCTCGATTTATCACTTTCACTTATTACTTGAGACACTTGGAATGATCGATTGGTTTATCCTCCAAGTTGAAGCTATGTATATATATCAGATAGGAAAAAAGGAGGGGGAAAAGACAATTACCTGCCGAGGTACATAGGTGGGAGGATATTTCCTGAGAGTCAACCTTCATGCGACAGTCTCGTGCCCTTTGTGTCTCCATCATGCACTGTGACTTAGGCGTCATTATCTGACGGACGGCTGCTCCGTCTATGCAAATGCACTCCATTCTTTCTCCTGCACGTACGGATGGATTTTTTTTTTTTTAGGAACAGTATAGTCTGTTCAGAGAAAAAGAGAGCCAAGCACTGTGCAACACTATGCTGATTTATTACGTGTTTCTCTTTGATACAAGAGAGGAAAAATGTCACGGAGGTGTTACAGACATTAACATGAGACACTGTTACAGGTATCGTCTGGAGAATTCAATGTATTTAGGTGAAAGAAATGAACAAATGAAATGCCACTGCCATTTACAATTAGGAGCTTGGAGCATTTTTTTTTTCTTCCCGCATTAACCTGTGAAACATCTATTTGGTTTCCTGACATCTGATCCAGAAAGGCTTGACATCCACAAACTCATTCTGAGTCCGGTCCGATCACTTGTCACACACTCCGTGTGGGCTGTAGGCCCCCTCTACCCTCATCACAAGTCATCATTACACCACAAGCTGTCAAATTAAAACTTTTAAATTGTGTGAATGCCTCCTCGGAACTTTCCCTTTTCCCAGCAACATATTGCAGAGATAATTGAGGATATTAGCAGCCAGACTGTTACCAAGAGATGAAAGGCAAGGAGGGAGCAGTGACAGCTCCTCTCGCTCATGGCGGTAACGAGGGACTGTCAAAAGTCTCCCCGTGTTTATCTCGGATCATCTAGGGGGATTTAAAACCCTTACCTTCACAATTCCATTCTTTATGGCGCGTCCTTTATCCACAGTGATTTACGGAGGCTCAAGCCCTGCGCCGCGTGATGAATGAGCACTCTTCACAAGGTGTCAGGGCCAGGCAGTGGTGGGCGGCGGTGACTCTCCCCACTCTCCCTCCCGCCACTTCATTTTTCTTTGGCTTTCTTTTTCTCTCATGTCTTCCCCTCATTTCATTCCCAAATTGGGCTGATTAGATGTTGACACATCAGGTGGATTTACACATAAGTTGTTATTTGCACAGGGCAATATGGAAAGCTTGTATAGATGATAGTTTGGACAAATGATTTTTGATTTTAAGGGGAAATTCAGATTTAGTTTTGGGCTACAAATGGTTCAGATATTAACTTTCATTTCAGGTTCAAGGAAAAAGCCAAGATTACTCGAAAATGAGTTCAAAACAATACAGTTACGTACTAGCTACGGTACAATGAAATGGGGCCATGAAGTTTGAAAGACGTGGGCAAGAAGGGGTCAGACAAAGAGGTGCTATTTAGATGCATTATGGGAAGTGGAGGATCCAATATTTTGGACTAAAAGTCAGAATATCCCTGCTGCATCCATTTTGACTGATGTGTTTTTTCTTTTGTGAGTTCCCTGACATTATGGAAGAGCAATACTAAATTGCTATGGTATCCAAAGCTAATACACACGTGGATGGTTGAATAATTTTGCCCAGACAAAAACCCTAGCAAAGTAGTTTTTATCTTTGTCTGGGTCTAATAGTGTCTTGGCTTGTGGATTGGCCCGAAAAGGTACTGTCTATAGTTCAAAGAAGTCTTTTTGGTACCTTTTAGTCATGTCTGCCAAATGTAGTAGCCAAGCTTTGCTAAATGACCTTTTTTAATTTATCAAGTAACACCACCATTATTGGGGTCATGTCTAGATTGTGACCCTAGATTTGCAAAAACCCAGGAAAAACCCTTGTGAGACTGGCTGCCTGACGACCTGTTACCTAACCTCAACCATCTTTCGAGATGCGGCGGCCCGCCACGGTAAAATTTCTGCCGCCACGGTATCAGAAATGGCGCACACGAACAGGGTTTCCGCTATGTACACCGCGCACTGTCGCTCCTTCAGCTGTTTATGAAAAGTCATTAAAGTGATGGTCCGGAGTAATTTCACCCTAGGGTCCTTTGCACCATGACCTCGAGCCAAACACCCCCCCAGAAGCTTTTTTCACCTGGGTCGAACATTGGACGAGTTAGCGTTATCAGCTGAATAGCTTAGCGCAGAGGCTAATGGATCCAAAGTGTCTCTCAACATTACCCCTCTGCCTTTGACTCCCTGCTGCAGGAGACGCTGTATTCCTCCGACACGCTATATTAACGTTGCATTGATGGTTTTGTGCATACAGCTCAAAACCAACATGAAAAACGTAGCTAGTAATGTTTACTTAGCGTTTTGTTTTGTTGTTAAACTGTGTGTAAAATGAGCGGTGACGTTAAATCACCCTACGGTACCGTCTATTTGCTGGATGGTTTCAAGGTAACCTTTGACAGTCAACACCTCCCCCCTTCCACTCCCGCCGCCGCTGCTGAAACGAATTCTAGAGGAAACACTGAGAGCTAATATAAAACTATACTTTAAATAATCTAACTTCATTTCATTAAATCACCACTAAGCTACAAATCTCAGAAAGGAAAGAAAACTGAGCCTCCAGCAATCACCAACTATTACAAAACTCAGGCACTCAACTCTGTATCGACGATCTTTCAAACGTTTTATGCAACTTTTGTGCCAGAATCTCGCCTATAAAAATAGTTTTAAATATTAATAAAATATGCCTCTGGGTTTGCCCCACACAGTGTGAACAATGACTACAGCAAACATTTAAACAACAGAAAACTTTTTGAAATGAGTTGGATTGCATTTGCATTTTCAGTTCATACATTTTAATTTGTTTTAGGGCAGCTGTCAGGCTGATTGTAGAAATTGTGTCACAGATTGAGATAATGCGGAATGCTAGGGAGAGATCTTATTGAAGCCTTTCCCATTGGGGGAATAAAAAATGCCTCGCTGACACAGAAAGTGAAGTGCCATTTTTATTGACATTGTTATGCTGACAACATGTTAAGATTTGTTTTAAGAGTTTGGAAATCCAGCCTGCCAGATCCTTTGGGAGTGTGTACGTGACTCTGCATAAACATCACGTAATTAGCATTCAAGGGCGAAAGTAGATTCTCGCTGACAAGTCATGGCTCAATCATTTTAAAAACAGCAGGTTCTTTGTGTTTGTGCTGCTGTGAGTTTGGAAGGTTAGTCCATTAAGCAGAGTTCAGCTATGTATGAACAGAGAATATAATACAACACAAACATAATAAAACACACGCAGCGTAGCAAGGAGAAGGATCACATCAAGGTTACTTTAGTTCCACATTTTCAAATCAGTTCTACTGTACGTTCCTACAGTTCACTGTTGGTTTCCCTTATTTCAATTACTTTTTACTTTAAACTTTCAGTTTCAGCTCAATTTGGAGCAGAATGGCAACAAGAAACTTCACTGGGGATTTTTTCAATTTGGGTCCAGCATGTCCTAGCACCTTTTTGAAGGCTGATTATTTCACATAATCTGGTAAACATCCCTGATTAAACAAGTGCTTCTCCTTTGTATTCTGCTGACTGCTCTGACCACAGTAGCTTGACTGAAGCATGATGTTAAAGTCTGAGGTTTACGTGGCCAGGAAAGCTCAGTCGGTAGAGCTTTCCTACATTAATTACTTGTTTAAAAGGTTTAAAACTGTGACTGTTGCGTTGAATAGAACAGTCACGCGATTAAATCTGCCACAGCGTTCAAGAGTTATAGTCACGTTTTTAAAATGGCCGTATCATGCTATATCAGCCCGTTCTGTATATGTAATTTGGGGAGTCATTCGCAATTGTCCTATTCTGTCGTTTAGGTATGACGACGTGTTGCATCCACAATACTGCTCTCTCATAAGGAAAGATGATACCAAACACTTTATTTATTTTGATCTGATAACAAGTAATACCAGAGAAGGTTATTGCTGATAATTATCCTTTTCATTATTAAGTACTTTCAACTCTGATTTGGTTTAATACACCTAGAATCACATAGGATAACAATTCAAAAGTGGATGACATTATAGGCTGCCTTTGGCATAGCCTGTCACAATAGGCAATTTCAGCCATTTTTCACTCTGTATGCAGCCTGAAAACTGTCTGCATTTCTGAAGAGCATCCTTCAGTAACAAAATGTGTTTGACCTCTCCTTCCTTTCTCTTTGGTTGCAGATCTGTGTACTTTTTTCTTGATTAAAGGCAGGGTTGGATACTTTTTACCATTATACACTTTTTTATATATTGTTTGAAATGGCCTTTACACCCCGACAGCAATACATAACTTATGGGCTCTGAAAAAGGAGCGAAAAAGATCCATCATCTGTAGTTGCGGTAATCCTATTACTGTGCACGAGCCCAGGCGCATTTGACTAATTTGCTGTTATAACAACAAAATGCTGCATTATTGACTTTCGACCAGGTTTGTGTTGGTCAATGGCGCGATCACTTCACGCTGCCTCAAGATAGCAATACGCCAAGAATTCACCTGAACACACCTCCCTGTAAGACCAGCACGCCCATGGGCGCAGGTGCATTTGCTATTTAAACGACGTGGGCGCTGGACGGGGAAATTGACAACTGCATTGGTCTTAAACTATAGCAAAGACACTTGCGTCGGGCTTTGCGCTGTGCTGGGTGCAAGATAGGGCCCATGAAGTAAAACTGCGGTCCTTTCTCCACTCTGCTATGAAGCAGCGATCCAGTGGTGCTCGTGCATGTCTGCGTGTGGAGACGCTACTTTCAATTCTTGTTAGCTTTTCAACATTACCAGCCCTGCCTTTAACTCTGACGAATGCAACATATTCACCGTCATTGTTAGGGGCTGATGACTGGTGAGTATGACATGTAATCTTTCCTTTGACTGTAGGTGGTTACAGTGTTGTAGCATGTGGTCACAATTTAGCAGCAAATGGAAGAAGACAAATCTGTATTTTGGGCAAAACTCAGTGAGGGGAGACTGCATTATTTACAGTCAGCAAGTATTGATCTTCTTGTCAAAATCGATATCTGATACTAAAATGACATACAGTAAGTAACTGCCTTAACCAACCCTGCACTTAGTGATATCAGATATACCTCCCAACTCTGGAAACACTGGAACACGCATCTGTACCAGTTTTAATTATTGTGCATAGCTATTTGTATGTCTGTATGTATGTATGTATGTATGTATGTATGTTTTGTATGTTCCCTTTATGTAATATGTGGCAGTCAGTATGTCTGTATGTATTTATGTTTGTGTGTTTGTATGTACCCATCTTGTAATATGTTATGTGTACTTTTCTATCTGGACCTTGAGTCTGTAAATTAAAGTTATAAATAAAGTTATATAATACAGTTTTGATACCGATGGTATTAATCAAGTCATCACTGCTCTCTCATCTTCCGTTGCTCAAGTACATAAATCAATGCTACACGTACAAAGATGACATCAGCTTTTTTCATGGTTCTTAAATTTGTTTTTATCTAAATACATTTGTATAAATTGTTTGTTCTAGTTTCATTATTCATTATTTCAGTATTTAAAATAATAAGCATGCATAACATGAACTGACCACAGAATACATGATCACCACTTTGCATAGCAAAACTTACTGCACTATACTTCTAAAATATACTTCTTATAATTAATAACTTAAAACATGCCTGCCCACACCACAGTAACATGACATAATGTGACATTACATGACTATGAGACAAAATAAAGTATGCTATGCTTGATTTTGTTGTTTTTTCTGACACTGCTGTCTTCCTGTCTAATGTCCATCATTCTCCTCCATCCAGAGGGAGACATATGAGTCTCCCTGTCAATCCATCTCCCTCCTTTATGGTTTGTCTTGCTGAGTGTCAATGTCACATGTTAGGGCATTAGCTGTGAAGACATCAGTGGATGAGGTCAGCACTGACATCGTGCCTCTATTAAATCAGTGAAATTGTGAGAACAAGCCTCACTGTCACATTGGGTCCAAGCACACTCAGAGACGAGGGTGACGGACGTTTTATCCTCCGTGTTGAAGGCGCTATCAGATGGGTGTGGCTGCGAGGCTTTTGCTGAGGCTCGGCTCCACACCTGGCTTCACCACAAAGCCGACAGCAGCCATATGTCGCTCAGCTCCCATCACAAAAATGGAAATTAGCAACCCAACCTCACTGTGATCCCTCTAACCTTCAGCTGCTTTTTTTTTTCCTTCAGTATTTCAAAGCCAAACCAGCCAGCAGATGGTTAAAGTGACAACAGTTTGGTATCTGGCAGATAAATTGCTCTCCAAAACAGTAAACACACTCAGTAGGACATTATGGTTTAAACTGGGATAACAATGCAAGGAATTAGTGTTATATTAAAATATATGGAAAGAGTCCATTTACAAAAAATGAACCGAATGAGCAATGACTATCGCACAGCCATCTGCCCTTGAGTTGTTAGGTTGGTGCTAAGTTCCTGTCTAAATACGTCTTGCTTAAATGCAAGTCGTCCTATCTCTGTACAATAATCATGCCTGTAGTGCTACAGGGTGTTGCAGTGCATTAAGATAAAAGCGCTAAAACAGTATTTGTGCTGCATCCCAAATGGAGGCTGCTAAGTGAAGTAGCATGCTGTTATAGGAGTCGAGAGATGATGGTAGCATGAGTGCTTTTCTGATTGGGAACACTTCACACTGCAGGGGTTTGCACTGATGCCACAGCATAATTTTGTCATATATCTTTTTCTCTTACTTTTTTTTTTCTTCTACATCTCCAAACGTATACTGAGATAATTTATCACATTTGCTCATTTAGCCCATATTTTGGATGCCAGCCATATCACTATTCATAATGTGATTTTACAATTTCAGGCTTCTGCTGATTTTATTTTTTTCAGACAAATGACTTTGAAGACTGTGAATAAAAGACTTTTTTGGTGGGGAGCTGATGGCACAGAGGAGCAAGAGAACTTGTGATGAAGAAATTCACAGTCAGAATATGTCGATGCGGTCTCGATACAAAAAAACTGTATCAAAACAGGCAAAAATATAAAAGCCCCATCAGAGAACTTAAGGGGGGTTGGAGCAGAAACTACTGTTCCCATAATCCAGTAAGTCACACCCTCAGCTGGAGAGAATGCTGAGAAAGACTATCGGCTTTACACTCTAATTCACCTTCCATAGACTCTTTTTCTTACTGAGAAGCTTAAAATGGATTAAGCTCATAGGCCCTGAGATGAAAAATAACAGAAAGGTGCATTTCACCATATAGCCATCAATCTGCTCCATGTCAAATGACAGAGCTAATCACCTCGAGAGCTTGTTTTCTGGCTACACTGAAAGATAAACACCATTCTGTGAAACAGAAGCTGAGGGATGATGAAGGCAGATGGCGAGAGTCCTGGTTGCACGCCTGTTGCAGATTGAAACCGAAGACCGTCCTGTGGCCTAACTATGAACCTGCCGTGAATGTGTCACCCAGGCAGAGGTCCTTAACGCACCGAGGAGCCCGCTCGAGCAGAGAGGTCTTAAAACTCCAGGCGGTCCCCCACGACCGCTCTCTGACGATTCTGAAAACATTCTTATAAAACTGTGAGGGGATGAGGAAAATAAATTAGTTGTGATGTTTACGAGTCTGCACGGTTGAGGGCATTGGAGCACTGCATAATGTCATCCTACAACAGGGGATGGGAAAGGGGACCTTGGCCCTTACTCTTTCACACAAATGCATACATGCACCGAGCCCGATAATGAGAATCCACCTCACCAAATCTTTCAATTCAAGGACTTGCTTAGATTGACTGTAATGCCTAAGTAATCAGCCTGTTCTGACCCACCTTGTCCTCTGCCAGGATTTATAGCACCCAATTACTGATCTCTATTACCCAGTGTGCCAAGGGGATGGAAATCAGACGAGTGGACAGACGGCCAGCGCTCTGTCTGCCGGTCTGGGTGACCAGGTGATGAGAAGGTGGCCTCCGCTCCTCCCTACTTTCTGCCCATCTTTCATATCACATTACATGGCCAGAGACTGGCAGAACACTTTTAATATTCTCTCAGGTGTTGAAACACTTTTGTAGGTTCGGGGGATATGTTGATGAATATAATTTGTTTTAGTTTCTCATATCTAGAAATATGTTTGGTGTTGTTCAACTAATGAACCAACAGTTTTAATGAGAAGCAATAAAGGTATTAACAGCACAGTCCGTCCCTCAAGGAATTTGCAGTCTTGCGATCACAAAAAAATTATTGCAGCTAATACCTGCAATATTGTCAAAATGTTCCACGAAATTATCGAGCTGAAAAAAATCTCCCCAATTCTTTAGTGGCCACAGTGTTTCACGTAAAAAATAATCAAAGTCAGAATCACTTTAACAAGCCAAAGTCAAATAAATTCCACTCTATAATTTCAACAAACCAACATCCTTGTAACTATAGTGAAGGACTTTTCCCCTAGAACTTAGCTCCAGGCTCTTTACCACTCCCAATACGCTTCTCTGATTTACCGTTTTCAGAATTACAAAACAGAAACATCTCTAAACTAATACCTTTGGGTTATGAAGCATGTTAGCACCACTACAAGACATATAAAAAAGTACAAGGTTGACCTTATAGACTCAATTTGGGGCAAAAAGTAAAAGTGAAAGAAGCAAATTAAATTTCCTGTCTAGCTGCATATCCTAGCAGCTAGTGATGGCAATGCACACAAACAGGTCACATTTACTTACAATACTACAATAAAGAATTTTGATTTGATTTGATTTATTTTGGATTTCACAAACAACATAATCCTAAGGATAGCATGTTAAAGTGTAAACACTTATTTCCAACATAGTCTTTGGTGTTAAAACATGCAACACATAATGAAGACCTATTTCAGGTCAAAGACAATAACATATAATACAGATCATCCAAGTTTTGAAAGCATTCTAAAATCAGAGAATCATAAATCACATAAAAACATAAAAAACTAAAAGATATTGGCTACTCTATTCCATAAAAATACCTTTACTTTGTGTCTAAAAGCCCCCCTGGTATTTACAATTTTGAGGGAAAGCGGCAGATTATTCCACAATGTTATACCTGTATAAAAAAAAGAATTTCTAGCTGCATTGTTAACTCTGGGCACTTTACAAGAACAGACACTGGCCCTAGTATTGTGATTATGCTGTGTATGAACCATTTTTATATGGGAATGTAGATATTTGGGAGCTGAGCCATTTATAACATTATACATATGATTCAACTTGAACTGCTCCACTCTAACATGTACTGGGTACTGGCAGCAACCCTACCCTTTTAAAAGCATCTCGGGGGGGGGGATTTAACAGGTAGTGGATAACATTATTTTGCATCACTTGCAGTATAACTAAAATGGTGGCACATTTGATCACAAGCCATTTTGGGCTGAAATAAAACACACACATTAAAAAAAATAATATCCTATGCCAGATCCTTGAGGAACTCCATAATGATTTTACCAGCATTGTCACTTCCTACAGAAATTCTATAAATCATATAGATGTACTTTGATATATTTTTTTGTGATCATGCTCTACCAGAACAAATGAATATTTACTTAGCACAAACTAGTACAATACAAGTACAGTATGTAAAGACTGACGTAGATCAGTATTAGACTGTTTGAATTAATTGTATTATTATTAACACTATTATTTGTTCACAGAATACAGGATCAGATATGCTCCTATAAAACAAGCGTACACACATCACACCTGTAAAAGAATGGGATTGTAAATGCCTCGTCGATTAGTCCTCAGCTGAATTATGTGAAACAACTACAAGCAGTTGCATAGACGTGTGTAACTGCAGCTCCTCATCTGATGTTTCCTCTTGGCCTTTTATTCACAAAGAGAAGCATTGTTGATCCTTTTTTGACGAGCTCGTCTATGTGTTTATAGTTCACAGTGAAAGTGGCAAAAAGCTGCCTTCCTGACAACACGTGAAAAATGAACTCTGACACTCACAATGAGAAAGTGACTCACAGAAAGAAACAGCTGCTCCGACAAGAGCCTCAGTTTGTTACAAAGTCTCATACATTTTCTTCTGGGCAGAAGGTTTGGGTTGGATGAGTTTTTTAAACAGCACAGTGGATCAGTGCTTAATAATGTGGCCTTGTAGCAAGAAAGTCCTGAGTCTGTCCAGGGTAAACCCCTCCCCTGAACCAATGCAAGCTGGGATCTAAATGTAACAGGATGTAATTACGGTGTTCTAACAGTATTTTTTTAATGCTTTGACATTTTTTGATTGGTAACATCAAAGCCCACAATAAGTCCTGTAAATAAAACAACATTGGATTGGAATGCATGGCAAGAGTGTGCATGCTGCTTTTCAAATATTCAAGTTGAGTTCATGGATCATTCATTGAGGGCATTTGAGTCCAATTTACAAGATTTTGAAGTAATGAAAAAAACATTTCGGATATGAAAGGGTTGTGTGAAGTATTTTTTAGCTATTTGGGAGAAAAAAGCAGCTCACACAGGTAGTTTATTGGAGCATAGTTCAGTTAGTAAAACTAAAAAAATCTTCTAAATCTTTTGAAAATCTCTCTTTTTTGAGTAACTTCAGATTTTTTTTCCACATACATTCGTGATGTATCAAAATGTTGCTTTGCTTCTTCTCAGTGCAATGCACGGAGCTGTCCGATTCATCGGCTCTGGTTGTGTTCAGAAAAGTTCAGATAAAGTCGCTGAAGCACAATGACTAACACAAGTATCACTGTTAGTGTCTGAGGTACGTTTAAGGCAACAAGATATTACATAACCTAGACTTGAACTCGCTGACATCTCACATCCTTAACACTGAATCTCGTACAGGCTGTCTCTTTTTACCCACAGGCAGCTTTTATACTGCACATGTAAGCGTTGTTGTTGTCTTTTCTTTATTTTCAGTTATTTCTCAGTGCTGAAGTCAGTAGTAAAGTATTGAAAAAAAGTTTAGATAAGAAATATCCAGTAAGTGTGCTGCCCGAATGAGGAAAGATTTGATTATTTTTTTAGGGTCAAAAGACATTTGAACGTTGTAGAAGAACCTACGCTGGCCCTCAGGTAACGTAAAAGCGCAAAAAGGCCTTCTCTAGGGCCGGTGTTTGGTTTGTCCATTCTGGGCTACTGTAGAAACATGGCGGTGCAACATGGTGGGCTCTGTGGAAGAGGTTATGCTGGCATTGATATGAAGGGCTCATACTAAGCTAACGAAAACACAACAAATCTTAGTTTCAGGTGATTATACATTAATGAAAACATAATTATAAATATTATATTCCATTTCTACCAATAGATCCTCCTAAATCCTACACACTGCTCCTTTAAACAGCATTTTAATGTCCATATTCTAATATAAAGCAGGTTCTGATTACATAGATATATAATTCAGAGATACAATACTGTATACTGTATGTCAGAGAACATTTTACTGAAACGTTCAATATCAATATTTTTGCGACTTGCCAGATATGTTAATTAACAACTTTTCCTCAATAAATTAATCCATAATCCGGATAACATAATCCAGTCTGCATTAACTTTCGCTCAAAATGTATTTGCTCTTGCAAATTAGTTGTATACGAACATAATTTCTAGGAGACATGGTTGACTGGTCACACCCATTGTTGTATACACCTACAGCATCCTAATCAGTCAAAAGCCAGTTTTATGCTTTGTGTTGATGCCAACATTCTTCCTACTGGAACATAAATACAGTGGGTCAAACTGAAGTGGGTATCAGTCATTGGAAAATGTAACAAGGTAGTTGATTGGATGAGACATTAATGGTAAGAGACACCAAGTGAAGTATTTCTCTTCAGAAATTTTGCCAACAAACCTCAGAGAGGAAACATATTGACTCAACAGGAGACCTGAATTCTTCTCTGCCAGACACTGCAGAGTTGTTATAAGAAAAGTCTCGCTTGGGAGACTAAACTCATGTGCACCGTTTCATAATTCCTTTCATAAACTAACACTAAGCTTTTTGTGCTTCATTGATCTTGTCGACAACAACAACAACAACACAATGCTATCTGGAGTTCTGAGGTAAGGTCAATGTTGTGAGGCGAGGGCTACCAACTAGTAGAAGACAGCAGTATAAAATACAAGTCTGCGAGAAGAACTGGTGTCTGTGCTGTCCTAACAAAGGCATGGGTCACCGCCACGGCCGCCATCGTCATCCCCACTGCACCCACCAGACCGCATCAGAGACAGTAAAGCAGAATGCCAAGCCAAGCCAAAACACACACTTTCAAATTAATCTTACATTACACACCCGAACACACGCTATCAAATCTTGCATACGGTGTGCAAACACTCTTTTCTCTTTTCACAACAATCTGAATTTACTTCTTCCACTGACTGTATTCAAGACACTGATTCAAATTAACATGCTTGATACCTAAGTGTGGATTGTTTCCTCTGTACAAAACTGTACCACAGAAAACTATGCACAGTGAGGTCTGTGGATTAGTTAGAGCAACTGGGACAGTGTTGTTTTTTAATTTATTTCAATTATTATTAGGTAAAGCTTTGTGCACATAAGTAATCCAAAGACTCCAAATACCTTCAAAATGAACCTAGGGGTTAATAACACATGATTACCGAGTCGACCGTTCTCTGGGATATGTTTTCATGTTAATCGAATGTGTCTCTAGCTTGAAACAAGCTACCGCAAACCACTGATTAGCTTAGAAAGCTATTCGTCGGGGCATGGGTAAAGCAAAAAGAAATCGCTATTTCTATACCACTAGAGAGGCTCAAAATAGCACCACACTAGCTATTCGTATGGTTGACCCCACACATGACTTCACAACTGCAAGCCTTCAATGTTTAGTTTAGATGATTAGATGATACAAAAAAATCAGACCAGTCAAATATATTAAAATCTACTACAACATCACACACGTCATCATACGTGTAGAACTACTCTTCGTCCAGCGAAGCAAAACCATCACATTTAATCTAAACTCAATCGCAGACCAATAGATGATGCTGTATGAACGTAGCCTGACAATCAGACTGCATTTCCAATTTTATTTCACTTTATTATTCAGTGTTACATTATTTTTACAGTTTGGGACGGGTTGTTATTTTGCCCTAACCGATCAGCAGCGTGTTATGTACCCGCCCTGTTAACGCTATTTACCGTAAACAACGTAGCTGCAATAGCAAATGAAAGGAACAGTTCACTTTTATTTTTTAAATATGCAAATTTAAGTGTTGTTTTTTTTTCTTCTGACAAGTCAACTTATTAACTGCACGGCTGTGCCAATCTCATGTATGCTTTTCGCTTCTTTGCAATTTTTCCATTGTCATTTTTCTGGCTCTTGCCTATTTTTTTATCCCGCCTACCAATCCTGTAACATTAGACCTATTTAAAACGTTGATAAACTGAGGATGAGGAAAGTGATGGTGAAGTCTGGAACCAGGGCCAGAGACAGATTATGTAACAGGTGAATAACTTTGTACTCTGAATAGAAGTAAGAGGTTGGGTTTGAACACCACATACAAAATTCTATTCATTTCCATCGGGGTAGTGACAGAAATGTCAGCGTCTGAGAACATCGGCAAAGAAAAACCAAAATCATCTGCATGGCTGGATAGGGGGTAAGGTGTTGTTGTTTTGATAACAGATAACCGAAAACATTATCAGCTGGACCATGAAGGGAAAAAGTTAATGCTATTAATTGCAACCCATTAGATGTTCTTACAGTACAAACACACCTGCTCCTTTAACAAGCTACAAGGTTCTGTGTTTATGCAGTGGGAGAAATATTATGAATAATTTGGGAGTTGAAGCGCTGAATTCCTCAAGCATTAATCAAGCCTCTGAAATCTCTGATATTAGCTTCACATGAATCATTGTTAATTCCCATGAATCCATTACTGTTCCATGTGCAACTAAAAATAGAGTCCAGATAAATCAATGGGGACACTCGAGAGTGAAGACGGGGGTTGATGCTGCTTGCTTCTGAAGCTTCCTTTTTTCCCCGTAAAGCACTATACCGTTGCCTCTCGTCAATAATTATTTTCCATTATTCACTCATAGATTTCTGTTCTACAATCGAAGGAGGAGGTGCAACAGACCTTGAACAGAACGTTTCAGCCCAAACCCTCCTAACTTCCTCACAATTGGACTTTCGTCAAGGCCCTTTCATAGCGCACAAAGCACAGCTTTTTTTTTTTACTGACAGTATCCTTGACTTGAATATTTCTGTAATGACAGCGGCCTATTCCTTGTTTATTCCAACAATGAAAGGAGGCTTTTGCCAATTTCCCTCTAAGTTGAAAGGGAGCATAATCCATTTGAAATGGTGTGGCGATCTTCTCTACCCATTGCATTGGTCACAGCTCAGCAAGCGTGCTGCCTTGTGTGAAGACAGTGACCCCCCCGGACCTACCCTCTTCTCTGCTGCACTGAAAGCCTTAACAGACGATGTGCATTGCATGGCCTCACTCATGCACCGGGTGCAAGGGCAGACAGGTTCATCTGCACACAATCACAACGGACGGCTGCATCCCATTCCAATTGCATTTCCTCTCACGGGGTGGGGGTGGTGGGAGAGATCCCGTGGTGCATATTACTGTGGCTGAGGCAAATTTAGCTGAAATGGAAGGAGAGATAGAAAAAGGCTCACCTCTTACACTAATCTGGGCAAACAACACAGCACCCTGCTTCCTCTGAACATCCCCAACAGAAAAATGGTTTCCTAAATGACAGAGCCGCCCTGCCTGTCTCTGACAGAAGACAGTGAATTAATTAAGATAATGAATTGCACATGTCATATTTGTAATCTTTTCGATCTTTCCTTAATGAGGTGGAACATGTGCAAGGGGTGTGTTTCTGAGCAAAAGTTTGTCCTGGCTAACGATGATACACCTTGCAAAAAAATAAAAAATAATAAAAAGAATGAAATGCTCAACATTAAAAACTGAGCGATACTCAATGCTGAGTGATATTTAATATACGTCATGTATACATTCATGTTTCCCAGTCCTGTGTGGATTCACAGACGGACATGAATGCAAATGAGGCCAAAAAGAAGGAGCTAGAGCAAGACACAAAGCGAGGGAGTCAGAAGTATGCATATGTGATAGCAAAGTGCCCTGATTAGAATTTTGTCATGCCACAATTTACAAATTAAAATGAATTACATCTTCCGTGCCCTGACCTCCATTAAAAACACTTCATTGTTGATGAGCCATGATAGCATCTGCTATTGATTGGAGTAGCATCCGTATGGCCAATCCTGTCTCTTCACAAGGAGGTCATCCAAAGCAATTTAGGCATATTGAGAGATTGATCAGGGCAACAGAGCTGCCACTTGGGCCCACTCAAGGCAAAGAAAAGTCTTAGGTGTGACGCTACCACTCCCCGTTGCTCTGTTGGCGGGGGGGGGGGAAGCGTCTCAAATCTAAATGCTAATGGTTTCTTTAAGAGCCTGGCTGCCCTTTAACCACTACAGTCAGACGTGAAGGATGGCTCTCAGTGTTTCGACAGCTCTGTCTTGTTTTGACCCCTCCCCAGTCTCCTCCAAGTTAAAACCACCACCATCAAGACCCCATTCTCTGGATTCGGCATCCAGTCAGAGGAAGATAGCGTTGCATCTGCAGTAGTGATAAAATAGGTTCTGTTTGATGTGACTCATGGTTAACTCTACCTTGTCCATTGCGGAGCATAACAGGAAATTATCAATCCTTCAATATCTAGAGTAGGGGTCGGCAACCTTTTTGATATGAAGTGCCCTTTTCGTAATTTCTTGTTTATTAGTGTGCCGTGTCAACATTAAGTTTAATTATGACCTCACATCAAAATGTAATATCCAGGGAATCTGTAATTTTATTCCATAGCAACATTCGATAACATTTATTTCTCATAATCAGGACTTTGTAATTATTATTATTGTATATTATTATTATGATTATGGAAACATGGTTTTAGTATGCAGCGTCCTGATTGGTGGAAAATGGGCTGACAAAAATATCACTGTCAAAGAGCCTGAAGCGAAAAGTTGACGTGGAAAAGCCCAGCTTTAATGATGAATGGACTGAGAAGCAGGTCCTGTATGCCTCATTTTCAATGAAACGATGCTGTGGCAAAATAATAACACAACCAGCATCATTATCAAGAATGAAGAACACGAACATAACAAATGCATCATTCACGTGCATATTAAGTAGCCACATGTATTTGTTTTGGTCTTATAATGCATCCATATATAATGCATCCAGCGTGCCATTGGTTAAGGTCCCGCGTGCCCATGGTGGCACGCGTGCCTAAGGTTGCCGACCCCTGATCTAGAGCGTTGTTGTTTTTTGTCTTGGTCTGTGCATGTTTCTCATTGGATTCAACAGTAAAAAAAAAAATAGATTTGAAGCTCTAAGCCCAATTACACAGACTTGAAATGATTTCCATAAACACAGTTATAATTGCTCACTGCTCACTTTAACCAAAAAGCAAAACGCACCTTACAAACTAAAATCCTGTTTAGATGTATTGAAGGGACGTTGTATGAGGTGTAATAAATGTATCAGTGACAAATTGTTTACCAAAACTGTTTGAAAAAGAAAACTTTCTGAACAAGCTTTTCCTCCACTAACGGTGAGCCTTGTCCTGATCTTTGGCGGATTATCATTTTTACTTTAAACATCATCATCAATCACAAAAGAAAGGTGTCAGACAGGCCCTATGAGAATATGAAGCCAAATGGAACGGTCACCTGTGTGCAACCTTGCTCTCTGAAGCGTAGCAAAGGTTATATGCCTTTTATTGAACACTATTAAGGACATGCATGAGCAACAATAGGAATTGTTCTGGTTCAATGTGTGGAATCAGCTGTATTATGCAATTTGGTAAGATTTAAAAATATACATCTGGTGGTAAAAGATGTCATTTAAAAATAAATGATTGAGCACTTAAAAAAACAATTCCTCTGCGCCCGCAAAGCAGTTTTCTATTATCTATCATTTCACTGTGTGGGGAATTGGCAAATTGAAGGGAGTCTCGCCCAGGGTGTAATTCAATGTAGAACCGCCACTGTCGGCAGATTTTGTATTGTGATCCTACACCCAGCTCCAGATGACTTAACTGCTACACCTGGCAGTGATGTATTTGGTGTGATGTTAAACTACCAGTACTTATTTACTTTTACAGAAATCTTAGGATTGGAGCAGTATAGGCAACTATTTAAGAGCAAATGTTCCCCTAGTGGTCAGAGGACGGTAATACTAAAAGTTGTAGAGGCATGCACAGCCAGAGAGGGTTCCTCGCATGCCAGGATTGGGGACCGTGAAAATTAAAGTTTACACAAAATTGACAATTTGCAAGGATCATCTAACATTTGCGATCCCACCGTTTCTTTTAACCTCTATCTTAAACAGCATTATGCAGTACCTGCTGGAAGTACATCAAAGGAAGACTGTGCTACAGTATCATATGTCTATTGTGTGTGTTTTCTTTTTTACAACATTGTGGGCTTCACTATGGTAACAGAGATTAGAAGGCAAAGGTCATGCAAAGCGTTGGTAGAGGTGTCGCTCGGCAAGGGCAGGGTGGGGGCGGGAAAAAAACCTCCACATAGGCCTTTTTCCATACACTGAGCACGCTCATCATCTCCTGTCCTCCAGCAGCTCCCTGCAAGGTTAGTGAGAGTCAATAAGCCGTCCGCAAAGGTTAAGGACACCTATAAGAAAGATATTATACAAACAGTGATATCTCTGGATCCAGCAGAACCACAAATATAGTGGCATAACCGTCTTTGTTCATTTTCCATTTGAAAG
Organism: Perca flavescens; assembly: GCF_004354835.1. Classification (NCBI taxonomy): domain Eukaryota; kingdom Metazoa; phylum Chordata; class Actinopteri; order Perciformes; family Percidae; genus Perca; species Perca flavescens. The sequence goes on along the minus strand of NC_041345.1, from coordinate 22,273,562 downwards.
TAAATCACAGGAATGTGCTCCGTTTTCCTGCATGACTGGCTTATGAATTCAATATGAGCCATCTATACACTTTGAAGCAGAGTAATGTGTGAACAGAAAAAAACCTGAAAGACAGCATATCAAATGTCATGAACTGGCAGTGTCTTACAAAGAACAGGCATTTTTTGGTGAAATTTTTTAATTTCAAAATGTAGGGAACAGATGGACCTCAAGATTTAATCTGATTTGTAAGCATTTATTGTTTAGGGATGGCAATGATAAGGCACAAAAATGGTGGTGATAGCTAAAAATAAATAATCTGCTTACTCAGAGGAAGCACATCCGAACTTCTCCCACTTAAAGAACGTTGGCTGCTGGGTTATTTGTACAAACAGAGAGGAGGACGAATAATGTCCTCCATCTGAGATTTACTGTCTTGTAAATGTCAGAGTATTAATTAACACATTTTAAGACTATAAATCATATACACTGTGAAGATGATGATGATAATTAAATCCTGCTCAGGGTAACAACAGAAATCACTCCAAACGTCCACCAACCTTTCATCCCCTGATCCCTAGTGAAGCCACAACAGAGAAACACTATCCACCATTGAACAGTTAAAAACACCCACAGATGTTTCCCCTGTTGCAAATTCTCATTCAACACTTAGCTTACTGTCCAGAAATGCGACTGATTAACAAACGTGGTCTCATAAAGAAGGCCACAGAGTAGACAAGGTCTGAGCCAAACAAACACTTTCTTTCTTTTTCTGGCAGACACCAGCTCTGTTTGGCTTGCTTACTCCTCTCAGTTATGGGAAATGTGGCTTAATTATTTTCTATCCATTATGGGCCACTGTTGCCTCAAGGGGACAGAAGAGGTTTAGAGAAAATGTCACAGATTTGAGTAAGACAGAAAAAGTTCTGTCCATACTGCTTATACAGTAGAATGCCAGTTAGAGCCCTGGGGCCGTATTACAGAAACTTCCAATTTCAAGTCTTAAGTTAAGATATAGAGTATAAGATAGGACTTTGCCTTTATTTGGCATGACAGAAGCAAATCTTAACCAACTTTAGGAATCCTATCTTATCTTACTTTACCCTATCTTATTTTAGGTTAGGAAATTCTAAATACTCAATCCAACATTGGTTATATTACCTAGTAGTCTATAACGTTTAATTTCCAGGATTGTTCAGGTGCCGTCGGAAATTCCACCGGATGTCCCTAATTTTCGGCCAGATGTCTGTTACCTGTTGGCATTCTAAACTCTGGTGGTTTTATGAGGACTATGGTTAACTACTACTCAGATCTCTGAAGGGTATATCCAGACAGCTAGCTAGACTATCTGTCCAATCTGAGTTTTCTGTTGCACGACTAAAACAACTTTTGAACGTACACACATTCTACCAGAACAAGTTTCTTCCCGAGGCTATTTTGCAGCGGCACCGTTGCTGTGTCTGCCCAAGACGATTGTGATTGGTTTAAAGAAATGCCAAAAAACGAGAGCGTGTTTTTCTCCCATCCCGGAATGCTGTGTTGACTAGCCAGACCTTCCTCTGCAGCGCTGTGGAGGAAGGTCTGGCAATGTTAGACTAGTTACCTAGCAACCGATGCTTCTTTTGTCATCGAGAAACAACTTTGTAACCGTTGTTTCTCTTAATGAAACATGCAAGAAATGGAACAAAAACAACAACAGGCATTTGTAAGTTGCACCACAACCAGAAGAGCCCTATGTCGCCGGGTTGGCCTCTCCCAAGCTAGTCACAGTTGCTTGGCTAACTGCAGCATCATGGCCCGGGTAGCCTATATCTACTAATGAGCGTTTTGACATCAAACACATTGTTCGGGTCTACCATCAGCCATTGTGTAAAAGCAGCCATATGGATTAAACAAGTTAGCAAACACTACCTGGTGGAAAAGAGAAAGTTAGGACAGTTCCACGGTTATCCCAAAGTTAGGAGTTTATTTAAGATTTTGGGAGGTGAGGATGCTTGTGTAAATGGACTGTTCTTATATAGCACTTTTCTAGTCTGAACAACTACTCAAAGCGCTTTTACATGTTCCAGGAACCATTCACCATTCACACACATTCATACACTGTGGCTGAGGCTGCTGTACAAGGTGCCACCTGCTCATCAGATAATCATTCACACACATTTACACTCCAATGCACAGCATCAGGGACAACTCGGGACACTTTGACATGGGACAGCAGGGCCAAGGATTGAACCACCAACCTTCCAATTGGCAAGTAACTGCTCTACCACTGAGCCACAGCCATGGTACCTATCTTAAGTTAGGATAAGAACATTGACTTAAGAACTGTTCATCTGCAATGGCTTTTATTCTTAAATCAGGTCCTAACCGTAATTACCATCGTTACCAAACAATTAAGATCTGCAAGTTAATATGTTTCTGTTATACAGCTCCAGGTTCCAGACTTTATCTGTGTTCCTTTATATCCCGTAAGCACTTCTCAGATTGTCTCATTTTAAGGATTTTAAGTCCAAAAATGAATATATATGGATGTATTTCAGAAGAAAAGATATGACAAAAGTCTGAAATAATGATCACAGTTTTTGTAGCACTCTAATCATCTTTCCATCCCTCACATTTCTTTTTTTAATTAAAGATTATTTTTGGGGCATTTTCAGCTTTTATTTTTGACAGGACAGCTGAAGACATGAAAGGGGAGAGAGAGGGGGAAATGACATGCAGGAAAGGGTCGCATGTCGGAGTCGAACTGCTGAGTTGAGGAGTAAACCCATGGGCCCACTCTACCAACTGAGATATTCTGGCACCCCCCTCACATTTATTTTGTGACCCCTTGTGTGCTTCAGACCTTCAGGTCAGGAACCACTGCCCACAGTATGTCCCTTTTAACCATGTAAAAAAAAAAACTGCAAATGTCAAAATGCTGAAAAAAGACAAATTATGTGTACAATTGGCTTCAAGCGTCAGCTGTACAGAGCAAAGCTCAGTAATTCTATGAAATCTTCCAACAACCACGTGGAATACAAAGACATCTCACAGTTTTTGCACAGATTACACATGTACTTCAGCTGCACAGACACTGGAGGTAATCCAGGGGAACTTTGTGAGAGGAAACCCTTTTTGGTCTCCATATCTTTGTGATGGAATTGTGTGTACCGAAATTAGAGTGCAAATTTGAATCATACTCTAAGCAAGATTTGTGGGGTTGGCAGTGAAGGGGGAACACAACAGGATTCTCGTACATATGCCATGCACATCCGTGAGAAGCTCAGCAGGCTGCCAACACCAAAGTGTTCATCACTCTCCACCCACTCCTTCTTATAACACAGAACAGAAAATAAAAAATCCCCACAGTATAGGAGTGAGCCCGACCAATCAGTGTTGAGGATCAAAAAGCAGACGTTCAAGGGGAATGAAATGCCCCCATTGATTGGGCGCGCCGCTTTGGTCCCCTCTGCACAGTCCTCCAATCGATACCTGAGAGATAAGCAGACCATCAGCTACTGATATTGGTGATGTATAACCGCCATGGCTGCGTGGTGACTGAAGACTTCTTGCTTTCTTGGTCAAGACTCACTAGAGCAACCCGGGCCAGCACGCCAAGGGCAGAGACCAACCAACCAACCAACCAACCCCTCCACCAAGATCCTACTCACCAAAATGGCATCAAGCCAACAGCTGTTAAACCAAATTGCCCTTTAGTCGTGTTAGTCGTCTCCTACATCATTTGAACCCTCTTCTTTTGATTAGGTGACATCCCACCTGCGCGCTGGCTAATTAGCTGGGGCTAAAACTTTGCAAGGTGAGAGTAAAGCGTAACACGGCAACAGGGATAAATTACCTGGAAAAGGAACCGCTGTTATCGCTGTTTGTTTTTCAGAAGACAATGAAATAAATAAATGAAAGAGGCAAAAAAAAAAAAAAAAAAAAAGGGTTCAGAGAAAATGAAATGATGGCGTGGCGGTGTTTTGTGAAATTGTGCTGTCAAACGTTTCTCCTTTCTAATTTCCTGGAGCGCAGATGATAGAGCATGTACGCTGACAGCTGAATCTGATAAACAAAAAAAAAGGGAAAAGAAAGACTTCTCCTCTTTTTCCACCTCGCCAGCATGTATGAGCGACATTTATAAATATTATAATAAAACAATTAGTCTATGGCAAATGACAATTGACAGATAGTTTGACCTTGTGTTCACTGTACATTTATTCACTACGGTCATTTATTAAAGTGTCAAGGCTGACAGGCACAGATATTAATACAAAACACTGAGATTGAGGCACAAAAGGAAGAAAATCAGTCTAATGTTTATTTACCATGACTATGTTTATTTGAAGGGTGCTTACTTTATGGAAGCAGGTCGAAGCTTCTTCAAACTAACTCGTGGACCAAAAATCTATTACAATTCCAGTAATGTATTGACTTTTCAATGACTGTGGAAGCTGCTACTCTGTTTAGAAAAATACAAAGGTCTCAGAGCAAGCGATCCACTGTGTGTTTCTGTGTGTCTGTGCGTTTGATGGGACCATCCCAGCACAACTGTCACTTCGCTCCCCTCTTACAGGTGCTCCACACAGGGGAGCTGGCATCTCTGACGGACGCCTCCTCCTAGGGATTTATGGGAAATGACAGCTCCCGCTAAATAAAGCCGAAGTGGCCGGGGAAGGGAAGACAACGGAAGTTCCAAACCATGAGCGCACAGGGCTGACACTAGCTGAAATGTATTTTCTTCTGCTCTGCCTGGCAATTTAGTTGGAAATGTGCTATTCATACTTTTAGGCCTAGAGAGTGACAGAGAGACAGAGAGAGAGAAGAAGAGAGAGAAAGAGAGAGACAGAGAGAGAGAGAGAGAAAGAGAGAGAGAGTGAGAGAGAGAGAGCGAGAGAGAGAAATAAAGAGAGAGACAGAGAGCCCCATCCTTAATCTACTTCCTCTGTTTGGGGTAATGGTCTACGGGTTTTTTTCTGCCAGAGAAAATCACATTTCTTACATGGCTGACTCTTGATGAATTATTTCACATTTCACTTACTTACCTTTTTAAAAGTTAATCTACATCAATAACGTTAAAGGGAAATTCCGCAGCTACAAATGAACAGTTCCCCTTATTCAAACTCGAAAGGTGTGGAGCGTTTGGCTGCTTGAAAAGTCCATTTCAAACTTCATCATTTAACCGTTCGACAGCATATCTGAATGCACACGGGCCGGGCCGGCGTTCTGATTTTCTACTTATTTAAATATGGACCATCTTTAATTGAGCAGAAACTGATGTGGAGAACAGTGCTGAACTAATTCTGAGGCTGAAATATCATTACGCTGATGGAAGCCGGGCTCTCTGACTTTTATTGGCAGCTCCAGAGCTAAATGTGTAGTTCAATTCAGAGGCGGCCATAGCTGCAGAGGCAAAGTAATCGACTTTGGGACAAAATGGTGTGGAAAATGACGTGTAGGCCCTTGCCTAAAGCCAACCTGGTGCGGGCAGAAATCTATCAGTCAGGTGCACACCAACATTGGCATTTTCACAAATGTGATTTAGTCGACGATACTGGAGAGCTGATGTGCTGGACCAGTGCTTCTGGTGAAAGAAAACTACTATTTCAAGCCATGCAATCTGCTGCTCCTGCTGCTGAAAATGTCTGTGCATTTGGTTCAGTTTAAACTCTGTCATGTTCAGATAGAACAATGTTTTACATGGGAAACCCTGAAGCGTATCACAGCTTATTTAGGTCAAAGTAACCTGAACCTTGCGAGCATTTGACTCTGAATTTTAAATCTCTAACCTTATTCAAGTCATCTCTTTCTCAGCCGGCAGTACAAAATCATCCCTTTGTTTTGAGATGAACACAAGATTCACTGCTGTTCCACACTACTGTGCAGGGTATTTTTGTCTTCGTTCTGCCAAAGTTTGGACACAGCCATTTATAATTCTTTTGCATGGAAAGCAGCTTGCTTCTTTTTTTTCCAAACAGACTCCATGGGATACATACTGGTCCATGCTGTCATGTGGTCTGCTCGCAAAATCCCATTATTTTAAAGCAGCTCTAGCGAGCACCAAAGCCAAAACAACCAGAAACCCAAACGTTAATCATCACAATAAGTCACAATTAAACGGCAATTATGTAAAAGACCTTTTTGCATTGGGAGTGTCTCAACTCTTACAACGGCTTCTGAACCTCAGATTCAGAGAGTGTCTCTCCCAGCAGTGAGCCTGGAGGAGCAACAGTCACACTCACACACTTGCGCGCGCGCACGCACGACGCACGCACACACACACACACACACACACACACACACACACACACACACACACACACACACACACACACACACACAGACACTTGCAGAGCCACGGAGCAGATCAAGTGTGCCTGGAGAGCTCTATAGAGAGGCCAGTTTTCCTCATTAGAGCGTGTGTGCACCACTCTCCAAAAAAACCCTCACTCTAATCACTGTCACCAGACCTCGGCTGAAAAACAGATAATTAATGTTGGGCCCTGCCTCAATCGGCTTCTATGCTAAACAGCCTCTGTGTACATATGTGTGCGCATGTGTGTGGGTGTCTGCATGGTTGTCTATTTGGAGTCTGTCGATGTAGGAGGCCCCCCGGGGACCGTGGATGCTCAAGCCATCCACAACAACGATTTCTCTCAGGCTCGCATAAGCCCTCAGAAGAACAATTGCACACCAGATAATGCACAAATGTACAGAAGAAACATCCCACTGTACCATGAAAGCCGTCTGCTGCTCCTACTTTGAGGCATCTCCATCTTCAGTCACTGGTTGTGTAACGTCTCGCCCCTTTCTGCTCCACCCATTTATTAAATGGAATGAACTTCTTAATCGTGTGCTTTGCAAAGCCAATTTATTTATGTTCTTTTTTCCTTCCTAAAGGCAGTTATTAATATCATAAATATTTGATGATACTTTGCATGACCCTGCAGTGAATGACACAGAGAGGTAATGAAGGTTAACGCTCGGGGTACCAAATGATTAAATAGCGACTGAGTGGCAAAAGCCCACCCAGGGCTGCGGCAAACTTTCTAATAAAATGGACTAAATAAACATCCTGGTCACAGCACCATTTCTGTACAAGGCAACTTTAACGAGGCGATTCACACAAACACATTTTTTCTACTTACCCCTAGTGATATCTAACCATGTAAATAGTTTGGGTTTATTTGCCCAGGCTTGGCGATATCTGTCTTACTGCCTCCACCCTAAAACCGCTGAGGTGAAAGGAATTTCAAGTGTGGTGCTCATAACATTGAAAAAGGACATTTGACTCAAGAGCAGTGTGTCTTTCCACAAAGAAATGTCTTGTCTGGATAATAAACAGCCATTACTGGTGACAGTTTACATTGCAGCTGAATCGATTCACAGGAAAATGAATCTTCAACTATTTTAATTATCAAAGTGATGGTTTAAGTATTTTTTTTTAAAGGAAACATTCACTGGCATTCAATGTTCTGGTTTTCTTGGTCTTCTATGAAAGCTTTGGGTTGTTGGTGGTTTTAAGAAAGTAGCATGGGTTCTGGGAATTTTTTATTTGCATTTTTATCCTATTTGATTACACGTTAAAAGACCAAATGATTCACTGATTGATCATAGACATATTCAGTAAATGAATAGATGATGAAAGTAACAAGAACAAAACTAGAACATCTTTTAAGAGACATTCTCGTTGTTTTTAAATGTCATTGTTCAATATTTTGAGCACCACAAACCAAATTCCATTTACCTCCACCGTATTGGGTGGGTGGCAGAAATCTTAAAGACAGATATCTCCAAATCTAGACGAATGAAAACCAAACTATCTGCATGGACAGATAGCACTCCAGGTAAATAAGAAAATGTGTGGTGAACTGACCCATAAAACATTTTGCCAGTGTAGAAGCTACTTTGTGAAATCAAACTAATGTATTTGCTGATTTGTATATCTTTCAAAGCCTTTCAATTGGTGTCATGTGGTAATCCTCCTGTATTTTGTCAGCAGCTCTTTGCCCTGCAATTACCATCTTTCTCACAAAGGTTTTTTGAGTAGAGGCTATCCTTCCCAGGCTCACTCAACAAATCAATTCTGCTTTTTTGGCTTTCCACCAAGTGAAAATCTTCAATATTTTTGCTACACATGTCCTTCATCATTGAATTGCGGTATTCATGGGTTTTGAATAGGCTCTGTATTGTCTGAGAACGCCACCAAGGGCATACAGCTCCACAAAGCACCAATTACATCATCAAGTTTTCTACTCTGAAATACAAGTAGCACTGCATTTGTGTCAAGACTGGAAAACATACGATGGGATTGCAATTGTAATCAACATCGTTTAAATGGTAACAAGTTGGCAAATTAGTCAATTCCATTACTCATTTATTCAAGATGTGCAATTACTGGCAGCTAATACTCCAAAGTCAGGTGGAGATTTTCTGAAAATAAGCAAAAACACCCAGGAGGACCTCAAACCATCTCTTCCTGTAGACATAATTTAATCAGCAAGCAATATGAATATTTTAAGAGCTCTAACATACAACATTTATTGATTCTTCGAATGTGTCTTTTATACATTCAGATGTGGTTGACTACCTCAACAAGCTGACATATATAATTTGACCTTGTCAGAAGCTGATCTTTCCCCCCCACACACACACATTTCCATGTGCATGCTGTGTAATTGAGCCTTCAGGGAGAGTGGAAAGACTATCTGGCCCTCGCCTTGTAAGGATCTCTATTGATGATCAGGACTGGTTACCAACCATGTAATCAATAAGTGCAGATACGCGAGCAGATAGTAATAAATATCGGGGTGACAGTAACTTATCTTGCCTTCACAAGAGGTTTAATAACTGCAAAGATCACAGACTTACATTAATAGCACCTCTGGGGTAAAAGCTTTGCAGTGAGAGATATTTGTAATTAAATATGTGTCCTAGCATAAAAGGCTATTAACTTCCTTTGAATATGTTTCTCAACAATGAAACATACAACGTGGAGAAGATACATTTAAATTGGCGGTCAGAGACCAAGTCAGAAGCAGACAGGCTTTCTGCATTTAAATTACAGGAAGATTCTGTGAAAGCCACAGGCAAATCCAAAATGAAAGTTGCATTAATTTAGAGAGTTTAAATTACTTTTTGTGATGTAGCTTTTGTAATCTTCCTGTGCCACGAATATGATAGCTTTGATGGTGGTTATAGGTGAGGCAGCATGGTCAGTGGAGTCATACTTTCTTGTGTAGGACAGGAAATCATTTTTCCTTTTAACTCAAACTAATCAGCCTTTTCCAGTGATCCTTGCATGGGAAACAGAAGGCAACACTACAAAGGAGGAAAGGATAGATAATTGTCTTGTTTACCTTGAATTGCCATTGTGCTTTTTGTGTGTGTGTGTGTGTGTGTGTGTGTGTGTGTGTGTGTGTGTTAAACCACAAGGGTTCAGTAAATACGCCAAGGCCAGACAGAGGAAGAAGTAAGTCTCAAGCTTTTCATTCACTTTTGCTGACACATCGGCAACTAGAGGCATGTTGGGCCTCGAGAGCCATTGATGTGTCACTTCACATTTCTAACAGTCAAGATCAATCCCTCATTTAGATTCAGCCACGTGGAAAGCATAAAAAATAGCAGCTAAACATGCCAGAAAATCAACAACAAAGAGATGACAAGAAACAGAACTACAAACAACTAAAATGAGGAGTGAGATATATATATATATATATATATATTCAATTTTAAACAGAAACAGGCTCTGTGGTGCATGTGATCCATGTTCAACCACATCATAAAAATGCAAATACCCTAGTTCTCACTCCAGGAGTTTATAGTCCACCAACAAATCTAATATACTGTTGGGTGTTTAACATATATAGCTTTTCATTTTCAACATTTGCTCATCAGATTGTCAAAGCAAAGTGAGGCGCCACACAATATCCTGAGCCTCACAAATGTAATATAACCTGGATTGCAACGGGCCGGTGTGATGCAGCTGTGGCATTAGGGCCAATGGGAGCTCTTTAAATGAGAGAGTGGCCGTAAACACCACGTCTACTTTCTCCCCTCGCCAGCATTACTAGCGGAGCTGATGACAAGTGCCGGGCAGCCCTCCAGTGCCTTTAATACAGCGAGAGCATTCTCCAGGGGAAATGCAATCTGTGTCCTCTGCACAGATCCACTGTCTGCACTTCCCCGCATGTGAGCTGCTATCATATTATACTCCCCGCTCTCGAAATGGGAGAAGGAAATAGGAAATCGCCTCAGCCAGAGATGAACCAAGAACATAATCAAAAAATAGTGTGGCGCAAGCGGTGATCGGCACCGCTTGCGCCTACACGCAGACCTCCCCTGGCTGAGCGCTAAACAATAAGCAGTGGGGATTGCTTAGGATTCTTATGCCATTGAGAGGAAAGTACGCCCCCTTTTTTCACCCCGCAGGCATCTATTGGCTTATAGCAGCTTATGCGTTTAAGATGGGAGATAAGAACAGGGATGTTTCCCTCATGTTGTGATCCAGCATGCCTATATTGGCAATAAAAAACAGCCAAACTGCACAGACAAAAGAAGCTCACAACATGAGGCGGTATATGTGAAACATTATTCAGTTGACCTTGCATACTGCTGCTGGGGTTTTTTTTTTTTTTTTTTTTTATCTGAGCCAAACAAAGAAACATAAAAATCCACTGTTGACTTTTGGCAAAAAGCATAAAGTGAATCCATTAAAAGTAGGGGGAAATGTCACAAACTGTGATATTCTGAAGTATGAAACAAACACACACACACACACACACACACACTTTTGCTGGATTGTTTTTGTTTGCAGTCCATGCACTGCACTAATAAATACAGGACAAAGCTTAATCCAAACAGCAGACATAAAGGAACACACCGCACATGTACAAAAACACAATCCTGCAATTCTGTGACTGTTATTGTGATTGCCTAAAAAAAGACAAAGACACTTGAGCAGTGGATGGATGGTGAGAACCGTTTTGGATCTGTGTGTAGAGTCAAGTCACTGTGTGTATGCCAGACACGTGTGTGTGTGTGTGTGTGTGTGTGTGTGTGTGTGCGTGTGTGTGTGTGTGTGTGTGTGTGTGAGAGAGAGGCGAGGTGTATGTGACAGTGTTAAGCCTGAGTGAGAGGTGAAAGGACTGCTGTACTCACAGTTGTGCTCTTGTTTCCCTGTGGTCTGTCGGCGTGTCAGAGTTTCATCCTCTCAGCGTCTCTCCCTGGGCTGGGCTTCCTCTTCTTCTTCTGACCAAAAGGTGTGAGGAGGAGGAGAAGGAGGTGGAGGAGGAGGAGGGGATGCACAGATTGAACGCAAAGGAATGAAAACCAGAGTGAGAGAGAAAGAGAGAGAGAGAAAGAAGAGGAGAAGGAGGAGGAGGGAATGTGAGTGAGTGTGCGTGTGTGTGTGTGAGAGAGAGAGAGAGAGAGAGAGAGAGAGCGCTGTGGATGGAAGGAGGGCGAGCGGTGGCCTGCGATTGGCCTGTCAGACCGGGAGAGGGAGCGTCAGCCTCGGCGGTGTCAGGGTGGCGGGCTGCCTGCACCCAGTCGGTCTGTGGCGTCTCCGATTTAAAAACGCCTCGAGAGCTGGTCGCGCTGATTCCTACGGTGCACACGCTCGCTGGCTGGCTCACGACTTACACACTCTACATCCACATCACACAGAGAGAGAGAGAGAGAGAGAGAGAGAGAGAGAGAGAGAGAGAGAGAGAGAGATGAGGAAGGAGGAGGGAGGGATGATAGAGTGAGGCAGACAGATTCAGAGGGCCGATGACAGCTTCAAGCTGAAGCTTCTCCTTGGCTCCTCATCAATGACAGGTACTGAGGAACAAGAGACGGAGGGAGCACCCCCCCGCCCCCACACACACACACATTCATGTACACACACAAATCACTCCTCCACATCCAACTATCAAACCCCCCCCACCCTCACCCCCTCCTCCCCATCTCAATTACCATGCCTGCAGCAGATGTATTGGGCTTGTCAGCTCTCAAGCAAGGCGGTGGAGGAGATGTGGGCTAACTTATCTCATCTAATTTAACCAAGCTATAATCAGACAACACTGTGGAGCTCATTTTTTGGTCAGACTGAATGTAGGATTTTGGAGGTAGCGGGGTGTAAGGTTGAGGATACGGGAGAGGGGGGACATTAAAACAGACACAGACAAACTGCAATTAGCGGATACCAGGTCAGAGAGCAGCAGCTGAAAGCTTCAGATTAAATCGATTTGCATGAGGAAACAAAAAGGAAAAGAAAAAAACATTATTAAATTCCTGAAGGAAAAAAACTCAAAAAAGACAATTGAAGACTATCAACAAGCAACCGTGTGCCACCCAGTTACATTGATTTAACTGTGATTCATAATGCTGTCAATACAATTTTACTTATTTCAGTGAGCCAACACCCTAAACGTTCCAAAAAGCGAGATTCAGTCCGAACAAGAAGCACTGTCAAGGATATTGGGCCTGACGTTTTTTTGCAGTCAACGCCCAGTGTGCAGCCAAATGTCAAGCTCTGGTATTCTTTCCCTCGTTAACTGTTGTGTCCGGTCAACAGCGGCCCGACTTCAATCGGCTCCACACAAAGTCCCATGTATCCTATCTTTGCCTCTTCACTCCACCAAATTCAATTAAAAAGAGAAATTGGCAATTAGATCACTGTTATGATCCTGTAACAATGATCTAATCTGTAATTCATTGGCTGGTGTTCCCCTGGGGTGGGGTGGTGGGGGCTGCTTGATGGAGTGGCTCGGAGACTCCTTGGCATTCAGCTCGGCTCGAGCGCCGCACAAGGACGCGGACGGAGCCGCGGGGCCCCGGTGCTACCGGAGGCTTCTACACTGTTGTGTCACCGCTGGGGCGTCGTTGGCCCGCGGCAAGAACACAACCTGTGACACACAACCGTTTGTTTTGTTCTCATATGCATGAGGGCTCTCTTTGCAGGTTGCACGTGTAATATATGTGCAAGCATGCAAGGAAACACATGCAGTCACAGCTGCGGTGCAAAAGGCAACAATGTACACAAACACTCTGATGGGAGGAAATCGTTTACTCCTTAATTGAATTAAGTTAATTCCATTTGGTTAATGAAGGGGTGGGGGGCTGGGGAGGGGGGGGGGGCATCAGGGGAGTGGACATAGTTAGAGGAGGGTGGGGGTCACAATCTCTAGACTGAAACCAGTGTCTTGTCACCACCTTTGTGACTGGAGTCATGCTAGCAGAGCGGCACTACAGCTCCACTGCATGTGGACTGCCTGCAGCACTTATCATCACCATACTGACCTGAAGCAGCAGCAGCCATGTTTGTGTATTATTTAAAAGGCAACATGTAATACATTAAATCCTCTCGTGGCGCTTATATTTAGTCCGGGGATAAATGCCGGTCCTTTACAGCAGACATGCACAGCTCCACAGACACAGAGCCAGTGGCAACAGGAAAACAAACTGACTATCATATATATATATATATATATATATATATAGTGTGTGTGTGTGTGTGTGTGTGTGTGGGTTCGCGACACGCACGCACGCACAGGCATAGGCACAGGCACACAGGAACAGTGTGATTGCTCTGCTTCGCTCGTTTAGCACTTCTAAGGCAGAGATCCCCAGAGGCCACCCATCACATCCAGTTACTGTGGCACACAGACACGACCAGGCCCCACCTGGCTACTCTCACCTCAATCTGTAGGAGGCAGGAGGCACTAGCACCATGTCGCTCTTTTTCTCACTCACTCACTCACTCACTCACTCACACTCACTCACTCACTCACTCACTCACACACACACACACACACACACACACACACACACACACACACACACACATCACTCACCAAATATCAAAGATGTGGTCACACACACACACACACACACACACACACACACACACACACACACACACACACACTGATATCTCTTATGAAAGATCACAAGGACTTTCCGCTGTACCAACTTTTACAAACTTGCCGTCACGCACATAGAGTTGTTACGAATCGCCTCCTCGTGTTAAATCACAAAAGTACATTGCTTTAACGCGTCTGGTAACTGACTGTATCATAGTCACACTCAAGACATTTCACGGGAGGTGTGAAAAAGCTTATGAATCCACAGCTAGCAGTCCTGTAAGAGTAGACAGTCTATTGTCATCTTCATCCACGGCACTCAAATTAAACACATATTGTGTAATTAACATGAAATGAGTTAAATGTGTCAGCTAGAGCGTGCCAGTGAGAATAACAGATGGAATCAATGGAAAATGGCGACATTAACAGATACTTTTAAAGAAGAGGACTAATGAGACAGAGTTGCTTTGACGGTTGAGTCATGCTGATGGTATCAGGTGCTGAGATAAAGACAAAGATGTAATGGCTCGCTCAGAGGTGCTACCCCTATATATTCAAAATCAAAGGTGCACAGCAGATAGCTAGAATTCGAGTGTGCTGAGCGGGGTGAAAGTTGGGCTAAGGAGGAAACGAGAGGGTAAAGGAGGTGGAGTTCGCCTGGCTGATGATTAGTGCTGGTTGAGCCTGACTTGTCACAGGTTGACATGGGATGCAATTATAGAGATGAAGTTTCCCGGGCCCCTCAGGCATGTGCCAGCCATGCTGTCAACGCTGGCTGATGTGTGGGCTCTTGGCACTGCCAAAGGTGTCACAGGTGCTTATGTGTGCTCAAAACTGCTACGCTCCCATGAAAATTGGCCTTAGCTTTCCCAGACGCACTGGATGGATGAGGACTGTGTGCGCATGTGCCCGTGCACACATGCTGATGCAGTTACCTTTGTTTGAGTATTAGTTAAACCCTACTCCACTCCCAGCCTTCTCTCTCTCACACTTTCTTATTTCCGCTGAAGCTACAAGGTAAAGCTACAACACTTGTGATTCTCCTGGCATCTCATGCTGTTCCCACATCTTCTCCTTTTCCCGTATCAGCCTTCATATGACTCTGCCAGCAGTGCGAGTAAGCTCTGTAAGACCTAAGGCAAATTACCTCAGCGGGACACTACTCTTCTGTTCACCTTGCTTCTTCTTCCTCTTCCACTCCGTCTTCTCTCTTCCCCCTTCTCTGCATTTCACAAATCAAAGTGTGTACCTCTGCCCCGGCTGCACGTCATGGGAGTAAAGCTTGAAACAAATTCAATGTCCACTGGCCGATTCACATCTATTCTACAGTGTGAGAGAAAAACTGCCTAACTAGTCCATCTCTTCACTATGCGGGAAGAAACGAGAACACAGATGGTCATCTGGACATTTGTCCAACCTTTTCTTTTGTATCATATTACCCCTTTTTCTCAGAAAATTGATTTGTACAAATACTTTTATACTACCATCCAGTGGCTTGAAAGCCACGCTGGTGGGCCATCAGGTGTGATTTTCCACTTCAGACAGCTTTTTTAAGGGGGAAATGGCCTGCAATTGGATCCTCCGGTAGGTTCTAAAGATGCTGCCACTAATCCTAAAACAGGGTGGGGGTGGGGGTGAAGGGATAGTTCTGGTTGCATCCTCACCAACACATCTGTGCACAATCACATACAAAGATAATTGTACAAAAGGTTTAGGAGTGTAATTAGACTTGTTAAGTGAAGCCATGAAAGGTGTTAGACAGCAGCCTGTTAGCAGGTCTATAGGAGTCATCGGGGTTTGCTGCTCTGCCCTGTTAGTGTTGTTAGCAATAACTGTAGTCAGCCGGCAGGATGTGTCCCCTTGTCCTCTACCTGAGGCCCCGCTGTGATCACGCAGCAGGCAAGCATATGATGATCCTTCGCCCCTCACAGTTCATAGCCCAACACCCCAACCAAGAGGGCCTGATTAAATCAGCGAAACAAGGCCTAATTAAACAGGGTCTGATCAGGGAGGAGTAAATTATTTAACACTGCCCACACATACTGATGTCTCTTATTCAGATCCTGAGCCAGAGACTTCTTTTTTGTCTACTTTGTCTACTCCGTTTCATTTTCCCTCTTTGTCCGTCTCGTCTTTTCTGCCGTCCACTGCTCTTTCATCTCTTGAAGGCTGCCATTCAGTAGTCACAACACAGTTGTGAAACAGTCACAGAAACAAATGCAGGGCCAGAGCTGTTGGAAGATAACATTGTGTGTTGATTAAAGAGATGGAGGGAGACACCTACACCATCAATTGGAAACAGCATAGAAGGGCTGGCAGAAATATCCCCCTGCAGACAAATATAACAATGGGACAAGATGTTAACTGTTGGTTCCTTTTGCTTTCACACTGAATACCCCCCTATCGCTACTACCTCACCCTAACCTATGCATTGTGAGATAAATAACCCTTCCTGTTTTATTATACCCTTTAGAAACCTGTAGAATGTTAAGAGTGCTTTTTGCTGATGCCTGTGATCCAAGCAGTACGAGCAAAAGTTCACAGAGAAACTCATGTATTCATTCACTCAGCAGGGGATGGCATTTTCCATTTCTTTTCTTCAATGCTGTGGTCTTTTTCTGACAGCGGTGCTCTCTCTGGGCCAATTTCAGACTTTGTGATCACCCACCGCACCAAGCACATCTTTCAACTGCTACAGTGTGCTAACCCCAAAACCTAAAGCCCACAGAAAATCACTGACTCATGACAGTGATGACTGGTGTAAAAAAAAAAAAAAAAAAGAGTTGTCCGTTGCCTTGTAAACATTGCATTTTGCATTTACAATCAGTTGTCATGAAACACTTAACCTTGAGAAAAGCTGCACACTACCACAGCAAGGGAACATTCAAATGCAGCACTCCATATCTACCCATCAATACAAGGCCTCTACCAAACAAACTCAAAGGAATCGATCAGAAGTTATTACTTATGGTTCCTAGAGTCTCTGGAAGTAGACTGGGGGCCAGGGCCTTCAGCTATCAGGCTCCAGTATTGGGGAACCAGCTCCCAGTCGGGGTTCGAGGAGCAGACACCGTCACCACATTTAAGAGTAAACTGAAAACTCTTCTCTTTGATAAAGCTTATAGTTAAGGAGTGAGGAGTTGCAGTGTCCACCTAACCCGGCCCACTGCTTCTCCTCGTAGTCATCAGTTTTATATACTGTATAATTAATAATCTAGCGAGAGTAGAGGGAGGCAGGCCAGTACAACCCGAACCGGTTGGGGAGAGTTCTAGCCCGACCAGGCACCCCTCTTTAACCTGCCTCTCTTAAGTTATGCTATTACAATTCTAGACTGCCGGGGAGGCTGTTCCTCCCTAAGACATACTGAGCTGCTCTCTCATCGCTACTTGTTACTTTTGTATGCATCCTGTCCCAGAAATGCTTGTTACTAATCTAGCTCTGGGGAGTTTACTCCCCGGAGTCCTTATGTTTCTTCTTCGCAGAGCTATGCTCTGCGATTCTCTGCATTTCCCGGCCGCATCCTGCTGCGTCCTGCTGCATCCGCAGCATCCACCCCGTGCTCTGCAGCGCCACGTCACATCCCGCAACGCCCTGCTGTGGTGTTCCTATGCACAGAGTAGTCAGGATCCGGTATAGGAGACTGCACTACTCAGTATGACACGATGTGCCCCGCTATGACATGAACTTCCACGATAACCTTCGAAGTCACTGTGACTTCTAATGTGACTGTTATCACCACTGTTCATCACGCCCCCAACCGGCCCGTCAGACACCGCCTACCAAGAGTCTGGGTCTGCCGAGGTTTCTTCCTAAAAGGGAGTTTTTTCTTGCCACTGTCGCAATAGCCACTGCTAATGCTTGCTCTTGAGGGAATTACTGTAATTGTTGGGGTTTTGGAATTTATAGAGTGTGGTCTAGACCTACTCTATCTGTAAAGTGTCTCGAGATAACTTTTGTTATGATTTGATACTATAAATAAAATTGAATTGAATTGAATTGAAGTTATTGTGCAAAACGGCAAACCTTAAAGAGAAAACTATGTAGACACGTTTGTTGTTTTTACAAAACAGCACTGCATTAAAGAAACGCAAAGGGCTGCGTATGTGTTGCTTAAGGTACCAGTCAGATGAAGACATAAAACCCAGGAAGGCTAGATTGATCTTGTTTTATATCATATTTTGTTCGATGAAGGCTTATCAATTGCCGAAAAACACTGGATTTTACAACTCTTAATTGAAAGACATCACAACGTCAATTGATTCATCCTCGATTGCGAAGTGAACAGTAGAGTTACCTTGTTTACATTACACAGTAAATCCCCATTTCACACATCCAGTCTATTTCTGAAATGTTCAGGAACATTTCTTGCATGGGGTCATGTGTGAATGGGAGCAGGGATCGATATTCGGGGGAATCTGTACGGCCAGTTGCCTATCTCAAGACCTGGTTACATTTCAGGAAAAATGCCAGTACGGCTGTGTTGTGAATGAAAGCAGTAACATTGCAGAGACGGTTACGTCCGTCTGACGAAAGATGCTTTCACGTGGAGCGAGCGATCCAATCACAAGAAAAAAAAAAAGAGTCTCCAAGACTCCACTGATCGAATGCATGGTATTAATATTAAATACATTACAAGAACATTGGCAACCGACAAAAACATCTCCTCGCCCACCATGTTCCTGAAAATAATAAGAGATTTATCCTGCCGCGTACACTTACATCTGGCCTTGCCCCATCATCTTCTTCTTCTTCTGTTGAGATTAATGGCATCTATAAGTGTTTCATTACCGGCATCTGCTAAATTGTCTCTTGCCCCATCTATTCCAGCATTGCATGTGTGAAAAGGCACAAAGACGGAAATTTACCGGAACTACAGTATGTGTAAAAAAAATATGTGTGTAAGGAATACACAAATTCATTCGATGACCGGTGTCTGAATACCACTGAGGCTTGGGGCTTTGCCTAATTTGCATGTTTTCAGTTGACAGCGTACATCCTCCTGCATACAGGGTGCGGGGCTTCTTGGTACGAGCAGTTCTTCATACTTGTCTGAACAGTTGAGGGTGCTATTTTTAGGTATTCAAAACAGAACAATTATGAGAAAACTAATTCCAGAAGAGCTGAGGGCTTCTTCTGGGTTTCATTAAGGATGTTGAGGATTACCATTATATATTGGTCTCAAGTAGTACAGAAAATAATAGATATGAAAGGAGAGAGAGCTCAATAACACTAGCATTTTCATTTAATTATTTTGATGTTCATCATGGTCGAAATCAGGTCTCCAGAAATAAATATAATCAAATACATATCGCAGAGTGAAGAGGTCCAGGTACATAAAAAAATGCATCTTTTAACAGCCTCTGCAACGCAGCATTACTTTATTCATTAATGGGTTTTATAGTGCAAAAAGGATCAACACAGTGTGCAGTGAAATTTCACACACACACACCCACACACACGCACACACACACACACACACAGACACACACACACACACACACACACACAAAACAAGCGTTCTGTTAATAAAGGTATGCAATTGCTTTATAATGTGCTTTTGCTCTCTGAGCTTTAATGCACTGAGACTGTATAGGCTATGTGGTGTCTGTGCATGATCTAGGGCATATTCATTATGAAAACAACACTTTACTCCAGTGGCAGAATGATGTTGACCTTTGCGAAATCGAATACTAGCAAACCGTGTCTCATTGTTCAAAGATAATAGCTGGGCAACATTCCTTGTAAGGCAGATGATGTTGCTGGCATGCTGAGTGCCAGCCTCACTATTGGGTGGGTGTTGGACTGGTGATGACTCATTCTTCATCTGCTTTAGAGAGACCTGGGTGACAGGTTTCTGTTTTAGCTGCTTTAACAAAGTGTTTCCTGTCGTCTGCGAATTTTACCTTACTTAGATAAATGATTGAGCAAAATCTCCTTTTGTCTTTGCAACACCTACCCGAGGTTTACTCAGCATAGCATGGAAAAAGAGGAGGAGGAGGAAGCAGGAGAGAGAATAAGAATAATAGGTTGAACAAGAGGGGGAGAAAGTGGGCCAGCCACCCTAAAGAAGCCTCACTCATTCCCCAGGGAAATTGCATCACGTATTGATCCATATGTTCCCTGCATCTAATGGACACAGAGGGTGGAATTGCTGGTGGCAATTGGGAAATAGCTATGAGAGTAACAAGGAGTCATTAAGGCATAAAACCCAGGTTAGTCACCTGAGGACCTCTCACCTGCCTTCACACAGTTCTCACAGTGCAGGCTGTCTGCACAGCTACATATAGCCAGGAGTTAGATTGCCAAAGCAGCAGGTTCACAGGCTCAGACAAGCATTTGTCTCCATTACAGCCCTTACACTGGCAAATAAACAGGGGAGACAGACAATCATTCTACATTACATCCATGACTATAGCACTTTACATTTTCTATCAGCGTAACAGACTCCCCGGGCCATCTCACAATCCTCACATTCATTTTTTACTGCCTCGCGCACATTCTGCTACTCGTGTGCACAGATGGAGCTTTAACCAGGGAGGGATTTCCATGCCTGCTATAACATTTACGGCCCTTTCTCCGAGGCAAAACACAGCAAGATCCAAAACCAGGTCTGGATACCTAACCCAAATCTGTCATGCCATCAGTGTTGTCGTACTACTTCAAAACAAAAAAACTGAATGCAAAACACAGCCTTCAGTACCAGTCTGCACCCACAGTATTCCTCTCCTTCGAGCTCCGATCTGTCCACAGAAAGGGCAGCAGCTACATTTCAACCCACTGTGGCTTAGTATTCTTCCAACAACAAATGCATTTAAAAGGTTGTTTTTTTTAACATCGTGCTAAAGCAGTAAAAGCAAAATTGAAGGCTAAAGCAAGAAAAAAAGCAAGACCAGAGCAGCCTGTAAAGAGGAAAACTGTGTTTATCATTAAAGGAGAAAGAAGTGGGAGGACCAGCTTCACAGTGATTTTATTTTGATGTAAAGCTGAACCTTAAGGCTGCAGAAAAGGAAAAAAAAATTGGTAGCAGAATCCTTAGTATCCTCTGGCTTTTTTCACACCTAAAAAGGCAAAACTAATCATTTTAACAATATATTTTCTAAATTTAATAAGGTTCCTTTTAGCTGCAAATGCACAGCAAAAGGACTACTTGCCCTGTACAATTTCAATTTGATTTTTAATCAATTTGTATGGCTAATAACAGCTCTTACCATCTGTACATCAATTTCATGCTTCTCCAGTTGTCTTAGAGGCGTGTGGCCAATTTCACACATATAAGTCACATACCTTCATGTAAATTATTGATCAACCTTCGACCCCTAAAATAAATGAATCAGTTCTATGCATGTAAATAAGGTGCTGCACTCAGCTGGGGTGTTTCACCCCAATGTCAGGCTAGCGTGATTTTGATTTGGTGCCATTTGGATATTAAGTGCAGTGGATATTGAGTGCTATTACAACAGGGGACAGGCAGCACATCAATCTCTGTCAAAGAAGTGGAAACCTGTCTCCACACAGGAGCAGGCACCAGGAAGGAGCTAATGCCAGCTGCATGAAAACTGGAATCCCAGGAGTGATGGGAAAACTAGTTCTGTATGATGAACTGCATACAAGCTAAACTATAGCATCTCATCCCTTCGGTGCTCACAACATATCACTTATGATAGCAGTTTGCATGCAGATTAAGCTCATTTGAAAACATGTCAAGTATCACTTTAAGATATCTCAGGATAAGTGTCGCGTGCACATATTTCAATGTCATCTTTTCAAGTTTGCAATCTCGCTTGCTGCCACTGTTGCTCAACAGAGCTACAGCATGTGTGGGGAACGCTATTTTGTGCATATTTGTGGGAGCTCTACAGTGCTCTGGCTCTCTTCTTGCAGTGCTACTTTAGGCTTCGAGCTGCCTCTCACAGGACCCCCCCTCCCAAAAAAAAAAAAGTTACCTGATGAGCCACCATCCTCACAGGAAACAGGAGGAGGAGGAGGGGGGGTTAGAAACAGAGACAGAGAGAAAGCTCTCATTATTTCTCCCTAATTGCCCACGAGTGACCCTCCTGATTCCCCCCTCTGCAACCAGGTACGGTGCCTCATTACAGGCAGCCTCCTCAGTTCTCCCAAGAGAAACCCATGAAAAGGCCATGAAAGGCCTCGCCTGACAGGGGCCAGCCAGACTGGACCAATTAACAGGGTTTTTCTGTGCTCTGACTCGCTACACTGCAGTTTGCAACTCATCTACGGTGTGAGACTTGCAGACGTCCTAGGTCAGGTTGGGATGGTTTGTTCAGAAGGTAGAAGGGATAAGGGCAGTGCCATCTAGCCAGTGCTTCTGTGCCATTTACGTGTTTCTCACGCCTCTTTTCACTTTTTTTTCGTACTTTTTTTGGGACACATGGCTGACTGTAAAACGTGAAACAAAGATTATTACCTGTGAATTGATAAGAGTTAGTAGCAGCATTTTTCTTACTACTATACCCAGGGCAAAAAAAAATATTGTTTATTCATTTTGGATTACCACTTAAACTGTGACACGCCACTGAAAGTTCAAAATGTTTTCTGGTGCCCTGGCATCATTGCTCCATGAAGGCTAAATGCAATTGTCAGCCTCCCATTGCCAAGTGACTTAGTGTGTGTCTGAATAAATGACCCAGTCAAGGTGAGCTCCCCGTGTCAAGCCAGGAGCATCAAAGACGAACCATGCAACCTTGCCAGAGGGCCCTTTTTCCTTTCACCCGGAGAACTCCATTTTCTCTCTCCAAGGCTTGATGCATTCAAGCCCATCCTGACCTTTGTAAAGACTGGTCGAAAAAAAAGTAATTCCGACAGCTTTCTGTCTATTAGTGACATGAAAGACAAGACTTTCAAAGAGCGTTCTCCTTCCTCTTGGGGTCTAAAAGACGTTCAACAACAGACATTCCCTTCAAGGTTGCATCAGTTTCCGCTGGAGTGATTCAAAGCAAAAATCACCTAAACGTAAACAGCGCTGACTGATAGAGTGGAGGTAAATGATGGGGGCGGGCGACAACGACACCACTCAGCCAAAGAGTCTATGACAGTTGCAGTGACAGTGTATTTGGGCAGAAGAGGAAGGGTTGTGATGGGTGGGGCCGGATGGAAGAGGGGTACTGATTGGCTTGCCGTCTCATGGGGTGCGTTTTTGCCTGCAGGGAAAGGTCACGGGAGGGAACGGGAGTAACGAGGTGTGAAGGGAAGGCACTGTCCTCGGCTCCTGGGCCCTAGGAGACATCCCCGGCAAGGTGTTAATGCAGATGCTGCAGCCTCCCAGGTTCTGTTTATTACACCTTTCGAGGGAAGCCAGCCCAGAGTTTCACCATGAGTCAATACAGCTGAAAACATGCTAATCAGAACCACAAACTGGCAGCAAATCTGACTCCCAGGCCCAGAAATGGATAAACAAGAAATGTGGAAAAGCTTGGCTGCGTTTATTTTAATTTTAGTGTGTACACATCATACTGTGAAAAACATTTTTTTTACCGCTGAAAAGGATGCAAGCTCAATGAGTAAGTTTTGTTCTTTTTCTCTCTAATTGGCCATGTCACAAATCCAGTTCACCTCTCTCTGGGCATGTCCACTCTTCTGTCACAGTCTAACCTGCAACCCCATACCATGAGCTGTGACATGAGCTGTGAACGACTGCACAGCTCATATCCTTATACGGATGCTTCATGTAGCATTTTTAAACATCTGCATTATTCTTGTTAAATTAAGTTACCTTGGCATAGTTACTGGAAATATTGAGAGAACCATGCAGGTTTGTGTGTCCAAGAATTCATTTAATATGAAGTGCATGTCTGTGCCAGTAAGCACTGAGCTAGTCTATATCCACAACGTTCCACTTCCAGGATTGCTCCCTCTTTGAGGCCGGATGTCCGTCACCTTCCACCTTCTTTGTGTTGGAATTTTAAACGCCGGTCAATTTATGAGCACTATGGTTAAAGGGTAAATCCAGACAGCTAGCTAGACTATCTGTTGAATTAGAGTTTTCTGTTGCACTACTAAAACACTTTTGAACGTACACACGTTCCACCAAAACAAGTTCCTTCCCGAGGCTATTTTGCAGCGGCACCGTTGCTCCGTCCGGCGCTTTATCTTCGCCCATGACGATTGTGATTGGTTTAAAGAAATGCCTATAAACCAGAGCACGTTTTTCTCCCATCCCGGAATGCTGTGTGGACTAGCCAGATCCTCCTCCGCAGCGCTGTGGAGGAAGGTTTGGCGATGCAAGACTAACCGAGAAAGATGGGTGTTATGTGGTAATAAAAACTTTTTATTCATAATGGACAGCAGTGGGTAAATGTTAAATGCCTTTACATATTTTCAATGCAAACATGTCTTCTTTTGTATTTAAGATTAATTTGCATCCTGCACACGTGTCTGTCTTTTCTGCTTTGTCAAAACTGTCTTTTACACTGGTGTTTGGTTTTGAAACTTGCTTTAAAAACAGCGTCTTGCTTTGCGTACACATGGTAATTAAGGTATATGTTGCGTTTTGTGTCAGTAATGTTATTTCTAGCTGTTCCTTATGCTTCCAAAACTGCATGTTTGTAATGCAGGTGCAGTGCCTTCCATATAATAATTACTTTAAAAAAAACATGTTAATGTTAATATTGACAAGTGAATAAGCTAATGATATATGACTATTTTGACTTAATATGAAAAATAGCTTTTATATGACAAGTTTATCCATTAACCAATCATTATTAGAGGCTTATGTCAAGGAGAATGTGAGTTTCAAACATACAAAGTCATACCAAAATGACCTTAATACAACTTGACGTGTTACAACCCCTTGTTTTGTTTCCAGAGTGGTCCCTGCAGCCGCAGCAAAACTGCTGTCTCTCTATGAACTCAACCTGAGAGAGGACCACATGGGAGACCGACCCTCATTATGTGTAAAATATCATTAATTAACTTTATTGAATGAGTCACAGTATGGTTTCCACCACATGGTTCCCTCAGGGTCCCTTGCCCAAGACCCCACCTTGCCCTGTTCGGAGCCAGTGAGCCAGCATCCTTCACATCAGCCCGTTCTCTTAGCCGAGGCTGGTTCTAGGTGACTTTTCTCCCCTCTTATCATTGCTTAGAAAGCTGCCAGTAATTTATAATGTTGTGACAGTCAAATAAACAGGGCTGCTGCTTGCTGGAGTGAAAAGTCCTGTATTAAAGGGAATCAAAACCAGCTCCAAATGGTGCCTTGAATGAAAATAATCTTGGTGTAAGATCTGTTCTGGGCTGGCTAATTTAAATTTGTTCAGGGTGACAGCTTACTGGAAGAGGGACATAATGAAGTCCATTATCATCAGTGGTGCAAATTCTAAAGAACGAGAACTCTCATTATCAGCGCTTTCCTGTATACGAAGGAAATATGTTCATCCATTATGAAATGTGCTGAGAATGACAACATGGAGCAAACATAAGACAATGTAGACTGTGACTCGCCTCTGGAAAAAAAATGGAGTGGCGCTTGCTGGAGACTGGACCAGTCTCTTTTTTTGTACAGTGCCTTCACTTTATTTATGGATCAGGTGATGGTGATTTTCACTGCACACGCGAAGGCCATGTATTGGGTTTTAACACAGTCAAGACTGTAATAGGCTGATCATTTTGATATCAGACAATGTTGTATACAGTGGTGTGCAACAGCAAGACAGCCTGGGCTTTTATTTACAGTGCCTTTTCTTGTGGTAATCTGACATCTGGTAGACCGTGTCAGACCTTGAACAGTGTCTTCCCAAGCATTATCTCATAAAAACAGAGCCTTGATAATGCTGTTCCATTAGACAAGTAGCGGGAATAACAATAAGTCATTTTGGCCAGAATTAACTGATAAACAGGGGAATGAGGGAAGTCTTCAGATCTGTAACCCACGATAACCACGGCTTCACTAAACTTACTAAAAGAGCGAGGACTTCAAGCTGTCTCTACAATATTTTCCCTTCAAAGAGTATAAAAATATGTTTTCTGCCAAAATAATCATCAAAAGTAAGTTCAATGCCAACAAAATGGGTTGCTGAATGAACTGGAGTGTAGGAAAATAAAAAAAGCCAGGTGTTGGAGGGAGTCTCACACACATACTAATGTCCTATTAAAAGTCAAGTGCACACATTCAGGGACAACAGACTGAATCAACACAAATCAATTGCACTAATAATTAAGAAACACTGATTTAAAAATGTGTTCAATTTAAAATAATTAACATGTTCAGTGCCACGGCAGTCAATACCTTACATTCATGTCAAAGTTGCAGTCATATAAATGTCACATCCAAAACTGGACTGAAACAATAACAATTCAAACTAATCCAGTAAGATTGATGATTATCCTCAACAAAACCAACACAAATCTTGTGGTGAATTAAAGCATGAATAGAAACTTGTTAATGTTTCTAACCTCACTTGGCTGATCTGTCTGCAATATCCAAAGAGCATTTAGACACATCAGTTTCGGCAGCAATTCATGATACGATAAAAAGTTAAAGTGTCTGAACCAAATACGTCTGGGATGGTTAATATACTTTAGATCCATCATCATTGCTATTGTGATGGTGGCTGGTCTAAGATTGCTAGTTAGGTGAGAAGATCGACAATCTTTTATATGGCTCTTAAATATAAGACTCCCACGAAGCTGGTTAGCTTAGCTTAGCACAAAGGCTGGAGACAGGAGGAAACAGCTAGCCTGGCTCTATCCAGGGTGTCCTGCACCTCTAAACCTCATTAATTAACACGTTCAATCTCATTAGTTTAATCTGTACAAAACCAAGTTTAAAAAACATTTGCCGTTTTTGTACAAGGGATTTAGGTGCCGCACTATTTCTTGGGAGCAGTAACTGGGCTACCTGGTGTCTCCGCTGGTTGCCTGGCAACTACTTCCAGCCAAGAAATAGTCCAGCACATACCAAATGGATGTATTATAAGAATTGGATACTTAAAGGGCTTTTATTAGCATAGAATCAGTACGCATCAACTGAAGAAACCTGCGGTGCAAATTAAGTGCAAACGACAAATTACGTAACACTGCTAACACTGGTCTCTTTAAAATTGTTCCTACATTTCAAGAAGCCATTCATTTCTTTATGGTTTGTTGTAAACTTGCAGAAGGTTGTGTAATCCATCTCAGTGAAAATCATGTCTGAAAGAAGAAAGACAGAAACTGTAGGCAAACTCAAGAAGGCAAAGGATGCACAAAAGAGCCCCCTTGTGGAGGCAATCAAGGTTGGTAACGTGGGAGACAATGAAAAACATGACAGGTTCGCCATGTAAACACCATACATCATTGGTGACTAACAATGAGTTGGCATCTCCAAATTGACACCTTTTTTTTACCAAGTTTGAAACTACTAGTAGCTCTGAAAGATGCAGAGAGGAGATGGAGTCAGTAACTGTGGGGACTGAAGATATGAGTGGAAATATCAGTGGAGCAGGTGGACAACGTCTCTCAAAACCACAATGCACGGAAATCCACCAGCCCCGACAACATCAGACCCTCTATTTTGAAAACAAACAGCGAGGAACTAGCCCCCGGTGTGGCAACCCATTTTCCAGCATTCACTAGACACACTGCCACCCACAGCCTTGAAAAGTTCACACATCATCCCACTTCCTAAGAAACCATGCCTCAAGGAGTGCAATGACTTTTGACCTGTGGCCCTAACTTCTGTATTAATGAAGAGCTTGGAGCGATCCATCTCTCACATGCTCTGGCAGTCTATACAAAATATAATTGGACCCATACTATTTCGCGTACAAGCGAGAGCGCAGCACTGATGATTTTTTTGGCTACCATCATGCACGTTGCCTCAAAATATCTGGCTGCACTGAAAATAAAACCATATACAGCCGGACATACTGCTCTCCAAAATGCATCAGATGGAGATTAACCTATTCCATTGGTACTTCTTCTTCATCATCAATAGGCAACAGCTGGTTCGAGTCAATAACACCTACTCGCCCCTGGTTACAACTAGCTGGGGTGCTCCACAAGAAATTATCCAATGATACGGCACTGGTAGCACTGATGATGGAGGGGGAGGAGTCAGACAAAGTGGTTTATTGGTGTGATCACACTGCACTCATAACCAATCCTCTCAAAACCGCTTTAGAGGCGCTTTAGAGTGCAATGTTGCAGAAAGAACCAGCACCTGCCTTCTTTTGTCCCCCCCACCCCCACGCACACACACTCACACATGGACTATACAATTACCCAGAAAGGGACTGTGATCATAACAATCATAAATTATATGATAGGTTTGGATGTGCTGGATGTGGAATGTACGTATGTGCATGATGAGGGACAGGTGTGTCAGATGTTGTTTATATTGTATAACGTATTTTTTGTGATCAAATGTTTTTATTCAACACACATACACAACCAACAGTATGTTACAAGTAACAGAACATACATGTAACACCCCCCCCTCCTTCCCACACATAATAAAAAAAAAAAAAAAAAAAAAAAAAAAAAATATATATATATATATATATATATATATATATATATATATATATATATATATATAAATTAAATAAAAACAAAAATTACATTAATGAGTTAAAATGAAATAAAAGCTGTACACTTAAAACAATATCAACTCACCCTCCCCAAGACCCCGTGGGCTGGCAGCTGTAATTGCAGTCGGCCTTTTAACGTCTCTGCTATTAAAAGCCACATATCTACATTCACCTGTCTAGCACCATTGATACGAACGGTTGAAAGTTCCATATAAACTATGTCTAGAAAGGTCAGAAGCCGTTGCTTAATGGTCAAAGTGTGTGGGGGCTTCCAGCGCACCGCCACCATTTTCTTTGCAGCCGTGAGCCCGGCAAGGACTATCCTTTTCTGACATTTAGAAATCTCTGGTGAAGAAGTGTCATTCAGTAACAGAACTGGTATTGTCGCTAATACTGTCCCCGAGACAAATGTCGACAGTTCTGAGGCAACATTTTGCCAGAACCGTGCAACAGGGGGGCACTCCCAAAACATGTGAAGAAACGTGCCCATGGTCTTCAGTGAACACAATGTGCATGAATCTGGCTCTAGCCCTGGGAAATCCCTCCTCCATACTCTGTCTAGTGGAAGCGTCCGGTGTGAGGCTTCCCTTATGTATTGATATAGAGTGGATACCATGCCCCGTGAGTCACTTTTAGCAATGAACAGCTCGTGAAGCGTGTGTACAGGCAGGGGGTGCTGCCACGGTACGCCATGTGCCTTAAGAGCTGCTCTAAGTTGTAGGTAAAAAAGAAGGATGTGCCTGGTAGGTTAAAATCTTCCTTTAGGGCTAGAAAGGAGCACAGCCCGTTTAAATCAAAAACGTCCCCTAAAAGGTGAATGCCCCCCTTTTCCCATTGGGGGAAGGTGATTGGTCTACTCCCCATCAACAAACCGTTGTTATTAAAAATGGGTGAATAAAGATGCCATCTGCAGGAAGAGTTACAATACCTTTCCACCGAGCGCCAAACCTCAACAAGATGAGAAATGACCGGACCAAATCGTAGCCGACACTGCCTAACAGACACGTTCGCAAATAGCACATCTGCCAAAGACCAAGGGTGCACCATCTTCTCTTCCATCGCTCGCCAGGAAACCACCGACTGGGGATCAAACCAGGTGACAAGCGGTCGAAGGGTGAAAGCCCAGTAGAACCATTTAAAGTTGGGAACTCCTAAGCCCACGCTCAATCTGTCACGCTGACAGTGGAAGTTTTCACACGTGGACATTTTCCTTTCCAAACAAATTTGGAAACTGCAGCTTGCAGCTTCTCCCAGTAACGAGAAGGGGGAGAGAGTGGGACCATGGAACCTACAAAATGTATCGTGGGCAATATATTCATTTTAACGAGGGAAATTCGAGCTTGTAGCGAATTAGGCAAACTCGCCCATCTTTCCAAGTCAGCCAGAGCCGCATTCAGCACGTCAGTATAACTGTGTTTAACAATGCGATTCAGAGAGGGGAATATATCAATACCTAGGTACCTAAACTGTTTAACAGATGGAATAATCGCAGGTAAAGCAGTTGCTGCCTCATTCAGAGGCAGTAAAGCCGATTTTGACCAATTAACTTTAAAACCTGAAAGCGCTCCAAACTCGTCCAATATCGTTAAAAGGTGAGGGGTAGAATGTAGAGGGTCTTCAAGGAAGATCAAGACATCATCAGCATAAAGTGCCAGATGATGTTGTGTGCTTTTAACAGTGATAGGTTTTCTAACTGATGAAAGTCGAATCATCTGTGCCAAGGGTTCAAGTGAGATCGCAAAGAGGCTTGGGCTTAAAGGACAACCCTGGCGAGAGGATCTCGATATCGGGAATAAAGTGGAGCAGAAATTACCTGTAAGCACCATCGCTGAGGGGTTTGCGTATAGCACCTTAATTAATTTTCAGAGGCTAGGCGTGACCTAATGAAGCCAGTCTGGTCACAGTGCACCAGTGATGGAATATAAAACTGCAGGCGACGGGAGTACCTTGGCATAGATTTTAATATCAGCATTCAGAAGACTGAGGGGCCTATAGTTACCACATTCAGTCGAGTCTTTGTGTTTCTTAAGAAGTAAGGAAATGACTGCAATATTCACATCTCTAGAAAAAGTGCCCTTCTCTACTGAGAAATTTATCATAGCAAAAAGCAGTGGGCCTAGGAGGTCCCAGAAGGCTAAGTATAGCTCTGGCGGTATACCGTCAAGGCCAGGGGATTTGCCCTGTTGCACGCTTTGTACAGCAGCCTTGAGTTCTTCAAGTGAGATCGGCCTGGCCAAATCATTTGCATCATCATCAGCAAGACGGGGCATGTTCAAATGAGCTAGAAAGTCTCCACATTTGTTCTTGTCGAAGGAAACCTCAGATTCGTAAAGATTAGAGTAAAAACTACGAAAAGTATCATTAATTTGTGCAGGGTCAGCGGTGACAGCTCCAGTCTGTAATTTAATTGAGGGAATGTCCGAGAATTGTTCATTCGATCTAATTTTCATGGCCAAAAGATGGCTGGGTCTAGATCCGTGAAAATAATACCGTTGCCTTGTCCTGTGGATCAAAAATTCTGATTGCTGCTTAAGAATATTGTTAATTTCTTTCTTGACCACTTTATGTTGCATAGCTATGTCGTCTGAATAATTGGCCGATAAAGCGTATTCTAAAGTGGCATAGGTATCTTCCAGTTCTTGTAATTTAGATTGTCGAGCTTTACGTTGATTAGAGGCAAATAATGTAGCATTACTCCTAATGAAACCCTTGATTGAATCCCACAATATCCTAGGGTCGTCAACCAAGCCGACATTAAAATCTAAAAACTCTCTGAGTTTCTCCATAAACTGTTCCTTAAATCCCTCCTGCTTCAGCAGGGTGGTGTTGAAACGCCATTGCGGTGCCCGAGACATACAGCTAACCACCACAGTACAAAATACGGCTTTATGATCAGAGAGGGCTATAGGTAGTAAATTAACACATTGTAAGTCTCAGAAGAGCTTCGGGGACGCAAATAAATAGTCTATTCTAGAGGAGGACTTGTGACGCGCAGAAAAAAAGGTGTAATCCTTAACAGATGGGTTGTTTATGCGCCACAAAACTGTGAGCCCAAGGCCATTTGCCCAAGCCCGTAACACAGAGGACGCTAATTCCTGGTCCCTAGTCTCTGAGCCGCCAGACCTATCTTCAGTCGGATTCCAAACTGCATTAAAATCCCCTCCAACTATGAATAGATATTCAGTTAACTCCAGCATAATATTAGTCATGTCACTATAAAAACTCCTATCATAACAATTTGGTGCGTACGCAGATAAGAAAGATGATTTTCTTGCCATTATGTTCAGATTTGGCCAAAGTCAGCCTACCTGTTGTATCAGACCATGTATCCTGCAGTCTGAATTTAAGATTTCTTCTGGCTACTATAGCTACACCCTTGGTCTTTGTAAGAGATGAGGAAGATGCTATAACGTGATAAAACTTATTGGCCAGGCGCCTGACATCCCCACTCAAGAGATGTGTTTCTTGTAATAATGCGATGTCAACTTTCTTCTTCCGTAACAACCCTAAAGTTCTGACATAATTTAGACCTTTGTCCCAACCAGAGCATTGAGTAATATTGAGAACAGCCCTGCGACCAACAGACATAACCAATAAAGGGTAACCATTCCAGCCGACCAGGGTCCCCCCACCCCGCCCAAAAAGGAAGGAAAAAAAAAAGAAAAAGAAAAAAAAAGGGATAAAACCTAAAGGCGAGTAATAATAATAATAATAATAATAATAATAATAATAGAAAACACACATTCCTAACCCCAAGGAGCTAGAACAAGCTCCAATAATGAACCCTCCATAGATACTAAGTTCCATGACCATGGTTGGAGAACAGGCAGCTATAGTTATAGTATACTGCCCTCCCTCCCCCAGTTTCCAACAAATAGAATCAGTAACATATTATCCCATTACTCATAACAATAACAACAGGGACGTAGGCTATATCAAACTATTAAAGGCTGCAAGGAGCCACGTTCAGAATAGCAAAAAAACATTATTAGTAATAATAATGCCAAAAATAAATAAACTATGGTAGCATTGTACAAGTCAGCTGAGAAATGATAATGCTAAGTATGCCGACTTAGAATTTAGGCTATTACAAATGCAAAAATAAAAGCCGTTATTTTAATATCGCCATGGCGATATTTTAATATCGCCATGGCAAAAGCCCAACATTTAAAAGCAAAAGCGCATTTAAGGGTGCATTATAAAGAAAGAAAAATTAACAAATCATTCTAGTGCAGTAAAGTCCAGCTATTGCAGCTAGGTGATGTAGCGGTATACAGGGAATGCGCTTTAATCTTTGTATGAGGTAAACCGTTAAAAGAAAAATTACCAAGACTGAACATATGGGCGAATAGGACAAATTAACCCAAATACAATGAATGAAAGTCTTGTATGTTACCTTGTACCAGAGAACATCACCATCAGGAAAACATAAAAAATTAAAAGTCAGGCGGCAGAGGAAAAAAAATCATCCAGTATGACCAGCTGTGAAAAAGAACTGAGTCCGCGTAGACTGTGGCCCAAATCAAAAGGCGAAGATAGGCGTATAAACCTCGGTAAAGCTGAGATAGCCGAAAAAAGGTCCAAAATCTGCTATATTAGTCCGATAACAGACCGCTCGTACAGTGCAGAAAAACCTTTAAGTCTAGCTAGAGAAATCGTAGACAGAGCTCCACATTAAACTAGCACTTGGTAGAGGTCAACCCTCCGCTTCCGAGGAGCTGCAGCTACGGGCTTTGGCTTTGCCTGTCTCTGGAGCCCGTCGGTTGTTCTCCCGCGTCGACATCGGCCGGGAGTTAAGGAAGTCCTCAGCTTCGCAGGGATGGTTGAACACAAGGTAGTCCAATCCGTTTTTAATCTTCAGGCTCGCCGGGTACAGTAGAAAAAATTCGATGCCTCTCTTCCTTGCAGTGTCCATCGCTGGGCCAAAAGCTTGTCGGCGTTTGATCGTATGGTTACTGTAGTCTGCAGCAAACCTCACAGTTTTGCCGTCAATAATGACCGGGTCCTTCTTTGCGGCTCGGAGAACAGCCTGGCGGGACGAGTAACGAAGGGTGTTGAAAATAAGAGTGCGAGGTCTGTCCCCGGCTGAACGGCCACTGTAAATCCGATGAGCCCGCATGATTTCCAGCTGCTCGGTCTGTAGGGACGGGAAACACTCAGGCAGAGCTCGTGTCAGGAACTGTACAGCGTTCGAGCCCTCGGTCCCCTCTTTCAAACCAATAATGCGTAAGTTGCAACGCCGGCTCCTGTTTTCCATGTCCGCCATTTTAAGTTCAAGACTACTTAAGGCTGCCGCGTGGTCCACTACGGCCTTTGAGTTGTCTTCAACGGCAACTTTTATGGTCAACATTTCAGCTTTAATTAAGCCAATACTCCCTGAGAGCGCTGCCAATTTAGTTCGTATGGCATCCAGCTTACTGTCTCTCAACTCATTCAGCTGCGAGAAGCAAGATTCAAAAAATTCCATCTGTTTCTCCATCAGTGCATCTGTAATGGCGCCGAGCTCGCCACCACGTTGCCCTTTATTTGTCTTCGCAGAGGCTCCACTTGTATTGTTTCTCCTCACAGAATCGGCCATTCCTACTCCTAGAAGCTGTACACTGTTGAGACGTCTGAGGAAGTCAAACTTAATGGGATAAATTAGTCAAGAAGGGAGAGTCGGGCAGGAGCGAATATCCTAAGCTGCCATTTTGTCCAGCCGGTCACGTGACCCCCCCTTACAGATGTTTTTATGTTGCTTTATGTTTTATTCTGTCGAGCACGTGGAGATGCAAGGAAAACTTCCGGACAATAAAGTTTTATCCTTATTTTATCTTATCTTACTGGACACAGATAAGGAATAGTTCATGGTTATTGTTATCAGCCCCTAAAGTTTCATATCTGTGCCTCTCTAATCAGCACTAAAATGCACTGTGAGGTACACGGGGTACTGCTCTGAAGGAAATGTCAACTGAACTCTGTAACAGGTTCACGTAAAAACCTTAAAGCGGTGTCGAAAGACCTTAACGTAGCTACCGTCACCTTCATTATGAAAATCAGTTGCAAAATAAAAGTCTCAGATTCTAATGACTTTCAAGGCAAGAAAGACAAAGGACACATATCAAACACACTCATCCTCTAACAATGTTCACTGCATTCTGTCCCTGTTCCATCTCATAGGGATCTTCATGTCCCACACGTTCCTTTTCACCCACTCCTTCAGGTCAATATTAGCACAAGGAACTCCAGCTTCTTGATGTACCCCAGACAAATTTACCAAACACTGTTTGACTTGTGCTATTAAATCTGAAGATGAAAGAATCGCCAAGGGCAAACAGCTCCTACGGCTATACACCAAATACCCAGACACTCTACTTTTAACAGTAAGGCACAATTAAGAATTTAAAATGGACCCTGCATAAATGTGCTTCTGCTGTGAATCTGGGTGACTTAACATAATTAGTGTCTTGCCTTGCTGACATTGTGCAAAGTGTAAAGTCCAGCTATCTTCACTGATGTACTGCAGTGATAAGTTCATCCCTGTGATTACAGGGTAATACCAGGAAATGTACCCAAAAAAGAATAATATAATTAAGTCAGGAGCTATATGTTTGCTCCTGGAGGGGCCTGACTGAAACCTACATCTATTTTACCTCAACACTATTTACTTTCAACATATAATTCCAACTCTATTACAGGAGATAGAGAAGGACAAATACGACAGACAACAGACAAATGGAAAGGTAGAGTGAGAGTCGTGCAGTAAGAAAAAGAGAAGCAAAAGGAGGGGGGAGCTGTGAGAGATAGGCAGAGCAGGGGATGATAAGGAATCACAGATAAAGCCTCTAGGGTGCAGAGGTGTTCCAGAGAGGAGTGACCAATCAAGATAGAGTGAAAGAGGGGGTAAAATTGTGATAAGAGTTATGGCAGAGTGTAAAATGACTCAGTCAGCCCTGGCAATGGCATTGGCTCTGACCTCGCATTCCTCATCCCAGTTCAGTGGAGTCCTGAGGTTCAGGACTGTGCCAGCTGGTTGTAGGACACTGTTTGAACCTGCTGATTTCAACAAAAAAACAGCTAAAAAGCTGTAAACCCTCCAACACAAAGGCCTCCCCAGACTCTGACAGTGTTTCACATACAAGGGATAGATGTCAACAAGTTCTCCGAACTAAAGGACAAAATTGGTCCCCCGATGGGCAGGATAACAATGTTTCTCAGTGCCTTCAATAAAACATGACTGTTTCAAAAAAGATTGAGCTAATGGTTAAAAGAATCCACCCTTGCCTGTGGAACGAAAATGGGATGGGAACATCTGTCTCCTGTGTCAAAGTCACCGACTTTGTTGACTCAACCAACCCAGACCTCCTCTCCAAAAGGTTTTGTGGGTCATTTCACGTGTTTAAACAAACAACCAATGCTAGTGTTTTTCTGCTCTGATTTTGACTGTTACATTCCAACTGCAAGGCCTCTCCAGACCAGTTGGGCAAGTTGTAATTGTTCTTTCATGTTAGCGAGTATTGGCTATGTTTTATGCTGTTTATGCTGGAATATCGGGGAAGACGGCGAAAGCGGCAACAGCTAATTACTTATGTGAGTTAAATTTTTGCCATGTCAGAACTTGTGCGGCAAGGAGTTTCCATATCTCATTTAGAGCATCAACTTTTTTTTGACAAAGGCAAAACCACCTTGTGAGCATCATTGCAATTGGGCAGAACTAAATTTGGATGTAAAGTTTTAGACACCTAGGTTACATACATATAACCATTGTTTCATTAACTGTATTTAAAGATCCAGTTAGGACATGCTTCACATTGAAATATGGTATGCACGTTAATAAGGGAGTGAGGAGCTCTTGTTGAGAAGGCAGGTTTTATTGCAAGTTTAAGACACATCCATCACCGCAGCTGTTATGTGAAGTCAGATCCTCAGCTGTATCATCTAGATGGAAACTGTATCAGAACCCTGTCAAATAATGTACCTCACTGTATGGCTCAGAATGTTGTCAGAAAGTTGTTCATAACAAATGTCTGCACAGCATCGTGAAAATGTTCTGGACACTAACCTTTTCAAATGAACAGCTAGTGGAACAAACAGGACAGGAATGTGTGGATGTCACTATAACAAGGAGTGGGTGGAGTTTGAGTAGCCGTGTTCTGTGGCGTCAAGAAGATGACATCTTGAAGCCCCTTAGATAGATCCTGGAGAGAAGTTGCAAATACAGGTGCACAAAACATTGTTGCAGAAGGAAAGTGGAAACAGAGTTCAAGGAAAGAAAGCTGACCTGAGGCTACTTTTGACCATCAAAAGACAAGTTGTCTTGCCTCTATCTCTTTATCTATACATTAGATACTGTACAATAAAAGTCCATTAGTCATATTGAATTTGTGCATTTAATGGAAACAAGGATTGCATGGGACGGACACATTTGAAAAGATTAGCGATATACATTAAGCCTCATCTTCAATCTTCCCATAACTCAACATAATATGAAAACAATTCAGTTCAGGCTGAGTGTAAATCTCAGTTAAACATACTGGAGCCTCTATTTTCTACCTGCATCATACATTTTCATAAGCAGTTGAAGCGGGGGGCATATTCTCTTTTCTGAGTTGTTGACAGTTGCAAAGTGCACACATTTTGACAGTGATTAGAATCTGTGAGGGCTCACTGCCAATGAATATTCAAGAGCACCTGTCTGCAGCTGAACCCACGGTTCAACAATGCGTGATGGGAGCGTACGATTGGAGCATCTAAGATAGAGTTCTGCTAGAAATCACCAGTATATGTTTGGTTGCACACTGGTGGGCACTCAACGGAACACACTTTTTAAGTCAGGTTGATTTACTAATTTAAAAAGTGGATATTAAGTCATTGTGTTGCCGTATTTTGTTTGTTGTAATTCGTTTTACAAATCAGTCTGTTTTTAACATTTTGCTTATTAGCTTGTGTATACAATGTTCTACTCTTTATTCTTTTTTTAATGTCTGTTTGGTTTTGTTTTCTCTAGACTGGAGTCAAACAATTAAACTCATTTCAATTTTTCATTCCTTGAATTGTATATATCCATACCTATTGTAAAAGACAAAAATACACAATATGTGTTAAGTAATGAAGTAAGTGACACCCTGTTTACTTACGTTTGTGTACTTTTAGTCTGGGGCTGTTTTTAATAGTTTGGTCCACTTTGTTCCAATGAAGGGAATCCTAAAGCTAAAGCACAAAATTATATTTTAGACAAAAGTGTGTGTCTATCTATGGGGCAAAGGTTTGTTGAAGGCCCCCGTGCACAAAAGAAGGTCAGTAAAGAAATTGTTTTTGCCAATTTAGTGTGAAAGACCTCGACTGGCTTGCACAACCCATCCAACAAATTTGGGATGAACTGGAATTGCGACTGCGAGCCAGACCTGATCCCCCAACATCAGTGTTTGACCTCACTAATGCTCTTGTGGCTGAATGGGAGCAAATCCCTGCAGCTAGGTTCCAAAATGTGTAAACTGTTGTAACAGCATATCAATAACCATGGTTATGGATTGAGATGTTGTACAATTACAGAACATGTTAGCAACTCGTGGTATAAACAATTGACCAAGCAGACAAGAAAACCAAAATCGTTGTTATTTTTGACACCAATCTGTCCTAGTTCTGTTGACACGCCCCCTGCTGTGCCTCTCCTCCACCTTTGGCGCAGTCAAGTCTACAATGAGTCACCAAAATACAAAACGGGAACAGGCAATAATGTGCCTGGAAAACAAAAACAACCCAAAATAAAGCCACCTCACTGGTGAAAGCTGAGCTGTAATTCAGGACATTGCACACAAATATAGTTTTACCTTCTAACCAAATGGAAAACAGAGCGACTTGCAATGTGTCTGCATGTTATAGGCCTGAGAGACACTGAGGTCTTCTGTCATTACATGTGTTAAATTCTATTTTAGTTGACTCATTTACAGTGATATAACCTAGTAAATATAGATCCATGTTCTGGATCCCAGCCTGACAAAGCCAGCTGGTTCAATTAAGTGTGTGATGTTTTCTCTGGCACAGAAAGTGAAATAGGTGGGTGGGTGGCAGTGAAGCAGTTTTAGGGTCTGGAATTGATATCACTGTTTGTGCAATTTAAATAATGATAATATTTAATAAGCAAGACAAAAAACACTGATGTAAGCTATCATCAAAAGCACTATGCCATCATCTACCACCAATAATCAATTTGTCAAAGCAATTGTTGGAGAATTTGATCACATTTTGGGAATTAGAGCTTTATACTACTG
Organism: Perca flavescens; assembly: GCF_004354835.1. NCBI lineage: Eukaryota > Metazoa > Chordata > Actinopteri > Perciformes > Percidae > Perca > Perca flavescens. The sequence goes on along the minus strand of NC_041345.1, from coordinate 22,234,978 downwards.
AGTGCATTAGTATCCAGCTGCAACATGAGCAGCACTTATACAACTCCACCTATAAATCAGATAATCATGAACTGTTTCTGCAATTTATCTTGTAACCGCTATCATCCCTGAAAATGCAGTATTTTGTGTGATAGGAACTGTAACCCTGCCATTCTGTAACTATGGAAACAATAATGAGGTCACTGTGCTATTTTAGCTGGGTTTACTTGGAGATCATTACTGACATCACCACAGCTGAAGTTTGTGGAAGTTCAGTAAAACAGAGCCTCGATGGAAACTGAGGGAACTTGTCACACAACGAGTCGCATTAAGCTGTGATGCTGCCGGCTATAACCTTGAGTGATCTCACATGGAGCTCATTAGTTACTGCAAACAGTTCAATCCTAGTATAAGTCATGTTGAAATCATAAAAAGGGCCATATTCACAGTAATTACATTTAGTTTGGCCTTCAATCTTCTGAGAAATTCCTTATCTCCAATCTAAATTATTTTCGGAATTAAAAATGTGTGTGTCGGTGAACGACAAGCTGTGTCGAGAATGTGAGAGTTCTGATTCACAGAACATATCTGAAAGTACTTATTAATAAAAGGTTCCCATCACTGGCTAATTGAACTGCCTGTGTTGTGACTAAGACGTCTAAATTCCTGCTGCGGCTTCTTACAATCACAGTGGGGGGTTCAGCATCATTCGACAACCCTATGATCATGCCTCCATCAAGTAAAACATGTCTATTTAATCAATAACATAATGGAAAGGGAAAAGCTGAGCCTCAATGAGCAAACCCAGTATTGTGCTTCGAATTACACCCTAAAAAAAATTAATTCAAAGCCTTAATTTAGACTTCAGTGTAACAACTGAAATGTGCAAATGCAGAACAGACAATGGTCTGCTATTGTGTCAAACACAACAAGAATGAGGGTTGGATGAATTGCTCTGCATGTCATAGAGATCCTTGAACGTTTGGATGATTTTACAAATAGAGACCCCTACCATTAGCTCAAGCTAAATATACAAGCATTCAGTTCCATATTACCTGTTAAAGTTGTCTTTCCATTTATCATATACTTACTTAAAAGGAACACTGTAAAAAATGGACAATTTTGTGTTGGAGACTCACAAAATGACAGAATCAGTTCTTTGTTCAAATGCCTGAAATGACCTATATTTATATTTACCTGACAAGGACCTCTTGTGGCCGTGCAAATTATGACAGATGTCGCTCAGTAGCAAAAGCCAAAGTTGTTTGGCATAGCTCCGCCAAACAAAGTAGGAAGGACATCAATGTAAATGGCTACGTCAACAAAGTATGACCTAACCATTTGACACGGCAGACATCCTGTATTCCAAGTATAATTTTGCCTATTTATTGTCTGTTATAATTACTTTGAGGGGCCCTGGTACTGGACATGATCACATTTGTCTTTACTTCCCATTTTCTCTTGACCTTTTCTTAAAAAAAGTATTTTCTGAGCTGTGCTCATCTAGAAGGAACTAGTTTACTTTAAACTGCTTTGTCTTCTAGCAACAGATAACACCGTTGATGTAATCTGCTACTTTTGAAAGTGTTTGCGATTGTAAAGTGCAATATTTTATAAACAAAACAAAAAAAGACCAATGTAAACTATTATTAACAGCACATAAACCATGATTTACTACAAATATGCAATTTGTCAATATGTGCATTAGTGTCCAACTGCAAAACAGACCGCACAACACTGCCTATAAATCAAGATTATAATGAGCTATTTGTGCACTAAGCACTAAAGTGAGAAAAAACTAATTTTCCACATTTGGTTTTGCAAATCAGACGAGTGCAACCTGACAACTCGGATCACTTCTCATCAACAGAGAAAATGGTAAATGAGCCATTTTAGCGGAGTCCCACATATAGATGGAATATAACAGTATTACAATAATATAAAACACAATATGGAGTTCATGCTACAACTATGCTGTGTTTATTAATATGGCATATATGAAAATAATGTTAAGGAATGAATAAACTAAAATTGAACAGCACAACACATCACAATCCTCCCATGTGTAGGCCAGATTGTGACTCATAGATAGCAACAATGACTAGTTTGCACACTACTCTGAGCATCTGAGTGAATGTTGTCCCCCATGTCTCGGCTCTGTCCTTAACCATTTGTACTCTGGTAATGACTCCAACACGCTGTGTTCACTAGATCGAAAAGGAAGAGAAGATGGGGGCTAAGAGATGAGGCTTATCGTACAGTTAAGCTGCAGCTGCAGTTTCCATAACAACTACCTGCAAAAACCCTGCTCCCTCGACCATCATTAGAATAACATTTTTACTCGTCAAGTAAGCATTAGCGGAATCTACATGAGCAATGAGAAGGGAGTAACAAAAAAAGTGTCAGTGTCCGTTGGAGGTATCGTTTGACTGCCGTGGTAGAGAGCTTTTTTTTCTTGCAGGGGGATAACTTAACAGCGTAATTACAGAATGGGAATTGTAAGCCGTGTAGCTTCCCTGTAAAATGTACAGTACACATGATGTGTAAGACCTCCAGAGGCTTGTTGTGCAGGAGCTTAGCATAGCAAATTATTTATACGCCGACTGGGTTCATATTGAAACAAACTTAAATCCAAAAACATCCTGCGCATAGCTCAGTGCTTAAGAGGCAAGCCCTTGATCATAACCTCTCCTTTTTTTTTCTACTGGCAGGAACTCCGGCAACTGACTCAAGGAGAAAGAAAATGCGTCTTTCCCATTCAGCCTTTCCTCTGATCATGCATTTCAATATCAACTTGAAAAGGGGGATAATCAAGAGTTTAAAAGAAAAGTAAAATGGAGAGGGAACACATTAAGTGGTGGCTAGTTCAGGGTATCATTTAAAATCAGCGCTGATGGCTTCATTGCTGCCAGGCTGTATGGGCTGTAACCTTGAGCGAGGGCTGGTGGGGCCCTGGTGACCAGGGAGGGGATGGGGAGAGGGATTGGCTCTCTTTGCATTCACATTCTGCTCAGCAGGCACCCGGGGGCTATAACCCTGAGAATCCGTATTAGGTGAGCCAAAGTCACCATTAATATAGAGCACTGGGCCATACTATAACCTTACACTTCACATCTCTGGGGTGTCCTGAACTGAGAAAAAATGGTACTTTGGAACAATCACTTGGGAGGACTTTCAAAAGTGACCTCTTACCAAAGTCAATCCGTTGGCTTTTCTTTTTTTTGTATTCATTTTTATCTGTATTTGCTGTTCCTGCTCAATCTCTCCATCTCTCTGTGGCTTTGCGCGGCGGCTCCGGCCTCGCGCTCCATGGCCGGTCACGTCAGAGAGGCTGGTCCTCCTTGGCTGGATGCAATTACAGATTAGGGCTAAAACACAGGTTTAGGCCATGCTGCTACCACATCTTCAGCTGCTCCAGCCTCCACTAGAATATACGGCAGTGTGAGGAGGACCAGAGATAACACAGGAATAAAGTCAACTGTTACATTGCAAATATTCAACCTATTTTATCATTTTGTGATGCAGAAACTGTAATCCATGCATTCGTGTCTTCCAGACTTGATTACTGCAATGTAATTTTTTCTGGTCTCCCAAATTATACCACTAGAGACCTTCAACTTGCTCAGAACACTGCAACCAGAATCCTGAGAAAAACTAATAAATATGATCACATAACATCGGTTCTGGCCTCTCTTCACTGGCTCCCAGTGCAAGCTAGAGCTGATTTTAAGGTTCTTCTTTTAACATATAAGGCCCTGCATGGACTCGCACCTCCTTATTTATCTGAGCTTATTACACCATACACACATCCTCTCCACTACCTTGATGCTGGTCTCCTGGTCATTCCCATAGTAGACAAACAATCCTCATGCCCGTCATCTTTGGAATGGCCTTCCACTACATGTAAAAGAAGCTCACTCAGTTGACATTTTTAAATCTAGATTGTTGCTGGTTTTATATTGTTTCATTATTACTGTTTTAATGCTGTTCAATTGTTTTGTTGCTGTGTGTTAATTGTAAAGTGCACTGAGACCATGTTTAATGGTGATTTTACACTGTACATAAAATGTCATTGAATGTTAGCTGGTGAAATAAAGTTAAATAAACTAAAAAGGTGCTACATGTAGACTAAACCATTAGAAGTCACATTTCAGAAACAGCTTGTTCTCACAATGTTTATCAATGACTCATCACTTGGTAGAACCAAGATAGCAATAAAAAAATCTGCAGTCTGACCTTTTTTAATTATTTATGCCACGGAAAAAGAGAACTTGCAGGCCTTCTTCATAAATTAAGTTTTAAGTAAAAATACGCGTTTAAAGGCAGAATGAGCACAATTTGTTGGTTGTGGTCAACATTCAAAGTTGGCCCCTCCTCCCCAGCGGGTGAAAGCCAGCCCCAGATTCACTCTCACATAAATACTTTTGTATTCACTACAGACCATCGACCAAAACCAGCCATACACCAGCAGACAAATGGTTTAACTCCTATTCCATAATCTATACACAGCCCTAAGCCCACTAACTTCTTTAAATCTCGGAATTTAATGCCTACAATGGCCCTTGGAAAGTTAGGTGACAGGCTGCTTAAATAAACCTTTTATTTAGTTATTTCAAATATTCTTATTAACACCAAAAGATAAGACTGAGGAGCATAAGCAAAATCTAGGGCTTCACTTTCATCTCTCAGAGATCAAATTTAGTTATTTTACTCAATAAAGTGACTTAGTACAGGCATACATTCCACCATGATTATCATTATATGACAAACTACAGATTTGTAAGGTATACATTCAGTGGTTCTGTTCATTTAGTGAATATAAATGTAAAATATATATGAAATAGAAGCCTCCACTGGCCTTTAGACCACACTGTGTGGCACCAGGCTGAAAATTTGGCTAGAAAGTTGCTGGATCGTTTTTAGGCAAAAGGGATTCTGCTTTACAGCATAAAAAAAGGGAAAAGGGTGCTGTTCCTCTGGCAGAAAAACAACTAAAGCTTATGGAGTTTCTGATGATAGCAGATGGTAGAAGGAATGTTTTCCAATGGAGGGTGGGCAAGGAGAACAGTCCTGTATGTGACAGGAAACAGTGTGGTTTGTGGGTAAGTCAATGTTAGGGGAAAGACATGCAGTGTGAGATAGAGGTGATTTCCAGTAATTAAACTAATTTATCACAATGGATTTGATGATATGAATATAAAACTAAATGTAACTATGACATAAAACACATTGCAATGCCACTATACTGCGAGAACCAAATATTGTGGGATTATGCCAACCAAACCCTGACATGAGAAAGAATACATATTTTTATATGGTTGGTTAACTGAACCATTTTCACATTTGCCGTTAAAAAAACACCACATTAAAGGAAAATTATAGACTATAGATTCTTTTCCCATGTTACATGGAGAGTATAAGTGTAAACCATGTGATGGTCGGCCTTGGGCAAGAATGAATTCATAAATAAATAAGCAGTCCTCTGGTGATGTGATATATTGTACATTCTGTTTTTTGATTCAACAAAGAAATACCTGGGTTGTTTTCACAGAATCTGTCGGTGTAAGACAGAGACACTGTTATAGTTTCATATTTGAGAATTGAGTGGAATTTAAAGTGATGGTTCGGAGTAATTTCACCCTAGGGTCCTTTGCACCATGACCTTTTTTCACCTGGGTCGAACATTGGGAGAGTTAGCGTAGAGTAGCGTTATCAGCTTAGCCCAGGGGCTAATGGACCCACGTTTGTATCTCGTAAGTTACCCCACTAATAATGCCCAAAATGATACCAAACGTCTACAGTAGTACAAATAGGTTATGCATTCATAAAACGATGGATTGGAAAGTTTGTAAGTACACCAGAAGTTTATGTAAATAACACTTGCCTGCTGGCTTCTGCTCTCTGCTGTTGTTGTTGCTGCTGTAAGACGAGTGCTTAGGGCCGTCTACAAATTATAACACCGAAAAGAGATCCAACAAAAATATTTTTTTATTTAACTTTTTTTTTTAAAGTAAATGCTGTAGTATAACTAGCAGGAGACAAGTAATAATTGAGGTAAGTTTGGAGACATTACCTTATTTAATCATTAAATTAATAAATAGTTTTGTTATATCTCTTTTCGGTGTTGTAATTTGTAGACAGCCCTAAGCACTCGTCTAACTGCAGGTAGCAGCAGCAGCAGCAGCTAGCAGAAGAGAGCAGGCAAGTGTTCATAAACTTCTGGTGTACTTACAAACTTTCCAATCCATTGTTTTATGAGTGCATAACCTATTTGTACTACTGTAGACATTTGTTTGGCTTGAGGTTATGGTGCAAAGGACCCTGGGGTGAAATTACTCCGAACCATCACTTTAATTTGTGGAGAGATTAAAGATTTGAAAAATGACAATAGCAATGGATCTTTCTAAGAAAAATGCTCTGGTTTCTTAGATTAACCCACAGTACTTTAGTATTTAACTTAATTAATTGTCAGTAGAGATGGTGAACTGGAGTTTGTGTTCCAAGTCCAAATAAAAAACACAGTGTAATCTGCCTCATGTCCTGCCAAATGCACACTCAACCCAGGTGCCACCCTTTACCTAAACCACACAGAGTATTTCCAGTAGGGGAGAACAAGTTTGACACAGACAATCTCCTGTTGTTTGCTACGTGTGTGAAAGGGAAAACTACGGACAATGTCCACACCTGATTCCCTGGTTATTGTCTGGAGTTCATATGAGAAAGTGGATACACAGTTACAGATCCAGGAAGAGGTGTGATTTCTAAACATCCTAAACTGATTTAGAATAAGTTATCTTAACCCTACACTGGTTTCAGAATTAGTTCACCTACAGGTGGCGTGACATTTCTTTCAAAAGGACTTTTCTGTTGCAAGTTAGTGGTACATAAGTGTAGTAAATAGGAGATAGTGTGGCAAGTCAGGCAGGATAATCAGCATCTATAAACCAAAGATCACTGATGGATCTATGGACAAACATACTGACGACACAATTACAAGATACAGTGACAAGCTTTTAAAAAAAAAAAAAAAAAGCAGCAATCAGCTGGTCTACAATTTTTCATTAAAGGTGAGGCTGCCTTTGGCGTCTGTTGCCCTGATTTGATCTGAAGTTCAATTTGATTTCTGTCTTGCTGTCATTGGTTTAACACTGACCAGTCCGTTGGGGAGAGCAATGAAGTTAGTAATTCATCTCAGAAAAGGGCAGTGTCAAACCCAGCCAATCGCTAAATATAATGTGCCGCCAGCGATTCATGGGATCAGGAAAGCAGGTTCACCTTTGATCTTTAGCTTTTTTGAAATGGGCAACCTTTGCTGGCTGACCTGTTTGAATCCCCAGCCCTGCTGGGAAATGTTTGGGGGTACATGTACTAGGGAAAGCAATAGTTCCTACTGTCATGATTCCCTTGCAAAGCCAACTGCTTTAGTGTAAGAACATGCATGAAGAAATATTTCAAGTAACAACGCTTAGATTTGCAAACAAACTCTTCAGTGATAGGGTCATAGAATCTTTTGTTCGGAACTGTATTTTGAAGAAAGCTTAGATGGGGAATAAGACTGCCGACTGGTATTGGCAAAGGTCAAAGAATATGGCCTGTCTGCCAGAACAGGGGGCAGATTAAACTCTCCTCTTCCTCAACACAACTGCTGTGAAGCACTACGTGCCCTCAGGGGTTGGGTGGAGATGGTGTTGGGGCTGGAGGTGGGGGCTTGATTATAATGATTGGCACCTGTGAAAGAGGGCTTGGGCAAGTTCACAGACCATATCAAAGAGGATCAGCCGGGGCACAGTGTGACCTGACTGTTATTAGGTGCCAAAAATGAAATGGTCGCTCTATAGCCCTTCAAGAAATCATTTAACCAGTCACAGCTGAGAGAAATACGTGCATGCATGCACACAGACCAAAGACTGCTGGTAGACATTCACCATGCTTTGAAAGTGGGAAGTATGTTTAGAAATCAGTTGGTGAAATTTTGTTTACAAGCTTATCATTTTTTGTCATTGTAAATCACATTAGGTGGTCTATGCGTCTCTACAGTACAGTACAATATCAAAGCCATGATTTACTACAGAGGCTTGGAGATTGGCAATGACCTTATGTGGTTTTGTAGTACACATTTTAAAGTATATGCACAACTAACAGTTTCAGAATTGGTTTAATTTTGTTGACTGAAATGATTTCAGAAATATCTATTTGAAAATCTTTCAGGCTTTTGATTACATACAAACAGACAGATGTTGTGTAAGATGTTATTGTAAAAAAAATTAGTACAGGAATATTTTACTAAATAATCTTAACTCAAGGTCCACTTAAAAATGCTTTTGACTGCATCCCAAAATGTTCATCAGCAGATGGAGTTGGCTCAGTTGTCATGGAGACTCTTTTACATTCAACAAGGATATTGACAACCTAACGGACAGCACCATTTTCTGGAGTGAGGATGTACATAGCTTAATGGCCAAGTGGTGTGGATTTTAAAAACTCTGGAATTTTCCATAATCTAGGAAGTCACTTTAAATTGTGTGCATAGATTTGCAAAAAATGGATTTGCAGGATATGCATTTATTTTGCAATAGTGGGGAGATGTCAAGTCTTAAATAAAAACCAGTATGTTACATATGTTTTTGCAACTGATCTGACTGTATCTATGCTGTTTAGAAGCTACTGACCAAAATGTCATCATAGCAGATACATAATTTTAATCTTTAGTAGTGAAGAATAAGAAAATAAAGTAGTAGAAGAAAAGCCTGCAAGCTTGAACATTTAACCATGTGTATTTTGTTTCCACCAGTGTAAAAATAAGTTTAGTCAAAGCACTAGTGTTGCCAAAAGGAAGTTTGGCATCCATCTTCATTAACTTTTTTAGTGCAACTCAGATCCCTGCCCTATTACCCGGCACATTCTGTTCAGAAAGGGAATTCAGTTATCAGAGCTAAAAGTGTTAGATCTTTTAGAAAATAAGCAATAGCAGTGCACAACTATTGGATCAATCTGAAAGTGCAATCAATTTAGATTTAAATATGATTTTCTCAAATAACTAAAGCTTGAAGGAAGCATTAGAACCACTGTCCATGTTCACTTCTTCTCAACTTGCCCATGCCAACATTTGTATTTGCATTTTCTCTTTTCTCAGTCTGGTAACTGGAAGCCTGGACTTGTGTTCAAATGGCCTACAGTTTGTTCATAACAAATATTTCCTGTCACTTAGCAGCACCCCCGCAATCCCAGCGCACCCCCGGCTCATCAGGCATTTCTCTGTTACCATTTCCTCATTTGCTATGTCTCCACGTTGGCCGAGCTTGCCGTCCCCTTGAGGGACTGCTTCACTCATGACTTCCACTGTTGTGTCTCGGCAGTCCTCTGCCTTTTGCACAAACATATCGATCACTTCCACCTCTCCTCCATTGTCACCTTTTCTGTCCTGGGCTAAAAATACACTTTCACAACCAATCCGTGTTGCCGACGACCACCTCCAATCCTCTCTCCTTCATCTTTTGACCCCTCTACTTCGGCTTTAATCCTTGTCATATTTCTGTCTCCAATGTCTGTTTCATCAAAATCCATCTTGCAACCTCCTCAAGACACTGTGACCTTAAGATACTATCGCTGTTATTCTGCGGTCAGAGAATCTCCTGTGCATTTGAAGACGTGTTTCGCATCGGATTCCTTTGTGCAAACCCACAAATGTACCGCCTTCAAATAAATGCTGATTGCTGTGTTATTAGGTTCCTTTAGCTCATAAAAACATGACAGACCCTAGATGTTTACAGAGCCAGGGACTTTACAGGAATCAATAAAATGAAATTGCTGCTCAAATGAGCTGTGGGACTATGACTTAAGACCTACATCTCAAACTATGACGTGAACACAGGCGATCAAAGACAAAGACGATGGCCTTCAAGGCCCATCGTCTTTGTAATGACAGGGAAAGTCTACCGTGTTTAATTGTATGGCCGGACTCAGGCCTAGTCCACACGGACACGGGTATTTTTATAACCGTGACTTTTTTTACGCGGTTCGGCCTTCCGTCCACACGTTTCAGGGCCCTGTAACCGAACATTTTTGAAAACTCCGGCCAGGGTGAGCATTTTCAGGAACGGCGGTTACAGTGTTGACGTGTGGACAGTATAACCGTTTTTTTTGCCTTGCGACGTCAGAGTGTGCGCCGTTATCCGCTGTGTTTGACGTCATATTGTGCGCCGCTAACTGCTTTGTTGATGATTCTTTGCAATGGCTTGACAGCGTGTTTTTGCGTTTTCATGTGGACGGAGATTTATTTTAAACCGAGCATGTGTGGACGGGGTTTTTTTTAAAACGGAGGAGAAAAAACTCCGGTTATAAAAATACCCGTGTCCGTGTGGACTAGATCTCAGTCTTGTGCCCAAAAAGTGTGTCTTAAATCTGCCCTCATTTACTCTTATTGAAAAATCTCAACTGTGATCCTATTATCTGTTTGACAAGACTGACAATAACAAGCGCGAAGGTCAAGGCAAAGACACTGCTTTACTCTTGAAATAACAACTGTGGGATTCATAAGGCTGAAGTAGTGGCAATAATGTCGAGATCAGTTCTGAGGAAGCACCATCTTGCTATTTTGTTAATAAATGTAGACTTAGATTTACTGTCACTAGGTTTTCTTTATTTTCTTTCTTATTAGTTCTTACATCCACTAACAAATACAAAGAGTTGATTTGTTTGGATGATTGGTAAATACTGAATGATGTAACACCTGGTTAGAACGTGAGTAATGACCTGATTGGCCAGTTTGAAATGAAGAGGCGGGCTCTCATCCTATATGTGTAAATGGAGTGAGAAAAAGAATTGACAGCACCAGAACTGTTTGAGCAGTGAAAAGGGGAGTTCCCTCTGTGTGTTTTTCTTTGTTTAATGTTTTTTGTTGAAGACTGAAAATATTTGCGTGAGGCTTTCGGAATGTCATGGCGGCAAGGCCTTGACTGAAGTGTCACAATAAAGGCAATGCAGAGGCAGGGTCACCTGATGGCGAGTGCCGTCTGTTCCAGGGGGTACTTAACCCTGGATGAGTAGCTAATGGAGAGAGTTATCTAGAGCAGTTTCATCTAACCGATTTAAATAGGCATCTACTCACAAATGCATGGAGAAGCGTGGAACTGCTGAGTGCTACTAAGCCAAAGGTGCTATTAAGGGGACGAAATAACACTCAACAATATCCACAAAGGCTGTTTTGGTGTGCACTGAACAGATAGTTTAGGGAGCGTGACAAAAAGGGGAAAAAAAAACATACTGTACTAAAAAATTTATATTTTGTGATTTTTCATTATTTGAAAGTAGGATATTAAACCTTTGATTGATTAGGATTCTACTTTATCTTTGCAGGATACAATCTAAAATATACTCAATGTGTAGTATGAAGCCTCGAAAAAATGTTGAAAGAATTCAAAGAATAGCCCGACACGGACAGTAGTCAACGTAAAAAACCCCGGAGAAAAACATGCGGTAAAAAACTCAACAACGTATTAAATCCGATCGCGGCGTAACGAAAAGCGAGCAGTGATAATAATAAGCTCTGATGGGGCCCTCTTACGGCCCATCGATTTCCAATAGCTGAGATCATAGAAAGCTGGGGGGGTAATTACACTGTGCAAGCAGAGGTCGTCCTGAGCAAATATCATTATCATCAGATTAGAATGAAAGGCTGGCGCGGGTCGAGCACACAGGGGTGAAGGAGACCCAAAGGAGAAGCTTCTCAGCACACATTTCTGACCCTTCATCTGTCTCAATGTCCCCAACCTTGCTCCCAACTCCACGGGTCAGCCCTACATCACAGTGACACAAACAAGGGGAGGGGGGGCAGGTCACTGAAGCACAACCATTTATCAGTGAGAGACAAGGCATATGATGAGAATGATACCTCAGAGTAGCAAACACATAAACAAGGGGACAACACAAACTGAAAAGTATGCTTGTTGCAGAGCTGATACGGGGCAGGTGCACCAGGAGGTACAGGGTTTCCTTTGGTAGAATCTAGCGCTGGGCAATATATCGATATTATATCAATATCGTGATATGAGACTAGATATCGTCTTAGATTTTGGATATCGTAATATCGTAATATGGCATTAGTGGTGTCTTTTCCTGGTTTTAAAGGCTGCATTACAGTAAAGTGATGTCATTTTCTGAACTTACCAGACTGTTGTAACTCTTCTATTATTTGCCTTTACCCACTTAGTCATTATATCCACATTACTGATGATTTTTTATTAAAACTCTCATTGTGTAAATATTTTGTGAAAGCACCAATAGTCAACACTACAATATTGTTGCGGTATCGATATTGAGGTATTTGGTCAAAAATATCGTGATATTTGATTTTCTCCACATCGCCCAGCCCTAGTAGAATCCACGTGAAAGACATATTGGAGGCTGGATTGATAACAATGGTTGTATTATTTGGATAAAAAGTGCCTTCTAGTAGTAGTCATGATTCATTTTTATTTTATTTAATCCAAATAGTTATAGTTGCATGATGGTAAAAGCCCAAAATGTGTTTGTAATTCTACCATTCAAGAGAAAAGTGTACAGTTTCCTGTAAGTCATTCGCTACATCAGTTATGCAATTTTTTTATGAATAACACAACACGTGCATAGAAAATAAAGGCCTAACTGGCAGTGCATAACTACATGTAACTGTCAGGGTCTGACCCTATCAAAATAAAACAGAATAGAGTGGTATAAAAAATGCACATTTTCAAAGGCGCATACATTAAAAGCAGAATCCTTTCCTTCTGCCTTTCTCTCCAAGATGTCATTTGCGGTTCAAACGAAGTGTGGCGAAGTAGATGAACCATCCACAGATGATGAGGTGGGAGGGAGTCCCAGCAGGCCCTGCCTCACCTCACCCATCTCCCCCACCCTGGGTACTTCTCCACAGCCAACCCCCTACATGCGAACGCAGAGATCCCGGGCAGCCCAGCAAGAGGCTGTGAGTGCCACTCTGACGAGCCTCTGACGTCTCTATCTGTGCAGCTCAGTGTGGGAGTTGGCCCAGGCCACCAACATTAACATAAACAAGGTGTGCTGCTGGGGTCCGCCTGTCAGGGGCTGTCACCGCCGAGGACAGAGGAGAGACGCCTCTGCATTAACCTCCAGGCTTATCTCACTCTCTGTGCGTCCCACAAAAAAAGTGGGGATTAGTGCTCAGTCAGGAATTGCTTTTGGGTCCTTGTCACTCCTGCACGATTATTGAACTTCCTCTTCTATACTCAGACTATTATTCTCATCCTTCTCTGCCACTTTCCCACGAGGAGGGAATCCCTGGGGTTTTAAAATGGCAATACATAGGATCTGAGTTTCTTTGATTTTGGTGGCACCTTTGGTGAAAAGCCATTGAAATGTATCTGTGACAATCTGTGTGGAGCGTTTCAGAGTTAAATGCTTAGAGTTTTTATGTATGTGAGCATATGATTATTTCAAGCGGACAAACAAATTCAGCACTCCGCCACTAGTATAGACTAAAACAGACGTGTAGGAAATATAACCAAAGATAATTCAACCAGATCCAAAATGTGGTGAACCTGAACGCACCGAAGAACAGAGAACAGACAGAGAAGCACTGGCAGCACCATGGCGCTCCACTAATTGATAATTGAGCAGCCATGGTCAAACAAAGTAGCAATTCTCCCTCACTTCACACTTCCCATTCTCAGTCTTACCTGTGAAGACACTTTTTTCTGCAGTCATTATGACCAGTTTGTGATCAGAGACGATAAAGATACTACGGTGGTCGACCAGGGCAAACACGCTACAATGGCCCAAAGCACTTCCATTGGGAGAAACCTGCTGCAAATACAGAAACGATGCAAAGTAATAAATAAAAAAAAACACAGTATGCAAATGAGAGTTTCTCTCTTCTTAACTCCAGCTGTGTCTCTCCTGCTTTTATTAGCCTACTGCATTAATCGTGGTTGACTTAATAGCTCCTATACGTAAGGGATAATGTAGAGTGAGGCGGTTGTTATAGCGAATACAACCCCGACAGGGTGATCAGTCTTGAATCAGCCTGAAGGTGTTATATTTGCTATAACAACCGCCTCGCTCTACATTATCCCGCTTATTACATGGCTACTTACCAAATAAATCACTAATTTGACTAATAACTTGACAAAATATTGATTTAAATGGGAGTTTATTGATTTAAATACAATTGTATTTCTTCCACTAGAGAAAATAGTCCGTTCCGTCTCTACGGTTGGAATCCTGCGTCCATAGCAACGTAAAAACTCTGTAATGCAATCCTTCGTCTATTAGCTACTCAACACCACCTTACTGGCTGTGGTAGTAGCCGTATATTTTATGGGCTGCTGCCGTGGTGGACAAATGACCCAGCTGCTGTTTTAATCACTGCAGCAATTGACACAACATTAGCTGAAGCGTTGTAGTGAGCTATCGGCTGCTCTAATTTACATTAAACTGAACATTTCTGTTGACGGTGAAGTGAGACACGGTGAATGGCTTCTTTGGGAATATTTATGTGGACGTTTATGTCCTCATTCATCTCGTTTCCTTTTTGCAGAGCCGCTGCATGTTGACACACCTGTAAGTTAACGTTAAACAAGTTGCAATGTAAGCTAACTAATTAGCGTTGTTGTCCCTACGGCTGTTACTGCGTAGCTAGCGATCATAGACGGTATAGAAAGATACTAACGATAGACACTCATCAGATCTGCTGTCATTGCTTGAATTGGAGGACAGATGTTGCTCCACGTTTCCCCACTTTTAGCCACAGCTGATAGGCTAAATTATCCGGACTTCTTTCAGCGGATTGATTGATAGCTGTCCTCCAGAGTGAACAGAACTGCGTCCATGGCAGCGCTCTTCTTTCACATGGCAACAGTGTGTTATCCTTAGCAGTGGTCCGTTATCAAGAAATAACAGACCGCATTCTACATTAGAATTCAACCAAGCCATGTAATAAATAAACGTAATGCTCTATGCTGTAGTCGATCCACTTTTTGCAGTGATGCCTTTGCTGCTGCTGCATATAGTATACAACCATAATCTATTGTTGACCTCCTAATGCCCTATGAGTGTCAATTGATGCCTGTTTGCCTGCCACCCAGTTGCATCCGGTCACGGTTTGTTATATATTTATGACTTTTTCGCATTTCGTTTCTAAGTGTTTGATATGTACATTCCATGTTTATTTGCTATCTAGCCATAGCCCAAGGTATGCCTACTTACATTCAGACAGCCATCCATCGGCTGACCATATGGGCCTAATGTTAGGGCCGTCCAACACAAACTTTATTCTTAATTTGTCACATACAATTGACAGTACAATGTAGTAAATTAAATTACTGCATTAGACCCATCCTAAGTATTAGGAGCAGTGGACAGCTATACATACAGCATCAGGGAAGCAACTTGGGGTTCAGTGTCTTGCTCTGGGACACTTTGACGTGTGGCCGGAGGAGCATGGGATTGAACCGCCAATCTTGTGGTTGAGGTGCAACCACTCAACCTCGGAGCCACACTGACAAAGATTAGTGGCGCCAAGCACATAACATAATAAACTAATACAGCAGACGTGTGATTACATGAATGTCACTAGTAATATCCTACATATTCAAGAACTCAGGTACATTTTAGAAACCTAAAATTAAGGTTATTGTCTACTGACGGACCTTCCGTGCTGCTGACACCGCCAGGCACAGAGCTCCAGAGAGCCGGGAATGAGAGGGCGACCGGGTGGGGGGTCAGATCTGCGCACAGCACCTGAACAAAAATACTGAAGCATCACTGACAGTGTGATAATAACATCCAAAACATTCACTCTCAGTGGTTTCTGTAACATAAGAAATACTTTCAAAATATTAGTGTTTAAAAATACAAAGACTGCCACAGAGCTATCAATATAGCCATAACCCCACCTGATGACCTACACTTATTCTAGAGTGCTACTGTTCATACATTTAATAGTTAACTATTTTATTTTCTGTTTTACAAAGGCAAAAAAGAAAGTCAAGTCCTTTGTGTCACTTCTGTATTTGCAGCATGTTTCTCCTAATGGAAGTGTATTGGGCCGTTGTGGCATGTTTGCCTTGGTTGACAACCGTACGGAACATACCGTATTGACGCACCAACCAGAGACCCAGTGCAATACAAGGGGGATCCACCCTGACCCAGTAAGCCTGAATACAATTTGGACCTGAAACAACTTGTGTCCTATGCCAGGTTTTGGTTACAAGAAAGTGGATCTGTGAAGACCTCTACTGTGTACTATTATTGATATAGATTACTGAGCCTTCTACTGGAGATTGTGTTATTTCTCCTGTCGTTGAAAGAATGCCATTCAACAATGAATCCGTCCCAAATTACAAATGTCATGTTCACAAACAAGGACAAAAAGCATTGAGTAAATGTGATGAAAACAAAGTACTTAGAATGATCGTTTCCATTACAAAATACTGTGAATGGACTGGGAACGGTCAAATAAAACATACATTTCTTTCAAAATGAAAAAAGAATTTTAGGAATAATTTTCTGCTGAGCTATTCAACGGTCGAATGAAAGGCTCTATGGAAACAGTACTGCTGCACGAGTTTGAAAAAGAAATTTAAACTTAAGGTCGGCTTCTTACAGATCTTGCAACCGCAAAACCTTGAGAAAAGATTTGTTAAACCACGGTTTCGGAGGTCAAGAATGAACTTTCACACATTGCGTTCCAGAAGTTTCAAGCATCTTTTCTTGTCTGTTCAACATGCTGGCTATCACTGCCCTATTTCAAGCTAACCTTTTTCATCAAGAAGCATGATAAATCACAAAACATGATTTCTTTCTTTTACGGTGCTCTCCTGAACCTTTGCTATACGGTGTGCAGAATGACATTCTTTCTCCATCACTGCGAAACCAAAACTACTATTCCTTCAGCAGATTCTTGACATCCCTGCAGTGGTGATTTTTCCACGTCCTCCAGCTCCAACCATCATGGTCACCAACCATCACGTAGCGTGAAAGGTTAATATGTTCCAACTTCTCCATGGTGGAGTGAAGGATTAGGGATAGACGATTATCGGGCCTGGACAATTTTCAAGCCATTTTTTGGCGGTTTGCAGATTATCTCGATCAGCGCTTCATTCGCCTGATAACCAATAAAGTTAATTAATTAAAAAGTGCGCTACTTTGGCTCCGCTACAGCTCTGTGTCTGTCCCTCTGCTTCAGTTTCACTCACCACTGAGTCTGACTTAATGTCCTGCCGACAACACTCTCTGACTATCTTTTACTATGTATTATGTTGAAAGTTTGTAATTTAATAAATAATTGCTTTAAACAAAGTTTTGTGTTGGAGTTTTTAACATTCCAAAATCTTAATATTTACTTAAAGATTTTCTTTTTCACTGTAAATGCATATTGGTTCCAAATAACGGCTATCGGTTTCATTAACTACTAATACTCGGTATCGGCCTTGAAAAACCAGTATCGGTCGATCCCTATGAAGGATGTCTGCTTCACCGACAGAAAAAGTAAACAGCAGTTAGGTTCTTTCTCTTCTCCACCCTCCTCTAACTCAGTCTCTATCTGTATGGCCGCATGGCTCCTGGCCAACAAAAGACGGTAGCGTTGTATGGCTGCAACACTGTGAGAGCGTAATCCATATCTCCAGACCTCAGGCCTAATCAAACAGAATGAATGTAGGGAAAGGAGTCAATAGCTGCTTAATTACTAACAAGAGTAATGACAATAACAATCACGTTCCTTTTCCAGCTGACGTAATTAAGCGAGGCATGAAAGCCATACCGAGGGAGAGCCGCCTCCAAGCAAGGCAGCAATTAGGGCAGATGCTGAGGCAGCAGCTTCTGGCAAAAGCATGAGATGAGCTGCAAACACTGTCTCAGCCTTGTCTTTCGTCTAACACCTTGTCCTCCTTTTAGGCATCAGTATCATCAGTTGGTGACATACACTGACAGCGCTGGGCTTCATTATATCTGCCGTGCCCATCGGTGGTGCGAACGCTGTGCTGCTCAACCGGCATCCACCAGCACGTCACTGGCGGCTGCCATGTTTAATGACCCTCCTCCGCCTGCATCCAGCACTCAGTAGGCACTGCGTGAGACGTGGGGAAACACTCAATTTCTGTAATGGCTTGAAATGGAGTAAATATCACTCACCCCCCTGCATTTGTTACTCATTCAAGCCCCGTTATCACTTGCTGCCTTATTTCCTGGTGCACTGACAAAGGCAGAGGGCGTTTCCATGGAGAGGGAACCCTTGCGGTTTTCATGCTTCTCTCAACTTGGCACTCTGTTCATTTCACAGCAATTATACTGAGTCATTCCACACATTCTGCCACAGAACTCAAGGGAAGGACCTTTCAGCTAATTGCTTTAAAATGGAAATAAAAAATAATCACACGGCTACTTTGTCAAAATGACTCCTGTTATGCAGCATTTGGTATGGGAAATTGATGTGGGATTCCTTTTAATGTCCCATTTATAATTCCTCCCGCTCTATTTCCAGATGAAAACCTTTTCTTTAAATGCATTTGGGATGAAGTCCTGACATAGCATGCACCATGAATCCGCAGTTTCTCAAAAACCAACATGTTTGTGTGGACAACAGACCCAATCAGGAAGCAAAAATGGGTGTCTGTGTCAAGATCTCAGCTTCTGCCCATTCAGACTAAAAGGCAACCCCAGATTTTTCAAACCAAAACAAATGTGTCTGTTTAAGGGGTTTGGAAATGCCGGGGTAGTGTGATGCTAGGCATAAACGTCGCGAAAGATATGTATATTAAAATGAAAATGTATTAGTGTGGATGTAGCCTTAGTTTAGAGTGTTAGTATGCTAACATTTGCTAATTAACACTAAACACAAAGTACATCTGAGGCTGATTAGTTTCATAAACCAAAGTATTGGACAAAATGAGCGTTTTAAAATATCAATTTTATGTGAGCCTTATGTTGTGCTAAAGGAAAGGTCAGGAGATCTTCAAAGTCAGTAAGAATCATCATCTGGGAACCAGGAACGTTTGTAAAAAAAAACTATTCTAAACCATTTACTAATCCTGTCTGTCAAAGAATTGATTTAGAAATACTACTATTGGTTTATAAAGCACCGAATGGTTTAGGGCCAAAATACATTTCAGATATTCTGCTGCATTATGAACCATCCAGCCTTCTCAGGTCATCTGGGACAGCTCGGCTTTCTGTCCCCAGAGTCAGGACTAAATATGGAGAAGTTCAGTTTTTATGCACCACATATCTGGAACAAACTCCCAGAAAACTGCAGGTCCGCTGCAATGCTTCTTTTGAAATCAAATAAATACATTTTAAAAGACTGAAGAGTTTTCTGTTTGATACTGCCTTCTATTAAATCAAATCATGTTAAATGTATTACACTGCACTATAAATTCTTTTTGTATTTTATACCTATATTATTGTATGTTAGCTTGTTTTAATTTTTTATTCTTTTTAATTACGGTTTTTAATCATTTTAATAGCTCTTTAATGTCTTTTATAAAGGGCTTTGAATTGCCTTGTTGCTGAAATGTGCTATATAAATGAACTTGCCTTGCCTAACAGAGGTCACTTTTCACTGGATAAATGAAAGATAACTGAGACTAGTTGGTGGCACTGTGAAAAGTTTGGGATCAAAGCCATTCTGATTCATCCTCTGGGGACCATGAGTCTGTATCAAGTTCCATGTCAATCCATCCAGTAGTTGTTTAGTGCTACAGTAAAAGACCACTAAAGTGACACAGTGATCACTAAAGTCAGTAGGCTTCATCTCTGGAGACCATGCATACCTGTGCAAAATCTAATGGCAATTCATCCAAAAGTTGGACCGATATTTCAGTCTGAACAATCGTGGCTAAAACTTTATTCGACCCTCACCTCTGCAAAAAGAAAAAAATAACAGTCCACCTCCTTTCTGCCCCCTGCTTTCAGACATTCCCTAGAATTTCCACTTAATTCCACAGCTATTACCCAGAATCCTGGTCCGCGAGCTCAGCCTAGCTGTAATGGAGGTATCCAACAACAAAAAAAAAATATTTTTGTCAATACATATCAACCATTGTAATATGAACTGCATCAGGCTATTCTGTCGGATTTAGCGAGCCTCATATTTTTGGGTGTTTGAAGGCAGGCAGTGTGGTGCTGATGTGTTGACGTATGGTGGGAGGCAGGAAGAGGCAGCTGCTGTTCATCTCCATGAGAGGAAGGCCACTCCGAGAGGATGAGTGGAGAGGGGCCTTTCAGAAGATCTCTGAGTCAGAGCGAGTGGGGAGGCATCAGGATATTATTAGGGAGGTGTGCCTGCTGCCCTGCTATTATGACTGAAATAAATGCTTCTGCTTTAGACCGGAGATACACCTGCCCTGTGTTTTTTCATCAGGTATTAAATGTGAGATGTGAAAGAGATGTGATACTATTAAACCTATAATTCCCATCAGATTATAGGGCTAATGACACTTTTTATTGTTGTGAAAGAGACAAAGGCCATCAGGATGAAAGCTGTTCACCACAGATGTGGATAAATGCAGGTGCTAGATTGAGGAAGATTTAGAAAAGTGAAGAATATAAACCTGAATCTTTGTTTGACATTCACTGCAGTTAATTATATTATGTCCTTGTCTTCAGGTACAGTTTAAGAACCTGAAACAGTAACAATATATAACAGAAACTTCAATAAAAGACACCCAAATGGAGGCCTGTTTTTTTATTCTCTTGAATTCCACAGCTGGCTGTGGCTCTACAGACTCTGTATTATCTCATGTGAAACAGCCACACTGCACTTAATCTCTACTTTAAATGCACTTAAATAAATGATTGAATGTATAGCGCAGGAACTGAAATATCACTGATGAGCTCCTTTTTGAAGCTTTGTGTAAAGCATAAAGGCAGAAACGAAAATGTTAATGAATTGTCTGAGGAGTAGAAGATCAGAGGAGCCAAACGAATTTCATATCACACCTAAAGACCTGGCATTTAATTAAAGTGGCCTGAAAAATGGCTGCCTGGTTGGCTGACAACAGTTTCTCTTGAAGCAAATTAAAGAAATCAATTACTGCCGTGTGAAAGTGTAATGCCAGCACACTGGAGCCCCGCAGTGCCACATTGAGACACCAGGCCAAGGGGAGAGGAGCGAGGAGGAGGGCGCCTCCACTGTGCCACATCTGACTGGCTCGGCTACAGAGTTTATCACGTCAACCTGTTACAGGCAACAGAGCCTGAAAGGGCCCACGCGCTGGAATGAAGCCGCAAATCAGCCTAGCTGCCTCCACAAGCCTGAGCCTCCTCCACTCTGCTCCCAGCTCTTACTCATTCTCTCACCTTAATTCTCCCTCTCTCACACACACACATATGGTACACACACTAGGGTTAGAGATATTTCATATTGTATGTTGGCTCATCCTCTGCTTATATGAAATGCGTATCTTACTGGCAACAGTAAGATACAATTGCAATGCAATACAAATATATTTTCTTTGCTTTTATTTCATTTATCTGTGTGTGTCGTTGGAGTAAGCTGATTTAAGAGACTGCTCACCACAATTGGGCCCAGATTTCCACACAAACACTCACAAGAAATGTCAAAATCTCTGTGTTTTTCCATCTCTCAATCCATCTTTACATCTTGAAAAAAAAAAAAAAAAACACATACACTGCTAACAAATATATACATAATTTTTTAAAGGCACACTATGCAAGATTTGTACCATAATATAACTGCTTCGAAGTCATTTCAATGGTAAACAAACTCGTAGTAGGGCGACGCAAGTTTGGGAGGTGGCGCCCTGCATAATCTTGCGAGAATCACAAATTGCTTTACTACACCCGCCAGAACTTTTTGGACATCGGTGACCAGCACCAGATATATATTTCGAGTGTCTTTCATTATATGCACAACATCCCAGACGACATAGTGAGACCGCCGGGCTCTCCGTGGATTGTTGTCGGGTCTAGGAGGGGGCGCAGACGGAAGAGGGAGAGGAAGCAGAAGCGCGGCCGCAGGTCCGGTGTTATGCTAAGGCTAGCATAGCACGCAAGCCATCTCTACCGAGCCTGTATCATAAAACGGACGACTTGGAATTACAACTCGCTGGAAATCGCTATGTTCATGACTGCTGTGTTCAGATTATCACTGAAACCTGGCTTCACCCGGGGATACCCGATGCTAGCATGCAGCTAGCAGGTCACACTCTGCTCCGCTGGGACAGGACTGAGGACTGTAAGAGCAGAGGAGGGGGGCTCTGTATGTATGTGCATGAGAAGTGGTGTAATAACGGGACAATTATAGATAAACATTGATCCCCTGACCTTGAGTACATGTCTGTAAGATGCCGGCCTTTTTTTCTACCGAGAGAGCTAACAGTAGTGATCGTTACGGCTGTTTATATTCCACCCAACGCCAATGTAAACACGGTGCTCTCTCTCCTGCTGAACACCATAAACAAACAGCAGCAGGCCCATCCTGACGGTGTTCACATAATTGCAGGAGACTCTAATAACGCCAACTTGAAGACTGTACTCCTGACATTTGTCAAGTAAACTTGCTTGCGTTCTATGTTGTATGTTGTTGCGCTTGCTTGTTGTATGTCAGTTTTTCCAAAGTTGTTGATTCATCCATTGTTGATAATAAGACCAGTCCTAGAGGGGGGAGGGGATCAGGCCGTGAGCGTAGAGACGGCTCTGCATGAGTGGTATTTACGACAGTAACGTTAAATACAAGTACTCCACAGCGACTCTAGGGGTAGCTGTTTGACAAAAAACGGAAACTGCATAGTATGCCTTTAAAGTCTCAGTGATTTATTAAAACAGTTGCATTGTAGATTATAGCAAATGTTACTCAAACAGGAGGAAGTAGTGCATTTGTTGGGACTATTTTTAGCGGCGGATTATTTCACATATGGTGCTCTAGTGAGTATTTGTGGCGGCAGGACGGTGTATGTGGGATTGAGTCAAAATAAACTACAGTGTGTGTGTTCGTGGTAATGAAGGAACATGTCACCCATGTGCAACAGTGTGGCTCATTTATATGTTTTTAAAAACAATGGAGCTCTAAGGCACATAGGAAGGAGATATATCAGGCTGTGATACACACACGCATTACTTGTTAGTAGGATCAATTAAGCAGGTGGACTTTAAGAAGCTGCAGACCCTAAAACAGACTTATTAGACTACATTTTGATGAAATGTAAAAGTCTGTTTGATCTTGCCAAAAAAATAAATGGGGTTAAATACAGAATTCAGACTGTAAAATGTGTTTTTGGTATGAAAAAGGTTAAATCAAGATAGTTATAATCAAGGTACTGAACTTAACCACAAAATGCTGGCTTTTCTTTTAAAATATTGGCATTTCTGTAACCCATAATCATACCTGCTAATTTGCTATTAACATGCTAAATTGAAGCAAGGTAAGCTTTCAGGTAAAAGTACAGATCAACTCTTTTGTAAAAGTACAGGATAATCTATATTGATGGCATCTTTTATGGTGTAGCCTTTAGCTGATCATTAACTAGATTTCCTATTTAATTTACCACTGAATAACTTCTGGTGACACAACCTCTGCAAACAAGAAATCACAAAGAGTCATATTTACTGTATAAGCTATTCAAGAGAGCGCAAAAAAGGAACAAATCTGATACTGTTGGTTAGCAACTGTAAGAGAAAATTATTACATGCTAGCGGCTTGCTGGAGGAAGAGGTACTTCATTATATGAATATCTGCTGTCATATTCCTGCTGCTCAATTTTAATACAGTATGTTACGTACACTGTGTCATTCAGGCGGAACTGACTGCCACCCTCTCTAAATGTTAATCTCATTGTTATCAAAGCAACGTCAACACACGTAGCAGGAGCAGTATTCACATGTAGGCTTTGTCCGAGGAAACAGACAGCCACTCAAGGTCAGTTTGATTATAAATTCAGCTGGAATAAGTGCTGACATGAACGTTAGCTGTTAATGCTAGCCCTAGCTAGCAACAACTCTCCTCAGCCTTCTTCACTTTCAGCATGGTTGTCTGACAGGTGTGAAGGAATCTTCTCTTAGCCATTATTCCTTTGCACCGGGAGCTGCAGTCCAGTCCCTCTGTTTCCTTGATAAGACTCCATAAGGGGGTCTTTTGGAGACTATTAGCCTGATTCACGGGTGGATCAGCATGCATCATAACATGCCAAATACTGAGGGGTGGGGGAAGAAGGAGCTATTAATGATGTTCATATGCTACAATCATGGATCAGCCATTTATGTTTAATGGCAACGCTCAGTACCAGTGCTGGAAGTTGCCATTGAAGAGGTGCTTAGATCTATAACGGAGCCTTTCACTACTTTCAGAGTGTCAGAACAGTATGTCTAATGGAGCATGTCAGTGCAGCTAAATACTTAAACCTGATTTTTTTTTTGGCCACCTTTTAGGTTGATATAGCGAACTTGGAAGCAACCACTTGCTTATTTACACATCCAGTAGTTAGGGAGAATAATTACCATTAATTTGGAGTTGTGTATGTGTACACCTGATGAATGTAAATCCAATATTCACCCTCTTTTAGCTCTGTTTTTGGGCTCAACCAACATTCCTCAGGGAAATCTCTTTTTTTGTCTCTTTTGCTGCTAAATGCTGCACTATGTTCACCAGCTTGCATCTAACTGTGTCTGACTGCTGTTTGCTGCAAAGCAGGTAGTGTACAGTGACTTTTTAGAAATCTTTATCTAAACAACAGCTGGCTGCTGTGGCCAAAAACAATGCAAAGAGCGGTGAGAGAGAACAAAAAAGGTAAAGTTGTGGCCGAAAAAATGAGCTAAAACTCACTATAAAGCTCCATAAAGCCAAGGAGAGCTGCAGATTCAGGTGATAATTTGCAGATATAGGTTTATCACTCTTGTATGTACTCTATGTATTTACATTGCCATTTAATACATTGTTATTATTCTAGACGCTTGGAGTAAAAGCAGCAATTAACACTAATTAGGAAAGTAGAAGGGAACAAATATCAAAGGTGAAATGTACTAAAGTTATGAACAATAAAGTACTAAGAGCCAGTGTTAAATTATTGATGCCTTAACAATCAGTTCATCAATAACGAAAAAAGACAATATAAGAGAAATCGCCAAAAATGTAGACACACTAAAGTGGAAAATTCTTCAAAATTGGATTTAAGAAGCCTTGATACATAAAGAGTGAACATTTTGGAAAAATGTTTATTAACCTTTAACCATGTCAGTGGCTAAAGGAAAATGGCAATATGATGACCATAATTCAGTTGCTTACAATTGTATGTAAAGGTCTACACACCCTGTAATATTTTGGCACAAATAACAAAGGAAGTATGTTTTCAATTTACACAGATAGTTTGATACATTTTATGATCAATATTTGATGCTCAGCCTTGTTTAAGCTCTGCCATTGCTTGCAACCAAAACTGATAAGACGACATGCTGCGTTTATCCAGCGTGACGGCAATTAACTATGTTGGACATTTTAAAATGTTGTGGTATCAAAGAAAAACCTTTGTAGCTGTTATATGGTGAGAACTACATATGAGAACACAGTGCACCTCCAGTGGAGTTTTCCTGTGGTTTGAAGTTATACGCTTGGACTTACTTGCATGTAACCTGATAATAAGCCATTCATGCATTAAAAGTTTGTTTGTTCACAATTCAAAACACATCGATCTCAGCATGCTGGCATGAACTTGATGGTGTACTTCCAGTCACAGCAGGGAAAGAAACAGCTTGCCATTCAAACTGCAAAGTGAGCAGAATACAGATGCTGTGAAGAATTTAAAGGTTGGTCGTGTTTATGTATTTATTTATTAGGAGTAAAAATGTTTTGGGCATTATGGAAATTTAAAGTTTGGGATGAACAAAGAAACACAGTATGAAACGCATCACTTTATACAACTAGACATTTTGGTCTATCGTATGAAAGATTAGAATAAATCCTTTTCATCTAGGCATACAGCACTGAACACCTATTTACATTGTCTCTGGGTGAAACTGGGCAGCTTTACTCTATATGTCTATTCAGAGGAACTTTATGAAAAAGTATATAGGCTAACAGCATCATGAAAAACATTTGGCGTTTGGGTTGTTATCCAGATCTCATGTGTTTATCTATCTTTAAAGAGTCGACAATGTGCCATCAAATAACTGAAAAATATCTCTGCAGCTGAGGACTGCACAACTCTCGATTACTGCTGGTTTATTTTCCATTCAAACTACCTTCATCAGATTAATGAACAAGCATTACAATCATTATATATATCTTTGTATACTTTAGTTAAATTATCCAGTCAGAGGACCACAAATTAGACAGACCTGTTATATCATGCCCATTTCTACTATTACGTCCCTTATTCTTTGGGCAGCATTAGGTTATTTCAAAGATGGTCAATACATGGGTAATAAATTGTGCGTATTGGTGCTTAATAATATACCTGATGTTGCCATTGTCTAATTCCTGTGCTTTGGTACAACGTGGTTGTTATATGGATGTTGTTAAAATGCCCTTTATGCCTACTAATGACAATGTTATCTATTGTCTTTTTCAAAGCTTTTCAAAGTGTGATGTTAATGAATTTTTTAAAGAAAAGATGCTGTCTGTTCAGAATAACCTCAATGAGTGATTCATTTACCAATTATCATGTTTGCCTTCCTCTGATAGGATGATTTACCCTGCAACTATATAGTATGTACAGTATAAGGAAGTGTTGTGATAGTTGTTCTTAAAATGTACATAGTGAAGGTTGTTTGGACTAAACATCCTATAAAATAAATAAATCAGCAGTAAGCGAGGCAGTGTTTGGAGTGTTCAGAGTTTGTCACTGTTTAACAACAACAACAACATTCATTTGAAGAAGACATGAGTTAGTTGTTTGGGTTGTAGTGACAGATTCAAAAGTTTGTATGCACTTTTTAATATCTGATGTTCAAAGGATGTAAAAGCTAATATAGATTATCCAAATATATTATAAAGTTAAACAGAAGTCTAGATTATAAACATAACCTTTTCTAGAAGATCAAAGACTGTATTTTCAGTCTGGGAAATACCATGTTCTTAATATGAGTATGAGTAATGTACTCTGGCTCAAACTGCTAAATTTGTTTTGGTACCTTCATCTGGGGAAGGTATACTGCAGTGGTTGAATATGGGCAGCAGGGAGTGCTAAAGGGCAAAAACTTCACTTTTCTTCTTCAAGTAAATGTGAGAATCCCTGTGAAAAATTCTCTGTAGGATTGAGAGGGTCAGATAAAGTTTGCTTGCCGCTCAAATTCAGAGTGTGTGTGTGTTTGATAAAGTTCTCATAGCAAAGATCTGAGCCAGTCTCAGCAGTCCAAAACACTCCTCCAAAACTTGCTGACAGTGTAGACGAGTGGATAGAGTTAATATGAGAACGCTAATGAATATGAATGAGGTAAATGAAAGCTGATGAATGTTATCCCTTATCTCCATAAAGATTGGACAATTACCTTGAACCTCTGTCAAGGGCACACACAATAAAGACAAAATGAGTTAGCTTGTCTAGCAATTTGATGGACGTTGATATGGTTACATCAAAACGCAGTGATATATACTATATATATATATATAATGTCTGACACACTGAGGAGGCTGCAGTTCACTTTTTAATAGTTTGTCCATCGTCATGGCAATTGCTAAGAAAATCAATGTAGATTTTATAAGATCTTTTAACAATATCCTTAGGCTAATGTACACATTAGACTTATTACAATGAATAGATCTATTAGGGTCTTTTCCTCCCGAGAGACCACTGCTAGCTGACGAAGAGATATATACTCTCATTTTCGTCTTCGTTTTCCTGGTGTAAGATCAATCATGCACCATCCCGACTCAAGGTGAAACCCATCAAAGTGTCATTCCCCCATTGTCAGTGATTCACAGGAAACTCCGACACACAGACGGGATAGGCAGACAAACAGAAAGACAGCATCAACAAGCGAGTTAGAGAGAAACAAACAGCCATGATGCCCAGAGAGATGAATCAGCTTTACTGCCAGTCCTCAAGAGCAAAACAGGTCTGGAAATTCACTGTGAACACAACTCCTAGTCGTAAAACTGATCATAAACATCATCGGGCCGCATGTAAAAAGTGCTGAGATAAGGTCTGTCCAATCTTCGTGATAAGCTACGTTGGAGAAACTTTGCTCGGAAGCTGTTGGCTATAGAAACCTCATGCCAAGAGGTGGACCATCTTGTAAATGAGTGTTTTTGCTGAAGGATTGAGTGATTCAAGATCTGTAAAGTGCATGTGTTCGCCATGCTGTGGATTGCAAGTCTCTGGCTCCTCTGGGCCTCGTCCATCCTCGGAGCTCCGGTAAACAAACAGAGACAGAAGGTGCTGCTGATCTCCTTTGATGGATTCCGGTGGGATTACGACCGTGATGTGGACACACCGAACCTCGACAAAATGGCCAAGGATGGAGTCAAAGCCCTGTATGTCACACCTCCTTACCTCACTATTACCAGTCCTACACACTTCACCCTCTTGACAGGTAAAGTGTTTCATTTTCTACAACAGCGCTTCCAGTTGGCAGGGAATCTGCATATCATGACGGCATAGGGAACTGCTCTGAGTTTACTTTGCTAGGATTGAAAAAAGCCACGGGAAAGAGGAATTAGTTGTAATTGAATGTCCCAGGGTCCAACAGCTTTTATAGCTGAGTAAGATAATTATGCTTGGATGACTGAGGGAAGAATGCTCTGCTCCCTTTCTTATTTTGACTCTCAAATCATAAGTGCCAGCTAAAAGAAATTTAACTTCCTTGAAATTAAATTCCTCTAATCTCCGAAGTTGGTCATAAGACCTTGTCCAAAAGCGTCATGCCACTCAGCCCGTTAAGTTGATAGAATTTTTAATGTGAATGTGTCACGCTATGAATAATGAGTGCAAGTAGACTGACAGTGGTTCTCTTCTGTAGGCCGCTACATCGAGAATCACGGCGTAATCCACAACATGTGGTTCAACACAACCACCACTGAGAAGATGCCTTACTATCAGACTCTGTTTATAAATGAGTGGTGGGACAATGGCACTCTGCCTATCTGGATCACAGCGCAGAGACAGGTCTGTGCAGCACAATTTCTATCTTATCACTGTGAGAGACTGTTTTGCAGTTAACAGCACTAGAAGCTATTTCTCTTGACAAAACACCTTTGTAGGCCTGCTGAATCCTTCCAGGTATATCACCGCAGTCATATTGCAAATTATTTTGCAGGTATAGATGTTAACTGCATGCAAATGGCAGCTGCTGTAAGGGAGCCTAAAATGTTCAGCTGTAGGTTTAAGAAGATTAATGAAAATCCTGCAACTACTAATTTCCTCTCCTTGCATGTTCACCCACAGTATGAACAGATCAACCCTTGAAGTGAATGTGTAAGTACATGTGTTATATTAATATGTGTGATATTAATATGTCTTTTCCCTACCCTTGCAGGGCCTAAAAGCTGGCTCTCTTCACTTTCCTGGCACGGCTTCCAGTTACCAGGGACAGGTTGCTATGGTGCGGGAGTGGGAGCCACCGCTATACAACTACAAAAACGAGACCACTTGGCGAGAGAACACAGACAAGGTGATGGGCTGGTTCAGAGACCAGGATCTGGACTTCATCTCCTTTTACTTTGGTGAGCCAGACGGCACAGGACACAGATACGGCCCCGACTCCCCGGAGCGCCAGGAGATGGTCAAGCAAGTGGACCGAACGGTGGGCTACATTCGACAGTCAGCTGAACAACACGGGCTGAGCGGCCACCTGAACATCATCATCACAGCAGACCACGGAATGAGCACGGTGTACCGAAATGGTCTTGTGGAAGAGATCACCCTGACCAAGATCCCGGGCTTCTCGTTTGGGGACCTGTCCTTTCACCTGGTGGACTATGGCCCTTCTGGGATGCTGTTGCCGAAGCCGGGCATGCTGGAGAAGGTTTACAACGCCTTGAAGGGGGCCCATCCACACCTCCATGTGTTCAAGAAGGAGGAGATGCCAGAGAGGCTCCACTTCGCCAAAAATGATCGTATCCTCCCCATCATTTTATGGGCCGACCCTGGATATGTAATCAACGGGGTGCGTTGAAAGATAGTCTTCTTTTATAACTTTCTCGCTAAAGAATTGGCTGTTTGAGACCTGCAAGGCTGCAGAAATACAATGTTACCCAATCGCTGAGAGGCAGCGGCAATGATCAGACATATCAAACAATAGCTTTTCTCTCACATCACTGACTTGGGTTTAACCAGAATTGCAAACTGCTGGAAAGTTTAAAAACCATGGAGAGATGAGCAGCGGTTTTCTGCCCACTGCGAGTCCTATTGATTTACCCTTTAAAGTGAACAGTTACCTTAGGTTGCCATTTGTGCCTATCAATTTGCCAAGCCGCTGAGTTCAGCTTAAAAACAGCAGCATGAGAAAACATTACTTTAACTATGAAAGCTAAACATTGCATGCTGTATAAAATAAAATATGGTTTTTGTATCTTATTCACAACAGTCACTAATTTACTGCCTATGACCCAGTTACAAGGAAATCAAATGACAAGCACCGATATACCGATACAGATAAATTGCAAGATAAACAATATCTACGCGCCATCCAGTTTATTCTAAATAATATCCTCAAGACTTTGTTCACAGGAAATGGTGAATCTGGACTCTTTTCAAACAGAAACAAGGAGTTAAATACTAATCTTTGTACATTACAATTTCAATCAAGTGGATTTGCACGTCCTCAGGATAATCCAGGCCTGGCTGATGACATGCACTGCTCTCAAACGCTTCATGAAGCTATTCATGCCTCAAAATTCTAAATTAGCGTTTTCATCCACACTCACTCACAGTGACTGCACTGGGCTGTAACTTTGCATTTAAATGTGTCAGTCAGTACGGAGAGCCATCAAATCATAACTTCATTTATAGAGTAAATAACTGCAAACATAAAATCATCAAATGCTGATTATGAGGAAAATAATCATTCCACGGAGTACATTATCTAAAGTCTATAGGTTACGACCGGCCATGATCATGACTGTATTATCTGCCTCTTTGTTCTCTCCCTTTATGGCCACTTAAACTCCTTTTAGTTTAATCTCAGAGAAGGATAAGCACAGTGAGGCTGTTACATAACTGCTTAGATAAGGTTATTCTACTTACTGATATTACTATCACATTTTGTTGGTAATAAACAGAATATATACTACAAAATGAACAAAGGAATATATGTCTTATGGGTGTTTTCTGAAAAATGTAAATTTTCAAAGATGGATAAAAATTCTCATTTAGCCACTTTGTTGGTAGAAGTCACAAAGAGAAAACATTCCTTCATTCTACAGAATGGGCACGACTCTTTCTCTTGGGCAATACCTCCCTCTGCTGACTAAATAAGAGCAGTTCAAGATGTGTCAACTCTGCTGCCGATAAGCTCCTGTTACTAAAAAAACAGTGGCTTCTAAAAGTTACAATCTAATTGAATCTAACAAACTGGGTGATGCATGTTATGTTATGTTATCTACCCCTCTGTGTCCTTGCAGTATTTTCCGGTCCAGTTCAACAAGGGTGAGCACGGCTTTGACAACGAAGACATGGAAATGAAGCCCTTCTTCAGGGCAGTGGGTCCAGCATTTCACAAGAACCTGGAGGTGGGGCCCTTTGAGACAGTGAACATCTACCCCTTGATGTGTCATATCTTGGGCATCCAACCAGAGGTCAACGACGGCCACCTGAATGCCACCAAACACATGCTAGTTACTAGCGCTACTACTCGGGGTGAGTTTATATCAAACTAATGAGTCTCTCCCCGCGGCCTGGAAAGTGTGTCACTCCAACACCTGCTCCTTCATTACTAGGCCATTCATCCATCATTTCTGACTTCACATATGTCCAAATCAGACGTACTGTAGGGCTACTGTAGGTTCAAACCAGAAAGTAGATCTGGCATTGCTCATGGTAACTTTGGAAAGATTTTAGGAAAGGAAGTTTAAAGATTTGATGCCAAGTGTTTTGTGTTAATTTAAGGACTATGCTGGAATATTCAATTTTTTTCAACAAATGCAATGAAAAGACCAAAACCAGCAATGTGTTAGTTTATCTTTCAATATTTTCTGACTTTCCTACCCTGTCTGTCGAACTCAGCCCAAAACCATAAATCTTTAAAAAAAAACGGCTCACAAATATATAGTTTAATTGTTTTGAAGGATCAGTCATTTTCTAAAGCAGCTGGGTACTGTAGTGTTTAGTAAATTATACTCAAACTAAGAAATAGTGCATTTGTTAGGGACTATTTTCAGAAGCAGATTAATCCCCATGGTGCTCTAGTGAGTATTTCTGATGACAGGACATTTCTGACAGTACTGACTGTGCAAGAAAAAGAATTCTGTGTCTGGGCCACGCAATTAAGTTATTGGACAGAATTTAAAAAGTTGTTATAGCGCCACCATGTGGTTAGTTGATGCAATAGTGCCTGAGTAGAGGCAGTGCTCTGGTTGCTGTAGGGTTTGCTGTTTGCAAAAACAAGATACATTTTTCGGGGAAATATCAGCAGCAACATATAGTGAATGTATTCTCTCCGTATTTTCTGTTTTTTTTCAGATAAAAATATGAATTTACTGCAAAATGTCTTTACCGGACTGGCTGCAGTGGCTGGATTTCTTGTTGTAGTTTTTATAGTGATGACGTCCCACAAAATACTCAAGAACAAACGCAAGAATAAAAGGTACAGAGTCAATTAAAACTATTTTTTATATGTTGTTACTGTTTGGATTGGGTAATACGGGTAAAAACAATATCACTATTTTAGGAATACTAATATTGATATTAATGTCACAATATGGAAATTGTATTCAAATTCACTTTATAATATTTCAGTTGATTCTTCTGTAATCATTCAGACCAAACTCTTACACACATGTAATATGACATGATTTTTAATTTAACTTAGGATTTGATTGTTAAATCATCAACAGAATTCTGTAAAACAATAAACAGTATGTTCACATCATTTTGATACAATTCTGCGGAAAGCTGATGAACAATAATATGTATCTCTCTCTTTGCTGTGTTTCAGATCCGAAAATTCAGAGCATCTTCCAAAAAACGAAAAGACAAAACAAACTTCACTTTGATCGTCACACAAAAAAAGCACTCGTGCTATAGTCTGACAACAGAAACAGCCGCCTGTGTGGGCAGTCTTTCTGGGTGATTCTTTTTAATCTCATGAAAGGAAATGCAGGAGGAACCCAGGAACAGAGTTGTGCATAAGCATTTGGGTAAATTTTTTGTTCAAAAACGGAGATTAACAATTGAACTGGGGAATTAGAATCAAATTAATAAAATAACGTATCAGCTAAATCTGGGTTTTTATTTTTACTTTACTTATGGTTACGACGTTTGCCTTGAATAAGAGCCTCCTAGAGCCATGAACATAATGCAACTATTTGTCTTTTAATTGCTGATGTAGATGATGTTTTAATTATTTTTAAACCCCAAACAATTACAAACAAGAAGCCAGCATATTGAGTAAATAATGCGAAGTTAAAAAGCAATACAATTAAGGTAAAATAGGTAACTCTAATAAAAACAAATAATATGTTTCAAGATCTGATTTGAGAAGAAAGTGGTGATTATTTGATCACGTCTATGTCTCTACTTTCACTTACAATATGTGAACCGTGTATAATAAGATGTGAACGTGCTTGACGTGCTTCGACCAGAGGACGGTGGCTGCCAAGGGACATACTTAACCAACCACATTCTCAGTTGCCCGCCTCTCTTCGTGTTATGTTATCAAGTTAACCACGAAGTCACGAAACTTCCGGTTACGACTTTCAAAATAACACTATGCTTGGCGAGTTTGTGGGACTTTTCCCCAACCATCAGACCCCATTTCTGTGTGTTTTATTTTTATCAAATACAAAACAAACATACATACAAATGCTACAATTGTAAAGTATCTTTAAGGTAATGTTACTTTTTCTAATACATGTGTTGGTGGTATTTTTTGGTTGTTTTGTTAAAATGGCAATGCATAAGACAAATAGGCTGTTTTATGGCACACATTCTTTGGCCAATGAATGCAAGTCTACATCTAATAAACTGTTTAACTATATCTTGAAAAACTCCCTTTCACTATATAAGCATTTTATTCAACTTCCATTGTGGATATTTTGATATTAAATGAACAGCATGTTTTATTACATTTAATTATGATTTGAATTAACTGACTTTCTAATGCTTAAATTACAAAACTAATTCACTTACTGGCTAGTTTGCTTGCTGACAAAGCCAAAAAACAGGTTTCCACATACCTCGGTATGGTCGGTGAATAACAGTCACAATAAACATTGCAACAGAAAGAAGAAAAAAAACAGTTAATAAATGATAATGAGGAAATAGGTTAAATCTTATTTTAGAGTAGGTGAACAAAATATGGACCACTGAGCATATGTATTTTGTTTACAACATTATTACTAAATAGACCTGCACTCGAATAAAAAGTTAGCCAGACCAGCTGAATCATAATTTCCACCCAAATAACTTTCTACCTAGTAATAGCTGTATTTTGAAGGCAAGGCTGTGAACATC
Source organism: Perca flavescens (assembly GCF_004354835.1). Taxonomy (NCBI): domain Eukaryota; kingdom Metazoa; phylum Chordata; class Actinopteri; order Perciformes; family Percidae; genus Perca; species Perca flavescens. The sequence continues at coordinate 22,200,425 of NC_041345.1, read as the reverse complement.
CGGTCCTGCCCTAGCGTAATGCGACGATCTGGACGCACCTCTTAGTCTTTTGATAAAGGATTCTTGTGAAGGCAGACATGGAGGAGCTGAGCGCCGTGGGAGAGCAGGTTTTTGATGCGGAATGCATTTTAAACAAACGGCTGAGAAAGGTCAGAGCTGTGAAACATTGAAACGTTTATCCGCGGTTGTTTTCTCTCGGCTGCTTTACAAACGTTCTTCCGCTCTTGGTTTTCTTTCAGGGAAAGTTGGAGTTTCTGGTGAAGTGGAGGGGGTGGTCTTCTAAGTAAGTACAAGTGGGGCTGCTCAGCCCGAAACAATGAAAACAACAACAACGTGTCGCTTGTTGCTTTCTGTTAAACTGTCCGCTAAACCCTTATTTGTTTTACTCAAATTGCCGAGTCCGAACAACAACGACGACGCGAAATCATCGCATTGGGTTTCTATTGGACACTTTGTTCTTAATTATCTTCAAAATCTGCCTTTTATATTTGATTTCTTTTGTTCATAACACCTCACATTTGAGAAGTAAGCGGAAAGCCAAAGCAAACACTTTTTAGACTATATCGGTTTTTATCTTTCTGGTTTTTCATACCTCCTATTTAGCTAGTCGTTATGTTTTTAGTAATTTTATTCCTTACTTTAAACAAGTTATTAGTGTGTGACTCAAACACCAATCAGTCTAATTTGCGAGGACTTTTGAGATATTTTGATTAATAACTATTTTATAGCCTATAGTTTTAGATTCGTTATATAAAACCAGAGTCTACAGTTATTTATTTATTTTTAGTTCGCTTTTATTCAGCATTTATGTCGCTGCTTGCAAGGCTCCACTCTGCCTTCATTTCTTGTCACTTGCCCTTTCTGTTCACTCCACATTGTTGCTGTAATCCACCATCAATGCACACTATTGCCTGCCAGCTCCATGGCTTTCTGTTAGAACCACATCCTTTGTGTGTGTGTGTGTGTGTGTGTGTGTGTGTGTTTGTGCGCGCGCGCGCGTATTGTGTAAAGGGTGGGGGTTGATTATTTCAGTGGTGACAGCTGATCAGAAAAGGCTATTCAACAAGTAATGAGGAGAGAGGTCATTACAAATGCATGTAGTTCAGATCACTTCAAGACAACACACAATGGCCTGTTTTGAATTTTGTTTCTGCTGCAGTTAAGCAAGTTTTTAATTCTCCAAAATGTGGACAAATAATTAGACACTCAAACTCGGGAAAGGGAGCTTACAGATGCATTGGTTTTCATATCTAGAAAAAGTATAGGCCTAGTACAGCCATTTAAAAAAAAACAAAAGCACTGGACCACAATGTGCAGGTGCCACAAAGAAGCAAAACAAGATTATTTTTGCTATCTAAAATACACTCCATGCGGTGCCATCACCAGTGCATCAAAGTTAGGCTATTTTCATCACTTCCCACACATTTCACAGCACTTCTACGACCTTAAAATGTTCTTCCTTCCTGGTGTGTTCATGTTTTTCTCCAGAGATCAACAGTCAGTTTTGAATCCGTCTTCACAGCAGTTTATAAGAGCCCTGAAATTACTTCTTCTAACCATTCAATATTTCCTTTGTCATACAAGTCTAAAGGCCTATTATCTATCTGTGTTTATATTCTCCTTTATCTTTCTATGCCCTTAGTCTGTTAATTATGGTGTTTGTGTATACTTGCATGTATTATGAATCAGTGTTCTTGATGTGTGTGTAAAATTATTGATACAAATTGTGATATTACATTGACATAATTTATTTCCTGTAATATGCTGCCTGGAGAACGCCATTTTCTTCACTTTTCTCCCCTGCGTCCTCTTTTTTTAGCCTTGGTAAATTGATCGCAAAGCTTGTTCCATTTCACTTCGGAAGAGGGATTCAAAACCAAACTACTTTCTCACCTCTGCACAGCCGGCCAGCCACTGCTTAAAATGGGTGTGATTGTTAGATGTTTCAGACAGTAAAAAAAACATTAATCAAGATGCAGCCTTCTGAAATCCCCGTTGGAAATGGTTTCGACGCTGTTAGACAAACCAAGTAACGATTCTCAGTTCAAATCCCTTACACTGCATATCAAGCTTTCCACTGTGCTTGTTTGATGGTTAAATTAGAGTGTACCTATCTGTGGACACAAGCATAATAGATTTGAGCTATTTGCCTGTTTTGAGTGGACTTCTTCATGGTCTTTCTCAGCCAATCCTTAAATAGTTTGTCTCAGGAAACACACAGGTCGTCTATAGTAAGTTCACGGCTGCTGGAACACCAGAGTCCTCTGTTTCTGAAAGAATGAACAAACTGTTGAACGGTCTTTTTTTCTAAATTTGGGGTCCCTGCTGAGGCTGGAGGGTACATCAAATCTTGCTGGGCCACCATGCTGCTTTATTTTGAATTAATACTGCAATGTGTAACACTTGTTAATTTATTTCAGACACAACAGCTGGGAGCCCCAAGAAAACATCCTTGACCCAAGACTTTTGGCTGCATTCAACAAAAAGTGAGTGTCCTTATCGAGACATTGACCCATCAATGAGTGGAGTTAAACATTAGCCTTGTAACACTCAAACACGCGTTAAGTGATATGATTTGGTGGTTTATGCAATCTCAATAAAAATGGCATATTTTACCAGCATTTTTTAGGATTGCATTAGAAAGTATAGCAAAATCTGAAACCTAGAAAAAAAATGTAGACCTAATTAATACACTGAAACAAAAAATGTCAAATTTAGTCACAAAACAGTCAAAATCCCCCGCATTCGTTAACTTTTTTTTTTTTTTTTTTTTTAAATACAGAGAGCAAGAAAAAGAGCTTCTAATGCGCAAGAAAGGGAAAAGGCCGAGGGGACGACCACGGAAAATCCTAGTAAGTACGATTTAACGCACAATGTTATTCTTTGTTGGCGTAGTACACCGTATCTGACATCTGCTCTTCCATTTAGGAAAATGTGCCTGAAGCTCCAAAGTCAAGCAGCTCTTCATCTGGCTCGTCATCAGCGTCCTCCGATTCCTCCTCCTCGTGCTCCTCCTCTTCATCCTCGTCAGACGACGATGATGATGACGATGACGACGACAACGGCCACGCTAAAAAGGCATCCCCGGGTGTCAGAACGCGAGACCTTCACCCTGTCCCTCAGAAGAAGGCACAGATTGTTGTCGCAAAACAGGAGCCCCCAAAGAAGCGAAGCAGGAAACCTCAGTCCACTGAAGCCAAGGAATTTCCACAGAACAAGGGCCCTCGCAAAATCCTTAAGTCATCCAAAGATACTGATCTTCCGGGGGCGATCAAGAAACCCGTTCACCCAGCGAGCTTCACCTTCATGGGTTTCCCTCGGGGCTTGCCTCGGGATACATTGGGTGGTCAGAACAGGAGCCCTCTGACCCAGGGCGGGGCTGTTAAAAACTCTGTGAGCACCGTGGGATCCTGCAGGTCGGTCCAGCCTGCCTCCCCCTCCCTGAACAAATCCAGCCAGAGCAGGAATGTTGCTGAGGGTAAACTGTCCATCTCCAGTATGAGCAGCGGGACAAGTCTGGATTTGAAAGCAGCTACTGGTAAATCAAAAGGGGTAGCGGCGTTGAATCTGAATGCATCCAAACACCTCGTTCAAGGAAGCACTCAGCATACACTAAGCTCCCCCAATGGACAAAAGAAACCCCAGGCCCCCGTGTCAACAATGCAGCGGATACCCATTACTAAAGCAGTGGCTTCCTTACCATCGAAAAATGCCTCCTCCAATCAAGGTTCTGGCCCTCAGCCACTCAACCTTCAGAACAAACTGGTGCAAAGCAACGATGCTCCTGGAAATGGCACTACTCCAACGTCAGGCCTGAGAAATGCAACAAACCCAGCAAGGAAAACCACCGTCTCCCAGAATCAGGAATACAATTCGCCTAAGAGTCCAGCAACCCCTGGAAGACTTCAGGCCAGAAAGAGCCAGCCTGGAGCAGACAAGGCCAGGGAGGCGACCGAAATCCAGACCCCCAGAGTCCAAGGCAGGCTGGACAAGAGCAGTGTGCAGAAATCCTCCACCGAGGTCCAGAGCCAGCAAGAGAGATCGGCCTCCAAAGACAAGAAAGCCAAAATGAATGACATGAGCACAGGCGAAGAGGAGAGCAGCTCCGACTCGGACCAGGATCCTTCCTACGTTGGACAGGATCGCTCTGTGGCGGTCCAGAACCAGGACTGGAAGCCCACACGTAGTAAGTTAGAACATGTGTTTGTAACGGATGTCACTGCTAATCTAGTTACTGTCACAGTCAAGGAGTCGCCGACCAGTGTGGGCTTCTTCAGCATTCGCAACTACTGACAGGACTCCAGACACTGCAAACCAGATGGGCTTTGAAGCAAACGGGGAGGGGGGGTTTGGGTTCTGTAGGAATTAGATAAAACCTTTGGCTGGAGAATTCCTGAGAAATGCATCAGCGACCGGAAGTCAATTTGCGCTTCATCTTCTTTTAGTAAAAGACCAGTTTTTAGGTTTAAAAAAAAGATAACAAAAAGGACAGAACACCAGTTATTGATTGTGATTATTTATTTGCTCATGTCTACAAATTGTTCAAGAAATGGCAGCGGAGGAAGGGCAGTGCCCACCGAGGTGCAAGGGGCTGTGTTTTGGTCAAGTTTGATGAAACTAATCTTTTTGGTTTCAGTGAGTCCAAACTTGCGTCGTAACTGGGGTCCTGGAGAAAAATAACTTATTCATTCATTCATTCATCAAGTGTCAAGACAAAACTCCAATGCCCCGTATAGGTTGGAGGTAGGATCATTCATGTTTATCTCTTCTGTGTTTTCTCTGTTGGTGAAATCTGTTTTGTTAGAACACACACCACAGCAGATAAGAGGAATGTCTTCATGATGAAAGGGTAGGCATGAGCAGGAGGCGTAGCTTCTTTTATGGGTAGGAGACCTTTAGTTCATGTGTCAGTGTTGTAAATCCATATCAGTCAATAGCTAATGTAAACCAGTTTTATTTTTTATTTTTAGTATAGCAGTGTTTATTTTTTTTAACTTTTCATAAGTTAGCTACCTCGTTTTTTTGACGTTTGCTGCAAATGTATATTCATTTCTCGGGGGATAGGAAAGCCTTTCTCTCCAGGATATACCATCATTGTGTCCATGTCATTTTTATTCGTATAGCTCTAAATGTATTGTGACTCTCATGCTGTATAAACTTGTCAGTACCAGCAACTAGCTCCAGCTGCGGACAACGTCTTTATTTTTGGTGTAATGAAAAGCTCCATCAGAACAGCCTCTGAGTTGAACTGGGCGCACCATTATCGTCTTAAAAAAGACGTTTCATTCCACAGTACAGCCAGCTTATTGGCACAGTTTCTCCAACCGGGCTGAAGCATGTGGGGAGCCAGATACAATATCTCAGTGTTCAGATAAGACTCGGCCTGAGGTTTGCTCTTCTGCCTCTGCATCACTTCTGGACTTCATTCACCAGCAACTCTACTCTTCTCAGACCTGTAATTAATATGGACAAACGCCAGAGAATAGGTGCTTGTGTTGACATGACGGGATGATCTCGGTCAGTACACCTGACGACGACGCTCCCTCAGTCTGTTGGAGCTTTCCCCCCCATGAGCCTTTGAGACGAGGCAACCGCTTTGAAACCACTGTGGGAAACGGCTGGGTGTAGATAAAGCTTGACAATAAACCGCTCCGCATTGTTTGTCGCCGACCACAAAAACACCAGATATCGTCGGGTCGGTTGCTGCTGGTGTTTCAAAATGTCGAGGACTGAAATACCAGATATGTTTTGTTTTCTTGTTTTTCTTTTCCTTGCAGCTGCAGACGTCTAATTTTTCACCTGCCTGCATGGGTTCAGGAGCTGCAGGCCCGGCCTCCCAGAGAAAAAAAAATAGATCTTTATGTGATGTAACGGAAAAGAAACCACAACAATGTGCGCTACTTTCTGCTCCCTTGAGGAGTTCAGCAACAAAGCACTTCGACTGAACTCTTCTGTCTAATCCTGCTCTGCAGACTGTGCCTTTTCTTTCTCTCAAGGACTAAACACAAAGGCATTACCCCAAAGATAGCTAGAATTTCAGGTTGTTCAATAAAGGAGTACCCGTAGAGCAGAGCATAGAGACTGCACCATTTTCATGTTCTTGTCTGTATTGTTTTGAAACTGAAAAAAAGGAAGACTTATCACAAATGTATGCAACAGACACATATGTGATGCCTTAATGAAGCAATAGAGTAAAGATATTGAAGTAGTTTCCATTCAGGACCAGCTGAAAACAAAATGTGTGAATTGTCATTACAGGTGAAAAAATATTTTGTGCACAGCATTATATAGTGCAACTGTCTTCTTGTCAATGTAGTTTCAGAATATATTTCTTTAAAGTCAAAAAACATGCACCAGGCAGTAGGTACAGTTTAGTCTAGGCACAGTCACAATGTCATTTGTCCCTACCATGGTATAGGCAATGGGGTAGCGCACGGTGTTTATATGAGAATGCTTTTTTTATTGAATCTGCTTTTCTTAATTAATGAACATAAGTATGTTTCCAGTTGTGATCTTTTTTTAATTTTAGATCTACTAATCATCTCAATGGTATGTTCTCTTTACAATTTATTTATTTCAAATTTAAGAGCCTTTCAGGGTAGGACAGTGTCATCAATCCTTGTATTGTGCCACTTGTCAAATTGACTGACTAATAAATGGTACAACCTTATGTGTGACTTGTTTGTTTTACCAAACATTTGCTGGTTCCAGCTTCTAAAATGTAAGAATGTGCTGCTTTTATCTGAGTTAAACGACTGTAAATTGAATATGTTTGGATTTCGGAGTACAAAATGAGCAATTGGAAGGCACCGCGCTGGGCTCCTGCAGTTGCTATTGGACATATTACAGACTGACCAATCAGTTACACTACTTCCAGCGCGTTAGCAGTGTAGGTGTAGTCTTCATTAGCACCACTGCTAAATAAATCACATCTATTACGGCGGAAACAAGATGACAGAAACTCCGTCAAGACTTTTTATCTCGTCTCCACTGCAACTCGTGGACACATTTACTGTAACAACCACTAGATGGTGCTGTTATATTTGAAGGCAAAGACACCGAAGAGTGCTTCAGTTTCTTAATTAGCCATAATTATAATATAATCTGTTCATGTTATCTGTTCAACTCAGTGCATGTTATTATGCAGCAAACAAACTCACTTTTCTGATTCTCTTATGTTAAAAGCTCCCACTACAGTTCCACTTTAGTATTTTCTCTATAATAATAGTACAACAGCATTCACTGATATTTCCTATATAGTAAAAGACATACAATGATACAAACCGCATCAGGTTTTTGTTCTCAACATTGGCTCGAGTTTTAAGTTATCTACGACCACAGTTTCTCATTTCAAGAGCTTGCCATGACAAATGTAGATGTCCTCGGTTTCCACTTCATCCTCATCTGATGATCTTGATAATATTATAAACCTGTACATGCCCCTGACATGCCAACACTTACTGTATGGCCAGTGATTGAATTTCAGCCGCTCATTCCATTTGATTTGCCTCGGCTCTGTGTAGATACTGAGTGTGGCTTGGCTATGCAATACCTTGTGTGTCTCTAACCCACAAACATGGACCCCAGAGCTCCACTGAGGACAGGGGAGGCAACTGCAGAGTAACTCAGCTTTTGATTTGGCACTTAGTCTCGCAAATCAAATAATCTCTTAGTAAAAGCAGAGTGGACAGAGGACAATACAGCCAGTCTGTCTGTCTGGTTTCCCATCATTCCTCAGCTGCCAGAATTGGCCATTTTGTTGTAATAAATGGCTATTATCACACTTAACTCATGACCTGTAATCATAACAGATCAGAAAAGCGCTATGTTCTCTGTACAGAAATGATTGGCTGATTAATTGTTTAGTCAAAAGACAGAAAAATAATTGACAATATAACAATCTATTAACCGTTTTAAGTGACATCAATTCAAAGCTTCCCCAATCTGAGAATCTGCAGCTTTTCCATACCTCATATCATTATATACTGAATGTCTTTAGGGATCTTAACTGTTCAGACAAAGAAAATTATTATTGAAGATGACACCTTTGGGTTCTGGGAGTTTCCAAAAGATATAGATTATTCATATTTTATAAGCCAATTTCTTGTATGTAAAAACTGAATCCACAAAGTAAGTAGTTACTATAACTGTTGAATAAATGTAGTGGAATAACAAGTACAATATTTCCAACTAAAATGTAGCACAATATGGAAATACTCAACTAAGGTGCAAATATATCAAAACTGTAACTAAGTACAGTACTTAAGTAAACAGAAGTAGGTATAGTAGGCCTATATTATGGTTCTCAGTAGCATACATGTGGCGAAAGTGGTGTAAGAAGCTCATTTTACAGCATTGTTATTGTTCTGCTGAAGAGACTAAATGAACAAGAAAGTCTGCAGCACCTTTCAACACACAGACACCCCTCTCCCTCTTTCACCACCCCTGTATTTACACACTCTTAAAAACACTGTCACACAGCCTGACTAACTGACAGAAGTTATCATTACACAAAGCACTCGATTCCATAATTTATAGAGATCCCCGTCCCAGTCATGTGGAATTCTCCCAAAATAAATTCAAGTAAACACTTACGCGACAAAGAGGCACTCACAGTGGCCTGGTATGCATAAACAGTATGAACAGTGTGACAGTGTAATCCCAACAACCCCCCTACCCCCCACCCCCCCAGCCCAACACATACATATACCCAACAACCCAGCCTAGCACTGACTTCAGGCTGGGGTTGGAAATGAGCCTAAACCCCCACCTCACCACCAGCGCCGATGCACCAACCCCGATTCCCCCCCACACCTGAATCCTGGCAAAATAAGCCAGACTCCAATTCATCTTCCATCGCAAAAACACCCCCCAAACAATGTTGTTTTGAAGAGCATTCAGCAAGTTCATCTCCGGGGATGTTTTTGTTTTTTTCCCCAGAACGTCTTATTGTTTTAGCAACACAAGATGCCATAAATCAATCAGCTCTTTGCTTAACTCTGGCCTTTGTTTAAAAGCCAGAAATATGCCTTTTCCATGATGCATTGTTTTAAGTAAGCAATTGATACAAAGGATGCAACCAAAGGGATGAGTAGGGACGCATGGGAACTTATGTTACCTACCTTTGCATTTGCAGAAAAAGGTTTTACTTATCTTTGCAGGCACACAATCTTCACTACGTAAATTACTAGTACAAAGTATAGAAAATATTGTCAGAAATGGGTCTATTATTCATAAAAGTACACAGTGGTTTCTCATAACAGTTATATTTTGTTCTTTTATTGCTTTATAAAGGCTCCATATCGCTAAGAAGCAATAGTAAAAAACTTCTATTTTCTACTTTAGCCAGACTCCAAGCTGGATGCTGACTAATATGGGTATTTAAAGGCCAATACTGATATTGATATTTCATTTTATCTGTTTGTATTTGTGTTTGGAATCCTCTCTACCTTGAGGATTGTAACCAAACAGGGCTGGTTGAGTTTAAAACGCCTGGGATGGTTGCTATTCGATTTCAAAGGGAATGTTTAGAAACCTGATCCGACCCTCCAGCGAGCATACCTTCTACACCCACATCTCCCTCGCCCCTCATTCTAAATCACTCCACTGGAGCAGTGTAAACAAACTTCAGTTTGCTCTCTGATATTGAGAGGTTAAGACAAGCGGCAATCCTCCACTATGACAACACGGCCTCAGACAGACGATGTCATCTGTCTTACCTCACTCTCCATCCATCACTACACCGGAGTCGACATGTCTGACAGTCCCACTCTTGCTTTTCTCGCTGGCACAGGCCTCCACATCTGTCACATTTTCCTCCAAGCTTACTTTTATTACACCGGATGAACTCCGCCTCCTTCCCTCTGTATTCACAGACACCTGAAGGGCAAGCAGGCAGAGAGAAAACCTATTGATTAGTCATGGTATCTGATGTCATCCTCGTTCCATGAAACACTTTTTCAATTGTCACTCAGCTACCTGTAAAATGTGAGATGCAATGCCAGAGCCATATTGTTCCAATATAATTCATTTGAAGCTTCTACTTGGACACATCAAAAATAAAAAATATGAAGTAACTCAATAAATGAATGAGTGAAATTAATTTATTGGGTTTGTAAGGCAGTTATGCAAATACAGTTTTGTATGTTACAAATGATATAATAAACATTTCACAATAAACTACATTGAGTGATTTGAGTTTTTGAGCTGGAAAAGGCAGAAAAAATTGATAAATAAGAATTGAATAATTAATAATAACTTTGACTGGACTGAAAAGGTTGGAGTTTGGGTCAGAGCTTATATAATATAATATCAACTGCTTTTCTCACCTCCATGTCGAGGCTATTTTAAAGGGCATGCTAATAAGAAATTAATAAAATAAATGTTAAGTCCTAGCCTTATGGGGATCATAAGCAGGTCAACTCTAGATACTTTGGAAGAATGATAAATGTTATATATTATGAGCACACAACTTTAAAACTAATTAAATTACCGTTTACAGGGTCACTTCCTACAGTCCTTATCAGCAACATTTGGGATAACCACAACTGATTTATTGCTATTTAAAGAAGTCAGACAGAAGCATATTGCAAATGAAAGAAAGTACGTAAGAGTTTCTCAGTACTGAACAGATAAAAAAATGAATGGATGGAAATAATACAATGCAATCTTTGTGAAAGTCTTAATATGTCGTTCAAACTTCAAGTCAAACCCAACACCAATAATTCTACCTCTTAAAACAAGGTAGAAATACCATCAACTGTCTGTAGCTCAGTTGACAGTATATCTTTGGTCAGTGAAGCCAATAAGTAGTACAGTTACTGTAAGTCCTGGTAGAGTGATAAGATGTTCTTGAACATCTGTATCTAACACACAGTTAAATAGGAACAACCAGTCCCAGTGTTGTGTGCATAGCAACATGCAGTTGCATAACATTAGCACAGATGTGTCTATAGATGACATCATAGTGTTTAAAGATAAAAAATTAAAGGACCTAAAACTGAGCCTTGAGGCACACCGAATGATGTGTCAGAGTTCAAAGACAGGTGAATTGCAAACCACAAAATCTCTACCTGTCAGTTAGGAAGTAAGGACAGTGTTTTCTCTTTTATTTAACCTATCTAGAAGATTTGTGGCCTTAAATGTGTCAATACTTATTAAGCACTTGAAAACCTGATTTTATCTTTTCCTGTTCCTGTTTCCTAAATGCAAAAGAAATCTAAAATATCTACCAAGAAGTTATGGAAACCAGAAGTGCTGGGATTGAACCTTCACATCGTCACTGATTCAATGTTAATATAAAAGATTAATAAGAACAGTGAAAACTATGGACATAACTGTACAAGCCAGCATTTACATTAATGTTTATTACCCACACTAGCAGCGTGGCTCTTAATGTTGGTTGGTCCACCACTTTGGTCCAGACTAAAATATTGACTGGTACTGGATAGACTGCCATGATTATTTATGACCAAATACCTTATAAACTGATCACATTCTCATCAGCCTCTGCTGTACTTTACGTTTAGAGCTAATTAGCAGCATGCTATCACACTAAACTAAGGTAGTAAACATGGAATACATTATACCTGCTAAAAATCAGCAAGTTAGCATGCTGGCATTAGCATTTTGCTTAAAGCACCACTGTGCAGACTCGCACAGCCACTAGCTTAGGTGTTCACAGACACATTTACAGATATTATCTAATATGTTTGTTGCCTAATAACACTAATGATTAAGTAATAATACAATATGGGAAAAACATTGTAAAAAAATGGCAAAAAGAAAAGGATATAGTAAAATAAAAAGTAAGACAGAAGGAAGTACAACAAAGAGTCTAAGGAGTTATTGTAAAAAGGCCGTTTTTGATAAGAAAACCAGTTTCTCTTCCAGCGAGCGGTTTCTTTTAACACCCACAGGGCAGAAATAAATAGGAATCTCCCTCTGCTGTGAAACTGAGGTAACAAAGTCAAACTGTATCTACCAGACAGAAGGTGCCAGTGGGAAGTTTGCCCCTATGATCTTTGCATAATCTGCTCTGGGGAAGACACAGCTACTCTCCTTACCACCTTCAAAGGCTCATCTACTTAACTTTCAGCCTCACATCCTAATCAGATTGAGGAGAGAAAATATTGACTATTTCACACAACAAAGCAATGCAAATATTTGAAACCATTGCCACGATACACTTGTGGAAATGGAGCTCAAATATTGACAAGTTAACCAAATAATTTGGAATCAACATCTTAAAATGTAGCTTTTTATAAGGCATTTCAACAGATAAGTGACAAGTTTTGACAGTCCCAAATACTACATTAATTTCCACAAAACTGGGGCCCTTTGGTCAACCCACATAAAACTCCATTAAGCCAATGGCACCAGGAGAGGCGCGCTGATAAATCAGCGGCAGGCCCCGAACAAGGCCCGGTGCCGGCGGACCTGTGTGCAACAGGACAACTCTATCGGTGAATTTCACAGGTCATTACTCTGGCTCCAGCCATCGCAGCCTCCAGTGGCTCTGGAGACGGCCAGCTTTTTCTCAGAGACAACAGCTTACTGGGCTTTGTGCTAGCTAAACAAGCGTGTCTGTCTCACAGCAGTAGATTAATGTCTAGATAGAGGGTTTGCTCCTCGGGGAGACCTGTAAAGGAACCATCCTTCAACCTTTGGAGGCCATTACACAATAACAAAATAACAAAATCTAAGAGTGGGGCTCATTGACTGAACCCTATCCTCTGGGGCTACAGAGAGAGGGGTAGACAGAGAAAGGGCTTTCTGAATTAAGTCTCACCAAAGAGAGGAGGGATAAATTTCCTTACAACCAGAGTGAGCACAGAAAAATCTGTTTTTATGCTCTGCAAGGTTCAAACAGCGCTGATAGCTGATGGATGTAAATAATGAGAAACAGTTAAAGTTTAAAAAACAAAAGCAAACCACCATCCGGTGCTGCAACTAATGATTATTTTCTTGATTGGTGAATATTTTGTCAATCAATCAGTTCACAGATTGGTCTATAAAATGCTCAGTATATTTTCCCAGAGTCCAAGAGGAAGTCTTTGAAATTCCTTTATTCCTTATTTGACAAGCAGTCCAAAGCCCAAAGATTAAACTACAGCTGAAACCAGAGAATGTCTTTTTTAAGTTGAAGGAAAGATTATCAAAATAGTTGCCAATTAACTGTTGGCCAGTTGACTAATCGATTAATCATTGCAGCTCTGCAGCAGCCGCCTCTCATTGCTGTGTGGGCCATAATGCAGCCTTAAGAGCATTTTCATTGAGTGTCATCTGTGAGAAGGTTTGTGTGGTAAACACACAAACTCTCCGCACTTCACATGAATGACAGTAAACAACACAGGATCTCTGGCTGCCTGCACCCCCCCACCTCCACCACCCCTGAGGAGAAAGGGGGTCACACAAACACAGCATCTGACTGGCTCTTAATTTGTTTAAAGCAGCCCATTCAAACAGGATCATCAACAGAGAGAAAATCTCGTTTCCAAGGCTGTCGCCTTGGCTCAAGCCATGTTGTTTAGGGGAGGGAGATCAGGACGCAGCTGACAACTCAGCTGACTTCCAGCACACACAGCTTCACAGAGGCGCCAGGTTGTAATTAACACTTCGCAGATTACGTTTACAGGACCAACATGGTCTGCATGAGTTTTATTACCGCCTGAGTTGTACTTCTGCCCTTACGGGGATACAAAACACTCTCTGTTTGACGTTGGCCTGTCCTGTGTGAGAACGTATGACTGATCGCGGTGAGAGTCTTGTGGCTTTTTGCTGTTCTTCAGAGATAATGAGAATCTCCGCTTGCTTCTGCCAGTTTTCCAGCTATGGCTGGATGAAGACACACGCCGCAGTCTGGCAATATTAATCTATTTCTGTCCCCCTATCTGCAGCTTTCATTTATTTATTTGAGCTCACGCTGTTGTTCTAACGGTCTTATTAGAGGAGCCGTGAAACGAATCCATTTCTTGGCAGCAGGCGGCAGACAGCTGGGCAGTGAGGAGTCGCAACAAAGTGGCTGATATAATTGCGGTGTAATCATTTTCATGCAGCTCCTCGGCTTCTTCTTAGACTGCAAGCAGTGCTTCAGGTTAACATGCCATGGTAATAAAGCCGCCATTAACAGTGCCAATGACCCCAGAATATCAGAGCCAAGTCATCCAGCTTTCATGAAACATGCCATTTTGTGCAGATTTCTCACACAAAGGGAGTCTTCAAACACACACAGACATGCACAGTATTTAAAAAATGTAAATGTAAGGTTCTGTCTGAGGTACCAAATGGATCAAATGTTTTGAGAGCTCTTGATTCACCAAGTCAAAGCTGTTCAAACAGATTCTTTAGTGTTAGTCTTAGATTATATATATTTTATATATATATATATATATATATATATATATATATATATATATATATATATATATATATATATATATATATATATATATATATATATATATATATATATATATTATATATATATATATATATATATATATATATATATATATATATATATATATATATATATATATATATATATATCAGATAAAAGCTCAGCTAATGTTCTGTGCTAATATTAGCCATTGTTAACATGCCGGACACTTGTGCTTTATAATTAATGGACCACAGCAGTTTGCATGCTACAATCATTGTCACTGACAAAGGCAGAGGAGCATCTGAGAGAGTTACACTTTAAGTGCAGCTGTGGAAAACATCTGCACACATCTGTACCACTAGATGGCAGATATCTCCTGAAATACTTTAATGCAGTTATGTACAGCAGATGTGATTAATATTCCTTCAATGAAAACTCAAAAACTGATGGCTTCCAGTTTTGTCATAAAAAAAAAATACAAAATTTCACGGGCTAAAAATAAATAATTTAGTTTAAACCCAAAACAAGACATGCTTCAAATACTGAATCAACATGCAGCAAATTACCACTGCAGCCTGTCAACAACTAACTGTGAAAAATACTACTGAGAAAGTTATTATAGATCAGAATACAGAGAGGTGTCAGTCTCAACGGAAAAAGCCTGGGTTTCCCATTTATCTCCCCAAACCACACTCATGTCTTAAACACTTCACACTGAATTAAACTGAAGTGGAAACCCACTCTCCAGACTAGCAGCACTATTTTCCACTCCATGGCTGGGTGATAAATCTGTAGTCTTCCAAACTCTGCCGCCTGCGCCCCTTGTTCCTCTCTTGTATAAGCTTTCTTCTTCTCCCTCTGTTCAGGCATCAGTAGGTTGCTTTGCTCACAAAATAGGTAGAGGCTTTGTGAGTTTGGATCTGCAGAACAATTGAGGAAATCAGCACCACCACACAATCAGAAAATGTCCTCTAGCACGGCACAGTCTTCTAGCTGTTCACTGTTCTTCAAAGATACAGTAATTATAATCTCTGCTTACTTCAGCCAGTTTTCCAGGCAGTTCCCAGTTCCAGTGAAGATGCTTAGGGGCAAACAATACAGTAGACATATTTTAAAATGTGAATGAATGCAAAGCAAGTTTTTTTTTTTTAAAGTATGCTACGTTATTTTTATGGAATGATATTACATGCTTTGCATCCAGGAAATCTGTCTATATTCACTTCGACACATGCACTGCAACCCTGAACTTATCTAGACATTACCAAGAGGAGCTGCATGTGAGAATGCAAATGTCTGAATCGGTTGGACCGGAACTTAGACCGACTTTACCCTGCCCGCTCCCTAGTACAAAGTCTGTGTAATGTCCGATTGACCCCATGTGTGAATAGAGAAGGTCATTGTCCGGAGAATTCAAAGCGAGTGAGTGGGGCGTTTTGATGACGTTTCTATCACACAGCACTGCCGAAACCGGAAGAAAACAAAACTCCAAGAAGGAAGAAGACACCAACTGGAGAGATGACGGGATTCTGGAACTTCTGCCGCTAAGGGCCCAATTCTTTAGGACAAATTCAAGGAACGGCAAGAGACTCGGTTGTTGACCAAATTACCAACTAGCTACGTGACCGTAGTCTAATCCGCATCTTGCCCTGCCTCCTGCACGCTCTACCCGGGCGCCACCCCTCAGCCCATACTAAACAGAGAATTTCCATTAAGTAAGATGGACACGGACAAACTCTTGTTGTGTGCTACATGTGTAAAAGGGAAACTCCGGACATTGTCTTACGGCTTATGTTTACAGAATAGTTCAACATTTAGGAAAATGCACTTATTCACTTTCTTTCTGAGAGTTGGATGAGAAAATTGGTACCACTTTCAAGTCTGTGTGTTAAGTATGGAGCTGAAGATGTAAGGAGAGAAGGAGAGATCTTTAGTTTAGCATCAAGACTGAAAGTAGAGGAAAACATTTAGCCTGGCTCTCTTCAAAGTGATACAAAAATGCTTACTAACACCTGAAGTTCACTACTTAACATGTTGCATCTCGTTTGTTTAACACCCACACAAACGGAATCTAAAAACGTCAATTTGTGGTTTTAGGAGGGGTTATGTGCTGGAACTATTTAGTGACAAGCAAACTATGGTAATGCCTGTAAAACCAAATATATGTGCTATAATTATTAGACCCTTGCATATCAAATGTGAGATATTTGTCAGTCAGTTTTCCTTTTCAACAAGTGAGATATACACAATGAAGAAATGTATCTTTGCGACATAAAAATGTGATAAAATCTCACTGCTGAAATCTGGGCTTAAGCCTGGCGTAGGCACCCGTCCTGCCCATGAAACATGCAGTATTGACGTGACATGTTTGTGCAGCACCTTGACAGAAGGCAATTATATCAGCAACCCACAGGCGTGTTAATGAGGCACTCTGACATCAGGATGGAGACGTGAGGTTGCTTTAGTCTCAGTTTCTGGTGCTGGAGGGCTTTGGATCCTGATAACCTTCATGCTATACAAACTTTTGGTAACCCTACTTTCGAGCAAGGCTGCCAAAACTGTCATTCTAAGCTAATCTCAGGTTGTCGCATGCATTCACATTCTCTTTGTCACTCTGTGACGACGACAGGGTGAAACTCTCAGAAGAGATGTCCTAGCTAGCAAAACAAGGTATTATGTCCTGTGGAAGTTTCTGCTCAATTTAGACAATTTTCTTTTGACCGTCTCCTCTTCAGTTTTTGTTGCAATGTTAACTCCTGCCTCTGCAGCAAAACAGTACTGAGTTGGGCCTGTTGTCCTTCATTGTTTGACAGTAGACTGTCAGCATCATGAGGTATGCCTGCAAGCCAAGGACAAGTAGGGCTGCACGATATGAGGAAACTATCTAATTGCAATTATTTCGACTTTATGTGATTCACGATATTGGAGGGAATGATCATTTTTGTATCATTAAAATTACATTTTGTTAAATGATTATAGTGTGATTTGTACAAGGATTTGTACCAAACAAAGATTTTTTCTTTAGTCTGTAGGATACCATTTGTAGGCCGGGACGTCTCTGCAGCACCACATATTTTATCAACAAATATTGTTTTTTGGCTGACCAGACTTGCTGGGTCAGAGGGCGGGCAGCCGGACTCAATGACCAATCTGATTGGTGGAGTGCTTACCCGGAAAGTGACGGACGCCTCTCAAAATCTGACGAAAATCTTTTAAACTGACCTTTGTCGATCTGAAATGAAGCCAGATTCAGCAACTGTATGGCCTATTTCTCGCTTAAAATGTTTTCAGAAACAGATTTCAGTTAACTATTTTCGTAAAATACAAGATTAGCGCCGCCTGCTGTTATGGAGACGTATTATGTTTTGCGCACGCGCAGAACATACGCTCAAGTCGGCTTCGCTTCGGTGTGTTCCGAGGCACTTTTTGGACCTCGGGGAGCCAACTGATCAGTCCGACTGCCTTTTCTGCTGACGGTCAGCCGTCAGGTTGGTGTGTCAGGGCCTTAACAGAGCAGGACTCTCTCTCACTAAATGTGATCAGACATTTATCTGTGCTGGTTTTTATCACTCTGCAACCAACCTGTGGGCCAATCCTTTGCACCCTCAGTATTTTGCAATATCATGTTTAACCAGAGCTGCACTCCTTGGTAATATTTTCTAAAGTTATTGTAGGTGAGAGGGTAAATCATGAAAAAGGGTGGACCTGGAAACAATTTGCAGAGGTTCTGAAGTACATTGGAGAATCTCACAGACCTCCAAAAATGATGTCTTTAGATACTTAATATCTGACCAAACCACAGCCAAGTGTGAAGAGAGTGAATTAATAGATATCCTTAGCTCATGTAGTTGTGCAAGATGACAGGATGATAGCACTTGGGAATGGGTAAACCTAAATCTGCTCGAGGCTTGAGAGGTGCCAGTGGAGGGGGTGCTTGGGAGAAATAGGGAGACACCGGAGAGAAATGATGGACGGCTCACACGCCAGCCATTGTGAGAAAATTATAGCTAGGTGGCCAGCCAAAACCCTGGGAGAACAAAGGCCCAGGATTCCCTGTTTGTGAGTGAGTGCCGGCTTGCCCGCGGAGCCCCAAACCATCATATTTACATGTGACGCTCAAGAGTTAATTGCAGTGAATTCCTGTGCAGGGTGCATAGTGGGGGCCGTTGTTGCTTTATTTTACATAACAAACACAGTTTCTACTCATTCCTCTCTGTTTCCAAGGCTCTTGAACAAAGGTGAAAAAGGTTTTGAATTCTTGAAAATCATCTTATGGGACAAAACTCTTCTCTTAAAATGAATAAACTTTTAATTTTGTTTTGTTATGTGATTCAGGGGTGGCAGTTGTTTTTAAAGTTTTATCACAAAGACAATTATGGTGAGAACAATGTGAGCAGTAGGTTAACACCCGCTAATATTTTGGTTATTTATTCTGTGTTATCATGGGGCTTTTGTCTTATTAACTGCATTGGTGGCTCCCTGAGGAAAACATGGAAGTTCCACACATTCCTCCGATTACCCTGTGTGTTTGGGAAAAGATTTGTATTTAATTCAGCTTCTAGAGAAAGCGTTTATGTGTGCGCTTTCAGTTGCAGAAGAGCTAAGAGGGCCCCTTTAACAAACCAGACCTCATCCTCACAGTAGTTGATGGACAAAAGCCAAAATGTGTCAGGGTTGCTACAGTTCCTGATCTTTCGTAAACGAACAGTGCCCTCTCGACTCTCTAGACTTGGCAGAGCTGGCCCATGCACATCAAAGTAGGGTCTGACCTTGCATACCAGATGAGGTTTGGATTAACGAGCTCTGGACATCAAACAGCAGGATCACTCCCCACAAGTCATCAAACCCAGCTCGGTGAAATTTACAGCGGACAAAAATGCTGGAAAAATCAACATCAACCTTGCCACGCATCTCAGTTTGAACATCGTGACCAGGACGGGGAGCAGCAGCAGCAGAGACGATATTTCAAAAGCCTCCAATTATCTGATGTGTGGGAGAGCACAATGAACTGGGCCACATGTCAAATAGCATCCTTTACCAAACAAATAAAACTTTTGACAGGACGTGTCTGCCTTTCAGAGGACTGCACACCAACAAACAGCTCAGAAAGGGCAGTGATGAACTCGTATTCAGTGTTCCCTGATTTCTGTAACTTCATTTAATTAACAAATTACATTCATACTTTTATTCCCAAAAAAGCTGGTCAAAATATAAGACATAAGTAAAATGCATGCAGGTAAAGATTTTTTTTTTCAAAGCCAAGTAAATTATTAAAACCCAAAAAGGAAATTCCCCATTTTTTAACACCAAGGTTAGCAGTTTATCCCATAAAAAAACATTCTACCAGATATCAACGGGATTTGGTACAAAGTCAGCCCATGGACCAACGAAGTGATTAGTTTTGGCTGCAGGTGAAGGATGGAAGGATCTATTCAGGCCTGAGTACATTTGAAAAACGTTTGCATGATGTGTAAGTGTTTAGAGCTGTTTCGAACGGCCATACTCAAAGGTTGGGTGAAAAGTCATGAAGGGGGGTGAGAAGTGATCATCTTTCAAATAACGGAGAACACTTTCGGACAGTTTCTCCTTGAAGGCATTTATGATGGTGTACTTATTTGTACGTTTGAAAAGTGACAATAGTTGTGTCAGCTTGTATGTTGAAGCATACTGAGACCCAGGGACAGGTAGCCTATGATTACCATTATTCACACCATTAGGTCTTTTCATATATTGGGTGGTAAAACAGTGCAGACCTGCAGCCTTGATGGAAGTATGCCCTCTCAGCTTTGTCTGATACTAATACTTTTAAGTACTTTGATTAAAACTACATCACACACTAGACAGATGCTCTACTTATATGAGGCAAAAAATAAACTTAAATAACTGGGGCTGCAATAAACAATTATTTCCATTATTGATTAATCTACCGATTATTTTTCACTTAATTGTCTATGAAATGTCAGTTGTCAAATGTATGCTTTGTTAGTCCAACAGTCCAGAACTAAAAGACATTCAGTTTACAATGAGAGAAAACTGAGAAAAACAGAAGATCCTTACATTTGAAAACGATTAATCGATTACCAAAATAGCTGCAGATTATTTTTCTGTTAATCAAATAATCAACTATTCGCTTCAGCTGTGCAAATAATTAATGGAAACGACCGCACAACAGAGCCCAATGGCTGATTATGAGCTCGATGTGCAATAAACTAAACACACTTTTCAAGTAGAATGGCACTCCGCCAAGGCCAATGGTGCATTCACATGCTCCTCGAATGTTCTGATTTCCCAAGATAGGAAGCAGTTCTTCAGTGATTCAGTGACCTGAGGCACCATGTGGTTTGTTAACACGGAACCATTTGAGAAGCCGTCATTGGAAACCGTTTGGAAAAGGGCGGAGACTTTCAAAAAAAATACCTTGCAGGTGATTGGATAACCCAGCTCTCTATCACTTCAGAAAAACCGCCATGATAAAAAGAGTACCTTGGTCAAAGATCTGACACCCAACTGCAACCAACTGCTGCTGGCCCGAAGGTCACACTCAACAGGAGGACAAGCATAAAAGCTTCTTTTTTGACCGTAAACTAAAAGATTGGAGGAAGAAAAAAAAAAGAGGCGTTAGCCCAGTGTCAGATTCATATCTGAGCTGTGTGAACAACTAAAACAGCTGTTCCCTGCTCCACTGGGAGCGAACACCTGCCTTCATTCAGAGACGTTTCCCTGAGGCCTCTGCTGCAGCCACAGCTGGACATCTGGACAGCAACTACTTTATATTTGGTCATAGTGACAGATGTATGCAGAGAAATCACTCAGGTCATTAAAGCAGGGTTTGTCTTCACTGACATGCTAATGAAATGTTAGTTAAAATAGGTCAGAAAGGTTTATTACAGATCTCAATTCACCGATTGAAAACTGAATCCAGTGGTTTCATCACCAGGAGTCATATTTACAACAAAATGCTTGGTTGAGATCTTTTTTCATCTTTCTTGATGATAACAATAATTCCTTTTTTTTTATTTATATAGCGTTTTATCATAAACACTCAAAGCACTTCAGGGGGAAGGACTACTCTCTAACACTACCAATGTGTAGCACCCACCAGGGTGATACACGGCAGCCTTACGACGCCAGACGCTCACCACACATCAGCTTGGTAGAGAGGGAGGGGAACATATTTATAGTGGTGGGGAAAACCAGAGTACCCAGAGAAAACCCACGCAGACACGGGGAGGACATGCAAACTCCACACAGAAAGGCCTGGGACGACCAGGGTTTTTGAACCAGATACCTTCTTGCTGCGAGGCCACAGTGCTAACTATCGGGCCACCATGCTGCACGCACAATGCAGAAACACAACAGACGGTTTCAAAAGTGTTTTAGTCGTCCACTTGAGAAATCATTCAACCAATCATGAAAAACTGTCAAGACAGAAAATACATATTATTCTACTGGGTTTATAAATAGATTCTTTGTTGGAAAGGTTAATGACATGAAATCACGAGACATAAAACATTTTCCTCAGCAGCAGTTGTTCTATAACTTAGCAATAAAGACACATACATAAATCAATACAATGTAGGTCATTATCTTAAGTTAAATATTGATTGATTTCCTTAATTTTAGGTCTGGAAAAAGCTGGAAAAAAAGAGTAAAGATGTTTTGGTTGGTTATGTCTGCGCCATTTCATCATAAAACCTTTTCTCATGTCTGAATCAGTTTGTCGTTGTTAATTTAATAGACATTTACCACTAATTAAGCTTGACATGATATCTTTTCATAGAGTCTGAGTGAAGCTTTTCAGCACAGCATGAGTTTGTAAAGATGGAGACACCATCAGGTCCAACAGGTAATGAATCATCTTACTTTTAACATAAAGACTCTTTTAAAGAGATGGAAAACAAAAGAAAACTAGAAAATGAAATCAATTGTTTTATAGCATACATGCATTGTACCTACTGTACACCTTAAAACAGTGGCAATTACAGGGGGATGGGAAATACCTGCAGTTCAATTCATTTTTTTGAAAATAAAAATATGTCACTTAGACTATCCTGTCTTTTCAAGTTGAAATGATATAGCTTACATGAAATGTGTCTCACTGCAGAACAATACGTCTTGCCAGTCAAACTCTCAATGGGCTACCAGTGTTATTAAGATCAAAAGGTATTTTTCAGCTTTCATCACTGCATAAAAAGCACAAAACGTTGTGTATCATTTTGTGATAGAGTTGTGGTCCAAATATAGTGGTGAACAGAGCTTTCAAAGCCGACCATTACAGCACATCCTTCCATGTGCTCAACTGCATTATTTGAAATTTGTCATTTTCATTAAATAAACATCCCTCAGCCGTCTGACTTTTACAAACTCTGCTGGCATGCTCGGCTTGTTATTGTATTCTTAATGAAGGTGCCACAAAGGCTACCTTTGGCCTATTAATGAGCCAGTGGAAGTTATTAAAACTAATTTTATCATCTGTAATGAAAAATGAATGACTTATGTTTGATATTGTTGGCAAAACTAACAAGGAGAAGTTTGCTTTGATCAGGAAAATATCTGAACCCTGTAGGAGAATTTAATCAGCAACAAGGTTCTGGCTTTAGAATTTTCTCCATAGCAAGAAAGTTGATTAGGTTGGGGGTGGAGAGAGTAGAGAAGCAATACAAATGAGCCCATAACCAAAGAGATCATTAAGTTAATGGATTACTGATGGCTAAAAGCATTACATTGTTGGGTATCTCGGACTGCAGAGATCTGCGGACAGCCGAGGCCGCTGAGCGCCACGCTGAGCGACGACGCTGAGAGCCAGCTCAGAAGTGACGAAGGGCATTAGCAGTCCTGCATCCTCCAGTCTGCAGCTGGTATTAGCAGGCACCAAGCGCTCTGTCAACACGTATTACTCCACACACAAATCATCTGACCGGCGTCAGCACTTTGCCTGCGCTTACAGCAGGAAAACCGAGGGAGAGATGGACAGAAACAAGGCAAAATCTTGACTATATGGTTGTAAGAAATAATCACAGAAGAAATACTGAAAGGTTTACAGAGAGCTCACTACCGAGGGAAATAGAGGAAACACTGGGCAGGACACTTGTTACTTAAAACAATAGACAAAATAAGATTGAAATATAATAGAAAGTAGTCAGAAAGTCAGAAAGTTATAAGAATATCTGATATGTTTTATTCCCGTCAGCTGTTAACTGACTAACCTTTAATCCTTTAACGCCCGACTATGACGCAAAAATCCTGAAATAGGTGGATATCAAAAGAGCTTGTCAACTGTGAAGCCTGAACATCATAAGCTTTGTGCAACAGGACAAACAGTATCATGGAAAAGACAAGAGGATCACTGACACACACTGAGGATCCAACACACACACACACATCAAAGGCTATTTATTGTGTTTGTTTAAGCTGTATAGTAGAGATCTTCGCCCGTATGTTGCTATCCGGTGACAAGCACAGGGATTTGTCTGCTGCATGGGTACGTGCAGAGCTGGCTCTGAGGCTAAGGAGCATCATTACGGACTAAACACAACTGAAACAAAACACAGGCTTTCTGGTGCCCCACAGTCTACCCCACTGAACAGAACAGGGGGGTGTCTTCTGTTAGTATGAGAGAGAAGCAGCTACACAAAACTCAGACAAACTCATGTTGGCCAACAACTCTGTTCAAACCCACAGGACTTTACTTCAGATTCTGGAGGAAGATCACAAAAGTTTCCCAAAAATTTGAATCTGTTTGAATTTTGAGGAAATGCTAATAAAATAATGCACAAGACATCTACAATATTAGTTTTGACGGTGCAGCCGTTAATCGTGTGCCTTTATTGACGTTTCTTTCTTTTTTTCCCCTTAATTTAGAAGAAACTTTACGGGAAGAGTTCAAAAGTTTAAGGGATTAACTGGCATCATCAGATTCAGATTCAGTAAAAATGATGTGATGGTAGTAAAATGAGAGGAAGGTACCTGCCTTCCAAATGTGAAGCAATCCCTGATTACACAGTGGTGGAAGATGTAGTCAGATGACTTATTTCAGTACAAGTAGCACTATCACACTGTGGAAGTACAAAACTGCATTCAGAAGTGTACTTAAGTAAAAGTAGAGAAGTATTAAAAGCAAAATGTACTTACATTTCCAAATGAATATGCAAAACAGCCATGCATTGTTACATTATAATGGTGGAACATTACTAATGATTTTTTTACGACGTAAACAGCATTTTTAAAGCTCATTTTAACTATTTTCTATACTGCTGGGTAGTTCCATCAGTGGTGGAAAGTAATTGAATAAATATATTTACTCAAGTAGTCAAAAAAAAGCCCAATTCATGTACTTTACCCAAGTATTTCCATTATACTACTACTCCACTACATCTCAGAGAAATACTGCACTTTTTACTCCACTATATTTGACAGCTATAGTTACTTCATATTTTACATTCAAGACCAAAAACATATGATCTGTTCACAAAATATAATGCACTGCTACAGTTTCAACTACCCAACAGTATATAAAGTAGTTACAATTAGCCCCATCTCCATCAGCTACAACATTATAATAATTAATTAATATAATATAACTCACAGAGGACATTCTGCTGGTTAAAGAGTACTTGCACTTTTGAACTTTTTAAACATTTTGCCGATAATACTTCTGTACTTTTACTTAAATAAGAATTTACATTACATTTCTATTGGTTTTATTATTGGAATTGCTACTTTACTTACTGCAGGTAAAGTATATTGACAATTCAGATTTTAATCTATAACACTATCATATTTTATGAGCTGATGTTTTGTATCTAAAATATAAGTCTACAATGTAACTAGTAACTATAACTGTTACGTAGTGGGGAAAAAAGTACAATGTACCTCTGAAGTGTGCTGGAGTGTTATGGAACGTTATTGTTCCTTTTCTATTATCACGGTTTTATTTCCATCTTTGCTAAGCGCTCATTGGTGTGGTGTTTCTCCAGTCCAGTTTAATGGATCCCTCGTCGTTCCTTCAATCAATTAAGTTTAAATTTCTGGAAAGACCCACTCGACACCGGGGAGGTAATCTTTCATGAACAGCCTATACAGTAGGTTGTTTTCTAACACTGATTTATATTTGAGAGCAGTAATTAAACTATATTATATTTGAATGCATGTGGAGCATCAGGCTCCACTTCTCCCACTGGAGGAGAAAGCCATGCAGCAACTCTCTTCAGCTCAGCTCCTGCTGGGCTGCAAATGGGGAGGAGGGGTTGTGCAGATGAAAAGAATGAGAGCTGTTAGCAGCTGCTGATTCCTTCAATCACTCAATCTCTGCTCCTTCCTTTATCAGCAGCATGTAATGGGCCTGATGTATGACTGACACGTTTAGAGTGATAAGATAGTGTTGGTTAACTGGAGGCCAGGAGAGAACTATTCACCACATGTTGTCTGTAAATCAATCTAGGGCTGGGTAATATATCGATATTGTATCAACGTCAATATATGAGGCTAGATTTGGGATATTGTAATATCGTGACATGACCCAAGCGTTGTCTTTTCCTGGTTTTAATGGCTACATTACAGCAAAGTGATGTAATTGTCTGAACTTACCAGACTTACTAGCTGTTTTATTATTTTCCTTTACCCACTTAGTCATGGTATTCACATTGTTGGTGATTACTTATCAAAACTCTCACTGTGTAAATATATTGTGTGAAAGCACCAACAGTCAACCGTACGATATCACCGCAATAGACATTTTTGTATTTTGTCTAAAATATCATATTTGATTTTTTTCTTCATATCGCCCAGCCTTAAATCAAACATTGATATTGAATCTTTGTGATAAATACACAATATCCATCAGAAATATCTACTTCCATCAGATTTTACATCAGCAAATCCGCTTTTAATTACTAGTGTTACCACATGAATTGTAATGTGGAGTAAACCATGGTGCAGTATATAATTGCATGATTGTAAAAAGCTCCTGATGCGTAAAATGGTGTTAGCTGAGAAGTTCCCATTGTGCGCACTGTGGCAGGTGACTTAATGCATCCAATCGCTCAGGCTGGGTAGAAGTGATCAAAAGAAGGGAAAGAAAGTCATTTAATGTCATTTCAGTGTCGTTTTATTGTACGAATATAAAGAATAAATAGCACATTTCCTTAATTTACAGGATAAAACAAGTCACCGATACACGGCTGTAGCAATAATCCACGTTTAGCTTTGAGGTCGATCTGCTTCATCATCCAAATATGGAAACAGCAAGTCCTTATACGTGGCTCTATGCGCCATATCTCCATAAATACAAAATATATAACCACTATTCTCCACAAATAAAGTAGCCTCTGGTTACAAATAATACTGACTTTGTACAGGGAGCTATATATAACTGCATGGCACTGCATATACAGAAAATACATTCCTACACTCGGTAGTGCACGTGAAAAAAGAATCACAAAAATAATGAGCGTATAATTTATTATTCAGAGTCTCTTTTTTTTTTTTTTTTTAACTTGAACAGGAGCATTTGCAGTCTGTGATGATCGGGTACTGCACTGGTATCCAGGCGCATTTCAGTCCCCCTTTCCTCTGCACGCATCTCCATCTCAGTAACGTCAGGTGGGTCGAGTTGGCGGGTTTGCACACCATTCCCTCCGGAACCGAACACGACCTTTTACTGAGGCAGCTGCCCACCCGCACGAATCGCGGCCAGAACCTGTTCCCCAAGTCGGTCCACGTGTACACGACCGGGCAGAACGTGTACGCCCACAGCCACTGCTGCAGCCGTCGCTTCAGCTTCTTACTGGGCTTGTGCTTCTTTCCGAACTGGGCGTCGAAGTCCACCGCGCGGATTTCTTTCGGCAGTACTCCACCGGGCTTTTGGACCTCAGAGTCGTCGAGTTCATCGTTCCCGGTGTACTTGTCCTCCGCGGGCGGCAACACGGACAAATAGCGGCTGTCAAAGTCTCCCAGGAAGCTCTTCAGCTCGGTCTCATTAAGATCCCTCTCCTTGGGGTCGAAGACGGGATCTGGGTCCTCTTTTAGTTCCACGAGCGGCAGACTGTCACTCGGGATGGGGCGGAGAAGGTAGTAGTGCTGACAAATCCCCCTGTCCATCAGAAGTCCGAGGGAGAGCACGAGCAGATACATGGCTAAACACTGTTGAGACTGATCCATGTCGGACGGTCCGGTGGTGAGATCAGTGCGCACGGGGAGCTGCTGCTAAAAGGGCCACTTTTCTTGTGCGCAATTACGCGTAAGCTGTATCCAAACCTGCGTTTTTGAGTGTCCCTTGAAATTCACGCTTTCCCCATGATGAAAATCCGTCACAGAAAGAAAAGTTCATCCGTTAGCAGCATCAGTGGAAACAGTTTATGACAAACTGCGTGACAAAGCTCAGATCTCTCTCTCTCGGGCTCCGTGCGCGCGAGTTAGGCATGATGCTCCTCTCGTCTCCTGTACAGAAAAGCGTTGAGCGTAACCCGCGACCTCCCATTATATTCTCCACACGGAGCGTGACGTAATGCGTGCGCCCCTCTTTGAATGTGGGTTTGTTGTCTAGGAGGAGATCCCCGATACCTCCTTCTTCCACCGCACTGGGGGGTTGCGGGAGAGGAGACGCCCCCTGTCGGTTTTCCAGACATCCTTGAATCAGTCTCACAGTGGGAATGAATGTTGAAGTCTTTAATCTGAGAGTCCTGAGAATCCTTCTGCTAGAGCTTGATTACAAAGCAGCCTTAGGTATCAGCACAGAGTCTCGCAGAGTCCCAGAACATCCCAAACTTATTGTAAAAAACAAAACAGGAACAGTTACTCAAGTGCTCAAGTACATTTTTGATAAAAGATTTCCATTTTATGATACTCTATGGCCTACTACAGTTTTCCTCTACATGTATTTGGCTGCTTTAGTTACCCAGTTACTACCTTAACTTAAAAGGATCAGAATATTTATTTCACCACAAACAAACTAGAGGTCCCGAAAGCTTTTACGCCATAGATCCACGTGTTCAGGATTTCACTAATTCTGCTTTAAGCCCAAAATCGGTAGCGCTAGGATCTCAAGTCCTTCTTGTGTAACTGGGAACATTTGTGGTCATTTAAAGTCAAATTTTACTTTGACAAACAGATTTAATCAAAAGCATGGGTCAGTAAATCTCAGCTTGATTTTTGTTTTTAGATACATCTTGCAAATAAAGAAAAAAAATCTATACATTAATAAAACAAAAATCAATTTGGACATACGTACATACTTTGGCCCATGTCCCTCCAAACAAAGCATCACTGTAAAATGCATACAATTTTAAATATTATTGTACTTTGAGAATTGTAAAAAAAAAAAAGAAGAGCTCAAAGAGGGGTCATGTCTGTTCAGACATTTATTTTTCAAATAAAGCAGAAATAACTATCCTCAATTACTTAATGTACTCAGATCTTATTTTTCTTTAAGCCCCTAATAAGCAGCAGCAGCCATCCCATAGGTCAGTCATTACAAACTAATGCTGTGCAGCCAAAACTTTACATTACATTGTAGTAGAAAACCTAAAAGTCTCTAAAGATACCAAATATGTCAGGTTGACTTTTGTGGAAATGTGTATACAATGTGTAGAATATTTCCATTCGTGTGTCACTGTGCCATTAAAAAATGGAGTCTTAGTTTTGAACATTTACCTTCAATAAAGAGCTGAAACAAGCTGATACCAAAATATATGTAATATTGTCAGACAGCGTGGAATAAGATAATTTTAACCATGTGAAAGCTTTAGGGGGAAACACAAGGAGAAAACTGTATGTTAAGGGTACATTTTAATTTGTTTATACATTTCTTAATTGAATTGACATTTTTCTGAAAGTAGAGTGATCCGCCTTGTCGGCCCCAGACAATCAAACAAGGCACACTGCACATAACCCAAGCAAAATCAAATCACCCAATTATCAGAACATTTCCCTTATTTGAAGAAAGGCACAATTTACAGCCTGAATATGAGATGAAATGGCCTGTTAATTACACTTTTTGCAGTGTATTTATAACTCATGTGGGACAATATTTCTGCCTGTAACGGTGCCACAGCGAGCCTCTCAATAAAGCCGGCCAAATTAGCTCCCAAATAAACAGCGCTCACTAAGCAGCAGCCATGGAAAGTATCACAATTTGCAAACCTGTCTAAACTCATGCTCAGAGAATCATTCTTTGAAAAATAATTTAATGGAAGAACTTAGCCAGCTGCTACATCAGCCATAAACCATCCGCTTTAGATAAATGCATCTCTGTTTCATTTTGAATGAGCTAATTCACACAAGCACTTGAGCGACTTATTTAGTTTACAGTAAATGATGGTGAAAAGTCTGGAAAATGTCACCCCTATATTTTTCATCTGACCAGCACGTATCATAAACTATCGCCCCCCACCCCCAAAAAAACACTTGACAGATCAATCCAGTGCATTCACATGTGGGACTCACACATACAGATTACATACAAACATCATGTTGGCCTCTTTAAAAGCATTCAGAAGACATCACTGGATTTTAAAGCATAATGCAAAAAAAATAAAAAATAAATAAATAAAAGATTGAATCACTTATTTTCTTTTTGACAATTTAAATGAAGCAGTTCAACTTGCTGGCATGGATTTTCAAAATAAAACTGGCATGTTAAATAATATTTCACCCGCTGGAATATTTCATTTCTAATGTGGCTGCATGGGTGAAGTCCAAATATGGTTCTCATTAAATGTCATCAGGATTGCCAGGCTCATTTAACGCTGAGTTGTTTTTGTTTCTTCTAATCCCTTCCTACTGTTTTACCACAGGAACAGTTTGATAGTGAACTATTCCTCCTTAAGAAGACACGCTACTTGAGACAGACGCCTGCTTAATTGAGACATTTTTTCATTCTCGAGTTAACCAAACACAGTTCCTTTTGGCTAATGAACCGGCCAATGTAACGACCCTTTTTTTGTGGGGTCTGGTGCTTGAGAAGACTTCCAACCCTGTGCTTAAGGATATGCATTCAAAATGAATCTCCTTGTTTGAGCCGTGCACAGGTCATTGTAGCCTTCCCTGCTGATTTCTCATTTAGTGAGGAAAAGCAGACTTCTCTCTTGGCAAGAGCCTTCAGCGCTGGTACCAAGGAAAGGCACGCTCAGGTAGAAACACACACACAACAGAAAGGACTCAAGGATTCTGATAGCTTTCATTCACGCAAGAGCAAACCACAAAGACCTGAGAGATTTAGAGAGTCTGCGGTCTTTTTCTTTGAAACAAAACCATCCAAGCAGACCTTAGAGACTTGATATCCCATCTGCAGTGGCTCTGTGCAGAAGGTTATTGGTGACAGAAAGCAGTTACAGTGTCGTTCGGAAAGCACAAAGCACCTTTTTCCCTTATCTCCCTTCAGTTCGCTGTTTCACACCTCGTGCTAATTGAGGCCACATTGCCAAGCTGAATACACACAGACATGAAGTGGGTGCTATTCTGTTTACCCTGGCACTTGGGAGGTGTGCAATTTGCTAGTTTGTTTAGCACTATTTTCCATTCCTCTGCGATCCAAGAGCACACAATCACAATAACCACTCCTGCTGTGGGCTTAATTAAAATTAATTGCTACTCCTCACTGACCATTAGTCCAATGGCAGATTTGCAGGTCACACTTTTTCATTTATATGGACTCTGTTACCCACCTATTCTCAATACTGTTGAGAGTCAAAATTCTAAATAGTCATTTTAAGTCTTAGTCAGATCAGCAACTGATTGGCTGAAGATTTTTATGTCTGATAAATATTTCAGTCCACTAAAATCCTTTGTAAAAGGTTTCATTTTATTTACATTTATAACGGGAGGCAGTCAGACCGTTCAAAACAAGGTATTGAACCCCCATTAAAATTGTATTATATATTACTCTAATGGACCCTTTATGTCAAATCTCTATCATCTTCAGGTTGTAGGGAACACTCATAAATATCTGTGGCTTTTAACAAGCACTATAATTAGCACATTTAGCTCATTTTTCCCACAGGTTGCAGAGTTGACACTCAAAGCACCCAAAGCCTGGTGTGAGTGTGTGTGTTCCTTCCACTCCCTTCATAAAAGTTTTTTTACAGACAGAATCTCTGCATCCAAACAAAGTCATTAAACCAAAACCCAAAACAAAGTACTCATTGATGATTACTCTGAAAACTGACTTTGTTTTTAGGCATACAGGTGACAGACGAGTTTATCATTATAATGTACATGAAAAAGAAAAAAAGAAAACGTGACAGTGCTCCTTGTGGATTCTTCAGGAGAAGCTGAAGGAAAAATATGTTTAACTTTTATTTATTTTTCTGCCTTAAAAAAAGTCACTTATTAAACTAAAGTCCTGACAAGATTACACTGTTTGAATCTCCACTGCTATTCAGGAGATGGGGCAACCAGGGCCATTTTAACAAGTAGACTATTTTACGTAAAGGCACCTACCGGTAACTCCTGAACTATGACTTTTTCAAACTTTTCCTGGCTCATTGTGCATAATCCTTTTTCCAGTATTTTAGAAACCTGCAGCAACTGATCCCAAGAATTTTGATAACCCACATTATTAAGCTGTGATGTAAAAAACACAATCGACACAAGTGAGGTCTACATATAGACTGCATATAAAGATGGCTGATACTTTCTCTCACTGTACAAAAATATATCCAATATATCCTGGATACGGACGCTGCCATCTTGCGTTGGTGAAATAATTTGGAGCCAGAGTGTGCGCAGTAGTGATCAGGGATCAGAAAAATTAACACTTGAACAAACATCAGCATAACTAGAACTACCTAAAATGACAGAAATCTTTTCGGAAAATGTATTTGACTACGCTAACATGGA
Source organism: Perca flavescens (assembly GCF_004354835.1). NCBI lineage: Eukaryota > Metazoa > Chordata > Actinopteri > Perciformes > Percidae > Perca > Perca flavescens. The sequence continues at coordinate 22,168,210 of NC_041345.1, read as the reverse complement.
GGGGGTGTGGTTTATGACCTGTACTGCAGCCAGCCACCAGGGGGCAATCAAGATGTTTTGCCTTCACTTTTGGAGAGCTGTCATGTTGTGCATCTTAATTACATTTTATGGTTCAGACAAACACTAGCTCTGAGTGAAAAAATGCAGCGCAATTATTTATTTCAACATGACTGCTGTGTTGGCTCAGCTGTGGTGCTGATAAAAGGTTGTGTGTCATCCAGCAAGCAGCTGTGGTGGCCAATTAAATACATGCAAGCATACATTCCTGGTAGTTTACTTTGTAATATGGACATTGCACATTATTGCTGTTTAACACGCAATCATTATGACGAAAGATAAAAAAATGATGGCCGCTGTGAAAACTTTTCAGACTTGTATAATCCTCTGAGAGCATTACAAACAGAACCGATGCTTCGCTACCAAGTCAATGCCAAAATTCTGACAATGTGACAATACTTGTTTTTCTACAGTACCGGGGATGTGACTCTTCTGCACCTGACGGGAGCAGCATATACGCCTAGAAGAGTTCTAGTCTGCCATTAAATGTAAACGCCTACTAGCACAAAAAAAAAACGTTGAAGAAGGTGACAAGTGGGGCGCCCGGATAGCTCAATTGGTAGAGTGGGCGCCCATATATAGAGTTTTACTCCTCGACACAGCGGGCCAATGTTAAACTCCGACCCTTTCCTGCATGTCATTCCCCCCCTCTCTCCCCTTTCATTTCTTCAGCTGTCCTGTCAATACAGGCCTGAAAAAGGCCAAAGAATTATCTTAAAAAAAAAAAAACAAGTGCAGCTGCAGCGACAGTTCCACCTCGACTCGAAGAAAATAAAACAGTAAGATTTGCGTAAGGAAGTACTTTGAGGCGGATGATCAGGGATTGATTATAAATTAGCAAAAACCAGTATGCAAACAGTGCCATCAAACGTTTCAAACGAAAGGAGGAAACACTTCCAACTTAGCGAAGCACTTTAAAGACATCTAGATGTATTCAAAGAACTCAAGGTGAGGCAGTTTCAATTCATGTAAACGTTACATTAACAACGTATCCAATGTGTTCATCTTGTTGTCCTTATCCTGAAATACACGCTACCATTATTTTTTGTTTGAGACAGCTGGCATTGCTGTGTAGCCAACTATGTTCCATACAGCGGTTTTAGTTTTTTCCCGTGGTATCCAACTGGGTATTGAGAATTGTGGGATTTTACTGGTATTGGTATGGACTACTAAATTTCCAGTATCGTGACATCCTATTGTGCGGTACTACGCCTTCTGACAATCCTTGAGACTCGGATCTGTTATATAAACAGGACTAATGGATCATATTTCATCCTTTCATCGGTATCTGAAGCAACATGCCCCCACCAACGCAGCCATATTTTTTAACAAAGGTCAGGGGTTTGTCTGTGCCCCCTGATGTAAGAAATAGACAATTTGCAACAGCAATTGTTTTTTGGCCCAGCAAGGTTGCCATCATGTTTGACAATTTTTCTACAGCCCATATCACTTTTATATAGAGACAAGAATCTAAGCTCAAAGGTTAACTTACTAATGATTCAGAGATTTCAACCGAGTCTCACAGTCTTTCACAGCAACACTGGTGTCCAGAGATGTAATAATTGTGACATTTAGCCATGACACACAAGTCCATGGTGAAGCTGATGCACAAAGAGGAAATCACTGAATGTTTATCAGTTGGTGACAATTCTAACTTCACCTGCAACTGCTGGATTTTGACAATCTTTGAGCTTAACAATTTTTCCAAAATGAAGTTCATTCGCACTGTCAAATTATTTCCCCATTCGAACAGTAGAGTCGGTTTTATTTCAACAGGATCCTCATCAGCTTGTAGTGATCAAACCCTGGTATGGAGTAATACTCTGGGGTACGCAGTCACACACAACTGCCCTAACACTCTCTCTTACTTTAACATGTTGACTCTAGGTCAGCAGTTTTAGATCAGCCTTTATTTTACTGGAATCAAAGTAAATACTCGTGGTCTTGATGGATGATTCAGCACTCCATCAACCTGCCGTGTGATATAAATGAAGCCTGACCAGCAGCGCAGACACACAGCAGGCACAGGCAGCTGCGGCTAGCGGGGCATTTAGCGCATTTCAGCGCCCTGCCGAAGCTGAGGCGTTGAGCCCCACATGGCGATCTGGCTGGATTTCTACAGATCATCAGAAGCCAAGGCTGCAGCCGTGCCAGAGGCTCCTGTGAATGAGCGAACAGGCCAGGAGTCAGAGCGTAGTGGTGGTGGTGGGGGGGGGATGACGGGAGGTCGCCGTGTCTCCTGCCCCTACAACACAGACGGCTGTTTGTGCCATGCAACCCCCACGACCCCACCTTGGTCTCAAACTCGCAGCTCCAAATTCACACTTCATAAATCAAGATGACCTGTCCTCATGTGAATTCATCTCTCTCTGTGCTGGATCATAGTGGCGCTATTGTTTCCACTGCGAGGATTCATTTTCAGAGACATAAAGTATCCTCGAGGCCGATGCACAGCCTTGATAGCTAAAGCAGCTCCTGGATGTCCACACCAAAAGACATCCAGGACTGAAATTGCAGTCCTCCGTGTCAGGCCATGTCTGGTTGGTTATATTTTCTACTTCTCTGGCAGCTAAAATAGTTCCAAAAATAAGAAAACTAATTGGCCAGTGTTTATTTTTGTATGGGAGAAATACTCTAAGTGTTTTCAGCAGGTTGTTTGTGGCACGATGGTTTAACAGTCAGGGCTCTCTGGGAGGTACAGCTCAGTCCACTGCATGGAAAAAGAGCAGTCTCTCCCCTTTTTTTTTAAATAAATAAGGTCTTTTATACGAAAATTGGTAATACAGTATAGTTGTGTGTGAGGCTGGCAAGGCAGCGTGTGACATCATGAGTGTTGACTCATGAGCAGATGAGTGATGCACACTGAGCTTTTTGCCTCCTCTCAAACTCATGTTTGTGCCACAGAAACAGCAGTAAAGCCTCTCTCTACTTCTGTCTGTCTTCCTGTCTCTCTCTACAGCTCGGAGGGGGGACTTGGAGGGGTCTGGTAATGAAGCAAGTGTTCCTATGCAAGGGGGCTGTCAGCTCTACACACAGCAGACCTCTGTCACCTGTTGCCACCAGCGGGAGGCTCGGGCGACGGGCGTGGAGCCAAGCTTGGCGGCCAGTAGCAGGGCCCTGGCTCCACCTATAGACAGCTCAGCGGGGTGATTTACTCTGCCTCCATGCAGCGGTGTCTACGGACACTCATGTATACAGTGTTTTAGTAGCAGCAGCATACAGCCGGGCCAATGTCGTGATTTATTACACCCCATCGTCTCATGTTGACATGAAACAAAGTGCGGTTCTCAATTTTGGATTGTTTGCCACGCTGACGAAAATCGAATGGATGGCATAGCTAATTAGTTCTTTCTTCACTGAATTAGGTGGGGATAAGAACCTCTGCTGACACTCTGGAAGTGGACACTTTGAAAACAGCCATTTCGGTTTCAGTATACTTAAAACAAGACTAGTTTGGACGGCGTATTGGCTGGCCATATCTAAAGGCAAACATTTTTATACCTGTACCAAACAGCCATGCTCGCGGTTAAAAAGCCTGCCATCATAGCCTCGTCCTGGCTGCATCCCACTGCCTTCCTGATTCCTCTTCAATAACTCTGTCTTTGTCTTAGTCTTAGTGCAATGAATCACACAAATACAGATAACAGCACACACATTCACAAAGTTGCACTTGGTTGTACACTTGGAGAGTGGCAGTGTAATGATAGATAGATAAATAGATAGATAGATACAGTAGATAGATAGATATAGATACATACATACAGTAGATAGATAGATAGGTAGATACACTAGATAGATAGATAGATAGATAGATAGATACAGTAGATAGATAGACTAGATAGATAGATACAGTAGATAGATAGATAGATAGATAGATACAGTAGATAGATTGATAGATAGATAGATAGATAGATAGATAGATAGATACAGTAGATAGATAGATAGATAGATAGATAGGTAGATACACTAGATAGATAGATAGATAGATACAGTAGATAGATAGACTAGATAGATAGACTAGATAGATAGATAGAAAGATACAGTAGATAGATACACTAGATAGATAGATAGATACAGTAGATATATATACAGTAGGTAGATAGATAGATAGATAGATGGATACAGTAGATAGATAGATACAGTAGATAGATAGATACACTAGATAGATAGATAGATAGATAGATAGATAGATAGATACAGTAGATAGATAGACTAGATAGACTAGATAGATAGACTAGATAGATAGATACAGTAGATAGATAGATAGATAAATAGATAGATAGATAGATAGATACAGCAGATAGATTGATAGATAGATACAGTAGATAGATACACTAGATAGATACAGTAGATAGATAGATAGATAGAAAGAAAGATACAGTAGATAGATACACTAGATAGATACAGTACATAGATAGATAGATACAGTAGATAGATAGATACAGCATATAGATAGATAGATACAGTAGATATATATACAGTAGGTAGATAGATAGATAGATAGATAGATAGACTTTTATTGATCCCAAAATGAGAAATTACGGTAGGTTTGAGAAGAATGGTAAAAGAGCTTAAGAGAGAAGTATACTGTATATCCTGCATACTTTCTCACCTATGCCAATTACTGTGTAAAGTGGCCATGCATGTTGGGTTGACCTTTTGAAAAGCTGTCATCAATGTATGTCATTAAAATGGCAAGAGGGGGTCAGTTATAGTTACATGACTGTATAGTTGGTCCAACTATACAGTCATGTAACTATAACTGTCATTTTTTATGCACCTTTTGGTAGAAAAGGGAAGTAACCATTTGTGGACAATATGCGTTTGACGCATGCTAAAAGTCTAAAGTGTGTACTAGTGGAGAGCAGCAACATGCATGTTTTTGATTCTGTTATTTTTAACAGTGAGCAGCAATGAAAAAGTGAAGTGATTCTTGGAGTCAAGAGAATGGAATGATGGCTGACAGATACACCTCAGCTCCTCATCATCACAGCTGTGTTTCTTTCAATTGTCAAGTGAATTTTAAGCAAAAACAATAAATGCAGGTAGGTGAGTGCAAAGGTAGCTGCGTTTCCATCAACTGGTTTGGGGTGGATTAACTAGGCCACAGTGCATTACCGTCAGAAGTTGGTGCAACAGGCTATGCATGGCTGTAATCCGCCAGTAAACAGAGTAGAAGAAGTAGAGGTTGCTAACCGGAAACAAAACATATCACCTTGGCCATCTAACTGCATCTAACCCATCTACAAGAGAGAAATGGAGAGAGGTCTTCAGGAATTTGGTTTAACTGAGCAGGTTTTAATCATTCTTTCATGCCAGCGAGTATTGGCCATGTTTCATGCTGTCTGGAAGACGTCGACAGTGTTAACAGCTGATCGTGAGTTAAATGTGCGCTACATAAGAATTTATTCAGCAAAGGTGTTTCCATACCCCATTAAAGTATCAACTAGTTTTTGACAAAGGCAAAAACCACCTCAAGTGAGCGTGAAAACGTTTTTGCGATATTAAAGTGATGGTTCGGAGTAATTTACCCTAGGGTCCTTTGCACCATGACCTCGAGCCAAACACCCACACAGAAGCTTTTTTCACCTGGGTCTAATATTGGGCAAGTTAGCGTAGAGTAGCGTTAGCAGCTGAATAGCTTAGCGCAGAGGCTAATGGACCCAGGTTTGTATCTCGTAAATGACCCCACAAATAATGCCCGAAATGATACCAAAGGTCTACACTAGTACATATAGGTTATGCACTCATAAAACGATGGATTGGAAAGTTTGTAAGTACACCAGAAGTTTATGAACACTTGCCTGCTCTCTTCTGCTCTCTGTTGCTGCTGCTACTTACAGTTAGACGAGTGCTTAGGGCTGTCTACAAATTACTACACCGAAAAGAGATACAACAAAAATATTTATTAATTTAATGATTAAATAAGGTAATGTCTCCAAACTTACCTCAATTATTACTTGTCTCCTGCTAGTTATATTACAGCACTTACTTTAAAAAAAAAAGTTAAATTAAAAAATATTTTTGTTGCATCTCTTTTCGGTGTTGTAATTTGTAGACGTCCCTAAGCACTCGTCTCACAGCAGCAACAACAACAGCAGAGAGCAGAAGCCAGCAGGCAAGTGTTATTTACATAAACTTCTGGTGTACTTACAAACTTTCCAATCCATCGTTTTATGAGTACATAACCTATATGTACTAGTGTAGACCTTTGGTATCATTTCAGGCATTATTAGTGGGGTCATTTACGAGATACAAACGTGGGTCCATTAGACCCTGCGCTAAGCTATTCAGCTGCTAACGCTACTCTACGCTAACTCGCCCAATGTTAGACCCAGGTGAACAAAGCTTCTGGGGGGGTGTTTGGCTCGAGATCATGGTGCAAAGGACCCTAGGGTAAATTACTCCGAACCATCACTTTAAGGAAGATTTATTGAATTTTGCCATTTCTATTCAGCTTTTGTAATGCGATACTTCAAAATGTGTATACAAATGTGTGTATGGAAACATGACTAGTTACAAAAGACAGCATAGTTCAACTTAAAGCGATAGTGCACAGTTTGTCTCCCACATGAGGAATTCTAAGCAATGACAATAAAACTGCCAGTGCATCCACATGACACAAGCCTTCCATGACCGCGCACCACCCCCACCCCTCCTCCACACAGTTACTTGTAGCCAAGGAGGACACGGAGGATTAAAAAAACATGATGGACTCTTCAGAAGAGGTAATTATCTTCACTGGAGTTTCTGTGCACAAAAGTCGCCATACGACTCAATTTTCTGAACATAGCCATACTGAGAAATACAGAGAGAGCTGTGTGGAGCTGATAGTCTTAATTAGCTTTGTATCAAACTCACTTGGCAATGGTTTGAATGTAACGGATGTTCATTATTATAAAAAAGTTACGCGCTAAAGCTTTAATGCAAATAAGCTGCAATGCAGTGCAGCTGTGGCAAGTACTGGAGAAGAGTCTGTGTCTTAGCCATAGTAGATTTCCCTGTGGTATGCAACACACTGTACATATCTCTCTCTATGAAATACATCAATACAAAGTAAAAATAACAGGGAAAAAGATTTTAGAGATTATAAATAGCTATGGTCTAAATTTATGTATGAGACAGCTACTCTGACGTGTCAACACAAAAAAGCAAGTCGGTGTGAGTGCACATAAACATTTTCAGGTGAGCTGGCTGGCTCTCTGTGAAGCTGGAAAAAAAAAAAAAAAAAGTGGAGCAGTAGATGAGACAGAGAAATGAAGACTGACAGTGAGAGGAATGGGACTTGAGCTGGGGGGAGAGTCCACTGCAGCACTGACTGCAGGAAAGGGTTAACACGAGACAGTAAAGTGAATCCAGATGTGCTGTTATTATTAATATCTCTGGCTGATGAATGGGAAGGTAAAATTACAGGCGCCAGCCAGGGAGGCCCCGTGTGTTGCCCTGCCACCCAGGCGCTTCCCAGCTCACCTCCACAGCTCCAGCAGCCGCAGCAGATCAGGGTGAGGCCGCCAGTGGGGAGAGGCCGTCAGCGGGGAGAGGACGTCTGTAAGCCTCCACGTAACTTTAGCATGTCAAACAACCAGCAGGCAAGTAGACAGACGGACAGGCACTTTCACCAGCCGGCGGTTTAGCACTGGGCAGAGAGATGGGACAGACGCATGACTTCATGCTTCACTTTCATCTCGGTCACTGCTCTGTGTCATGTCAAAATGAAGGAATGATTTCACACAAACGTGTAACTAAAAATGGGTTCTGATGTGGTGTTACACTGATGTTTGGATCGAAGCTCAATTACTCAATATCTTCAAATCTGACCACTCACATGCCACATTAATATTCAGTGTTTCCACCAGAAACAGAATTAAGACGATGGAAGTAGAGCCGAAACCATTAGTCGATTAATTAATCTACAACAATGGATTGCCAATTGTTGTAATAAGATGTATTGTTTCAGTCATTTCTTTTAAACAAACATGCTAAACATTTCCTAGCTCCATTGTCTCAGAATTGCTGTTTTTGTAGCTGTTAATCAGACAAAATAAGAAATTTAAAGACGTCACCTTCACTATTTTCCGAAATACAGACTACATTCTTAATCAATTTATGTATGAACAGAATCACCAACTCCATAAAAATATTCATAAGTTGCCGTCCTAAATAGAACAAATAATCTTTGAAACTCTGTATTGTGACCGTATTAATTAATTAGAATAATAATATAATTAGGTCAGATTAATCGATAAATGAGAAATACAATTTTTAAAAAGGCCTCACAGATCTGTGTGTTTGAACTTCTGTGCAGATAAAATGTTTGTTTAACTATCAGCTGCTGTTGAATTGAAGTGTCACGCAGCTCTGTGCGCTTGATAAGAAGGAACCTATAATCACTTTATTGGCTCTAAAAGCTCCTCACACCTCCTACAGTTCACACCTCAGTCAGCCTCTCATGTTGGTTCAATATGTGACAGTGTTGTTGCTGTGAATTCAAACAGACGTGGAGACAGACGGGATTTCATACCACTTCTGGCAGACAGAATCGGTTATTCTCTCCCTTTTTCCCTTTTATCATAAAATGTGACACTAAGGCAGAGAAGTTTCTGTGTTATTCAACAGGAGCTCTGCTGGTTTACATCAGGAACTTTGTCAAAAATTCACAAATAGACCCATCAGAGCCACAGACCCCTGCTTAGTAAGCATCTGTGCTACAGTCTCTCAAACTGTCAAGATGTAGGTCAGCCTTTTCACTTTTTATTTGCAAAATAGTTAACACTCTGCATTGTAGGCTGACATGTGTTGTGCATAGCATAAATCATACGTGCGACTCTACAGAGAAGGCAGAAGAAACCATACAGAATCAGCATCACAACCACCAGTATAGAGGTCACAGTTTACACAGTTTTAGGTTAACATTTTATTTGCTACTCCATACTTGTGTATACAGTGGTCTATCCTGTGTGTTGGGAGATTGTATTGCATTTGTGTGATGTCAGTCAAACAGTGGATTTTAATAGTGAAAGTACTCTATCCTGGATAAGTCTGTCAAGTGTTCACAGTTCTGAAGATACATTTAAAAAAAAAAAAAAAAAAAGAAGCCACAATAGGCTGTCATTTCCATCTCTAAAACTGAGCCTTTTCACTTTGCTTTGATGCATTTAAAAACATTTGTGTCATGTTCCCATGTGGACTGCTTTTTGCTGCAAGATGCATGTGCGTGTATGAAAGGGACTGCATCGCGGGTGTCAATGCAACCGCTACCATTTATCACAATCAAATCAGAATTGACTGCTGCAGTGTGACAACAGAAACAGAGATATATAAATATGCACACCTGTACCGTGTGCTCTGTTACACTGAAAATAATAAAGAGTTAGTAGTGACAAAGAGTTTAAACCAACAGATATCAAATGGTCAATCAATTCAACACCACTCCTTACCAGAAGATGTCGGTCCATCCATGCTGTTCTATCTACACTTGCTTATCCTGTTGAGGGTCACGGCACGCTGAAGCCTTTCTCTGCAAGGCTGGAAAAGTGCGTCTGATGGAGGAAGTACCAACTGAAAGAGGACGAAGAACAGACAGACAGTTTATATTGGTTTGGTATCTCGGTGTAGATGGGGAAGTTCAAGAAGACAATATAAAAATTGAAACTTCCATCTCAAGAACAAGCCATTGGCCATTTCTTTAAACATCTTAAACAACATATGGTTATGTCCAGTACCAAAGCAGGAAATAGTCTATAGTTCAGTGTAGATGGATGGAGACTGGATTTGGTGTCTTGTCTCCTACTGACAATCAATGTTGTGTTTTTAAACCATGATCGGATCTTTCCCTAAACATGGCCATGCAGCTGTAGTTGCCTAAACCTATCAAGACCTTAATCATACAGCCTTTTGGAAGGCATTAAAAAACAATTTATTTTGTCATTTAGGTGGGGGGATTTGTTGCAAAAAGCCAGTGTGGACAAAATCCAATTTCTCACAAACATTGTTTTCAAATTATTCCATATTGTGGTTGATATGTGCATCTTTTTTGTGCAAAATTAATACATAATAGACATTACGGTAAACATTTTTTTACACCTATGTCTTGCACAATGTAGTCCCACCTCTGAAAAAAACACACAAACAGTTGAACACATAATTTCCCTGTGTTTTTCCTGTATGCCTCTACAACGTGTAACGTTAGACAGCCAATCCCCAGCATTATTCGATATTGGTACAAGCATGCTGCATGCTTATTGGCTCACTGACGCTGACGAGATTTACTGCTTGTATAGGTACTGAAATTTGGTATTGAATGACATGGCATTTTTCGATACACGATACTAATGAGGCAATTCAGTCGGTGCCTAAAAGTATTGAAGTTCGGTACCAAGCTTCCACTTTGTGTGCAACTTTGTCTTTGCAAAAGTCAGCTGCTTTAATCTGCATTTTTGCCCGCAGCCAGAAAATGGAACCATGTCCTGGTCCAAATGATATTGAGTCTAATTGGTTCAGGTCAGGGTTTCGTAACGGCTGCAGGTCTCTGGTCTGTGTGTCAATGTGTCTAATACCCAAGTAGATCCAAGCAGACTATCAGCTCTGCATGTGGTGCGTCATAATCATCACAGGAGATAAATGCTGCTGCGGCCGCACGTTTATTGGCGGCATATCATGCTGATAGTGTCCAAAATTTCGGAAGCTGTTTACTAGAGTAGCAGAGACAGAGCAAAAAAAAGCCAGGAAGAGGAGAAGGTTCCTGGCCGATGGAGGATGGATCAGAAGCAGGAGACGGAGGGGAGGGTGTAGTACAGGGTGGTGGGAACTGAGAAACAAGCGTAAATCCAGTAGAAGAGATGGAGCCTGGCTGGCCACAGGGGCTGTTGTTTTAACCGTCAGACACAGGGAGGGGGTGGTGCAGAGGTTGTAGGTGGGATTTGGAGAGGAAGGGGAGGGGGGGGCATCCCTCTCGGGTTGCTGCTGTCCCCAAGCAGTCCTGTGGGAGCTCCCCCAGCCAGCCTCTCTGTCGCTGTCTGCCCCTCTGCCCCCACCACCATCACCACCACCGCCGCCCAGCATGGGGCCCCCACCATCCCTCCACATGACAGCCCAGAAGACAACCTCACGCTGGCTTTACTCACCCTCCTTTGTGCATTTTCAACACAGGGATACCAGACAAATTATGCTTAATGACCGGCGGTGGTTGCCAGAGGAATGGCTGCTTTGTTGCCAGTGCCAAGTGTGTAAATGTTAGAGTGCAACCTTATACAGCCACCATCGGCCCTACTGAGCAGATGCCCTTTCTGTTGCTGGCGTAAACAGGCTGGACCGGGTTCAGGACCTTGGGATGCATCCTGAAGCCCCTTAGTATGTACATTTCCAAAATTGGTGTCTCTAAAAGTCAACTAACCAGTACCTGTTGGGTGTTCACAGAGCCTGGCTTAGATTGAAGAAAGATGCATTCACTTTCTTTGCATGTAATCTTTGGAATAGTTCTCTCTTTAGATAATATAATTCAACTTACAAATTAAAAACACAAGACCTCTCCCTCATCTTAACTGATGATTTTGCCTGTTTTGTTTTAGGCCTTTTTCTGTTCAAATTCCATGTAGTTGTTCTTGTGCAGGTCACAATGCTGCCTGTTTGATGTGTTGAGCCTAATTGTTTCATTGTGAAGCACTTTAACTTTTGTTTTGAAAATTACTACGTAGTATAAATAAATCTCACTCGCTTATAGGGAGAAAAACAGCAATTAATGCCCAGCCAGGATGGTGGTTGATGGCTCATGAGAAACTGTTTGCAAAACAGAAATCAAAGGGAAATCTGTTGTCTACAACAAAGCAGACAGAGCTAGCAGTTTGTTTTGCCTCCATGTACCTTAATATTAAACATTTTGGAAAGGAATGAGATTAGCAGCTACCACTTTTACCACATCTTATTTAGACATGTTTTCTCCACTATCAATGTGACTGGTTTGTTGCTATGGAAATATAAATGTGCAAAACACAAATCAACTGAGTGGCAAGTTAAAGTCCCCAGTCAGCAGCCTTCCATGTCAGATATTTTTAGTCGACAAATTATATGCAAAGAAAAAATCGATCTCAGCGAATCTGCATGATTCTCTAAAAGATGAAGCTGGTGATGTTCCGTTTTTCTTATAGTCTACAAATGCCATTAAAGCCCACGACCAAAAGTGAATACATCTTCTAACAAGTAGTGTGTGTGTATTGCAGCCTGCTACAATATATCTTCTTCCTCTGTGCCATAGAGCTCCATTGTTGTTAAAAACACATCAATGAGCTACGCTGTGGCCCTGGGTGACATGTTCCTTCATTACAACGAAAACACACACACACACACACACATACACACACACACAAGTTTACTTTGACTCAATCCCACATACACCGTCCTGCTGCTGGGAATTCTCACTAAAGCAATAAATGTGTAATAATCCACCGCTGAAAATAGTCCCCAACAAATGCACTATTTACTCCTGTTTGAATAACGCCAGCTCCAGTTTTAGGGGATTATGGAGCCTTAGTTTTAAAAGATTAAACATATTTGTGAGATGTTCTTAAATACTTACAGTATGTCTTCAGTAGAAAGGAACAGGTTGGGAGCCACAGACAGGGTAAGACAGTCAGAAAGTTAGAGTTAAATAAGTTAAAGAACTTATTGCACTATGCTTTCATTGTGTGGAAAAGATATATACTTAACTACTTTGATAATGAATATAATTTTGCATTAGTTGTTTTTCTAAATTTCTAGAGTTTTTGCTGTGAAGAAAAGTTTCCAAGCTCCGATTTATCTCCCGTGGAGTTGAATTACAAATCGACTTTCAGAACAGGAAAATGTTAATTGATTTCTAATCAATGTAACTGAGCCGTGTGGGTAAGGCAAATACTACAAGCTAGGATTTCGACTAATTCCAGGAGTCTGAAAAATGAGGAGTGGCAGAGAGAGGAGACTTTTTAAAAAGCTGGAGTCAGTCTGATTGCTCCCCAGGGAGACATTTCCACCCAAGTGTCCCACAAATGACATGTTTGTATGTAACGTAATATGCTTTCTTTGAGAGGTGACGCTTTAGTGGGAGACACATTCTTCCCAAGGGCCCTGCAGTCAAACACTAAAAATGTGTTGGTTGTTTTACTTCATCTTTCTTTTGTCAAACATAAAACTACTAGTGAGAGCTCATACCTGCTCAGGTTGGCTGATTAACTTAGATTTATACACCCTGCAGATTCCCGGAATTCCGAGCATAAAAAAGTCACTTCATTTTACGTTCATACTGCATGTAGAATGTGAAGAAACAAATTAACTACTTTCAGAGTGTGTAATTTAACACTTTACTTTAAGTCCTTCCAATTGACAAGCCGTATATAAACAATTATGTAGTTATAAGCAGATCAAAGTGTTTATTAATGTATTGGTCAACAACTTAAACTCTTCCTCAATGGTGGCTGGTATATAAACAAATGATAAATGAAAATAAAAAGGTATAATTATTGAGAGATACTGTACATTAATATGCACTTAAAACGTCCCTATAGCTGTGTACAACTACATCATAGTGTGCTTTTCAACCTCAAATCAAATGTTTATATACTTCTTATGAATGCTAAATAGCTGGACTTAAAGTGTTACCCTGATTTTTTTAAGGGATTCTTGTGGGCAAATTTATTGGACTATGAAATCGAACATCTGTTATGCACACAAGCAAATTAACAGGCAATTAGTACCAATGAGCTCTGTTTTAGTTTAAATTAGACCGTCACATAAACACAGAAAGAAAGCAGTTTTCCACTGCTTCAGGCTGTGTGCTGTTTGTTTTCTAAAGCATTTTTCTCACGCAGAATGAAATAAAAAGACATCTTCCACAGACACCCAACATCCAAAGCAGACACCGGTTGCATTCATGTATTTGATAAAAGTCAAAGTATTTAGTATTTTAACCCGTGTTCATTTTTGGCCCTGATGTGGCTGCAAAAGTGCCCAGATGCAGAGAGAAAGGAGCATTGTTGACAGCATCACATTGGTTCTACAACATATTGTTACACAAAGACAAAAAAAAAGGTAAAGACATACAGGAGCACAGCAGGTAACAAGAAATAAAAAGAAACGATACAGCACACAGCAGATAAGAGTAGTTTGCCTTCACAATTTTCTTCAGAGAAAAGGGATCCACAATGTTTTAATTTTATGGACCGCCAAAAAGACAAACACTTAACCACTGGATAAGATCTAGTGTGTGCTGTTTGTTGTTGTTATAAATGTATTGCTGAACTGTAGATGACTGCCCTACTTGAATTTCACATCAAGGACCACCACTACTCTACCCAACTACACTTATTACACTTACATTATCTTATGCATCAGTTTTGTAGGATTATGACATCAATATTTTGTAAATGATTTGAAAACATAATTTCAACCTTTTTGCAAATATGGATCAAAACATCAACCAGTTAGTCACCAGACCAAGCTCAATCTTTTAAGACTGAACATAAGTCTGAATCTGCTCTGTATTTTCTACTGCACAAGATCAACGGGCATAGTTCAAATGACTCTGTACGCAACTGGATTGTCCTTCAACCAATCAGACCAATGATCCGGGTGACGTACTTTGCAGAGCGAGGCAGAGAGCCGGTCGGTAGTTAAAAGAAAAGAAAAGAAAAAAGAAAGCCGCTCGGTAGTAAGGCAAACACATCCTTCCTTTGTATGAATTGTTCGAGGGCAAGTTTCTGTTCCATTTTCAGAGAAAACTTGCCTTTGAAATCTTTTAAAACTGCAGTGACGGTGGCCGTCATGTTGAAGGTAAACAAAAAGCTGCTTGCCTTCACTTCTCTATCATCATCGTGTTATACCTGCCAATAGCGCGCCAGGTGGATAAGCCAGTTTGTGATTGGTTCCCGACAATTTGTAACGGAAGCAGGATAGATAAACGTACAGGTTTCCAGCCTGAGCTGCAGGGCAAAATCAAATCGCTGGCGGATCCGGCTGGGTTTACCCAGTCTATCAACTAGGATGACTTTGCAAAAACACATCACACAGTATTTAGCATTCACAGGGTTGCATCAGTTTAGATCAGGGGTCAGCAACCTTAGGCACACATGCCAATCTCAACCACTGACACTAGCAATAAGTGTGCAAGAGAGTTATTTTGGAAATGTTCCAAACTGCATGCCAAAATGACCTCTTTCACAGCCATTGGCAGGACCACAGGCTGTTATTGACGGTAGTTGGATTGACTTTTTTCCCATCCACATTCAAGACCTGCCCTACTTTGCCTCTGGCTAGTACCCATTGCCTTCTTCACAAATTTGCTTGTTCTGTATTATATATACACTCTTGCAATACCACCATGGATATAGTGTCACTCGGCCAGGCAAGCCAAACACTTAAATATGCACTTCAAGATTCAATGGAAAACACAGCGCTTTCACGTCGGACAGCGGAGTTCACTTTGCGGCGAATAAAAAAATATTCACCCAGGAAACGCTCGTTCATTCCTCGGGACCTTTTCTGCCTAAACTCCACTACAACAGCCCCTGAAAGGACGGTCATCTGGCAGTGCCTGTAGCTGGCTCACAGTCACCTATCGGCCGCCAAACAACTGCCGCTGGTAGCCGGCATACCGGAGCTCTGTAGAGGCTAAATACAACCAGCAACTGCCGCTCGGATTTTATCGTTCTATCTAGGGGTTCACCGATCCAATATTAAGATCAGATATCGGCCCCGATATTGACAAAATAGCTTAGTTTTTTGTTTTCTTTCCTCCGTCGCAGCACCGGGACCCCTGTTAACTGTGTACCCTTCTCACTCATGGTAGTAACTTTATAACACAACAATTAATAACCCACAACAATTTGTGACTTAAACAGTTTGTAACACTAATAATTTTACATTTACAAATGTAGCTACACCGCTGAACAGCATGTTGGGTAACATTATAGCTGCTAGCTAGCCAGGTAGCATAACAGTCTGTTAAGCTGGGAGAGGCTCCAGTCGCTACTGCACATTCAGGAACAGGGAAGAAAGTTAGAGGATGAAGAAAGACCGGAGATACATCAGAACAATGTATGCTCAAGAGAGGAGCTGTCTGTTGTTGCAAGGTTTTTTGTTTCTAAAAGCTAAATATAATTTAGCCACTGTTGTTCTCTAACGTTACTCGGCCTTGCTAACGTTCCCATGCTAACGTGAAAGACATGTCACTAGCATGCAGCGGAGCAACATTATGAACGCAATACACCTACGGTCCCACTGCAGACTGTTGAGAAAGACGGGTTCAGAGCAGTGATTAAAACACTGGATTTAAGATGCCTTGCCTCGCTGAAATACGTCCGCCAACCTACTACCATTCAAACAGCGAAGGAGGCTGACAGCGGAGCTACGTTCAGTCGCCCACTACAACTTTATACAACTATCTTACAACTATTTAGTTTTGAAAGGGAAACAATGTTAAAGTTGTTGGTATGTGTATTCATTCGATTTAAGTTTATTTTACTACTTTGCAGTTTGCACAATAAAACTAGTGTAATACATTACATCTATGTTATTTTGTCTTAGTTAGGAAAGTAATGTTTAGTTAGGAAAGTCTGGTACCTTTCGTCTCTTCCTCATGGTGGAAGGAAGGTATAAGGTGGAAGGTATACAGTGTATTATTAATTCAACAATGGTATCGGATCGGTATCGGGTATCGACAGATACACAAAGCCCTGGCATCAGTATCGGGACTGAAAAAGTCGGATTGGTGCATCCCTAGTTCTATCACACTATAGACTGTTCACGTTACCACGCTTTGCTTGGTTTAAAATACTTCTATTTTAGGTAGGCTATATAATAGTCTACTGGTGAAGTAGCATTGATCATTTTGAATAATTCAGCAGAGTCAGGGATATGTAGACCTAGAAAGCCCGCCCCCCGGGAAATCGCACCCTGAGATAGATAGATAGATAGATAGATAGATAGATAGATAGATATAATGAAATAAAACAGAGAAAATCAGCAAATCTTCACATTTGAGAACACACTGAATGTTAAGTAAATAGTTAATTTGTCATCAAAATTGTTGATTGATATCATTTCAATTAACTAATCGATTAATTAACTAAATTAACTTGGCACTAGGTTTAAGTCCCAAACACACGTGCTGCTGCAGAGGGTTATTCCCTGTTTGTCTTCTTTGCCTACTTGTAACATGTCAAATGTTCTGCAGATAAATGTTGTTCCTTTGGGGAAAATCTAGATTGATAGATGGTCTGCCATGTTGTGGGACGGCAATTTGGCATGAAATGGTGCACTGTCACCAAGGTCCAGTGATCAAAGGAGTCACAGGAGGTCAGAAGGACAGTTCACAGTCTTCACAGCCACACCAGCCCTCCTTCAGAATCACTGCATATTTTTCCATCGTATCCCCCGCAGTGTGAACTCAAGAGGTCTGACTTCTGGCTGCAGACAAACCATTTCTGGAAACACTTTAAGTTCCCCTTTAACGCATTGATATGTATCATATAAACAATTAATACATGGATAATAACCCATTAAAATGTTGTTGTAAGCAGATATAAGTGTTTATTAATGTATGCGCCAACAACTATAACTGGACACCTATAACTGGAGTCTGGTGTATATACAGATAATGAATGGCAATATAATAAACCACAGGTGTTATGATATTAAATATATCTTCACAGGAGAAGTTATAACTGTTGACATTAGTTATCACTTAGTAAGAACTTGATTTAAGTGTTATAAACCATGTATACAGCTTATAAATGCCAAATAATTGGATTTAAATTAAAGTATAATTTCTTTTTGCACTGTCTTGAGATCAATTGTTAATTTAACACTGCAATGTCGTCTTCTTTGGATTCTGTGTTGATAAGGTTTGAGTTTCTGCACTAGAATATCATTGCTTCAGAATATTTTCCCCAGGAAGACCTACCTGACAGCTGGTATTTACAACTACAAAAAAAAACCCTAATGAACTGGATACTGGATGAAATCACTACTGTGTGTTATTAGCAAAACAGATATATGCCTATTTTAAACTATTCCTTTCATTTTGTTAGTTTTAAGTTGAGTACACGTCATTAACCTGGCAGAGGGAGGTTGTTCAGTAGCTCCGTCAGATACAAGCTCATTGGGGATCAAAGAAATTCTCGGCCAGCATGGGTGCTGTTTGACTGTGACAACTCAACGTTGTGTCCCTGACTAGAAGGGATTCACTGTGAGATAGAGACAAAGAGGGGATCAGTGGCCTGCCCGGCTGAGGGCAGGGAGGGAGGGGGTTGAAAGCAAACAGCCTACTGCCAGTGTGATATATGTTTAACCCACTGGGTGCAGAGCAGAGACACCCAGCTTAAGATCTTTAACTCGTCTCAGCAACTGGGATGGTCGATCCCTTCCGACTCTGTGACTCAAGCTGGTGCTTTATTAAAGAAAAACAGAAGCTGTGCTTAAATGCCCATATGAAGGCAAAGACGAGAGCATTGCCTCCGTTTAAAAACCTCTGTAATTTCAGGAAACTTTTTTATTTTTCATTCTTGGAAACAAATATAAGCTTGTACAACTTGTGTTATTGTACATTTAAAACTAATTTGACCCTATGAATAAATAAAATAACTGTTACCAGGCAACATTCCTCACGGTCTTTAAAAGGGTTAAATTATGTAACTTCTACTAAGGGCTTTTATTGCTAAAAAGTGATACCTCTAAAAAAACTATTTTTAGACAGGAAAAGAATGTACTTACCAAGTTAAAAGGGCATATTATTTAAATCCATGTGAACGTTTCTGTGAATGTAGAATTTGTGGACTAAAATACCAAATCATATACTGTAGCGAAGGACTGGGAGTGAAATCAGTATATACCATACTTTAGGACATTTTCTGAAGAATCTGATAAAACCATTTGTAGGGATATCTAATCTGGTCATACCATTGTTAATGGCATCAAAACTGAGAAATCACTATGATGACATTTTCAAGACAGAATAAATGCTCATTTAGCTGTCAACCAAGACTAATGGCGCTTACCCACTGCTAGTAGCAGCTCTACTCGGCTCGGCCGCATCAGCCAGTCCTCCTTTTTCCATTGCAAATTTAGTACCGCCTCATGCGTGAGGCGAGCGCGGCTAGTCGCCATAGCGCCGGCGCAGGAAACTGACGTGACTTAACGCAACACACACACAGAACGTTGAAGGTGTGTTGTTTTTGATTCTCAGCTTTTGTGGCTGTTGCCACAGCCAGAAGACACAATTTGTTTCAAAAGAAGCTGGAGGCAGCAAAAAAAACACCGCTGGCTAAACTATTTAGAAACAACGCTGTTTGTTCACTACACCCCCGTCTATCGCTATCAATGATGACGCAGTGATTAGTGACCATTCTCTCCGACCAATCAGCAGTCTGCAGATTTTCACGTCACCTTTTGGGATCGCCTCAGCTCGCTTGGAACCACGATGGAGGTGATACTAAAAAAAGTACCTGTTGGCAGGTACCAGGGACTTTTTTTCATAATGGAAAACCAAAAAAGGCGAGTAGAGTCGAGCAGGTATCATGTAACGCCATAATATCTCCTTGGGTTAAAAATTCAATTCCTCCAGAAATCCACCTCACAATAGGCTGATTCAGGTTTAATGTTCTTTATTCAATCAGTGACTACGTTTAATGCACACAATATCCTATTTGTGCCCTTGCTCCGAAAAAGACAATATTGCAGCCATGCAAAATCAGATTTCTTCAAAGTTTTCTTTCGACTGTGTGAACACAGCCTCCCTCTTTTATTCCTTCAACCACCTTCTTGAAAAGGTGGGCGTTGCGATATTTGCACATATCCAAGAACCGGTTGATTTAATAATGTTTAAAGGTAGGTGTGTTCGTCCTTCCCACCAGAAATGTGGAATTTTCTTTTGGGGGTGCATCTCTACCCCAGCCTTGTAAACTCTTGGCTAGCTGGTTTGTGTACAACGCACACAGCTGACCGTGAACAGGCACTGTCGCAAACTGCTGTAAAAACCCCAATTAAGAGGCATATTCTGAATGAGTTATATACAGTACAGGCCAAAAGTTTGGACACACCTTCTCATTCAATGCGTTTTCTTTATTTTCATGACTATTTACACTGTAGATTCTCACTGAAGGCATCAAAACTTTGAATGAACACATATGGAATTATGTACTTAACAAAAAAGTGTGAAATGACTGAAAACATGTCTTATATTTTAGATTCCTCCAAGTAGCCACCGTTTGCTTTTTTGATAGCGTTGCAAACCCTTGGTGTTCTCTCAATGAGCTTCATGAGGTAGTCACCTGAAATGGTTTTCACTTCACAGGTGTAACTTGTCAGGGTTAATTAGTGGAATGATTTCCCTTATTAATGGGGTTGGGACCATCAGTTGCGTTGTGAAGAAGTCAGGTTGATACAGTACATAGCCGACAGCCCTATTGGACAACTGTTAGAATTCATATTATGGCAAGAACCAATCAGCTAAGTAAAGAGAAACAAGTGGCCATCATTACTTTAACAAATGAAGGTCAGTCAGTCCGGAAAATTGCGAAAACTTTGAATGTGTCCCCAAGTGCAGTTGCAAAAACCATCAAGCGCTACAACGAAACTGGCTCACATGAGGACCGCCCCAGGAAAGGAAGACCAAGAGTCACCTCTGCTGCTGAGGATAAGTTCATCCGAGTCACCAGCCTCAGAAATCAGAAGTTAACAGCAGCTCAGATTAGAGACCAGATGAATGCCACACAGAGTTCTAGCAGCAGACACATCTCTAGAACAACTGTTAAGAGGAATCTGCGCAAATCAGGCCTTCATGGTCAAATAGCTGCTAGGAAACCACTGCTAAGGAGAGGCAACAAGCAGAAGCGATTTGTTTGGGCCAAGAAACACAAGGAATGGACATTAGACCAGTGGAAGTCTTTGCTTTGGTCTGATGAGTCCTAATTTTAGATCTTTGGTTCCAACCGCCGTGTTTTTGTGCGACGTAGAAAAGGTGAACGGATGGATTCTACATGCCTGGTTCCCACCATGAAGCATGGAGGAGGAGGTGTGATGGTGTAGGGGTGCTTTGCTGGTGACACTGTTGGGGATTTATTCAAAATTGAAGGCATACTGAACCAGCATTGCTACCACAGCATCCTGCAGCGACATGCCATCCCATCCGGTTTGCGTTTAGTTGGACCGTCATTTATTTTTTAACAGGACAATGACCCCAAACACACCTCCAGGCTGTGTAAGGGCTATTTGACCAAGAAGGAGAGTGATGGAGTGCTGCGCCAGATGACCTGGCCTCCACAGTCACCGGACCTGAACCCAATCAAGATGGTTTGGGGTGAGCTGGACCGCAGAGTGAAGGCAAAAGGGCCAACAAGTGCTAAGCATCTCTGGGAACTCCTTCAAGACTGTTGGAAAACCATTTCAGGCGACTACCTCTTGAAGCTCATCAAGAGAATGCCAAGAGTGTGCAAAGCAGTAATCAGAGCAAAGGGTGGCTACTTTGAAGAAAATAGAATATAAGACGTGTTTTCAGTTATTTCACACTTTTTTGTTAAGTACATAATTCCACATGTTTTCATTCATAGTTTTGATGCCTTCAGTGAGAATCTACAATGTAAATATGAAAATAAAGGAAACGCATTGAATGAGAAGGTGTGTCCAAACTTTTGGTCTGTACTGTACATGTCCAAAGAATGCTCTTAAAGCATATGCCCTTGGCATATCCCACGTCTTAATCACAAAATGCTAAATTCGGAAAAAGGCCTTATTGGAATATCCAAACGGAATGTGTTGTTTACAGTATTGTATTGCCATATTCGGAATAAAAGTGGAATATTAGTGTGCCTGTAAACATAGTCACAGCAAACTGTATGTACTAATACCACTACTAAAACATTACACTACATTATTCAAATGCTTGTGGTAAAGATTTTGGAAATGTATAATCTGTGGGTTTGATATTTCATCAATCAATTGTTTTATGGTGTCATAACTGAGAAATTGCTATGAATAAAATACTTTTTCAAGATAAATACAGATTTGTGGCTCCATTAAGTAAGGAATGCCTCTGGAGGTTTTGGGAAATGCATAATTTATGGGCTATATATTTATAATTATTGGATTATATCAGCTTTTTTGGTGTCATAAAAGAAACTGCTATCATGACCAAACACAGGACCATTCAGCT
Organism: Perca flavescens; assembly: GCF_004354835.1. Taxonomy (NCBI): domain Eukaryota; kingdom Metazoa; phylum Chordata; class Actinopteri; order Perciformes; family Percidae; genus Perca; species Perca flavescens. Next base: position 22,145,979 of record NC_041345.1, on the reverse strand, counting down.
GTCAACGAGGAAAAATATCTTTTGGTCCCTTATTGGACTGAATTCCTCCACAAATTCACTTCACAATAGGTTGATGCAATTTTAATTTTCCCTAGTGAGTCAGCGTTAACTGATGAGGAAACTGGAGCGTTTAAAATTGACTGGAACAATGATGCGTCTTTAGGATAAATCTGACATGAATCCACCATCATCTGTCCATCTGTTTTTTATATTCAGCCCAACACTGCTCTGCTCTGCGCAGCTGCTCTGACCCATTCTTAACTGTGCCGTGAAAATCCATCATACCGTCTATGAACATTTATTGCCACAATTCAGCTTCCCAGACACTGAAGTATGAAAATAGTGGCTCGGAGACAGAGGCCCGGTACCCGACCCTGACTCACAGTTACAATTCTCTACCTTTTCCTCTTCTTTAAATGTCAGTCAGACGCCAACTGTGGTCTGCAAGTAAAGAGGGGGGGTGGGGGGAGACTGCTATTTGCCATGCTGTAACAATTAATTAGGAGTCCCTCAAATTACCTGAGGAGTCCAGAGAAAGTCAACTGAGAAGCTCCCACAAAGTAGACCAACTTAGACCACCCAGATCCCTTAGAGAGCATTGCTGCTGTTTATGTCAATCATTTTTAAAATAATAGCAAAAAATAATAATATTATATATTATATAAGGGGAAGCATGCAGCTCAAAAACGCAAATCAAAAATCTGAGGAGTTTTCGTTTCTTTCTTTTTTAAATAACAAAGGCACTGGATCTTCTGGCCTTTGCAGAGTTTGCAGAATGGCAGCTTGACAGACAGCAGTTATTCTACACAGCTGATTTATTTAATATTGTTCCCCATTTCACAGAATTCTTTGCAGCAACAAACAGCCTGATCTGGTGAGGACAGACAGGAAAGTGTTGACGGTGAAAACTGAGGAGTCTGTGGTCAGGTTGTTTTTAGTGTCTTTGAGATTCTGACTGGCCGGGGAGCCGGCTTCTGTACTGCCTGATACGGCTTCTACTGTGCTTTCCTTCCTTTTAACATGGTGAGGCAAAATCTGCACTCACTCTTAGACTTTAACCAATCTGGGATTTTGATGGTTGATACATAAGCAAACCTCTGGTCGTCATTGAGCTAAATAGTAAAATTGACTTTAAGTCTTTTGAATGTCAATCTTGGAGGTTCAGCTCTAAAATATTGAGTTACTTCCAACTCTAACAATTAAAACTATAATATTTGTTACAGGATTCATTTTGTGGGGTTTTTTTTGCCACCTATTTAATAAAAAAAAAAAGGAGGTTCTCTATCTTGTTTATGTGAAGACTGTAGTGAAGGTTTATTTCTTGTTGAGAAAGAGACACTGAAAAGAGAGCAATGTTTTTGGTTTAAACTATATAATATTGTATTTTTTACTCATTTATTTATACAACGTTAACCACTACATTTTAGCGAAAGGAAGTGCTGAGTCGTAACCAGTGACTGTAGGTTGTAACCACATTTCAAACATGTCAATATGATGGGAAGTCCTCCCCTGTATTTGGCCAGATTTAAATGATTTTTCTTAATTAATTCCGCAATTAATTCCACAATTTTTAAAGGTAAAATGTCTTAATATAAACCAATAACGAACAGAACCAGATGGCATTCCTATGAGAGTGATGTCTATCCATGGCTGTGTGATTATAGGACAGTGTAACTGGTTGAGAATCTGATGAGGGTCTGGGGAGTCGACAGTGAATGATGTGCTGCCGGTCATTCAGACACTGAGATTGGCGTCTCCAAAGGCTTAAGGAGAAGAAGAAGCACGCTGGGGTTAGACTAAACAAAGCCCTGTCCAGCCCGGCCTCTCTGGGGACTACAAAGGGCAAAGTTCCTCCTCTCAATCCACTTTCAATCCTGACCAGGCCGCTCAGAGCAGGCGGCAGGTAAAGAGTTCAGATTATACGGTAACACATATAATCACTGCCGTATATTATAGGAAATGATGAACATCCTGTCACTTCAAAGATGTACTCATCTGTCAGGTCAATGCTTGTTTAAAATAAACACCACAGGTCATTACGGTAATCAATGCAAAAAAAAAAGACAATTAGAATAACAAAAGGAAATGGCACAGAAAGAAAAACACAAAATACATCTTAGTCGGCCCAAAAGGATCAACACGTGAGGTGATTCTTTGGCTGTTTTTGATGTTAATAGACATCACTCAATAAATTCCTATTTAGATTATTGACAAGATTATGAAAGGATTTTGAAAGACACAACTCGTTACGTTTTGAATAATGTTTTAATTTACAGCTGAACTTTGATAACTGTTTTATATGATTGTAGTTTAAACATCTTGGAGTTTTGGACTGTTGGTTGAGCAAAACAAGCAAGTTCAAGATGTCACGCTGGGCTCTATAAATTTATGGAAATTTTCACCATTTTCGAGAGGATTAAAGTACTCAAAATACTGAAAAAAAGTGGTCTGGGATTGCTTCCACACGGCTCTCACAAACCCTTCCCCAAGTCGTCAAATACCGACGCTTTGTCACGGCCCTCCGAGTCTGATACTGAAACACAAAGCACTCATATGCACTAACATGCATGTGCAGCCGGACGGGCTATCAAAACAAAGAGAAGAGAAACTCAGATTACAACACACACAGAGGGAGTGTGACTTCATTCTCTGCTCAGGACGCCATTACTCCCATTATATCTTGACAAAGCAAATATTGGTTTACTGCTATATTAACGTTCTGAATGTCGAATACAGCTCCTTTAACTGGTTAGCAAAAAAAACATCTAATTAATAATGAAATGAATCATTAGTTGCAGTCATATTACAATTTCAAATATGTTACATTTTAACCAGTGGCAAATTTTTGCTCCAAACTTATCATAACATCAACTGAATTAATTTTTAAAAAGCTACGTCAGAATCATGATATTGTGACATAACCGGTTGTGAAAGAAAATTATCTTTTATCGTTTGATATTTTTCACATGAGTGACATGATATTTATCACTCATAGGTCTGGGTACTGAACCTTAATACATATGTCTATAGCACTGCATATTGATTTATCTTGTTCTCTGTTCAGATAAGTCCTGATTTAACTCAAAACTGAAAATTTGAGACTGAATGTTTGTGTTTGGACATGAAACATTTGAGAACGCTGGTATCTTTTTGTTAAATAAAAAAGGTTTTTGTATAAGAATTTTTTTTGTTTTATTTGTCAAGCTAAGGTAGTGACTTACTATTACTAATATTTTCTATGTCAAAACTCAGGCATCTGGTGAGCACAATTATCAAAAAATGTCAAATGATACTCAGCCCTAGGTATATATCTCGAGAATTATTGTCTAGAGTGAGAGCCAGAAAGGAATGAAGAAATATGCATGGGGAGATAAAAGGCTGGTTTTGATCTATGATACAGCATGCAACAGTGGACATGGGAGGGCTGATGTTATCACCTAAGAAAAAGGGGGGCCTTAACTACTCTCCATCCAAAGTCTATTTCAATTTTCTTTAAACAAGCTCAGATTTGAGCTCAACTCATTCCATATTTCTTGTGAAGATTGGTATTCCAAGGTCAAGCATTTTCCTCTCACAATATTTATACAGTTCAGCCTGCTTGTGATTGTGTATATATCCTTATTTTGAAGAGTGTGTGTGCCACTTACAGTTTAGAGCTGCAGAGCTAAAACAAACTACAACATGTGGACTCATCCCATGTAATAACCGTGGCTCCAGACTCATCCAGACAAGCCTGAATGGCAAGCTCTGTGAGAATCCAGTCAGCAGCTTGAATTCCTTGTGAGACGGCTTAATAACTGTAGAATTAAACTAATTACAAACACAAAGTTAAGGCGGCAGAGCTGATACGTGCCAAGCTGAGAGTCTGGACCGCGGCCTATCTCCTGACTCCAAAAGCATGCAAACAAAATAACCAGATTAAATTGAGGTGGATTGAATAATTTATGTACACAAGTGTTATTTTGTTAACTCAGTTTTGCTTGTGGATGCAGGAGGTTACTGTTCCAACGTGAAATCAATCAAAACAAAATGTGGAAAAATTATTCTACTCTGGACCTGACGCTGACCCCAGACGCAAGTGTGCAATGCAGTCGATTAGGACGCATATTTCCAGGAGAAAGTGAAAGAGGCAGAATTTCTGTTGCCGTGGCTGCAGCCATTAAACACTTTCGATTCCTGCCGGCATGTGTGGATTCAAGGGCAAAGCCGTAATGAGCAGTGGCATTAATGATACTGCAAGATGTGCTCCCGCTACAGCCCGGATTACTGCAGTTAACTGGGTCTGTAATGGGGTACTTTTTCAAGCGCGTGTCTGAAACGAGCCGACGAAGAGCAGGATTCAATCATATCTAAGTGCATTACTGGAAAGCAGCGAGAGGACGTGTAGTCATTACTGCTCATTACTGCCGTTGTATAGAGAGATCGGGTCAGGCGAGGTCTTCCAACAGGTTAAGAACACAAATATGCAGCCTCAGGTTGCAATTCTGACATTTGCTTTTAATTAATAAAGCCTGGCATTATGCACTTTCAGAAGCTGACTAAAAAGGGATTTCAAAATTTCTAATTATATCGTTTACCAGTGATTTGATAGTGTGGAATGAACACTCTCGGAATGATAATAACAGTAATATTGTCACAGCCATTGTGTGTCCTCCCCAGACTCCCACTTTGTTTGTGAAAGGCGACGGTATAAGGGTGACTGCCCTTTGATTCTGGGAATCCGTAAATCTGTCTGCAGGCTACAATGAGACATCTCATTTGAGGTATTTGTGTATTTTGGGTTTATTGGTCCCAAAATGCCCCCTATCCATCTCTGACCAACACAGCATTTTTTTTTTACTAGGGAATACACTGTTGAGAAGTTTATAGAAGAGCACTTAAGTTCACAGACGGGTTTACTGCTGGCTCCGTATGCTTGGTGTGAAATAACAAACATTTCTCTTAAAACCGTTTCACTGCTCAATAGAAAGTGTGGGGTTACTGAAACCCACATAGCAGTAGAGACACATAGATTCATATCTACACACATCATAAAACACTTTGTCTTCAACGGTGTCTTCGCAAAGTCATTCTTGGTTAATTTGATAATTACGGTGTAAAATGCAGCATGCAACAAACCACCAACTAAAGTGCCACCTAAGGCTGAAAAAGGCATTTAAAGAAAATGAGGTACAAAAGTTATATTACCAACATATGATTATATGTCAAAACAGTAAGCGCACATCAATACGTAGATTGTAAAAGGATGACAAGCCACTGAACAGCTGCTGCAGTTGGAAAGGATCCTGCTTTGTTATTTTTATCATCTTTATTTCTAAATATGAGCTAAGGAGAATTAGTCAGTGTTGACATTTCATGCCTAGATATTGACTAAGACCGTTGGTTAAAGCGTAACTCTCGCCAAAATGCAACCTAGGGTCTTGTTGTGAATGTACACGAGTCAAACTTTCGTTTAAAAGCATATTTAGGACGGAAGTGGCACTTTCAAGATTTACCGTATTTTCGTTTTTCGGTCATATGGCCTTTTGAATGGGAGTAATAGGGGCACTTTCATGCTAGCCTCAAAATAGCTATTTTTAAAACACTAAGAAGGCTCAACACAACATGAAACTATGCTTGAAGTATCACCAGGGGCTCTATACCTTAACGAAAGCATTGACAACGTTGTTTGTTGTTTTTACTAAAAAGAAAAGTTTTGAACAACTCACCGTAGCTCTTGTTGTTTCCGGCCGCTACCACCTCGGCAGTCAAAACGAGTCGATATCCGAATGCGAATGAACGGACTCCATATGAGGCTCCTTTTTCAACTACAAGGTCAATATTGTTTTTCACTAATGACAAAACAACAAATAATCCGTGCATTTATATGGAACTAAGCTTTAGGAACTTTCCATCTTTACTCTCCTCCCTGTTATGTTGCATTCGGAAATCGACTGTTTTTGACTAATAAAATGGCTGCGGCCGGAAACAACAAGAGCTACGGTGAGTTGTTCAAAACCTTTTTTAGTAAACTCTGGGTACACAAACAACGTTGTAAATGCTTTCGTTAAGGTGTAGAGCCCCTGGTGATACTTCTAGCAAAGTTTCATGTTGTGTTGAGCCTTCTTAGCGTTTTAAAAATAGCTATTTTGAGGCTAGCATAAAAGTGCCCCTATCACTCCCATTCAAAAGGCCATTTGACCGAAAAACGAAAATACGGTAAATCTTAAAAGTGGCGCTTCCGTCCTAAATATGCTTTTAAACGAAAGTTTGACTCGTGTACATTCACTAAAAGACCCTAGGTTGCATTTTGCCGAGAGTTACGCTTTAATAGGGGCCAATCGGGGCAGTGACTTACATTTACCCAATGTAAGGTACTTGCAGTATTTGGTTATTATGCCGCACATTGCTGAAACAAATAAGTATCTTAACTCTGAGTAACCTTTACAGCAGCATTTCATTTTTTCCTTCCAATTTTTGTTTTTCATTCTTTTAAAACGGCCTGCCCATATGTCTGATCATTTCTAGGGAGTAAAATGAGTGTGATGTTGTGCTCATCAACAGATAAAAAATTTGATGGATGGATGTAGGAAATAACAACTGAGCCAATCAGAACTTTTTAGCCAGAATTAAGAACAGGTGCCAGGGCCAGAAAAATCATAACAGAGAAATTGGCCACAAAAATGGCAGGAAAGCATGGATGAGATTGTCAGGTTGTCATAAGTCAACTTACACACAACAACAACAACATCTTTCTTCAATCAACATGACAGACGTTATGTTAACTGCTCCTAGCATTAGCTACTGCAGCATATTATCAGTCACAGATCTGATAGTTTATGGCAACATACTCAGTTTCTGCTAATATGCCCAGGATGTCTGACTTAATGTCTGGAATTAGAAAATGTCCACCTTTGGTTTCCCCACTGATTGTATTTAAAAAAATACTCTGTGGCAGACAGCCAGACAGATTACAGAGCTGATTGCAACACTGATTGTCTCCTTTGTCCATAAACAAAAAGGTTAATGCATCAGAATAATTTGGAAGATGCTATACTCACTAAATGCAAAGGGCTTTGATAGCTTCAGTACAGGAATGTGCTACATAATTAAACCTGCCTACTAAATGTATGACTTCTCAATAAAACTACACCGGTCACGGTTTCATTTTTCACAGAGAAAAACTTCACGTTGTTTTACTGCAGGTCTAGTATTTCTCTGCTTTTTCTTGAGGAGTATTAGTGTGATTTAGTGTAATCCAAATAATCACTGAAGGTAAAGCTGTGCTCCAAGAAAAGCACTTGGATGGTGCCAGAGCAAATCATGCTATTTATCATTCCACGGTAAACATGCCCCTGCATTACATGCATTTTTAACCAACACCCTTATTTTCTGGGTGCTTTACACCTTCTGCCATTTAAATAAGACATTTAGCATATCAGCACGCACTTTGGTTTTATGTGCATGGTTAAGCAAAAATCATCTGCAGGAGGGATAATAACATAATTTGAGGTGTGGGATGCTGGAAGTTTCATTTAGTCAAGAGTGATGAATCAGCTCAGTCAGGAGCCAATCACACTAAATCACACACCTAGTTATCATGGAGAAATTATACTGACATTTTCAAGCTAGTGTTAGTAAGTTATGCCACTCCATGTTCCTCTTCTGAGGAGGAAATGGGGCATGCCGCACTTTGGCCTATCACGAAGAAGAACTGTCCTCTGATGACAAAGAGCGGAAAACTGACAAAGCTGAGAGAGAAAGCACAGATCCTTCCTCTCAGTATCCCAAAAGAAGCGCTTCACCTACTTTATGCACAGCCATTCATGCTGCTTTGTTTCAAGCTGCTTGGCTGACTGCGGGTCTGGCCTGCTGATTGCAGTGATAGACATGGAGGAATCTGGCGCTGGCTGCCAGAAACCACAGAGGAAAAAGGAGAGGACCCTCAGTCTGTCGTCGGGCTGTGCCGGTAGGGAGAGGTAAACACAACTGGTCCCTCCTTGGTATGCAGGGCTTATGTTGGCCCAGAGAGGAGTTGCGACTCAGAGGAGGTGCCAGTCTGGGGTATGCTCAGTAGAAAACGCAATTATTTTTAATGAATGTAACAACAAAAAACACCCAGGAAAACAAATAGCTGGCATTAACCGTGCCGTCTGAGAAACGCAACCCATGAGCATTACTGTCATGCAATCAAAACCATACTAGCACAGACAAGCAGCAGAGTTTAAATTTAGAAATACATTCACTGTAAGTGTACCGTAAAGAGATGGTCGTCTTAATTGCAGCGTATCTGCCTCGCACTGTTTTTTGCTTGCTTTCTTATGATAATAAAGAGCCTTTCTACAGGATAGACAAGTATGTGGATGATAAAGTCATAATAAGTAGCCTACATTCTAATCCTGATTCAAGTATCACGAAACAGCTTTTAACGTCATTGTTACCATTTATTTGATTAGTCTGTAAGAGTGTCGTGCATCCACACTAAGCTGGCTAAATTTGAAAAGCAGTCATTTTCTCTTCGTCCACTTTCGGCCTTGTGTTATTAGTGTAGATAAAGGGAAACTGAGCTTTTGAAAAACAAAGACGTAAGCCTGGTCATTAACTCTTTTACATAAAAGTAAATATAGCGGAGTGGAGTTTTATTTCATTTATTTTTTATACTGTATTGTCAGACAACTTTGAGATCATGAAAGATGATTGGAGTCCCTGGCTAAACATGTATGACCCAAGATCAAATCACTATTTTCTGCTTGATCAGTGTTCAGACAGAACATACACACGTTTGACTGTGTTAAATCACAGCATATGTGTTCACAGAACAAGAAGAAACAGAATCAGTAGAGTATTTAGAGTATGCAGGTCGCATGGTGGCTGTGATGCACAGTTTTGTTGTTTGTCATCCTACACAGAGCATACAGAAGAAGAGAGAGAGTTAACCATTTTCCTGTTGTTCTTGTGTTAAATGCGGAGGGAGATCTTTACAACATAAAAACACCTGTAAAAGCTAGTTTGGGTGCATGTGGTTTTTGCGTTCTCTAAGAATTAAAGAGTGAAAATTAAACTGTATCTTTAACTCATTAAACAGGTACAAAACTGTTTTGTTTGATTGCTTTACAATTGACTAAGATCTTTATTGAGATCTTACAGCATTAAGATGGCCGCTTCAGAAGTGTAAATGACGCGTTATTATGGATCCCACGTAACTTCTAGGCAAGTCCCGCACTACGAAGCAGGCCGATTGCTTGGGGTTAGGCATGGACCTCGAGCGGTTAAGGTTAGGATAGCCGATTGGTCAGGGGATAGGACCTGAACAAATCGGGTTACGTTACCTTGCGTAAGCATGGACGCCTGGGCCAATAGTAGCGTGTGAACGCTATTGAAGGGCGGGTCTTTCCTAGAAGTTGCATGGGTTCCATAATAACGCGTAAATGACAGCTAGTGGATATTTATAAAGTAATTTAGTTATTTGTTTAATGTTTCTCAAAAAAGGAGAAATATAAAGTAAAGAAAGAAAAGAATAACAGCATGACATTCTTGTAGTTTCCTAAATGCTCACATAGATCATATCTAAATTACACCGCCTGAAGACAATTAGCTCTTATAAAAGGAAACCCCTCACCCACTTAAGCTTCGTACAGTTTGATGAATTATCATTCTCTGACTTCAAAATGTTCAGCGTTTGATTTACTTGACTGATTTACTCGAGAGAAATACAGCTGTGCTACAGTTACTAACGTTGACGTTGAGCTGTATTAGGTTGGCTGCATTCAAAACTGTAGCTTAAAGATTAATGTAAGGCAGACATCTGAACATTATCAGCTGTTTTTCTCTTGGTTAGAATAACATTTATTACATTACATGTGTCTACAGACAGGCAGATAGAGAACTGATTTCTCTATAGTGGTGCTGGAGGGGTTGAAAGTTTTATAGTATGAATTTTTAGAAGAACTGAGCCAAAAATGTTGCCAATAAAACATACTAAAACAATGTTTATAACACTACAGTTCAGTCTTTCTCTAAAAGAGAACATGGGCAGTTACGACTACTGTTAAATGTACTTCATATGAATGTACCTATGACTACATGTACTTCATATGAATGTACCTATGACTAGAGATGCATGAACACAAGTTATGGAAATCTGACATCTAATATTCCTAGGTTTGTTTACTTAAAAATATATTATATAAAAATATAAATATAAAATTTTATTTTATTTAGTTCTTCTGAAGCATTAAGCATGTTTGTATTGCCCAAACTGATGCCTCAAAAAAGTGTTTTATATCAGTACAAAAACTCTGGTATCATACTGGGAGTGGTCTGAAATCAAATTCAAAACATGCAGCACTACCGGTGACCGAATTTCTTTGGATACAAGGCAAGCCAAAAGCAACAAGATTTTTACTCTGCTGAATTACGGAAAGTGTTGTTAGACGTTGCACTGAACAGTTTACTGATCACTTGATTGACTATACAGCTAGGGTAAGAGACAAAATATTCAAATAAAAACAGTGCAGACACACAAACACGTGGCTAATGTCTTTTACCCTGGCTCTCACCGTCAGTGTTTTTATGTTGGTGCAGGGTAGTGCAGGGTAGGCAAAAACACTTTACAGCCCTGATGGATATAGGGGGGGTAAGTCTGGCAATCTTTGTAGCTTTTCCGAAACCAACAGTCCATCAAGCACACCCACTCTGCACACCTATTGGCCAGGTGTGCAGAGGTGAGAAAGAAGGCAGGATTTGAACTTCTGTCTCCGTATGTTTTTTTCTTGTCACAACTACTACATCAATTTTGTGTTTACAACAGAGTGGCTTTGGTAGATTCTCTGGAAGTGTGCACTGTTGCCCTGACATGAACGATTATCAGGTCTCCCCCTCTCTATGACAGCAGCTATAAAGTGTGCCTTCAGATGTAGTCAGACAACACGTCATACAAACTAGTTTCTTTGAAGCATACCCCTGCCTTAATGGTAGGGTTAAACAATAACATTTAAAAAAAAAAAAAACGCTAACTGATCAATTTATGACAAATGTACCCAATTACTTAAGTTAACTGATGTACTTACACTATAACACTTGTGGTTTGGATGCAAGAATGTCAGCCATCAGAGTGTCCTGACATCACAGGAAATAACAGGGTTTTCTTTCATTCTGTGATGGAGAAGAAAAAAAAGAAATGTAAGCACTATAATTGGTATTTCCAGTTCTCTCTCCCCCCTCTATAAAATGGGCTCATGCATAATGGGGTAGAAGGCCTTCCACCAAAAAATAGCTTATTTGCACAGCAGAGTGAAGAAGAAGAAGAAAACACATTAAAAGCCTATTCAGGGTCAAGGATTCCCTTGAGTACACCAATATCTCTAATCGTAATCTATTAAAAATCATTTTAAAAAAAACACGTTGAAAAGTAGGCTTCCAAGCGGAGCCATTACTTTGTTACCTCTGGCAGACAGCGAGGCACCTGGGAAATCTGAGCTGACGTTAAGGGGGAGCAGCAGTCCAGCAGAAAAACTATATCACTTTCTTAAGCTAATTAGCCCTGTATATTACCAATCAAAAGAACCTCACTCTTAAACACAACGGCCAGCCAAGAAATATATTTCTCTTCCATTTGTGAAAGACTGGCAGTGGAAAGACTCCAGGACTGAATATTATTCACCCAAGGCATTCCAGGGGATAAAATGTTGCATTAAAGTGGGATTTAAGGGTCTGATTTTTGTCACTGCTACCACTGTTATTCCCAAACAAACGGATGAGAACTTTGTTGAAACTAGAGCTCACCCTCTCAGATCAAATCAGTCAGTTGACATTAAAAACTGAAATTAAGTAAGTACATCATCACTGCTACATTAATAACTCACTGCCTAAAAGTATATACGTATATAGGTACTGTATAAATAGATTAGGCCTGCTGACAATGGCGTTACTCTGACATTAACACTACAAAAAGTAGACAAATACAGAGTCATTACATTGTCTTTTTCAATAGGATACATGCTGATAAAGTCAGCAGTATACTTATCTTATCTGCCATTTTACTTTACACTTTGTTTCAAAGGTTTCTCTTGACAACAACAAATACCACAATATGACTAAAGGCAAAGAGGTGTAGAATTATATCTTTATACGATAATAAAACAGCATGTTCTATTATACTTCTCGTACTTACGAAACTCCCAGAAACAGTCTTTATTTATATTATCCGATATATGTACAGTAAGTAGTGTCATTTCTTACAGTATATTCTTGGATCAATTGTAAGATACAGATTGTTTTTCCCTGCTGACGCATGCTGCATCTAACTTTATTATGTTATGTTATTGTATTTGCCATCTTCCTATTAATATATTGTGACATCTTTCTGATAGTGTGTATTTTTACGCTGATAATACAGCATGTACCTTGTTAATGGTGAATCTTTTTCAATAGCAGAGTACTTACTGGCCTAATATGGCCTTTCTCTGTCTCTATCCATCTCTCAATCCTTCTGCTATGCCCTTAACTTAAAAGTGAACTGTTTACTAATGAGGCTAGAAGTGTGACTGTTATTGTTTGCATTTGTTTAAATCTCGGAATTAAATGTTGCTAATTTTCCCAGATATTACAGGCCTGCGTTAAAGCAATGTCTACAACAAAAAAAGAAATGTAGAAGCTGTTGTTGCTACTTAATGCACTGAAGAGTTTGACGTTCATCGTAGAGTACAGTGCACTGTTCTCACTAAACCATACACAAGACTTTAAACAGTCTGTGTACAACTTCCACCAGCAGAGGGGGTAAAAACATCACAACTCTGCCTACATTTCCAGCTGGAGTTTGACATTTGGTGCAAATGCATCCTCATACAGAGCAGCTTGTATTGTATTGTATTTTCTTGTATGTAAAACAGAAAATATTTCATGCAAAAACTTTCAACTAATGCTGCCTGGAAAAAGTAAATTGTTGAAACCGAAACCCAAATTATCTTCTTCTAGGATGTCCAAATTGTACCTGCATATTATACTTTACTTTTGTTTTTTGAGAATACTACTAAGCTGTCTGTAAAATGTAACACAGCTGACTTTTTTGTGCATAACATAAGCAGTTTTAATAAACAAATGCAGAATACTACAGTATAGGATACCGTAAATAAATAAAATATTAATTATTAGGTTTCCCCTTAAATAAGGATGATTTCCAATTGTTACATGTTCATTTTGCATGCACAATTTAATACTTGGTCAAGTCTTCATCACCATCGTTATTATCTTCATCTCTAACAGATACTATACAATCCTTCCTTTCACTGAACAAGCTAAAGTTAAAATTGATATCAAATTAAGCTAAAAATATTTCTATTTCATCTCTATCAATCTAGTCGCCTTCCAGTTTCTGTTTTTTGTTGTTGATGTTAGCATCAGACCTAATAAAAAAAAAAAAGCAAAAGCACCTTTCTTCTCGTCTTCTTTTGTTTGCGAAGTTAATGCAAATTTATTTAAATCTGCAAACAATGTCCTCGGTTTTGTTTTAACCAAAAGACCATCAACGGTCTAGAGGTCTAGATACTGGACTGCTGGTAGGTGGACAATTTTGGACACGTACAACTGCAACTTTAAGTTTGCTTTGATCGTGCTTGGTCTCCATTGTTCTTTAGAATGACAGGAACAGAGTCAATGTAAAGATCCAGTCACTCCATTATGGTAGACAGACATGAAAGGGGGGGAGGGAATGGGGGGAGGGGGGGTTAAAACATAATCACTACACCACCAGCAAAGTGACCTCATAGGAAACAATGACCATCTTCTCCCCTCAGGAAACATCTGGGCCAACACGTCAGTCTCACAACTGATCAGCAGAGAGAAAAAACAGGGAAGGGGTGAGAGGGCGTGTCACAGCCTGGTTTCACTTTTTCAACTCGGGGCAACAAGGAAATGACCCTGTAATTCATGGTTTCCAGCGAGAAGTCCTCTGAGGCAGCACAGAAGTGGGCTTACACCGTACTGTATATCAGGACTTTTACTGAAAATCATCCACCGCTGATGGATATTATACAGTTCATTAACATATTGTGATCAATACTACTACACACGTCCAGGAACACTGAACTTTACACAAATATAGGTATAAATTCTCATCCAATTCCAAGTAGACGATTAATTGGTTATCAACTGCTCACTGCTTTTCTCCATTATATATCATTAGATATTAAACTGAACTAGGACTTTTGGTCTAACAGAACAAGCAATTTGAAGACGTCACCATGGGCCCTGGGGAAGTTATGATTCTGACGTTTAATTGACCAAACACTTCATATATATATTCATCATATATGATTAATTGACAAAGAAAATTATTGTAAATTACAGCTGTAGATGAATATGGAAAGTAACTGACAGATTATTCAATACTGAAGATAATCATTAGTGGCAGGCCAAATTGCTATCAATTTTTATAATTATTCTTAGTGTTAGTTTTACTGCTACTACATCTAATATTACTGGGTGGAGAAGTATTCAGATGCTTAAGAAAAAGACAACAAAGTAAAAGGCCTGGATTTGACAGTGAAATGGAATGTATACATTATATGGCCAAACGTATGTGGAAAACCCAGGTTCACAATTTTTGCTTTGGGGCTATTTTTCCTGGTTTGGGTTTCAAAGTCTTATGGAAAGCCTTTCCAGAAGAGAGGAGACTGTTCTAGCGGCACATTAATGCCAATGGTTTTGGAAAGAGTCATTCAGCTATCACATATGGCTGTAATAATGTTCATGTGTTCATCTCTGTGTCACCAGAATGCAGTGATAAAAAGTCTGTTTCAAATCTGGTGAATGTTTCAGACTCACCAGTGCACTTCTGGCTCGTCATACAGCTGCAGCAGCCACACCAACAACACTAGGCACCAAATCTTCTCAGGATCTGCTTCCATACTGTGTTTTTGTCAACACAAAAGACGCTATGGGGAAAAGAAGTCACATCCACAGCTGGCTCTGATTCTATATTTCACACCTAAGCTTAGACATTTCATGGGAGGGCTGGCACACCTGGGAGATCACTTGTAATGAATAAACATATCTGTAGTTTGGATTTGGCAACAAGTAAAAACACACATTAAGAGAGCAAACAGGCTTCTAAGCCCAGATGCCCACAGTATTCAGATTCAGAAAATGTTATAGTCATGACAGAAAATCGTCCTAGATGTGGCCTCAACATACAATGCAAAAACAAAACTCAGACAGTAAACATACAATAGCATATAAAAAATAAGTTACACAGGATAAAAATACAATGTATATGTGTGCAAAGTGATATAGTGTTTGTGTGGGTTATTATCTCATCATAGTCTCCATCTACAAGGCAAACTGGTTCACATTCAGGACTTTTCATTCAGACTTCAGTATTTTGAATGTGTTGTATATTCATTATTTTGTCATGCAGAAAAATAACAAGCACACGTTTTAGCTCAGGTCTTCATTAGTGTGGAGGACTCCAATCGTCACAGTCAACAAATAAATATCCAAGTCATAAGCAAAGTATAAATGCATTCTTGTAAATGAACGTATAATATAATGGCTGCCACCCCAGAACCTAATGTTAAATGTTAAGTTTTACATCTTCCACAAAGTTTATCAAGCAGTAAGATAACATAGGCTACCTGTTCATATTCTAACTTTATTAGCTCAAAAAAATGTGGTATTAAATCATTAAAATATAAACAACAATGGTTGTGAAATTTAGGGAAACTTAAGCTAACTATGTTTACATATTTTGTTGGAAAAGTCAGCCTGGTTATCATTAGAAGTCAGCTTTAGAGATAGCCTCCCTACTTTTAATGCTAGCCTGTCCGATTACCCTTGGCCAGACAGTGTATTTTATCACAACTTTGTGACTATTTTTGTAACAAACAGCCACAAACATATGGAGTAGTCAGGTAGCTAGCATGCCACAAAGTTACAGGCTTAACGGAGCAGTAAGATAGCTAGCATGCTAAAGTTTAGGTTTTGACAGCTAGTAAAAGCCCTGAAAATGAATCACTCCTATCCCCAAAACAAAGAAAAAGACCATACAACCATATATAAAGCCTACCTAAATCTCTACGCTACAGTAGTCCATGAAATAACTAAATATAGCCTAATAAAGCCTACGCTTAGCCTACCTGCAGTAGCACCTCCACCTGGTCAGGAAATGTGTGCCTTGACAGGCTCGCGCACAAAAGAGGCTGTCTTTACATGTGCATGTGCGCGAAGGACACGCGACAGGTAGTCCTACCTGTTGATAACTAGGCTAATTAAGACTTTTCTAGTGTAGTGTCTAAGTATTTAGTATAATAATAGTATAAGTTAATGTTGAGAATTCAGTGTTTATCTAAGATATGGATGAAGTTAATTATTGAAATGTGTAATTATTTAAATTGTCCGGGAGGAGGGGTCGTGTTTACATAAATTTGCTCCCTGTGGCATGTGCTACTTGCGGTTCTGCACGTGCGTGGGAGCATTATTTGATAGGGAATAGTGTTCTATCAAAATACGCTACCCCTGAAATCTTAATATTATAATAGCATATCGAAATATGCTCCACATATTCTTACAGTACACTTACCCATGTTTGTAATCAAAAACATAAAGGTACTGACGGAAATACACAAAAACACATAAAGTAGCATTTTTCGACAAGGCAGCATAAATTGTTAGAACACTTTTAAAGGGTTATAAAGGACTCCAGAAAGTGTTAAGTTATTCTGAGATAATGAGCAAATAAACTGAAAGATTTGATAAGTATTTATGACAAAATTAGACTTTCTTAAAGCGTTAAAGTGTAACTCAAATATTTTTTTTCTGCTACAGCATACAGATCTGCTTTATAAATTGCACTTCCTGTGCTCTCTTTTGAGAAAAAAAACCATGACAAATAAGGAAAAAATAAAGAATAAAAAATGAACAGTAAACCTATAACAAACTTAATATAGCCTACAGATTCTCGTAAGCAACATAAATAATACATGTCCGAAAAATAGTTGGCAGAAGTATACACTTTCATGATCCTACCCCTTCTCCATAACTCAAACAATTAACTTAATATTTATACAATACACAAACAACCATCCCACTTCTATTACGTACAACCCAAATATCCACCCAGTGTTAATCAGATATGACTTAAATTATTACCTCACATTCATCCTATAAGTCTTAAAAATTATTTTTCTGTACATCTTCTCAAATTGATTTATATTTAGACTTTGCTGAAGTTATATTCCAAACCATTCCAAATTCACACAACAAATTGTACACATACTCATATTGGTACTTAATTAACCCTCCCTCTAAAATTATAACCCCTTGTTTGTCTGGGAAAATTTTTAGTTTGTTACCTGAATTGTTTGTACTTAGCACAGACCCCTAATGAACCTGAAAATAACTAAATTTATTTGGGACATCCCTCCTGTTGTGCAGCTCAAGTCTTTTCCACCAGATACTGTGGTTAATGCTGTCACCTTACTTAAGAATTACGCATGTTCGACAGGTTTGTGTTGGAGTCTTGCCTGACGTGAGGTTAATTGTTGTCTATTAATGCTATATGCATATTTCAAAAGTGGCTGTTGATATACTGTGTTGCTGGCATTTTGTTTCTGCAGCTTGTTTTTAAATGCGATTCAAATAAGGTTTCAATTTACTATTAATTTTCCATTGTTTTGTTAAAACCCATTTGCATAAGGGTAGACTAAATAACAGAAACCGATCTCTGTAATACAGTTCCACAGCACTTAAACTACAGCCTCCAAAATGATCATACCTATCTAAAACAGTGTGAACAAACACTAAACATAACAAACATTATAAAGAGAATGTGTTGTATTAGACTACATTCGTTTTAGCTAGCTGAACTGAGTGTATCAACTTTATTCACAACGTCAAACTGCATTGTTTACTGTAGCAGCAGCAATAAGTGTTTGCTGAGGTTACCATGGTAGCATCCCATCTGTGGGACATTGCAGTGCACACCCATTGACCTTTTGAAAGCCATCATTTTACTTGTAAAGCGTCATTGTGTGTGAGAAAAGTTCAACAGACAGTTTACAGTGCTACATTTAAAATGAAAGTTTATTAATTTCAATAACACAGCGATATTACACAGTAATAGGCTTTTCATGACCAGATTAAACAATTTTCACCTGTATTAACAGGAGCACTGAAATCAGTACAGGCTAAAATCAATACAGTTATACTTCGGATACTGTATCTTTGATCGTATGTACCCATAATAAATCAACATATATATATATATAGTATCATAACATGGTCTTTGCATAAGTAATGAACCCTTGGAAATGACAAGAAAATCACAAGAAGCAAACATTCCTCCAAAAGTACAGATTTGTCATTTTCACTTCATTACAATTAATCAATGATTCCAATGTTACCAAAAATACAGTACAATAAATCAAATGACTCTACGTTGTATCCGTCATATTTACAGTACAGTAAACACATTTAAAACAATGAAATCCTATGAAAGAAGCTTTAGTTTGAACTAATCATTGTTTCACCATTTAGGCCAAAAAGTAATACAGTGTTTTGTATAAACAATTTATTTTTTTAAAAGGCTTAAATAGCCAATGAAAGCTCCTAAATGCTGGGGGGGACTTGAAGCTTACAATGATTGCACAGAAAAGACAATACAGTATTGATTAATACAGTAAAATGAAACAGAATTGATTTCACACCAGCCTAGTAATGAGAACAGCCGGTCATGCACGTCATGCCTGAGTCAACAGCCTGCTACAATGACAAGTAGCAGCCCACACCGTGCCACATTCACCGCATTCAGAAAAGTCAAATTTGATCCCACAGCGTCAGAGTACCTCCCAAAACTAAAACAAGGAACGTAAAACTGAGCCCTTGTGCATGAGCCAGTTGCAGTTCATTTCTTCTGGCAGAAGTTGCTGTAATTGCTGCAGGCCTTCTGCATGTCTGTTAAGAAACCTGGAACCCCACTCTGTTAAAGACAAACACACAAAAAGCGTCTATCAGTGAGCGTCACGAACACATGTGCCAAGAAGACCCACCCAGGTGGGGCAACAAAGAGAGGAGCTTGTTGACATCACCCTGCAACACATCTGCTAATAATAATGATGGAAAACCATAAGGCAGGCAGCTCTGCGAGGCCTGTGAGTGAACCCTTTTAACACCCTCTTTAAAGACATCATCAAAGATCTGTTTGAGTAGGTCAACAGCCAACATTTGCACATTTTGAAGATTGCGACGCGCTGCAGGGAAATGGTTTCTTCACGGCTTCCACATGTCAATGAAAGTTTTCATATATATATATTTATTATTTTCATATAAAGTCTAAATATGCTATATTGTACATCCATTTCAAGGCTTCTTTTGCAAGAAACTTTGATTTTCACAAATGCGTAAATCCACACTTAAGAGTACAACCACACTAACGCAGCTACATTTAAAAGCACATCTGTGTTAAAAAAAATGCTCACAAGAGTGGATATTTCTAAAAAAATTCTGATGTTTTATGTTGATATTGGAAAACCGACATTTCAAATTCCTATTTTCGCCGAGTTCAGTTGTCTGACAAGAGAATTAGAAACAAATGTAAATGAAAACGACTGAATTGTGAGTTTGGCTGTTGTGCAAGAGGTTGGCTGTGATGTGTTGTTCGATGACAGAAAGAGAGCAAGGAAGAAGAAATGCAGCTGTTTTCCTACTGTTGTGGAATTGCGTATCAATACACAGCCACCTCCTCAATATTTTACACTCCTTTCCCTTGCGTAAAGCAGAATAATCCCCATAGAAATCCCCATCTTTGTTGAGAAATATCTACAAACAAAGCTGGTTTACATAAACTAAACACACTAAATCATGCAAAAGTTTCATGGGACACTTGCTTGTTAATTCCAAAACATGAGAATAAAACAATTTACGGACTAAAGTCTGCACTTTAGATGTTTAAGTGAAAGCCAGTCATGTTAAGTTACACTTTATGGATCTTAATAAGGGCATTCTGTAACTGTTCAGCGAGGTCAGTGCCCCTTAAGCTACTTTATGGGTCATTAAGTTTTAAAGCTGTAAATGTTTTAAGCTTGCAGCGTTTATATATATTGTAGTAGTCTCGCATTGCCAGACCTTTCTCCACGGCGCTGCGGAGGAGGGTCTGGCTAGTCGACACAGCATTCAAATGCAGCAGATGGGAGAAAAACGTGCTCTGGTTTATTGGCATTTCTTTAAAGCAATCACAATTGTCTTGGGCGGTGCCAAGCGCCGAGTGGAGCCACGGTGCCGCTGCAAAATAGCCTCGGGAAGGAACTTGTTTTGGTGGAACATGTGTACGTTCAAAAGTTGTTTTAGTTGTGCAACAGAAAACTCAGATTGGACAGATAGTCTAGCTAGCTGTCTGGATTTACCCTGCAGAGATCTGAGGAGCAGTTAACCACAGTCATAAATCCACCGGAGTTTAGAATGCCAACACAAAGAAAGCAGAAGGTAACGGACATCTGGCCGAAAATGAGGGACATCTGGCGGAATTTCCGGCGGCACCGGACCAATCCCGGAAATGAATCGTCGTTGATACAGACTAATATTGCAGTAAAATGAAAGAAACATGCATGCACTCACGCTCGCTGCCCAGTTCACCAGCCAGGTAGGAATCATGCCACCAGGGTTGTCAAAGTAATTCATGAAAACTGAAACAAAACACATTCATTTGTGATATAAGGGCTGCAGCAAATCATTTTTTCATTAATCAATCAATATTTGTTTTTCAGTTAATAGTGTGATATAAGAAATGTAAAAGAAAATGCTTTTTTACAAGTTTCCTGAGCTCATGTTAACAGTCCAAAATCCAAACCGAGGGTCGGGTGATAGTTGTATCAGGACAATATAGTAACATTATGTTATTGTATGTATATTATTGTTTAAATTAACAAATTATCCAAACATATAAAATTTACAATAATAAAAAACTAAAAAATGCCAGACGTTCACTGGAACTTTGCTGGATAAATGGCTTAAACATCTCATGGATTTTCCACTTAGACTGTCAAGCAAAGTCAGCTTTTTTTTTTTTTTTTTTTTCAGAACCGAACCTCTGGCCACTGCGGCGAGGAATAAGCCTTTTTATATAGACGCACGCTCTACCAGGTGAGCTACCAAGCGACCCGTCATGTGTTACCTTTAGTTCCACAGCCTCCATCGCTCTCCAAGGCGACGCTCTGTTTGTAGTCTTTGACCCGCAGCACGCCGCTCTTTTCTGCACACGGTGTCTGTGGCGCACTTCTTGCCAGGATAACCCAGATCTTCCTGCCATCCACTTCAAGGTCTCTCCGCTCCCTCACGTACACATACTGAGGTTCAAGCTGTTAGGGAAGACACTCTCTCAATTTGCTCTCAATTATAGCCTAACTTCAACTCTATAAACCGTACTTGATGCTCAAAGAGAAAAAGCTTTAGTGTTCACATTTGTTTGTCTGCGTTACTGACTGTATCTGTGTGGACCAGAAGGATACGTCTCTGTTTGACAGAGGAAACGGGTATTTTACTTCCCAGTAGATTGAAGTCTGTCCATTGAAGTCCTTCTCATAGAGCTCTGAATAAAAAGAAATAACAATGGCATGAAGTAAAAAAGCAGCTAAACATCAGCTGTAGGTGGAGGGATACTTAATACACTTGAAAGGCATTTTAAAAAGTAATGCTCTATAATCTCTGAGGATACTCTGTTATTTGTTGTTTTTTCATCTCTTATGGTTAGGAAAGGAAAAGAAATGCTAAATGAGATTTTCTCTGGTAATGTTCCCCCCCGCCCTATGCAAAAGTTTTTAAAGTACAGTACAGTTTGTCATTCCTCTGCATAAAATGACATCCAGTAGCCTAGTAAGTGGGGGGGGAAAATGTCAGTCATCACGAGCTGCCTGCAACCAAAGACATTCTTTCTTACTCTTTATAATACTAACTCAACATTTTAAAGACAATCATCAAATTATTATGTAGCTTTAAAAGGTGCCCTGCCACACAAAACCGTTTTTACTTGCATTTTTTAAAATATGTTAGGTCCACATGTGTTATGTTATGTCGTGAATGTGAAAATGAACTGCTACCTCCAGTGATGCCACTAATCTAATCTGAGCACAAATCTAATCTGAGCACTTTTTTCAGTAACGAGTAATCTAACGCGTTACTATTTCCAAACCAGTAATCAGATTAAAGTTACTTATCCAAGTCACTGTGTGTTACCATTTGTCATTTTCCTTAGTAAGAATATATATTTTTGCTTTCTTCTTGCGTCTCGGGGAGTGAAGTCACGTATGCAACAAGTCACGTTTTCAGCATGTGGACAGTTCACGTGTACCACGCAGCGACACAAACATAAACAACAATGGAGGGAGGAGAGAGATGCGCGTTTTCTAGCTGGAAATCCACTCACTATTTAGAGTTTGTGTCAGCTAAAGACTATTAGCTGACACAAAAAAATATTAAGGTTCGTTGTACACTATGTGCTGGTGGCGACTACGTCAAATTTGAAGAACCATTTGGAGTTGCAGCACTGCAGTCAAACTTACAGAGCAAGTCCCAGCAGGTGGAGCAAAGCAGAGAGCAGGAAGCCCCCCACCACCCAAACAACAAAAGCTGGACTACGGTGCAAAACCAGTAAGTGGGGGAGAGTTGAAGAAGTTGGTCGGGCAGTAGGCCTATGTTGTAGCAGAAATGCTGCCCTTAAACACGGTTGACTCGCTCTCTTTCGTGCCATAATAAACCAGATCCTACTACTGGCAATGCTGAGCTGCCGCACACTAAACCGGTTGTAATTTTTATGTTGAGGCTGTAGGGGTGTTGTCGGCAGCTGCTGCATGTAACTAATAAAGTAACTTGTAATCTAACTTTGTTACTTTTAAAATCAAGTAATCTGTAAAGTAACTAAACTACTTTTAAAATCAAGTAATCTGTAAAGTAACTAAGTTACTTTTTCAAAGTAACTGTGGCAACACTGGCTACCTCTTTTGTCAGCTCTAGCCACTGAAAAGAAATAAGCAGAGAAATTAGGCCAATTACAAAAACTGGTCAGTCTGACGTGGTGTTGCCTGAGCTCATTACTATTTATCGAGCTCGCCCAGTTGCGCTGGGTAAAGGATGCTGATAGCCAGGCTCTCATTGGCTAGCTGTTAGCCAATCAGAGTCAAGCAGTTAAGCTCGTTGAATATTAATGAGAACTGGCACAAATCAAGCTGAGTTTTTCTGCAGGCTTTCTATACCACGCTAGAATGGCTCAAACAAGGTAACCAAGGCATTTTTTCCACAAAAAATGTTACAGAGTCCATGGTAGAACTTTCAGATATTACCACAAAGTAATGAAATATGTGTGACAGGGCACCTTTAAAAAGTAAGGGTTGGTCCAGATCTGGGGTCAGTTTCACAAAACTATTTCAGACTGGCCTGTAGTGTGAGACAAGTCTTCATTTTGCTCTTAGATTAGTCTAAAGCAACTTAGACACTTTCCCAAAAATAAAGCATAAAGTTATCTACCCTCTCCAGAACAAAGCCATGTTTCCATGGTAACAGTTGGTAATACCTGCTGACCAGTGGTACCAAATGACCAAAAAAAAAAAAGTGAAAAATATGGCTCATAATTTGTGGTTTGTTAACAATGTTGTACAGCGAGCAGTCTTGTATAAAGTACTTGAAAGCAATACTTGAGAAAAAGTACAAGTATCTTCCCAGAAAATCACTTTGGTAGAAGTTAAAGTCTACTTTTAGAATATTACTTGAGTAAAAGTCTTAAAGTATCTGATGTTTAGTGTACTTAAATATCAAAAGTAATTTTCTGATATTAAATGTACTTAATTATGAGAAGTAAAAGTAAAACAAACTTAGATTATGAACTTTTATTTTATTTTGTAGTAACGAGTAACTAAGATGCTTAGGGGAAATGTAGTGTTGTAAAAGTATACATTTTATTTAGGAAATGTAGTGGAGTAAAAGTTTCCGGAAATATGTATAACATAGTTTAGTACAGATACGTGAGAATTCTACTTAAAGTGCTCATATTATGCTCATTTTCAGGTTCATAATTGTATTTAGAGGTTATATCAGAATAGGTTCACATAGTTTAATTTTCAAAAAACACCATATAGGCTATTTGTTGTACTGCACATTGCTGCAGCTCCTCTTTTCACCCTGTGTGTTGAGCTCTCTGTTTTAGCTATAGCAGTGAGACATCTCACTTCTATTCCATCTTTATTGGGAGTCACACATGTGCAGTAGCTACAGTAGGTTAGGACTACTAGCCAGTCAGAAGCAGAGTATGAGGGCGTGCCACACTAGCAGCTAGGTGAGCATTATAATGTGTGTTACAAAGTGACGCAAGTTCGTCACGGAAGTAAAGGCTGGACTACAATAGAGCTGTTTGGAGCAGTTTATGAACAGTGTTTTCTGTTGGAGATGGTAAGTCCCTTTGGGATGGATTTTGGGCTTTTTCCCTTTGTAAACCTATAACATGCACAAAAAAAACATATATAACACAATAAAGGAAAGGGAAAAAGCCCCAAAGCATAATATGAGCACTTTAAGTACAGTAACAAAGTATTTGTACTTTGTTACATTACAACACTGCCAGCGAGTAATACATACTTTGTTTTGTTAAACTCTTCCTTGAATTTCCCCAGTAAAATGTCCTTGTAACTTTCAGAAGGCAAACATTTTCTGCTGGAGTGAGGTGGTTTGAAGTAGCTTTTCAGTCAGCCATGTTTTTAGTTTAAAAAAACTAAATCCTACTTAAGATATAGTCAAAAACTAGACTTGTGAAGCAGATTAATTATCTATCTGAAGTCTCACTTTAAGTTAAATCTGAGCCAAAGTCTATCTTTGAGAAACCAGCCATTGTTTACTTTACTTCCTTGCCTTGCCTATGATTGTTGTAGTTATTTTTTCTGCGACCAGTTTACTGTTTACTGCTAGTCGTTATATTTACTGTTCAAATCAAGGCTAACATGTTGCTAATAAAACATTTTGTTCGGTTCTATTCTGCTCACACATTATTTCAGAAACTTACCTGACGTCTATTAACCTGTCGTCATTTACTCATTTAGCTAGTCAAATGTTCTTAGCAAAATGTTTCATACTTTGAGATATGTTGTGTTATTTCTGTACAGCGTACTTTACAGTGACAAGATTCACATACATTTAGACATTTATCAAGTTTAAGGTCAGATATGTTGGCTGTATAGTTTCCCCTTTTACTTTACACCCTAAACAGTTCATAATATGTATTGGCTGCTGGTCTATATATTCTTAGAGAGGAAGACACCATAGCAAATACAAGAAGACTCTGCTACCACCACAGACAACCAGACTAACCCAAAAAACACCACTTTGGAAGAAAAAGCTACTTTAACTACTAATAAAATCCTGTTACGTCAGACAGTTCTAGGGCTGCACCATATGAGGAAAGTATGTAGTATGTAGTATGTAGTATCACAATAACGATATTACTCGATAAATAAACAGATAAAAGATATTAAAAATAAAAAGATATTAAAGTGTACTAACATTCTTTTATTGAACAAATTGAACATTAAAGGCACCGCTAAAAAAAAAAGGACAGTAGCCTAACATTTTAAAAAGCAGTTTTCTACTGATATGTTCTTTAAACTAACACAACTGGTCGCAGCCTTTCGCAATATAAAACAATATAATGTGCAGCTCTAGACAATTCTAACTATTATATGTGATTCAAACTGGATTTTTACAGACAGGCAGACTAGGCAGCTACAACACAGACAACATGTTACCTGTAAGTTACTGTAGAGGTGCATAAAGACAAAGACAACAAATTAAAAATGTTATTTCAGTGTATAAAAACATGACTAAATGCAGAGCACTATTTTAAGACAAGATCTTGTCCGCAACTAACTAGAGAACAGAACTAATGACATTATTGTGAATATGAAGGGAAAGTTACATTGGATGGAAAGAACAATTACTGTGTGAACCTTGCCTTACTGGGGTTTTTTTGGGTTGTTTTTTACCTTTGACATATGTATCCCAATGTTTCCGATATGCCAAGTCCATGTAGACATCTGCACACAGCTCTGCAGTGCAGGTGCTGAGCACACCAAAGACTTTGTACTCATAAAGTCCAGTTTCCTGAAAACAGCACATGAAAGTTCTCTCCACCAAAAGCAGACCACATGCCACACCCACAAACTAATCCCCAAACCACACAACTCCGATTAGTCTGCGTAACAACCTCTCTCAGTCTGTGTATTGGATTTGATTCAAAAGTGCAGAAACATGTCTGAGGACGCTTCTCTCACACTTACAATGCAATGAACCTGACAAACTGCACTTTCGTCACTGATTTTGTGTGTCTACTTGAAGTGGAATTAAAGCCATACCAAACTTCATTCACAAAAACAGGATTTCAAAGTTGTTTTGTTTTCCCTTGGCAGTGGACAGCACTACCTTAAATCTAAATAATTAAAATGAAGAAACTTAAACTTCCAATGAACTACAAATGAAACTTCATGTTTTAATCATGTTTGTTTATCATGAATCACTTTGTATTTCATATATATATACACACATATATATATATACATATATATATATATATATATATATATATATATATATATATATATATATATATATATATATATATATATATATATATATATATATATATATATAGCATTGCAAAACAGAATTTACTTGCTAAGCTTTCTCGTATCACCCAAGATATAGAATTTAAGAGCAGTGAGGGAATGGAGATAATTCATGTATAGGCTATGGAGTTTTAGATTACAGTACATTTTTTTGTTTGTTTTATTTTGATTTAAAAGCTATTGCCTTGATGTGTCAGGTGTGTGCCGGGTTGAAGAGTGGATCTTTCTGATTTCATAAATGTATAGAATCAGGTTCGACGAGGTAAGCATATGTGCCTAATGGAGAGGCAACATTAAATTGCCCAATTTGTAAACGGAGTTTGGTATGACCGGTCCAGCCGGTTTTTGAGTCCAACAGCTCACGCTCAATTTCCGGATATTTCCCATGTTGACCGCTAGGAAATCCATGCTGGTGTTTTTATAAATGTGGTCAAAAAAAAAAAAGAATCCCAATAAAGATAACAATCTCACATCATTTTTGTACAGAAGGACTGGCATGATACCAATGATAGCATGCATGATACAGGCTCTGCCGTTAGTCAGTCACTAGCCGCCTTCTTGCAGTAAAAACAGCAGTTTTCTCTTTTTTGTACCTTGTCCTGAAGCCGGTAGATTTTGACTCCCATCGTCTCGGTGAAGAGCTTCCATCCTTCCTCCAGCTGCGGCTCATCCAGCTCCCTCCAAGCGTTCCTGAACTCCTCATCCGTAAACTGCAGCGACATGACGGCTCCTCTCACAACACTTGACCCGTCACAAGGCACAGAGCGTCAAACATCAGACTTCCAGTCACAACTTTCAAAATAAAAGAGTTCACGATTGATGCGAGCACAGTGCTGTATTTCTTTATATTTTATCAATAGGCCTATCAGTCAAAGATGGGAAGCACATACTTAGTAGTACTTTCTTGTGAATAAAGTCAAGAAACTAGCCTCATGTGATACCTATTATATTTGATATTCTACTCAATTATATGGTATATTGTTGTGCTAGACTACATAGGCCTATAATGCTATATCTTACACTATGTTATACTACATACATTTGTTGAACACAAGATAAGAGACAAGTAGCCAACCTGTATAAAATAAACATGACACCAGGGGTTGGTTTCCCTTCTTCCTCCCAAATTTTTTGAGTCACCAGTACATACTATGTTATATTGCTGTACTAAACTTATACTATACTATGTATGTTATATTGTTGTACTCTACTATGTATTATGTTATACTATACTACTATATTACCACACTACTACACTTTATCTTATGTCTCATATCACATACTACGGTATATCATTGTCATACATGTAGTCTACCATATTATATTGTGTTAATATTTTAGATAGACTGTTTGCATAGACTTGTTGACTCTGCTGTTATTAATCACACCACTTTCACTTTACTATGTCATTTGTCTCCAAATGCTCTTGTATAGTTTCTATTTTTGTTCTATTCTGTTTTAGTTTATGTACCTCTTATTATCTATCTCTGTTTCTTGCTATGGTTATCTGTATTTATTTGTTTTTGTCCTTAGGCTGCCACAACAACCGAATTTCCCTGCTGGGGATCAATAAAGGTGTATTTTATCTTATCTTATCTTATCTTACTAAATTATACACTTCATGCTTCTTTGTAATATATAGCCAACGTTTGAACAACTATTTGCCCTGTAACAATTGAGTCAAATATACACTACAGAAAGCAGTCTGAAGCAGTGAGTCTTTGCTAAAGTAAGTAGAACATACTGCGACCATACAGTTTTGTTTGCATGGTGGAAGTGTAGAAGCATGTCATATGGACACAAACTACACCCACTCCTGCAGTCAAATCCATCAGTCCTTACTGTTACTACAGTAAGATTAGAGAAATAAAAAAAAAAGACCTAAAATCCTTAGTGCGTGATTAATATGTTGGATTTGAAATTGGAATTTGTCTAGCAGATGACTGGCTGTAATGACTGTGTGCTGGTCAGCTGAGCGGAGTGATTATCCTGAATATTAGAAACTTGTTTCATTAGGATTGGGGAAGGAGATGACAAACATTAATTCCTGTTCACACTTGTTTGTGTGAGATAATCAGTGTTATGCAACAGAGAGAAAATCCTGCAACAGAAGGGAGGGAACAACCACAGTGTATGCAATTTAGTTACAGTGTGTAAAACAGGTGTGTGTGTGTGTGTGTGTGCGTGCGTGCGTGTGCGTGTGCATGTGTGTGCGTGTGCGTGTGCGTGTGCGTGTGCGTGTGCGTGTGCGTGTGTGTGTGTGTGTGTGTGTGTGTGTGTGTGTGTGTGTGTGTGTGCCCGCTTGCGTGTGTGTGTGTGTGTGTGTGTGTCTTAGACCGTAAATCAGAGTGTGCCTAGACCGTAAATCAATGAGCGTTGTGGGTCATTTATGTAATCCCTGATCCCTGAGAGAGTGTCACACACACACACGTCTCACGTACTGGGAGAATGTGGTCAGCCTGGAAATACAGATATCATGAACTGGGTTTGACAGTAAGTTATTTTCTTTCACATTTGTTCAACATTTGTCTCTTAAAAAAAATCTGGTTACATTCCATTCCACACTGATTCTCGCTGCACTGACCTCTGCCGGTTGAAAAGTATAAGCCAAGCATTTTTACTTCACGTGTGGCCTGTTGACATGTAAAGGATCCAGTGTTTTTGAAGCTTGGCTCAATATAGAGACTAAAGGTGCTTTCATACAGCACCTCCATTGCTTTCAATGTAAATAGTATCTGCGTGTGGGTTCACCAACTCTATGAAGGTGCAATACTGTATCGCAGGACTGACCCTTTAATCATAATCAGAATACTTTATTGATCCCCTCAGGGAAAATGTTAAGTTGCAGTTGCTCATAGTCAAATGTAAGGTAAAAAAATAAGTGTGAGGAAAAAAAAAAGTTTTTGTGTCATTATGTAGTTTTGTCTTTTCCTTTATTCAAGCTTCAAGATGTCAATTGACGGTTGTACAAGTCCAAACGTGCCAAATACTTTTGCTGGAAGGCTCCATTAAAGAAAAAGAAAAAAAAACATTCAGGCATATAAAATATGATATAATAAACTATAAGAACAACATAGATAGTTATAGAGCACATGCAGTGAATAATGCACGTGTGTTGACTTTTATGCTGTATATTTGTTATCATATTGGTGAAGGTGTTTCTAAATTAGAAACTTGTGATGAGAACAATGTAAATAAAAAAAGACAGTGGCATATAAAGTAATATTATATAATTATACTGTGAGTTTATTTCTATACTGTGCAAAGAATGAGTTTCTACTGTCCCTCATATCTATAATGTCCTATAAAATCTGGACTTCCAGTGACAATCTGAACAGTAACGGAAATAAATTGATTTTGATTTCAAAATAATTGTATCCAAGGAATTGAAAGTAACTGCAACAAATGCTCGCAGCAACAAGAAAAAAAAGGGAGATTTATTTTGAAATGCATAACCGGAAAGTGTATTTCCCCCTATTGTTTTCAACTTCACGCTCCAGTCATCGATACTTGAAATAGTTGTTCTTAATGGGGATGGCAGTCCGAGGAGCAGCGCTGAACCCGAGGACTTCACAGGGGGACGTTTCGCTTCTCATGAATGGGAGTCAGGTTCCAGCCCGGAAAGACAAGCTTGCTTATTCTAGAGTTCAACACAGAAGAAAATCAACATTTACTTTTAATTAGGTGAATGTGACTGAATATTTTATGAGGGGGGTTTCCTCAGAGACTTTGGAGACTGTGCGACATGGAAAGCGGCTGTGAGGTAACTAACCTTTCTTCTTTCTATACTGAGCCTTGTCGAGCATGTCAAGTCTATTTACCTCACTACAATTAACAAGCAGTAGTTTGGGTTTAAAGGTAATTCATTCAGTTATTCAAGCTCCGTATAGTCAGTTTATATGACGGTGGTGCAGATTAATAATGCTGGAAATGTAAAGGATTTATCAAAAAGAATAACTTTATCCGGGTCGTTAATTACAGCAGCTTAAACAAACATTGGACATGCATGTAACACACCTGTCAAACAGACTTATTATTGGCTGTAATGTGGACTGTTAGAGTTGAAGAAACAGTTTAACATAGGCCTTTTTTTTTAATCAAACTGTTTTGGCTTCACATCTTGGACCCTTCCCCCCCTTTTTAATGCTTCTGTTTCTCTAAATGTTCACAGGAACACATTTCACTTAATTTCTAAGTAGAGGGAATAGCTGTCTATACACTTTGAGCCTGTTTCTTCTTAAATTGTTTTGCTTTAATAGTATTTAAAATCATAAAGATGCAAAACTCTCCAGAACTTCTCAAGAAAACAGCAACCATGTGAGGAAAAAGTCCCAATTAATAGGCTAAACGTTGTTTTATGGAACAGTTTCTTCTTCTAATTTTGTACCTTGCTAAACATCTTGCAGCCACTTATTTTCGTTATCGATTAATCGTTTGGTCAATAAAATGTCAGAAAATAATGAAAACGGCACGTTATAATTTCCCAAAGATGTATTCAAATTGCTTGTTTAAAACCCAAAGAGATTCAGTACATGACAAAGAAAAGCATCAAACACTCCCATTTGATGAGCTGCAGAGCGCGAATGTTTGGCATTTTTGCGGGAAAAATAGCTAAACAATAAATTGGCTATCTATTATTATTATTATTATTATTATTATTATTATTATTTATTCTTCTTCTTTTTCTTCTTCTTCTTCTTCTTCTTCTTCTTCTTCTTCTTCTTCTTCTTATTATCATCTTTGCTCTATAAGGAATAAAATCAGAATCAAAATGGAATCAGCCAATTAAAAACACACCTTGTGTAATATTTTCCACCCAGGTTTAACCCCCGCATTTCCCCCAAAATACAGCCGACGTAACCTCAGTGGTAGCTATGACCATGACCCACCGACGGGGCCTGCCCCCCAGTTTGGGAACCATCCACTGGTCTGGAGCATGTCAGACTTCTGAACTACCTACCTACCTACCTACCTATTTTAACAATAAAATAAATAAAAAAAAAGATTAAATAACGGGAGTTTTAAAAACCCTAACAATGATGGAAAGTCTAACTGACACTGTACTTCCCATTTATTGTCACTCCGTGTCTTAATCACAGCTCTCCACGCAGCAGACGCGAGGGGAGGAAGAATGAGCGCTTGTGAAATTGCTGGTGATTTTCGAAGCTCCTTGCATTTCACTTGCTCTCCAGGGAATGTCTCAGCTCGTGCAGGGGCTGAGTGGTCCTGCGTCATTCAAACAACTCCTCCGACTGGGTCAGGAGGCGGCTGGGAGGGATTGTGCAAGGCTGCTTTGAATCAGCGTGTGGCGGTCAGAAAGTGCTGTTGCATTGTGAAATGCGGTGTTTTGATTTCTAACAAAAAGCATCTGCAAGCTCTCTTTTGGAAAGTCCAGTGTGCCCCGGTGTTGTGCAACAAGTTTGACTCTTTGCATCTGAATGAATGGTTTTCTTTTTCTCCACACAGGCTGGGAGACCCTAGCGAGGGAAAGAGGTAAAAAGGCAACAGCGAGGAACCATCTGTGGTTGGTTAACAGAAGGCTCCCTGATCCTGCGATGCCAGAAGAAGCTAACGAGGACGGCATGAGAACGCCAGCGACCGCAGAGAAGGCCAACGGCCCCGAGCGCCCCGCAGCCGCCACGGTGAACATCCCCCTGGTCAATGAAGTCCAGCTGACGGCAGCCACCGGCGGGGCCGAGCTGTCCTGCTACCGCTGCACCGTCCCGTTTGGCGTGGTGGTCCTCATCGCCGGCATCGTGGTCACCGCCGTGGCTTACAGCTTCAACTCGCACGGCTCCACCATCTCTTACTTCGGCCTGGTGCTCCTCTCGGCCGGACTGGTGCTCTTGGCGTCCAGCGTCGTCTGCTGGAAGATGAGACTGGAGCGGAAGAAGGAGAGGCGACGGGAAAGCCAGACGGCCCTGGTCGCCAACCAGAGGAGTATTTTCACTTGAACTATAGCATTTAGACACACATCCTGGTTTTCTGACTCTGAAAAAAAAAAAAAAAAGGCCTGATTTTGAGATTTTGGAGAACCAGCTGCGGACAGATGTTGTCCAGCATGTGTTGGATTTCCGACCTGTAAAAGGCTTTGAGTGCAGCCTCTCAAGGCCCAGAACTTAAAAAGCTTTGAACACATGGTAAGGGATTTATTTGTCAAACAGACGTCGGGCATCTGGCGAGCTGGGAACGCAGCCAGAAGGAATGTATCATAATTAAAATGAATTACCACTGTGCGAAGCAACGAGGAGGAAGTCTCCCATTAATCTGCTGTTGGATGTGGCGGCGTTGATTGTAATGGCAGGGATTGTGGTTTGAAAGGCCCAGGAGAGGAGAGGGAAACTGGAAAACCCAGGGTGATGATTCACGCCTCATTTACGTCACTTCAACTTGGACATATTTGTTTATGAAGTCCCAGCGTTCATATCGCAGAGACTGATTAGGAACGGCCTGTTATGGAAGTATGGTACTTGATATGAGGGTTTTCTTTCAAATCTGCCAATATATTCTTGTCAGCATATCAGATTAGATGACACATGATATTAGGGGGAATATTTAACCCTAAATACATACTCTCTTAAAGCACTTTGATTACCATAATCATCATATTCAGTATTAAACTATCTATTAACACATAATGTAAGTGGTACAGCCAGAATTGTGAGTAGTTTTGCCTGTTTTGGCAAATTGGGAACATCAAAATGAATTGTTGGGTGATGATCACTTATTGTCCAGTGTACTTCTATACTGTAAAGAATATTAAATGTAGCATATGTTTCGTTTCAATGTAATCATTTGCATGTATTACCTGTTACCAGGACGTCATGTGGTTTAATAAACTCATTGATACACAAACATGCAATAGTTTCACAGTTGGGAAAAAATGAGTATGAATGTTTATAAGAACCTGATGATGGATACTGGATTATTGGGGCAGAAACTAACATTCAAGGGTTAGTTGAATAGTTCAGCATTTTGTGAAAACGCGCGTGTTCAGTTTTTTGGCAGGAGTGAGATGAGAAGATCAGTACCGCTCGAAGAGATGAAATTGATATTGATGTTCTTTTTAAAAATGTGATGAAGATATTGTATATGTACCAAGATCTGTTAAATACGTCACTTAAAAAAAAATACATATACACAAAGATAAATGAAAATGAGGATTTTAAGGATACCTTAAGTTAATTTCTTTTTTAAAGAATTGTGACAAAAATATATTGAGCGGAACATTTCAAAGTTGAAAAACAAACTTGTCAGGGCCCTCAGACGGACAAACCCCTATTTACTGACACAATATCTAATCAAATCAAACCTTTAGTATACTATACCTTGTAGCACGTAAATATACTTATATCCTACCCTTTACATCCAGAGCTCTCGCGAGAGCACAATTTGAATTTGCTCAGCGAGTCACTCTGGCATTCAGTAATGATGCTCATTAACTATGCCCTTGTAGCCGAGCTGCACCAATCACATTGGTGTATAGGCGGGCCAGAGGCGAGCTAAACAGATGACAACAGCGCTGCGACGTCCAAGTCATTAGTAAACATTGCAAGATGGCAAGAAGAACACCAGTTGTTTGAAACGGCTTTGGCCGCTACAATAAACGAGTTAGACTTGGCTTTTTATCTAAAAGAGGAACAGAAGACGGCGCTCGAATCGTTCCTTTGCAAGAAGGACATTTTTGCTGTTTTGCCAACCGGATACGGCAAGAGTTTAATCTACCAGTTAGCTCCACTGGTAGTTAAGCATATAGGTACGCTCTGGATACGTCAACCCCGTGTATTGTTGTGATTGGTCGTAGTGTTATCCAATTGGGTGCAGTGAGATTTTCAAATGCATGCTTGGTGCCACCCCTCGAGTTGGGCCATTTTCATTACTCATTGCCAGACCCTTAATCTTTTTAAGCTACTTATATCCTATAATTTCGGAGAAATCTACAGACGCAAATAGCGAGGTTCAGTAGAATAAACGCCTAAATGTGCATTTTGAGTGTGTGCTTTCCACTCATCTGAAAGAATACATGTTATAGACGCAAAATGGCTCAAAATCTCAAAATTTGATGTTTTTGGCTGCCATGTCTGGCCTTATAAGACTCCTAATTAATTAACATAATTGATTTTACCATTTTGCACATCTACTAAATAACCATCCGCTCACTTCTCTGCTGGGTCCTCCAAATAATTATTAAACATATAAATTCTCTGTGGTGAAAGGAAGTGGAACTCTCCTGTTTGACCCTGTTCGGTTTAAAATAGCCTGGATGTGGATGTATATTTATAGGCAGCGTTTGTGTTGCTATGCGTCCCTGTGACACCAGACACTACAACAAAATGTTTTTCTTGCGTCAGAGGAGAACCTACAACACACTTTGTCACTTTTGGGAGATCACCACCACACATGCAATCAGTTATGTACAGTATGGACCCTGAGACCAGATCGGTAACACATTTATGGGAGGCGTCTCCTGCCTGCTTGTCATGTCAGGTTAGATGAAGGCAGTCTGAAGCTGGAAAACAAGTGACCTGATATGAAGTTTGACAGGTGCTCTCCGCCAGCGTCTTTAGCCTCTTTACACACTGCCGGCACCTCATGCAGGGGCTGTGTGCGTCACGTTTTGTGCCTCACATGGTTGTCATTCCACTCAGGGCCACGCTGCCGGGTTAGTTTATCAATAAATGACAAGTGGTACTTTTTATTAGTTACACAACACAACAGAGACATACTCTATTACATGTAAAACGTACGCTTTAAGTAAAAGTAAAAGCAAGTATTAACATAGTAGAACACTCTTATCAAAAGTAAAAGAAAGTAAGCCGCTTTTCACACAGGCACTGCTACCCTGAACTTATCTTGACATTTCCTGGCAAAGTTGTGTGTGAGAGCGCAAATGTCAAACTTTACTTTGCCAGCTCCCTAAGGAGATAAGGAAGATATGGAGGGAGACAAGGAATCCAATTAGGAAAGATGGGACAGAAGGAGTGAATAAAGCAAATAAATACGGGAGATGGAGGAAGAGAATAAAGTAATCAAGGACAGGAAGGAAGGAAAGAAGGAGTCAAACAGAAGAAAGAAAGAAGGAAAAGAATAATGCCTGATGGAAGGAAGCAAAGAAAGTAGAACAGAAGAAATACATCAGGAAACATGGGAAGGAATTGAATGGTAAAAGAAAGAAATCAAGGAATACAGGAAAAGTGTCCAGAAAGAAAAAAAGCATTAAAACAAATTAGAAAACAACATGAAGGAGAGAATGATAAATAAATAAAAGAAAAAGAACAGAAGAGGTGAATACAGATGTAATTTTGGAAGAACAGATTGTTTAAAAAAAAAACATTCTTCATCTTGGATGTTAAATCTGAATTTGCAAAGCAGGTAGAATGTACTGACTTCAGCCTCCAGTTGAATGTAGTAGATTCAAAAGTACAATAATTCCCTCTGAAATGCAGTGGTGGAAAAGTAGAAAGTCTCTTCAGATGGAAAGTACTAGAACCTCAAGTAACAGTACAGAACAACAAAGCAAAAGCCTAACAAGCTGAAGTTTGAAATTCCAGACTTCAACACAACCGATCGCACATTGTTTAAATCCAACACAATTAAACATAATGAGCTCAGCATTACAGGGATCCTGGTCCAGTCAGTCTGATAAAACAGCCTGAGGCAGACCTGACCTGACAGCTATTCCACCATGCTGACTGGATTGAAGTTGGAACAACCTGGAACACAAGTGTTTTCTTTGACCTGGTTCAGGTCCTCTGATTGTTAACATTATTCTGCTAGAGAAGAAACAAATACTGTGTTGATAAGATCTGTTCCAAGAATGAGCTCGGAGCGCTGTATTTTGAGAGAAAAGACTCAACTTTGTGGGTGTCAGGAGACAGAGACGGAGACGTGAGATCAAAAGTAAACTCAGGAGATTTTAGGCAATCCTTTTTATCAGATTGCATTGTGACTGCACTGCTTCATTTGAAAGTCTTGATTTTGCTTCAGAATCCGCGGGTGTCTTGTTTTCTCCATTTTCCATGTCTGTAGTGTTTCAATGCTGTATATGTAGACAGATTGGTGCTTAACCCTCGCGCATCTCTTTAAAAGGTTGCTCAGATGTCCACAAATGTCTGTGTCACTTTCCACTTTTACTGAGTTTAATCTTTTAACTAAATTCAGTCCTGATCATAAACTATTCATTCATTTTCACAATTTTAGCGATTTACAGCTATAGTGCATAGTTTCTGTCTCCCCCATGAGGAATTCTAAGTAATTAAAAAAAAAAAAAAAAAACTGTTGGCGCGTCCACATGATACAAGCCTTAAGTGATTGCACACGCGCCCCCACCCCTTCTCCACGCAGTTGCTAGTAGCCAAGGATGACACGGAGGATTCAAAAAAAACATGATGGACTCTTCAGAAGAGGTAATTATCTTCACTCAAGCTTCTGCGCGGGAAAGTCACCGGACGACACAATCTTCTGAACACAGCCATATTGAGAAATCCAGAGAGAGTTGTGTGGAGTTGATAATCTTAATTAGCTTTGAGGCAACTCATTTGGCAAAATGGCTTGAATGAAACGGACGTTTTTTAACATCAAAAAGTTACGCACTAAAGCTTTGAATATCAGTTTGTTGTGGCAAACGTCTGAAATGACTAATCTGGTGGAGTTATTACTCTTTGCACTTCGGTGTTATTACAATTCGTACCCAAGGGAACATGAATGTTTATACCAAATGTAAATATAGACATTTCACTCAAAACCACAAGTGGGAACTTTGTGTTAGAGCTAGAGGAAAAGTCGCCAGAGTCATAACGATTACTCTGGGGGCCGGGAATGTCTGCAAAAAATGTATAATCATCCATCCAATAGTTGTTGAGATATTTCACTCCGGTCCAAATTGCTGGACTGGTGACAAAACATCGGGCTGTGGATCTGCTCTGAGGTCTGAACAACAGCTGTGCAGTTGTGGGTGTCTCTGCTGATGGACGTGACACGGCCCACTGGAAGGAAGTCAAACTCTGAGCTGGGGAGAAAGGTGAGCCAAACTGTGTGTTTGAAACTCTTCTCACGCACCAGTTCAGCTCCTTCCTGCCCACAGAGGTGTGCCTGCTCCATGATCACTTTCTTTGTTATGAACCATAGCATCAGATAATGTGGGGAATATGATTGATGCCATTAAGAAAGTCATCCTGAATAATTTAACTACTAAGACTTGCCTTGCATTTTTGCAATTATTTGGGTTTTACTTTCTGTACTTATTTCTGTCATCACGTGCTACTGCAACACCTGAATTCCGACTATGGGAATTAATAAATATGATTTAATGACACCATGTACATTTATTGTTCTAGACAGTCTGTTAAAAAACAAAAACACGACAAACAATCCACAGTGCCGAATGCAAACGTACTTGAATTGAGGTTGCAGCAGAATAAATATATATACTGTAAGACTTAGGCCACAAACATGCTAACATTTGCTAATTAGCACTTAACACAAAGAACAGCTGAGGCTTGTGGAAATGTCATTAGTTTATCAGGTTTAAAATCCAGCTATAAAATTGAGGAGATTGTTTGCATTCACCCTGATGGGGGACATGGATCTTTGTGCCAAATATCAACACAATCCATCCAATGGTTATTAATTTAGCCTGGACCAACATTACCATTGCTAGAGTCATGCTGCTAGCAACCTAGTTTGTTTAAAACATACTGATGCCTGATGCAACTAGACAAAGAAAATCTGGTCTCTAAGAAACCTTCAGTCCATTGTGGATCTTTGTCCGTCTGATAATACCATCTTCTTGTTCCAACCTTATGATGGCTTTATGAAACTTTTTTTTTGCCACAAGGCATTCATGTAAGAGAGCAAAACCGCTCCATTCAACATAATAAGAGCCAGCAGTGTTTTACAGTGTGACAGTGGCGGTCACTGACTCTGCACGATATGCTCTCTCTTTGATTCTTTCATGTGCTGCCAGTGGTTCTTGGAGTGTCTGAAGTGTTGGCTGCCCACAGTCCCAGAGGTGCTGCCGGCTCGGTTTGCCCTTATTCCACCACATAATAAAGAGAAAGCTCTTCCTGACCAGTTCCGCCCATTTTTACAGTAAATCCCACTTCAACAGGGCTACGGTATTATCTCCAATACAACACCACAATAAAACATTCTCCTTCAAAGCTTCACATGAACTCTTACAAAAACCACAAGGCTTACATACCAGACATAATACCCTTTGTTTCCTAAAATGAAGAAAATAAGTAAATAATCATCTTTAGGTCTATTTCTTTCACTTACTTAAACAGTAATTGTTGAGGACAACTGGAAAACATAACA
Source organism: Perca flavescens (assembly GCF_004354835.1). Classification (NCBI taxonomy): domain Eukaryota; kingdom Metazoa; phylum Chordata; class Actinopteri; order Perciformes; family Percidae; genus Perca; species Perca flavescens. Next base: position 22,107,034 of record NC_041345.1, on the reverse strand, counting down.
TGAACTGACCTAACGGCTACTGAAAACAAGACAAAATCATTACCTCACCAATAACTAGTCAGTAGTCTCTACGTAACATTTCAAATCGTTTTAGTTTCACAGCACAATTACTGTTCTGGTTCAATCTCAGTGTTTTCATCCATTTCGTTTCTAGCAACAGCAGGCTGCTGTTTTTTTGTATACAGACAAAGGTGAAGAAAGTGGAACAGCTAACAACTAAAGAGCCAGATGTTTTACTCAATAACTACGCCGCTTGTGGTTTTACCCAGGAATGTCGCCACAGAAACACAGTTCCTAATACTGCAAATGCAAGGACTTTCATCAGTGGGCCATAGGCTCAGTTACCAATATGTTAGCTCATTCAGTGATAGATAGCGACTTAACAGACGTTTATTTAAATGAAAATCTTCTAGAGTATTACCTAAACAAACTGGAAAGTTGCTGGTATGTTAACTTATTTTTCTACAAACTGGCCAAAGAAATAAATGAATGCAGCTTTAAAATTGTATGTGCAACTGTACACAACTTTCCATCTGTTCAATACTGGCTTTAATTTATCCATTTAAAAAAAGTGCCTTCATTGTTTTAGCAAGGATTTTACCGACAAACTATATGGCTGAGGTATATATATATTCACACTTTGCTGATTTTTACGTGTGATTTTTCTTTGATAAAATAAGAAAACCACCACAGTGTTCTACACAGAAAGCAAGAAAATTGACGTTTATTTGTAAAAACATCAGAGATTCTGGTGTCTGATATCATTTCAGTGAATTTTACTCGTTATTAAAATTTCTGAGAATCACACCCATGATCATTGTGCTCATAAACTGCTTAGACGGCACATCAACTTTCCAATGAACTGCTTGTCCCTTTCCTATTGTTTCTTGACCTGTCACTTCCAAATTAATCTCACATTGCCAGACCATCCTCCACAGCGCTGCGCAGGAGGGTCTGGCTAGTCCATACAGCATTCCGGGATGGGAGAAAAACGTGCTCTGGTTTATTGGCATTTCTTTAAACAACGTGTCAAACTCAAGGCCAGTGGGCCAAATCTGGCCCCTTGCCTTGCCTTGCAGAAGTGAAATGTCATCAATATAGACTACTTCCTAATTAAACCCAGTAGTGTTAAACTGTTGAAATTGTCCTTTTTTATTTTTCTCCTTGAGAGCAGGATGTAGAAAAGTGTATAAAGCCACCTAGAAGTACATTTGACACATCTCTGATTTACAGATGACAGTTTTCAGCACTAAAATGTCACATCAAGTATAAACGTGATTTGTTTTAAGCAAGAGGGAGAGAACACAGAAAGATAGATTTTTGTATATAAAAGCTGTTGGACATCATCCAACCATTTTATTCAGTGCTACACCACATCTGAATCCTATGATTTCAAGTTTGTGGTCAACAGCTGAGGAGGATGAAGGACCCAACAGAACAAAACACAAAGTTAACTCCTATGATGTCAATCCCATCATACATCAAGAATGATTACGTCCATATGTGTGTGTTTTTTTTTTCTTTACAGGCAGTTTTGGCTTTTCTCCGGGACTGTGATTATTTAGCCTCGTGAGACCGTCCTGATCTCGCGAGCTCCAGTTTTCCACTCGCAGATCAGTCTGGCATCTTGAGGCAGAGAAAATTTGGAGCCGTTAGCCAAACGACCGGGCCAATCAGCGTTGGTTTTGAGGTGGGTTAGGTGGTGATAGACCGATGGTTTATCCAATCAGCTAACCAATATTATCAGCCAGCGGTAGCCCTAATTCTGTTAGCCGCTCGTTAATGCTTTTTTTCTCTTGGATCCTTCTTTTGGAATATGGTCCGGGAACCTGAAATGGTGCCTTTTATTCCTAAATTCTCGTTACACAAACGGCAAATATCCTTTACCGACATGTTGCTTTCATGCTGAGCTTACGAGCTAAGCTTTGCCTGCAGCAGCAGGGGCGGGCTTGTGGTTGTATTTTCATACGCTTCGTGGATCTGATTGGTTGATTTGGCCCGTCTATCACCAACAATGGTGATAGACAGATGGTTCATCCAATCAAATAACCAGTATTCCGCCCCTTCCCAAAAGTTCTCCAACGGAAAGTTCCCAGATGGATATGCCGAGCAAATGCGAAGCAATCCATCTGGCGGAGTCAGGTTAGTGATTAGTACCAACTTCACATGCGTGGCAAAATGGGGAAATAGCATACAGGACTTATGTGTCAGACTCCCACTGTACAAGAGTGATAAGAGACCGCAGATGGTTGAGAGGCATCTGTGAATAACTAAAAAGCCTGTTTTTGTTCTAATCTAAATTAGTTAAAGAAAGATTTGCTCCTGCTTTGCTGATATTTCTCACCTATTAATGTCTGACGAGAGAACGTTAAACAGTTGAAAACTGTTTAATGTTCAGTGGTCGCATATAATGTTAAAATGAGTGGTTTCAAGCTCCAAAGGATGATGACTGTGCCATTATAACAATATCTTTATTTATAGAGCAATTTTCAAAAATTCACGTTACAAAGAGCTTTCACAAAGGCAAAAAAAGTAGTCATAAAATCATCAGATTTTAAAACAAAACAGATACATTTAGTGTCTAAAAAAACAATCAAAGAAAACATTTTTTTAAAGAAAATAAACGACAGTTTAAAGGAACTCATGTAAAATCAGGAAAGCCTGTCCGCAATATAAGCAAAGTCTTCAGATACAAGTCAGTTCCAGCATGAACTTCTTTAATCTCCCTCGTCCACTACTGAAACAGTAATGAACATCACATGCAGCCATGAGAACAATCCAATACAGTATGTCCTCGTATAAAACTAGTCACTGCCAGATCTCAGAGAAGCTCTGATCAGGACATGCTTCCTATCGATGCCTCCCCCAGACATTCCATATGCTCCAGAAATATTGTGCAGTGTTCAGCCACTGTGTGAGGGACAGCAGGACAACAAACGTACAGGTGTCGCTGCTCCTCAACCACGCATCTTATCCATAGATAGACCGAATAAAAGAAGTTGACATTACCAACCCATTCTCACTCCCAACTCGTAAAATACAGCGTCAGATCTGACGCAAAAAGCATCCTTCAGCATATGTATGGAACACACCGGGCAGAGCAGCAGCGCGACTGCAGTGCTGTAAGATGACAGTAGTATCAAGAGTGACGGAAGCGAGTAGTATGAAAGACCGAAATACCGCATATGGACGTTGGTTGGGGTGGTGGATGGGTCAAACAAGAAAGGACTTTCACCCAGGAGACCGGGGTTTGTGTTCCGTTCTTGTGCCACGCGTGAGTCAGTACATCCCGACCCAGAGCGTCAAAAGTGATGTCAACAGTCCTGATGCTAAAGCAGACTTTTAGCGTGAATAACAAACACCAAAGATACATGACCAAGCGTCCGTATTTTACACGACGGGAGAGTGGGAATGTGTTGACGTCACCCACTGGTTTGTGGACAACCATTGTGAAACCTTGAGTTTGGCATTTTGGGCACCACCATCTCGGTCTTTTGGAGCCAGAGGTGAAAGGGTGGAGCTGTGGAGGGGCACTAAGTTAAACGCTAAGCTAGCTAGCTAGCTTGGATAGCAAGACAGTTTTAGGCGACTGTCACTGTCACTTTATTCTGACATTTTATAAATCAAACAAGTCTTTGATTAATTGAGAAACCAAAATAATTGTAAATTGGCTTGTGCATTTTCTAAACTCCTTTCTCAACCTGTGCACTTATCATTTTCCTTCTGTAGTTTTTTTCTTTTAATAAATGTTTACTGTTGACTGGGGCTACAGTTTTCCTCATGATCAGGCAGATTATAAAAGACAGGAAGGGAGGCAGGAGAGCCACAGCATCTGATGTCATTGGATATTTAAGAATATGTATCCTTTAGTCTTGGATAAGTGAGTCGTGCAGTCAGTAACTTATTCTGTGTTTCAAGGGCAATCTTGGTTTCCCCTCCATCTGTAAATAAAGTAAATCATTTCAATGGCTCAGGGAGGAAATGAGGTGTGTCTGACGTGCCCACCGAGGTCATTTAACAAACACAATAATGTCATGGGAAGTAGCTTCTTCACAGCTCTTGGTTTCCTTTTTATCTGAACAGCTGAGCTACTTTGTAGAGCTGAAATGTTCCCTGGCCATAAACCTCTAGCCTGGCTCCGCCCTCCTTCGTACTTCTGCTCAATTTTCATTTTCCTTCACTACTCCGTCTGGGTTTGCGGTATATTGTTGGGTTTTCTCTGGCCAGATATTTGGCGGTCCAATCAGCGAACAGAGGTAGTGGCTGAGAACGATGATGTTGAGGACGTGCGTCAGAAAGATGCGAGCGAAGACATTTGGTCCATTGTGGCATCAACGCTGCCACAAAAATTTGGGTTATTTCTCTTCAATTGTATTTTCTAAAGACAAATTTCTGGGTTTTCATTGCACGAAGCAGTCAGCTTGTAGTACAGTAACTCAAGCCAGAACCAAACATGGTGAAGCTGCATTATTCTCTGCTGCACAAATGGATGGATTAGTCAATGGGCCCCTGGACACAGACATGCAAAATGCCCCACCATCTTTCATAAAAGACAGACTCTGTGATGCATTTTGCTTCTTTTATTGTTATTTTTTGTCTTTTTGTAGTCCTTTTCTTTGTGGTCACTTTGAATCTCTTTGTGGCCAGTACGTTGCTCCTCCGTTCAGTAATCCATGCATGAGTGCACACTTGATGGAACCAACTACCTGCTGTTCTTGAATGCATCTCAACTTTAGCCACGTTCTATCCAGAACTAAAATATTTCATATTGTTCTGTGTCCTCAAATTATTAACCTTTTCTCCTCCACTTTTACATCCTTTTTTTTTTTTTAAATTTGGGGACAACCTATTTTTGCACTGTAATGGCACTGAAAGTGTATTTTCCTTGTCTATTCCATTTTTTTTTCTTTCTTTTTCTCTTCATTAGCCAGCTCGTGGCGTGGCTCTGTGGGCTCAATGTCAATCTGTTGCTCCACTACTGTGATCAAGACTGAAATATCTCAACAACTATTGGATGGGTTACCATAAAAAAATGTGGGACATACTGTATGTTCATGTTCCCCTTTAGAAAACACTGTAATAACTTTGGTAATTTCCTGACTTTTCCTCTAGTGTATTATCAGGTCACAGTTTCACTTTGTCCTGAAAAAACTAATTTCCATCAGCTGTAGCTGTATTTCGTGTTTAGCGTTAGCAAATGTTAGCATTATAATACCACACAAAATGAAAAATATAAACATACCAAACACATGCTGAGACCACTGCTGTGCCTGATTTATCAGAAACTGTGTGACAGTGTGAACATAGCTCATGTTCTGTTCCGCTTTCTCCGTCATTTCTAACTGTTGTGGGCCCCATAAAGCAGCAGGTCGCCACTCTGGTCAATAAGAGAACCAGACCCCACAGCCCCCCTTTAGCCTCCTGAGTGAGTGTAACCATTGCCACAGAATTGCCGGCAGAATATAGCCCCGGTGGGGGAGGTGCGTTTTGACTAGATCTTGGGGTGCTGTGGACATTCCTCTGAGCGCTGCCTGGGAAGCAGCATACAAGCTGTTGTGATGACGTACACGAGACAATGGCGAGGAGTTAGTTTAACAGCTCCCTGCTGGTTTAAACTGGGTGTGAATGTGGGCTGCAGACATTTAAACCGAGACAAAGCTGGAAGAAAACACACAACTCCTGTCATCAATCAGGGAAATATATTCTTCTGGAACTTATGAGGGAAAAGAGAATCCTTTGCACTGAATGAAGAATCTAAACTGAATTAAAATGTGAATGTATTCATGTTGACTTTGTAGACTTTTGTTTGGTTTTTTTGTTCTTCATGTTCTGAGAATGTACCAGTAGGAGTCTTTCCTATTCAGTTTTAAAGTTACTTGAATGCTGTGTGTTGATAGGAAGGCAGATGTGTCTCAGAGACAGCTGTTTACATCTGTAAAAAGTGCCAAATTACATCAGATATGGACTGATTATTAACCCTATCAGACCCACTGAAACACTGGTGTTGCATTCTCTCTATTCATGAGACAAATACTTTATTTTTATTCCCTTTTTTCTCTCTCCAAAACTATTTCCACGCAGCTTAATTGATGCATGGCATACAAAGTCAAAAATCAAAACCAATAATACAATATGAAATTGTTACATGTATCAGTATGATAAAGCAAACGTTATGTTTATACATAAAAAAAGGGGTTAGGGTTAGGTACAGTAGATATGGGGTTTTAAAGCCCTGTGCAATCCTCTGAATGAAGCACATGCAGCAGGCTGGGGGCCGGTCCTTGATGAGAGGAAACCATGAACTCTGGGAGGAGCAGGTTCCCACACCCAGAAGAAGAGACGCACAACGCTCTAACACAAACAGTCCACCACTCAGGAAGGAAAGGGCTCTCTTTGGGCCTTTATCAGATCTGCAAGATCCTCGGCCCGTCCGTCACCCGCTGCTGAGACCCCACCCTCCTCCAGTCTTCTTCTTCTGCGTGTTTCGAGATGAAGTCACTCAGTGCACGTCATCATCACACTCAGGGGGGGTGCTTTTGATAGAGAAGGAAAGTTGAGTGGGGGGGCTTTGATAGAGAAGGAAAGTTGAACTGATTTGGTAGTTTGGCAGACACCTAATTCCTAGTTATATTATGATGAGGGGCTTGATGACATCGACATTGTATGTTAAAGGGAAAGTCTGGTGTCCACCTGGGTCTTTCTTCACAGATGTGATCATATAGAATAATAATAAAAACTAATAACAGATACACAATTTTCAAAGATATCCCTCAGCCCTGGCTGAGTCCTTTTATGGCATTCCAATAAAGTAAAAAGCAAATTTTGGTTAAGATCAAACACGCTTGGTGTTATACATACATACATACATATATGTTGTTATATGTTTTTTCTTGTATTTATGGTTTGTTTATTTCATATTAATGTTTAATATGTTTATGTGTGCACCAACCGAGGCAAATTTCTTGTACTTCTGAGTCGGATTCCTAACCCGCCAGCAGCTGAAAGTTTGTGATGGAGTGTTGGGGTTCAAAGCAGCGCAGCAGGAGCTTCCCTCAGCTGTCTCCTGGTGCTGTAACGGCACCTCCCTGCTGACCTCATGGAACGTCTTGGCAGTAACTCAAACAGTCTGAAGACACAACGGAGACCAAGGATCACGTTCACCACCCTCCTCTCAGAGCCCTCTGACCTGCAGACAACTTCAGACTCAACTAAATATTCCCCTTTGTCCCAGTAAATGGACACTGGGTCAAAAGAACATGAATGGTGTTCCGTTCTGTTGTGTAACTGTGACTGAGAAGCACTCCTCTCTTTAAGTTTCATTCTTTCAAGTCTGTAATCTTAGCTTTTTATTCAGTGTGACTTATATATATATATATATATATATATATATATACCCTCAGGGTGTATTTTAATAACTGACTTTTTAAACTTCTAATTCCTCCAATACTTTGATTTATGACCAAATGCCTCTAAGGGATTTCCATTAGAAACATGTTCTTACTGATGCGGCAGGGTCAGTGTATCTTTTGGTCATTCAATTTTCCTTTGATAAACAGGTATTAAAAAACAAAAAAGGAATGGTTTGATTTCTGTTTTAAAATACAAAATTTGAAAATTGAAATACAAGGCATTTTTTCCTTTTCATGGTCAAAAGGGGATGAGAGAAATTTAAAATACACTTTGATTTTAATTTCCTATTTCATATAACAAAAAATAAAATCACTAGAAAACAGAAATGAAAAAAGGCCTGTTTTTTCTGCATTCTGAGACCGGATGTTGCATTTCCAAGGCAACAGTGCCAGTGTACCAGTGTTGCTTTCAGCACAGGCTAAAATGACTTTGGATTCCTACTCTGATGTGATTTTAGATATAGCAAAAAAAGGCCTGTCTTGTGCAGAAATCTCTGTGCGCATATCACAGGCAAGTGGGGGTGCAAGAGGATTTTCTGCAAGAAATGTGAGGAGATTTTGCTCTGAAAAAATGGGTGGGGGGGTGGGAGATAATACAAGCATTTTGTGAGAAAAATAGGAGTGAATCGCCCACAAATTGCAACAGAAAATCTGACAAATGTTTATTACTCATAAAAGTCTCCTGTATAACATATAAGTTCAAGTCAAAGTTGAAAAATACTGAAACACCATTATTTATGCAAATTAGCACATATTTAATTAGACAATGCCTCAGTCATTTGCATAATTAAACATACACATTAAGAATACTTGTAATACAAGACATTACTGTCTTCATGTAAATAATCAACTGGGGAAGTTTAATGGAGATATCTGTTAGTTCAAATATTTTCCCTGTTCACCTGTAGTGTCTCTTTAACATAGGCTTCAAAGGGAATCTGGCATTACGGATTTCAATATTTTTCAATACTTTCCACCTCTGGGATTTCTTAGGACTTTTTATGTTATAGAGAAGACTTTTATGAGACTAGATCAGTTGAAAGAGTTTATGTTGCAATTTGTGTGGGGTCATGTTGCATAATGTCGCTACTAAGAGATGGAGAGTCGGAGGGAGGCAGGGAGAGGGAAATAAATAAATGGGACATTTTTAAATAAAAGTCCACTCAAGCATCATCAGAGTAGGGTTCCAAAGCATTGACTGTAAATATTCATATTAACAGTCTATGTTCCAAAGTCATTTTAGCCTGTGCTGAAAGCAACACTGGTACACTGGCGCTGTTACATTGGAAATGACAACATCTGGTCTCTGAATATGAAAAAACAGGCTTTTTTTCATTTCTATTTGAGTGATTTTATTTTTTGTTATATGAAATGAATATCAAGCACATTTTTAAAGATCTCTCATTCCCTTTTGACCATGAAAAGAAAAAAAAAATTGTATTTCAATTTCAAATTTTGTATTTTAAAACGATCGTTTTTTGTTTTTTAATACCTGTTTATAGGTATAGGTAATCAATCCAATATGTCTCTGTCACAGGAGTTATTCATCAGATTTTTTTATTTCACATACTATGAGACTTAAGCACTGCAAAACACAGATGTTTCCCTGTGTAAGTTCACATCAAATGGCCACAGCGGGTTGAACATGGATTGTTCCTCATTTGTTTTTGGGATGGTTGATGGTGGGAGAGCAGGGGTGAGGTCACAGTGTGTCTGATTGAGGTGGCGATCACTGCAGGGAGACTCTGCTTCACGCTGTGAAAATTAGCAAACAACCTGTTGGGGCTTCATGCCTGAGAGACAGCGGCAGAATATAAAGCAGATACAAAACCCTTAACATCCTCGCCTCACAGTCTCAAGCTGAAGCTAAAAGCTCCTGCAGAATTTGTCAACACATGATTTCCCATCTCTCCCTATGTCTGTCTCCAGGTCCCAGCAAGGCTGCTGGACTCCCTGGCACCAGAGTCTGGCGCTGGGGAAGATCTATCTCCAAGATATGAGCAGGAGAAACTCCACCCAAGAGGCCTGGTATACACAAAGACAAACCTATTACATCCTCTGAGCTAATCATTCCCCGAGACCACAACACACAAACATCCCCAGGACAGAAACACCACTCTTCCTCTGACACACTGCTGTTTTTAGAGCTCTAAATCTTTGGTTGAACTGACACAAACTATAGCTTTTCTTTGTCTTTAAGAGTGGTACTTCTTCTTTGAAGTCTTGCAAGATTTCTTTATTCATACATGTCGCATCTAAAATAAGAGGGTCTATAACATTTGCATTGATTTAAATTGTCTGCATGACCAGTATCACTTTTTATTTAAATGTAGGAATGTAAGGATGGTGAAACATTGAAACAAGTAACTGCCAGAGGGCTTATACTTTTAGCCTTTGTTCAAGTAGTTTATGTTTCAATTAGTTCCTGCTGGAAACCATTGTTTTGTCATTATTACATTATGTATGTTGCTTTTACTCCACATCATGTTAGTAATCTGAATCAGAAAATGCCATATTTTGTGGTTTTCCTATGTAATAAGCTTTGTAAGGAAGCAAATAGTTTGAAAAACCAATGCACGATTTTAAGTGTTAATTAATAATGTGTTTAAAGTTAATGGTAATACATTTCCTGGCATCCAATAGTGCTAAATTGTCAGATATTTAATCATGTTAATTCCAACTATCATGCCTTATGGTGCCGAATAAGCAAATTTAAGATCCACGATCCAGGCACAACCATGATCCATGGCAAGCTGCGAGGCGAGAACGCACAAACACTCAGGGGAAGATGCCAAGTTAGTAACATGCATTAATGGGACATGAATGCATACAGATGGAGAGGGTAGAAGGAGAGAGAAGCTCAGTGTATCATGGGAAGTTCCCCGACAGTCTAAACCTATAGCAGCATAACTAGAGGCTGGTCCAAGGCAAACCTGAGCCAGCCCTAACTAAGCCTTATCAAAACGTTTTGAGCCTACTCTTAAACATGGAGACGGTGTTTGACTTTCTTGCAATAATCCAGCCTAGACGGAACAAGTGCATGGACTAGTTTTTCCTGCATCTTTTTGAGACAGGATGGGTACAATCTGCATAATGAAAGTTTATGGAGTCTTTCCTCATAATGTTGCCTAAAGGAATTTTAATTAAGGTGAATAGAATTAGTCCAAGCACAGAACCTTGTGGAACCCTGTGACTAACTTCAACATGCTTAGATGATTCATTATTAACATCTACAAATTACATACAGATCGATCTGATTAAAGGTGCTGTAGGTAGGATTTCGAAGATCCAGGGCTTAGCCAAAAAATTTGAACATCAACAACTTCTCAGTCTCTCCCCCCTTTCTGCTAAAACCCAAAACGGTTTCCTAAGCCCCTCCCCCCACAAGGGAGAATGAATGCGTGTGCATGAGCGGTGATTAACACACAGTTACACACCCCATCCCCCAGCCCTGATTTGTGGATCTGAACAGAGAACTGTGGATTTTTGGAAACAGGCTGTAGGTGGTGCCAGAGGAGACAGATTTGTATTTATTTATTTATTTATTTTTATTAAAATAGGGTCAGTTTCAGCAAATATGTCAGAAAGTTAGTTTTATAAGGCTTACCTACTGCACCTTTAATAGGACTTAAAGCAGCTCAATGTGGTTCCTTTAATGCCAATTAAATGTCCCAGTCTCTGTAATAGGATGTGATAGTCTAACCAGAAGTACAGAGTCCTTTTTCTGATGCAATTAGGATGTCATCTGTAACTTTCACCATATAATTTTGTCCTGTCTTGTACCTATGTTTTGTTTGAAGAAAACTCTATGGCCTAAACATGATGCAATGAAGATTTATCAAAAAAAATGTTATGAATTTATGAACTGGAGACATCTGTCCCCCTGGAGTCAGTTAATCCAGACTGATGTATTATAAAGCCTTTTTAATTATCCCTGTTGTTACATGAAAGGCAATCAATTATGATGAGCAGATAGTGACGCATGTTATGAAAATAAAAAGTGGAAATGGTGCAGTCATCACTGACTCCACCATGTGGAATGCACTTTGACTTCTCCAGATGCTGACGTCTGGAGTGGGTCATCATTTTTCACTGACAGATGATATGTCAGTGAGGTCGCAGGTCGCTTATGTTAGCCTGACAACCCCCTTACCCAGTTCTCATCCTGAAGCCAGAACAGCGGTTCTGTGTGGAGGTCAGACAAGATCGGGGTCAAGCCTTACGCTTCGAACATCACTTTCCTGAACATGTAGAGGGATTATTAACATGAAGAGAAGAGTGAGGTCACTCTGTGCTCTGCAGATGTAATGTGTACATCTGCTGCCCACTGTTATACACAGGAGGCAGGAAACATCACGACTGACAGTTTGTTCTGCAGGAGAGCTTGAGCAGATTAGTACTTGATTACATGCTCTCCCTGTTGATGTTATGAATACGTTTTTTGTTGGGGAAAAAAAACAGTGTGCTGCCCTGTCGATTCTGTTCCCTATGGTGCAGCTGTTGAAGTTTTAGTCTTTGGATTTCAGTTGCAAAAGATTCAACCCCTATAAGAAATTATTTTTTTCTGGTAACATATTGTAGATTGTATATTGTATACACCTGCAGAATACCACTGTATACCGTGCACATACAGTGTTAATACATAAATACATACCTATTTTGTGTGGACAAACTGTGTTCAAACAAACAACTGCATTTTAAATTGTAGTCAAGACCTGACAGTTTCCAAAATAGTAAATAAGTTTCTTATTTTTTATTTGTTTCTCTTGCATCTATATATTTTGTAGAGCCATCTGGTGGTCATACTTTGCATTTGTTACCTGTGAGTTCACTGGCTCCTTGCTTAGGTATTTGCAATTATCAGGTGTTTGTATCTACAGAAGAAAAACCTGTGTGCTGAGGGCTACAGCCTGAAGAAGGCTGTTTGTGGGTTGTTACACAGCTCTATTTTTAAGGCACAAACAATTTCAATATGAAAGAGCCATCTAAATAAAGGCTTTTAAACCTTTTGCCAGAAGAGTGCCTTGGAACTTTAATAAATAAATCACTTGTGAATCACAGTTAATTTTCTTTTCTAAGATTGCTATTTCACCTCTACCCATTATATATATATATGTATATATATATATATATATATATATATATATATATATATATATATATATATATATATATATATTTTTTTTTTTTTTTTTTTTTTTTTTTTTGAGCCAAGTTTCCACTTCCTTTGTGCATTGCATTGCAGGACAATAGCGCCCATCACCAGGACACTCACACACTTTTTAAGTACTATTTTTCTTTTAAAAGTATACTTAATTTGTATTAAGACCTGCTTAGAATCAGTGTGCAGTATGGAACTGGGACACAGCCTTAATTTTGCACCATGAAAAGGTGCTTAAAAGGTAAAACATTTAAAAAACAAAAGGGAGGACATGCACAGAAAACATTGTGTAATGAAGTTGACTTTTTGTCCATGTCAGTTTGTGTGAGTTATTGCTTTATTTGGGCTCTGTGTGTTTCCCCCCTTTGGTCTCCTGAAGAGTTTGTCTGGGTCATAGTTCAGCCTACATCTCTGCTTCTTCAGTCTACTCCCACTGCTAACATTGCTAAATGCTGCCCTCTGCTGTCCGTCAGTCTCACAGTAATCCCAAACACATGCACTACAACAAGAAGTACAGATGCACTGAGATACTAAAGTGTCACCTTCTCACAAACATACAGGTTTTTAATACCTGCAAGCCCCCCTTCGATCATGGCGTGCTTCGTCATGCGTCACCAGAGATGATAAACCAAAGGAGTTTGCTGTCCACCGTGATAATCCCGTCTCTGATTCCCTGGTTGCCTGCGGAGAGGATTCTCACACATAGAACAAGAAGGCCACTGTAATATGTCCAGATTGCATGTTCAACTAAATAATTTTAGTTAATAATAATAATAATAATAATAATAATAATAATAATGTATGTCTTTCAAATGTTTTGTCTTGTGGTTGATAAAGTCTTGTGCTGGCATGAGTGGCTTTTTTAGTCGCGCTCTGTGGCCTCTATTTAGCCAGATGGCTTCCTCCGTCAATCCCCACTCACAATCAAGATTAGGATTACACCACACACACAAAAACATGCACTCAGATACGTCACATGCACAATAATTAATGTTCACTTGCTAGCAGATGATATAACACAGAGTCTGTCACAGTTGCAGTTACAACTGAAGCTTAAGTTATTAAAGGGAGCAATTGATCGCAAAAAAATTCAAGGTTGGCGGAGTGGCGCGGATTAAAGTATTTTTACCACAAAGCCACATATCGACGGTGCTCATCTGAAACAGAGAGGTGAGAGACAGAAGCGAGGCAGGGAGGATGAAGGGAGGGAGGGAGGTAGGGGGGAGGACAGTAGGGAGACAGATAGAAGAGGATAGAGAGGAAGAAAGCCCTGCTGTCACCAGGTTTGTTTAGTGTTTCTCAGTCTGTGGCAGCCGTCGGTACCTTCTACCTTCCCTTCCTCTGAGACCTGCAACGTGCTTGTTCTTCGAGGGCCTCACGGCCGCCCAGCATGAAGCAGGAACCATGGGCTTTTTGGAAAACTACCAGGAGATCGACCCTGTCACTTTGAACCTTTGCATCCTCATTGCCAGCTACGTTATCTTGCTCCTGGTCTTCCTGATATCGTGTATCATGTATGACTGCCGGGGCAAAGATCCTACCAAGGAGTACGCCCCGGACCCGGTGCCGGCTCAGTCTCCCGTCAGGCTGGTGGTGTTGCAGAGCTCTCCAGCCCCGGTGGGACGGTGGGACGCGGCCAACATGATCACAACTTACCACGAGCCAACACACTCGGACTTCAGGGAGAAAAAGAGCACGATGGTCTGAGCGAGACTCAGCAGACTCACCTTTGTATATACCTGACTCTTTTTTTGTATTTCTTTTTTTATATCTCCTTGTTTCTCGCTGGGACAATGCTAGGATTTGACCTACACAGGACCAGACTTGCACGGTAAGGGAGATTGACATGTGCTGAAGTCTATGTTGTGTATGCATGTGAAATCCCTCTTTATCTGAAGGAGCTGAAGCCAAAGCCTGCAGTCTGGAAATGTCACAACTGTCACAACTGATAAAGCACAAGGAATAAAGAGGGCATTTCTGTTGAAGGATTAGGGTTAAGGTTAAGAAAACACAGACAAGTGTTATTGAGGAGAAACCTAGGGTTAGATTGACATCTTTGACTCTTTTTAGATTTTAAATGAGGCACTTTAAGACAAAAAAAAGTACCTTTAAAACAGAAAAATACTTGTTGCTCCTTGATGTCTTTGGACTTTGTTCCTCTCCAACACATCGATGAAACTATTATCTCTAACCTATTTTAACTACCCTATCAAAATCAAGGGTGCATTGCTCTTGATTAGCTGCCAAATAGGGATTAGTGTTCAACATTTGGTTAAATCTGGATAGACGGTAACCTCTTACATAACTGGAGGAAGTGTGATGTGCACGGATGTGGTTGTCAAAGCGTCAGAGAGATGGGTGAAAGCTCTGCGATCAAGGGATCAAGGTCCTGACCTGCAACGTCTATACATTCTTATTTTCAAATGTTTGTCTTTGACCACCCCACGCACACAACAGGTCGATGTTAAGCCTTTGACCGAGTCAGTGCTCCACTTACCTGCCACTATACAGGGACAACTTTGGCTGAAAGTTGACCTGCTGTTCATCTGGAACGGTTCGACGGCGATAATGAGCAGATAAGCAACGTAAAGAAAAGCTTAAGCTTTGAAAGCTTTTCCTTTGTCTCACATATCGCTCATATCACTCAAGTGCAGTAATGGTGAATCACATCTGTGGAAACATGAAAACAAAGTTTTGTGTAAACAAGAATGAAGCACACGATAGCTGTGTTTGATAAGTAAACGGAGTACAGTTTACACGGCCGTTCTCTCAGTTCAGGATGAATGAACTCACCATTAAGGCCTAGACCACACATACACTGATTCTTTTTTAGAAACACAGCTTTTCTCTTTTGGCCTTTCATCCACACACAAACTGCGTTTTAGGTCACTGAAAAAGGATCTTTTAAAAACTCCATCCAGGGTGAAGTTTTTCAGAAACTCTGTTAATGTGTGTGCTGTTCTCATTTTTGACGCATCACAAATGAGGCGACATTTCATTTCGTGCAATGGCGGATGTGACCAACTGTTTTTTATCCCCAACAGGACTTTTTAATGTCAAATGTTTACACATGAATGGACAGTTACCCATTACTATACAGAGGAACAGAGGAGCCTGAATGCTTTGGAGCGAGGATGTGTCATTGCAGCCAGGGAGCCTTCCGGTAAAAGCTTTTTCAAGACTTCTGATTGGCCAACATGGCTTTTAGGGTTAGGGTATTTGGACAGAGGTTTGTTTTTAAACAGTGCTTGTGTGGATGAGATTTTTTATTTTAGAACAAAGGGTTGGGGTTACACATATTTAAGATTACCCATATAGGTGTGGACTAGGCCTAAGTCTTGATGAGAACTTGTTATGATCGATTTCTCCTCTAATACTCTCAGTATTTATTTATTCATTTTGATTATATTCGGCATCTGCTTTTATGCTCCTTCCGGCTCTGTCCAAACAGTTTTCCAGGTCAGTCATTGTAAAGGATCTTCCGTGCAGCGTTATGCAGTAATCAGACTGATTGGCTGGCCTGAAATCAAAGCAGGGGCTTCTTCCGAGCAGATTAAATGAGTTATCTGGATACATGTGTTGAGTGAAACCCCAAAGCCTGTCAAATCAGAAACAAAAGAAAAAAAAACCTGCCAGGTTTTACTCAAGAAAGTCATGGAGATAAGTCATTGAACAGGCCTCTTGGAAAATACCTCAGATTGGAGTTTCATTCAGACAAACATTAAATGGAGTCAAAATAAAACCAGTTGGTTGATTTTAAACTCAGTGGAAGTTATAAAAGATAGAAAGCTGGAGGCCACAATAGGGAGTGTACGATATTTTATATCATATACTGTGTATGTATTTGACATGAATGACTCAAGTTGCAAACACTTTGCTAATAAATCAAATATAGAGCATTTGATATATTTCAATTTTTTTATTTATTTTTTTATTTGTTTTTACATAGTTTGTCTTTGTATTCAGATTTGCAGCAAAAAAAAAACGGTGGTTCTTTGACTCTGCCCACTCAGGTTTGAGGATCTGTAGTAATGTTTTTAGCCTACAGGAAGAAATGTATGAATAATGTTATAATCCAAATCAGAGATAGTACATAAGGATAGGGAGATGCAGGAAACAGAATTTTTGCTGGTTAATAAAGAAACGATGTGACCTAGCAGTATATGATTATTCAACACACTGTGATTACAGCTTTCAGTTTGAGCTGCCAGCACTCAACAGAAATAGATCTCATAGATCTGAGAACTCTCACAGTGAACATGGACAGAAACCTGGAGCTCAGTGTAATCCTGCTCCTTCAAAGAAATGGTCAGAAAAGTGATCTCATTCATAGAATAGGTCAATGGTATTCTTTGTAAAAGAAAAAAAAGATGGTAAATACAGTAATTAAGACAAATCACATCTTAACATCTTATCAGCTTTGAATGTATCTGCATTTTATATGTTTATAAAGACCATGACATTGCTGCTACCTCTTGGTTTTTGGATCATTTCTCATTGTAATTTCTCACACATTATGCAATTCTAGTAAAGACTGACCAAACAATCACAGTAATTATCCGCTTACCTCCGTCCCAACCCTGCCACTTAGTATCTAACCAGCTAGAGGAATTCTTCTTTGAAAGAACGGAACTAGCTTAACACCATGTGAAAAACTAAGAATGACCCCATTTCTAAGACCTGTTTGTGGAGCTAAAAATTGGCTGCTATTAGTATGTGATAATGATAGTATTGCAAACAAAGTATGGAAACATAATGATCTTTAATTTCTGCTATGAAATAACACTATTACTTACACGACTTCCTGCACACAAGTAAATGCAACATAACATCCTTAGTTTTTATGATTACACCCTCATGACTCAGAAGCACTTGCACTGCTGTAGGTGCAGGGAAGCTTTTGCTCTGAAATTTGAAGCATTCCAAGCATTTACTGAAACATATCATCATACTTTCATAACCCTTGTGTTGTCCTTCGGGTCACCGGGACCCATCCAGTTTATTTGATGTTTTGTATTGGCCTTGCGTTGAGCAACGTTGAGGACAACACAAGGTTAATAAAGAATTTGACCTGTATCTTGGCTTGTCAACACGACTGACCCTGTAAAAGATACCAAACAATGGGCCTCATTTATGAATGCTTTCTCTTTAAACATTTTCATAATAAAGAATTATTAATTTTTCACTTTGAACATTTTCATAATAAAGAATTATATTTAAAAATAAACTGTTACGTCCACCGATATGACGAATGAGACGCAGTTTGATCTATTATTTATTGGCAATTATGACTACATATTTGAATATTATTTTGGGATTATTACTTGGGAAATGTTTGATTGCTATTATGATTTTCATCGTTGCGGTCATTATCATATTGGATTTCAATTTGCATTTGGGTATACATGTTCTGACAGAGGCACTTCTGGAATATGTGTAATATTCTTTAAAAAGCGATCAAATTTAAATACATGGAAAGGTTTAAAAAATAAAAATAATAATGGCAGCTTTTGATTTTCTCTGCAGTACTCAACCAGATATGGACACACTGCTATAATAGAAAATAAATTACCCTGATAGTGAAATAGTTTGACACAGTACAATCAAAGCAATGGACTTCTGTGTGAGACTCTGAGGTGTAACATGAGTACAGGAAGGCAGCCATGCCTCAGCGCACTCCGTAATCCTCAGCCAGAGGTACCAGTGTGCTTTCCAATATAGAGCACACTATAGGCTCAGCTTGTTAGCCGCAAGATTACTTGCTCCTGCTGACCTGAACACACTGTTTAGTTTGTGGGACATACACATAGTGTCCAAATAGCAAAATGTATAATTCATTTAACTTGCACAAGGTTCTTTTCACTTTGTAGTTTGAGTGGACATATTTTGCTGTCAATACTTAATTGATTTTTCTATTCTATTCTAATTCTGTAGCACCTTCTGTTGAAGCCTTTTTTTTATTTTTATTTTTAATTTTTTTTAGAAGTAGGCCTATTGACGTTGAGGATTTTTTTTATGCTTTATAGTTGACTGGAGGTGAATTGGGGTCATGCATTCTAGCATGACACAGTAAACCAATTATAAAGCAGTTTCTCCCTGTGTCACACGTGTACATAAAGCCTCTTTTGTTCTAAGTTCGTCCCCCCTACTCTATATATCTGTCCTACAAGGCCAGTAGATGTTGCAATATACTACAACCCATACATTTGCTTCAGTCCTCCTCCAAACATGTGTCTCCATAGTTTGGAGTATTTACCTGTAGAGTATTCTTTTCGTTTGTGTTCTCAGTGTGAAATAGTTTATGATATCTAAGCAGCTCAGGGGTAAAGATTAGGATGCTGAACTCCACGTCAGCTGGGGTGACAATGAGGTTAAGCAACAAACAAAAGCATATCTGACCTCTGACTTATCAGGCTGATGAGATAATATTAGTTTCAGAAATTGTTGCATCCAAACTTTATCACTCCAACCAACAATACAATATATGGCAGACATTGGGAACTTTTTCTTTGTAGTGCTTGTAAGAAACTTTCTGGTGAGCAGGAGATACTTTTCTTGTGAGCACATGAAAGTATCTCATGCTCAAGAGAAACCAACCTGAGTCAGAATGGCTGCCGAGAAGGAGGTATTCATCTTCCTAAAAAAGGAAACGAAATGTACCCGATATTGTCATCAGCAAACAATGGGGATAAAGATAAGGTTACTTTTAACTCATTTCAACTGTGAATGTGAAATATTAACTTTAGCCAGATAACGCTAACAGTACTTTGAGAGCATAATTTGGCTAGCCTTAGATTTGTTTCTCATGAGTGCAAGATACTTTTATGTGCTCATTAGGAAAATTCTCTCTTCTTGTGCATCAGAAAATATATCGTGCTCACGAGAAAGTTTCTTGCGTGCATGAGAAAGTTTGGCGTGCATGTCAAACTTTGCTTCTTGTGAGCACAAGATAAAAATAAATATTTCCCCATGTCCATTCAGGGGCTCTATACAAATGCTCACCATAAAGTAAAAATAATTATTTTTAAAAAAAAAAAAAAAAACCACATTCAATAACCCTAACCCACATGTGAGCATTTGTTGGAGGTCAAATTATGAATCATTAATAAAAAAAGCTCACTCTTCTTTAACTGAAACACTAAATTTACTCCAATGGATGAAATGAAATGCTGGTGATACATGAGTATGCATGCATAATTGACAGACCGGTCCCATTTTTATAGGCTATAGTTGCATCTGCTGTTCCATATTTTTCCATAAGATTTCAAGTCCCAAAGGGGTAAAGGCAGGAATGCAGGTCACACAACAGGGGAAAAAAAAAAGGGTCACAGGCAAAAAAGATGCACCATCACAGCAGGGAGACAGCCTGCCAACTGAGCAGCTGGCTGATATTTATGTGCCGTGGCTTGATGAGGTACAGGTGTGGCTTGATGAGGCAACGAGGGACAGGTGTGCAGGGAGGAGCAGGTGGATCTGGAAAGCTCCGTGATGAATGCAGAAGGATAGGAGGGTTGGCATGAGAAAGATTGCCATGTTTAAAACTTGCAATTGTTTACATCAATGGACAACTGAAGGCAGTTGTATGAGTTGGTTTTGTAAAGGTAAAAATATTCTACAGAGTCAAAATAGAACTATATTCATTAGATCAGGGTTTTCACTTTTTTTTTTATCTAATTAGACCCCTTCTGAAGACTGTGTGAGTGTGCGCAAACTCAGTTTGATTGACAGGTCCCCCAATCTTCATACTAGCTTTGTTGCACCTGTGAAGGCAGAAACATTACTTGTTATTGGGTTTTTTTAAGTGTGGTGAAACAGGAAAGGCATGCTTGAATTTGTCCCTAATATAAGCTTCAATGGCAGGATTAAAAAATTGTCAGGACTTCTTTATTGGTCTTGAGACGTGAGCTTGCCAGACCAGCCTGCTTATTTCTGCCTGATGTAAACGACTTGAGGCTGCATTGGCTGCTGCTAGCATGACATACCCAAATCTATGACCAACCTGTTGCAATCGTGTTGCATTGTGGGTAATGTAGAAACCGGCTTTGATGGTTGTGGCAAGAAGGGATACAGCTATGGGGGTTAGCTGAGAAAAAGTGAGCGTCATGCGGCAACAGCTATGTTTAGGCACCAAAACGAATAGTTAAGTTTAGGAAAAAGGTCTTATTTTTTAAAAAGGAATGCATCGGAAAAAAAGACTAAATATTTGGTTCTCTTGTACCGATTTTTATCCTTTTTTCAGTCCGACAACATAGGAGTGCTAAATCAGTGCAGGACCGTTTTATTATCAGTCTGTATGATGCCCACATAGTCCTGTGAAGAGGTACAATCAGGCAAAGCAAGTAAAAACACCTGGACCATGGATGTGTAAGGGCTTTAGTGTATTACATTCTAAACTTAAACCAAATAAGGTATTCTGATCTCAAACAAAAATATAAACCATAACCCAAATCCTCCACATATTACCACTGAAAAATATTTCCTTCAAGTCTTGCTGCTAATCTCAACATAAAGAGACAGGGGTAGTAGCTGTTAACTGATGTTGCTGCGTGATTTGAGAGTGTGCAGGTTAAACACCAGAGACAGTAATCCACCACCAAAACAGAGGAGGTGACCAGCAAGAATCAGACACAGACAGGGATTGTTAACAGCCAGGACAGAAAGAAAGATATCCTGAGCTGCTGTGACACGCTGCCAACCTGCTCTCAGGTCTGTATCACATTAGAGGTGTTAGCGTAGCAGCATGTGGAAAAAAGCAGGCTGAAGCCAGAAACATAAAGACACTGTGCCCTGATGTACAGCCTCTTGCACTGACCCATTGTCTGTGCTAATGTCCCTTTTAAAACCCCACTACACAATGAGCTCTCTCTTTGTCTGGATCAATCCCATTCTCTGCTCTCCCTGGTACAGTAACTTCTACGGGTACAACAAAGGCCCAGATACCTTTATTTAAAATACACAATTCTTCCATGAATTTCTGATACATAAGAGACCTATCTTTGTAGGTCACTGTTTCTTATTCAAGAGAAAGTGGTAATCTGTATCTGCTGAAACATAAAACATTCTTGTTGTGTGCAGCAACTGAGTGCAAAGCATGAACGTCATTAAGCCTGATGATTGCACTTTGGTCTTACATAAACACACTGTTATACAGTAAGAGTCACTGATCAAGTTACAGTGCTTTTATGTAACTGAGCTGTTACAGTGTGACACTGTGTGCAGTTCACTGTCCAACTGTGTCACTTTGTCGGCTGTAACAGACATGACTCCTGCTATACCAGCACATTTATACATTTCCCTGTCCATGATGTCAGGAAGCTGTGTGTGCTTTCTGTAAAAAAAAAAAAAAAAAAAAAAAAATTGTGAAGTTGTTAACACATTAAAAGATTAATTAAAGCATCAGTTTTTTAGTTGATGGTGCAAGCTGTTGACACAATCAGTGTGGCCATCCTCCATCTGAGAGAAACTTCTACATAACTCTTGTTTTTACTTTTCATTTACAAACTTTTTTTTATTATCAATTCTACAGCTAGAAAAATGTTTAATTAATTAATTAATCAAGTGTTTTTACAACAATTAATGGCATGATGGAGGAGGATTTTTAATTTAAAGGTCTTAATAAATATTTATATTTATATAGATCTATAAAGTGGAATGATTTATCAACCATTATTAAAGCCATTAGTTACAACTTATAAACCCATTATAAAGGGTGCCATAAAAGGTGGTACAAACATATGAATGGACAGCAGTTTTACACTAAACATGCAACTATAATCAGGTCACTGAACATCACAACAAACAACACAGAGACAAGGTAAAGAGTTTATTAGAAATTATGTATGCATGCATTTATCTACATGTTTATTTGTTCTTTTCTCAAGAATATCCTGTTAAATATTTGCATATTGAGAATGTGACTGTCACGCTTCTATACGGAACGCAAAATTACGAATCCCACTATGGCCACGCCAAGACCCGCCCTACGAAGCAGCTCGATTGGTTGAGGTTAGGCATTTCACCTCGAGTGGTTAAGGTTAGGGTTAGGGGATTGGTCAGGGGATAGGACCTGTACATGTAAGCATGGACGCCTGGCCAATAGTAGTTTGTGAACCATCTATATCTATGGTGTGAACGCTATTGAAGGGGTCTTGGCGTGGCCATAGTGGGATTCGTAATATCGCATACGGAACACCTCCTTTCCATCTCATTGGCCAATTCGCCAGTCGTCTCGCTGCTCATTGGCGCACACCGCAGTCATTCAACATCTCACCACTGGATGGGCGGAGAGGCACAAAAAGATATCATTTTCTGCTCGGCTGCTCAGCGGGGAGTAGCTTGTCATTGACCGGTGGAGCTGCTTGCTTGCAGGGGTCTTTCGGTTTGTCCTGACTGCCGCTGGTACTTATGGATATTTCTAGCTTAAAGAAGAGGCAGTGAAAGAGCATTTTTACAGAATGGTATTAAGAAAAAGGCTAAAATGGTGCCTTTGTAGTAGGAGTATAGATGCTGCCGGTGCCTTGTAACGTTAGCTATAACGTTAGTGAAAGTTAGCTAATGAGTAGCACAATGTTAGCTGACTAGCTAATGCTGGGCCTTCCGTTTCCTTTGGTTTGTCAGAACAGTTTATTGTTTTATTCTCCCCTTTGTAAACAGGGCTTCGGAGCTCTTTTGTTTGCTGGCGTTTGCTGATTTTTTTTTCTGTGCTTCATGTGGTGAATAAGGCACTGAAATGAAGAGAGTAAACAGCTTTCAGAGGTTTGTGGAATCTAAAAAATGTCACTGTAAAAAAGCTGAGCTGTCAGGCTAAGGTTGCTGACATTACTTGCCCATTTTTATGGCTTATGTGTTTAGTTAACGCTACCTCATTCTTTATGTCCGTTAGCATAAACCTGTTGTCCTTTCAGGTGGAGTGACATGATGTTGAAGTTGCTGTGTAATTATACAATAATTTCAACTTTATGCATAGAAAAAGAAGTATCGTCATTTAACTTTGACACTTATAATACATAATAATAATCATTGATCAAGCAAAACTGCAGCTCATTCTCTTGTTTCAGATTTAAGAGAATTTGTTACAAGACACTTTGACAACCAAGATGTCATCATTGGCTTTGGAAAATTGTGGAAATTTAATGTTATTGAGTAAATCATCAGTATTAGTACTTGTACCTGTACTTTTTGAAATGGCAATACATTTAAAATAGTCTGCATGGTTATATATTATTGACTATTATATACTATTAACATTGTTAATAACGTTGTTATAAAATGTATCATTTTGGTCAAGTCATTACATCTCAAGCAGGTTAAACTCGGCAAAAATCAAAAAGCCACGCTCAGTCTCCAAAAAATACAACTTCCTGTCAGATGATGTGATTCACGTACACTGCAACAGGAAATCAACTTTTGGCCATTTAGAATGTTCATGTTTACAATTGTGAAATGGTCTATAGGCCTACTTAGTTTCTAAGTAAAGATTATAGTCCATATTTATTTGCTCTGTTGATTGACTTGGCTGCTCTATTTATCCCACGTTGTTATTGAACTGAGCATTGCAATATAGTTAACATCTTCAAATCAACATTTCTGTCAATCAGTTCTCTTTCTGTATGGCCAGAATCATCATAATAGGAAGTTATACGGTGCTGCATCAGCCTTCTATTGTTGTTTATTTGTTTTATTTTTTATTTGTGTGTTTGTGTGTGTGTGTGTCTTTCAGGTTTATGAACAGGCGGGCCTCAGCTAACTGCCGCTACCAGCCCACCTGCTATGAGCATGCTGCAAACTGCTACACCCATGCAGTGAGTGGCTTGAATTATTAATTATTTGATGTAGATGATTTTTTTTTTTTAAGCAATGCGTTTAATTACACCTCCCCCGCCCCCGTCCCAACCCACAACAACATTTCTCTCTCAACCTCTGCCGTACTACAACAATCAAAAAACAAAAAAGCAAATGATATGAGATATATAAGTAGCATCTCCCCTATGTCTTCTTCTTTTACAAACCGGTCAAATGGCCTCCAGATTTTCCCATACACCACCCAATTTGCCTCTCAATATACAGTTTATGTCAGTCCCCCCATGGACATGCATTGCGCCATATTCTTGATCCAAGCAGCAATTGTAGGTGCCTCCATGTTCTTCCAGAGGAGAGATATAGTCCTTTTTGCCTGTAGTATAGCAAAATCAATACATTTATATGCCTCAGGGTTTCTGATTCAGATTTGTTGGATACAGGTGCAGCAAAATGTAATATAGATGACTTCATCTCAAATTCAGAGTTGCTCGGCCTCATTATCGCTCTGAAAATATTAGAGTGTGGTAGAATATCTCGTCCTGTACGTTGCTTTTAATGGTTTTATTCCATGTGTGTAGCTCCTCATCGTGCCAGCCTTCGTGGGCATGGCGTTGCTGCATCGTCTGTCAGACAACGGCTGGGAGAGGATCACAGCCTGGGTGTACGGTATGGGCCTCTGTGCCCTCTTCCTGGTCTCCACTGTGTTTCATATCATCACCTGGAAGAGGAGCCACATGAGGTGAGGAGAATCGCAATGACGAGCCACCATGTTGGCAGAGAACCACGACATGTACCAATACCAGCTGTCATAAAAAAAAAAAAAAAAAAAAACATACACACGTAATAGACAAAAGAGCGAGGGACACAATCATTCCTTTTGTAATATTTAGTGTAAAAACAATGATGTGCAGTACAGCTGGACTGTGAGTTAAAGGTTTGGAAGTACAATATCAGTGTCCACTCTGAGAACAACAACAAATCGATGCCTCGCTGTTGACAAGGATATTTTCATCTCTTTACGTTCATTAGCTTCACTCTGTTGCTGGGTTGTGCTTTTGGCGTGCTGTTATTTGGTTTTCAAGTTTCATGTTAAAAAAGTTTGTTTCTGTTTTTCTCATTGCACACTGCGCTTAATGAATGAAGTCATAAGTTGTTGTCATCTTTTGGTCTTTTATGCAGCAGAAACCCTGGGAGTATGTATATGTTCAGGAGAAAAATAGCCCTAAATTATTATTTTTTGCCTATTCCCGCTGTTTCCTACATTGGTAGATTTGTGTTTTCACTGTGGTTTAAATGTTGTTAAAGGCAGAGCCTTCTTCACAGATGCATGCTATTGGACTTTTTATTGATACCTTTTTACATTAGTGCATATACCAAAACAGTACTTGCTTTAAGTACCTTACTTTTAGAGCTCTCTACAAACCCTTTGTTAATTTACAAAAGAACAGTACATTCCCAAATGTTAAATGTTGCCTTAACACAAGCAGACATAAATGAATTAAATGAAATACAGTTCAAATCAAAATTGACACAAGTTTTCTTTAAATGAATTTGATCAAAGAACCGTACTAATGACTAAATAATTCAGATTCAGATTCTTTTACCAGAACACCAGTGCTTTTCCTTCAATGCCAAGCCCAAAACCTTATTTTAGATTTACTCTTCTATGGAATACTTGATATTACTTCCTGTGAACCGGAGCGTTTTTCCCTGTAAGAACATGCAAATAATGTTCCTGCTTTGCACCACTGTGACTTTGAGTAAACAAATCACCTGTTTGTTTGTTTCAGGTCCATGGAACACTGTTTCCACGTGTGTGACAGAGTGGTCATCTATTTCTTCATTGCTGCCTCCTACACACCTTGGTGAGTGTCACACAGAGGACACTCAATACTCAGAGGCTGTGGAGTCGTAAATGACGGCCTAATATAGATGCTAATGCTGTTTTGTTTTCTTGTGTCTAATCAGGTTGAACCTTCGTGAACTGGGCCCTCTGGCAGCACACATGCGCTGGTTTGTGTGGCTCATGGCTGCTGCTGGAACCATATACGTCTTCAACTATCATGAAAAGTGAGTTCATTTAACCGGTGGATCCCCCGGTGATTGTGCATGTATGTGATATTTTAAATTTAAAAATATATCGGTTGGGAACTGTCAGAAAGTCTGTGACCATAACTACCAGTAATCTATATGATCTATTATAACTGTGCAGCACCTTTTTAAAATGAAATAAAAAATCTCAATCTTAAACATAATTTTTGTTGGATGTTTACATTTTGGTAACCAATATATTTTAAATTAGAAAAGAAATGCACTGCAAAAAGGCACTGGTTCTTCACAAATGTGTATTTTATTTGTAACTTTCGTATTCTTAAATCGAGTATCTGTGGGTTTTTAGGGATATTTTCTGACATTGTAGTTACAACCAATGAGAGAATAATTGAGAGAATAATCGACATGTGAATCCATAATGAAAACATGAAAACAAAGAGTTAACTGCAGCCCTATAACAAAGAAGGAAAAAAGTGACATTAGCAACCAAAGGAATACAATGAGAGAAAAAGAAAGCAGACACTAAAGTCCATATTATACAAATGACTTACAATCCCAGTTTTCAACCATCCACCATAGACTCTCTAAAAAACTCTTACTGTAAGTGGACACCCATGGGTCAGATTACAGAAAAATAGCTTGAAAAAGATTTACAACATAAATACAAAAGTAAAAAGTAAAAAATGTGTATGGTCTACCCAACTACTCCTATACCTCTTAGATTGTGTATGAGTTTTAGTTTGAGCTAAAGCCATATGTGAAGTCCTGATCGGTTTAGATTCACTAGATAAGTGGATGTTTGATCAGTGCTTCATTTCATTGTTGGTGTTCAGTCGCCATGAAGAGCCCGTCCGGAGTGTTAACACCTTCTGTGCCCTGAGCGGTGCCCCATGCACGAGGTTGTCACAACAACGACTTGGCTGCCAGTGTCCTCACGAACTGCCAAGAAAAAGAGTCTAAAAAACACAGAAACACATATTTCTTTTCTGGTATAATTATTGAACAGATTTCTTATGCAAACATATGCCCGTGTCTAAAAGGTTCTTGAATTTGCCTCCCACTGACCGTGTCGGGGACCATGTTGCGTTTATGTTTGTCTTTACAGGTATAAAGTTGTCGAGCTGGCTTTCTACTTGATGATGGGTTTTTTCCCTGCATCAGTCATGACATCAATGGTAATATTTACATTTATGAATCTATTTACAGTCCCATTCAGTTTATTTGCATATCCTGCATCATTACTTCTTC
This sequence comes from Perca flavescens, assembly GCF_004354835.1. Taxonomy (NCBI): domain Eukaryota; kingdom Metazoa; phylum Chordata; class Actinopteri; order Perciformes; family Percidae; genus Perca; species Perca flavescens. The sequence continues at coordinate 22,079,365 of NC_041345.1, read as the reverse complement.
AGCCCAGCAGGCCAACAGGCTGCCGCAGCCGGGTGGACGTGTTATGAATGGGTTTTACTTCCTCTTCTTGTTGAAAAGGGTTTTCAGAGGGTTTCAGGGAGTTCCCCAGCAGAAGGAGGATTCATTTAATCCATTAGTTTTATTAATAAATGTCGTTACAAGTGTATTATTTTTGGGGTTGTACAAACTGTAAATATTGGTTCTAGTAGGTTTTGCAGGAAACGTACTGCTTTATGCAACCGAGTTTCATCATTTTAAATCTGTGTTTTCATTTCTGCTGCCCCCCCGTGGTTATAATTGATACAGCCTCCTTGTATCCCACTGAAACTATTAAGTACAAACTACAAAACGTTCTAATGTTTACACTGTACCCGTATGGCATTTATTTTACGGACAAATTATTGCACATGCTCAGTGGGTATCAAGCTGAATCCTCCACGCTTTAAAGGACAAATCTGGCGCAAAATGACCCTAGGGGTTAATAACACATGGGTACCGTGTGGACCGTTCTCTGGGATCTGTTTTCATGCTAATCGAATGTGACCAGTTTTATCGCAAACCGCAAATTAGCTTATAGCGCTAGTCGTTGGGGCATAGCATGGGTAAAGTAAAAAGAAATCGCTATTTCTATACCACTAACAAGGCTCAAAATAGCATCACACTTCAAAGGTAGCATAATGAGGGTCCCTACATGTAAACCGAAGCATTGCGAGCTTTGTAAGTGTACAGACAGTTTATTAAAAAGATGGATTATAAAGACATTAGTGTTTACTTTACCCATGCCCCGACGACTAGCGTTATAAGCTAATTTGCGGTTTGGGCTAAAACTGGTCACATTCGATTAGCATGGAAACAGATCCCAGAGAACGGTTGACTCGGTACGGTTCATTTTGCACCGGATTTGTCCTTTAATACACACCCGATGTACATATTCTTTCTGGACAGTATTTACTTCAGCTCCTGTTTTGTTACAGACCATTTCTCATTTATTTCTCCCTGTTTTGTGGATTCTACAGAGCAACACAGAGGGCCTCCAGGAGCTGGCCTGCGGTGGACTCATCTACTGCCTCGGCGTGTTCTTCTTCAAGAGCGACGGCCGCATCCCCTTCGCCCACGCCATCTGGCACGTATTTGTGGCGCTGGCTGCGGCCGTGCACTACTACGCCATCTGGAAATACCTCTACAAGGCCCGCGGCGCAGACTCCCTCCTCCAGTCGTGACCCCAGCCGAAGGCCGGGTGCCCGATCCTGCCCCTTCCCCGTGTGCTTCTGAGCAGAGGCGCCTGCACACTGACTCCCTCAACTGCCCGCTGAAGCTGCAAACGAGTTTACAAAAATAGTGACCATAAATTGTTTACTTTTTTTTCTAACGTGGAGAACAGATTTTTCAGCGTCTCCCTGACAAACAAAAGCTACTTTCCAAGCTGTTTTGTACAACTTCAGTCTAAAAAAAAATCTTGACAGCAAGGGAGGGAATTTAGACTTTTTACAATGAACCCTGGCACATTCATGAGTTTTTGGGAAATTTGATAGGATTTTTTTTTTTTTTTAATCGCTTCAAGTGAGTCACATTCCACATTGGAGTCATTTGTGTGTCAAAACCTGGAGATTCATCCATTTCAGCTGGTGATATCAACACGGGGGATATCGAGTGAGGTGCTAAAATAAAATCAGCTCTTAGCAGTAGCGGGGCTGGGTATCATTTGATATTTCAGTACCAGTACCAAATTTATACTTTTTGATACAGTACTATGCTTATGAGAAACATAAACACACAAAAAAAATGTTTTCCAATTAATAAAAGAAACCAAAGATCTTAAATGTTTTCTAAACACAAACAACTGTACAAGAACAAATAGTTTGGGGGGCAAAATTCGATTGAAATCAGAAATCTTATCCAAGAATGATCTACTAAATATTTGATGCCACCTTTTCATATTCTGAACCAAAAAGTGTTTTGAAGTTTTATACCCAGCCCTTGTCTGTGCTCTGCTGGTGCATTTTGAAGTCGGTAAAAAATGAAAGAAATGATAAGGAAAAGCTCTTTTTTGTTTTCCCATTTTCATTATTATTATTATTTTTTTTTTTTTAAAGTGATTACATTGTCAACCCTATCTGATCCCCATCACACACTCTTGACCAATGCATGTTTTTTTGTTATTTTTTATTTTTTCTGACCAGTATCCAAATACAGTCCTCGGTTTTCAGGGATCTAGCTTGTCCTTTAAGTATTTAGCGCCCCCTGCTGGTGTATAAACAGCATTTCAGGGTGTGTGTGTGTGTGTGTGTGTGTGTGTGTGTGTGTGTGTGTGTGTGTGTGTGTGTGTGTGTGTGTGTGTGTGTGTGTGTGTGTGTGTGTGTGTGTGTGTGTGTGTGTGTGTGTGTGTGTGTGTGTGTGTGTGTGTGTGTGTGTGTGTGTGTGTGTGTGTGTGTGTGTGTGTGTGTGTGTGTGTAGGTGACACAGGTGAGTTGGGATTTAGTTAATGAGCCAAATGAGAAAATCAGGTCAGGTAATATGATGATGAGATGAAAGATTTTTTTTCCTACTTTCTTAAAAATGTGAACAGTGTGCAGTAGAGTGTGTATGCACAACCTTTGTACTGTAGCTCAGAAATACATTTCCACTGATTCTCTCACTCTCTCGCTCTCTCTCTCTCTTTGTTTTTGACATACACCACTAGGACAAACAGTGTTTCCTGTCTGTTTTTTGAACTGGGTTTGATCAGTGGAGAAACTTCATGTTCATGTTTTTGTCTCATGATGTTTGGTTTTGTATATTTGCTTAATGGGTCCAGATTCCTAACATTACCTTTCCCTCTTAGTGATGTATGAAGCTGAATGATTGGATATTTCTTGATTGTGTCTCTTGTTGAAATAATTTCCTGAACCACTGTGTTTTGTAATGCTTGTATATTCTGTTGTTCGTTCCGTTGATTACGTGATCCTGGCCTTTGCGGGGGGGGGGGACCCATCTGCTTCTTGTATGTCCCATTGGCTGTTAATGGTGCTGCATATACATGAATGCCCCTCCACTATACTGAATATCACCTTTCTAATGTGACAATAAAAAATGATAATGCCCCCCCTCCCACGTCTGAGCCAAAAGATCCTCAATTCATAATGTACTTTCTGTTTGCATTGACTGTTGTTTTCAGTGGGAATCATCAGACATTCCTTTCCTGCAGGAACAAGAACCTTCCACGGAGTACTGTACTTTTTCTGATAGGATTTGAAATATGGACAGATATGTAAAACATACAAAGAGGCCTTTTGTCTAAGTATACCGTGGCTGCTGCACTGGCCACTGATTATAAGAAGGGTGAAGTAAACATGGTTCCATACCAATGCCACCAAAAGTAATTTTAGATGCATCATATTGAGGAATATTTTAATATATATATAAAAAATCTCAACAAACCCATTTTTTAAAACCAAATTAAACCAAACTTCTCAAACGTCCATTCACGAATGGTCTTTTACTTAATCTGTTGCATTAAAGTGCTAAAATCTTTTACTGCTGAAAGACGATGGAAACATTGATTAGAAGGCATCAGCCACCCACATCTCTCCCACAAATTCTTGGAAAGACAGAATTACAGAGAGATATTTTAGGGTGCAGAATTTCCCCATGAGCCTTTGTTTTTATTTGAACCTTTCCTAAATTGTCTAGATTTCTTTTTTTTCTATCTTTTTCTGAAAAGACCATTTGTTCCAGTAAGACCTTTACATTTGTGAATATACAAACCCCAACTCCAATGAAGTTGGGATGTTGTGTCAAATGTTAACAGAATACAATGATTTGCAAATCCTTTCAACCAATATTCAATTGAATACACAGACAAGATATTGAATGTTCAAACTGATAAACTGTATTGTTTTTTTTGCAAATATTCACGCATTTTGACACACCCCCATACCATCAGGTGCTGGCTTTTGAACTTCAACAACAACAACCAAACTATTTGAAATGTGGACTCGTCAGACCACATCACACTTATATATATATATATATATATATTTTTGGGGCATTTTTAGGCCTTTATTTCCACAGGACAGATGAAGACATGAAAGGGGAGAGAGAGGGGGAATGACATGCAGCAAAGGGACGCGAACCCTGGGCCTCTGCGTCGAGGAGTAAACCTCTACATACGTGCGCCTTCTCTACCAAGTGAGCTAACCTGGCCACCACTTTTCCACTTGCGTCAGTCCATCTCAGATGAGCTCGGGCCCAGAGAAGCCGGCAGCATTTCTAGGTGTTGCTGATATATGGCTTTTGCTTTGCATGGTAGAGTTTTAACTTAGACTTGTAGGTGTAGCAACAAACTGTGTTAACTGACAATGGTGTTCTGAAGTGTTCCTGAGCCCACGTGGTAATATACTTCACATAATGAGGTTTTTTAGTGCAGTGGCGCGAGAGGGATCCAAGGTCACGGGCATTCAATGCTGGTTTTTGGCCTTGCCGCTTACGTGCAGAGATTTCTCCAGATCCTGTGGATCATTTGATGATAATATGGACTATAGATGATGAAATCCCTGAATTCCTTACAATTGTACGTTGAGAAACGTTCGTAAACTGACAATTTGCTCACACAGTTGTTCACAAAGTGGTGACCCTCGCCCCATCCTTGCTTGTGAACGACTGAGCCTTTTGGGGATGCTCCTTTTACACCCAATCATGACACTCACCTGTTTCCAATTAACCTGTTCACCTGTAGAAAGTTCCAGGTGTTTTTTGAGCATTCCTGAAATTTCCCACTCTTTTGTTGCCCCGTCCCAGGTCGTTTTTTTAAACGTGTTGCAGACATCAAATGCAAAATGAGTGAATATTTGTAAAAATAACAAGTTTATCAGTTTGAACATTAAATATCTTGTCTTTGTAGTGTATGCAACTGAATATAGGTTGAAAAGGATTTGCAAATCACTGTATTCTGTTTTTATTTACATTTTACACAACATGCCAAAAGTAAACTTTTAAAAAAAAATTAATAAACATGTGCTTCCAAATAACTAAAGATTTGCCAAAATAAACCAAACTAAAAACAGAAAAATGTCAATATCTGATCAAATTATAAACCAGACTTAAGCATCCAGTGCTAGAGACACATTTCAGTCGATACAAGCCCCATTTTCTTTCAATACTACTTCCACATTACCCAGGTTTTGATTCATATATCAAAATGCTTTGATTACAGATCCTTATTTTTACTTACCAAAATTAGCCAAAACCTAAAAAAATGCACAAAGAAGCCATACTAAAAGCCTGTGTAAAACAAAGTCAGACTTATCTAAAAGAATGATTAAACTGGAGGCCTGATTCAAACACCATTCAATACAGGTTTCAATACTTGCTGCTACGGACACATTATGGTCAATACTTAGAGGTTTGACACCCGGCTCAACTGATAATTAGGCTTTCCGTTATAATTTTAAGAATGTGTAATTAATAAAAAAGCTGCATGGATGAGCAGAGAAATGAGACACTGAGGAAAAGAATTGGGATTTTATTAGACACTATAAATTACAGAGAGACAGAGGGCTGAACATCACAAACATATGTTAAGCATCCATTCCATGACAATCAAGACCAAACACACATTTACGTTGTATTTTTTATACACTCTGAAACAGTCCGTTGGTGTTGCCATGAATACAATGGTTACAAGTCTGTTGCAATGTCCAGAATAAGAAATGAACAGATTTGTCAGTGTATATATTTATTATCTGATGCTCTAAGAAGCCCTTCAGTGCAGATCTGAACCTATCCGATTGATGCTGTGATGAGAACTTTACATTGCTGAGAGACTGGGGAACAGTCAGTGTATTCAAGGCACTGGAATAGACTCAGAATTATGGTTAACGTTTCCGGGTGAGGTAGTGAAATCACTCGACAGTGAGGTACTTTTGGGGTAAACATGGATTAATTATTGGCTTTTTCCTCTCTCTCTCTCTCATATATAGATGATTTCATAAAAAGATGCTCAGTAGGCATCGTTCCAGTCTTCACTCTTCTCTACGAAACCCTGTTCACACTTGTGTGCATCTGTGCAGATAAGATGCAGAAGGGAAACCCTCTAAAGCGCAAAAATACTAAGACAATAGTTTGTGGTTAGACAAAAAAGAAACATTTCACGTCGCACACACCTTTGGATTGGATCGATAATGTTCCACCAAGTCTGGACTGGGATTTGACCGGTTTTATTGGGCTGATATTGCCTTTCATGTGGGTCGTAATGTTTTTAAAGAACCAAACACTGACGCCTCACAATTCAAAAAATGTCGGCACAAAAATATGGAAGTCAAGGGCTGTCACTATTAAAATAAATCAAATTGAAATTTCATTTGCCATTTATGTGCGTATATGTCAAAAAATCTATGTCGAATTTATGGTTTTTTTCAGCATGACTGCCAAATGTAAACTGAGAACTCCATTAAAAGAAAATACTTTGCGTTTTTAAAATCAACAATTAATGGTGAAATTAATTTCTCATTTTAGAAATGGCCAACAAACGATTAAATTACAAACTGGGCTTTCCCATCATTACACCTCTTTTGAAAAATCGATCAGAGCTTTTGGTCTTTGTGCTAAGCTAAGCGACAGCTAACTTCATATGTAATACACACACACACACACACACACACACACACACACACACACACACACACACACACACACACACACACACACACACACACACACACACACACACACACACACACACACACACACACACACACACACACACACACACACACACACACGTGGTATTAATCTTCTCATCTCATCTTTTCATTGTCAGCAAGTAAGCAAATAATATCCCAAAATGTCAATTGGATGATTTTAATCTTGACATGCCTGGACTTCCATACGATAATCAGAAATGTCAATATCAGCCCTCAAAAACATCAATCAGTCGCAGTCTCAGCCTGATTGGAAAAAAGCAGCATGCAGCTCTACACTACAACACAACTAACGTTTGGGGAAACGTCACTGTAAGACTTCTTTAAGAAAAATAAAAAATAAAAAGCTTCCCAGTGTCCATCACTCAGGTACAGAGACCTGCTACAACGGCATTGGCTGAAGGAACCAATCACACAAAGGAGTAGCAATAGTAACCAGCTATAGATTTCCCTTCCTTCATAGTAACTTTATCCCGTCAAATCAGATCAGAAAAGACTCACAAGCTGCGCAAAAAAAAAAAAAAAAAGTTACGAATATTCACCATTAGAAGAAAGATACGTCTGGACAACTCCTTAAATGTCGGAACGTGTCGGGGAAAGGTCACAAGACTAAAAACACGATTAACAAATGTGTGTTTTTTTGTTGGATTTGAGATAATGGATTTTAAAAAGTGCCAAACTGTACATTCTCTCTTCTGGACTGCGTTTTCAGCATCTGCTTCCTCAGAGTTAAATGGGATTCATATGACACGGGAGCCTAAAGGTGGCGCCAACACAAGCAGGAGTGTTGTCATAATAATAATAATAATAATTATGATATTTGTAGTGATAATGATAATATTAATGCCCAGGAGGTTTGGGTGCTGCTGAATATCTCTGAAAGTCTTTGTAAAACTACAACATAGAATATCAAAATACCACTATATGCATTGGTCTTTGAGTTATATATATATATATTTGTATTCTTCTGTTGTGCCTTTAAAATACATAGTTCAGTAATGTATAGGAAAAATACTGTACAAAAAGAACAACTTATAGAATAGGTTTATATAAACATATCTCTTGTAACCAATATATCGTCTCTGTTGTGAATCATTTGGTCTGCAGTAAACAAATTGATTGGCATAACCACAGTATTGGACAACACCAGCCAACTTCTTTTGTCAAAATCTTTTACATTCCGACAGCCATCTTTAAAAAGAGGGCAAACACAGAGCTACTATGAGAGACTACAGACATCTGTATTGATTTCTAAAATAAAATATTAAATCATGCTAAGTCAAACAGAAAAAAAAAAAATCATGCTTAAATCTGAAAAGAGGAGGCTAAACGACAATGTCAAGAGTAGTATTTATATATATATATATATATATATATATATATATATATATATATATATATATATATATATATATATAAAAAACAATCTTCCATCTGAGAACGAAAAGGTAGATAAATATGAGGAAGAAGAAATTTTGAGCGAGTGGAAACATTGCACGGATCAGATTGTGAGACACGCATTAGTGCAGAGGTTATATAAAGTTATCTTTTAATGAGAGTTGAAAACAGACGGGAGATCTGCCGGGGAGCAGGAAGGGGTTTAGAAACATGTAGGTAGTCTTGTTAGTTTAGTTCTGGACAGGAATTATTGCTGGTTGATGAAGAAGAAGAAAAAAATAAACTGCAAAGCTACGCCCACGATTGCACAGCAAAAAAAAAAAAATATTTTTATATTTTGTTTTTTATAAAGTGCTATCTGAACATTAAAATACCCAGAGTGCTGTTGGAGAAGCTGGAGCGGAGATGTGTTGGAGCGCTGGGAGGTTAGACAACTGAAATAAAACATGAACATCAAGGACAAAGTTATAAAGAAGATAATGTTGCTGATGGTAAAAAAAAAAAAAAAAAAAAAAAAAAAAAAAAAAAAAAACTACTTTTACAGGGCTTAAAAAACAAAAGATTTGTGGGGTATAAGCAGGCTCTCGGACACGTCACATCATAACACAGAAGAAGAAGAAGTAGTAGTAGAAGAACAGAACCAGAAAACAACTGTTTTCAGTCCTAATCTCGCGTATAAAATTGGTATGAAAGTGAACAACAAACAGCATGGCATCGTTTCTCAAAAATGGAAAGAAGCAGGGGACTCAGCTGGTGGGTCGGCTCACAACTCCTCAGAGTTTGTAAATACATATACGCATCTATGTACTGTCAATATTTAGTCAAGTGATGTCTACAGAAAATAGAAGGAACAGACAAACCGAAGCTTATGATCAAAGTCAAAATGACAGTTATAATACCAGAATCATACAGGTGTGTGTTGGTTGAGGGGAGAGGAGGAAGAGGAGGGAAGAGGGGCAGTTCCACCAAAAGAGACACATTGTCCTTCAAACTCGATGGAAGGCATGTTGGGGGAGTGAAGTGGGTGTGGGGTTGGGAGGGAGAGGGTAGGGGGGGAGGGGGGTGGTTTGGGGGCTCACAGGGAACCGTGCCGGGCCTCGTATTTAGCCACAATGTTCTTGCAGCGGCCCAGCTCCTTCCTCATCTCTGCTACCTCCATGCGGAGAGCGGCGTTCTCCTTCTCCAGAAAGCTGGCCCGGATGGCGATCTGGTTTTCCTTCAGCCGCCGGGCGTCCCGGGACCTCTTGGCTGCCACGTTGTTCTTTCTGCGGCGGGCCCAGTACCTGTCGTCCTGGGGAGCAGAGCGCACGGGTCAGCACTGAATACAACATAGGGGAGGGTTTTTTTACTTTTTTTTTTTTTTTTTTAAGTACAGTTTTGTATGATTTGTTTGTTCTCTGTCATCGGACCCATAGTCTGATGATTAGTCTTGTGGTTTAATAAGTCCCATGATTAAGGCCTCTAGCTGCTGGCAGGGTCACAGGGTCGAGACATGAACCAACTCTGTCACTTTAAGTTATTATCAAAAGTAAATACAGCAAACTCCAATCCACAGATCAGCTGTTGAAAACCTTGGAGCTTTTCATTAGAAACATCTAATAAAAAAAAAAAAAAAAAAAAAAAAAAAAAAAAAAAAAAAAAAGGTAATCATGTTTTGCTGCTGTAGCGACAAATTAAAAACATTATTTGGACTCATCTGCGGTGTAAAAAACAAATCAAAAAAACTGTATATTTGCTGTCTTAACATTAGTAAGAAAACATTTCAAGCATTCTCCCTTGCAAAAATAATCAACGTCAAAGCTTTTTAACAACTTATTATTGATCAATTTTTAAATAGATAGAAGAATTAAAGACTTGCATCATGTTGGAGGTGACAGCTGCTGACTACAATTTACTTTTTTTTTCCTATTAAAAAGGTTTAAAATGGTGACATAACAACAGGCCCAAACATCTGACAATGGCAGACAGAGACAGAGCAGCAGTTTACCTTCAGGTCTTCGGGGATGAAGATCTTGCGTGCTTTCTTGATCATGGGCTGCGGCTTCAGCTCCTCGGCGGAGAATTTGCGTTTCCTGGGGTCGAACATTTCCTGGCCGGGCACGCTGGACAGAGCCAGGTCTTGCGGGTCGGGCTCGTAGGCCAGGGGCACCTGGATGGACTCTGGGTCGATGGGGCTGGGGGTGTCTCGGGCTGAGGGCAGTGCTGCAGGGGGGGCAACACAAAAATAACACACACATTAAAGATTATTTTTTGGGGCATTTTTAGGCCTTTATTTTCACAGATGAAGACATGAAAGGGGAGAGAAAGGGGGGAATGACATGCAGCAAAGGGCCGCAGGTCGGAGTCGAACCCGCGGCCGCTGCGTCGAGGAGTAAACCTCTTTATATGTGCGCCTGCTCTACCAACTGAGCTAACCCGGCCGCGAGTGGACAGAATCATCCTATTTTCTTGAAAAGAGGGTGTAAAGCGTGTTGAAAAGTAGAGAAAACATCTTTGTATGGTACAGATCCTCGTATTCTCGGTTTTTAAAATTTGTCAATGAAAATGAAAACAATGATAAAAAAAAAGATCATTCCAATAACGTGAATCATATTGCAATGTCGAAAAGAATCGCAATTAGATATTATCCTTGTATTGTGCAGCCCTAATTGAAAACCTCTAATTATTTAAAGAGGGGACAAGTCGGCAGGAACCAAACTCTTAACACCTCTGATTTAGACTCCAATGTGTCTAAATGGCACCACTAAAAGGCACGGTGGCACTTCCACTGCGTGTAATAGGTAGGGCTTGGTACCGAATTCGATGCTTTGTAGGCACCGACAGAATTGCCACTAAAGTATTGACAATCAAAAAAATGCCTCAGCATTCCATATCCAATCTAAACAACCAATGAGTACAACTCATCAGCGTGAGTGAGCCAATAAGCATGCAGCATGCTTCTACCAAGATCTAATAATGACGCTGATTGACTGACACACAGGAAAAACTCAACGCTACGCACAGAGAGGGGGCTCACGTGGTAGGAGCTAAAAAATAAAAAAGATTTGTGCCTTAATGTGTAATGTTGTAATTTCTTTTTGGTTTATAAAATTGGTATCGAAAAAAGTATTGTTTAGGAATTGGCATGGAAGTCACGGTACTGGTATCGGTACCAAACATTTGTGAACAATGCCCAGCCTTAGTTATAGGTCATGCAATGTCATGAGTGAGTCCTCTTTAGCAGATCTTTTGTGTAAAGCCTGTTAAAGCTGGACTCAGGACACGCGGTGAAGAGAAGGGAGCAGGAGGCCTCTGAGGGGGAGCTGAAAGCTGCCTTTATCCCTCCGAGCTCACATGTTTGGGTCTTCAAGGGGCTGATCCATTTAGAACTGGTGCAAGCCTGAGTGTCCGGTGCAGGGGTTTTAAAGCAAGAGAACAGCGACTACTTTTCTAGAAGAAAAAAACAAAAAAAACAACAAACCCTTAATCTGAAGTATTTGCCTCATCCAACCGGCAGGCGGAGCAGCTCCAGCAGGGGACCCCAAACTTCCCTTTCCCGAGCAACATTAACCAGCTCCGACTGGGGGATCCCGAGGCGTTCCCAGGCCAGGTTGGAGATATAATCCCTCCACCTAGTCCTGGGTCTTCCCCGAGGCCTCCTCCCAGCTGGACGTGCCTGGAACACCTCCCTAGGGAGGCGCCCAGGGGGCATCCTTACCAGATGCCCGAACCACCTCAACTGGCTCCTTTCGGACGAAAAGGGGCAGCGGCTCTCTCCGAGCTCCTCACGGATGAGTGAGCTTCTCACCCTATCTCTAAGGGAGACGCCAGCCACCCTCCTGAGGAAACCCATTTCAGCCGCTTGTACCCTGGATCTCGTTCTTTCGGTCATGACCCAGCCTTCATGACCATAGGTGAGGGTAGGAACTAAAACCGGTAGATCGAGCTTTGCCTTCTGGCTAAGCTCTCTTTTCGTCACAACGGTGCGATAGATTGAATGCAATACCGCACCCGCTGCGCCGATTCTCCGACCAATCTCCTGCTCCATTGTCCCCTCACTCGTGAACACAACCCCAAGGTACTTGAACTCCTTCACTTGGGGTAAGGACTCATTCCCTACCTGGAGAAGGCATTCCATCGGTTTCCTGCTGAGAACCATGGCCTCAGATTTAGAGGTGCTGATCCTCATCCCAACCGCTTCACACTCGGTTGCGAACCGATCCAGTGAGTGCTGAAGTTCGCAGGCAGATGATGCCATCAGGACCACATCATCTGCAAAGAGCAGCGATGAGATCCCCAGCCCACCAAACTGCAACCCCTCCCCACCCGACTCACGCCTCGATATCCTGTCCATAAATACTACAAACAGGATTGGTGACAAAGCGCAGCCCTGGCGGAGGCCAACCCTCACCTGAAACGAGTCCGACTTACTACCGAGAACCCGGACACAGCTCTCGCTTTGGTTGTACAGAGATTGGATGGCCCTGAGAAGAGACCCCCTCACCCCATACTCCCGCAGCACCTCCCACAGTATCTCCCGGGGACCCGGTCATACGCCTTCTCCAAATCCACAAAACACATGTAGACCGGTTGGGCATACTCCCAGGCTCCCTCCAGGATCCTTGCGAGAGTGAAGAGCTGGTCCGTTGTTCCACGACCAGGACGGAATCCGCATTGTTCCTCCTCAACCCGAGGTTCGACTATTGGCGAACCCTCCTTTCCAGCACCTTGGAGTAGACTTTACCAGGGAGGCTGAGAAGTGTGATACCCCTATAATTGGCACACACCCTCTGGTCCCCCTTTTAAAAAGGGGAACCACCACCCCAGTCTGCCACTCCTTTGGCACCGCCCCAGACTTCCACGCAATGTTGAAAAGGCGTGTCAACCAGGACAGCCCCTCCACACCCAGAGCCTTGAGCATTTCTGGGCCGGATCTCATCAATCCCGGGGCTTTGCCACTGTGTAGTTGTTTGACTACATCAGTGACTTCCGCCTGGGAAATCGGCGACAATCCCCATTATCCTCCAGCTCTGCCTCTAACATAGAGGGCGTATTAGTCGGATTCAGGAGTTCCTCAAAGTGCTCCTTCCACCGCCCCTATTACCTCCTCAGTTGAGGTCAACAGTGTCCCATCCTTACTGTACACAGCTTGGATGGTTCCCCCTCCCCCCTCCTGAGGTGGCGAACAGTTTTCCAGAAGCACTTTGGTGCCGACCGAAAAGTCCTTCTCCATGTCTTCTCCAAACTTCTCCCACACCCGCTGCTTTGCCTCTTTCACGGCAGAGGCTGCAGCCCTTCGGGCCCTTCGGTACCCTGCAACTGCCTCCGGAGTCCTCCGGGATAACATATCCCGGAAAGACTCCTTCTTCAGTCGGACGGCTTCCCTGACCACCGTTGTCCACCACGGTGTTCGTGGGTTACCGCCCCTTGAGGCACCTAAGACCCTAAGACCCTAAGACCACAGCTCCTCGCTGCAGCTTCAGCAATGGAAACTTTGAACATTGTCCACTCGGGTTCAATGCCCCCAGCCTCCACAGGGATGCACGAAAAGCTCCGCCGGAGGTGTGAGTTGAAAGTCTGTTGGACAGGGGCCTCCTCCAGACGTTCCCAATTTACCCGCACTACACGTTTGGGCTTACCAGGTCTGTCCAGAGTCTTCCCCACCCTCTGACCCAACTCACCACCAGATGGTGATCGGTTGACAGCTCTGCCCCTCTCTTCACCCGAGTGTCCAAAACATACGGCCTCAGATCAGATGAAACGATTATGAAATCGATCATTGACCTTGGCCTAGGGTGCTCTGGTACCAGGTACACTTATGAGCATCCCTATGTTCGAACATGGTGTTCGTTATAGACAATCCATGACTAGCACAGAAGTCCAACAACAAACAACCACTCTGGTTTAGATCAGGGAGGCCGTTCCTCCCAATCACGCCTCTCCAGGTGTCTCCATCATTGCCCGTGTGCGTTGAAGTCCCCAGCAGAACAATGGAGTCCCCCACTGGAGCCCCATGCAGGACTCCAGTCAAGGTCTCAAGAAGGCCGAATACTCCGAACTCCTGTTTGGTGCATATGCACAAACAACAGTCAGAGTTTTCCCCACCACAACCCGCAGGCGTAGGGAGGCGACCCTCTCGTCCACGGGGGTAAACTCCAACACAGCGGCGCTCAGCCGGGGGCTTGTGAGTATCCCCACACCCGCCCGGCGCCTCACACCCTGGGCAACTCCGGAGAAGAAAAGAGTCCAACCCCTATCCAGGAGTATGGTTCCAGAACCAAGACTGTGCGTAGAGGTAAGCCCCACCAGATCTAACCGGTAGCGCTCCACCTCCCGCACCAGTTCCGGCTCCTTCCCCCACAGAGAGGTGACGTTCCACGTCCCCAGAGCCAGCGTCTGCTGCCCGGGTCTGGTCCGTCGAGGCCCCTGACCTTCACTGCCACCCATGTGGCATCGCACCCGACCCCAACGGTTCCTCCCACAGGTGGTGGGCCCATGGGATGGAGAGGAGTTGCCACGTAGCTTGTTCGGGCTGTGCCCGGCCGGGCTCCGTGGCAAACCCGGCCACCAGGCGCTTCGCCGGCGAGCCCACCGTCTGGGCCTGGCTCCAGACGGGGCCCCGGCTTCCTCCGGGCAGGGTCACTCCATCTCTGCTTAGCTTTTTCATTGGGGTTTTTGAACCATTCTTTGTCTGGCCCCTCACCTGAGACCACTTTGCCTTGGGAGACCCTACCAGGAGCACAAAGCTCCAGACAACACAGCCCTCAGGTTCACAGAGACACACAAACCTCTCCACCACGATAAGGTGATGGTTCACTGGTGACTGCTATCACACAGTTTAAAACACAGGTGAGCAATTATACCTCCACAAACCGTTTCATCTTAAAACTCTGCAGCTATAAGCAGCTCCTGTCAGCTCATCTCAAACCACCTCATGCCTTCACGTCTGTCTTCCCGTTGTGCAGAGCTTCTCTAATAGATCTGAAGCTGCGGGGCCGACCAGCGGAGAGCGATTCACTTCCATTAGCTGACCCAAATGCAACCGTTTTTCTGTGATTTATCACATTAGCGCTCATTTGTTTTGTCATACAAACCACAGCTGCATTTCCTCACTTGACACAAAAAGCTCGATGAGAAACGATTGGAAATACGAATGAAAGCAGCCGGCATTTTCATTAGCTGTCATTTGCCGTTACGCTGCCAGCTAGAACATCATGACCTACATGTGTGTACGTGTGAGCCTGCGATGACAGCCAGTCAATGCCGCTGACCTATCAGAGTGTACGCGGTCAAACTGCTTTTTTTCTCCTCCGTTGGCTGCGGTGGAGATTTGAGAAGGGGGCCCATCAAATTCGGCTCTGACTGCTCTCTGGGTACAAATCACAAGCAAACAGGAAGTCTGTGCTCAGTCGTCTGTGCTGTCTGTACATCGGGAGACACTGTCCCACCCAGAGGAAGTGATGAGCTGACACACACACACACACACACACACACACACACACACACACACACACACACACACACACACACACACACACACACACACACACACACACACACACACACACACACACACACACACACACACACACACACACACACACACACACACGTTTGAAAAACTATGCAGGACTATTAAAGCCGTCTAATTATCGCCTTGTAAAACTGAACAAAAAATGTGGAAAAATACCCACGTGAAAACGTAACAACAACATATGTTTCAGATATATGCCTCAATGCATGTACACTACACACATGTACGGCTGGTAAGGATGGGCATTTTTTCAATTGGATACCAATTTTTCCCACATTTTACTTAAACAAATATCAACGTGTGTTCCGAAAAAACACTTTTTCCATTTAACAACAAGTAGTGCCATACAAAAACTGGCTACCTTAATAAAATTACTGGCAGTCTAAAACTGGCACGTACAGTTTGATTTGCCAATTTATTTCCTTGGTTAATCCATGAATCATTTAGTTAATGAAATGTCCCAAAAAAAAAAAATTATAAAATAAACCTGGCAAGAGCATAAATATATTGCTTTAGCCAACCACAAATCCAAAACCCAAAGATATCAAAAAGTTATTCAAATTGTTGATCAATTCCTTTTCAACAACTAACCGATTTATCGTTTAAGCACTGAAGTATACAAGACTGAGTGTGATCGGACATTCAGGGCAGACTTTGGGTGTTGTCGATTTGATACTCGGTGCTACGGTACCAAAAAAAAAAAAAAAAAAGTAGGGACGCGACTAGGGATGTCTCAATCTGATACTGGTATCAGGCTGATACTGACTCCCAAAAGCCCAAGTATCGTATCGGTACTCAAAAAGTCAGATCGGTACATTCCTGATCTAGACTTAATGGTTAATTGCTTGGACTATACTTACTTACTATACTTGCTTGGACTTCACATTTGAGATGCTGGAACCAGAGCGTGTTTGGCATATTTGACTAAATTGGTAATCAAAACTGTTTCTAATACCTTTTCTGTCATTCAACTAACTGTTTTGTCGACTCGTCGCTTCACCGTATTGAGGTTCAACACCCAGTCACACACCCAGTCACACACCCAGTCACACCCAGTCACACCCAGTCACACCCAGTCACACCCAGTCACACCCAGTCACACCCAGTCACACCCAGTCACACACACGGACCTATAATGGGAAATCCTGATTATCTCCAGGTAATCCATCCATAAGCTAAGAACCGAAACATATGGCCCAACATGACCTTCCACCATTCATACACTGAGCCCAGCCAGACAGCAAACTACTTACTCACTACTTACTCACTGTCTAAGACGCTGTCTTAGACAATCTGTCAGGCCTGCACTCAAACCTGAAAAAATCTTTACGGGTAATTTTGATCCCCTAATTAGCAAAGTTAAAACACAGCAGCATGATCACGGGCTAAAAGTAGACATACAAGCCCGCTCATTAACCTGTAATGTCCTCAACTGACGTTCGAAACATTCCAGGGAAGAGGAAGCAGACGTGGATGTGAATTCACAAAATAGTTCCCCTCCTCTACAGGAAATCTAAAATTAACAAGCCAGGAAGAGGCAGTCATGAGTTGACCTACAAAAGAGCTGTGTAAAAGCTGGAATAACTCTTGATTGAATACCTGCGGAATTTTGTAAATTGATGGGACAGTATTTATCTATTTACGCACACCGCTGGCTGCAGGTTGGTGTCACGCTAGATGATCCTATCAGAGTAACTGGGGATAACTGTGTTATCGTGCAGCTATGGAGATAATAAAACTACAGGTAGTGATAAGCTGTGCTGTTGGTAGTATCTGTGTGCAGGGACAGAGCTCCTGAACTCTGACCTGGGTGGAACACGGGACCAACAACAGACATTTCTTTCTCTCAGAGACTGCACTTAGAAAGAAAAAATAAATAAAATCTTTTGCCCTTTAGCACCGAATTTGCTATAAACTCGGTTCAGAATTTGCAAACTGCAAATGTGTTTCAAACTGGTGCAAGTATTGCGTGATATATCTTCTTCCTCTGTGCCATATAGCTTCATTGTTGTTAAAGAGGCTCTATGCAGTTTTGGCCATTTCACATCGCTTTTTGCTCACAGGTTTCTCTATAGAGCTCCCCCTACAGCTTCAGAATAGATATTTGGCAGCTCCGAGGTTTACTCATGTCTGACTCCTCGCTCGGTCAGTCTGCCGTTTCCTCTCTGTTCCTCTGGCAATGCTTTCCTAGCTTTCTGCTTCTTTTTTGCCGGCTCAGCTGTGACAATAGTGTTAAAAACTCTATTGCTACCTTGTTCTTATAGCTAGCCGGTTCCTGTATGCGTGCAGTGCCGGGAAGCAATTCGTTACATCGCGAGACCTGATATCACGCGATACTTCTGACGCTGAGGCAGGTTGAAAGGGTGGCGAAAATTGCAAAGGTGGTTTTTCTGCTCAAAGGCACTAGCGGGGAGCAAGACGTCCACCATTCAACCTGAAAAAAGTCATATAACCATTCCAATGACTCCGAAGCTGTTCAGTTAAGGTAAATGAAGCTAAAGAACTGCATAGTTCTCATTTAAAACTGCAGAACATCAGCTACTCTTCCTGGGGTCCACACAAAACATAAAACATTACCACAGATAGGACATTTTCAGACAAAACAGATAAATAGAAAAACTATAAAAATAAGACATTTTCAGAAAAACAGTCATATAATATAAAAAATAAGGGCAGTATAGCTAGTATTATTTTCTTTGCAAATATAAATATACATAGTCCAAGAGATCAGAACAAGAACATAAACCACTTGATCATCTGCAGGATACTAACTAACACATCATCCATTAAATGTATCAACCAAACCCTGCTGAATTTATTTTTGTTTCCATGACATTAAATTCCTCTAATAATGATAATAATAATAATTCCTGCAGGTTAATCATGCAGGGCATGCTGATCCTGTCCGCAGACCAAATGACAAGACATTTGAGAGGAGAGCTACTCAGATTGCAAGAAACCAGGCCATAGGAAATTGGCTTCTACAAAGATACAACATTTATACTTTTCAGAGTGCAGGTCTGATAAGTACACTGAAAAGTATTGACCGACTGCTGCCTCTTAGCCTTCTCTGACACACTTAATTATTTCTACATGTTGATACTTACGTCAGCCCCACATTTAGCGCCTCAAATGTGCTGATTGAGGTTTCTCAAATGTGCCGATTGAGCAACCTTTCCTTGACTAAGACACTGGAATGCACCACAACACACCCTTTGACTCCTCATAAATCAGACTTCCCCTTTGGCCCCTGCCAACAGCGCACAGGGGTCCATCTCCTGAACCAACACAAGCTGCAGTTACATGCACACTTTGTTCCATTCTGATTGAAATCATTTTGATTGAAGATTTCGGGTCAACTGTTTACATAGGATGTGATCTAATACAGTCTTGTGTTTACATGCGCTGACACTTTTTAAAATCAGAACAGCTGTGTGACATGTGGTTTATTAATTTGTTCAACGCTTCTGTCTATCCCGGCGTCGTTCATTTTTTCTGTGGACTTGTTTGAATAGGACACAACAAACTGTCAGCAGAGGTCCAGTTCAGTTGTATTCTGTTTGGGCCTTTTAAACGATAAATAAATCGGAATATTAGGCTCCATGTAAAACGTAGCTACAGATCCCCTTAACATCTGCAGTCCGTTCAGACTGAGAAAACGCTGAAAACTCCCATTCATCTGTTCGATAGTTGTGATAACAATGCTATCAGCCGCCTGCTGTATTGCTTGCAAGTGGACACATAGGGATTGTGGTGGTTGTTGTGGGTGGTGGTGGCGTTAGTGGTGGTGGAATGGCTGGTTAGGCGAGACGAGGCTCGACATACTGGAACAACATTGAACGCACGTGACACAAGTACACCAGATTCCATGTGATCTCTGCAGGGTACAGCCTGTGCCTTGGCTCCGAGTCCAGGTTGTGTCAGAGCTGAGCCCGGCGAGGGCGGGAGAGGAAGACTGGACGGGAAGTGCAGAGTGTTAAAGGGAGAGGAGAGGAGAGGGGAGGGTGAAAGTGAGAGGTGGGGGGGGAGAGGGAAGCAGCTTAATGCCGTGACAAGCTCCTGTTTTGCAGCTCAGCGCTGCACACGGCGCCTGCATGTGTCTGTCACATGGCCCGGCACGCTGCAGGAAACCCCAGCCGTGTTCACATGAGAGGTAAATGTGAAGATGCACACACACACACACACACACACACACACACACACACACACACACACACACACACACACACACACACACACACACACACACACACACACACACACACACACACACACACACACACACACACACACACACACACACACACACACACACACACACACACACACACACACACACACACACACACACACACACACACACACACAAAATACCTCATGAGGGATTTTTAGAGAAGTCATGAAATAATAATTAATAAAAAATTAATTATCATAAAACTAGTTCTAGATGATATGACCTAAAATCTTTATCATGATAAAACTGTCTAGGGCTAGGCCTTAAACAACTAGTGTTTCAATCAATTCTTCTAACTATTTAGATACAAATATTAAATTAAAAGTCATAATTAAAATCACCAGTTAAAATGATTAAAAGTAATGGATTAAGTTAACATTCTCAGTCTCTTTGTTTGTACATTTAAGCCTCTATAAATGGCCTTTGGTCAACATGCGTTGTTTTTAAATGTGCTCTATGAATACATTTAATTAATTACAGTCTGACAAGTTAAACATTCAGGGGGGTTTTCGGCCTGGACTGTTGGCTGTACGTTTCTCACTTTAATTGAATGGGATTCCATCTCGTCTCGTCTGCTGTGCCTGTCTGTGCTTCTCGTGCTATGCCTGCAAGGTTGTCTGTTTCATTATTGTTCAGGCTAATCTTCTGTTGCTTGTTACTGTCCCACACTGTTGTTTTTTGTGTCTGTCAAACCTGAAATGAAATACATAATAATAAGTTTTTGATACAAGTTATACGGAGTTCAGGAAGGCATTCATAATGTCACTAATGTGATAAATTACATTGTCTGGCCCTTTTATAAGCAAAGACTTAGCACATTACAGTGAAGGTGAACGCACAGGGATTACAATATCTCAATGTTTTTTTTCCTTCCAAATCTATAAAAGACACAACTAGTGAGGTTAGATTTACGAACAAATCGTTTTTTTTTTTTTTTTTTTACTTTTAAAAAGGAACTAGTTCAACTTGATTCACAAGCGGGAGTGGATCCAAACTTCCGATTCTCGTTCAGCGTGCCCCCACTGAGCCGAAAAACGAGTCAGAGCTGACATAATGCACACATCCACTGCACCAAATGTACGTTCGTGACAGCTATTTTGCTTGTTTATATCATTGTGAGATGTAATTAGAGCTGCAAAGATTAATTGATTTAAATCGTTTAGTTGTCCATTACTAAATGAATCGCCAACTATTTTGATAATTGATTAATCAGTCATTTTCGAAGTCATTTTTGATTAAAAAACAAATAAAAATGATCCGATTCCAGCTTCTCAAATGGGAATATGTTGTAGTTTCTCCCCTCCTCTGTGACAGTAAACTGAATGTCTTTGAGTTGTGGACAAAACAAGACATTTGAGGACATCATCTTGGGCCTTGAGAAACACTGATCTTTGAACTTTTGCTTAAGAATTCTTTTTTTTTTTTACGTTTATTTTATTTTTGACAGGACAGCCCAGACCTGAAAAGGGGAGAGAGGAGAATGATATGCAGCAAAGGGCCGCAGGCCGGAACCGAACCCACGGTCGCTTCGTCGAGCACCGAGCACATAGGCACGCACCACACCATGTGAGCCACCCAGACGCCCGAACTTTTGAACTTTTTCGTTACCATTTTATAGAGCAAACAACTAATCTATTAATCAAGAAAATAATCAGATTATTGGACTATATAGACTAATAGAGTTGTTTGGTTATTAGACCAAAAAAAAAAAAAAAAAAAAAAAAAAAAAAAAAAAAAAACTTAAGAGAGCATGAGGAACGTAGCGAACTTGCCGTACGAAAAAAAGATTGTCCGTGAGTCGGTTTGCTTGCAGAAGGGTGAACAACACGTCATGGACGACTCCACCCAAAAACAAGCAGAATGGGACAGATTTCATGCATTTAAGCTGACAAATGACTTGAAGAGTAGCTGTTGCTCAGGTCGAAACCACTCCTTGAAAAGGTTGACAGGATGGTGATCAATCATTTATCCTCCATTATCATCCAAGCTATTTGGTCTTTAATCATCGGTGGGATCAATACACAGCTGCACACAAGGTGAATCCGCATTTAACCGATTGTAGGTTGTGTGATTTCATTATATGACTCATTGGTCCATTAACACACTTTATTTAGGCACTCATTCACTCTTCAGTGGAACAATACGTGTTGCTTTTAATCAGGACTCCACCTCTTCAGCACTTACAGGTGAAACAAGCAAACAGGGCTTATACATCACACACACACACACACACACACACACACACACACACACACACACACACACACACACACACACACACACACACACACACACACACACACACACACACACACACACACACACACACACACACACACACACACACACACACACACACACACACACACACACACACACACACACACACACACACACACACACACACACACACACACACACACACACTGTCTAAATACCAGCTGCCTAATGTCAACTCATTGCAATATTATGATTTTCTATTACGAAAAGCTCTATTTGATCACCACAATGCTGAAACACTGGAATGAGAATGGTCTGTATTAGCTTTGAGGTTTATAACACCACCTTTCTTGAAATATTTAGATGACTCCATGTAGAGCCTGTTGTAGATCTCAACATGCAAATGTTGAAAAAAAAAAAAAAAAAAAAAAAAACAACATCTCACAAAACACCTTGAAATTTATCAAAAATGTATTACCCTGCAGGACAAAGGCTAAATATTATTCAATGCACTAATTTATAAAATACGTTTTTGACTAACGGAAGCACTGAAATGCAACGCAGCTTTTAAAATCAGTAGTCACCAAACCCTGCAGGGAAATCTTGGAAATGAAAATGTATATTAAAACCAACTCTTACAGAGTAAGAACTTACAATGCACCTTTACAACCAAAGCACAAAATGAAAATTAAGCAAACATGACTCATGGCAGACAAAGTCAGTGTGCAGAGCCTTCTAAATGGACTGAGCTACATCCTTGGACATGAACCTGCTTTACTCTGGGACTCCAAAGTCCAGTTTAGGGCTGTAAATCTGAGCTTGAGCATGTCTTGGTGTACCTAACCTGTGGTCAAAAGCTCTAACTAGGAGCTAAATAAGAAACAAATGTAAATCTGCACGCAGAGGCAATGCCTTCTGACACAAACCACAAAAACGTGTTCTCTCGTAGCATCTCTAGGATGGCGGTTTCTCTAATGGTGGAGGGGCGTGTGTGTGTGTGTGTGTGTGTGTGTAAACATCCTCACAGCCTTCCAGAGCCTCCCCTGACACAGAGGATCTGTGAACAAGTGTGTGAACCCACTGGTCCTTGTGTGCAGGTGAGGTTTCAAGGCGCCACTGCGTGTGGTTCCTACCTGCTGTGCTGGGGCTGCGGAGACACGTCTGAGGCGCCATGCCTGTGTGAATGGAGGTGGTAGCGCGGCTGCTGAGGTCCACCACAGTGGGTGTAGGCGTGGTGGGTGGGGCGGGCGGCGAGGCCTGCTGCGCCTGCGGTGCCTGCTGCGCTGCCTGGTCTCCCTGTTCTGTGTTGGCCGGGATGCCGTTCTCCGACAGGAACTCCTCCAGGTCCATGTACTCCAGCTGAAAGTTGTCCCCATCGTACGGCAGTGTCTTGTCCCAGAGGGTCGGGCCAAGGAAGG
Organism: Perca flavescens; assembly: GCF_004354835.1. NCBI lineage: Eukaryota > Metazoa > Chordata > Actinopteri > Perciformes > Percidae > Perca > Perca flavescens. The sequence continues at coordinate 22,055,905 of NC_041345.1, read as the reverse complement.
CCGACTGTGGGTGGTTGGCGGTGCTGCTCTCATCGTCCAGCTTCTTTGCTTCCTCCTTGTCTTTCCCAAATCCTGCAAAATGTTTGCTCACAGTCATTTCATTATCGCCCAGCAGGAGGATCACAGGTTATTGCATGGGTATACATAGAAAGTATGCCTGGGGTTCAAAGGGTCAGTTCAAATTTACCAAAAAAGAAAAAAAAAGATAACTGGGAACTTTTGAATTTTCTTTGGAAACTATTTCCCCTTACTGAAAGTTCAATGTTTGTCAAGGCATGTTGTGTCATTTTTCAAAATTATATATTTTTTATATAATATATATATATATATATATATATATATATATATATATATATATATATATATATTCAATTGTTTTGTGGTTAGGGTTAAGGGGTTAGGTAACCCTTAACCTAGTTTTTATTTGTTGAAATGACCCTTTAAGATTAAAATCTAGATCTCTTTAGGTCGGACACTCAATACAAACAGAAAATATCCACAAGAGCTTAAGAACAGAAAAGACGCCCTCTATCGACAACTTGTGCTATCACTAACATAAATCCAATTAGAGACAAGGAGGTTTAAAGGGTATAATCTCAACTGCAAGCTAAAAAAAGAGCCTAGTCACAATAAACGACACGTGCAAATCGGTTTTTATTATGCTAATTTACATCATAAATATACCTAAACTAGCTTGTTAGCTTGAGCTGAAGTTCAAGTCAACCTGTCAGTCAACTATCATTCAGCCGAAACGTCAACATTCTGCTTTATTTATCTCTGCTACACGACAACTAATATGATTACATAGTTTCTTTTTCGACAAAACATTCGTGGAATTTTAAGAGGAGTCACTCTCCGTGGATTTAGTTAACCTGTGTCCTTTATGGCGTTTTATCTGTCAAAAACATGGATGTCTACAGAATGAATATAGCCCAGCGGAGGAACGCCACAGAGAGGAGGCGAAACCCGAGTCAGTGTATGTGCAAGTATAGTTACAAACGTACCTCCATTGTGGTGGAAAGGCAGTTTTAGCGGGTTTTCCAGCAGGGATTTCAGTACGCCGTGAGTCGGCGGCAGGAAAGTTTGGTTTATAGGAAGAGGTCTGGCCATTTTCTCTGGATGTCTTGAAGGGCAATTGGAGAACAAAAGTCGCAGAGACAAATCTGAACTTCCCCCCCAAAAGAGACGCGACCGTACTCGCTGGCCGGTCCCTTGGAGATCCTCGCAAAGGGGATAAAACGACGCTGGAGCTCGGAGGGAGAAGACACGACTCCGCGCAGCAGCAGGACGGTGAGCGGCTGGCTGTCTATGTAGACGGGGCTGGCAAATAGCTGGAGGAGGAGAGCGGGGCGAGCACAGCTTTGACTGAGCCTGTACACTTCTCCATCCATGTGCAAAGACGGACGCCGGTGACGTCAAAGCACCTAGGGGGCGGCAACGCTTCTCGCGGCGCGTTGAAGTAGCATGGGGAAACAAATACTCCGTAGCTCCGAGCAACCGCTTGGAATATGCTGCCTTTACGGACAATCACAAATATTGTATTTACAGATTTGTTCGATTGCTTACAGTTTTTTCCAACTGCTTACACACAAAATCTTTTCATGTCACACGATTTTTGAAACCTCTGACTCAAAGTGCAAAACTACACAGCAAATCTCCAAAACCATAAGCTATTTCTCAGCCTTTCACTCAGTTTTCAATTGCATAAAACACTTTTTTCAAAACATTACACACAATTCTCTACCTAAGACACAAAAGTGATTTGCTTTCCTTTTCTAAACACAACAAATCAAAATGATACACTTATTTACCAGGGCACAAAATGAAACACTCTTGCAAAAACTATACACTAATTTATAAAAAACATATTTTGTTACCATATGAAACACACACGTTTCATTTAACTTAATTAAGTTTTAACCAGATACACACTGCTGTTGCTAACCTAAAACACTTTTAGCAATTCTACTTCCCAGTGATTAGAGTACTGTAAATGAATTACACTGAGAAATTTACAATAAGTTCACCAAAACTACACAAGACCAATGCTGCAGAAAATATAATTTATTTCTCTCCATATATCCAAATCAGTCAACATGTCAACATGGAGAATCACAAGTTTTCATGCTACTACAGTAGTGTGCATAACACTGTTAGCTCAGCAAACAACAGACAAACATAAAATATGGTATCCAGTACAGGTTACAATCACAAAAAATCAACAACAAACAAAAAAATGATCTGAAAAAGTACAGAAAATACTAGACATCATACATATCTCTTTGCCTAGCTGGATCTGGCCAGAGAATTTCATCAACATCAGGCAATATACTTATTGGCAAGACAACCGTCTTGAATGTCGAATCCATCCTTGCAAAGTTGTGGCGTTGAATTGGTCACATTGGTCCATGGCCTGAACGAGGGGTACCTGAGCCTGGGGCCGGAGATCGTAAACCCTCGCATGAATATGGGCCCCCTTCCTCCTTGTCGTTCTCGACCCTCACGCCTCAAAGATCACAGGGATGGGTATCAAAAGTGCTGATATGGTGCATACAATGAGCAGCTGATTTCTGTAACTGTAGACAGATTTTCTTTTACCCATTTCCTTGTCGAAATGTCCTTATGACAGATGCCGCTGTATATCTACTAAGATTTGGCTGAACTCTCAGCGTCAGTCCGTGGTTCACAACATGGTCCACTAGTGTTGCGCGACTTTCATTTGATACATTTGGTCCTCTTCTTCTTTGAGCACATTCTCCGGCTTCAGGTCTTCCTCTCCCTCTCCCTCTTCCTCTACCTCCACCTCGGCCTCTACATCTGGCTGGGCCTCTTCCTCTACCTCCTCTCCTCCTCTGTGGATTCCCCCTCTCACTCTCAGTCTTCTTCTTCTGACTCCTTCCATTTTGGTTGAAGGCAGGTGAACTTACCTGCTGTATTTTATATAGTGCTTAAACCCGATTGGTGTGTCTACAATTAAGCAATCATGTGTTTGCATACCTGGTGGCTGTGTTTAACCAATTGGTTCATGGGTGTGTTCATTTGAAAGCCTTTGCTTTGAAATTGCAAGGAAATGACATCATGATAAATGTCTGTGTCAAATGCATACAAGTGTGTTTAGTGTTTTGCAAATCACTGTATGTGATATTTGGCAAAAAGTGTGAAGCTGACAATGTGCTTACAGTTGTGCAGATCTAGGCTAGTGTTTTGCTTCTTGAGTGTAATGTTTTGCTACTTGTGGGAAAGTTTTAATTTTAATGTGTAAGCAATTGTAAAAAACTGTAAGTAAAAAAATGCAGCAGCTAAGTCTAGTATTTTCTGTACTGTATTTTCAGTTTTTTTCAGATCTTTCTTTCTTTTTTTTTACTGTAATTGTAACCTGTACTGGATACAGTATATTATGTTCGTCTGTATATCATTGTTTGCTGAGCTAACAGTGTTATGCACACTATTGTAGTACTGTAGCATTTAAACTGGGACAGGTTTTGTTGTGATTTTCCATGTTGTTGACAGATTTGGCCTTCATAGAGAGAAAGACATTATATTTTCCTCTGTCTGCAGCATTGGTCTTGTGTAGTGTTTGGTGAACTTATTGTATGTTTGCATTTTCTCTGTGTACTTAAAGGGAAATTTCACCGCTGGAAAGCTGATCTTCTTTAAATTGGGTCACTTATGTAGTAGAAATGTGAAAAAAAATTGAAATTGGTGCCTTCTAGGCCAAGATAAGACAGAAAATTGGTTTTTGGCTGATATGGATGAAAGACACCAAATAACACAGCCCACCTCCACTAGTAGTCTTACCCGGTGACAGCAGGCTGGATTGTCCACTGCAATATTTCCACAACAACAAAAACACAGCACAGCAGTCTCTGAACTCGCGTTGGGAGTTTCGTTGAAGTTGGATGTAGTCCAGTTTGTTTAATGAGCGGACACTTGCAAGCACGATTGGTGAACAGCTGGCTGGCTAGCGTTAGCTTTCCACCGGCACACTCGTTCAACGCTCCCCACTGATGAGGTCACTTTACCGGCCACAGGAATCAAGCACCACTGCTGGTCTCCGTGCAGGCAAAGCTTGCGTAGTGTGTTGAGTATTGCGTCCGTAATAAAGTGTCCTGCATATTCTCCAATGTGTTCCAATGTATCCCGGTGGTACACGTGTGTGGTAGTTTGAATGCACATAATTGTTGTTCTAAAATTTCCAAGACTGTATGGCTGCAGCCTGGAGCGTCCCATATCATGCTGTCCCGTCTACTTTTCAAAATAAAAGCTCGCGTCCCAAAATTTCCGTCGGGATGAACAGTTTCTGCTCCTGCTGAGAAGCTAAGCGAGGATTCAAGATGGCTGACACTCGTTTTTTCCTCGGCAATCTCCGGAAAAAGCCGACAGTCCAACCCCCTTTGGGCTATGCGGAAGTGGCTCCTAAATACAGGCTGTGGTCTTTTGCCTCTTGGCAAAAAAGCCTCAGATGACGCAAAAATCGTCATTTTGCGTCATCTGAGGTTTTTTTCCAGACCCTCAATACAGAGATCTCCCCTCTCAGGGGGACATGAGGGAGGGAAGCATGGTCATTCAAAAATACTACCGGGATTCTACTGATACAAAGCTCAATGCTAATCGGTGAAGTTTCCCTTTAATTTACAGTCCTCTAATCACTGAGAAGTAGAATTGCTAAATGTTTTTTAGGTTAGCAACAGCAGTGTGTAACTGGTTCATACAGAATTAAGTCATATGAAATGTGTGTGTTTCATATGGTAACAAAATATGATTTTTATAAATTAGTGTATAGTTTTTGCAAGAGTGTTTCATTTAGCAAAGGGTCTGAGGTGTTCTGCTGACTGGGTGTGTGGTTGTGCTAATTGTGTGTAGTGTTTTGAAAAAATGGTCCCTGTTTTCAAAATAGTGCTTAAGCAATCGGAAAAAAAACTGTAAGCAATCATGTGTTTGTGCACCTGATGGCTGTGTTTCACACATTGGCTCATAGGTGTGGTCATTTGACAGTCAGTGCTTTGGAATTGCAAGGACGAGACATCATGATATGCTTCTGTGTCTAATGTACACAAGTGTGTTTAGTGTTTTGCAAATCACTGTGTGTATTGTTTTCCAGAAAGTGTGAGGCTGACATTGTGCTTATAGTGGTGCACATCTGGGCCATAATTTGGTCCTTGTGTGTAAGGTTTTGATAATTGTGTCATACTTTTGATTTCTGTGTGTAAGTAATCGGCAAAAACTGTAAGTGTCTGAGGAGACCAGTTTAATGTCTGATGTCACTCTGTTCATGTTATTACAACAGAGAGGCACCTTCTTTGTAAATTTTTTTATTGCCTATAATTAATAAATCAAAAGTGTTCAATAAAATGTCCACAAATTAAATACAACACAGCAGACCTGGGGATGGGGGTGGGGAGGATGGTCACAAGCGGCCCATGGTTCTTTTTATTTTAAATATGGCCATTGTGCAAGCTAATGCTAGTGCTGAATATTCTCTGTACATGTATACATTCATTTAACAGGTTTTAGAAATGCTACTTATAACATTACTTGCTTACTTGAATGTGCACCATAGGATTTATGGCATGTTTCAAAAGTCAAACAAGTATTTTACACTTGCTTCCCCTACACACATCAATCATATAGTGCATGCTGTTAATGGCTGTTGTAGTCTATTACCAAAGTAATTCCTGTTTTAATTGTTCTCATGTAATTTTTATGCAACTGCAGCTCTGCAAGGTATTGAGGAGCAGGTATGCCAAACATTTACAATTGATGGACAGGCCCATAAACAGACTGCAGCTCTTCAGTTTTACGTTGTTTAGGTATCTCTTTCAATCCAACCAAAAACAGTTTAGAAAATTATGACTGTGGGAAATTTTCATGGAAAACACTAGTCATCTGTCAGAGGACTGCCTATGAATACGGAGGGAATAATGGCAACTTGCTCAGCTTGTGTTTGGGTACTATGTCAAACATTTCTTTTTTTTTTTTACATCAAGTTTTAAGCCTTTTCTCAGGTCAAACTGGTCTTAACATTTACTGCAAATGACAGGAACAAAACAGAACCAAATATAGCACATTAAACAAATGTATACAACCATCATTTATTAGCTTTTCTAGGTGGAAGAGTACATTTTTGTGACAAATTAGCTTTCAACTAAAACATATTTCTTTAGAAATATAGCAGCTTCATTTTGACACAGATAAGATTCCTGAATGGATTTTCTTTTATGTTTTTATTTTATTCTCTCTCCAAAACCACTGAGAGATCCCTCCTTTCAAAGTGATTGTTTGTGCCCTTGGTGTTTTTTTTTACAATGATGACAGAATAAGCTTCTTGGGGCTGCAGATTCAATCTTTCAAACTGAGCAATGAGGGCACAATCCACAAAGCACCACAGCAAAGAATGACATGAATCTAAACTTGACCTACTTTCAGCCAATGGGTGTTGTCAGACTGCAATTCTATCTGTGCGGGTCGTTGCACACGAAGACTCATGCTTTCTAGTATAGGAGTTGCTGAGTCATAGTTTAAAATCCACACTCCACTCTGCGAAATCATTTTTGTTTAATCATTAGTTAGTCGGTATCATTAGCACATCTTGTTTTCCACAAACAATCAAACAGAGATGACAAGAATAATTAGCTGAAGAAAAACTAATTGTATGACGAGAAAAATGACAAAAGCTTTATAAAAGGAGCTGATTGTGCAGACTGGACTGGGACAAATCCTTTCATCTGAAACTGTCCTAATGCCTATGAAAATGTCACGCTATATCAAACTAAAGATCTTATTTTTCACGACATCAAAGCAATTTTTTTTTTTTTGCATCACAAGAAGTTTAAGTTCAAAGCAGTGCAGAATGAAAATCTCCTCTAGTCCCCTGAAATTCAACCAGGTCAGACGCTGTGGCTGCATTCTGACTTTGCCTTTTAAATTGTGTATCTTAATGAGACAGCTTCTGTGTCCGTACTGTGGCCTGCTTCTCCAAACTGGGGGTGTGCCAATCACAATAGGTAATACACTGACCCCACTTGAAAATATCCGAACTATCCCTTTAAATGTGGATAAAAAGCAAAAAAAGTGAAAGTTAAGTACAGTTAAGTTACAGCTAATGATGTTTTAGAGAGATGGTGAGCAAATATACTTTATCGTATGCAAACTGAGCAGTTGTACAGTACTTTTTCAAAAAAAATAACTCGAGGCAAGGAAGTGTTTGTTCGACAGCCACAGAAGCGGAAACGCTTTTCCTAAAGACAGATGAGTGATTGAGAGCAGCAGTGAGGCTGAAGCCTAAACGTCAGGTTATTGACGGGTCACACGATGGGCCCAATCAGCTGCAGGTAAACAGCTGATTTCTCCCCTGTCTCTTTGTGCCTTTATGTGTTTTGTGCAGTATGTGCAAGAATCATACGTGTTTGGTGGCCTCTAGCTCACCCAGTAAGAGCGTTTATCCCATGTAGGCTGAGTCCTGCAGCGGCGCAGGTTTGAATCCGACCTGCTACCCTTTCTGCGTGTCATCCCCCATCTCTCTCTCCCTTTCATGTCTATCCACTGTCACTTCACAATAAAGGGAAAAGCCCCCCAAAAAGAATCATATGTGTTTTTAACTGTGAGAAACTTCTGTAGAAGGGCGTTTGTGACGTAAAAGCCGAACAAAATGTGTGCTGTATGAAAGCGGTCAGCTGATCAGAGCAGCATGAGCCCGAATCACTGCATAAGAGTTAGTCAAGGACACATAAAAAGAAACATTCAAAGAACTTTAATCCTAGGAAAATGTGATTTTAACTGTGAGAGCAGACTACAAAGACTTGTGTGTGGAAGCAAACAGGATTACACAGTTTAACAGAGGCTAGCTGCTCCTCAGTGTCAGGGTTAGACATTTTTGTTTTGTTATGATGTTTGCTGTACAGATAAAGAAAAACTTTTTTTTGTGGCTAAATCCTTTATATAAAAGAGGCAATAAAAGAGAATTGCCTTGCATGATAAATGATCATTTGTTGATTGATCTCTGTTCATCTACATTTAGTGAATAAGAAGGAAGGTTACGAGAACGTGAATTTTACTGTATGTTCAGCAGGAGTTTTCTTTCTGTGAACATTGTTAATGTTATGGGGGGGGAACATTTTTTTCGCAGGAGGCGACATTCTGTGATAACGTGGGTGGCTAATTCTTACTTGAGCCTAACTGGAAAAACATATATAACACACATATATGTGCAATAATGAAATGTGTGGTTGCTCATCTAACATGGTCTTAATCCCTATGTAGTCGTACACATAGGTGGCAAACACACACACACACACACACACACACACACACACACACACACACACACACACACACAGAATCTTGTACACTTCTGATGACATGTCTGAAGTTTGTGTAATATCCAGAGCAACTGGGATGGTGTTTTTTTTTAAAGACATGTGTTTTTTTTAAATGGAAACAACATTCTGTTCACCTCCATTGTATTGGGGTGTAGGTACAACTTTCAGAGGTGCATATCTCAAAAAGTGGGCACATAAAAAACCAAACTATCGGCATAGATAGGTACTGTTACAGTGACAAAATAAGACTTTTTGTTAATTTGGGTGAACCCACCCTTTAAACCATAACCGCAACACGCTCAATCCTAAAATAAATGACCAACCTTGTGGGGACCAAATTTATATCCCCAGTCCCTGTAGTGTGAGAGTGTGAACAGATGCTGTATAATGTCCTTCCATCCCTGTGTCTAACACAGCAGCAGGAGCACACACACTGGACTCTCTGTGCCAACATGTCTCCACTCAAACATCCAGCTAAGCATACATGACACTACACTGTTTGCACAGGACAGAAAATCTATTTCTGATATCCCTCCTTTGGGCAAACTAAACGTAGCTTAACATCCACCTCAATGCTTGTCAAGTGTTTCTTGTTAAATGAAAAGCAATTGTCAACATGGAGGCTAAAATGATTGTCACAGTGGTAACTTTCCCATCAGTGCAGCCTATTATAATGCTGCGCTGTTTCCGGTCTGTCCACTGTCATGTATGTAGGACTTCTGTGACACATTGATTCTAAAATGTATCAAGTGATCACGAAAATCCAAAAAGACTGTGAGATGCACACATGCAAAGATAGTCAAATTTCAAAAATAGCCATGCTAGATTTATCATAACCGCTATTATTAATGAAAAATCCCTGCATGAGTCTCATATGTAAAAATGAGTCATTACCCAGATACATTGGTTGGTAATGCACCCAGGGATTTGTGCACTGGTGCATTGTCATGTTGAAACAGGAAAGGGCCTTCCCAAAACTGTTGCAACAGAGCAGGAAACACTATTGTCTAAAAATCACTGGAACTAAAACAGCCCCATAGACCAAAAAAATGTGGACAGGTGTGTTACACCTTTTAATCATAACACAGTTTTTGTCCAAAAGAAAAATCAAAAATCAAATCAACATGCCCTTTGCATTTAGACTATTGTGACAATATGACAATCAGATAAACAATAACAACCGTGTGTGAGAGGTATAACACACAAAGCAGAACCCTGAACCCGATGACATGAATGGGTCAAGCGAGATTTCTCTTCATGAGAAATGAGTTAACAGAAGGTGGAGGCGGGGAAACAAATAAGCTTGATGAAATATACTGGAATAATCCATCATCCAGCACTGAGGCTCTAAGCCTGCTGCTGCTGCTGAAATGATTCTGAATCTGCAACAAAACTATTCCTGTTACGTAACACTTCGCGAAACAATTACATGGACTCGGGCTGTTATCCCTCGCTCGTAACAGCAGGGTCCTGAGTCTGAAACTACACAGCCATCCTAGCAGAGACTATTCAGTCAGTCAGACCTTCACTCGGGCCTTTCTCATCCTTCCATCAGAGGCTGTTGGCAGAATTTTTCAGAAAAACTCATAGGAATTCCACATAATCACCTCATAAACTAGGAACGTCTATAAACTGCACAAGAAACATTATGTTTTTTTGAGGCCTGTATTGAACTTTGAACCAAACTGTCATCCTTTTTTTTTTTTTACCACATTCAGAATTGTGCATTATTTAAAAAAAGACAAGAGACATCAAAAATGACATCATACGGCAGATAATGCACATACACCTTCAACATGTAGAAATCCAAAGACAGTCCTGCTGCGCCTACTTACAGTTCCTGCTCTATGATTGGACAATCTCTGTTCAGGGGAAGGGTTTGGGATTTGCACCACCATTGCAACACCATAATAGGCCTAGACAAATAACCATTGACATGAGTCAAACAGTCTTATTAAAAAAACTAAATTTTGAGGTTTACCAAACTCACTTCAGGCTTGTTTTATTGAGACATGTGTCATTGGTTCATGACATGTGACATTTTGTCTGCCGCGCCATAGCCCTTATAGTCAAAATGAACCCTGTATTGACGATCAGCTTCCTTGTTCTGAAAAACATTCAATTTACATATTTCTGCAGTTGTTAGAAAACATTTCCCAGATTTGTTGAGCATCAAACGCTTGCTTTGTTGGTCGCGTACGTGCAGCGTCAGTCCTCCCGAAGCATCTTAACTGGGCCATGTGGAATACAACAATAAGATCACAGTTACTGGAAAGCCTTTTTCTTTGGAAAAAAGGCAAGTCACGACAAAGGCTGAGGGCCAGGTTCATATTTTTCTAATTTCCCCAGCCAAGGAGAAGAAATTCTTTGTGAAAACATAATCAGCTTGATGTGTCATTTGTAAATGAAAAATGCGTCTCTTAATTAGGACTTCACCCTCATCATTTATCTCATTTCAGGGGGCACAGATTCCATTTTTTCCCACCTAACCACAAAGTAACAGATCTTTGACGGTATGGAAACATAATTACATCAAACCGCATTCTCCCTTCTTTGGATGAGAAATGGAAACAATCCTCTGCTTTAGGCTTTCTGCAGAGTTTCCTGCGGACTCCCCGCCTACCTGCTCATCATCTCCTTTTGCCAGCAGGTGAGAGATGTTGAGTTGTAGGGTTGTTCATCTCCACATCCCACACACTGCATTAAACACTCACATCCCTCTGCTCGCTGCCATGCACTCAGGTGCCCCCCCACACACGGAGAGGGCTGCAGGTGAAACAAGTGGCTGACAGATACTGTGTATTTCTGGAGCCTGTAATGTGCTGAGTCCATTTATAGAGGTAGGAGGGGAAAGGGATGCATGGATAGATAGATAGCTCTGCTGTCATTGACGTCACTGTTTAACAAGCAGACAGATGAATTAGTGAAAAAGTAGACCTAAAATAATGAGTCTGAAAAGATTACAGAATGTTGGTTATCGAAGGAATATTTTGTTTTCATTGCATTTCTCTCAAAATATGTTCATTTGTAAGAGCCCACTAAAAAAAAAGCTCAGATTGTCTGAATCAAGTACTGCTGTGGACATATATATGATTTGTTAATATTTGCTCTACATATTCTATATGATTTGTATTTAAGCTTTGGTAACAAAGAAACTCGTATGAACTTTAGCCTACATTCGCTGGACACTTCTCTGGAAACATCTTGTTGGCTTGGTTCCAAAAGGATGATAGCCATTGGTCAAAGTATTGTTTCCTCCCCCATCTATGTTACACACATTATAGAATATATACCATGTTAAAACAAAGAAAGTCAGAGGACCACTGGAGAATTGGAAAAACAGGTCCTCTCCGAGCTCTGCAGGGATTGTCAAATGATGCTGATTTCTTCGATGTAAATAAACCTTTATAATCAAGAAACAGTGTTGGCGGATTCCTTTCCACACAGCAACGCAGCATCACTACCAATTACACCACACAGTGTTTTTGAAATTCAATTTCAGAAAGTACTGTGGAAATGGGGCTTCTTTCTGCTCTCAGCATTAATTACCAAAAAGGCAGAATTATCCAAGAGGGAAAACAACTTGAATTTCCATTAGCCTATGCTGTGGCAGCTGCTAATCTTACAGTACATGTTGGTTGTGTTGGAGTGTGCTAATTCAGACTTGTGTGTGCTGTAAAATAAAAGCTATCAGATGAAAATGATAAAAGCATTTGTTTACAGCATTACATGGATGGATTACTGAATGGCCCAGAGGCCCACGGGGTGGGGGGTCCTGACTCACAAGATGTTGCTAAAGTAACACAAAACAAAGATATGCTAAATGACTATAAACATACACAAAATGACTACAGAGATTCAATGCAAAACGACCACAAAGAGATGCTAAATTACTAAAAAAATTATCAAAACCACGAAGAGAGAAAAAAACACCACAGAGACATCTACAATTATTAAAAATAGATCCACAAAGATGCTAAATGATTAAAAATGGATTCAAATCAATCACAAAGACATGCAAAATGACAAACAAATTGGTACAAACCACCACAAATATGAAAAATGACAAAGAAAAATGCAAAACCACCACACAGAGACACAAAATAACTCAAAATAGATGCAAAACCACAACACGTGCTAAATGAGTACAAAAACATGCAAAACCAGCACAAAGAAACGCAAAATGACAAAAAACAGGTACACTCTGAGTCATTCTGGTTGAATTTTTGCAGGATATACAGTAGATCTTGTACTTTATATCTTAAGAATACCATAAGATATTCTAGTACATCAGATTATATTGATTTATTCATTTACGACAGGTGACAGATTAAGGAAGAACCTGAAATGAGTGCGGAGACATTATGAATTCAAAATGCTTCCTAAAGACGAGGGTTCACCGAATGCTTTAATGAAAATAAAGTGATTCATATGCTATCGTTACAAATGCTTCAACATTACTCAAAGAAAAGCTGGTTTTGTTAATGTACAAAAAACATTTGTTTTGCAAAAAAAAAAAAGATTATGTGATAGTTTAATTAAGATAAATGTAGATACCAAAATATTCTGTGATCGGATCAATATTAAAAGTCACAGTGGAGATGGGCGAATTACAGTCAAATTTGAATTAAAAAAACAGCAGCATTTGTTTTATCTGCACTATGGTTAATAGGAATGGGAGCCCAAAAGAGACAAATTAATAAATAAATGTTTGCAATAAATGAAGGATAAATACATTTGAATTTCCCCCAAAAAGGATACCTTAATAAACGATAGAATGTATAAATGTTGTATTTTTTATTACATTTACTTTTGTATTTCTGTAATCCTTATATATTTGCAGATTTGCTCTCCATGAGTAAAGATGTCTTTCACCTCAATAAAAGAGCTGTTTATTGTCATACTGTCAAACATGTGTGTCTATTTTCTCCCTCTTTTCTTTCATGTCGAGTCTTGATGCGTATCATCTCCTTTTGTTAATGCATCCTGCCTTTGTCACCTAGTCACCTCGCCAGCCTTCACGTAGCACATTATTTCCTCCTGTATGGAGGGGGGGTTACTGGGAGGCGACATCACACAGAGAAACCAATAATCCTGCCAAAACAACAGTGCCTGTGAGGATTAAACAGAAGGACCAGGCTCATCCTCTCCTCTGATATGATGGATATAGAGATTTGAGATGCATGTATTTAAAATAAAGACAGTGAATCTTGATAGAACATTTATGTAAATATACAAGATGATTTAGTCCCATGTTGATGTTAAATTAATAAGTTTGATTACATACTGATTGTAAAGTAAACTCAGTCTAATGAGACTTCTTTCAGTCTGTGTGATTCTGCAAAACAAAGATAGTATTGAAGCTGCTGAAGCAAGCCTGCACACACATGCAGAGAGAGAAATAACACACACACACACACACACACACACACACACACACACACACACACACACACACACACACATTCTCCCCTGCCGTGCTCTGCTCTCAGACTGGAGTAACATGCCGTCAGCATGGACAGACACGTTTCCAAGCACATGCCCTCTGTCTCTCTATGTCTTCTCTGTTTGTCTCCCCCTTGTTTTCTCTCCTTTTGTTTCTTTTTTTGTCCTCCTTTTTTGATTGTCTTTTTCCTACATCTATCCCAATCCTCTGTTCCTATCTCGTAAACAAAACAACATGTTGTGTTGATGTTATGTGCCAGTGTATTTCCATGTTTATGCCTCTTGCAGCGGTGTGCGGAGAGCGGTGTGAGTCAGAAAGCAGAAATCAGGTAGAGAATGTCCACACGGCACAGCAGGCCATTTTAATTCAGCACTCTCATTTTTCCATGACACAGAGCGTAAACAATTTGGACACAGCAGAGCGCCTCATTAAACGACTGCTGTCTGCTCCCATTCTGATGTTCAGTTGATTGAAGTTATTGGTGTTGAGCCCAGGCATCCCTTAGTGAGGGAGTGACTGCTGCAACCAGAGAACACGTGATTATCCTCCACAATTAACAAGAGTTGGCTTTGATTGGCTTTTCCCATGCTGCAGATATATCCATGTGTGAAAGACTCCTGTACATGGATGATAGCAGTGGTTATCAACACAACTGTGGACTTCCATCACATTGACTTGAGTCATGAACCTGCTGACTTTAGACTTCACAAAATGAAAGGATACATCTACACTACTACGTTTTCCTTTTTAAGCGGCGTTTTGAGACAAAAACAATCTCCGTCCACACAAGAGTTTTAGCTCCAGTAGTAGAACTAACATCTGTCCATATTACCAGGTCTGACAACCAGTGTTGGGAAAGTTCACTTTCTACATGAACTAGTTCAAAGTTCAGTTCACAAATTTTAAAATTAACTAGTTCAGTTCATAGTTCATACTTCAAAATTTTGAACTAAGTTCACAGTTCCTAAAATGAACTAGTTCATAGTTCTTTTTTTCCATATGTTGCTGTGAGCTATTATTTTTCAAAATGATTGCCACAGCCCATATACAACTACAGACAGCAATTGTTTTATCAGTTTTAACACTGAAACTATGCGTCAGATTTCATCTTCATATCCAATCAGTTCAATGTGCCGTTTCAGGTTTGCTGTGGATGTGACTGAAGTGCGGATTTTCTTTTTGAAAGCCGGCGGGCAAAGTTTGCACAGAAATGTAAGATTTTTCCCATCCTCACTGACCTTGTCATAAAACTCGTTTAAATGATCATAAGACGCCTCCTTGCTGCTTTGTCGACTCCTTGCTGCTTTTTGTTTTGATGACGCATGCGGCGGTGCGACACTGGTGGCTGGTGTTGCCAGATTGGGCGTTTTTTCCGCTACATATTAAGGCCCGTTTATGGTGTGTTTAAGCCAGGTTTTCGCCTGGAAGGCTCTATAGAAATCTGCCACCCTATTGAACAAAGTTAAACTGAGAGAGCGTGCTGTTCACAGACACCAGAATGAACGAGTTCACAGTAACATTCATCAGGCAGTAATACTCCCGTTCAGCTCACGTTCGCCCAAAATATGAACAAGTTCATGAACTATCGTTCAATGAACGTGTTCAGGCACAAAACTGCTGACAACGAATATCACATGACCATTCGCATACACTAGGCATGTGCATGCGGGTGTAAACAGGAAGCAGATTGTCCTACGTTACTCCGCGGTTGAAAATCATGGATGTTTAAAGATGAAAATACAGAAAATACTTTGTCGAAAGAACAACAATAGCAAAAGGAAAAGCAATTATTCATTTGCTTGGACTGACAATAAGGTGGAACTGTTTCTGAAAGGTATATGAGCCTACCTAACCGACTGACTGACGGTGCATAGTCGTTTCCAAAGGTCTCCATTTGTGGCCGTCCAGACTACAAAGCCCGGAGTTTTCAAATAAAAACGGGGGCAGCAGTGTTTCCAAATGTCTACGTTTTAGGGGCTCTGAAAATGCCATAGTGGGTGTGAGGCGTAAACAAAATGTAGTAGTGTAGATGTATCCAAAGAGACTTAACTTGACTTAGACTCTTTCATCTTTAAAGTTACCAACCAACTGTTGTGCTACAGTCTGTTGTGTTAGTTACGCCTACCCTCTCTGGCAGACTGCTGGGTGATGCACAGCCACAACCACATACCACAAGTTTGACAAACAAACAAACCCTCATTAATTTAATTAAAGGGGTGATAGAATGCAAAACTGATTTTACCCTGTCATAGTTGAATAATATATGGATATGGAGTGCTGTGGGCTGCCGTGACGGAGCTCCAAGTACCTCATAGCAGGCCGGGGTCTGTGAAGGAAGGCAGGCCGGGTGGCGAGGCAGCAACAAAGGCAGCACCGGCCGCTGAACTCCGACACACAGTCTTACCAAATTTGCAATTGGCCATCAAGTTCCGTAAAACGGCCCATATTTGAGCTTTATATAGTTGATTTCTCGCTAAAAAAAGTCTCAGAAGTGATTTTAATAACGAAATAGCCCGATAAACAATGAATAACTTTGCAGTGTCTGAAATATGAGACCTGCTGTCGAGTCTCCCATGTGTTTCTATGTAGTTTGCTCAAACCAATCAGCGCGTAGCTCATTCTGAATATTCATGAGCATACCATATTTGGAAGAAAAGCTCTTGTTCCAAATAGAACCATATTCACAGGGTAGTTAAGGGCCTAATAAAATAGCATTTGGGCAATTTTCAGCCCAACCAATGTTACATACCCTATTAGGAGACCTTAAGGAAAAGTGTAAAATACCCTATATAATCATTCTATCACCCCGTTAACATCTAGCGAACGACTGTCGTACAACTGTAGGTTGTAGCTAAAGCAAACGTTAGATGGCCAATGCTGAGCTAAACATGTTTGCTAACCTATCATGGTGCGTTTTCAGGTGAGGTTGAGCCAGAATCCTTTATCTTGATACCACATATTTTGCATTCAGCGCTTCTTTTGTCTGGGCCTTGTTGTATGAAGAAGGCAAAGCTTCTGATGAATGGCACAGCAGCCGCCAGTGCAGTTGACATGTTTGTTGTCCTTGTAAAGTTTAGGACTTGGATTTGACTAGGGTATCATTGGTCTTGAACTGGGACTTCCTAACCAAGACTTGAGACTTACTTGTGACTTACAAAACAATATTGTTGTCCTACCTCTTGTTATCAGTGCACCAGTGTGGCTAAAACTGGCTCCATAAAACCGTTTGATCTTTATAATTCCCTTTTCAACCCGCATGCTGCTTGAGACATCCATTGACGGGATGAAGGAACGTTCCTTTGCCAAAGATGATGATGAAGACTTGCATTCACTGAGCCCTGACTTTAACCTCATCCAACACCTTTTGGGATTGAGTGAAACACTGAATGCAATCCAGGCCTATCACCCAACATCAGGATTGATTATAGAAATTTGAGTCCCCTTTAAATGCAATCTTTAAGCCACTGAATGGTTTAATGTAAACACCCTAAATTTTCCCCCCAAATTATATTGATGATCAATTCTAAATAACTCAACTCTAAAGGGTGTAGAGTTTTTATCCAACACTAGCATTGAGATATGAAATTTAGATTTATTATTGTGCTCTTTACAACAGAATTACACAGTGGGTCTTTAGGTTTATGCCACTAAAGTCTTATGGTGCAGGTAAGGGGAAGACTGGATTCATGTTCAAATAATAAAACAGTTTAACCAGGATGTCAGTGTTAAATGCCACACCCTCAGTTTTATCTGTATGCCACTTCCTGCATCTGGACTAAATGCTGCCAATGTCATATTTTTGCATAAGATGATAATTCGTCAAAACTTGTGCCACATCATTGGCCGTTTGTGATTCTGATTTAACTGATTATCTCAGGGTTATCACGCATGTCGGCACTTACAGGCCCATTGACACACATTTAGAGGACTGAATGTCCTCTGTGCTTGCAGAGACGTGTTCATGCATCTATTGGCAGAACTCCAGTTTAAGTCCTTCTTGGGCAGAACTGAAGTTGAAAGAACTTTCCATTCTGCAGGAACAGGTTTAATATGGGAGTGAGCCAAGTATCTTAACTTGGGTTCTCATAATAGGATAATGTTTACGCTCGTGTACATAGAACCAGGTTTGTTTAGTTAAATGAGTTAAGAAGAGAATTTGCTCAGGTAAATATAGAGACTGATGCACTGTTTGTACTGCTGAATAGATAAGGCACACGCCATCCTTTAGGCTTGTCTGGCCCGTCTGTTATTTCCGTTGTATGAGTGTTGGTAGGGCAACAGCAGCTGCCCTGGCTGTACCGTCCTCCTGCCTTCAGACGGCCAGAGCAGAGCCAGTGTCTGAGGAGGCAGCCGAGGCTTTGGAGTAGTGTGTGTGATTGTATGAGTGTATGGGTTTTGTAGGGGGGGGGCTGTTGTCACGGAAGCCCCTTGGAGGTTCGCCATCCAACCTTCAGGCCAAGTGATTCACACAGGCGCTAATGTCATAGCACTCACAACTATCACGCATTTAGTTGCTATGGAGCTAGATCTGCTCAGTGATACACAAAGTGGGAGACAGGAAGTCCTAAAGAACGGGGCTCAACTACGTTTCATGTGGGCTGGCTCAGAGCCTGTGTACTGTTGTTTTGCTTGTGGTCAATCACTTTCAGGTCTGTGGCTGAGGTCATAATGGGGTAACTCCAGTCCTCCCAGTCTATTTAACCCTGCCTGCCCAGGGACCAGTGTGCACAGTGTTGGGAAGGATACTTTCAAAACGTATTTCGTTACAGAATACAGAATACATGCCCGCAAATGTAATTTGTAACGTATTCTGAATACTTGGATTACTTCAGGATTACTTCTACATTGAATTGCGTTTTATAAGTGTAGGAATGCGACCATCACATCCAGCTTACTAAACAGGCATATTATGGTGTGTTCTTTTCATTCCAACTGGCTGAATGTGTACCTGAACAAGCAGATAGATTATTGTATTGGTAGTCCCAAACTGCATAGGTCTACTACAAAAATCTAACCACGGTCTAAGCTACCACGAGCTAATTTTAGCTAACGTTAGTTAGCATGTCAAACGGGGCTGTCAGTCTTTAAACGGCTCTGGAGCTAGTAAATCAGCACGTATACGTATAGGAGAATGGAAAGTCCCACGTCAATGTTAAAATAGCAAGGTGACCAGTAAAACTACAGCAGACGACTACCCTTGGCTAATTAAAAAAATAACTTACTTTAAGATGCTTCTTCAGGTTGGAGGTGGAGTAATTTGGACGATGAAAGGAGGTTGGTTGCTGGCAAGCAGAGGCTGCACGGCACAGTTAGCTATATTTCATTCTCCCTGTTCTTTCTTTAATGTCAAATGCTGTTTGAATTTCCAAGATAGAAACTTATTGCTGCCCTGGCTCTCGTGCCGGTTCCGACTCCATTGTGACTGATCACGGAGCTAATTTTTTTCAATTTCATATCGGGGCTTCTGGAAAATGCGATAGAGTTGCCTTTTATTCAGAGTGAATAAACTCGTGAAACAGAGAAATATCGTTAGGTAATCCATTGATTTCAACAATGTAACTGTATTCTAAATACCAACTATTTAAATTGTAACTGTAACGGAATACAGTTACTCATAATTTGTATTCTGAATACGTAACGCCGTTACATGTATTCCGTTACTCCCCAACACTGAGTGTGCAGCAATACCTTCAGCTAGCACCAGCATTAGTTCCCCTTTGTTTAGTTATTTTATTTGTTAAACGCTGACAACGTGCACCATACATCGCTCATTGCATCCATACACCCTCATACCAGACTGATCCTGACTTCCCCACCTCAGTGTCTTTATGTTTGCATTTTTTTGTTTAATAAATGACAGTTTATTAATATTAACTTTGCTGTGCATCTGCCTCTTTTGTTGTGGCCTGTGAGCCGGTCATAACAATGAACCTAGATACCAGTTGAGACACATACCGGTATGTGTTTTTTAAAGCAATTCTCTGTTAAAAGTTATACAGAGGAATAAACACACACAAATACAATAACACACAGAAACACAGCAGAATAATCAATCAATTAAAAATAATGCAGTTACAGGACAGGTAAAGGAGTAACAGTCTGAAGTTACAGAGAGATAAACAAAGAGTATATATCAAATTACATTGTGATATTTTAACCTCTTAACACTGACCTGGTGGTGGTTACAGACTTCAAACGTTTTTTTAAACGTACAAAACTTTTTTGTAATATCTCATGTAATGTAGATCCAAATGTTCCAAACATACCAAATACGAGAGGCTGAATTTTGGGGAAATGTGTAATAAATGATGCACAAAACATGTAAAATTGTTTCCATTCGGTGGAATGGAGTTGCCATAAAAAACACTGAGTCTTGGGTTTGAATATATCTTCATCTAGCCTCAATGTAAGATCAGATGAATATATGTGGTAATGAATGACAGACAAGTGCAATACAACACATGTAACACTTAAAGCTACTTAAAGGGAAAGAACAGGATGTAAGTCATTTAAAAAATAAAGTATCTGAGCTATGTTTCCATTTCCATTGCTTTTAGACATTTTGCTCTGACCTTTATAATCTCCCTCTAGTAACCTTGTGAAGATAACAGGCAGGCGCCCTGTCACTCTGAAATATGAGCAACTTGTGTCCTTTTTGAAAAACTGGAGGTTTGGTTTGTAAACCGGCACTGAAATGACTTCAGTACCAGCTGAAACCATGCAGTCTATGACTAAAAACAACTGATACAAACTAACTTTTACATTCTTAGAATGTAAAAGTTAGTTTGTATTATTAATCAGGTAATCATTTTGGTGTCAGAAAGTAGTGAGAAATGGCTTCAGATTACCTGTTTTGTCAGTCCTATACCAAAAAAGCCTCAGTGTATGATATATTGTAGAAAATATGTGTGCGATCAAAGCCTCCTCTTTCAGTTCTTCAACCACCTTCTTGAAAAGGTTGGAGTTGTGATATTTGAGCATATCTAAGAACCTGTTGATATCCAAGTCTTTCATAATGTTTAAAAGTAGGTGTGTTTCTCCTTCTTTTCTTTTGGGCATGCAACTCTACCCCAGCCTTGCAAAAACTGTTGGCTAGTTGGTTTGTGTATAACAACCATAGCAATGCACAGAGCAGGCAAGAGGCCGTAAACTGTTGCAAACTGCGGTCAGTGAGTGAGCTGTAAACATGTCCAAAGAATGCTTCTAAAACCTGAATAATACCAGCTTATCCCACTTGTCCTAATTGGAGAATGCTATATTTGGAAAAAGGCCTTAATTGGAATATCCGATCGGAATATCCTGGTTACATTAGCCATATTTTATCATATTCCGAAAATTAGGGGAATGTTAGTGTACATGCAAACTAATAATGTCGTCAACACTAATGTCTCCCCATGATAACCCATGCTGTACAGTACAGCTTGTATTCCTGCAGACGGGGTCAGCCACGATTAAAATATGACAGAAATAGCACGGTGTAGTATTACAAGAACAAAAATAGTCAGCTGCTAGCTTTGACCAGCTGATGGGAGGATTACTAAATCCTCTGGTGTCCTGAAAATCTTAACAAGCCACCTTAATGTGCCAGAGGGCACTTTCTGTCATTATATTTACACAGAAGCAGAAGGGAAAAAGGATCACATACATCATTTGTCATTAGTATAATGCAGTGTGCAGTTGTGTTATTGCTGTACAACGTGAATGCTTGACTGACACGTGCTTCACATTCAAGCCCAAAGCTCCCACTTGAATAACCCTGCATCAAGAATAAAGGATTAGTCCTTGTTCTCGTAACCTACACGTCACCTCATTGAGAAGAAAATCATGGCTGATACATGTGACTCAGACAAAACAAATGCTTAAGCAATTTAAGCCCCTTTCACACATGCACTGCAACCTCTGAACTTATCTAGACATTACGCAAATGAGTATGCAAATGTATGAATCAGTTGGACCGGACCTCAAACAGACCTGCCAGCTCCCTAGTACAAAGTCTGGCCGACTGACTGTGCCCATGTGTGCATAGAGCAGCTCATTGTGAAGTCACAGTGAGCGAGTGGGCGTGTTGATGACGTTGCTATTATGTCGCGCACAAATCCAAAAGAAAACAAACAAGAAGTGTCATTCACACAAAGGCGCCAATGAAAATGTCCAACCGAAGAGACAACGAGATTCGGAAACTTCGGTAAGGGCCGACGCCAAAATCCTCAGACAAATTCAAGGAACAGCAACGTGACCACGGTGCAATCCGTGTCATGTCCTGCCTCCTGCATGCTCTACCCAGGCGCCACCCCTCGCCTCAACCAAACAGAGGATTTCCAATAAGTCAGAACGCGTCTGACACGGACAATCTCCTGTTGTATGCTATATGTGAGAAATGGAAACTGCTGACAAAGTCTGCATCTGATTTGTCAAACATTGTCCGGAGTTCATATGAGAATACGGCTTTGATGTAGTTTCCTGTCTAAAATATTGCATTAACACCATATTGTACACAAGTATCAGCCTTTCGGCCGGCAGTATCACACAGACTGAAGAGTTGTGATGATGGTGCAACATTAACAATGTGAAACCTTGGAGAACTGAAGAATAAGCATTTTCTCAGTTTCTAGGCAACACAAACTCTCTGATCCTTTGAACCACAGTCAGGGGAGTTCATGCTGTCACTCTTACGTATGTTGGTTAAAGCGACCTAGTTTTACTTATACACTCGAACATGGTCGCCTCTGAGCCAGTCGCCTCTTAATTAGAATGGCTTTCTTACGTGCTTACTTTAACTTGCTCTGACCATCTTTACATCCTCAGCTTGCAGCATTGACAATAGCAGCTCTGAACAGTCAGTATAAACCTCAGTGCTCATCCACCTCCACCTCCACTTCAATAATGCTGCTATTTCTGTCATTGTCTAATGTCTGACCAATACAATAATCACAGCACTGTGTGGGAGGATGGTTCTCAGCAGCCACTGCAGGAGTATCAGTCTGGAAGTAAAACATGCCTCACCAGGAGCTGTTAATTCATTTACTTACATAAATATGGCTTTCAATTGAGCTTTACAGTTTCTCACAATGTGCCCAATGGCTGTTTCAGAAGCATTAAAAACCAGACAAATGTTTGTTTTGCGGGTGATTTACTTGAACAATTTTGCATTTCCTCTCTGAAAACATACAAAGCTTTTTCCTGGAAAACCTCTCACCGTGTGGAGGAAAAGACACTGAATAAAGAGAAAACAAGCCGCAGCCACCCATATTGGCTGAACAAAGAACATGGAGACACCTTTGACAGACAGGTGGTGCCAATCAGGGAACCACAAAAATGTCCTATGTCCTATAAGCAACTTGAGACAAGAGACTGGAGTTGGAGTTGAGAGACTCCGTCTATCAGATATCTGCATATGAATGCTGAAAACAAAAAGTTCACAAAAAGCAAAATCGTCGCCAGATGATATCCGATGGGTTTTGGTCAATGTCTTCCATCTCTTTTGCGCTCTACACAGACGTTTTATCTGCATGCAACCAAAGCCCTCTCAAACTTGATTGGACTATACTACTCGGACTACAAACACAAACCGGAATGCTTCCGATACCAAAATCTTTTCCCGTTGCCTACAGATTCTGCATTCATATGCAGTTAATAGAGATTATATTGATCCCATACAGGGAGTCCTAATGTAATACTGTGAATGTGTGAAAATGCAGTACTGTTGGAACACACTGATCTTCCTGCTATGCCCTGCAGTGCCCTGCTATGTCCTGCAGTGCCCTGCTATGCCATGAACTACTACAACTACTATTCTAGTCATAGTTCCATTATCTTTATTGTGACTATTATTGCCCCTGTTCATCACACCCCCAACCAGCACCGTTAGACACCGCCTACCAAGAGCCTGGGTATGTCAGAGGTTTCTCCCTAAAAGGAAGTTTTCCTCACCACTCGAGGTTTCTGTCTAAAAGGAAGTTTTTCCTCGCCACTGTCACACTAAATGCTTGCTCTTGGGGGAATTACTGGAATTGTTGGGTCTTTGTAAATTATAGTGTGGTCTAGACCTACTCTATCTGTAAAGTGGCTTAAGATAACTCTTGTTATGATTTGATACTATAAATAAAATTTAATTGAATTGATCTCCTAGTCTATCCGCTTGACTCCCAAGGCAGAAGCAGGATTAGTAAGCATTCATAAAAGCAGTCTCAGGGGTTGTACAGGGTAAGACTCTCTTCTGGTTTGTATATCTTTAAGGTCGGAGCTCAGGACGGTCAATATTTTCACAATAAAGTTTATATCTTTGTGTGTTAATTTTTTTAAATTATCTTGAAGAAAATGTGGACATCATAAGCCTTTCAGTTGGAGCTAATTAAAAAAAATATATAACCACCAGATCCAAGAAGCAGTATAGAGCTGAATATTTGGGTCCTTTTTAACCTCCATATAGAGAACATTTGAAGCTGACAGCGTCCCCCATCTTTGCAGGACATGTTGGATGATGAGTCGTTCCCTGTGGAGGACGAGGCAGAGAACAGTACCAGCTATAAACCCACCACTGAACCAGGCAACAAAGACACACTGAGACAAGCAGGCAGCTGTGTGGGCTGCATGTTCCCACTGAAACAATGCTAATATGGTGCACTATCCTTGTTGCTTCCTGGAAAGCATTTACTGCAATGCTTAAATGCAGAAAGAATTGTAATGCAGTTTTGGTTAAATGAGCACAAGCTGCAGACTGTGGACACAACATATACCAACATATTTCTTTATCACAAATAGGATTGTTTCATATGTTTGTAGTGGCAGGTAGAAAATTATTTACTTAAGAGAGTCATTTCATGCACACTTTAACCTTTTTCAACTGGCATTAAAATCCTTTAAAGATGATTAAACCTGCTGATGCTTTTGGCACAGTTTGATGTTCAGGTGAGTAATAGGAGCTTCTGACTGTGGCACATTAATTGGCAGGTTCAGGTGCCATTCGGTTATTTTATGAGATAGTGATAGACAGAAAAGGTGGTGGGGAGGGGGGGGAGATGACACGCAGCAAAGAGCCACAGGACAGATTCGAACCCAGGCTGCTGCCAAGGACTTAGCCTACATGGGGCGCACACTCTACCAGGTGAGATAGAGGTTGCTCCGAGGCTACCTTTCGGATCTTCCATTTGGATCTTCCGGTCTGGTTACATTTGGACAAATAAAACGACATGGTTCAGAAGTTATTTCCTCTCTTACTGAGAAAGGATGGCCTTTATTTTTGTTCAGCTGCAAAACTAAGGAACTTTTGAACTACCCATTCTTCCTTTTACAAATACAAACAATTAAATTCATAAGAAGTAAAATGCACATTTGCTCATTTCAGTACACTCATGTCTGGTATAACCCATATCTTATTGTGGCTAATATTAGGTAATGTTAGCAAACTCAGCTATTGTAACACTATGTTTTAGCTTAAGCTTTTTGGCTCGTTACTCACTTATTGATTTTGGGCAGGTCAGATGTCTATCTGATAGCAAAAAAGCAGCCTGATCTCACTGAAATATTTAAATTGACCATGACCTTTTAACACTGCTTTACATGCTGGCACCACAGAAACAATGCCAATGGAAATTCAATTAGGATCCTTTGTTGTGGTGGACATACACATCCCCTGGTTCAACACAGCCCTGTCTGCAAGTCAGCGTAGGGAGGAGGTCTTGGTGGATGGATGGGTCAAACAAACTTTCACCCAGGAGATCGCTGTTCGTCTCCTGTGTGAAACCAAAAGTCAACGTTGCCTTTTTTTTAACTTACGTATGTAACTTAAGTTACGTAACAATTGTACTCTTTTGAACCCAAACCATGGTGGTTGTGGTGGTTTTAGCCAAACAGCTTACCACTTCCCTCTGTACTGAAAAACCAAGAGGGTTGCAGTCGGATTTGTAATCTGGGTAACATATGGCTGAGTGTATTACGTCACATCTGGATTTTGAGACACTGAAAAGTGTAAATAAGGCCTTAGTCTGGCTTTAACCATTTCAACAAATGACCAGCCATTTTTCGTCGCTTTCTTTTGCTTATTGACATGATTTAAGGGGTTGAAACTAAGTTCAAGGATCACCGCTGAAGTCAAAGAGTTGTTGTTGTCTTTTTCCTGTACAGGAGTTACAACTTCACACGTCTTGAGACTTTAATGATACACTCAATCTACTACTACTATAACCTTTTTTGACACTTTACTCACGGCATCACATTGTTTTGTGAAAGGATAATTGAAGACTGTCACACTCAGAGTCTAATAAACCCCCTGACAGTTGTTGTTTTTTACACGCTGTTCTCCTCCACACCTTCATACCTTTTGGGTGAGGCACCTGTCCTTTTAAACCACTCAACAAAAACAGAAGGATGTTCCCGTAACTTTGACATGATATGAGGAAACTGCTTTTCTGTTGTTTCTAAAAGCATCTTTGCGACCCTTTTGTATGTTGCAGAAGCATAGGATAAATATGAGCTGCTACACTTCTTGTCCAAGATACCAGAACTTCAGACTATTTTTCATACTAATTATTAAAATTAATAAAAATGAGTTTCAAAGATGACTGAAGGAGCGACAAACAGCGAGGCAGTTCAATCCAGTAACCAGTTTGATGGTTTTTATCACGCTGAGATGAAACCATGACAGACTTCAAAAAAATCTGTAATCTCCATGTGGTATTGAGGAAAGGAAAAGGTTATCAGAACTGCAGCAGGAAACAAAGAGATGATGTTTTCCTGCTCGTATGCTGTCTTTGTTCTGGCCATGTATCAGTTTAAAACCTGCAGCCTTTGTGTTCAGAGGCATTCGGCCTTTTCGTCCATGGCATTAACGTGATGACAGCTTACATCACCTGTGGTTATCATGACAGTTATTTATTCAGCCTGAGCAAAATTAATAAATTGAATAAATTGAATCAGGAGGGAAATAACAAGAGAAACTAAGGAAATGTATGAAAATGATTGGGGTGGAGAGGACATCTGATCCCAATGGGTCACTCTTAGCTCTGTTTTTGGTCTCCACCAACTCCTGAGTTAAATCTCTGTCTCTTTAGCTGCTAAATGCTCCACTATGTTCACCAGCTCGTCTCTAACTGTCTGTCTGCTGTTTGCTGCTGGGCAGGTAGTGTACAGTGTTTTTTTAGAGCTTTTTCACTGAAAATGACTATGAGAGCTGTGTGAGTGAACCGAAACAGTAAAGTTGGACTCTGGGCCTGACAGATAAACAATGAGCTGAAAATCACTTTAAAGCTCTGTAAAGCCGGGTAGAGCTGCAGCAGCTCTGTGCACATCAAAAACATATATCTGGGGTTAGAAAATTGAAAAGATCTCCCCCTGCTCTTTCAAAGATGTCAGACAACCCTCTCTCCAGCAAAAAGAATCACTTGTGTATGTTCCCTAACTACGAGAATGACAGTTGATACATTCTCAGAACATATCTGTTATAATCAACAGATGGTAATTCACAAGTTCACAGATTTTTTTTTTCTTTACACACAGCTTAACACTGCCACCAATAATTTTAAAATGTGTGCTTCTTTTGTGCGTGTGTGCCACTGCTGTATTGTCAGATGGAGCTGGTACCAAAAAACATGCCACAAAGTGCATCAATCACAGATCATCCAAAGTCCTCTGACTTGCGTAACAGCTCTGCATTCCATGTAGGATCCCAGCCCGGGCTAATGCCCCTGTGGACTGAATACAGATTCATTTAGGACAAAAAAACAAAAGATATTTCATATCAAAAAGGGGCACAACTATGCTGTGTATACCTGCACACACACACACACACACACACACACACACACACACACACACACACACACACACACACACACAGACCAAACTCCTTCCAGATTCTATCAGTGTACTGCAGGCTGTGCAGAGGCTGTGGTGAGATGAGATGAACTCAATGTGAGTTCATATGGTCTATATGAGTGTCTGTTTCTGCAGAAGCCTCATTCGATTGCATTTAATGCTCTTCCATGTTAAAGCATTTCATGAACATTTGTTGCTTTGACCTCCCTTCACTTCAGCTCACAGCTACTGTTTATTCACCATCCTCCTCATGACTGCTCATTGATGATCCATCTGTGTCCTTTGTGACATGACATGTTGGCAGACAGGTCACTCAGTTTGCAGTCTAAGCGTGAGAGTGCCAAACCGATGGGTAAGTTTCACTTTGCTTTCCAGTGCCAAACATGATCTTAATCAACTGGGCGAGGTGTGTTGCCTGACTGGTTCTCTCTCTCTCTCTCTCTTTCTCTCTCTCTCTCTCTCTCTCTCTCTCTCTCTCTCTCTCTCTCTCTTCCTTTCTTTTGCACTGCACACCACTGGCTGGCTGCATGTCACCCAGATCACAGTCAAGAACCCTCACCGCACAATCATTCCAGTTGCTGAATAATACAAAGCAAACAGTGACCTACTTTTGAAGTAGGGAACAAGCTAGAGAGAAGACCTGGAGTGGAATCTGGCAGGGAGGCGGACTGAGGGAGGAGCGGAAGGCAGATGAGGAGGCGGGGGGAGCGTTGACGGACGGGTTTAGGTATTGGTTTTTGTTACGATTTGGGAGGAAAGAGGCGTGCCTGTGCGTACCAGACGGGAACAGTAAACATGGTGTGCCATGTGAGCTCCTGAGTCCGGTCCAGACGGACTAGCGGTCCCTGGCCGCCACTTGCGGCCTCCTGTAAATGTGATTAAACGGGCAGGCACAAATATACTGCAGCAAGCCACTATGCTGGAGGCCTCCCTGCACAAGGAATGCAGTTCATAGAAACGGGGCCTCACACGTGTCACAACATCAATCGGGGCAGAGTACACTTTCTGACCCTGTGACCACTCTTCTGCATTCCTGTTATTTTCTACCTGGTGTTGGTATCAAGTTGATCTTGTCTGGAGCTGCAGGTATAAAGTAGTGCTGCACTTGTTAGGGCATTCTTTGCTTCTCCGTCATCATTTAGGTGGACAACTGACACATAGGAAACCAAAATACACACTTAAAATCAAGCCATTTTTTCCCCTCAATGTCTCAACCAAATTCATAATCATCATATGGCCTTCATTTATAGCTACATACATTTAAAATATCCCGCATAGCAATTATAGTTGCTAATCACAGGTGGATCAGGGCTGGTCATGTTTTGTAATGAGAGTAATTAAAGGTGCAATATGAGTTCCTGCATGGTTTCAGCGCAATTTCATTTTTGTCTCAAATCGTGGGCATCTCTCCTTGATCCGCAAGCTGCCTGCCCCCTGAATA
The DNA here is from genome assembly GCF_004354835.1 of Perca flavescens. Classification (NCBI taxonomy): domain Eukaryota; kingdom Metazoa; phylum Chordata; class Actinopteri; order Perciformes; family Percidae; genus Perca; species Perca flavescens. The sequence continues at coordinate 22,026,888 of NC_041345.1, read as the reverse complement.
CACCGTGAAAAAGCCCGGTCTCGGAAGACAACACAGGGGTCGTAAACGTGTCAAACAATCACTAGGGGCACAGGCTGTGCAACAAAATACAACAAATCACATTCCATCCAATCACAGACAAGATGGTTGGGAGAGGGGGTGGGGGTTAGTGAGTTTGTCAGTTAGTCATGACAGTTACAGAAACATGGGTGGAGGGGCGAGCTTGCTCTGTTTTGTTTGGTATTTACTTGGAACGTCAACAGAAGTGACGTCATGCAGGAACTCACAGTGCACCTTTAATAAGTACGTCAACATCTAATGACTTTTAATTAGGGATTCACTAATACCACTTTTTTTAAGATCAAGTACAAGTACTTACTGCTACTTGTACTACTTGCCGATAACACGTATTGATACGAGTACTTAATAATCCCTGTGGGGTCCGAGGGTGTTTTCAGACACAGATGATTTTGGCCTTCTCTGATATTGTTGTCAATTAGAACAAAGCAGTATTTTCAAAGTACCATGCCTTTTTTCTATTCAAAGCTCAGTGCCTGGGCCTGGACATTTCCCCGGGCTAATAAATCATATAATTCCTGAAATTAAAATACTGAGTGAAGTTTAGAAAGAATGAAGAACGCAAAGTCCGATGATGTCAGCCCCGTGCATATTAAGTACCCATGTGGATTTACTGATCCAGCGGAGAGGATGGTTTGTTTACGCCAGCAGCTAAGTTCACAAGATTTTGTCCATATTTAAAGACTTGAGGCAAACTATAACATTTAAAACAGTTAGACTAAACACGAAGAGCTTTCGTTTCGGCTTGTTTGTGAAAAAACCTACGCTATTTACAGAGTAGCACTGTTGTTGTTAAAACAGCGCTGTATAAAAACTGCATGCAGACATTGATTGTCACATTGCTATGAGGTGGTATCAGGTGTGGTAGTATCAGAGTAATTTATGACTACAAGCATGAGTACATGCACACGGCATCGGACCGATACCCAATATTGGCATTGGTATCGGTGCAACCTTACTTTTAATCATCTGAGGCTGTCTATTAGGCTGAAAACATTAATTCTGCCTTTAGGCAAGAGACAGTTTATTTTTTATTTACATAAAAAAAAAATCTAATGTGTTATAGGTTGGACTGCTCCACAATTGCCGTTAAAGATAGATAGATACTTTCTTGATCGGCAATGGGAAATTCAAGAGTTTGCTTCTCTTTATCTGTTGCTCCTAGTCATCACTGACTGTTCTGGGTCGGTAAACATGAACTCTTCTTTTGTTTACTGCGGTCACCACATGGGTACTAAAGTTCAACATTGTCAGACTTTTCCTGACATTTGGAGCCCAAACTTGCAGCAAAAGTTGCCCAACCACATACTGTAGACAGACATGAATTGAAGCACTGACCCATGGCTTAACTCAACTTGCAATTTTGTCTTTGAGGGAAATTATTCTTGCACCTGCAGGTACAACAAACAGAAATAAACTTGACGATAGTGTCCATAAGACACTACAACCAAACATATAATACAATTTCACAATCTACAAAAAGAAAACAACACATACAGTATAATGTGCAATACATCCAGTATATCATTTTTCGTCAACACAGAATCTGGTATCAAGTGCTACGAGCAATTAACATGTTTTCACATTGTTGTTTGAAGAAAAGTACATTTCAGAGAAAGTCGACTTTCAACAACCTTAACTAGCTGCATCAATCCAGATATCCGTGCTTATCTCTAATATTGTTGCAGTTTTCCTGTAGCTATTTGTCCCATTTTTTAAGATTAAAAAGGGTGCACCACCAAGCACGGACTACCGAGGTAAAGAAAAACTAAAGGTTAAAAAAATCTTTTTTTATTTTACACATTCTTCTTCCTTGTCAAAACCTGGCATTTATGTAGTGCAGGAGTAATCACAAAAATGAGTTTCCAACTGGGAAAATACATGTGAACATATCAGAACAACAATTCGGAAAGTCTATGTAAATTTTGCTAAGTGATATTATGCTGAAACATGGTGGATGATAAATGTTGGGTGGATGGTAAGAAGCTTTTTATTAATTCACATATTGCATATCAAATTGTTGCTCTTCATGTACTTTGTAATATGGTATTAGTTTGTAACCGTTTGTTGCTGTCCATGTAGAATGACCTAGATTAGTTAAAAAAAGTGTATTAGTTATCAGAACATTTATTAGCATTAACCCTGATAAGTAATCATGTAAAGCAATATTTCAGTAGTTTTAGGGAATGTACTGGTGCAGCAACAAATCTGGAATACTCAGAGCAATAACATGCAACTCATTTTTGTGGCATCCACATTGTTTCCACATTACAACTTAAGCTCATAAACACACCAAAGTTGAAAGAACATCTCATTTTATCAGGCACCTGAACACGCACCTTGATAGGTATGCAAACATGTTAAAGCTCAGCATTGGCCATCTAACGTTAGCTTGCTTCTTGATTTAGCTACTCCATCTGTCAATCGCTAGAAGTTCGTTTGTTTGCCAAACTTGTGGTAAGTGATTTACGTACCCTTTGACCTGAACTCAAAGACTAGCTCAAAGACTTGAGACTTGACTTGGACTCTAGCTCAAAGACTTGCTACTTGACTTGGACTCTAGCTCAGAGACTTGTGAGCATCTCTGGTTAGTGACTTGAGACTTGACTTGGACTCTAGCTCAGAGACTTAAGACTTGACTTGGACTGTAGCTCCGAGACTTGACTTGGACTCTAGCTCAGAGATTTGTGAGCATCTCTGGTTAGTGGTACTGCAACTTTTTAGCCATGGTGACGGCTGATTGTTGATGTTCTGTCCTGGTTTAAGTGAAAAAATCCTACTAAGAGGTTGAAGATCCGGATACATTCCCAACTAGAACATCATTTCAACAATGGCGAGTTTGACAAAAATGTCTTTGAGTTTCTTAAGGTTGAACATCCAGTGATCCCTGTAATTTATACACTCCCAAAAATACACAAGGGCTTAGATATCCCTCTGAAGGGAAGACCTATTGTTAGTGGGATTGGCAGCCTAACGGAAAATGTATCTGCTTATGTTGACTATTTTATTAAATCAGAAGTGGTCACGCTTCCTTCTTATATACGTGACTCTATCGATTTTATTAATTCATTGAAAACCTTTGATGTTACCTCTGACATCTTGCTGTTGGCTACTTTTGATGTTCAGAGTTTGTACGCAAATATTCCACATGACAGTGGCCTTGAAGCACTCCAGTATTTTCTCTCTTTAAATGAGGCTGAGCCAAAACCCAGCACTGAGTGCATGTTAGACTTAGCTAATATAGTTTTGACCAATAACTTTTTTAATTTCCAAGATGAGTTCTATATACAGACGAAAGGCACTGCCATAGGAAGTAAAATGGCTCCTAACTATGCCTGCTTATATATGGGTCTCTTTGAAAACCAATTTGTGCTGCATCAGAGAAATCCATTTCACCCTAAGATCTTATTCTACAAGCGGTTTATTGATGATATTTTTCTGATTATTGACTGCACTGTACATTAATTAATTGGCTTCCATGACTATCTTAACTCTTGTAATGGACATTTGAAATTTACTTTGGAATATGATAAACATTGCATCAGTTTCCTGGATATGCAGGTATACAAAGATGGCACGACAATAAAAACTGATCTTTTTCGCAAGCCCACGGCTCGCAATACTATATTGCATGGGGATAGTTTTCCTTCCAGGCCATTGGTCAAAAGTCTTCCGATCAGTCAGTTTCACCGTGTGTGTAGAATATGCAGCGAAAATACATTTTACTCAATGCAGGCTGCAGACTTGACAAAAAGATTCCTAAATAGAGGTTATAAACAAGACTGGGTTGATTCGGCCAAAAAACACAAGAGGAGTGTCTTCGATCAAAAAAGCGCACAAAAGATCCATATTAGTCCCCTTTATATTGTGTAAAATACCCCCCACTTGTGTCAGAATTCAGAAAATCGGTCTACAAACATTGGCACATTGTTGATTCGGACACTAAACTAATGAGAGTTTTTCCAGATAAAGTCAAGCTGGTTTTTAAGCGTGCCCCTAACTTAGGAGACCGCCTAGTTAAAAATGACGCACGTCCGCAACCCATTATGTCCTTTCTTAGTATGCCAGACGGTAACTATAAATGTGGCAGTTGCGCCCAGTGCTCGTACACACATAAATGCCAAAGCTTTAATCATCCACACACTGGCAAGACAACATCCATTTGCGGTGTCATTACATGTAGCACCACATATGTTATTTATCTAATTCGCTGCCCATGTGGCTTAGCATATGTGGGCAAAACAACGAGAGCGCTACGGACAGAATCAGTGAGCACAGAAGTACCATTAGAACAGGGGATGAGCGCAGTCCTGTCGCTGCTCATTTTAAATTAGCCGGGCATAATGTCAGCGCCCTAAGATACATCGGGGTGGAGCGGGTCAACAAACCACCTAGAGGGGGAGATCATGATAAAAGGCTTCTCCAACAGGAAACTTTTTGGTTTCATTATTTAAATACAATGTCTCCCCATGGTCTTAATGAAGAATTTGATATAAAACCATTCTTATAAAAGAAATTGTAAGAAGTTGTCTGTTTCTGTACTTACTATATTGCAGCAGGTTTTATGAAGGTGTGGGGTAATGTTCTTTAATTGTTTGGGGTAGGCTTGTATATATGGAACTGTTTCTTCCACTGATTGTTTTTCCTTTTCTTTTCTTCTTTTTTTGTGGATAGCAATGTTATGTACTGCTTTGGGGATATTGAATTTTAAAGCCCTCTTTTGAGATGTATAAGTCTGTTAAAAACCTGTATGAAAGCAGTGTTGCGGACATTACATTTTTTTTCACTTTAGTATTTTTCATTTGTCCTGCACCTGCCAGAAGGTGGGATGGGCACACAATTACTTTTATAACTGTCCTGGTTTAAACCATTAACCTGCATGTGTGGATAAAGTCTTTATTCTTCATCCCTGACAGCCTCAGAGAGCGTTTGCTCTCACTGACACTCCTGCTTCTCCTTTGACAGTGAGATTGAGTCGGTCATGCTAAGCAGCGCACAGAGGTATATGTACGGTATATCTATGAGGGAAATGTGGGACATTAGGTCAACACAGCAGCAGCAGTAGGTATAAGTGGGCCTCACTGGCTGGTAAAAATAGATCAGCGCAAACAGACATGAATTCACAGTGCTGCGAGGCTCCAAGTAACACAAGTTTGCCACCGCTTGCTGTCAACAGCCAGGCTGGGCAGTTGGGATAGCAACACCTTCAGCTTTGTCTTTGCTAATTAAATAAGACAGTTGTCATGGTGACTAATGCCAACTTAAACAGCTTTGAAATCAGTTCAGTTATTGAAGTTGACAAGGGTTTGTCAATACACTGGACCAAATTTGGTCTTTCACCTCTTATACGTTGCAAGTGATTTACTTTTTTAATTTGGTAGGCAGCATGTCCAGACTTATAAAAAAAAGCCTATTGGAGCCATCCTCTAAACCCAGCAGGAAGTCAGCCATATTTAATGTACTGTGCATGTTCTTTATGTTTTTGACCATTTGCAGGTGTTGTACTTTAACAAACTCCTCCTACAAATTTTACCCGATTGACTTCGAAATTGGTCAGTACAATCTAAAGACGTTTGCAACATAATGCATGTTGTCTAGCCCCACATAGTGGACAGAGAAAGTGATCAAAAAAATTGCAACGCATCAGAAAACACCTAACTCTTTCATGTGTTTCAACCTGATCAAAATGAAGTCCATTACTTTGAAAAGTCTGAATCTTTGAAGGCTTTATGTAAAAATAAAAATTAATCAAATTAAACTCTCAACACACAAAAAGGAGTACCTTGGTAACATTTTCCAAATCTTTGGAATTAATTTCATTCAATTATTTCATATGTGGAAACGGCTTTAGAGTTGTTTTTTTGTCTTTATGGTGGAGGTTTGGCCACAATACTGACTCATCCAAAGCTGGGCCTTCCAGATAAAGGCCCTGTTTACACATACATGGTTATTTTGAAAAACTGAGACATTTCCCTTTGTTTGTGCCCATCGTTTACACAGAAACGGAGAATTTGCCTCTGAAAACGAGTCTTTCTAAAACCTCCGGCCAGAGTGGAGATTTTGGAAAACTTTTTTTGCACGTTTGCATGTAAACTGAGACAAACGGAGGTTTAGGCAGCCGAGGAAGTGAGGAAAGAGAAGAGAGAGGAAGGGATTCATTGCTGTTGTTGCCATTTTCGGGATTCTGATTGGCTAACGTGGGCTTGAGCTTCTCGTTACACTGCCACCTACAGGTTTGGCATGCTCTTGACGGCATTGACGGCATATATACACGAGTAGGTGTAAACGAACACTGTTCTGAAAACTGACAGCTGTGCACAATGTTATTTTTGAAAACTGAGAGGTTGAAATGTCCGTTTATGAAAATAGCTGGCCACGTATAAACGTAGCAAAAGGTGTATTTATACTAGAATCAACTGAAACCCCTTAACTACACACAGGTGATCTCTATTGGCGCTTTTCCATTACATGGTACCTACAACGCCTCGCCTCGACTCTACTCGCCTTTTTTGGTTTTCCATTACGAAAAAAAGTACCTGGTACCTGCTAACAGGTACTTTTTTTAGTACCTGCTCAGTCGAGGTTCCATGCGAGCTGAGGCGAGCCGAGAAGGTGACGTTAAACCCTGCAGGCTGCTGATTGGTCGGAAAGAAGCGTCACTGATCACTGCATTGCTAGCGAGAGACGGCATTTTTAAATAGTTTAGCCAGCGGTGTTTTTTTGCTGCCGGAGGCTCCACGCAGAGCTTTCTCCGTAGCATACAAGTGGCCTGATGGTTATACTGGTGCGCTGGTGTGTGCATGTGTGATGTGTGTGTGTCGAGTCGCCGTATGTGTGTGTGTGGGGAGCTAGTGAGCGAGGGAGAAGTGAGAGAGTGACGGCGATTATCTCAGCAGCGAGTAGCGACTCTAGAGTCATATATATGTGAGAGAAACAAAGCGAGTAGCAACTCTAGAGTCATATATATGTGAGAGAAACAAAGCGAGTAGCGACTCTAGAGTCATATATATGTGAGAGAAACAAAGTTTAGTAGCGACTCTAGAGTCATATATATGTGACCACGGTGGGAAATCTGGAGCAGTAAACGTTAACTATCTCTTTGATATCATGTTGTTTACGGAGACGGAGAACCAGGAAATGCGTCGGGGATATGCGGGGATATGTCAATGGGAAAAGCAAGCTACTAAGCCACGCCCACGGCAGTCGCTATGACGACCAGCCACGCTGAGGCGATACTAAAATCTGCAATGGAAAACGGACGCACAGCGAGTCGAGGCGAGTAGAGTCGAGTAGAGTCGAGTAGAGTCGAGGCAAGGCGAGTAGGTACCATGTAATGGAAAAGCACCATAAGTAACTAATTATGTGACTGGCTGTATCAGTGAGGAGTCCGGTGAGTCCAATTAAAAGGGAGTGAATACTTCTGCAAACTTTTTGAAATTCATTTGGATGACTTTGTAGAGATCTGTTTTCACGTTGACATTAAAGGGTCTTTTCTGTTGATCAGTGTAAAAAAAAAAAGCTGCATTAAATCTGTTCTGATTCAATGTTATGAGACAATAAAATGTGAAAACTTCCAGGGTGGGTGAATATGTTTTATAGGCGTGTTCACTCTGACTGTTTTGGTTTGGTTGGCTCACAACTTCAAGAGTTATTTCTATAATATAAAACATAGATTATTAGACACATCTCAGAAAGGTTTATTCTGTTCTCTTTAGACATTAATCCAAGCTGGAGGATACAACCACATACCACATTAAAGCCACCATTTAATACTAAAGGTGGTAAGAATTTGATGCTACTTTTCTTCAAAAGTAAGGACATTGGAAACAGGAAACAAAATCAAATCAAACTGCTAAAAAAAAACAAGTAAATTCATCTTGTTAAACATTTTGTAAAACAATTGTCAGTAAAACCCCAGTGCAGGTCTGGAACAGACAGTAATGTGCCCTACATACACCGAGGGAAGGAAATACTCTGTGCTTCTAATCGCTATTATTCAATCAAAATAAAAGAGACTGAAGTGTGTTGATCGGAGCGGCTCTGAGGAGACCTTTTGTCTTTAGTGGTCGCTGTGGGCTCTCAGGCACGGTAATGTTACATGTCGACTCATAAGTGGTTGTGTAAGTCACCTTCTGCACGTACACAAGCAGGTCAGCCTCTGATGTCCCAGAAATAAAGAAGTAACCACTATAGGCCGTTTTCACAGAAGACATTTTACATCGAATCGTTACATGTCAAAATAATCTCAACTCAGAAGGACCACTTAATAGCTCACTCATCTTCATTAGCTAGTGGAAAGGTTATATTCTTTTCAGAAAATCTGAAAAAAAGGTTTATTGGCAAGTAAGTACATTACTTACAAGGAATTTGCCTTGGTGGTTGGTGCACATTTAAAGTACAAAACCGTTATAGCCATAGGAAAACCCCACCCAGCCGCGGCAATTCCCAGAAACCTGCAGAAAATGTTACATGATCATAATTCTGAGAGGGATCAACAGTTCAACCAAAATTTGTTTAGGTAAAGTAGAAACAACTTTCAACATAGTGAATTCTCATCAAAACAGACCTTTATAACTCTGATTTTACAACACTGATTCCACCACTGTATTCTTAAACCCAAAACCTTGGTATAAACGCATAAACAAACAAACATATTGAACATTAATATGAAATAGACAATAAATACAGAAACAAATATATACAACCTAGCTGTTTAAAAAGAGGCTGAATGGATTATCTGCAGAATGAGCAAAACAAGATCAAGTATGTGCAATGGGCAGGTGTATAGTCCAGAATGTAGGTAATTTTGTTCTCTTTAGACTTGGTCAAAAATAATAAATCATGAACATTTTTTATTTTTTTATTTCATGGTTGGTTTAAAAGCGTCTTAAACACAAGTTGTCTCACACTAAAACCCAGCAGAGACACTGAAGTGTGTTTCCATTCACCTGGTTGTGTGCACATTTGATGTATATATGTCGACTTGAAGAGGTTGTGGAAGTCCCCCTCTGCACGTACACAAGCAGGTCAGCTTCTGTTGTCCCAGAAATAAAGAAGTAACAATTATAGGCTGTTTTCACAGAAGACATTTTAACAATAAAACGTGACATATCACAATAATCTTAACTCAGAAGGACCACTTAATCAACCCTTGACTTAATAGCTCACTGTCTTCATCAGCTAGTGGAATGGTAATATTCTTCTGTTTTTTGTCCTTCGAATTGGTCAAAAATAATTTAATTTAATTAATTTTTGCGTTAATTTTTTAATATTTAACTTGTTAAAAAAAATTAACGAAATTAACGCAGCTGTGTTTGTTTACTTCATGTGGCGGCTGAGAAACGTAATACGCCTCCATAACAGCAGGCGGCGCTACTCTGTATTGTTGCCCAAGTAATGAAAACCGGCAGCTGATTGGACGAACGCATCACATGGGTTTGTTTTCTCCGGAAATCCAAAGCCAGACTGTCATGGCGGCCTTTCAGAATACAATCTCATATTGTACTAAAATAGTTCACTGAAACATGTTTCTAAAAACATTTTAAGCGAAAAATAGGCCGTGCAGTTGCTGAATCTGTCTTCATTTCAGCTCAACAAAGGTCAGTTTAGAAGATTTTCGTCAGATTTTGAGAGACTCTAGTCACCTCATCCTGCTCGCCATTTCCGGGTGAGTCCCGACTGCCCTGCCGCCGACTGAACATAGGCTCGTTGGAGATGAACTGCTCCTCGCCTGTAAGTAGACGAGAGCAGGCGACAGCAGCCGGGGACGGTGACAAAAATCTGCTCTCAAGTCAGACAGTTTCTAGCCGTTTCAGCAGCCTTCAGCAGGACTAAATAAGCCAAATTGTTGCTGCTGTTGTTCTGAAAGATATTAAACATTCTGAACTTAGCAGAACCTTTCCTTGTTTGTTTTTTTCTTCATATTTGCAAAGTTAAGTGATTTAGCATTTAAATATCCATTATTATAAGCTTCAGTCTCAATTTAAAAAAAGCGATTAATCGCGATTAATTACAGCAAATTGTGCAATTAATTAGTTAATTTTTTTTAATCGATTGACAGCCCTAAATAAAATATGTATAAAACATATATTTCATGGTTGGTTTAAAAACGTCTTCAACACTTAAAAAGTTGTCCCACACCAAAACCCAGCAGGGACACTGAAGTGCGTTGCCATCCACCTGGTTAGATGCACATTTCCAACGTGTGCATAAACAATTGGATTAGAAATCGATCAAACTAGATCATCTCCAAGCCAATTGGTTTCTACTGAATACGTAAATCTCAGAAAACAGGTCACAAATACGATAGTTTTTTATCTTAACAAAAAAGGCACAGCATGTCTTAAATCGGCTGGTCACTCTAACAAATGTTAGTCAAACAGGAGGAAATGTCACATTTGTTTGTGCCTATTTCCAGCGGCAGATTAATCCACATTTGGTGCTCTAGTGAGTATTTGGGGCAGCAGGACGGTGTGTGTGGGATTGTTTCAAAATAAACTACAGTGTGTCTGTTAACGATAATGAATGGACATGTCACCCAGTGCAACAGATTGGCTCATGCGTGTGTTTTTAATAGTTTTTGAACAACATTGGAGCTTTGCCCACGCAGTTTACAGCCAGCCACAGTTGAAGTGCAGGTGTGTATTCCCTTGAAAATATGAGCGGTCTTGTGTGATATGAAAGGCTCTGTCATTAGAGAATTTGTAGTCCTGGATACATGATGCAGTGGGTTTAACTGAGCACTGATATCATGTTGTAAAGTAAGTGTTACGAAATGGAACGGCATGAGATGTGATCTTTTGCAAGAACTGGAAGATGACGATGATGGTTTTCATGAAGCCGCAGTGCATTCAGCTCAGTCAAAACCGAATGAATTACTGAAGAAAGAAGACTCACTGACTAAAACACAGTGTTGGCTATGTTAAAGCCCACGAACGCTACGCTGGAAGGAGCTGTAAGAAAAAACTGCTGCAGTGTGAAAGTTGTTTCCTTGGGAACTGAGAGGAGGCTTTCCATCTCTGAGCGGAGTGCTGGGAGAGAATGACACTGACCAATTAGGAGACGAGTGGGCCACCGCCGGTACTGCTGCTCTCTCATCACATGGCCTTGGTGAATTATCCTCAAGAGCCTTTTCAGTCATCTCAGTGAAGAATGCAATTACAAAGCAGGACAGCAAATTATTAAGTGCACCATCACCATCATTTTCTTTGAATTTCTCTTATAATGTTCTTTTAATTGGCAGTCGTGGCATGTTTTGGGATTTCTTTCTTACTGTCGGACTGAAGTCTATTTCTCGAATTAGAGTTTTTGAATTAGACTTTTTATGATGTATTTAGGTAAAAGGGACACTTGGTTTATAATAAATAAAATAAAGTCATATTTTGGCACACACACCACCTTTTTTTTCAAATGTTAGATGATATAAGATCATAAATCATCATTTGAATGAACAAACAGGTGTCACATTGAAAACGTTAGTTATCTAATTTGACACAGCTGAATGTACACATCAATTATTAACATTTTACGAGTTTGCAGAAATGGCTTACTGTACTTTTGTCAGCATAGAAAAGCAAACACGAGAAAGTGCCCACAGCCTTGCTAGTGGCCCGGAAGATTTAATACTCATTACACACAGTGACGTAAAACTGTTGAACAGAATAAACATACAAGCCATTTTGTTTGTCTTGTATGAAGGTGCTGATGGAAAAGCTGTATTGGGATTTCATTGCAACTAACCAGTCGGGAATACATTTATTTTGACTATTTGGACAATTCTGAACCTCACAATGTATGTCAAGTGCCAGAGTAGAAAGTGGTGTGACCGTTAAGTTGCTAAGCAGAAAGTAAGAATCAACCAAGAATCTTGTGAGTCTGACTTTTACGCAGGAGGCCAGAGTTTGCTTCCTGTCACGGATTGACAATTAACATTTACTTTCTTGTTAACCATAACCATGATCTTCCCCTGCCCTTAAAGGTCCATATTGTATAAAGTGAAATTGTCATGTCGTTTGTTTTGTATTATAAAGCAAGTCCAGGTGCCATAATAATACTGTCAAAGTATCAAAATGGACTGTGAAAATACGTAATTAGACTTCTCACTTCAAAGTTGCATGTGATGTCGATGATGTCTCGCTGAAGCAATGATGCTGTGTGTACCGGGATGTAATGTTACTCACACAAGCAACGGATCTTGCTCATTCTTTTGCTTCTCGGCTGATAAAAAGACGCTGGATAAAACACACCAGGTAAGATAACGTTACGTTATGTGTTGTGGAACATAGCTAAGCTAGCTAGATAGCAAGCAGGCCGAGCATCAAGGTGACCTATATTGTGTGAGACTAGATATGTAGTTCCCTGAGTGGTTTTACACAAAGCAGGGTGAAAGTGGTACTACAACAATCCTATGACAAACCGTCTTTTTCTTCACTTGCAAAATTATATATATATAATTTAAAATATAATATATATATACTTTTATATTGACAAACATCATATATGTAACTCACGGCTCAATTTAAACGGGAGCCAAAAATTATTTTTTTCTCCCTGTTCACTGTCATACATATGTTATGCGAAATAAGGTCCCATGGGGTCCACCGGAAAGAGAGAGAATTTCGCCTCTCTATGGCTACAGTGCCATTACAGTCATTCCCCGGCTACAATGATGATGCAGAGATGCCGATAGCGCAGATGCGGGAGGCCCTGAAACACTTACCAATCAGAGCAGACTGGGCTTTTTTGGGAGGGGGTTGAGTTTAGACATTCTTCTCTGGCGAAAGAGTCAATGTGCTCAGTAAATGTGGATGCTTTTTGCCCCGTGAATGGATTGATTTCCTGTTTACATGTTTAGATTTTGCTGCGATGGCTGTGCTAAAAAAAGGTCAGCAGGTAATCAATACGTCTGGGGACAACTAGTATTCACAGCACATTTCATTTTAAATCCATCAAGTTTTAGCTTTTAAAATGTGTTCTAAAATTTTCAAATTTGTCCTGCTCATTGAGTGTCCAAAATGGGCAGGGTTTATCCTCTGGGGAGCATCTACATGCTGGGTAACTTTCACAGAAATCCACTCACTAGATCTTGACATTTGTTTGTACAGAACTGAACATTTTGTCCAGATTGTGGCACTGGATAAAAGGTTAATGGATTAACTAAAAACACAAGTATTATCATCTGAGGACTATGAATATGAATCTAGTGATTAGTTATTGTTATATCCTCATGGACCAAAAGGTTGGTGATAGGAAAGGTTTGGCACTAGAAGAACAATAATGGAGTCCCAGAAAATCATAATGAATCATCTTCTGGGAACCATGAATATCTAATCATAATCTAATATCTTGACAAATTCAAATTTGAATGTTTCCATTGGTAGTTATAGAAAGGTTCAGAACATTTCAGATGCTAAAAGGACACTCAATATTATGCAATTGACCAAAGACATACAAAGCTTTTCTGTACATCACTGAAAAAAAACACCCTTTGCTCTATCTTGTGGTCCTGAAGTTTGAGTTATTGATTGGATATTTGGATTTCTGATAAACAAGCGGAACTCGCACATACAGCATGCAGGTTTCCAGGTCAAAGCAGTGCAAATGTTTTCATTTTGGGTGTTGGGATCAGATTGGTTATTCTCAAAGGAAACATCACTCACTAATGGTAATACTTGATGTTACTGAGATACAGTGTTCTGGTTTCATGGATTATTGTAAAGACATGAGATCAAGTGTTCTGCTTAGTTAAATGTTGACGAAATAAACACCCATAGATATAAAACAGTTGTATATCTATGTAAACACAGTTGTTCCTTTTGGATTCATTTGACTTGTGACCAGTACTTTTATTGTGGATGGTAATTACCATATTAACTCAGCTAAAAGCACAAAAATAATAATAAACTGTGAAATTCACACATCCAAATACATTTAAAGCTGCTATCATCGCGTTTTGTAAACTACTGTGATTAAAGAAACACACAGGCCTCTAACCACAAACAACAGACAAGAAGGAAAGGAAAAAATGCCACTTAACAGGTCTTTTATATCATATTATAACATAACAGTGGCGTTGTTATGATGGAGCCTGTTATGATAGATAGATAGATAGATAGATAGATAGATAGATAGATAGAAGATACTTCCTTCATCCCCATGGGGAAATTTGAGTATCCAGCAGCTCACACATAAACACACATTCCTATACACCACACAGTTCCCCATAATTAATAAATAAATAAATACAATGCAAATGCATACACAAGAGAGTTAAAAACAGAATAAAAGCAGCATAATTATATTTAGGTTGGGGGGGTGATGATGAAGCCCTTGCAAATGAAATGTATTGAGACAAGGCTGGCAGCTTTTTACAAAATGAAGGAGGGACTGGCAGGACCTCTCAAGTTTTTTTTCTATCAACACAGGTCATAACAGAAAAATGTAGAACAGTTGAAACGGTTTTATTTTTATGTGCTCATATTTTGTTTTAAGTCTTGGCCATAGAGACAGAGACAGGCTCAAGTGGTCATAACAAAGAGTGAGCCTACACCATGTTAAATGTTTAAACAATACTTTATCAATCAAATTGAACCAAATTAGACTAAATTAACTATATACAGATGTGGATGTGGAAGTCAATGGTGTAGGGTGTGCATGAGTGAGTGTGTGTTGGCGTTGTAAAGTGTAAACTCAGCAAAAGGCAAACCTACAACAACATAACCAAACATAACCTTACCAAACCTTGGTGTGCCTGTGGAGAGAGAGAGAGAGAGAGAGAGAGAGAGAGAGAGAGAGAGAGAGAGAGAGAGAGAGAGAGAGAGAGAGAGAGAGAGAGAGAGAGGGAGAGAGAGAGAAAGAGACAGAGAGAGAGAGCGAGAGAGAGAGAGAGAGGATACTGTGGCTAAAAGCCTCTGAACACCCACACAGGTAATTTCAGTTATTGTGGCTGATTAGACCTTGGCTAAGGTTGAAGCCGAAGCTTACGCTGCGTTCCAGACTAGAGTGCGGATTGGGCTGCATTTTTATGTCCGAGCCCGGCCCGTGTCCGACAGGCATTAAGATATGACAGTAGACTAGACTGACAGTTAAAATCTAATTTTTTTCTCATACTAATGATACATGTACGTTTGTTTGTGTGGAAAGGCGGCTTTTATTAAGCAACTGTAGGAAGTCATTTGGAAATGTCAACAGATGAGTGCATCAGCACATACGGGGCAACAAGCGCACGTTAATAAGCTGTTTAATTTAAAATGTTCAATGCCTTATCGCACTGATGTGACCGAGCCCAACCCGAACCCAAACATCATTTCTAAATATCTGTCCGAACCCGGCCTGGCCCATCGGGTCCTGACAGGCTCGGTTTGGGTATCCATCCTCTACCCAGACAAATTTTTTAGCCCGTAAGTTAGGACTTCAAGTCACGATTCACGACTTGGTAGCGTTCCAGGCAAAGTCACGAGCTGGCTAGCTAAACATTGTGCCAGCAGCTACCTAACGTTGACATTAGCTAGCGCTAGCTGATACTAGCAATTTCTAGTCAGCAACATATTTTGGGCTTCATTTAATAAACATAACCTGTAGCAGTACACAATCGTTATGTGTATCCTTTTGATTACAATGTGCGGAATTACTTTAAGTTGCCTCTTTATGTCTATTTATTTCTATTTATCTCTGTTAATCACCGGAGTCTGTACAGCATTAACAGGGGTCGCCATTGTTGTTCATGTGTGTGTGACGTCAAAAACTGTAACTGGGAGTACAACGATCTGGTACCAGTTCACGGGTACTAAGTTACGGGTTTGACTGTCGTTCCAGGGCACTTTCACGGGTAGAAGGTTGTGAAAACACGGGTTACGGGTTGCCTGGAACGCAGCATTAGATGGGACCTTTTTACGTCACAAATCTTTTCTACCAATAAGAATGAAAAAAGCCGTCATTTGTCCTGCCCTGACTGATGCGGGCATGAAAAGGGCTGCAGATGATCAATTTAATCATCTGCTGTAAGACTTCAGTCCTCCTACTGACCAAATGATGACATAGCAAAGCAGCCCAGGCCCAATGGCAGCGCCGCGGGTGCTGGGCGCCTCCCCAGGGAGGTGTTCCAGGCACGTCCAGCTGGGAGGAGGCCTTGGGGAAGACCCAGGACTAGGTGGATCTCCAAGCTGGCCTGGGAACGCCTCGGGATCCCCCTGTTGGAGCTGGTTAATGTGGCTCGGGAGAGGGAAGTTTGGGGTCCCCTGCTGGAGCTGTTCCCCCCCTGCGACCCAAAACAGGATAAGTGGACGAAGATGGATGGATGGATGGATGGATGAGTGATGCAACAAAGCTAACAAGAGGCTCAGGAAGATGTCAGTCAATCAGTTTAAACACCCAAACAGTCCTGGGAAGGGGGTCTAATCAGCCAGATTAACTGAAAACACCTGTGTGGGTATTCAGGGACCCAGGTGAGCTGAGTTACTCTAATTAGTAACCTGCAAACACACATATGACTTTGACACCTGACATTGACCTTTTTTGATTTTATGTTTTATGTCTCTGAATTTGTATTTTATGCCTGTGGGAGTCATGCACTTTGTCTTTTACTTATTCTTATGCACAGCAATTTGGTTTTAAAGTGCTCTTTAAATAAAGTTTGATTGATTGAATAAACATCATGTGGCAACATTAAACATAAAATTGCACCCTCGCAGTCCGCCAGACGCGTTTGTGAAGCCCTAGAAATGCGAAGCCTCAGTCAAATGCCTCTGAGTGCTCTTAGCATCCTATTGCTGCTGTGAGAGGGGTTTTAAAAGCGCTCAGATCAGTGGGAGTCCTGCATGTTTGGGGTCTCTGGGATCCGGTGTGGAGCAGCTGTTACCCAAGGTTACAGCCTCCACAGAGTGTTAGCAGTGAGCTGCAGTGTTGCCTGTGACACAAACGTCCACACAGCCTCCCAGAGTGGAGCATCTTTCCTCTCTGCTTACTACCACCCACGTCTCTCTCTTTCTCCCTGTTTCTCTTTCACTGTCTTCATCATGCTCTCATCCCTCTGTCCTTATTTCTCTCTCTGCTGCTTATATTAATGGCTGCCAGGCCCTTTGAGAATCTGAGACGGTGATAGAAAAAAAAAAAAACTTAAGTCATAGACATAGGTGGCACTTCTGCTGTGCACTGTTGTGAACGCACTGCAGTGTGTTCAGGTGCAGCACATGTGACTATGTTGTGGTGTGTTTGTAGATGTGCAAGTCTGCATGCTTTGCTATGCACTGCCATCATTTGGTCAGTAGGAGGACTGAAGTCTTACAGCAGATGATTAAATTGATCATCCGCAGCACTTTTCATGTCAATCAAAAGTCAGTTTTTCTACTTTTGATGACTAATTGTGGTGTATTTTAGAGTCCAAGAACTTGTTATTTTCTGTAACACAAAAGTATTTGTAGTAAGTATACATCATTTATTCTGCGGACAGTTTCTGATCGCTTTTCTATCTGCTGCTCAGGGATAGGAAGGTCTTTATTCTGAAAAATCCCCCCAGAACACATAAAGTGGTGTGTTTACCCTGCAAGAGTCCTTCACAAGAATCAGTCCATGCAATGCAACAATGACTGCTTTCCACCAAAGTCAGAAAAATAAGAACCTTTAAATTATCCACTTAACCCTTGTGTTGTCCTAGGTACAAAAACATATAGAAGAATAAATAACATTAAAAAGTGCATCATTAAAAAACATGTAATCATGCAAAAGCAGTATAGGACTCAAATTTATCTTCAGTCTGACTAACAATCATGTATGATCTGCATGTAAGCATAGACATAGCACACACACAAAAGAAAACAGTAGCTGAAAGTGCATCAGTAGAAAAACCAGGCCAACATAAAGTACTACAAACACTAAAAACATGGTACTGTGATGCTGAAAGACTGAAAGGCTTGTTGTTTGATAGGGATTGCAATAGTTACCAAATAACTCGATTTAGTCTCTGAAAATAGCAGTATCACAAGAGAAAATCCACGTGGAGATTTTTTGTGTAACCAGAATTAAGCTTCGGTGCTCTTTTTCTTGTGGTAATAAAAAAACAAAAAAAACAGCAGCATTAAGGAGAAGCAGGTCAGCATGCAGAGAGCAGATATTATCAGGATGGATTAGTGTCCTGGATGAGTTTCCCTCTGTGAATACAAACAGCAAGCAGCCTCATGACCCGGGAGACGGGTTAATTAAGGACATAAGGCGCAGGTTTTGGGTGCCTTTTAATGGTAAGGTCTTTCGTTCTTGAAAAGAAGGGATCATTCTGAGAACCATTTGAAGGAGAACAAATCATGCAGAGCAGATTTTTTTTGGGGTAGAGAGCACACTCTTCATTATCTCTCTGAACCAGCTTCCAGAGTAGCAACACTCAATCCAGGCAGTCGCAACAACAGGCTCCTGGTTTCTATGGAGACTCCGCCTACACAGTGTGTTCATAAAAGCCCATCTCCCCCCTCCCCGTCTCTTCCACTGTTTTTCATTCTGCTGCTGCTTCTTCCCACTGTTAGTCCCCTTCCACTGGTGTCTATGAGTACAGCTGATGCGTGTGCAGAAACATTTTGTAGTGTGTGTGTGTGTGTGTGTGTGTGTGTGTGTGTGTGTGTGAGCTTAATTTGTTAAAGTGCTCATATTATGCTCATTTTCAGGTTCATAATTGTATTTAGAGGTTGTACCACAATAGGTTTACGTGGTTTAATTTTCAGAAAACACCATATATTTGTTGTACTGCACACTGCTGTGGCTCCTCTTTTCACCCTGTGTGTTGAGCTCTCTGTTTTAGCTACAGAGTGAGACATCTCAATTCTGTTCCATCTTTGTTGGGAGTCGCACATGCGCAGTAAGTACTGCTGGCTTGTCAGTCACAGATCATGAGCTACGCTAGCAGCTAGGTGAGCATTATAACGTGTGTACAAAGTTCATCACGGAAGTAAAGGCTGGACTACAATAGAGCTGTTTGGAGCAGTTTGGGAACAGTGTTTTCTGTTGGAAATGGTAAGTCCCTTTGGGGTGGACTTTGGGCTTTTTCACTTTGTAAACCTATAACGTGCATAAAAAAAGATATATAACACAATAAAGGAAAGGGGAAAAGCCTAATATGAGTACTTTAAATAAATTTTGTATTTTGTAAGAAAACATGTTATTTCTCACTATAAAAAGGTATTGTAAAACAGTATTATTTTCTGGTGATTTCTTCAAATTGCTCAATATTATCTTACCAACATCAAAAAAGACTCACACCCACTGTGGCACATGCACTCGTTCCTTTACTTTTGAGTTTCACTTTGAGTCATTCACTTACAGACTTAAACCGCGTACTACAGACTTTTTTTGCCCCACACTTTGTTTCCCAGGCAACATACAAACTGCCTTACCATCTTGGTGGAAGTTGTAGGAGCGGTGTGCAGCTTGGGAGGAAGACTGCACACTCAGGAGTTTAAAAAAAATAAATAATAATAAGTATTGGTGGTTTTGAAACTGTGACTTTTTCAAACCGCTGTATACCTTGAAACTGGTAACCAGCCCACGTCTAGTCTTAAGGGCCAGACACATCAACCGATTCGGCCGACCCTCGGCAGAAAAGGCTTATCAATCTCCCCGACTTGGTCAAAAAAGTGCCTCAGAACACACCAAAGCGACGAGACGTAATACGTCTCCATAACAGCAGGCGGGGCTAATCTGTATTGTTGCCCAAAAATGGAAACCGGCAGCTGATTGGACGAGTGCGTCACGTGGGTCTGGTTTCTCCGGAAATTCAAAGACAGACTGTCATGGCGACTTGTTCAGAATAAGATCTCACATTGTACTAAAATAGTTCACCAAAACGAGTTTCTGAAAACATTTTAAGTGAGAAATAGGCCATGCAGTTGCTGAATCTGTCTTCGTCAGATTCTGAAACTTTGTCGATCGGTTTCATTTCAGATTGACAAAGGTCAGTTCAAAAGATTTTTGTCAGATTTTGAGAACTCGGTTTCCGAGTTAGCACTCTACAAATCAGATGGCTCATTTGAGCCCAACTGCTGGCAGTGCCCATCCCGCCGATTATACGTGTGAAATTGGCCAAAATGAAGGCCGGCGGCCCCTCGGATGGACGACGGCACAGAAGACACCGAACAAACTCGAGTCACTGACCTCGCCAGACTGTCCAACGGCCGATTATCCCATCATCTAGCGTTTCAAGCCAAAAGGAATACTTGGAATTGATGGTGGTGGTAAATATTCATGACAAACGACAAGTTTGTGAACGGGCAAGACAGATTTTGATAATGAACAACTAAAAACGTTACACACTGGACCTTTAAGACCAAGACCGGTCTTGAGTACTGCAACACTGCCTCACAGCTCTAACTGAATCTTCTGTGGCAGCAGAAGTGAGGAAACACCTTCAACACAGCAGCTTTATTTAGCTGACACAAAAGGAGGAATGTTGGACCTCGGCGTGGTGCAAACTAGGTATTTGTTTCACTGTTGCTGGGCGTCTGTTTATCCCAAAACACACAACATCACCGCTGAGAAACACCTTTTACAGGCTGTACTGCCTCATTTTTCCTCCCCCCGTTCTGTCACACTGCAGCTAGATAACTGATGGAGGATGTAGATGGAAACTCCTCAGCATCAATTATTAATACTAAAAGGTCAAGATCCTTGCAATGTTCTGTGCTTTAGAATGAAGTTACTTGTTTGATTATTTACTCCCATTATTGATTTTTTACCTCAGAAATGTAAATGTAAAATGGATTTTTTTCCTTTTTTTTTTTTGCAGCTGCAGCAGGAATATTAAAACACTTATTTGATATATCTATCGGACATGCTCATTAGAGCTCGAGCGATACTGGATCAGTGAGGCCGATTCAGATATTCATAGACAAACAGCCAGTACTTTCTCGGGTGATAATCTGTAACGGAGACACTTTCTAAATGACCTCAAACATATTTTTGGCATTTCTGTACTGCATTTTTCTCGCCTTTCCCCCCAAAGCCCAGGTAGCAGGACTGAAAAAGTTGGAATCGGTGCATCCCTAACACTAAAAGGCAACATTTGTATGAAAACAGGTGGATGAAATGCTTGGATTATGTGAAATTAATAATTATAATAATTAATTAAGATCTATCTCCTAATACCTGAAAAAAAAAAAAATCCACTCGTGTGTTAAGATGAAGCCATCTTGTGTTAAAGAGCAAAGTTTATCTGCTGCTTTTCTAACCATCTGAGAGCCACTATCAGGCTCCTATACTGCCCCCCTGTGGAGAAGGGTGGAACTACAACCAGTATTTACACTAATGACTGTTTGATACTGAAGCAAAATGTACAGATACAGAAAAGGGCTTTAAATTAATTTATTTAAAAAAAAAAAGCATTTCTCCACTGAAGCAGAACAAACATCGATTTTTTTTTCTTCTTTTGCTATTGTTTGGAACGTGTACAATCAGAAAACAGACTCGCCAGGTTGCCAGAACAGAGTAAAATAATCAAGCAAAGGGGAGGTCTGCCAACACCACAATGTCAACAAAGCCGGGAGGGACGAGGAGAAGGAGAAGAAGAAGAAGAAGAAAGGTGGGTGGGAGGGAGGAAAAAAAAAAAAGACGAAGAAGAAGAAGAAGGGAAATGAAAACACAAACATTTAATCAAGTGCAGGTCTGGTTTGGACAAAGCAGGTCTATTTTTCCCTCTGTTCAATTTACAGTTAACAACTCCTGTGTTGTCGGATACATGCAAGGTCAACATCTGGAACTACACATGGAGATTTCATATGCTTATATCGGTTATCTGTGCAAGTATTAAAATATGTAGGTATAACTAAGCAAATTTCATACAGATATGTCAGAACGAGGGGAAGAGAAACAAATATTACGAAAAACTATTATCACTGAACAGAAAAGGAAGTCCACATAAAAAAAAGGTGAGAATTCTAACTTAGTTACCGAAATGTCATAGACCTCATTATTTTGTACGCTTCCTTTTAATTAAATTATTACTTATCTAGATAAGTGAAAATACATAAAAAAAGAAAAGAATGAATCCTATGCTCCACATTTGAACAACAAAATACTGCATATCTACGTACAGCTGCGATAAAGGAAGGTCAGTATTGTGAGAGGCTAGCTGCCAGAGTTTCAGGAATATTGGCTCCGAGTTGATCCCTTTTCTGAATGCGTTGACCGTTGGTTTTATTTCTTGATTATTTTTTTTTGTTGTCGTTTATTTTAACCGTTGAATGCTCTACGTACTCGTCGCCCGGTTGGTCACGTCGTCCAGAGCCGTCCCGACAGGTCCGGGGGTGGGGTGGGGGCGCGGCGGCTGCCGGAGTTTCCTATCTGCTGAGGTAGATACGACAGAAAGGTTGGCGCCCGGCCCGAGCCGAGGCAGCGCCTCTCCCCGCAAAACGGTCAGCTCTTAAGGGTTAATTGTTGTTAAGGCTTCCTGTGGTCTTGTTTTTTTTTTTTAAATCACTCTCCTGTTTCAGTGGCTCACAGGGGACACCTTCAAGTTCATCTTTGTCCCGTTGCTTTACTTTGTTCTCAACCCACATTCCAGTCTTTAAAGGGGTGGACATTATTTTTATTTTCTTGTGTTGTTCTAGAACAGATAAATCCAAACTGAAAAAACAAAAGAGAATCCTCTCCGTTTGGCACCTCAGGAGTCAGTGGTAGGAAGGAGGAGAAACAAAAGAAACAATGGGAGTAAGAGAGAGAGGGGGAGGAGAAGGTGGTGGTGGTGGTGGTGGTGGTGGTGGTGGTGGGGGGGGGGTTGTGTGGTGTGTGGTTGTACAGACTAGTTGAGGCCTGGGTCGTTAGCTGGCGACGAGTCCGAGTCCGCCGCGGTGACAGGGAGCGACGCCGCCTCCTCCTCTGATTTGATGCGCTTGGCGTCGGGCTGTTCGCTGGCCGCCTGGTCCCCGTTCTGCCGCTTGGTGGGGAGGGAGGCCGAGGCCGAGGCGTGGGCTGCCAGCAGGTGGAGGGGGCTCGCCACAGCTGGAGGGACACAGGGGGGGGGGGAAATAGACGGGTTAGCAGAGATCTTGTGCTTCACTTGAATCGTTCTGGCTAGCAACGAGTGAAGCAAAATGAGTAGTCCATTCATCAATTAGTTCTTCTGCAAAAATTTTGAATATCATTTCAAATACATTTGCATGCAATAATTACAAAACAACCTCCGTTTCCAGCTTCTCAAATGTGAAGATTTGCTGCTTTTCTTCGTCTTCTATGATTGTAAATTGAATTTCTTTGAATTGGAGTGTTGGTAGGACAAAACAAGGAATATGAAGACATCAACTTGGACTTTGGGAAATGGTGAGGATTACCATTTTCTGATAGAGAAAATCAGCACATGAATCCATTATAAAAGTATTTTTTAGCTGCGGCCCTAAATTTAATCATAGCAATTAAAAACGTAGTTATTGCAGTTTTGCAAACACAAGGAGTTATTCCGGTATAATGCATAACAACAAATGTTGATGACAATGAACATCATTAATATTTGAAATGTGACAATCGCCACATTTTTCCACTTTTGGTCCATTATTGTTTGACTTAAAACATTGTTTTCCCTCACTGGAGAACGACTGGGTTACAGGGCTGCTTTTCATTCGATTCCTGTGCTTCTCACCTGAGCTGGCGGGTCCATGGATGGCAGTGGTGATGCTGTGGGTGCCGTTCTGTGTGATGGCCTTTATAGGCAGCTGGTGCTGACCCATGGGCGCCTGCTGCACTATGGTAACAGTCTGCAGGGCGGTGCCAGACTGGGAGGTCTGGATGATGCGACTGGAGCCGCCTATAGAGGTGATGGTGGGAACCGTCTCCACTTTGACTGAGAGGACACAAACATTTCAACAATGGACTTCAGTGGGGGAAAAAAATAAATAAAAAAAAGGACTGTTATGCCTACTACACAACAATATGATGATAAATTGAGGGTAATGAAACCAGCCATGGCCTGATCAGTTCAAAATTGACGACAATAAACTAACTAAAACTGCAATAACCAATAATTCTGAACGCTACTGATGCCAGTACGACTGGGTATCGGCACCAATAAAATATCAGACCCTCGATACTGGATACAATACTTTGCCAGTAACAGACCAAGAACTGGTCAAGCATTTTATGCCAATTTACAATACTCATTTATGTGGTACACATTTTGGACGGTAATCAAAATGTTTTGATACCCTTGATGGTGGATAACAACTAGTGGTGCAGCGGACCAAAGTTGATCCATGGTCCATACGGATCAACACTTAAGATTCCAAATGCATGTGAACCGCAGATTCATTGCAAAGTTTAACCAAAATAACAGTGTAAGATACAGGCATCGCAACGGTCCACGCCAACGGGGCATGTTAAAATCAGTTGACAGAGACGGTCGTGGCTACTGGAGGATCGGAAGAACTCAAAAAGCCGTGACGCTGGCTACAGCTCCGTCGTATCAGCGGCAGTTGAGTTACCCGAGAATAGGGGGCTTTGAGCCGGGTACAGGGCACCGCGAGCTGCCGGTTGTGACATTATGTCACTATTAAGTTTAGGCTACAAAAAGTGAGCGATTACTTTTCCCTTTATTTGACAGTGACAGCGGATAGACAGGAAAGGTGGGAGAGAGATGGGGGACAACACGCAGCAAAGGGCCGCAGGTCGGATTCAAACCTGGGCTGCTGCAAAGGACTCAGCCTACATGGGGCGCACGCTCTTATTGGGTGAGCTAGAGGTCGCCCCAACAGTATAGTTTATAAACCAAAACGCCAAGTTTAGGAAAAAGATCAAGTTTGGATTAAAAACACTCCCAAGGAACATGCATTTCCTGGGTGAAAGACCTTCGAGCTAACTCCGCTCCCCGGCTTGCTGAGTTTTCAGTTCTTCAAGTAATAAATGGAAATAAATTTTAAAATAATACAAATCCCCCCCCGTGCTTATCCGAAAATGTATCCCGAGCAGAAACTGAGAGTTTTGTAATCCGTTGCACCCCTAACAACATTTTTCCCACCATGCTCCCTGCCTCACCTTTGAGCCCTGTGCGCTCTCCGTTCTCCTGTGGCTCGCTCTTGATGATGGCGGCTGGCTGGGCGATGACGGCGGCCGAGCTGAGGGACCCGGCCGGGATCTGCTGCAGGACGTGGACCGTCTGGACAGCAGGCTGGGAGGTGCTGGTGCTCACTGGGGATGCCATGGTGTAGGTCACTGGCTTCATGTTTTGAGGTAACTGACGCTGGACTGCTATGAGTACCGGCTGGTTGTTAACAGGCGAGCCTGGAACAGAGCACACAGGGATATTTATATATAAAAGAACATACGACGTTAGGAATCATACAGGTTTATTCATTATTATTTTCCTCTTGATAATAAAAACATGACAAATGTGAAATATACGGACATTTTCTCGGGCATTCAGGTTGTGCAGAGACAGAGGATTTGCAACAGTGTGTTGAAATAACAGCAGGATCTATCTGGACTTCCATTCATGGCAGGTAATGAAATGGTCGAGGCCTTTTTCAAAGTCAATACTATCAAATTAGGCTTCTCTGCTGTTCCGAAACTGGCCACGAATCCGACAGTTTAACAAGGCCTGTAATGGTTTTAACTGAACACAATAAAAGTGTTCCTACAAATAATGTGAGTGGCAATAAAATTTTAACAACAGGGAAATCTACTGATGAGACTTGTGACGTACATCTTCCATTTGTGACTTTTTAAATAGGGGTGCACCGATCCGATATTAACCCTTGTGTGGTGTTCGGGTCTGTGGGAGCCATTTTCAAGGTTTACTAAAAAGAAAAAATATGCTATTTATTATTTATTCTAACTCAAACTCACTGGCTTTGTCTTATTTTTTGTGAAGAACATACAAATTATTTTCAATGACTGCACATGGTACACATAAGGAAATTTCCTTATTTTCTAAAAAAAAAAAAAAAATGATCATATGATCATAAATGTGATCTCACAGTGGTAAATGGCAAATATGAACCAGAAATTATGTATATATATCAATGGTAATTGAGCTAAAGTAAACATCTATTAAGTATTTTTAAATAAATTGTTATGGCTGGTATTGATTTAAAAGCCTAATAATGTGGTGGGTCCACCAGACCCAGGAACATTGGCTGCGTAACAAAAATATGAACACCACACAAGGGTTAAGATCAGATATCGGTCCCGATATTGACAAAATAGCTGAATTGGGGATCCGAAAAATTAACAGATCCATGGGCTGATCCAGTTTTGTTAGTTTTTTTCCCTCTGTTGCATGTCTCGCATGCTGGAAGAGTTGAGTGTAGAAATAAATAAGAATTCAATACATTACATCTATGTTATTTTGTCTTAGTTAGGAAAGTAATGTTTAGTTAGGAAAGTCTGGTACCTTTCGTCTCTTCCACATGGTGGAAGGAAGGTATAAGGTGGAAGGTATACAGTGTATTATTAATTCGAACGGTATCAGATCGGTATCGGCAGATACACAAAGCCCAGGCATCGGTACTGAAAAAGTCGGATCGGTCCATCTGTACTTTTTAATTGATCCCATTAAAAAAAAAAAAAAAAAAAAAAAAAAAGGTGCATCTTATCTTAATACTTTTAAAAACTAACTTCCAAACCGAGCTGATAACCTCAAATGGGTGTGCCCCTTAAAGAAAAGCTGACTAGAATCAACTTGAAAAAAAGAAGAGCATGTTGTAGCAGAGACTTGGGACAGAAGCCAGGATCAAGAGCCACAGAGGCTGAAGCAGCTAGACCGAAATCTACAAACCCTGAACACAAAGCCCAGAGAGAGGGTGTCATACCTGGTGTGTTTTGTGCAAAGCGTGCTTCCTGGATGACTGCCAGTTTGGGCTGGACCACCGTGGTGGACGCCGGGGCAGGAGCCGAGGAGGTCTCCAGCTCCAGGGGAACCGGAGAGCCCTCTCGTGATAGGCTGTCGGGGGTCTGGACGCCACTGGAGTGAGCGGAGAGAACCCCAGAGTGATTGGGAGACGCCGGGGCACTCCTGAGGGCCGGACAGACAAGTCGGGTTAACTCACCAATGGCAATATTCAAGTTGATTAAATATTGAAAAGAATTGTGTCCGTGACTGAATGAACATCAATGATTTGAGGGCTGAGAGTCAAAAATAATGTGTTTTGCAGTCAAACATAATGAAGAAACAGGTCATCCACTGCAAGAAATTAGAGCAATATTTGTTATGGGGATCAGTTTGTGGTTCCTTTTTTGGTTTTTCAAGGAACTGGTTTTGAATAGAGTCCTGAATCTTGTACAATGTTGTCATATTAGGCTGTTTTTTTACATGTTTAAATGCCTCAACTAATGCTTAATGTAATGTATCTTGAGCATGTTTTTATCTTCAGGTTTCTTGCCCATTCTCATTTTATGATGATATTTCGGCCCTACAGATCCCCCAGTAGGGTCAAAACATTGCCGGCATAAATGCAACCAATGCACATGTGGCGCTCTTATATTTGAGAAATATAAATGACCGCAAGCGCTGCTAAAGACCAAAATTATACAACCATTAAGGGATACATTAACAGTCATGTCGGTAAATCATGCAACAAAACTCTATAGTTGACAGGCTGTTGAAATCTAGAGAGTGTGTGAGCTCATTCGTGCAAAAATAAACACAAGACAATCTGGGAGGCTGTGGTGAACCGTGTTAATTTGAACGACTCTGTATGAATCAAGGCAGCAGTGTGTGACAGTGGGATGGAAGCAGACCTGGAGGAGAGGGGTCCGTGTGGGGTCCGGAAGCAGGGCACGCCCCGGGGCCTTCGTTTCCTGAAGGCCTGCTCGATGAGCTTGCCCTCCGAGGACGGGTCTATCCTCCAGAACGAGCCTTTGCCTGGCTCCTCCTGCGACCGCGCCACTTTGATGAAGTAACGGTTCAACGACAGGTTGTGACGGATCGAGTTCTGCGACATGGGAGAGACGAGTGGTTAAGGGTGTTGTGAAATTTATTACTGATGTTTTAAATGGTTATTTTTGGGACCGTTTTGGTGCAGAGACTCTTCAGCACGTCTGCCATCTTTGTACCATCACGCTGACAGTCCAAGTGCGCTCTGACAGACGAACGTGAGGCCAGAACTCACCTGCCAGCCCTTGTCTGCGGTCCTGTAGTAGGGGTAGTTTTTTGTGATGTGATTGTAGATGCCATTTAGTGTGAGCTGCTTGTCCGGAGCCAGTGTTATGGCCTGGACTATCAGCTGTGCATAGGAGTACGGAGGTTTTGAGTCATCCTGTGGAGCAGAGGAGAAATGCAGATTTATGAATCGGGGCCCGGCTACACCCAGAAAACAAAAAGTCTTCACGTCATCTTTCAAGCTGTCAATTGACACTGAATCAAACCGCAAAAGAGTTTTCATGTCATATATTTTTTTTTTTTTTTTTTTTTTAAACACATGAATAACATAAGAGCATCTCTGGAGATTTAAAAAAACATGCATTAGGGGATATAAAAACAAAAAAATATCCATTGTGTTATGCTTTAGTCAGACAGGCGTACGCCCTTCAGGCGTTAAGGTTTTACTAAAAGAAATGACAAAATGTAGCATGTATTAGTGTGTGGGAGTTGGATTTTAATGATATTAACAAGTAGAAAAAGGCATTTTTCCAACTATCTTTCAATATACTTCCAACAGCAATATTTAACACAAATTATAAACCAATTTGAGTGGGATTTACTGGAAAGAACTCCGTGCCCTGTGGGTGTGTTTTAGAGGGCCGTGATACAGGGGAAGTAAAATAACTAACGAAATGCTGAACAGAATCATAAACTAAGGGCCAGTTTTGAAGGTAGGGCGCCTGGACTTTAGTCCTGCTCTCACCTTGGGACTGTCTCCTCCAGAGGCGTCTTTGTCGTTCTCAGGCTGGGAGTTGTCATTCATGAGCTGCAGCTCTGCAGAGCTGACCATGCGCCCGCCCATCCTGTAGCCTGAAGAGCCGGCGCCCCGCGGGCTGGAGGGGCACGAGTTAGCAGCACTGCATGAGAACACGACAACATGACCGTCAGCTGCCCGGAAACTTATTGTAAACATCTTTTACACTACAGCAACACATAAACAATAGGTTTGGATTAGGTGCTTACACCTAAAACATAACTAGCCTGGCATTTCCCAGAAAGGGGCGTGATGGGTTGCCTGGCTCACTTCTCCGCAGTCTGTGCTGCAGTGACACGCTTTTGGCCGACGTCTATGCAAATAGCCCTACCTCCCAGACTGTCTGGAATTACTGCAGTCACTTTAGGAGCCACTTTCAGGTCTAAAGCAACAACACATTCAAATCTTTAAATCAGGTCTATTTATCCATGTAATAGACTTGAATAACCGGGTGATAAAGAGAGACTTAACGTAAAGGAGGATTTCCATATTTAATGTCTATCTCGGTACTCGGGGGACTCGTTGTTGGTAAACCACACAAACAAACAAAGAAGCAGCCGCTCAGGATTTCCAGATGTGCTACACCTGCTGCTTCTTTCATTACACGGACTGTTTATTTGTAAACACATTTTATCATAGAACATTCAAACGGGACCTGTATGACAGAGGAAACTAGGGCTGCACCATATGAGGAAAATATGCGATAAGGGTGTTGAATATCGCGGTAACAACATTACTTGCGATAAATAAAGATATTAAAGTGTACTCAGTTCTGCCTTACAGCTGTTTTCAGTATTCTGCTAAAATACAAATTATTTTGTCTGTTTTATTTGTATACAAATACAAATAAATAAAAAATAAATTGAACATTGAATAGAATATAAAAAGGCACCACTAAAAATAAATGACCGTTATATTTTAAAGCAGGAGTCTTCAATGTTTTTTAGGCCAAGGACCCCTAAACTGAAAGAGACGAGCAGGGACCCCCTACTATTGTATAAAATTAAGTTGCATATTAAACTGGGACTACAATAACGTGTGGGCAGCCCAAGCCTTTATACATAACTTTTTTGCATGGAATACAAAGCTATTAAAATAATAATTGTCGGCATGATTTCATAAATCATCTTTTATTGTTAAGCATACATGTGGCACAGTGAATCCTTATTAACTGTATTTGTGGATGGCTGCCTTAGTGACTATCTTACCTATAGGCCAGTAAGCATGTCATCAGTGGGGATTTATATTTGCTAATAATATGTTGCATTCACATTAAGACATTTTTGAAAAAACTTTCAAAAATTAACAATAACTTGGAGGCCCCCCGCAGTAACTCTGAGGACCCCTAGTGGTCCCGGACCCCCTTATGAAGATCTCTGTTTTAAAGTGCAGTTTTCTACTGATATTTTCTTTCAACTAACAAAAAACTCGGAGTGTCTCTCGCAATAGTGGCAGCATTTTGTGCTGTGTTTATTAGGGGTGGAGGGGAAAATATTTAAAAATCGCATGTATCTTAATTTTTTTGGGATTACTTTTTCAAATCGATTCTTTTCCCTAGAATCAATATTTTTGTATTTATTTTTACCAACGACTCACCTAAATATTTTACGACTACATCATATCCGTTTCCGGCAGACCCAAAGCAGAAAATCCATGTTATGTACTTCTTTACAAATGAAATAAATGTCAGACTGACATGATGATGTGCATTCTTCTTAGAAAACTATTTGTTTTTTGAAATGTCTCTAGAAGTGTATTATTTAACGGTTGTTGTTGTTAAAAAAAAGAAAAGAATACTCAATACTATCGAATAGCAATACTTCTAGAATCGCAATAAATGAAAATCGCAATATAAATCTAATCGGCACCCCATGAATCCTGAAAGAATCAAATTGGGACAAAAGCACATCGTCCCAGCCCTGGCTTTTATTGCGCCAGTTGACATTGCAATGACGATAAAAAGAATGATATATTGTGCAGCCCTAGAAGAAAACCTGGTTGCTTTGGAGCCATCTGGCTGAGATCAGAGATGAGAGGATCTAAGATTCTGAGATGGAGGCGCCTCCCTCTCTGAGCTGTGCAGCCGCTGAACTAAGCCTAAGCTGATCACCCTTTAGAGGCCATGTGAAGGTCCGCTGACATGTCAAGGTTAGCTGGAGGCATTGTGGGAGTTTTCCTCCCGCTCTGCCCTGATGAGGGATCTCAGATTCAGAAAACTGTACGTTTAAAAGAACGGATGGAAATATCCTAAGTCCTTCATTTAGCATTTCCTTTTCCCACGAAAGTTAAAGTATACAGCACTACTTTTGATATTTAGTTTGGTTAATGGTAGGGCTGTCAAAAGTAAACGCTAATTAGGGCTGGGCGATAATGGAGAAAATCAAATATCACAATATTTTTGACCAAATACCTCAATATTGATATTGCGGAGATATTGTCGGTTGACAATTTGTGCTTTCACAAAATATTTACACAATGAGCTTTATAATAAATAATCCACATCAGTAATGTGGATATAATGATTATAATAGAACAGCTAGAACAGTCTGCTAAATTCAGAAAATGACATCACTTTACTGCAATGTAGCTTTTAAAACCAGGAAAAGACAACACTTGTGTCATATCACATTATGATATCCTAAATCTAAGATGATATCTAGCCTCATATATCAATGTTGATATAATATCGATATAATTTTTGACACATTAATGCAGGTACTGTTATTATTGATGAAGCCCAGTTCTCTGGTTTATCGTGGTTTACATAAAAGTTGCTACTTTTCTTCCGGAAATTACAATTTAGGTTGAAATACCTCCAACCTGATCCAATTGATGGATTCATCTTCAAAACTAGCCCAAAGGCAGAGGGGTAAATGAATGCTAAATCCCAATACATCTTAAATATAAACTTTGCAGTATGAGGAAAAAAAATCACTGTTGAGGATAGTTTTTAGATACTAATGTGTTGAGAGAAATAATCCCTGTAGTACACACAAGGAAATAAAGTCACCTCCGGCCTGCTTCAAGCCAGTGAATGCATATTACTTTGCAGCAGAAGTGAGTACCTAATGGTGCCAGTGGGCGATGGCAGGGGGCTCATTAGGTGAGCGATGTTGTCTGGAATGTTGATGGTCAGGGGGGAGATCTGGGGCTGTACTGGTTTCACTGGGGACTCGGGAGCTTCGCGCTTCACTTTCTTCCCACTGGACAGCGCTGTGAAAGTGATCTTGATGTTTGTGCTGGGGAACCTGAAAGTGCACCTGCAAAAGAAAACAGTTTTTTTTCAAACAAGTGAAAAGGTAACCATCAAAGAAATAAGCATTTTTTTGTTGTTGTTAAAAAGGCAAATCAAATTACTGGGCACTCGTTAACAACACAAACCCCAGTGGTGGTAGATTCTCTGGCCGACTTTAATAAGCCGAGAGAGACAACAAATAAGTTAAACTTAAATACTGACGCAACGGCCTGAAAATCTATGTTGGAAGGAGCAAAAACCAGAGGATTATCACGGATAGCTCTGCGATATTACACTGCAGAGGACTGCTGCGACTGTTCTGGGGGGAGTGGTGGCCTCACTGGGGGACAGGCCTAAATTAGGCCGAGTGGTAAATATAAAGACATGCACAGGTCTCAGCACCACGTTAACTATAAGAAAACATGCAGCCATTGGCAATGGGCACTTCTCTTCTGTGATCATTAGTGCTTAAAAAAATGTGTCAATGTACAGTATCTGTTCCAGAAAATGAACTGACAATAATTTTAATTATTACAGTGATTTATCAATTATAAAGTGGCAAATATGCACCACTTCCACCTCTTTAATGTAATGATTTTTTGTTTAATATCATTGTGAATTGAGTAACTTTAGGTAATCGTCCTTTTTGCCATTATCGGACAGTTGTAGGCAAAATTATACAAATATAATTGGGTGGCTATTAATTTATAATTTAAAGAATCTTGAAATCAAAGTTGTTATTTAAGACCCAAACCACTGTGAAACGTATTTTTACTCTTCTGATGTACCAAGTATCCTTGGAACATTTTCCACAGTGACTTTCAGCACACTGCAGAAAATAGGGTAAGGACTTGTTCCATTTTCCTTTACATGCAACATGCCTTGTTGCTGCATTGAAATATGGTCCAACGACGTTGCCTGCAACAAAATGTGGCATCTCTGCTGTCTCTAGGGCGTATCTACTGCATGTCCTGTTGCCCTCAGAAAACTAAATGATTATTGCTCTCATCATTGTTGCAAAATTGAGGAAACTCGCGAGCGTGCTGATAGTCACGACACCAAACAATCTGAGAAGTAATAACTCGTGGATAAAAGGTGCATTCAATAAAAGCCTAACAGAAACATAACCACAATGCATCTTGGAGCTGGGTCAATAGGTCAGTGTTAGGCCAATAAAGTTAATCACTGATATGTAGTATCGGCGTATACGTTGGCTGATAAATAACAAGACATATGACTGGAAAGATGTAAAAACTCAAAACATTGATATTGGTATGTGCCTCAAACATCCATTATCTCTTTGCCTATACAAGTCACTTATTAGCTTGTCAAAAGGAACCAAACCATGCCATTTCTACAGCACAATGTACAGGACTGGGTGACATGAGCTGTGTTTAAACTCATTTGAATGAATTGTGTGTCAGTTCTCATTCAGTCTTCTTCTGTTTTTTTTTTTTTTTTTTTTTTAAAAGGTGACAGCTCTCTCTCTTAGAATTACATGTTACTTACGGTAATTACTAGTTTTAAACGAGTGAGACATTTCTATTATTGCTTCTCCATTTGCTATGCAGTGGAATAACAACAAAAAAAACAGCAACCAACAAAATGGACTCAGGAATGCAGGGACACTGCCAACAGAAACTGAGCACGCTTTAGAGTGGATTCTTTGTAATTTAAACATTTCATATTTGATTAAAACAAACCCATCGTTGGTGTACTTTTATTTATGATGGATGAAGGGGAAACTGTCACGGGAAATCTTCAAACGTTCACAGACAACAGTGACTCTACTGAAGCACTGTTTGGCTCAGGCGGCGCAACACCGTGGAGACGGAGCAGACACACATTGGTTTTTGTCTAGTTAAAGAGTGCCAGGCACAGCACTTTTTTCGCCAGGTCCTCACAGAGTTGGCATCTGCTGAGAGAACTGTATCCCTGACACCTACATCTCAAATTAGCTTTGCCACTCACAGGAGGAGAATGAAACACTTCCTGGAGCCAGACTGGTGAGGGGAGACCATTTTCATTGTGCATGTTCCCTCTCAACACCCTTTCAGGAAGCCTAGACACTCCACTGTGGATCAGACAAAGTTATGGAAGATCCTTAAATAACATCAGAGCACTTCTCAATATGTAGCGGCTGTGGAGAGCTGACAGAGTGGGGACATTGATATCTAAATATATCAATAAATAACAAAATATCAAAAACAATCCTGTTCCTTCAACTTCTTGTCTGTATTTCACCGTGTTGTTATTGAGCTGTCAACCATTAGCGCCCTAACTTTGAACAGGGAATATTTAATAATGAGGACTGTGTACAGTATATTAGGGCGCTTTGACACCTGAGCCATTTGGTCCGTTTTGACCGGACATTGTTTGGCAGACGTGGTAGCCCACCCAGATCAACAGGTTGGTTGTTTATCCAATTAATCATTACAGTCTATAAATTAGTCTGAATTGATTGAATTTATGATATAAAACCTCTCTTTTGAGAAGCGTGGCCCAGCAATGTTCTGAGTATTGATAACTGAACATATTAGATGTTGATGCCAAGAAGACAGCCATGCTTTTTTTTTTTTTAAATAACTTGTAATTGCCAAAATATTTACATATCTAGGGAATAGTCCGACATACTGTGGTCAAAAGAGCTTCATTTAGGAAATATCTGATCAATGAGCGAATTAAAAAAAGCCTCCGATCTGACCAGGGATTCAATGCCAACTTTCAATACAAGGCAAATAGGTTCCTTATGTAGCCCTACCATCATGTAATTGCTTGATTAACAAACAGTTTCAGCACTACATGAATAAGTCATTTTTAAATTATAAGTGAGTGGGGCTCAACGGTATGGGAAACTGTGTCCACGTTGTTGAGGATCCCCCTCAAAGCATGCATTCATTGAAGTCTCTTTATCTACCCTATTTTTCTCCTGTATGAACAATGAGGCCTGAACTCCGAAAACTCACATGCACAGTTGCTATGCTGCTAGGCTGTAAGGACGGCAACAAACAAAGCTTGTTTTTCATCCCCACCCACACTGCAAAAAAGAATGTAAACAAAAGAAGACAGCAAGACAGGAAAGAGCACCAACTTGGAGAGGATTTGCGGGTGTGGGAGAGGACAGGGAGGGGAGGGAGAAAAGGGGGTGGCTGTGCCATTCTGTTCAGTCTGTTTACATCACCAAAGAGGAATCCCTGGAAGACAACAGACCTGTCCCCCGGGCCACAGCTCTGTGAGTTCTCTAATGCTGTCAATCTGCTTCTTTAGCAGTCTTATCGTGGACAGTGAGGGTTGTCTAAGTGTCTTCTCATGTTTGAGGATTACAGTAAACCATATGGGCCCGGGCTAGGTGTCTTACTTATTAAACCATGTTGTGAAGACTGCTGCTGATTAAAAGATCTTTAATGGCAGTCGGCCTGATCAATACGAGAACTTGAAACCACTGCTGCTCCTTCCTTGTGCTGCCTACTAATTAAATGTATTGGTATATGCATGATGTGGCTAACAGTCATGCTGAAATTGATTTAATTATCAACCTCTAAACAAAAACATGTTCAGATGCAGACAATAATTTTGTGCAAAATGACAATTTAGTGGTGCAGAAATTGCACCAAGTCACAACAAGCTTTTTCTTTGTGCAGTACAAAAAAAATAAAAAGGGTTTTCACATTGAGATATTGCACAATAGCTGAGAGCAGTGTGGGAAGAATTGCCAGTGTTGGCAGAGGCTGGTAGGTTTGTTTACATTACAAGTCACTTTAGTGAATAAACTTCAACCACTTTTTGGCATGCTAAAATCCCAAAAGAAATCCCTCTGGACAAAATGTAAACAAGGAGGTTTTATTTTTTTGTCCAGAGATGATCTTCCCATTCTGGTTTTGTAGTTTCAATTCTACAATCAATTCTTTTCTTTGTTTATTTCTTTTGTATGCACCAACGACCAAGGCAAATTCCTTGAAAGTGTTACTTACCTGGCAATAAATTCTATTCTGATTTAAATGTTTTAGAAAATAGTGAACTGTATGTTTCATTTTCACTGGCCACACTGACATCTTCTAATTTCCTGTTTTATACAACCTAAAGACCAAAACCCTAAAAATACTCCATGTACAATGATGTAAATGAGAAAAGTATCACGTTTGACTTTTTTGTTTGATGAATGACTGAAATGAATTAGCAAAATAAACTTCCTGTCCATAAGCTAAACAATTAACAGAATACTTGTTTTCACTCTACTTCAAATTTCTTTTTCAACCAACAGAGACATTTGGTTTACAATGGTATAAAACAGCCAATCTTAACATTTGAGAAGTTGGGACAAGATAAGGTTTGCCTTTTAAATTTAAATGATAAATTGATTATCAAAATGGTAGATTGGTTTTCTGTTCATCGGTCCAGGCTACAACCTGCACAACAAAACTTTTTCTTAAAAGCTCGAACAACCTCCATTACAGAAACGTCTCGTTTCATTTTAAAATGAACATAGGAGGGTCACATTCTTGTTTATTGGTTAATATTAGCAAATTATTAGTGAAATACATCGGCTAGTATGCCTTCGGCTGATTTGAACTGAGAGTAGGTCCTGCAGGCTCTGCTGTTGTGAGCCGGTAGGGCGGGGACGGGCTGGTTTGTTTACGTTTAGGGGTCGAGAAGAGCTCCATTCACAACTATAGAGAAGTTGCAGCTACCTGCTAGCTAACATTTTTTCATGTCAACAAGGACAATGTTTACAGTATCACCAGATTTATATTTCTGACATAAGAGTGTCCACGTGAAAGAAAAACTGCCTTGTCAATATCAACAATAATAGCGTCACCATAGCTATGAGCTAACTTTGTTATTTTGGCTAAGTAGCTCCAATACAGACACGTTGGACTGCAGCTAACGCTAAGATAACCAACGGAGGGAATGTGGAGTGAAGGCAGGCGGATAATTAACACTGTTGCTAACAAGAATGTCAACAAAGAAAATGGCATAGGGAACAGGATGCGGAGTTCTTGCTAACATGCTAAAACACGTGGTCCTCTCAACCCTGCTAGCCAACCACTATAAACCCAATGTTGTTGACTGTTAGCGCTTTAGCGCTAGCATCCACATGTTCACCGAGAGGGGAAACTTACATTCGTGGTAGCTGCAGAGGAGGGGCGCCCCGTCTGAGGAACACTCCATCTACAAACACCCCGTTTTTACCGAGACACCTCAGGTAGAAATCCCCGCTACCGGTGCCGTCGTCGCTGGCGGTGAATATCTCCAGATGCCTCCGGGAGATGAAGCTGGAGTGGCCCATACTCACGTCCACGGAGCCCTGAGACGAGTTCCGGCCGATGGTCACCGAGCGCTTTTTCATCATGTATTCGAATTCACGGCCCTCAAGCCGGGCAACCGGCCCAGACGATCCGCTCACCACAGCCATGTTCGGGTAAAGTCTTTAAACGACAAATAACGTTACTGGGAAAAATAAAACACCGGTGTATGGACGCCTGACTGTGGCCTTACAGAGGCGTGTAAACGGATCAAATCTACAAGAGGGGCATCGAATTCAAAACAGGAATTTAGAGGGGAACATGCGAGGCCAGGGACAGCGGCTCCGACCCACCGCCGAGAGAAAGGGTAGCGGATAGATCCAACCAAACAGAGCAAGAGGCGGATATGACTTTACAGACAGCGCGCTCCACCAATGAGAAACCAGGAAGCCGATGCAGCTCCGCGACTGCGACCAATCACGCGTAAGAATTAATCCGAGGACACTTTCAAGGTCGGTTGGTGGGTAGCAATAAGCGCCTATACTGCTTAGTGAGAAGGAAAACGCGGAGTGGTCATTATTCACCGCACAGGAAAGGAGTGGAGCAACCGGTTTGAACACGTGCAATCAGTCACAATAATCACTACAGCGAAAGATTATCGATAATCCATGATCATGCATCGATATCACCGACATATCGTGTATCCAAACCAATAAACTACCACATGTATGAGATCATTTTGCAGGATCCATCTCCCTTCAGGCTCCACGTCGAAGAAGCGCAAAGCCACAGTGCATGATGGTCTTCCTCCTCCACTACAGAATCCATGGCTGGTTTGGCACGTTGCCCCTTTTGCAGCATCTTGTTACTTTGTAAATATGAGGTTAGCTATCTTTTAAATGATCATCGTACAGTCTGTAACCAGTACAAACAACAACGTGTTGCCTTGACAGGCAGGCAAACAGACTTAATATTTCCCTGCTGGGGCTGCAGGTTTGTAATCCTGTGCTGTCCTGTCTGCAGGCGTTGTTATCATCAGGGTGAGTGACCCTGCCATCTGTAGGCCACTTGTTTGTAAACACTGTGGAAGTGGTGGGTGTGCGCGTGCATACACGCGCTTGCGAACAGGCCTCTGATAACACCCCTAACAAAGGTGTAAAGTAATGATCAGGCGTTAACAGATTGTTTTCATTGAATGCAGCATCGATGTAAACAAGGTTAGTTAACATAAGAATAATGATCAAACGTTTTGTATCGCATTGAGCGAAAATACAGAATTCCTTTTTACAACTGCAAATATATGAAACGTGGTGCGTCAATGATCCTTGCTGATCATTTCACGGGAAACAGATAAATCAACTTGATGAAGTTTGATATAAGATTAAATATGTAAAATCATCATTGGTCAAAAATGTGTATAATACGTAGTTAGCAAATCATATACATTATTGTAATTTTCAATAAACGATACCGAAATTTTATCTTTCCCTGTTCTGTATTTTATTCCTGTAGCCTTTTTTTCTTATTGCATCTTATTCTTATTAACATTACTACATCTTATTTTATTTTTTAAACAAAGCATCTCACCTGTTAAAGTGGTGGAAAAAGTACTCAGATATTTTACTTAAGCAAAAAATAGTAATACCGCTCAGTAAAAATACTCTGTTAGTAAAAGTCCTGAATTACAGATTTCACTAAAAAGGGCTGTAGGCTACTCGATATTCAGAACATTAATATAGCAGCAAACAAATATTTGCTATGTAAAGATATAGTGGAGTAATCACTCTTCATCTGTGTTGTAATCTGAGCTTCTCGGTCCGGCCACGTGTGTTTTAGTGCATGTGGCTGTTATAAAACGTAAGTATTTCTCATGGGGAACAGTTTGTGTGAGCCATGTGGAGGCAATCCCAGCTCACGTTTTTTTTTTTTCAGTATTTCGAGGACAGGTGCTTTAAGTAAAAAAAAAACGAAAGTATCCTATTAACAGCAACATTTACTAAAAGGATTGAAGTAAAAGTAATTGTTAGGCAGAGAGTTATATTATTATATTACATATATCATATTATTGGAACAAAAGTAGCATTTGGTGGAGGTGGAGTACATTTTAACTACTTTATATACTGGATAGTTTAATCTATAGCACACTATTATATATTTTTTAAACTAATCATATGTTTGGTTTTTAAAATCTACATTTTGTAAACTGACTACTCCAGCTGTCAGATAAATGTAGTGGAGTAAAAAATACACTATTTCCCTCTGAAATGTGGAGTAGAAGTATTAGTAAAATAAAATTGAAATACTTAAGCTAAAAAAAAAAAATACTTAACTGCAGTGCTGTCAATGTTGTTAAAAGGGTGATTCCTTTAAAACACACATTTGATGACTGTGCTACTGAATGGACAGGAACATGAGCCTTGATATCGGCAGATCAGACAGTTCTGCTTGTAATTTAAACCGACTGGTAACAACTCATTTATTGCAAGCAAAGTATAAGAAAAGCAAATGCTGTCCAAAATCGGTCATTCTGGCATATTCTAATAGGGGATAGTTGAATGGCCCATAAGAATCAGTCACATCAGGCTCTAACTTCAACTCTACCAACCACTGGAGGGAGACATGCACCATCATAATTCTCCAAACATGACATCATGGACACACCATGCAGCCATTTTAAGCTTTTAGGTTGAAGTGTTCACAAACAATGAACACAGTATCATCACTTCATCACCCGCCTCACGACAGATTTATCTGCCCACAGCCAAAGATATGATATGATAAGAAGTACCAGCATTTATCTGGTTATTAATAACAGCATTTGTAGAGTGCAGATTATATCAATATGAACTGCCTAATGGGACCCATCTTTATCTGGGAATGCATTCACACATACATTAGATTGATTGCTTTGAGAAGTACCGGTATTTGATGATACTACAAATCATGTCAAGATTATTTAATGAAGCCACGTCTGACATGTTAAAACTTTAAAATCTCTCTCTCTCTATCCATGTTTCTTATTGTATTTTCTGTGTACTTGTGGTAGACACTCACTTGTGACAGCCAGTCCCATTTAGAGTAGTGAGCGTCGTGGCACAGCTAATGGGAATAAATTATGAGCCAAAGCTCTCTCAAACCACATAATTGGGATACACAACCTAATATCTGCTTAGCATTACCTACAAAAAGAGGATATGCTTCATCATGCTGCCGTGTTATTCGATTTAGGCAGCAACCAACCAGGATGTAGGCTATATTCGAGCCTCGTGTTCTCATTGCTCTCAAAGTACACCCTCTCACAGTCTGCGTCTCTCACTGGAAATGCATTGTGCAATGACGAGTACAGTTGTGATTAAGATTATACTGACATATACCATGAAAGACAACTTGGGGATTTTAGCACTACAGAGAAGGTGGTGTCCCGCGGGGGAGGAGGGGCTTAGCAGCAGGGTTTTCATCTCATTGCAGAGATAGA
This sequence comes from Perca flavescens, assembly GCF_004354835.1. Classification (NCBI taxonomy): domain Eukaryota; kingdom Metazoa; phylum Chordata; class Actinopteri; order Perciformes; family Percidae; genus Perca; species Perca flavescens. The sequence goes on along the minus strand of NC_041345.1, from coordinate 21,986,025 downwards.
GATAGAGATAGAGATAGAGAGATAGATAGAGAGAGAGAGATAGAGAGAGAGAGAAAGAGCAACATTACGCCTCTCCTCTATTTCCTCTCTCAGGGGCAGAAACCAAATGGATACATTAATAACACTCCCCATGTCTGAGGGAGCTAATGGTGCCTTGAGTGCTGATTAAGCCTGGGAAGAATTGGGCGTGGAGGAGGAGTATTAGTTTCATTCTCCTCGCTGGCTGTTGTGGTGAACAAACTGAAGAACAGATCGCACAGCACTTGCTTTTTTGAGGAAAAAAACTGCTAATTAGCAAAAATCTTTAGCACATTAGGTCCCGGAGCTTCATTGTTTTGTGAAAGGAACAGGTTTTCCGTCTCGCTACATATCTCAGTTGTTTTGCCTGCATGAGAGTGATGCATATTCTTCCTGTTGAACTCTGCACTGGGTGGATCTTACTAAAATAACCCACAGTACCTGTTTGGCCAGTTTTCTATTGAGGCTTCACAAAGAACACAACAAGAGTCATTTTAAAACATGTTTAGTCACTTATTTCAAAAGCGTTTCCATCTTTACACAAATGTGCATGGACATGTTGAAACAAAAATAACAACTCATAATGTCCATGTGTGATAATAATGATTTAAATAAGGCTTACAGTATTATGATGGTGCTTTTATTTTTTAAAAGCTTCCTCCAAATTAAAGTGCTGAGAAATACATTTTCCACTTCAACAACATCCAGGAATCACTGCTGTCCATACACAACATGACAAGTTGTTTTCACCCTGGGTGGAAGGGTGGAAAAGTGTTTTTTTTTTTATCTCCTAGGATTAGTCAAATGTGTTCCTGGTCGTGCCCGGATTTGGTCTTATCGCATATCCGTCACTGAGGCAAAACCCCAAGGAGAGCCACAGGTTCACAAATTCATGATTTTTGATGAAGCTTCTGCTTCAATCTGTCCTGCCAGTCCCCTCCCCATCACCATGTTGCTGGGTTGAAGGAGTCCAGTAGCTCGGCCAAGCGCTGACTCCAGTCCAGCTTCCCTCATACTGTAGTTACAGTATGTCATGTTTGGTCAGGTTCAGCTCCTCCTCAGGCACAACGAGGTTCCCCATGTACCAGAATATCCAGAACACCAGGCTGAAGAAAATCAGCAAAGGTCCGGACAGCACAAAAAAGTCCCAGAAACTCAAAGGTGCGAAGATCCCGAGGAAGAAGAGGATGAGGCCGACGATGTCAAAAACCACAGCCAGCGTCAGGAAGACGATGGTGTTCTTCCTTTGCTCCATAGTTGGGGCTGGGTAAGACGGACAGGTGGCTGTCGGCTGAAGGTCTGACAGGATTGGCAGCAAGTCTCTCCAGAAAAGTGATTCCTGTCTTCTGGATAATTGTGTGTTTCACCTCAGCACACCTTACATTTCTTTCATAGCACACGACTTTGTGGAAAGACTGGTATCCAACCACAACAATGGGTTGTCCTGCTCATTAGCAGCAGCTGAAAAACCCCACAGTCCATCTTCATTCCTTTGCACAGCTGACTGGTTCTGCAACTTCCATGCCATTAATGTGACACATCAACCCATTGTCTATGCACATATACTTCATAATCAGCCGACACTGAGCACACACAACAATAAGCCTGCTATAATTAATTGACTGTGAATGTGATTTGGGGCTGATTCAGTGTGTTGCATCTTCTGTCAGATTATTTAAAGCTTCCTCTTGACTTCAGAGATTTACCCCATTCACCCTTCATATTTAACTTGGGAGCAGCTCTTTAGGCCTTTAGTTTAAGTTTATTATAAGGATCCCCATTAGCTGACACGTTGACGACCAGCTAGTCTTCCTGGGGTCCGAAACAACATTAAATTGGACAATATTAAATCAGACAAAATTACAACATTTCATGACACATACAGGAAAATAAAATAAACATAACACACTCTAACAAGTATAAAACAAAACAAGGAAACAAAAGCCAAGAACAAAAAATATCTAGAAAATAAAATTACATTACACTATATTACAAAGCTAACATCCAGGTATCTCACAAAAAGGTGGATACATCGCATTCAAGCCTACCCTAAATATTTGATAATGCACAGTTCGTGCATCTCTATGATAATGACACCTATTGTAAGAGCGAATGTCCCAAAGAGGAAATACATGCAATGGAATATTCTTAGTGAGCAGCTTGTTTGACCAGTCATGCTGCCACTATTTGTCTCTGCTCTGCGGCTTTAAAGCACTGTCTGGCCTGTCACATAGCAGGTGTACACAGCACAGGATGAAGGATGTTTTATTGACTGTAACATTGTCGTGAGTTTGATTAAATGGCTTTAAGCTGTCAGTCATTCATTCAAATGCTGTTTCAGTTTAAAAAAAATAAAACCGTTCCGAGCCGTGACATTTGCATAAGGTGTGCCATTATTGGGACTCCAAGTTGTGGATCAGTCCCTGAGGCTAATGTTTACCAAATGAGGTTAGTAGACACTATGTACATCTCTTTGGATATGTAGTATGTTACACAGGGTCCCCAGTCACACACAATCCTCTGTTAAGGATTTTCAGGTTTGTTTAACCAACACCACACCACTAAGACAAACCAGTTTGACCGGTATTTATGTTGCTTTGACAGCAAATCACTTTACTCTAGTAGCAGCTACAACTTGTATACAATATAAAGTTAAATGTCTTTGGAACATGTGGCAAAAATACATAAAGCTCAAAATAATGGCGGACAATTAACACAGGGACATTTCACCTTTTTGGATGGACAAAAGAGACTTTCTGAAAAGGCAAACTATTTAGTTGATTCATTATATATCAATATATGTTTGGACCCAAGAAAAATGAAATAAAAGCGACAGTATGTGGAATTATATTCCTGCAGCATGGCCGGATCAACCTAGCCTGGTCCTACCAGACTCTGGTACATTTCATTTGTACAGAGAGTCTGGCCTTTCTCCATTGACAAGTGTTAACTTCCTTGAAGGCGGCTACTCTGTTGAAGTTTAAAACTATTGGCTCTGCCCAGAGCCACTCTGGTAGCCTGGCTCCGCCCTCCTACGTACTGTCTGGTAGGACCAGGCTAACAAGACGGGAGACGACAACAACTATCGGTTTAGCATCGCTAGCATTAGCCTTAGCCAAATCCTTCACCACTAACGGAGCGAGCTAGAAAATCAAACTGTTCCTGAACCCCGTGAGGAGGAAGGCCACAACATCATGGCCACCAATACAAGTCAGCAAAGATTGTTCTTGTTTGGGCTTTAACTTCTGGATTTTCGGCAGCGTTGCTACAACGGACCGCATCTTTCTCCGCCGCCATTACAGAACTACAACTCAAACTAGCGCACGTCACAACCTCAACGTCATCGTTCTCAGCCACTCCCTCTGTTCGCTGATTGGACCGCCAAATATTTGGTCGGAGAAAACCCAAGAATATACCGCAAACCCAGACGGAGTACTGAAGGAAAATTTAAATTGAGCAGAAGTACGTAGGAGGGCGGAGCCAGGCTAGGATCAACCAGCCCTGCACTGACAAAAAGCTGTTGACCCCCATTTTTCTCCCATTCTCGTTGTTTGGGTTTGTATTTAGAAATTATTTAAGTTACATGCACCACATAAGCACAATACAAACTGAAACAATTTAAGCCGTGAAACTAGGTTTTAACCTGGGACTCCTTTAAAATATGACCTCATGTTTAGGTAGTAATGAAGGTGTTGCCTTTAGCTCCTTCTCATTAAAGTTTAGAATGTGCTTCAGTGGAAAGTACTATATTTACTGTATTTGCAATTAATGAAATAACCTGGACATTTAAGAGTCTGGGGCTCCAATCGCCCACTTTGGTAATCTGGTTGGTAACCCAGCCTTGAAATAATTTGGAAATTGATGTTTAGAAATAAAATATTCATAAAATACAACTAAATAGTTCAATAAATAAAATAAAATACAAAAAATAGTGATGCTTTTTTTCAGGTGCAGACTTTCTAAAGTTTCTTAGAGAGAACTATGAAATGTAGTTGTAATTTAAGGGAAAAGAGGAATTTCCTCAACTGCTCCATTTAAAACAGTAAATATTCATTCAAATATAATTGTTAATGGAAACGTATTAAAATTGTTAATGTGTGTTGCATTGTATGTTTGTCTGTGGACCAATTTCACATTTTTGCATGCTTAGGTGACCTGCTGCGCACTGACTAACACTAACACTTAATAGGAAATGAGTCATTGAGATAGAGAGAACTCTCTATTTGTTTTTCCTATCAGTAGTCTACCACACTTTCCAAGAAATGTACAGATCTGTGAGACAAAGTGTTACTGAAAATGAAAACAATTACAGAAATGTAGAGAGCTATTTTTCGTGTCAGCTCCAAATGTCCTGAGGGGTGTGGGGAGTGCATTAAGGTGCCTTGGATCTCAGTATTATACAGTCTACAGCACGTGTCAAACTCAAGGCCTGCGGGCCAAACCAGGCACCTGTTGTGAGTCGGCTGTGTGGTAGCCTGCTTTAAAGAAAATGTAATCATTATTTTGCTTGATTTGCTCAACTCTTTGATGGGCTTTATGTCGACCAATCTGTAAGTGAGGAGACTATATGAGACATACAGTAATACAGTCAAAGATATTTTACTTTTTGCTTAGATAAAAGCATGTCAATAAACTATACACATTGTATACACTATACGTTGTGATTTTCATTTGAGTTTGAAACCCCTGGTCTCCAGCCTATGAACACCTTTTCTAACGTTATATCAGAGTGCACTTCTTTATCTATTTAGTTTTGGCCGAGAAAGCTGCCCACACCCATAATATTATTTGCAGTATATCATCCATAAAGTCCCTGCTGCAGCAAATAATCAAATATATCACAGCTGACATGACCACATTTTAAACTATTTTTTTTTATACTAAGGTATCCATTCATGGCATCAGATGGAAGTTCACATCTCTGTTTTTTCCTCTGGTCCTATCTTCACTTTCTTCTCCCTAGAAGGAGGGTTCCAGGCAGTCTTCATAGCCTTTATTGTGGTATTCTACCCACAACCCAAAATGTACTACTTAAATGAATGTGCTAACTTAAAACAATTAAAAATGATTACAGTGGTCATAACCTAATTTTAATAGAGATATACATATTTTCTCCACATAAAAAAAACGTTCAAATTTACTTTAAATATGATGGGTTTAGTTTGTTGATATTGACTGTGCAGGCTCATGCACACCTCCAATTTCTGAAATGTATCACAGAAGACATGACCACAAAACTATTTGTTTAGGGTACCCATTCGTGGCATCAGGTGGAAGTTCACATCTCTGTTTTTTCCTCTGGTTCTAGCTCCACTTTCTTCTCCATAGAAGGGGAGTCCAGGCAGTCGTCGTAGCCTTTATTATGGTATGCTGTGGACCGGCCCCATGTCACCCGGCTGGCCTTGTGCGGTCCCACCTGGCTGCCGTCTTCATCATCCTCAACACATTTTACGCGTGGCTCTCCTTTCAGTTTCTGGCTTAACCTCTCGGATAGTTTCCTGGCCAGCTGCACGATACTGCTGCTCTTCTTCAAGTTGCCCTCGTCGTCCTCCGACACCTGGACGTTCCCCACGTACCACATTAACCAGAAGGCCAGGCTGAAGAAAATGATCAGAGAGCCGGAGTAGATCAAGAAGTCGCCGTAAAAGCGGTCGCCGATGCGCACGTTGGCGAATATGCCGACGAAAACCAGAATCAGACCGAGGACATCAAATAGAAAGGCGATGAGAAATGGAGTCACGCATCCTCCTATACACCTTTTCAGCTCCATGGTGGGAACATTACAGCTGCTTGCTTTAAGCTTGTATAACGGGAGGATGATACTTTATTCTTTGTAGGCTACCTGAGCTGAGGCAGCGCACCTGGAGAGAAACGCCCCACCCCTAAAGTGAAGATAAACAATGTCGCCTATTTCCCCAGGCGTGGTATCCAGTGTAGGCTACAGTATACAGTGTACACACCCTGACTGTCGTGTCATTATTGTGTTGTCCTTCTTTAAAAACAACCGGACCGTCCCACAACTCAAGCTAAAGTCCACCGTAATGCTCTGGCTGCCATAATGCAAAGGATACAGAACTTGCAGGATCTTTTAACATATCATTTGCCATTCAAATTGATATTTAGGTGAACAGAGCTCAGCTCATCATGACTCAGCCTTTTTTTATGTGATGCATTTATTCTGTTTGTTCAGACAAATATAGGCTCTTATAAACAACTCTTTATTTGTTAATTGATGGTTATTTGGGAGCTTAACCGTTTTATTTTCCACTTTCTTTCTTTTATTTCTTCTTTCTATTTTTCAATTGAGGCTTAATCAACATTTCTACATAAACTTGTGTCTTTATTACATGTTTTCCTTTTTTTGCATGCCCACTCAAATGGATGTTTTGACTGAGGCTGTCACATGTCTTAAGGGGAGACAGAACAGGCAAAAACATAACTTTTCAATTTTGAGGTTTTGGATTTTGCTTTCAGACTAGTGAAAACATTTTGGATGTTCTGGATGTTATTTTATAGTTTATTTTACTACTCTTTGTCTATTTGCGTCTGTAGATTGGTCCTAAATTTAGATGATGCCTCATTTGCATTAATAGACATACACATTTCTAGAATAATTGTCTTAATGTAATGTCTAGCAAAGTGTACGGAATTTTACAATTCATGTATTTATAGGCTGTTTTCAAACGTTTTTTCCTCATACTTTCTCATACTCTGAGCCAGAAATCTCCACTTCAGTAGCACTTACATACAACACACCTTCCAGTTTCATTCCTATCTATATTCTGAACGTTTTTGCAGCAGGCTTTGTTCATATATCATTCACAGCCTGATTTATGTAACATTCTATACCTAAAAAGGGGGCATTGTTTCATATTTTCAATATTAACTTAAACATGAATTTGAATATTGACTTGAAATAATCTAACATTTGTATTTCATGTTAAAAAAAACTAACTTTAAACATTAAAACAGATTACAGTTGTCATAAGCCAATTTTATATCCTAATGTCCATGGGGATGGACATTCAATTTAAAAAAATAATCCTTAGTTCTCCACATAAAACATTTTTAATATGATGGATTTAGTGAGTTGATATTGACTGTGCATGCTCATGCACACCTTCAATTTCTTGTAGGCTACAGTAGACAAGTGCGTATAGGAGGAAATGTCCATAGACAAGAGAAGAGAGAATTCACACACACTGTCCTTGTACTTGCAATAAATGTTTTATTTCTCAATAAAGTTAATGCAAGTAAAAGGACAGTGTGCAGTAACTTTCTCTTCTCCTGCCTACAGTTTGTTGATATGAAGGTTAAAAAGTTGCTGGTGTTGTGTCACCTCACTACTTTACATTTACTTAGTCTCGCATTGCCAGACCTTCCTCCACAGCGCTGCGGAGGAGGGTCTGGCTAATCCACACAGCATTCCGGGATGGGAGAAAAACATGCTCAGGTTTATTGGCATTTCTTTAAACCAATCACAATTGGTATTGACTGTGCATGCTAAGCGCCGAGTGGAGCCACGGAGATGCTGCAAAATAAGGAAGGAACTTGTACGTAAAGGTGTTTTTAGTCGTGCAACAGAAAACTCAGATTTGACAGATAGTCTAGCTAGCTGTCTGGATTTACCCTGCAGAGATCTGAGGAGCAGTTAACCACAGTCCTCATAAATCCACCAGAGTTTAGAATGCCAACACAAAGGAAGCGGAAGGTAACGGGACATCCGAAAACGAACATAGGGCAAAATTTCCAGCAGAACGAGAGCAATCCCAGAAGTGGAACATGGATATAGACTAACATTTACATAAATCTGCATTAACTTTTTTTTTTTGGCCACTTGGGGGCAGGAGAAACAAGCTTTAAACACCAACACTGACATATTAAGTTGACAGTTGCCTAATTACACATCTAGCAGATACAGAGCAACATTTGCATTGATTTAGCATCATGTTTGTGTCTACCTGATGCATGTAAGTCAAATAACTCTCCTTTTAGCTCTGCTTTGTTCTGTTATTTTGTTTTCTTGTGTAAAACGTAATAATCCAACAATATGTAGTCTAATTCAACAATAATCTTTCATTAACTTTAACATTCATGCGAATAAAGCTTATTTGAATTTGAGACACAAGTTCATGTGATCCATTACATATTGATTATTTTAGCTGCTTTAACTTTAAATACAAGCTGCTTAGTTGCTCGGCCAAAGTCTAATTTTAATTGCATATTAAATGGCAATAAATATTTCCTTTCCATTTTAATATAGACGCTGGGTCTGAAGGGGTGAATTAAAAATGTTGTGCCACATAATATTTAAATCCTATGAAAATGTGTTTTCAGGTCACAGCAGTCAAATGTTTGTTCTTTACATATATTTGAGGATGAATGCAGATTCAAAGTCTCCTTCCACATGCAGGACTTCAGCAAATGCAACGAAACAAAGTAAACCCCGGGAACTGACAATTATAAGCTTTCACAACCTTTAATTATTCATGAATTGGCATATACTGTACCACACAGCATTAGGAAATCCCCCTTGTCTACTTAACCCTCATGAACATTCATGAGGACAGTTTGCTTTCTAGTATCCTTCTTGCAAAATTGTGTGTGGATAATTGCAATTTATACAGCACATTGTTGTCCTTGTGCTCTCACCTTCTTTTTCCACAGCCATGGCCATAAATGCAAATGTCGTCATGCACACTTGAGACTGAGATAAGAGCTTAGTGTTGCCAATCCTCGTAAAAACAAAAATAAATGTCACCACGCAGAGTCTTTTTAATAATTCACTCCCATGCTGAAAAGGTTCCTTTCAATCCAGTGTGCTCTGAAAACTTAAAAATTTCTCAAGATAAATTACTTCCAAACAATGACGATTTGTGATCACAGGTTGAACATCGGAGGCCTGTAGTTGCTGAGAGGCTTCTTCTTATTCGACTGCTGCCTGTTCTCCTTGGTGATGGGGACCAGGACCAAGCCCACCACAAAAACCATCAGCCCAATGGACACTAGGGCCGGTCCCAGGATGTTGGTCCACATCCTGCAGTGGCCCGCGAAGTACATGCCGCTGATGATGATGCCGCATGCCAGGAAGCTGCCCCCGGTGGACATGAGGTGGATGGCGAACCAGAATTCTTCACACTTGCTGCGAGGGGTCTCTGCGGTCCAGAGGGACTCGCTGCGGGACAGGCTGAACACGGTGCTCTCTGTGCGGCTCGGGGGCGTCAGCTGGTCCCTGGACTGGGAGAGGGTGCACTCTCCCAGGGGGATGTTCTCTGGGCTGCCGTGCATGGCCGGGATGACTCTGTGAAAGCAACGCAGAATAATAATCTATCATAGAAGACATGGCTCTCTGAGGTCTCTATTTCTAATCCAGAAAGTACTAATGGATACAATCCTTTTCTGTAAATAGAGTGAACTATGTCATAAAAAGTGCAAAACTGTGGTCAGGAAGACAATTTTTAACACTTTAGTCATACTGATGTTAGAAGGACAACAAATATTTCCAAATTAGTGTTTTTAAAATGGGGACTTTTTCCCCTCAAATCAGCATTATGGAATAACACATTTTCTATCTGATAAAGTCAGGGCTGCATTTGTTAGTTTTCTTGAAGCACCTGGCTCCAACAGAAATTGCTGCTACTTCCACTGGAAAACCATTCAAACCAGACAAATAGAAGTAAACAAGTAGACAAACACCCACCTTTGAATCTGGATCAAGTTTCTGTCTGAATTTTTGAAGAGAATCAACAATAAGTTTACATCTAACCATCAGAAAACATCCAGAAATCTGAAAGAGACGCTGACAAAGATTTCCGCCCACTGTGCGACCAGAGAAACCACTCAAATGCAGTGCTACAGATTCCCACTAAACAACCATCTACCCACCCTCCTTTTCTATCTCCACCTCCTCAAGAGAATCCTGTGACCACCACCATTCCCTTACCATCATCTACCATCGCAGGCGCTCACTCCTGATGTTGCATCCATGGCGAGAAGCTTGCCTTCCGGTCCCCAGAGGATAACCAACAGCCCAAACCACTCAGGCTGAAGCCTTCATTGGCCTGTGAAATGATTTTCAAAAAACTTCTACCAACAGCTCGGGTGTTGCCTTTTGTTTAAAAAATGCCTGAAAGGACTGGACAATGAAAGGGAAATTTCTGCCTCAATTGGCTCGTACTCTTCCCACACAAAGAGCAGCAGGGCAGGGCAGCAACTAGGAAATGGCTCTCTGTTATAGCCGGATTGATGTAGCAAGCAATCACCCATACAGAGACTTTCCAATACAGCCTGATATGTTGGAACAGTATTGATCCCAAAGTACCCCAGAGCAATTATCTGCAAGTTGTAGTTTTGTCCGCTGAACATGAGATCAATGAAATGCGTGCAGCATTATTAACCCTCAGAAAGTGAAGGAAGTCATATAGAATTTTGGTCAAATTGTATTTTGTTATTCAGATTCTAAAATGTCATGCTTCAGATTCACAGGGGTGGGGGGGATGTTTCTGCAACGTGACACTCCTGCTTCCATTAAACAGCCTTGATATTACATTTGTGTCTTGTGTTGCTTTGTGTGCTCTTTGGGGAAGACACAAGTGTCAGTATGTCGCCATTGATCTGAACATGATCTCACCCTTTAACACAATTACACTCGGCACGTCAGCACTGCCACTTGTACTTACTTAGTAAACACTCAAGATCTTGCATGAAGTCATTACCTTATACGGCAGTATATGTTTAAAATGCACCACTGTACCATCCTGTGGTCAGCGGCGGACTGTAACTATAAATACATTTACCCAAGTACTGTGGCATACTTAAGTACAATTTTGCATTTACTTGAGTATTTTCATTTTATGCTACTTCTACTCCACTGCATTTTGGAGGCAAATATTTTACTTTTTACTCCAATAAATTTGTGTGACAGTTTAAGTTACTTTGCAGATTCAGATTAATAATACAACTAATACAATCATGATATATTATTATGGGTTAAGTTACCCAGCAGTATATAAACTAATTAAATTAGCTCCACCTTTACAAGCACACATTAATGCATCAATAATTATAATCCAATAATATAGGCTAATATACTTTCTGAAATGGGCCCTTCTGCATAATGAGTACTTGGACTTTTTGTAAGTAAATTGTGATACTAATACTTTTATACTTTCACTTGAATAAGTAGTAATAATAAGTACTTCTACTTAAGTAAAATATCTGAGTACCTCTGCCTGTGGTGCAACACTGATATGATGAAAACCTGTTATTGCCTGCGAGGAGTCACTCAATCCAACAGAGGGCAGTACCAGCATGTGTTTTGGTGCATGGGGCAAACGATTGACTTCAGTTAAATTGTATCATTATCTTTTGCTGAAATATTTCCGGATTAGTTAATTAATCTGTTACTTCAGTATTTTTGTAATCACCATAGACTTCATTTCATTCTGACGTGCCTCATGGATTAAAGTATTTTTATTTTACATCCACATGTGAGAAATTAATTAACCATTCCATGTAATGTGCTGCAGTATCTTGCGATTATGATGTGCCTAATTCTCTTTAATGATCCATTTAAGTGAGTTGTATCCCATTCACTTGATCATAGTCATCTGAGGGTATTTAATACTGCTGAGTAAACCCGCCAAAGGATGAGGTGGAGCTGCAGAACTCCATATAAATGTGTGTTTGATCCAGATCAGACATAGACATCAGACATCAAGGGTGTTACATCAGGGGAAAGACTTATAAACACATTGAAGTGTTTTTGGTAACATGCAGGACGCCATTTTGTAGGCTACCTTAAACATGACACATGCACTATAAGGTTTGATTGATATGGCGATTTAAAGAAGAGCTCAAACAATGTGTCGATTAAGTGACCAGACAATGGACAGCAAAGGTGCGTGAAAAGCCAAATATTTCCACGTTTCATCTACTCAATTATGAAGATTTGACACTTTTCTGTCTTCTGTCTGTGATTATAAAATACTCATGACTAAACATTGTGCTTTAGCAAACTGTGACTGATACCTATAGTTTAAGTGACCAAAAGATGAATCAAATAATTGTGAAAACAATCTGCAGATTAATCAATAATGAAAACAAAAATGTTATTGCTGCCCTAATAAGAAGACTGATGCTAATATTGATATTTTTGAAGCCATCTCATTGTTGATATTTTATGCTCATTTATTCAATTCACTATCCAATATCATCTACTAAATGGTCAGGACAAAGTCTAACATACAATAAGTCTTTAAGAAAAGAATTCAAAAATGTAAAATCTATGTGCAAAGTCAATTAAAATGCAGTTGCATGTTTCACAGATGTAGTCAAAGAGAAAAAAAAGCTTTTACATCACAGGTGGATTATTTGACTTGTCGGAGTTATAAAGTTAAAAGTGAAGCCAATATATTGGTAAATGAACATACACGTATCAGTTTAATCCTATTTGATAATACAAACACAGAGGGTTGCCAAGGATTAGAGCTAATAAGCCTCGTCTTGAGTCGGCATGCTGAGTTTGTTGGGTTGGCAGGGGTTTAGGACCGGATTCAAATGAACTGTGGACTTTGAGGTGCAGTGAGCACACCCTCCGGTTAAAGCCACCAGAACTAAGATGCTCTAACAACTCCAACCTTTGCGGTTTTTCGAGGCGGTGGATTAAACAGAAATACTTTTTGGCCAAATGAAGCCTCGCACAGAGCCTCGTTAACTCCTGAGCAAATATCAATACAATCCGTGCAGCAACTCATCTGCAGATATTCACCCGTCTGCAGACAAATCACATATTAACGCATGGAGCCCTTTTCTGTACAGGTGACTTTGAGAAACTAATTAATCTGCTTTGCATATTTACAGCTTTTTTGTTGAGTAATCCCAGGGGGAAAATCATGCAATCAACCATAGCATAAAGGTTCTTTGACCCATGGAAATGCAGAGAGATGTGTGATGTTCATAGTTCTCTTTTAGCCCTCAAACTATAACTCTAAGAGGAAAACATTGATACTTTTACTCTGCTCAATACCATTGGTCGGTCAGTTTTTCCTAAGGTTACTTTCACGATTTGGAAATATCAGGTTTGGACCCAAAATGCAGACTGTAGAGATGAGGAGGCAGCAGAAAGAACTTCAAGATTTATTAACAAAAAAATGGCTTCAACAGAAGGTATCCTGAGGCAAGCAGGTAATCATGCAAAAGTAACTAGGAGATCTATCAGAAAATCCAACACTGGAAACACTAGAAAAGCTAAACCACAAGAAAGAGATTACACAGAGAGAGATGGTGATCTGACACTAGACAAAGGGAGCACACAGACTAAATCCACAGGCAGTGAGGGTAGTAACTAGGAACACACAAGGCAGGAACAGAGACTTCAAAATATAACAGGAAACTAAACAAAACCCAGGATCGTGACAGTGGTAACAAGACAACACAAAGGCAGGCTGGCGAGACACAAAACAGGTGTACAAGGGAAGACGTACAGGGCAAGGCTACTGGGACACATAACGTAAGCACAAGCACAGAAAACTCAAACAATGAATGAAACAAGGAACAGAAAACCCCAAAACACCAAATCATCAAGAAACTAAAGAAATACTGTCACATGGTCTAAAATAGTTACATAAACAGCAAAAAGTCTGAAGGCTTCTGGCCATAGTGCAGGTCCGTGAAAGTTAATACTTTGTGAGTGTTTCCACTTGCCCTTAACAAACACCTACTTTTCTTTGACTATGTTTTCATGTGCTCATCATTAAATATGAGACATCATCCTCCTTTTCAAAGGGCATGTATGACAAAAATAGCTACAGTCAAACTGGGGCATGTCTGTGCCAAAAGGTATCCGCCAGTGTTGTAGTACCCGAGATCAGGTCTTGGTCTCAACACCTTAAGACTTAAAAAAAAAACATGACCAAATGACGGGAGGATGTCAGGGTGGATGGCTGGGTCATAACGGGCTTTCAAACAGTGGAGTACTACTTAAGGGGACCGGTGTTTTAACCCAAACCTAAATCTTTTTTCTAATCTTAACAACCTTTTGTTCCCTAAACTTTACTGCAATGGCCGCTTAAACGAGCGGGTCCTCACGGTGCTCCGTGCCCAGCTCAAAGTCGCCTTTTGTCAGCTAAACTTAACGGCAACGGGCGCTAAAAATGGCAAATATTCACCAATTTTTTTTTCCCCGCTTGCCGTTCAGCATTGCTATATTTACGTTTTTCGGTGTAGTATCCACCATTTTCTTAGCTTCCCCTTGGATGTGTGCTTACAACACCTGATCACTACGTTTTTTTTTTTTTTTTTTTAGAGATCGATGCCAGAACACAGCAAAATAAGAAATGCAGGCAGAGTGCAGGGTCTCTGCAGATACACACACCGCCATAGACTTCTAGTGGGTCATAAGTGATGAATAAGAGGGATTACTTTTTGTATTAGTCTATACATTGTTTTTTAGAAATATCCTTCATATTATACCTTTTAACTAAAAAGGAAGGGGGCAGAGTAATAACAATACTATTATGGTCTATGGACTTTGGAATAAATAATGTGGAATTATAAGGTGCCTTACATGAAGTGTGAGAAACAGAACATTCATTGATTTTTCTGGCAGAGAGAATATGTTAAGGTGGATGTTTCAGCCATGCTTTCACCTCGTGCATTTCCCTACTTTGATGATCACGTCTGCATTTATTAATATACATGTCCTCAGCACACTGGAATAAAAACAGAGCATATAATATATGCTTTCAGCAGGTAGAGCAAAGTTGTCTATAGTCCGCTGGTGATGGCCCTTGGTCTTTCATGACGTCAATGGCCTGCACTGCTCCAGCGTTGCTATGACATGTCAAAGACAGAGAAAAACAGAGAAAAGCAGGCAGTGCTAATAGATGCTGCTGGAGAAGGAAAAGATGTGGATTGCGTAAACAGATCAATAACTAAGCCACATCTCGTTTCTGACATATTTGTTTATAATTGGGCAAATAACAAAGTGTGCCACACTGCTGTGTATGTGATGGTTCACCGTCTCTGTATTGCTGTATCTTTGTCAACATGGGGTTGATAGGAGGTGTTAATAGACTGAAACTGAGCAGTGGACACACAGGTAAGAGTTTTGCCAAATATTGCCCTGACTATTGTTGGGTATTGGGGAAAGTATTTTTTCCCCTCCACAATTAATTGGAAATCCTCTTTCATAGACATGGGCGGAGCTAGATGTTGTCGTGGCTCAGCTCAAACCTAGGAGGGTCTGTGGGCATTTATTTCCCGTTTACGGCAGCTATTTGAACTATTTTTTCAAGCCATTTGAAAACAGAATGCCTAAAAATCTGTACATCCTTTGGGAAAATCATGATAACTGCCGAGTAAAAACTGCATGGGATTATCATACAGTGGGTATGTCTGTAATGAGGAGACTCGTAGGTAGCCATAGAACCCTTTTCTTTCAGATATCTGGAGGTGGGAGGTCAAGGAACCCCTTTGAAAATGACCATGCCAGTTTTTCCCTCAACATAATTTAGCCTAACTTTAGAGCGTTATTTAGCCCCCTTCCCAACAAGCTAGCATGACATGGTTGGTACTAATGGATACCTTAGATTGTCTAGTTTTATATGATACCAATATCTTCTTTGTCTTCTTTCTAGCTTCAAAACGGACCCGCTACAGCTTCTGAAAGACAATATAGGTGTAAAAGATTCAGGGCTTTTTAAGTAAACATTCTGGGTTGGAGCCCGAAAAAGCCTAACGCTCCGCCCTTGCTCATAGAGTCTGGTCACTGGCTAAATGTCATCCTTAATTGTTCAGCCAGAAGTGTTTATGATTGTCACTCATTCTCCATTTTGTTAGAAGCCCACATGCAGTAAGAAAATGCCTCATACAATGAACCAGATAAATACACACAGTATGGAGATATGTTTAATAGACTCACAGCCTCTCACATAAATAAGCCAACGTGTTCAGATAAATAATGGTTAGCTGGCTAGTTCCTTCTGATTGGTTGAAACACAAGCATTTGAAATTATTCATGTAAAATGTAAGTTTGAGGAGGCTGGTGCTGCCTCCCAGTTACATTAATTATGGCAGAGTTGTGTTTCCCAAGTTTCCTAAAGAGTATTGTGAGTTTATAGTTAACATGCATAGTCAGAATGGCCATATTTATAAGAATGAGACCCAAAAAATCCTGGAGTGTTCAATACTGTGAGGTTGCTGGCTAATTCGACTTCAGGGAAGTTACTAATACAACTAAGTAATAACTCCATTTAAAACCACAATGTGTCGTTTTAACATTTCTGTTTTTGTACAGATTAAACAAAGAAGATGTATCTTTCAAGTCAGTAAACTTAAGAGGAGCTGCTGGGTGGATATTGTTACTTTTGGACAAAGCAAGGCTAGCTGTTTCCCCCTGCTTCCAGTCTATGTGCTAAGCTAAGCTAACCAGCTGCTGGCTGTAGCTTCATGTTTAACATACAGACATGGGAGTGGTATCAATCTTTTCATTTTAGTCTGTGGAAGAAAGCAAATTAGCTTATTTCCCAAAATCTTGAACTTTTTCTTTAAACTGGAGCAGTGTCCAGTGACTTCATGAGCTTTTGGAAAAACTCAAACATATATCTCGCAATCATCTATGGCCTCTAAAGTGCAACAGTGCAGCTTTACCAAATCTCAACTACAAGTGCATCAACATTTTCTTCCCTATCTTACCCGCTGGATTGCATTTTATTTTCAAAAAAGACCAATTGATCAAGCGAGACATGAACCTTAATGCAAACTGTAAAAAGAAAGCTTTGAAAGAATATCTTTGTATTCAGCCAAAAGAAAAAAAATAAGAAATAGCAGGCATTTCAAATAGCCTCTTAGGGTAAAAGTGGGGTATGTGACCGGGAGGTGTCTGCTCCCTTCCAGGACTGTCACTGCAAGTCTGCATGAACACGGTGCTTTAGGTGAGAAATCAGCCAGAATTAACAGGACACTGTCTTTGATGACAGAGCCTGTCTCAGTGGGTGAGCACACTGGCCGGAAGAGTACACTCAAAGGGCAATTTTCACACTTGAAACGAATAATTTGATGGCTTTTCTAAAATGTTATCTAACAATAACAATTAGTCTGTGATGAGTCATGTATTTGGCCCATTTTTGGATTAGAAAAAAGCAGTGAAGAGAGGGCCATCAGCCTTTTGACAGAACCACAGCAGAGAAAAACCCTTTATTCAGGGAATGGGAAGTTTGACATGTTGAGTGCATGGGAACCAAACATATTTTTGTATTTGTGGTTGATTTCTATACATTTGTATCCCACAGATCACTGGGTTATATATATAAAAAAAAAGAAAAAAAGAAAGAAAAAAAACCCCTCTCCATTGCTATTCAGTCTTTCACCTTGAAATCCAGACAACTTTCATGAAAGAGCATCAGATGTGTTTTATGTATGGAAGAGATACAGCACTAAACGTAAAAGTCTTGCTATATGCACTTATAGCTCGAGCCATGGTGTACTCCAGGTGGATTCGCCTTTAATATGGGCTATATGAAGGGTCTTTTTGGTCCTTCTTTTAATATATACAGCTTGAACAATGTCTAAGAGAGCATAAGTGTGGTATAAATTGTGTTGTTGCTCTTTATGAGAGCCTAAATCATGCATACTGCGAGATATATAAGAATTATCAGCATTAAGATAACTTAACACATGGAAAAGTGTGTTTTGCTACTCGTCCTCGACTAATGTAACACAACAGTGATCTAATGGAATATGACATTTACACCCATGGTAGAAGTTTTCTTCAAAAAATACCTGTACTTCATGTACTTTGTACCTGAGCACAAAAACTTGTTGCTACAGCAGTACAATGCACAGGGGCATAACAAGACCCTTTCTTAGTCATTTTTTGCATGCCAACCCTATAAAAAGTGCAATCACGTACACCAAGTTACAAAAATGTACCTATAAATATTCAAGACTAAATTAATTGTTGTTGCTAATGCCCGTTGTGGAGACAAAGGAGATGGTGGGACAGACCAGATATTGAGGTTGTCACTATAGTGCTGTGACAATGATATGATCCCTCACCGACTTCCCACTGTAAACACTGCCTGTGTTTAGTGGCTGTGCATTCCCCCCCAGTCCTGAACGCCCCATATAATTTGCTGCCTTATGGCGTTTTCATGCCACCTCGGAATAAAAGGGACCGCCCCCGTGGTTACGTTGTTTTTCTGACTGGCAGCGATCAAATGGTCGGGATGCGTGTTCTTCTTCTTCTGTTATATTGCCGTTTGGCTTAACAACTTTTTGCATGACTGCCACCAACAGTCGGCCGTAGCCTAGAGCATCAGGTGTGTGAAAACATGGAGGCCACAATAACAAAAGATTTTCTACTGTTTTCCTATGCAAGCATCCAAACAGCACATCGCCAGGTGTTTGTTTGTGTTATCTGCAGGACAACGAACGGGAAAGGACACGGATAAGGTGTTTTTTTTTTTATACATGGGCCTATTTATGAATAAATTTAAACATGTGATGTCTGTGCATGTTTCTTGGCAGAGGCATTTGTCCACAATAAACAGTTTATTATCATTGAAAAATGTTCAGTGAACCAAAGTCGCCTCCATCAAACGTCAGTTGTCAACAACGCGTCACCAACTGGGAAACTCGTTTAGCAAAATCCAGCCCGAGTTTCCCACCTCTGATTCCCACAGGACGTTACGTGAATGGTGACGTTTTCACCCTGGAAAACGTTTTTCCGATGTCCATGAACGCACGGTCAACCAACTACAGTATGGCTGACTTGGTACACAGTTGTACCATAAATTATCGGAAACCAATTTACAATAATGGCTTTAAAGTGTCTATACTCAATATATTTCTATTAACAATAGATCACACACTTGTATGTGAAAGGGTGGCTTGCAGTGACAAACCCACAGAGAATTATCACTCTGCAATTTACAGCTTTATAGCTTCTTTCTTTCATCGTTTTGGTGTTAAGGCCCACAGCTCCAATAACCAATAACATGGTGCCATCTTCAAACGCAGTAAGCAGAAAAGTTCTGCTGCTCAGCAGCAAACAACAGACAGTTAGAGACTAGCTGATAGTGGAGCATTTAGCAGCTAAAGAAAGAGATAATTCCTACAGAAGTTGGTGAAGACCAGAAGCTAAAAGAGAGAGAATATTGGCTTACATTTATCAGGTGGACACAAACACGACTCCAAAGGAATGATCACGTTGCTCTGTAACTGCTGGATGTGTTTGCCGTATCAACTTAAAAGGTGATAACGTGTCAGTGTTGTGTTCACTATGTTTCTGCTGGCCAAAACATCAGTTATTGCAAGTTTAACCGAGCCTGTGTCATGTTTATTTTCTATTCTTGCATTGATGTAAAAAAGAACCCAACATACCCTGTAAATAGATGAGTCAAGGTCAAAAAGGGTGCACTTCTTTTCACTCAAGGCCTGATTATGTCTCTGTTATGGTATATCTGTGAAAGCGTGTAGTTTTCAATAAAAAAATGAACATTATTGAGAGAGCAATAAATTATGCCTTTTACTCTTCAATTCTTTTTTGGTATATGAATGAGATTTAGGTTTAGAATGAGGTAGAAGGTAGTTACCAAGATTTGGAACAGTTTTAGCTGAATGGCTGACCAAGGCTCTGTTCAGACCTGGCACCTCAGGTAATCACACCTGGCAGTGGAATGCGTCTACACATGCCTCTTGAGCGTTTGTGATCAGATCTCACTTCCCTGCTCTTTATACAAAGAAACAGGTACATCATTTCCATTTGCAAAGACCAAATGGGTTGTTGTTTTTAACCGGTGGGACGCAGCAATGCACCTCCGCTGCCTAGTCTGCCAAAAAATGAAAAGAAGAAATCAAAATAATACAGACTGCTTCTATTCCTTGAGGTGTTCCACGCAAACCAAATCACCCAAGATGTCTGACACACTCATAATATCTCTACGGTCTTTTCGAAATGTTAACACATTGTGGACAAAGCCAGCTTATGTGATTTGAGAATTCTACAACTTACACAGTCGGTCCCTCAATGTGGCCCAGGACACATTTGCATACACACAGCTTAAAGAATGTGGCCATACGTGGCCCAGAACATCTCTGAATGTGGTCTGAACAATCGGATCTCAATGCGTGCTAAATACGTACTGGGTATATTCACACCTATACTTGCTATACTTACAAGCTGTCCACTTGTGATCAGATCACCCAAGACGCATGTTAATGCCAGGTCTGAACAGGGCCAAAGACAAAGTAAACGGAGCAGATACAGGAACAAGCGCCACCCACATCAAATCAAACGTCATCAAGAGAAAATTATGACAATTATGTCACAGGTCTGGACAGTAACTGATTCAGAGGTGTCCTCTGCGAACTGGAGGGAGCTACCTAAAGTCTATATAAAGAATTTCAAGTCTGTATGGAAGACTATGAGTGCTACTGGATGTTGTGTGTCAGAAATAAAAAAGGGAATGGCAGCTGACAGGTGAACCTGTGCTGTGAATATCATATTTTCAAGTTGTCATCTAAGATCATGTCAGTTTTTAAGGGTGTGAAAGCTCATTCTCTATCAGCTAGGAGGGATAATGCTATTCAGATGTTTGCCAGGTGACAGCCATCGCTCACTTCAGAATGATTATTGATTAAACACAAAGAAAGAGAAAGAAAAGAAAAGAAACTCCAGTCCATGAACAAAGTTTCAGAAACACCTATGTGATTAACCAATGTTTGTTGTCTAAAAAACATCTAGCGGGCCATCTTCAGTTCTGTGATCCTCTTAGAAGCAATAAAACTCTAATGGTGTCAGCTCTGAAACGAGAGCTTTTGGTCGAGGTTATAAACCAAGTGAAGCAATATACAGAGAGTTATGACTCTGCTTCACAAGAGAGACTGACATCTAATTTCAGATATCAAGAGGGGCCTGGCTTCCTGAACCATGGCAAATAAGAGCATTCTAGCCAGGGTCAAAGGGATAAAGGCATTTTAGCCGCACCACTATTCCTGCCTGTGTATATGACTCAGATTTCACAACCAGTACTCCATAATGCAGAGGTTTCCATGGCGACCAGGCTTTACAGCTGCAGTTTTTGGTACAGCCTGCCTTTGCTAAAGCACAGAACTCTCAGGTCAAGGCTTAGACATCACCTTTGATGGAGAAACCCTGCGGTCGATGTTATTTCACAGTTGTAGCTGAAGTTCCTTTTGAAATGCTAATTCCCCTCAGAGCAGCGGGGGCCAATCAATGATATTGATCCACATGGCCATCAGCAGAGAGAAGAAGATCCTGCAGTCATAAAACTAAGGATATTACATCCTCGCAGACCTCCATATTTTGTGTGTATGAAAACTCACCACAACTCACGCTCAATGACGCTTTGATGGCCGGGGCTGTACAGATGTTCACGCCTAATCAAGATAAATGGGAGCCCTTTGTTACATGTTGCACAAGTCAATATAGTGGTCCCACTGAGTTACCTGGAGAAACTCCCTGTGGAGCTCAGAGGCCAGGCAGACTTTAGATGACTCAGAGGAAACCGTTCAGGACTTTCACAATGAACAAGCAATTAGCAAGTTTCCCTCTCCTGTACTCTAAACTCTGCAGTTTCAGCTTAAAGCCCAAGAATTTAGGACACAATTCAACATTTATAACAATTTATAAGTAATGTGAAGTAAATGTGCATTTGTTCATGTTTGCCCTTTGAGAACTTATTTCACACAAGATCAGTTCTCATGTAGTCTATATCCACGACGATCCACAGTTTCGTAGGTGTTTGGTGTTTTAAGGCCCCAACGTCATCTTCCAGGCAGCGCTGCCTGGAAGGCACTAGGATTAGGCAATGGTTAGGGTTAGGATTAGGTGCCTTGAAGTCGACGTTGGGGGTTTAAAACACCATTGAGCGGTTCCGTAACCCCTAGAGGGTCCTCCAAAGTTAATGCAAGGTGGCCGCCAAATTATTGTTTATTTATTTGAAAGTTTGTTTTCAAAAATGTCTGAAAATATACATTAACATGAATCCAACATATAAAGTGCAAAGATAAATCGGCTTATTAGTGAAAAAACACTGATCATACGCTTACTAAGTAAGGTAAAGTAGCCACCTTACATCCACAGATACTGTTAAGCTTAGGGACTCACTTTGCCATCCACATGTATGTTTAACATTAAAACATGATGTATAATAATATATGAATATCCATCCATTTATTTTCATCCATCTGGCCCAGTTTAATATGCAACTACATTTTTATACAATATATTTAGTAGGGGGTCCCAACTCTGACTCTCTTTCAGCTAAGGGGTCCTTGGCCTAAAAAAAAATTTAAAACCACGTGCTAACACATACACCATGTTGAGAAAACATGTAGTTCATCTACATTCATTCACATTTTTCTGTATTTTGGCCTAAAACAGGAAACCAGGGCTTTGAGTCCTTGTTGTCTCTGCTGCACTTTAGAATAGCTGGCAAGGAAACTCCATCCGTTTAGTGCAACCTCTCACCACCAAGAAATAGAAATAAAAACATTTTCTGTGGATCTTTATGCCATATTATTTATTCCAAACTGCACATTTTGCTGAAAGGGGATGGGTGTGCAGGTCAGATTTAGTTGCATGTGGTTTTCAGATATTTGACATGTGAAATGTAGCCTAAAACATCTCACATGTAAAAACATATTATTCACATGTGCCTTCTAGTAAGTTACAAATACATAATTAATAGTAATTACACATGTAATACATTTTACATGTGATAACTTCAAACAAAGCTAGGCGTTATACGTGAATTCAGATTAGAAAAGTGATGAAAACATTATGATGATTTCACATTTGAAATGTCTGTAAACAGAAAGAAAATTAAAGTTTGTATCGTTTCCCTTTTGTTAAAAAAAGCCCATCACTATTCCACTATTTGAAAAGACGACGGAATAAGCTTTTATTTTCAATTAGGATCAGCTGAGAAACCCAGACATGCACATTGCTTTATAAGTTTGATGCCAAACATTCCTGTGATTTACTACAGATTGCACCTCAACCAAACCTTTGACATGGACTATGCAGCCTACGACTACAACTACAGTGATATGCACAATGTACAATGTACATAGTATGTAAAACTGTGTTCTTAAAAAGGAATACAAAAGCCCGGTTTAGTTTTATAAGCATCTTAGCGCCCAAGATAGACATTTCCTTGGTGAAAGATAATGTTCTGTTGTTGCTGTTTATCACTGAGGGTTTATCTTATACTATACATATCAGGGATCACATTATCCTAATTTTTCAAAGCCATGATGTAAAATCCCCATTTGTTGGTGCGACCACAGGGACGAGCTCTCACAAACACTCAGCATGACGAGCTGCTCCGGCCTCTTGTGCCTTTATGAGGCCATTTCATTACTTTCTCCCTCAGCGTGGAGATGGCACAGTGTTAGATGAAGTTAGACCTCCTGTTCAACTCGGTCCGTTCATGTGTCAGTCTAAGGAATGCATAAATTGCTTTTATGCACGTTTGCTGATTGTGTTGTTATTTCTGTATTGCTTGTTATGCAGGGTAACATTTGGACAAAGCAAGGAGAAATGTTTGTGAGTTTGTGTAACCCTCTCTTTTCCAGAAAGATTGTAAAACAGAAAACCATCTCATTCACTATAAACTGTTAATCAGGCAGACTATCAGAATCTAATTATAATACCTGTCATTGATCATAAAGGGACGTGTTTATGAAATTTATGTGAGCAGAGGTTAGCATTTAATGTTAGTTCAGGACAAATGTATGGATATAACGTTATGATGGCTTCTGAATGTTCATTCTTGGCCTTAGACAGTTTGGCAAAAGAATTCTCAACTAAAGTCCCACTAACACTCCAATATTTTATAATTTTTTTTATGTAAAAAAAACAACCTTTTAAAAAAAATTAAACACTCTTCAAAAATTAAGTTTCACTTTAGTTTCCAACAGAATAGTGAAACATAAAACTGATTAAAGAGTAAATTATAGACTGTTTAGAAAGACACATCTGCTGTTTTTATCCTGTGAAATCCAAAAGGCTTTTCAGCTTAATAGTTGTCTAATAATGTGAATGGCTTGTTACAAATGACACAGAGGAAGAAGATATACCAGGCTATTTGTTAGTTGGATCAACTCACTGTTGGTTTGGGATCTGTAGACAATAATAACAATAAAGAATAACAGTTGACTTTAACATTTGTGTCCTGATGTTTAAATGGCTTAACAAGAAAGCTTCATTTGATTTTTGTACATTTCTTAACCAACCAGAGCATGTGGTAGATCTTTGAATACGAAGTTGGAAAGTGAAATCACTGTCAAGCTGTTTGGTTACCACTGTGACCATTTCATCAGTTTGGATGATGCAATTTGTTGATGGAATTCCCCTCTGATGATAGAAATCTCACTTCCTCTTCGCTGTTTGAGCTTTAAAGATTTCGTTCAGGTTTTAAGATTTCATTCAGCTCTTCTCTGACAAGCCGAAGAACACTAACTCCCTCAGATTATGTCCAAACAATTGATTTCTCCCCCTTCATTTTCATCTCTCCATCGAGACAGCCATTGATTTATTTTACTTCATTTCAAAAGAGGAAGAGGAAAAATAATTACAGCAGCTCCTCAGTGTCTGACGTTTGAAAACAAGCCATTTTTTCCCCTGATTGCTTGGTTGCTTTTCTGAAAACTTTTATCATGCCAAGTTACTCAAAGCGTATATCCGATTGTATTTGTCACCACGTTCACACTTGACATTGTCAGTATCAACACGTTCATGGCAGATTTATTTACTTACACTCATAATTCTTTATAAAGTGGTGTTTGCTGAGAGACTATATAACACTTTGAATTATTCATGAGTGTTTGTGAGTCTTTTTCTCCCGAATCTGTTTTTGTTTACTCCAAACTGTCATGCTGCATTTTAATTATTCCGCTGCCTCCCCAGACTTACAGTATAGAGAGAACACAATGAGGTTTGACCTTAACGGGGCAATCTTTTTACCATTTTAGATCAAAACATGTATGAGTTTCTTTATTTTGTCTTTAGCAGATTACTCGCAGTGGCTGGCAGGACAGTTTAAGGCCAGATAAATGGAATTCACAAAAATCGACTGCTCATTCTCTCACTGTTTCTTTCTCCCTGCAGTTAAGGTCAACAGTGTTTTTTATCAGGCTGGCCCATAAACCACTGAGAGCCACACGTTTAAGAATTTCTTGATGTTATTCCTGCACTCTCGTACACTCAAATCAATACTTGTCACTGAAGGATTCTCCCAAAGCCAGAAACCAAAGACTCAAACTTGTGATAGCATCAGGTATAGTGAGCCTGGAGCCAGCCCACAGACATTGAAGAGAGTGATTTAGAAAAGATAGTGGAGTTGAGTGGTGGTGGAGCTTCCAGGGATAGTTTCTGCTGATATAGGAGTACAGCTGACAATGCAACTTAAGAATGAAGCAGAAGAAGTAAAACCTGAACACACAAAACAATGGGGTCACAAAGTCTTACATTCATTTTCCAATTTTATATGGATCTGATACTTTAAATGTAATTAAAGGTGGGGCACATTAAATCACAATATATTGGGATAGTCTATGTTGTATCATGTGTTAAGCCTTCCTCTAATTGGAACTAAGGGGGATAACCCAAACCATGGAATGTGTCCACATACTTGACCTCAGACAGTCTCACTGTATGTAGATTAAGAATGTGTAGGATTGTTGTTCTGGCCTGTATTATATGCTACAGATGTTTCTGTTACTATTACTGTGTCTACCCCCTTGAAGCCAAATTATCTAAATTAAACCTCATACTACCAAAACTACTGCCTATGGGTCTCTGAAAGTCTTTGCACTCTGAACTGTATAAAGTTGAATGTCAAACAATCTTTTAAAGCCTCATGCTCATTGGATTTTTCCTGGATTTTAAAAAGCAAACTTTACACATAAAATGGACTCTTATCTCAAACTTGCTTCTTCTTAGAAAAAGCACTGGGCATCACTGGAGCATGTCAATAAACACAGCTGTTACTTGATAGCAAGCTAACACTTTTTCTAGGCTTTAGGTAGCTTGTGCATTGCTGGGTGAAATTAGCACTCTCTGATTTGGCAAATCACAGGAGGGAAGCCACGTTAATTAGGTTAGCAGTTAGCCTGGTTTCCACATCCAAGGAATCGAATGTGGCACTTTTCATTTAGCAATTCATGGAGTTTGGTTGTGCCCCTCTCTGAATTGATTTAACACAGTTTTTATGGCATGTGACCTCAGTTTTAGGTCCCAAAATTCTGATGACCCCAGCTGGAGAGATTTATAAAGGCGCCCAATGGCACAGCAGGGGATTGTTGTGAAAAGCTCCACTTTATGCAAATGTCGTCAAACGCAATTCGAGCAGACACAGCCTGGCCAGCCCGGGCAATATTGTTGTTTTAAAACAGATTCAACGACATGTACCACGTTGCAGAGAAACTATTCTGTACATGAGAAACTAAAGCCTCTAAATAACTTGGATTACTAGATCCCCTTTCACACATGAACTGCAACCCTGAACTTATCTAGACATTACCCAGAGGAGCCATATGTGAAAACGCAAATGTCCAAATCAGTTGGACCGGACATTAAACAGACCTTACCCTGCCATCTCCCTAGTGCAAAGTCAGTGTAATGTCAGATTGAGCCCATGTGTGAACAGAGCAGAGCGTTGTCCGGAGAATTCACAGCGAGCGTGTGGGCGTCATGCGGCTGGCACGAAACCGGAAGACCCGGAAGAATACAAATACCCGAGGGTGTAGAAGAAGGGTGATGTACACAACGCCAACAAAAAATTCTAATTTAAGAGACAATGAGATTCGAGAACTTCTGTCGGTAAGGGCCGGCGCCAAATCATCAGACAAATTTAAGGAACTGCAAGAGACTCTGTTGTTTATGACTTAATTATGAACCGGCAATGTGACCGCAATGTAATTACTGTTAAGGTCTGCCTCTTGCACGCTAAATTCAGAATATTCCTGATTTGCCAGACATGATCTGGCATTCAAAAAGAAAACGGTTTAGGTCTGGACTTGGAAAAATTGGTGGTACAGATTTCCCTGAATATCAATCCCAGCTCCCATTCACACATAACCCAATGCAGGAGATGTTAAGACTGCATGTGTGAAAGGGGCTTTACTGTACATTACAAGACATTTACTACGTCCGAACACAACTGTTCAGTCTGCAACGTAAGCGTTTTTACAGCTGAGATTCATTAGGATCCATGCAGAACCATTAGATCCTTCATTTAATCTTACACATACAATTATCACAGTGTTATTTCACTTTCAGAATCCAACACGTGTACTGTCAAAATCACTCCTCCATCACCAGTCTCTTGAACTCGATCACACTGCTCAAACGCAAGGTGCAGTTTTTCCTTTAGGCTTAAGGAAATAAATCAGTGCTCTGTAGGTTTCTCTCCTGTAGAAATCAAGGTCATACATTGTCTTTTAAATCTAGGACAGTCCTCCTCATGAGACAAGTTGTTCATCTACCTCATATTACCGGGGTGGCACAGCAACTGGCTCTACGGAGGCACACACAACTGCACCACAAGAACAAATGTCAGCGAACAGCTAGGCCGGTTTATCGTAATTTAACTGTATAACTACTCCTAAAATAAGTCGATCTAATGATATACTTGAATCCTTTGTACTCATGCAAATGCACATGTGTCTGCACTAACAGGACCTGGTGATCCATGGGCGTCATGTTGTGCACTCTGTAGCATCAGTGCCGTTGATTGATGAATTCGTGATGTGAACAGCCAGCCTGCTAGAAGCCCCTCAGAGCTGTTTACTGCTGAGAAATGTATGGACCGTGGCAAGTATTTTCTTTTCTTCTGTGTGCTTACTCTTTGCCCCTCCAGTAAATTCCTCTGAGAGACTTCAGCCTAGTTGCCCAGATTAAATATTTCTGCCTGTAGATGGTCGGTCTGTTTGAGCCGGCATACAACTTTTAGCGAAGTAGAAAAGTGAGTTTGCCTCACTGCAACTAAAAATATTCAGGCAGTATAAACCCCTCACTTAAAGTCTGAAAACTTGAACAATAGGAAATTCATTGTGAAAAACACACCTTGACACACTCATACAGACAAATGAGCACAGCAAACACATGCGCCCAAACACACACAAACGTCTCTGTAAACCAGCGCTCGTCTCTGTTGGTGGCTCCCTCTGTCAGATAGTTCTCAGCAGGATGCATTCTGATCAGCAGCATCTTGTTGACGGCTTGCGAACATCCTCGTTTCATCATGTTCGAACAGTAGGAAGCCTCACGCCTCACCTCAGCCTCCTCCTCACACAGAGGAAACAGGAGGTCCCACATCATATTCCTGTGTTGCCACTAGAAACCAGACCTAGACCAGCAACATTAAGTCAGTGTAAAGATATACACCATGAAACGTGTGGTTTTACTTAAGTGTCATGAGGTTTCATTACATCCCTCACATTATATATGCTGTCTAAACACAATGTCAACCCTGTCTCCTAAAAAATATCTGCATACCAAATATGTTTTTATAATGTAATTGCTGCCTGGATTAAGTTCACAGCCATGTTTTGTTTAGTCCTGGAAGTCTACATTCTTGCACCACACAGTTGGGTTTGGGGGAATGGTGGGTGAACCAAACCATAGGACTATTGAGGTTGTATATTTCTGCCCTTTAATATGACCCATAGGAGCGGTATATAAATTAACGCTCCCCTAGTGATGGCAAGAAATACGGCCTACAGAAGCGTTTTCCATCCTCCTATCTAAACGAGAACTTAACAGTTGCGGTTTTGAATTATCCCAGTCCCAGTCCACCATATGATTGGAAGTCCAATATTCATTCTCCTTTGTACCAGTTGATGAGAAAATATTTGGCTCTTTAGCTGCTAGCTACCACTTTCTTCACCTGCTAGTTTCTAACTGCGTCTGTCTGCTGTTTACCTCCAAAGCTTGTCCTGCTGCGTCTGCAAACTGGGATTTGAGTGCTGAGACTGAACCAAACAGCAAAACTGTTGGCTGTAAAAGTCAAAACAGTGCGCTAAAAGTGACTTAAAGTGATGGTTCGGAGTAATTTCACCCTAGGCTCCTTTGCAACATGACCTCGAGCCAAACACACCCCCCAGAAGCTTTTTTCAGCAGGGTCGAACATTGGGAGAGTTAGCATAGAGTAACGTTATCAGCTGAATAGCTTAGCGCATGGGCTAATGGACCCAGGTTTGTATTTCGTAAATGACCCCACTAATAATGCCCAAAATGATACCAAACTTCTACAGTAGTACAAATAGGTTATGCATTCATAAAACAATGGATTGGAAAGTTTGTAACTACACCAGAAGTTTATGTAAATAACACTTGCCTGCTGGCTTCTGCTCTCTGCTGTTGTTGTTGCTGCTGCTGCTGCTGCAGGCAGTAAGACAAGTGCTTAGGGACGTCTACAAATTACAACACCGAAAAGAGATATCACAAAAATATTTATTCATTTTTAAAGTAAGTGTTGTAGTATAACTAGCAAGAGACAAGTTATAATTAAGGTAAGTTTGGAGACATAACCTTATTTAATCATTAAATTAATAAATATTTTTGTTGTATCTCTTTTCGGTGTTGTAATTTGTAGACGGCCCTAAGTACGGTGGCCGACTATACAACAAAATAAGTGACCATTCTGTATTCATATTGTGGAGCAATACGTTCTTGAAATACAAAAAATAGACTATTTAAAATAGTCCCTCTCTGTTTAGTAAACCAGCCAATTTACCGTGGGATTTATCAAACTGAATAGCCTAAATCCGGCCTGCACATAAAGACAAAACTGCTTTGCTTGCTCCATTGTGTTGTAAGTAATACATCCCTGAAAAAGTTATTGTATTCATTAGCATGATTGCCGTACTGTTAAGTTCAAAAACATCCAAAACACCAAAGGAAGACGAGCCGACCAAACGCAAGCTTTTATTTTGAAAAGTCGAAGCTCAAGCACGGCACCAGCCTCCCAGCTGAGAGGGAGCAGAGACTGTATATTACTAATATATTATATTATGTTATTAATAAGGGCATGAGACAGGAGTTCTCTTTTTAATATGCAGCCATACCCGACTCTAATAAAAAGGCAGAAAAGGGGTCGAAAATTCAGCTGTTCCCCTTAGCTGCTCCCTCTAGAGGTCTGGAGAACTTCCGTTGTGGAATCTGGATGCAGCGTTTTTTTTTGCATTTGTTTTCGGGGTTTGTGTGCTTTTCTTTTTGCATTGTTTTTTATTTGCATCGCGTTTATGTATTTGGTTGTGTTTTGTGTATTTGCATCGCGTTTGCTGAATGCTGCGCATGTGTTGTCAAATTAAGGAAGTTGTTTTTCTTTTTGCATTGCTTCTTTTTTCGGGGTTTGCTTTTCTTTTTGCATCGTTTTTTTAATTGCAGCGGGTTTGTATATTTGGTTGTGTTGTGTGTATATGCAGCGCGTTTGCTGAATGCTGCACATGTGTTGTCAAATTAATGAAGTTGTTTTCTTTCTTTGCTTGCGTTTTGTCTATTTGCATGTGTTTTCTGAAGTCAATGTTCGACCCAGCTGAAAAAAACTTCTGGGGGAGTGTTTGGCTCGAAGTCATGGTGCAAAGGACCCTAGGGTGAAATTACTCTGAACCATCACTTTAATCTCTTAACTTTTTTGTTGATAATAAGTTGTGAACATATTTTGTTCAGTTATGGCAGAGCAAAATTTCATGTTGCATTCCCTCATTGGAGAGGGTTGAGAGAAAATTCAACAAGTTGACAGTCTTGTGTGGTTATAACCTGAGAGGCAAGTTCAACTTTTAACCAACAAGTCTGCTTAACGCAGAGCTCATGTTTTTACAGCATATAAACTGTAAGAAGTTTGATAAACCCTGGAGCTTTTTCATATTGTGACGAGGTGCGAAATGTGTTCTCTCAGATCTCTCTCTCTATATCTATCTATCTATCTATCTATCTATCTATCTATCTATCTATCTATCTATCTATATATATATATATATATATATTCTACTGGCATTTGATCAAACGAACATGAGGGTCTGATCTCTTGCGTGCTGCACATGGATCGGGTCTGTACCCTGAACCTGTCTGAAGTCTGGAATCTCTGCTTGGCTTCATGACTTACAAGTCCAGACCTGGACAAAAAAAAACTGTGACATTGACCAGAAGATGGAAGAAAAAAGAAAACTCAAGATGAAGAGAGGGAGGAAGGAGGCAGATAGTGACAGAGAGGAGAAAATAAACCAGTGTGTGGAGAATTTAGCTAACCGCTGCCATTGTTATCTTGGTAGCAGACGGAGACTGAATTGGGTGTATGTTCTGTGATTAATGAAAGTGCTTGTCAATAAGGCGATGCAGGCGGGATATTAATTCATCAGTCTGGCAGGAGGCTCGGACTATAATTGAAGAATATTTTCTCTAGATGTCAAGCACATAGAAATAGGACTTTTTTTATAGCTGGAAATATCTGAGAGTTGTGTTCAATGTCATAATGTAACATAGAAAAATTTATTTGACATAAGAATCTCACCTCAAGGTCCATTTAGCAGCTTTCTGTCCTATATAGTGTTCAGCTGTAAAAGGTGTCCCAGTTGACATGGAAGTGTAGAGATTTTCATTTTCTGATCATCAACCTAAAAACCCCAATTCCAATGAAGTTGGGACGTTGTGTAAAACGTGAATAAAAACAGAATACAATGATTTGCAAATCCTTTCAACATATATTCAATTGAATACACTACAAAGACAATATATTTAATGTTCAAACTGATACATTTTATTGTTTTTTTTGTCAAATATTCACTCATTTTGAATTTGATGCCTGAAACATGTTCCAAAAAAGCTGGGATGGTTACGTCACAGCTTCATTGGAATTGGCGTTTGTAATCAAGTCTTTTTTTTAAAGCCTTTTTTGAGTTAATAGCTGCCTGTGTTTAATTTGTGAAATGTGAACAATATGAAATATAGGTCTTAGATAATTTAACGAGAATCTTGAAGTCGTTTATACATTGCATTCATTTGGCAAAATACTTTTAGCATGGCAATGACATGGCAAGTCGGACAATCCTAGTCTATACAATATCTTCATTCATCTAACATTCATAGTTTCCACACAACGTATTCAACTGACGTTGGTGATACCTTGACTTTTACTCTAGCGTCAGCATGAGGTAGACATTTTTGGTTCGGAGTAAAATATTTAAAAAGAATTGGAATGATTGTCGTAAAATTTGGTATAAACATTCACATTAGCAGCCCTGTCTCCTAAGAATTACGTTCCCATACAACAAAACTGCATTCTCAATTACGTTTTGAGGGAAACCTGATTACGTTTGTTTTAGACATCTTTTGTATCACAAATACTATTCTAATCAAAGTCCATGAAAGTCCGCATGGAAAAGTCAAACAAATGAAGGACTTTCTCCCAGGAAACCTTGGTTTGTGTCCCGTCAACGCTGACTTGTTTATGTACATCACGTATGTAAGGTACTTAACGTAACTGATGTACATACATGAAACGCAGGCTACTTTATTTACCCAAACCATGATCTTTTTCTAAACTGAACCAAGTAGTTTTGTTTCACTTCACAACGCCAAGCACGTTTGCAGTCTCACAATCAATAAGAGAGTCCTCATCAAATCTCTAATGCAAAAAAATGGCTAGTCACAACCCAAAGATGTCAACATTGATCCAACTGATATTTTTCATGTTAATTTTGTATGTCTATATATATATATGTTATTTAATTATGTTGATGTTTTTTAAACTACAATGAAATGTGATTTTAGGTGTTGTCAAGACAAGAATGTAATGCGATTTTATCTAGTGTACATGTATTTATATATTTATTTTTAATGTTAAGGTTAGGGGTTCTCCTGTAAGGATGCCTATCATTGCTTTTTAGGGAGACTATTGTAACATCCAGGGACTGCAGATGTAAACTAGCCTTTTGGCTAATTCTGGCATATTTAAATAATTTTTTATTAATATGCACTGTTGCACAGTTTCACTACGTGCGCCGGTCGCTGGAAAATACGTTGCCCTCGAAACTTAATTGAGAATGCAGTTTTGTTGTATGCAAACGTAATTTTGTTTATTTAATTAGACAGGGTTGCCCACAGAATTAATAATTTTGGTGGAAATTCAAAACCAATAACATTCCCATCACCTTGGCTGTTCTTTGTGTTTAGTGCTAATTAGCAAATGTCAGCATGCCAATATGCTAAACTTAGATGGAATACATTGTACCTGCTAAAAATCAGCATGTTAAATTGTCATTGTGAGCAAGTCTATATCCTTCGCGTTCCACTTCCAGGATTGCTCCGGTGCTGCAGGAAATTCCGCCAGATGCATGTATTTTCCGTTTCCATCTGCTTTCTTTGTGTTGGAATTTTAAATTTGGTGGATTTATGAGGACTATGGTTAACTGCTCCTCAGATCTCTGCATAGTAAATTGAGACAGCTAGCTAGACTATCTGTCCAATTTCTCTCGCACGATTATGGCCCTTTTTCACAGCAGACATTTTGACTTGTCATAGTAGGAAAAGCACAGCTGAAATTGATAACCTTAACGATGGCTCAATTCCATCCAGTGTCCCAGTAAGATATTTCAGTGAGTCAGCATGCACAATGCCAGGGCCTCTCCTAAGTGGAATGCAGCCATCATTAATTGTTTTGAATGTGCTTTTCCTAGGACTATGACATGTCAACATGTCTGCTGTGAAAAAGGTCTATTTTGCAGCGGTCTGTGCAGAGTTTAGCACCGCCCATGACGATTCGGATTGGTTTAAAGAAATGCCATTTAACCAGAGCATGTTTTCCTCCCATCCCTGACTGCTGTGTGGAGTAGCCAGACCCTCATTCAGCGCACTTTGGAGGAGGGTCTGGCAAAGCAAAACTATTGAGAGCATAATAGCATACTGAAAAGAGCATTTAGCTCAAAGCACTGCTGTGTCTAAGTACAGTGTGACAGACCTTATGGTTTAGGGCGTACTCACACTTGGTCCAGCTGCCTTGAACCGTGCCCGAGCACAATTGTTCCTCCCTCCCCACTCCCCCGCTGACCTGCACTCACACTGCAAAAAACATTCAAGTCCAGTGCATGCTTACGGCATTACATTGCGGGACTCGCCAACTACAATTCCCGTTCATCTGTAAGGTAACCCGGGCACGTTTAGTGATCACACTGATGCGTAACATGCCCGATTCCAACCGAACCGTTTAGCATGCCATGCCTGGCCACGGTACGGAGCAATCACACTAGTCAAACAAACCGGACTTTGTGGTCAAACCTGCTCGGCTACGGTTTATCTGGGTCAAGTGTGAGTACGCCCTTAGTTTTGTTCCTTTTTTAACAAAATTAAACAGCTGAGGGAGTTTATTCCCAACATTTTAATTTGCTTTTACTTTTTTACTTATTTGTTCTCATTGCAAATACATTTTTCCAAGGAATTTTCTTTGCTTTCTTGGCTCCAGTGTAACAATTGACCTTATTCCGGACACTGAGACTTGCTCGACTGAATGTTCTTTCTTTCTTTCTTTCTTTCTTTCTTTCTGTTCTCAATTTCTTTTGAACGCAGTGTCCATAATGAGGATATGTCCATGATATTTGAAGAGGGATTTAATAATGAATCCTATAATTGTTGTGATTGCAATTATGATGGTGATCATCATCATCATTTCCTGGACAGAGTCCTCGTCCCTGATGCTTTGCATGGCTCAGCGGGCAAGTAACTCCAATCGGTGGGTAAAACTGAGTTGATAGGACCGAGGTGATGAAGCCTGAGCCCATTCAGGGTATTCAGCCGATCATCTGTGCTCCGGTGGTGCTTTGCCAAGCCTCATTAAGAAATTGCTCAAATCATATCCAAGTTATGGATTATTACCTACAGGTAGCCACTTCATAAATCATTAACATCTTAATTCGTAATGGATCTGGGTTATAAAAACAGTGTTAATGTGAGGACTCAGCCTCAGCAATTAGCCATTTTAAAGGAGTATACTGTGAATAATATACAGTATGTGAAGTTTTCCCTTCTCTATCAGTGATTGGTGTCCCCAAACATCCAGCATCTGGTGGGATATTCACTGGTTTGGAGGTGGTGAGTTTAACGTTTCCAGTTTGAATAAAATACAGATCTGAATGGTAGCTCATCAAGACCAACAGCAAGAAAAAAAAAAAAAAGGCTTACTACAATTCCCACTTTATTTCTCAAAGTTAAGAGAACAACACCAAGTGCAATGTCTGATTAATTCCTTTGCCAGTGATGTAAAAAGATGCAGATGACTAGCGTTTGGAAGTCACTGTTTTAAATTTTCTTTCAGAACACTAATAAAACTCCTAAAAGCTTGAGGCGCTCATAAAAACAAAAAACTATTATGTCATTAAAATTGTCAGCGTTTGCAGAATAGAAACAGCAATCAATGCTTGTGGATTTTCCTCTTTAGGCTGTAGTTACACAATTTTCCTCTTTAAAAATAAAAATAGTTCCTTCCATCCTCATTCAACAACTATCCATTCCACTGCAGACACTCAGGGCCATCTCAGAGACAGCTCTGCTATTGACTGCTCTCATTTAAGCAGTGGTGAAGCAGTAAGTTGGAGGGGTCGATACCAGCAGCCTATGTGTGTGTGTGTGTGTGTGTGTGTGTGTGTGTGTGTGTGTGTGTGTGTGTGTGTGTGTGTGTGTGCGTGTGTGTATATATGAGGGTGACTGGTTCAATGAGAACTGCCTCGGCCTATTAGCTAAATTCATCATCACACTCCCCTGGTGGTATGTATGGTCACCGGTGAATGCAGTGATGTTTACACACTCAGACTCCTTAAGCACCCCGCTCTATTAACTCTCTGCATTTACATGATGCCTGCATCCATTCGGTTCTCCCCAGAGGTGAGGAGCTCGAGCTGTGGACCATAAATACCATGAATTGTTCAATTTCTGCTCGGGTTGGACGCTGTTGATATTATTTCAGCTCAGATAATGGTTTCTATTTCTATCCAGGTGGTTGGTCAGCAGTGGAAAGTACATTTACTATTTGACAATTTCCCTTTTTATGTGGAAATGTTATGCTACGTTCAGTCCACTGCATTTATCTGAAAACAATAGGTAATGTTATGACCTGGCTCTTAGACTACAACAAATAGGTGACACACCATAGTAATTATGCTTCTGCCCAAAATCTACGCCGTGGCTATGTACGTAGGTACGTGGAGACACAGACCTATGCCGAACCCTATGCCGTAGCCTGACCTCTCGAAAAATGTAACTAAATTTCGCTTGGCCGTGACTTGGTAGCGTTGCATTTCCCCCCCTGCATTTCGTGGTTCTCCTTCTCCATAAACAACATGAAATCAAGGAGAGGGTTAACTTTCCCTGCTACAGATTTCCCACCGTGGTCAGAAAGCACAGAGGAGACACTTTGTTTCTCCCACTATGCCTCTAGAGTCGGTACTAGCTCTGAAGTTAATCACCGTCACTCTCTCACTCGCACTACCACACACACCCTTCGCACTACCACACGCACCCTTCGCACACACACAAGCCGGCCCTGCTATTCTCTTAAAGAGATCGACGCACACACCAACGCACAAGTAAAAACTTCAGGCACTTACATAGGCTATGGTGAAAGCTTTGCGTGGAGCCTGCTCACAACCATAAATCACGCTTCAGTGTGCATGTGTGAGTGTAATCTGGGAACACTCAGGTGTTCCAGGTTAACCTAACGAGCACCTGCAGAGTCAGCAGAGACAAAGGTGAATCATATAAATAGTGCAGGGATCATCGTTTAGGTTTTACATACAATATATGAGGTATGTTTAATATGATGCATTGCTGTAGATTCAACTTGCAGGGGTTTAGGAAATAATGAATGGGAAAATTAAATAAAAACATGAGAAGATGGATTTAAGTTTAAGAAAACTGCATGAAAGTTTGATAATATTGAATTAAAGAATCCCTTAAAAATTAAGCTATGTTGACAGAAATCTGGTATAGAGAATAAAAGTTAGGGAGTATTGCATGAAAGTATGAAAATATGGGATGACAATTTTAAATTAAACATATTATGAGTTTGTATTAACCATGTTGCAAAAAAATGGGAGAATGTGTGTACATACAGAGTCATTTTTGTCTATGTAAATGTGTGTGTATTTCAATGGTGTGTTAACCATGAAGTAACCAATAATGATAGATTATAAATAAGGATATTGATATTCGGCTGTATAATCAATGTATTTTATTTGCATAAAGTTGCATTAGTGTTTGTTGGCCACATAGGGGTGAAGAACAAGTTGTAAACTTGAACTATCGTCTCGTCATAAATAGCTAATGTCTTATCTTGCCTGGATAGCAGCAATTCTGTCTCCTAAAAAATATGTTCAACTAAACTGCATTCTCAATTACGTTTTGAGGGAAACCTATTTTATCAATACTTCGGTTCCAGCCCCAAGTGCATGTAGTCAAATGGTTGCAGTTTTCACGTGCTTAACGTTCATTGAATAAAAACTACTTGGTAAAGTTTACGAAAAGGTCATGGTTTGAGTTAAAATTAGTATGTTTGTTCCATAACAATAGTAACGTATGTACATTATTTATGTGACACAAGTAAAATAAAGTATGTTGTACGGGACATAAGTTAAGTACCTTTCATAAATTGACCCATCCATCCACCCCAACCTCCTTTCAAATTAGATAAAAAACGCAATCCGTTTCCCATGGAATGTATTTGAGAATGCAGTTTAGTTATATGGGAACGTTTTTTAGGAGACAGGACTGCTAGCAGACAGAGTACCATTAGAGTGCTCTGTTTTTGATCTCTACCAACTCCTGAGGGAATTATCTGTCTCTTTAGCTGCTAAATGCTCCACTATGTTTACCAGCTAGTCTCTAACTGTCTGTCTGTTGTTTGCTGCTGAGCAGGTAGTGTACAGTGGGTTTCTTTTACCGAATAGCCTACTATGAGAGCGGTGAGAGTGAACCATAACTGCAAATGTGTTGGTTGTGATACCAAAATAATGAGCTGAAAGACACATAAAGCTCCTGAGGGGAACTGCATAGTTGGGTGATATTTCTCTGTGTGTTCATTAAATGGGAAGTTAGGGTTAGGGTTTATACTTGAGACCATGCAGCGCATCCATTGCCGTACTTCCTGATGTTGGACAAATTGCGATGTTTCATGACATTTGCCTAGACGCCGTCATGCTTTAGATTACACACTTGTGGACTTCGTGGGTCATGGAGGAAACTCCCGCCGGGGAGGCTTGGACCCCCTCATTACTGCTTGCAGTTCTAGTTACAATTGACTCCTTTCACATTCTCAACATAGTAATTTGAGCCTTTCTTAACATAACATTATTGGTTAGCGCAGCTTTAAATGATCTCAACAACCCCTGTTGGTCAGACATTTGTTTGTGTCGTATTGTGTATAGTTCTGTTCCCCCCGGCTTGCTTCTGTCCTGCTATCCTTTGTTAGGCACATCAATCACTCGGAGCAGAGCTTGTCCCTCATTGTGCTGATCGGATCAGGTCGGCGGTGATATATAAGGTCAACTGCAGCCTTTTGACAACCCTCACTCTTGCCAGTCAACTCGCCAAACAAATTTAAAAAATAATAAAATAAAGTGAAATAAAGGCAGTAAGTTCAGACTTCACCCTGGAAGCGGGCATTTGTTTTCTTCCATACAAAATGGAAAGGTCATCCCATCAGAGCAAGAATTCAGTGATACACAATGACTTATGATTTATGGGCTAATGTGGGTATTTTACATTGTTGGCAGTGGCATTTGTTTTGAATAGACAGTCGTTTTCCTATAGGCACAGACCAACTCATAATAATCTTAATACATGTTACAATATAAACAACATCACCTTTTTTTTAGATGGTGAATAGATGTCAATGGGCGTTTCTGATGATTCAGCGAACTGAATTAATTTACCTGATAAGGATACCCAGAGAACATAATTAAATTGTTTAATGGTCAAATGTTTGACCATTGCTCCTCCATTTGGGCCACAGTTGTCCAAATAACCTTGTTGCTTTTTCCATCTAAATGCAAATAGTAGGGTATTGAAGGAAGTGGGAAACCATTCCCATTAGCTATCTACCCGTTTGTGTGTACACTTGTGTAACCATAAGGTTTTGTGTTCTGGTATTGTGAGAAATGCATTGCCCACTCACTCTTCTATGAATTTCAAAAAGGTTTCAGACTGCCCAGGAAGTGATGGGAACAGTAAGTATTAATACATGTGTCAGAAATGTAATACGAGTCTCAATACTTTTTGTTGATGGTGTCAGTGACCAGATGTACAACACACTTTTGAGTTTGTGTGGCAAAGGCAGGTTGGAACATGTTTTTGATGCAGTTTTTGTGCAGTTTAAAAAGTATTTTTGTATTGCTAGAAAACAAATGCATGTGGGGATAGAATTGTTTTATTGTTATTTACCACTAATTAAGGTATGCAGTACTGAAGAAACCTGTTCTGACCTTTTTAACAAAAAAATTGCTTCCAGCATCAAGAAAATGTATTGTATTTAAAATAAAAATATCCTATAAAAGTGAGTGCAAATCTCCACTAGGTGTGTTTCGCTCTTCCCACCCAAAGAAGGGGAGGGGGTAACAAAAACTGGGATTTAATAATTTCGTATTGTGCCTACTTTTAGTGGATCATAACATAACGGGGAATTAATCTGCAGATGCTCTGGTTCAAAATGACACCAAACTTTAAGTTTTTGAGCCACGAGAAAGGCCAAAATGTGACCTTTAGGCTGATGGGTCCAGTAGTATGCAAGATTAACTGTCGACAGACAGAAACATAGAAGTTGCCTTTTGACCACATATTTTAACCTACTAGAAGATAAACTAGACTAGAGATAAAACCTTAGAAAGACTGCCATTAAGTAAATGGTTGTTCAATCACAGTATGGGATTGCTTTGTCAGTCTTTTGATATTGTGAGAACTGAAAACACCACTTCTCAAGTGCCCCATTTGATTACATGTTTACAGATGCTTAAACCTGAGACAAACACTAAAAACTAGGCTATTCCATCTGTTGCTTTCTTTTTGTTCTGTGTTACTGGGCATTATTGTGAATAATTGACTGTGGTGCAAAATAATACTGCAAACATCTGTGCCTTCTTCAGTGGAAGGCAAAAGGGAATGTGGGTTGGAAGAGGCAAAGCAACAGAAAGAGTTAAAAAGACTGAGAATACAGGAAACTCAAGTCTCCTCTCCACAAGCCAAAGGAGTTAAAAGCCTCATAAATTCATTTTAAAGGTTCAGTACCATGAACAAGTAAGAGAAGTGCAACTGGAACTTTAGGGTTCTGTTCCAGAGGTAAGAAAACCTCATTCAAGTTAAGTAGAGTGAACAGTGGAATATCATTGTGCAAGTGCTTGAGTACTTCTACCCAGTTTCATCTTACTGATGACATGTTCAAATTCAGAAAGATATGTTGGGAGTAAGCAACATTTCTATATTTCCTTCAGCACATTGCCATTTTAACACCAGTATTAAATGGAACAAAGATAATGAGTACATGCCAGCTGAGAAAATGAGGTCTTACCTCATGAAACTAGGTCTTTAGTCAGCTTGTTTAAAAAAAAACAAAAAATACAGGACCTCTTCTGGGTCATTAACTTTTCTGTGTTTTAAGAACAATGTTAGTCTAATGTTAATATTAATTATGCTGTTAACATCAATTTCTGATAGCTCTTAATCTAATTTTAGCTTTCTTTCTTTTTGTAGTTTTCTCATGTGAACTCCGGACAATGTGCATCAAATCATGTCCAGACATAGTCTGAAGTTGCTCTTTCACACATGTAGCACACAACAGGAGATTGTCTGTGTCACACGCGTTATTACTCACTGAAAATACTCCCTTTGGTTTAGATGAGGGGTGGTAGAGCGTGCAGGCGACAGGACACAACGGGGTTTACACCTCAGCCACACTGGTGGTGGTGATGGCGCAGTGGGTATGACCCCTGCATTTGGTGTGGGAGACCTGGGTTCAATTCCCACTGTGATACATGAACCAACATGTCCCTGAGCAAGACACTTAACCCCTAGTTGCTCCAGAGGTGTGTGACCTCTGACATATATAGCAGTTGTAAGTCACTTCCAAAGTGTCAGCTAAATGACATGTAATGTAATGTTGCCATTTCATAATTTGGTCATAAACAACTCAGTTTCTTGCGTTTCTTGAATTTGTCTGATGATTATGGCATCGGCCCTTAGCGACAGAAGTTTAAGTAATCTCATCGCCTCTCCAGTTAGACATTTTCTTTTGCCATCTTTGTGTTTAACTGACAATGAGCTGCTCTATTCACACATGGGCTCAATCGGACATTACACTGACTTTGTATGAGGGAGCTGGCAGTCTAAAGTCTGTTTACTGTCCAGTCTAACTGATTTGGGCTCTCACATAGAGCTGAAGTTAAAGGTGGCACTGCATGTGTGAAAGGGGCTTTAGCAAGCTAGTTATTTAGACTGACGTTTTAGGCAAACACACAAGTGTAAATGATTGTGAAAAGGTGTGTTAGCTGAGCCACAGGAATGGTAACAAATCTATACTCAAACCCGTAAAAACTGCCTCCTTAGCTTAGCGACGAATATCACCTGCTGTTAGCTTAACACATACCCCATAATGAGTTTCACAGTCACAATGATCACTATCATTAAAAAATGTAAGTCATCGCATTCAAATTTGTGTGTCAATAGCTTAAAACAACCACTCATTTCATAGATATGAAAATGATTAAATCAATGTATACAACACACATGATGTGCTTTAATAGTTTGTAAACAAACAGAAAATGCACAAGAACAGTCATATTTTGTTGTTATGAAGCCTTTAAATTAGTCTCATGTTATTTGTGCAATTACACAGACACATGTTTCATTCATACCACATTTAGCTGTATGATAATAAAAAAAAAACTCAGCAATAGCCTGAGCTGAACAGCCCTAAATGAAAAGGACAACAATGCATTCATGGCAGGAAATGAACTTCACAACATTTTAAAAGTGGCTATAGAGTTATGGTGCATGAATAGGAAATATTGCACATAGATAAAAGGCTCTTGGGATGACATCATTATTAATTAAGTGAAAAGAAGTTTGTGAAGATTAGTTGAGCGTAGGGGAAGGTTACATATATCTGTCTGAAGCAGTCTACTGAACAATTAACACCCCCCCACCCATAGCTATCAAATTTTCTTCATTACCTGCAAGCGCTCTCCAAGAAAAGGAAAAAAGAAAATCATATAATATGTACATACAATTTTGAAAAAACACAGTCTCTAATTGACATCCTTTAATACAGCACATACATTTTGAAATAAGTTAAATAAATTAATTTGTTGAATTAATTTGGCCAACTTTCCACATCCCTACAAGATAATCAATCATTAAAAAAAACACAAGACAGTCAACTTCAGAAAAAAATTTGTTTTTCAACATAATCATGGATTTACAATGAGACATTGCTTTCCTACCATTGAAAAAAGATATATATCACAAATAACATCATATTCAAGCGTACATCTCAAATATCTGAACAACAATGTTCCTGATGTTTTACTTCACGTCAATTTGTAATCTGATTGTTACGTGTATGAGACACCCACAAATATCATAATTCCGTGCAGCATATACAAAGATTTTTATACTGCAGACACTCCAGCTATTTGACAATAAACATACATATTGTCAAAGCCTTTGGACTCATCAGTAGAGATCTTCATGAGTCAGTTTTGGACACAATTGGAAATGTGTCTATGTAAAATCTACCCAAACCAGAACATATATATATATATATATATATATATATATATATATATATATATATATATATATATATATATATATATATATATAATGGGTCTTCATTGTCTTAACTTGGGATATAATTGTCTGCACATGGGACTTTATTTCCATAATTTGGGACTTTGGGATATCGTCTTGATTTGGG
The DNA here is from genome assembly GCF_004354835.1 of Perca flavescens. Lineage (NCBI taxonomy): Eukaryota > Metazoa > Chordata > Actinopteri > Perciformes > Percidae > Perca > Perca flavescens. The sequence goes on along the minus strand of NC_041345.1, from coordinate 21,943,024 downwards.
ACTTAAATCAGGACCTATAGCCAAGACTTGAGATTAACTTGCAACTTTCAAAACATTTGCACAATGTTTCACCAATTCACTCACAGTTGCGGTTAAGAAAGAGCAGTGATAGGCATGTGTGTCATTTTTCCTGCACTTTAAAATTCACACTATCCATCTGCCTTGAAAAATATGTTTTTCTCCTGCAATGATTATAAGCCACCGTTGGAGCAGAGCTGAGAGTGTCCATTTGGATGCATTCTGGTGTTAGGCATTGTGACAAACAGGCCCGACGAGACCCAGCTGATTATACAGAATATAAGTCCAGGACCCAGTCCAACTCTGGTCCTGGTTTGTGCCTTGATCTGTAGGAACCAAGTGAACCTTAGCCTGGCATTGCCAGACTGATTTGCAAATACGAATTAGTCTGGAACTTCTCAGTAAATTTTTCGATTTCCAAGGGGCATTCAACTGTGCAGACTAAAATGCCTCTGGACTCAATTGATTAGACCTACATCCAATCCAAGCATCAAAATGTATTGATGTAGCACTGATTAACATGTAGTGAAGGGTAGTGCGTGGTCCATTTTTAAGCAGGACAAAAATGGCAGCTGGGTTACAAACTTTCTTAAATGACAGATAAACAGTACACTAAAATGTGTTTCTCAAAACATTAAGGGGGGGATATGCAATAACAGAATCTTGATTCATATTTGATCAGCACTCCCTAGTTTGACAGTTTGATCTGAGTTTCGTGAGCCTGGTGCATTCACTGTAAGGATGGTCAAACCCACGTCTTCTTAAACCCGCCCCATATGAGATACACGGTTGTGATTGGTCCGCCCAAGGCCAGGCCGGTTGGAAATCTGTCTAAATAGGATGGAAGTCTGGCTCCCAGGCTAAGTGAACACATGAAGACCTCTACTCTCCAGTTCATCTAACTGAACAGCTGACAACAAAAGCCCTACTAATTCAGTTAATGGGATTAGTGTAACACATTTTAGAAAAACCTTTTAGTATGTACTGATTTAGGTTTGAGACTCCTTTAATTGAATTTAGTCTTTTTGAGGTAACATACTGCATCATCTATTACTGTCCAAGTGTTTACTGCTGGTTCTGCTGGTAAACTATAATCAATAATATTGCACAAGAAAGCTAAGACAATGAGACGTGTGACAAAAGCATGATCGTTCAATAAGAGCACATGGGATTCCATACAATAAGGCATTGCTTTAATGAAAACATCTGGACAAACAGGTCACAGTTTTAATTAATGCTTGATTGACTAGCGACTATGACGTCCTCTTCGGTACTGATTGTTTCAGTCAAAACTATGACTCGACCTATGAGCTCCTCAGCTCCGCCACAATGAGTACCTGATATGTAGAGATGGAAGCAGCTGGCCAATCACAAACCCAGCAGAGTGGGCGGGGGAGGGTCAGCCTCATGGATGACAAAGCAAAGGAAATGATGTGTGAACAAAAATGAAGCTAATTCAAACAACCATCAGGCTCTGTTGTCACCTGTGGATTCACGTCTGCAGACTGAAGCTGCTTGTTGACCGTGGTAAAAGGTTGTTTCATACACAATCATTCTATCCTACAAGCACACCTAAAAAAGAAATAAATACTCCCCATGTACATATTACATCCACATATTTGCAGACATCTGTGGAAATAATATTCATTTGGGATCTTTGCCTTATCTAAAATTAAAATTATTAATTGGGAATATAGATTCCAGGTGGGAGAAAACCAAACCAAACAATAATGCCAAAGGGCCAGCTTTTCTTGTTTTAATGCTGCTAATATAGCTTATTTACAATCATCGTATGCAACAGAAGCCTCTGTTTTCACTAATAAGCTGATATGGTCTGGCCGTTTACCAAAGAAGAAGAGTAAAATAAACCAAACAAAAAAAGGGAATTCATTAATTGTGCTTTTTAACCCACAAATCCACTTTGTTGAAGTGGGACAATTTTAAGAGGCACCACTTGAAGTGCTTCCATCAGTCAATGAGAATCTCTAAAGCTATAACAAGGACTGAAAATACAAATAGTAAATATCAGTATATTTATATATTTAGAAAGTTAATACAATTCCCTTTCCAGTCCCATGTCCAGTTTAAAAAATATTTTCTTCAGGCTGTCAAACATCCATCTGACATGAAGGATCCTTCTTTGTGTCAACGCGCAAAGCCCTTATGATGCTCTGAGAGAGAGAGATGTCTTTGCCGGGGTTGATTCTGGATGACACAGGAGGCTTGTGCTAAAAAGCAGGAAGAGTTTTTTTTTTGTTTCTTTTCAATGGAGGAGGTTGTTTTAATAAGAAGACAGAACACCTCTGCTGAGGAGACTTGCTGATTTTCGAGATTTCTGTCGACGTCCGTGGCGTGTCTCAGGAATCCTTCAGCTGACCGCTCTGCGGCTAAACAGTTACCTCGTTCTTACTGGCAGTGCGGTATGTGTGGTGGTGGCCCGGAATGTACTGTAGGTGGTCCACCGTGTGTGTTCGTCGGGAGGCAAACGCCTGCCTCTTAGACGTGCTCGCTTGGTTGTTGACCGTCAGCGTGTTGTAGGAGTCGTTAGAGGCAGTGGGTTGAGAGTGCATCTTGGTCATCTTGTGGCGGTCCATGACGGGCGTGATGGGCATTAGCATGTCGCCGTGCGACATTGCCCGAGCCATCGCCTTCTCCCGGAACTTGTCACGCCTCATCGCAGGGGACAGCAAGGGATCCTGGGAGTGGAGGCGCTCTGCCGACAGCAGCTGCTCCTCTGAGAGGTGTCGGCTGCTGCTGTACGCGGCCGCCGCCATGACGCCGTACGAAGACAAGCCATAGTCCCCGCGACGTGGTGTCCGGGGAGGAGACAGGACGTGGTCCTGGGACATGGCCCTCTGGACTCGGCGGGGACGCTGCCGCTGCTGGTGCTGCTGGTGCTGCTGGTGCTGCTGGTGCTGGTGGGGATCTGCGTTCAGCTTCACCATGTGGGTCGGCCCCCGGCCGCCGAAGTCAGGATGATGATGCTTCCTCGCGTAGTAGTCATCTACGTCCTCACCTGAGAAGTAGAACACAAAGAGAAATAACAGTATTAAGACTACCGACCTTTGCTTTGGAAAAAGACCCTTGGATACCTGTACCTTTGTATTTAGCATATACAATTTGTTATTTTGTAATGATGTTATGTAATACTTAGCTGTAACAAATGTATTTTAGTGCATTCTACTCTACTGTAGTTAGTGATTCCCACATTTCCTAGAATGCCATCCAAGAACACTCACAGCCTCAGTGCATTCAAAACAAAACTATACTTACAGAATATATAAATTAGTATAGTACACACTTAGGGATTTTTTTTTCTCACAGTGGGGCAGCAAGACCACGACATATTTGAACCGAACCACATTTACAACATGCAAGTTGCAATTTGCAGTATGAGATAATTTCCTCTTGTTTATTTTGACACATTTCATTAAGCAAATAATAATAATTATTGCAACCCATGCATGAGCATGCAAGAGCCCTGTATGATTTGCCAAGTTATCTGCAATTTGCAAGCACCGATAATTTGTGATGCTGCCACTATTTGAAATCTGCATGCAAGGGGTGCTCACAAATCACTTTTGTGAAATGCGGCCCTAGGACTATAAGGGCCACGAGTGGTTGAAAAGCATTGACACATTAGTCTCCATTATATTTGTCATACACCAAATCTGTTCATGAATGAATATATGTTTGTGTCTCTACAGATTTAGGGAGTCTAAGCAGCTGTCTGATAAGGGAATGTTTTTTTGTTTTTCTTTTGGAGGTCGATGGAAACAGGCTAAAGGACCTGACACACTTTAGCATACTTCCCAACTAGGTTTTAGGTGAGCATCTTTTGTTTTGGCGCCATCAATATCTTGGCATAACAAACTTGACAGCTGAGCGAGAGATATATGCATCTGGAGGAGACAGAGGGACCTCAGAGTTGGTTAAACTGTACGGTTTGCCTTCATTTCTCCTCAATCAAGTTCAATAAATGCTTCTGTATAAGTCATCAAAGTCTCCGGAACCTTCATGTATCCAGAAGTCAAGCTGCAAGTGTTTCTATACCAGAGGTGATAATGGTAATCAACAAAGTAGTTAGAGAGTCTGATTCAAACTGTTTTGAATAGTTCTGTCCTTTTTCTTAATGAAAAACCAAACAGCGGACTCATCAGTGTAGTTGTCCTTCAGTGTGTAGAGGGCTCATCAGCATACCACAATACTCAACAGATCATGAGCTGGTCGTGCCTGAGCAGGCAGCCAGTTGTTCAATTCCACTACCAGAAAGCAGGTCGGTCTCTCCACTGAGGAGTCCTAATGGTAAAGTCATTTATGGCTGCATTAGGCTGCAATCAGCTCTCAGCAGACTTTTATCTACCTGTTTTTGGCAGTGATGGCACACAGGGGGACGCTACCACAGAAGCTCTCTGATTAACTGTAGTGGCTGAGGGGTCGTTACCTCTGCAGTAGGTAATTATCGCAGAACAGAGAGGTCGAATGGCCGTTTTAGGACCGTAGCACAGAGTCGTGGAGGAGAGGGATGATGGGAATTGTTTGTCTGGATGCTCGGCTGTCTAGGAGAGATGTCATGCCTGGATACAGAAGGTCACCTTATTGTCCCTCCATGAGGGGTTTCATGTCCACTGCTCTGTGCATTCCTAATGAAGGAGGCTCAACTTCGGCCTGTGGCGATGTGCTCCAGCATTTTTCCCTGAAGGCTTGGTTTAGATGTGACATTATGGCAGAAAATGTCAACCAAACTCAACCAGAGGCTACACGTATACAGACAATCGAAAAGCGGTGGCCCATAGCTCCATTAATAGGTCACACTCCAGTCACTGTGAATGATCTGTAGCGATTATACACTCACTTGTTAATGTGGCAGGAATGTATTATGTCCTGCTATGACAAGAAAAAAGCATGAATTCTCAAATAAAAGGTGAGTCTCCAATAATAGCCAAGGGCATGGCTGACACCAACCAATGAAGACCAAGGAAAAAACAACGGCCAGGTGGGTCATGTCATACTGATTGACATCAGACATCAGATTGTCTTTTTTTAAACTCAAATACTGTTTTCATTCACTAGGTATTTGCTTCGATTGTGATATTTTCCCCAAAGAATTTAAGTTAGCATCAATAAAAGTTGGGTAAAGTTGCAGGGCAAAAAGAATATTTATAAAAGAAAATGAAAGGCATGCTGCTTTTTGTTCACATGGGTTCTGTGCTGAAAAGTGTTAATGACCATTAAGACACAATTAAAAAAAACCAGTCCGTACACTGTGAACACTTAAAACCAGTGAACACTTAAAACCAGTCCGTACCGTTTCAAGTAAATTCTATATTTTTTTGTGTTAAATACATAATGTAAATATCCGTCAAACATACACTGTAAACTGTCATATCCTCCTACCTTCTTATTTATCATTCTATATGTATTCCGGCACTCACCATTGCACTGCTGTCTTACTGTTTATACAATATTCATAGGGCTGTTGTTTACATTTACGTGTATGTGCATACATATTTATATATCAAATGTGTAAGTTTACCTTTGTTCAGCTTGCTGCTCTTGTTTAAGCCGTATTCTATGCAGGTACATTGAAGCCAACATAAAACCTGAGTCCAATTCCTTGTGTGTGTACACGTACTTGGCCATTAAAGCGGATTCTAATTCCCATCTGATTCTGATTATGACGTATTTGTGATAGAATTAGCTCTGTAGAAATATTCTGAATAAATTATGACAACAAGTAAACATGGAGGCAGTGTTGATTTTGCAGTAATTAAGCGCAAATGAAAACAGGGAGACTAAAATATAATAAAATAAACTTAAATCCGGAGGAATCCAACCTCTCTCTACCTTTGAGGTAGATAAACAATACACAAAACTATTTGAGAATTCACTGTAATATTAATTTCAGTAGAAGGTTTATTGGCTACCTTAAAATGGACAACTACAAATGCACGTCCTCTTCCTTTAAAGCTGCCTTTTCCGCCACTTAATTTAAGATTGATTGTACATGTTACACTGTTTACACTTTAAGTCAGTGAAATGATTTAAGTGGGTCGATGCCCATTGCGTCTTCTCATCTCTGCACTGTTGATAACATGCAGCACTTTACAATTAACATAATTGCGAGAGGCTAAAAGGGTGCCAAACGTGGGGCGGAGCTGCAAACACATGGAATAGCTAACAATGGCTAATTAAAGCCCAGCTCCCACTCTGCTAGATTAGATCCAATATAAGCAGTATATTTACGTTTCAGCTATTGATCACCGAAGACGATAATCGTATAATGCACCAACACTCGTGAAACTGGAGCAACATCAATTATAAAGTGATCTTTAGAGAGGTTTGGAGCAGAAGCGGTAAAATGCAGCAATTTAATTTCTTTTTCTCTTTTTGGGAGGATTAAAGGCGGCTTTTTTTTGGTTTTGTCAAAATGTGTTTTAATTCATTTTAGGGTGATTAAGGTGATAAACAGAGCCAAACAAGATTTTTTTCCTCCTCTTTTCTGCAGCCCTTTTTGAAAGAGCTGATTGGGTTACTTTAGAGCAGCGTCTTCAATCTCTGCCTTGTTGACATCACTGAAGGACGGGCGGGATGGAAGAGCAGTCACACACACACACACACACACACACACACACACACACACACACACACACACACACACACACACACCATTTAAAATAGCAAATAAACTGTACTAATTTAATTTAGTCATCATCATCTCTCCAGATGGTTTAATTAAAATCACAACTAATTATGTTATTTTTAAGCTTGTTTCCAAAGACCTCACTCATGCTCGAACCCACAAATTAATTTTTTCAGAGTGGAAGGGCTTTTCTTCAAGGGACAACTTTGCTTGCTCGTTTGACAAATTCCGCAGGGTTCCTGTCTCAAATCTGAAAAGCCTGTTTGTAGTTCGACGTGATTCATCTCTGTGATTTTCTGTGTGTGTACAAGGCTCCGGCGAGATAAGAGCAAAGCCCACAGTTGATAAGGGAGAGAGAGAGAGAGAGAGAGAGAGAAGGCAAACGTATAAAAGACAAATGTTGAATGTGCTTAAAACAAGATTGCGCGGAAGCATGTTTTCATATCACAACCAAAGACACATTTAAATGGCTTTCTCTCAGTTTGTAATGTCTCTTAAGATTCAAGGTTGCTTGACAAGCTGCTTGCTTGGTCTCAAATAGAGCTGCATCAGGCCAAAAATGTTATTATGGTGAATGAGACGAATAATAAATACTCAAGCAGCAAGCTGATGAAGATCAGCCTCTTTCCTTAGCAGTGGCGATTTTTGCATGGAAATCCTGCTGGGGCCACACAATAGTCATACAAAGAAATTCAATTATGGAATCCAAAACATACCACAGAGATATATTATATTATATTGAATCATATGGGCACAACCAATAAAGTAAAGTAAAGAGTGAAACTGCGATTGCTGTAGTCTATATCCACGATGTTCCACTTCCGGGATTGCTCCGGTGCCTCCGGAAATTCCGTTGGATGTCCTTCTTTTCGGCCGCATGTCCGTTACCTTCTACTTTCTATGGGTTGTAATTTTAAACTATGAGGACTATGGTTAACTGCTCCTCAGGTCTCTGCAGGGTAAATCCAGACAGCTAGCTAGACTATTTGTCCAATCTGAGTTTTCTGTTGCACGACTTATGGCAGTTACACACCAACCAGACGTCCAACCGTCGGCAGAAAAGCCAGTCGGACTACAGTCTCTCGGAGTTGGTCCAAAAAGTGCCACAGAACACACCAAAGAGACGAGACGTAATACGTCTCCATAACAGCAGGCGGCGCTAATCTGTATTGTTACCCCAAAAATGAAAACCGGCAGGTGATTGGACGAACGTGTCACATGGGTTTGTTTTCATTCAAAGCCAGACTGTCATGGCGGCTTGTTCAGAATACGATCTCATATTGTACTAAAAAAGTTCACTGAAACATGTTTCTGAAAACATTTTAAGCAAGAAATAGGCCATGCAGTTGCTGAATCTGTCTTCATTTCAGATCAACAAAGGTCAGTTTAAAAGATTTTTGTCAGATTTTGAGAGACTCTAGTCACGCTCATTCTGCTCGCCATTTCCGGGTGAGTCCTGACTGCCCTGCCTCCGACTGAACATGTCAGGTCAGCCACAATAAAGGCCGACAGCCCCTCAGACGGACAACGGCATGGAACACACTGAACAGAGTAGAGTCACTGACCTCACCAGACTGTCCAACGGCCGATTATCACCCGATAGTGTGTTAGCGCCTTCAAACAACCTTTGAACGTACACATGTTCAATAAAAACAAGTTCCTTCCTGAGGCTTTTTTACAGAGGAACTGGGGCTATGTCCGGCGTTTATCGCCGCCCAAGTCGATTGTGATTGGTTTAGAGAAATGACAACAAACCAGAGCACATTTTTCTCCCATCCCGGAATGCTATGTGGACTAGTCAGACCCTCCTCCGCAGCGCTGTATATATAAGAGTTTTAAGCCTGGAACCAAGCCAACCAGCTACAAGATGAATCATGTCCATAAAACATTTGATTCATTTTGAAAACGGCAAAAAAAGGTAAAGGTACAACACTGTGTACAGAAACAATCGTAAACTTCAATGGTAGGAGCTCGCTATAGCCGTTCATGGGTTTGCAGGTGCGGTAAACATTTCCTTGGTAACAGCAAGCTTTAAAAAGCAGAGACGCTGTGACGTTTAGGATTGTGGGTAGTGTAGTACTTCTCCATGATATCGCAAATTAAACAAGATTAATATCATACGGACTTATGGCTTCTACAGGAGTATAAATCTTCGTTTCACAATCTAATAATCAAAAGCCTTAAGCCGCCTACACATGATCCGTGGTAACCGCTCTGCTCTGGTCGTTTCATTGTTTACCTATGGGGGAGCAGTGCCGCCCAACTTGGCGCTACCCTTGGCGTCCTGCAGCGCTCGGGAATTGACGCCGATCACTGCGCTCAAAGTTCAAATTATTTCAACTTTGACCTTGTTGCCGCTGACCTTTCAAGGTGCAACCAATTCCAGAACGTTCTTGTGCTGCGCTTTGCCTCTCTGGCAGCCGGCTTCATGAAAAAAAAAAAAAAAAGAGTAGTGCATTCAACTGTGCTATGCATTGAATTCAGTCCTGCAAATAATGCCTTAAAGAAAAAGTAAGACACGTAAGTAATGCTCTGCAGTGTTTTCACAGACAAATCACTGTGAACACAGAATAGCTCACTGAGTCTAAAGGAAATGTTTGTAAGAAAAGATTTACTGGCAACAAATTGGTTAAATGTGATAACTCACAACATAATACACTAGCTAGCATACAGTGTGTTTTCACGGTTGTGCTTGCATCAATGGACTGCCAAAAAGGAAACGTGATGGGACACTTAGAGTAGAAGCACATATTCCATGTCTGCTTACTTGAGTGTATTAAAATAAGTCTGAAGGTAAAAGCTGTGAGAAGAAAATGTGCTGTGCCATGAGTTAAAAGGAGGTTTCATGCTCAGACGAGATCAGCTGCAACCGCATCATCCCCCTTCGATGATCTCATCGCTCTAATTCAAAATGTTTAGCTCATCTGAAAGAGGTTCATCCAAAAAAACTGATGCATGAAAAATAGATGGTCTCAAGTGGAGGATCTGATCAGTGTAAGTAGTCAACTCAAAATGGTAGACTTTGTACAATATTTTTGTTCCTGGTGCTTTTCAAAGTTTCAATTTGAACCACATTTGCTAAATCCTCTAGAGCTCTGCATCAGTTTGAAACAGAAAAGAGATAAATGCATCCAGAATTCTGCTTTTTATACACCTTGGTATTATCTAAACAGAACATACAGATTAAAGAAATGAGTTACGGTATCTGTATAACACATTTTCACTCCACTATATTGCAAACCAGGATACAACAGAACATCAGGCCCACTGCATTTGTTACCCATCTCCAAGCTGCCTTTTACAAACTTCAGTTAGCAATTAAATCTAACCTTGAACACCCCCAAAAACTAATTTACAACCAACTAAATCCCATTCCGTAGACCTGTCAAAAAATGGATACCTAATTTTTTAGTTTGATAGTTACTATGTGGTCGCTACGCTCTACTCACTTTTTAATGAGGAACTTAACCTTAAGGCCATTATTGGTGAATGCACCATCTACTTCTGCAAAATGCTTTTTCCAGTTTCAAACAGTTATCAGACCAAAAGTTAGACATTAATAATCTTTAATATCCCAGGAGTCTGTTCTGAAAACTGTTTTTTATTAAATACCACCCTGGGTTTGGAATCATTCACAAGATAAACTTATATTGTAAACTTCCTTCCAATCAGGCATTCAAAGGCCACATTCAAAACATGTTTCATGAAGAATGACAACAGTCAAGCCTTCTTTCATACCTTATGTCCTATCTTACTGTATTCCCGTTGTGAAAAAGAAATGGGAAATTTGTTGTGCTATAATTGGTTAGGTTTGTTTTATAGAAGATAAAATATATCTCAAGAAAAAGAAGATAATAAATAAAAAAAAATCTAGATCGACATAGGAAACATGCAACAAATGTAAAGAATACTGGGCATGCACTGGTCATTAGGTTGCATCCACGTCATCATCCAGCTGAAGATAAATGAACTGTAGCATTGCTGGAACATTAAAGCGCCATCTTGTTGCCGTATAGATGCCATTCAGCTAAACAAAAAAAAAAAAAAAAAAAAAAAAAAAAAAAAACTTAATATGTCATCAAGAGACATTAGCAACATGACATGAGCTGCAGATGGAGCCAAATTACACGCCAATTAGATGTCAGTGGATGGGCCGATAGATAGAGTCGATGGGAATGGTTATGGAGGCTGCAGAGCGATGCCATGCATTTTATTTCCCTAAAAGGTGAAAAAGTGAGCGGATTATCTGCATAATGAGCCACCAAACATCTGGAGATACTTATCATGATGCATGTCTCTGTAATGGACATTTTAGATGTTTCATCAGGCCAGACGCAGTGAATGTGGCAACCCTTTAATGCACAGGGCATGAGGGCGATGTCATTCCCTGTCTTTGCTTTAGTGCATCAGGCAATAAACACAGGGATGAAGGACGAATGAAGGACCACCTACTTAATCTGTGGAGAGAGGAGGAGTATTTACTTAAGTCAGACTTGAGGGCCACCTCGTAGGAGGGCGGCAGATGGCTGAGGTTCTGGAAGGATCTGGACAGGGACACGTCGTAGGGCTCCGTGGCTGAGGTCAGGATGTTGTTCATCCGCTGGGGTCTCTCTACAGGGGACAGGGGAGGAAGCGGTGCGGTGCAGTCAGAGAACAGTCAGTCAGAAAGACGAGTTATACACTGGGAGTATTTACTGGAGAAGACAAAAGGGAGGCATGTAGATAGAGAGGGCAAGGTGTGATCTGGTAGGAAGTGTGGATTGAAGACTTGTGTTCGGAGGTCTTTAGCTTTTGCAAAAGAATGCGTGAAAAGGTCTGGTTGCATTTGAGATGTACAACAGTTTGATTTTGCTGGAGCTATTTCCTCAGTAATAGCTTGTTGGGTTATTAATTACGTTATATCATCAGGTGCATTCAGAACAAATGTGTCACTTTATTTGAGCACTAGAATTTGCTTGCACTTTGTGTATATTATGTGCTATGACTAATTTAAATACTTGAAAGAAATTTTTTTTTTTTCTGTTATTTTACTTCAGACATGGCCCTTTTACCATTGTTTGTACATTTAAATAGAGTCATTTGCGAAATGGAGCCATGTCATCAACAGCACTGGGATCCCAGCCTTACACTAGTCATGTTTCCGTTCTATTGTCAAGCAAATTTTAAGCGAACTTTTGAAATGCAAAGAAATGCAAATTAAACTGGTTTGGAGTGAATATAATAGGCAACAGTGTAGTTTTATCAGAAGTTGGCACTATAGTCTGTGGATGGCTTTAATCCAACAGTAAACAGAGTGGAAGTAGAGGTTTCCAACTTGAAACAAAACAAGTGGCCCTCGCCATCTAACCCATCTATGCTGTCCGGAGAAGAAGACACGTTACAGGAATATCTAACAGCTGCAACAGCTAATCACTCACTTTGCTATGTCAGAACCTATGCAGCAATGGTGTTTCCATATCCCATTTAGAGCATCAACTCTTTTTCCACAAAGGCAAAAACAAAAATAAATTTCGTTTTATGAAATTTTACCATTTCCATTCAACTTTTCTAATGAAATACTTAAAAATGTGCATGAAAATATGTAAAAAGGAAACGGGGCTACTGACAGTTTTTTGGTGGGGGTACACTACTCTATGGACCTTTAACTAAAATGTAGAAAACCTGTTTAAAAAAAGAGGTAACATGCTTGTATGATGAACTGATGAAGTAGGTCAGAACACCCTAACAATTAAGAAGTGGTTATCAACAGCATTTTAGAAACTATAGTGTTTCCACTAGTAAGGCAAACTAAACTCCTTGATTTTTGAAGAGTGTCTGATGACTTTCCCTTTGAGCATTAAAAGGTTATTGTTTACTGAATGTTGATGAGTTGTAGCATCAATAAAGTGTACCAATCTGTGCTTCTTTGCCCATCACACATTCTGAGCAAGCTGCAAATCTGTTTACTAAGCAGCTCAAGTGATGCTTGATTCATTGTGGAATGCCCTCAACAGTTCTGTTTTGGGTATCAGCGATATGTGCGGCAGCATGCAGGCTCCTTGCACTGCATGGAGCTCCTGTGGCTTCAGTATTTGGGACGCCAAGTCATGGGTCAGGAGGCGCAGTGCATGGGGGGGGGGGGGGGCTGGGATACGGGCAGGGACTCTGATGCGGGATTTAAAAATAGGACTGAGTGACTACTGCAGCAAGGAGGACAGGGACGGACAATACCAAGGAACATATGGTGTAGAGGGGTGACATTCACTGAGTTGTGTGCAGGCTTTTTAGGGAAGATCGAGCCGGTTAGGTGAAGTGAAAGAGCCGGTTAGGTGAAGTGAAAGAGTAAAGATAATGTGTGAAAAAGAGATTTTGAGATCCGATTAAAAGGTCATGGACTGTAATGCAGTGGGGTGACATTTTTGTGACTGCAAAAAATACACAAGCATTTAAAAAAAAAAATGATCCCCAGTGTGCAGGTATACAAATTTTGATCTCTACATGATAAAGAAAAGGTGAAGAAAAAATACACATAAACACGTATGTGTATTACTTACCGTATCTCATTTGTCTGTGGGCTAACAAGTGAGAAAGAAAGCATCAATAACATTGTAAAACAATATGTTTCAACCAAACCTCCCCAGAGGTTGCCCTTGGTCAAAGCCAATATTGCAAGAATGTTGCCAACACAAAGAATTGGAATTATGCATAACAGCTCCCATCCCTCATCAGAAGCTAAATAGACTTCAAAAAGCGCTGTTTGAAGAGTTTTATTTGGTGCTGAAAGTACATTTGCAACCCATTCTCCCAGCAAAAAAAAGGCTGCCCTGTTCAAGAGGCAGAAAAGCACCTGCAGAATGGGGACCACAGCGCTTCATTAATGGTGGAAAAGTTGTATAATAACTCATCGACACTGACACAGAATGTCGGCCTCTGCAGTTTATAGAATATCATAGAGGGACATTTTTTTTAATAACTTGTAAGGCCGGATTCCCTCTTTAATTACACAGCGTTTCATTTCATTGCCGTTTAGATGCAGGATCATTCAGTAACTCCACACTAAAAGCTGCTCTCCTTTCACAGAAAATCACATTTAAAGAAATAGATAGGATGCAATAACAGTAATTGCGTTTTCAATAACTGCAGCAACTGCACAGATGATCCTTTGATAATCAAACACTTTATGCTTCTCATTTTCTTCAGAGGACTTCTTTATCAGTTCCTCAGATTTTAATTTCCTTGTGAAAGATATACTTCTGTCCCTGAAATTGAAAAATAGTCCATCACAAGAATTGTTTGGCTTACTTTCCTTTAGAGACGGATAATAATGCGTCATTTGGGAAAGTCAAGTTGGGTCAATCACCACATTAAAAAGATACAGCATGATGAGATTTTGTGAGTGACATTTCTAGCATGCATTCCAAATGGACATTTTCATTATAGGTGCACACAGTGATGTTTTACACAACATGAAATAATCTCACATCATCCAGTTACAGTAAGGACTTTTCTTACCCAGTTTAGGTGTCAGCGCAGTGAGATCCAGGTGGCTGTGCTGGTAGTCATGGTGGTGGTTTCCTATTGTGAGAAGAAGAGTTAACACTTAATTTCAACATTGTAGGTTCCAGTGACAAGAAGAAAATCAGGCATGTCATCAGACTTTGTCCTTAGTCCTTACTAGTGTTGTCATGAATATCAATTTTAGATACATATGGATTCTGATCATTTGAAACGGTTTCAATTCTCATTTTCCATACCCCCTCATCTCTCCATCAGCGAGTTGAAACACACACACATACATGCGCATGCACACACACACACACACACACACACACACACACACTGCTGCAGTGTGCACATAGCGACTGGTTTTGGTTGACAAAAAAAACAGCAGGAGTGCTGTTTTGAAATACAAGCCCATATAGTATCCCCATGGTATAGAAAATTATGAATGTATATCAATATTTTTTAAGGTAGTGCGTGAAATTCCAATATCGTGACATCACAAGTTCTTACCCTTGATGTAACATCAGTTCAATCAAATTGAAAAAAAAGAAAAACCTGCATATTTTCCCCTTGACCTTTGTGGTATGTAGTCTAGAGTCTACTTATTCAATACATTGGAATTGATGGGTCTTTGTAAATTATAGAGTGTGGTCTAGACCTACTCTATCTGTAAAGTGTCTTGAGATAACTCTTGTTATGATTTGGTACTATAAATAAAATTGAATTGAATTATACAAACCCTTTGAATTGAACATGTGTAGATACTGTAGTGCGCTATATGAATAACATTGTCTTGCCTTAATAATCTTCACACCTCGTGGATGATCTAGATACTGCAGGCACGGCATTATGGGTGGGCCTGACGGGCCTAGGCCCACCCACTTTTCAACAGGCCCACCCAAAACATTTCCTCAAAAAACATTAATTAATTAATATATTATAATTTGGTGAAGAATTATTAAAAATCGGCAAATAATCTCATAATTTGTGCTAAAATTGTCTAAATGTTTAGTTTTCAAAAAACAATTTAAAAAAACTGGTCATGTCTATTTTTATGTTTCTGCGCAAGTTCAGCAGACAGTGAGGTTCGGATCGGATGTAGCTTGTAGGTATGCTAGGCTAGCTCCCAGTGATCTGAGAGTGTAAAAATCATTTCCAGTAAAGGACAAGGTTGCAACAGTCATTGTTTACAACGCCACACAACGCCTAGCACATCTTTGTCTTGGACACCGCAGGATGCTAACTAGGCTAGCGCGGCTAGCGCGGCCAGCGCGACCAGCGCCGGTGCTAATGCCTTTGCGTCTGCCTCGCGAGTGGATGATATAGCCCCTATGGATATAGCCCTGTGGATCGGTCTTCCGTGGATGAGCCCGCAACTCAACCAGTGCTAAAGTATCCGGTCACTTCTTCTGCTGTGTTTAATTGTGTAGGACCGCCAGAGGATAACAGTAAGGTATGTGAAGGCTACTCTGCCTGTATTGTATTATGTCGTTATATGAGATATATGGATTAAAATAATCAATTCATAACCCGCTACAGAAGCTGCATGCGCAGTTCTATTTCTATAACAGCTTGTTACTGTTGTCAAGTTGTTTTTTCCCTCATGGTTTTCTCTTGTTATGGCCAATAATGCTTTAGGGCTAAAAATGCGATTTATTTATTTTTGTTAAACATGTTTTTAACATGAATCATCACACTAAAGTAAGGAAATAACTTGAGTCTTGTTTTACATGACAGATGACGTTGTCAATGAACACGTTCTGTGGCCGAGTATTGATTGAAACTGTCGGGCAGTGTTGTTGATCTGTATATTGTTGAAAACTTAAAACAGTTAAAAAGAATTGTGAAATATTCGGCCTCATGTTATACGAGCAGAACTAAACTATGTTTTGGGGAAATATTAGATTCCTGACCACTTTTACAGTCTATAGGCCTTAGGAGAGAGGCGCTATAGTGCAGCCAGGTATGGTGCGTAATGGAGATTCCAAAGCGCTCTTCTTTTGGGCAGAATCAAGGAGAGCGATCGCGTATAGGTCCGTCCTTTGCACCAAAACCTTTTACAATGCAACAACATATAAATAGCATCAAGCTATTACAATCTTTATTATGTAAGCACATATAATATATATAATATAACAGTATATTAGCCAGTCATTTTTATTAGGTTAAACAGGGATTTGATAACGTTTTTAATTTAAGGCCCACCCACAATTGGTCTGGCCCATCCAAAACTGGAATCCTGGCGCCGTGCCTGAGATACTGTGTAAGAGGGGGAAAATATGTTCTTGTGGTGGTGGCACTTAATGTGTTAAAAATGCCAATGGAAAGTAAATAAGGATCTATTGTTGTGGTGTCACACATATGCCCTGGTTCAGAGTAGCCCTGTGTCAAAGTAAGACGAGGTATAAAGAGTGACAAAGTGTTGGGAGGATGTTGTGGTGAATCACCCAGGAGATGGCTGATCTCTGTTCGTGTAAAACCAAAAGTGACTGACCAAAACTCAACGTTGATTTTTTTAATACATAAGTTACACACATAAGTTAAAATACCTAACATACTTAACCCTATCCCTACTTACATCATGTTGCCTGCGTAATGTACATTGTATGTAACTTACTTATTTTTTACTTTATTGTATGCAAACCCAAACCCCAATCCTTTCCTAAACCTAACCAACTAGTTTTGTTGCCTAAACCTAAATTGTTTCTGTGCCACCACCACGTAATGCGGTGTTAAGAGGTTGTGGTAATTTCACGTATTTGTGTGAGATCAGGTTGTTGAAGAATATCTCTCCGTGAGTTCAGCACGACAGGCAGTCTGACGAATGTTATCCTCCTGGTCGAAAGAGTATCAGTGTGATCCAGTCTAGTCATATACTTTTCCCCCAGATACGAGAGCTTTGATTGGTTCAGTGTATCTCAAGTGAGCAGTAAACTGTTACGGCTCGCTTATGGGAATGTGAGTGTTTCTTCCATTTGATTGAATCCACGCTGCTTTGCCAAAATGATTGATTACAGCCTCTTTATACAGGAACATGGAAGCAGCTACACCTCATGGTGATCCATCTTCGCTGTAAGTGAATCATTTGATGTTGCACTAATATCGTTATGTGTTGTTTGAGTGGTTAAAGAACAAAGCAACATCATCTGAGACCTCCATCGTTGAGCGGCTATGGGAGTTTAAATAATTTCAGAGTGAAAATATTGCCTTTATTCAATTATGCTTTGTGTTTCTGAACAGCAGAACAAACAAAACATGGATATATAATAGTTGTACCCTATTTGCATTTAATTATGTTCATCTATCATTCTATAAGAGTGCTAAACACAATAAAAACACCTCTGACAGCTTAGACCACACACATAGCAAGCTTGGAACTGATGACAGGGGGGAGGTGTTCGGCTTTTATTAAAGATCATTGCCTGTATTTCAATGATAATGCTTTTCCCAGCGGGTGCATGTGACATTGCTGACAAATGTTATTTGGCTTTTGCTAAGATCTAAGCCAGTGTTAAGATTCATCTTTCTTGTTTGAATGTGGTATTGGAATGTCTTGCTTATCTCAACTGAAATTGATATTCAGTTCAGGAAAAGAAGGAATATAAAGACTGGTTAAATGTTTATTAAGCTGTGTACCATAATCATAAAGAAAGTCTTTGGTCTGTTCTCCCTGCAGCTCGTACTCTGCTTTTCTAATCGCACAGGTTTGATTGAGGGACCAATTATAGCGGCCACAGAGAGCTCAGCTAAATTATCCTGTTATGAACTTAAAACGAAAGCAGTTTTGCACCAAATAAATAACAACCTCCTACTATCTGAGTAATTGCAGAAACAGTTTTTTTTCTCACAGCAGAGAAGACCAACTGTCACATAAAATTCACACATTAAAATGTACGAGTGTTTAACTATGGTTCAAAAGTTTATCACCCAAAGGGGATGGTTTTTCTTTGAGGTAATCTCCGGTTCCGCTTTATAGGAGGTATTTGACTTATTAATTTATTTATAGCTTTTGCTACTATTGTGCAGCAACTCTGCCGCAAAACTGAGCACACATTGTAAAAACTATTATATAATTTGTTTATGAAGAGGGTGGCTTTCACGGAGAAGTCTGATTAGAGCACTCGATAGATGCAGCCGGGAATGAATCGGCCCTGGAAAAGTGAGCAATCACACGACATAGAACAGTCAGAGAAACACATTCACCCTAAATGCAGTCATTTCTGAGGCTGGAGTGTTTGATGCTTTAGTGCAGTTTGGTCAGTGGAGAACAATAGGTGCGTTTAGACACAGGTTCAGGGTCTTTTTAAGTCCCCACAACTATTTCGAAGGAACTAGAAGGTTCTTTCAGTCCATTGCTGTGTATTTCCACGGCGGGCCAAAGACCCGTGAAGATTAAGAAAATTTGTCCGTTGACTATAACATGACGGGATGAGGGCTGCTGGTGGTCAGCAGGGGTGAACACACTCTGCAGCCTGAAGTTCAGTGTCCCCACTAGCTTGTGCAAATCTCTTTCTTTCTGTGTCTTTTTTAAAATGAGTCGGGAGGCCGACAGCAAAGCCTAACTTTTACTGTGCTTTCAAACACAGAGAAATGTTATCCCATCGTCCTACAATGGTCATAAATGGATATGAGAGTACTTCCTCGTTTCATTAATTAAGCGGTCAGCGAGTTAAGACAACCGTGCTGTGTGTGTTTGACCAATCAGTGACGGTCATCCCTGCAAACCCCACCACAAAGGTTCCTGAAAGAACTACCTTTCAATCAGGGTCTTTTTAAGGAGAGAAATAAATCCCCCCAAAACCTAATTTTAAACCCTGGTCCCTGCGGTTGAAACACAATGAGTTGCTCAGAAGGTTCCCAGTGACCCAATGACCCCCAATTCTATCTGAAAACTGCAGCAAGATGCCTGAAAAAGCGAGTCCGTATCCTCAAGTAACCTGAACAACTAAACATCGTCTTCCACCAAAAGTCAATGAAATTCAGTACGCTGCTGTTGCAATAACCTACAGTCCATTGCAACAGGCGCAATGGAAGGTTTCTCTTTCCATTTGCACTTTCTACAAAGACTTGACACATTCAGATATTCTGATGTTTAGAGCACACAATATGTAACTTTACTGTTTACTTAATTGAAACAGTGAAGACATGAAAAATCCATGACATGAAAAGCTGGTATAGGAACATAATTAACTATAATATATGTAGAAAAGTATGTGGACACCGGAAGATCATATGTGACTATTAAACATGTAGTTCAATAGGCAATAATGTGCTGCTTTAACAGCCTCCATTCTATTAGTTTCATTTTTTTTTCACCAGATGTTTGAACCTAGCGGCAGGCATTTGCTCCCATTCAGCCACAAGAGCACGAGTGAACACTGATGGTGGGTGATATTGTCTGGCTCTCAGTCGGCGTTCCAGTTCATCTCAGAGGTGTTGGATGGGGTTGAGGTAAGGGCTCTGTACAGGCCAGTCATGTTTGAAGTTGGAAAACCATTTATTTTTCACTTCTTAAGAATATTTTTTTGGACTTTCACCTTTTTGGGATAATTAACAGTAGAGAGACAGACAGGAACAGGGGAGGGAGGACGGCATAACATGCAACAACCAGGGAAAAACACTTCTCTATGGACCTTTCTTTGTGCACAGGGGCATCACCAAAGGAAATGGTCTGCACCAAGTTTAAAGCACATTATTGTCAAAATAACATTGTATACTGTGACATTAAGATATGCCTTAAATGGAACCAAGGGGCCTATATAGTATAGTCCAAACCACTGAAAAGAGCTACATCACTAACAACATTTCAAGACATGTAAACATAGAATACATTACATGTTAACAGGAGGAAATGGAAGTACATTTCCAGGATAATTGCTTGAAACGTGCTGGATGGCAAGCTACACACTGAAATGGCAAGTTTTGAAGACAATTTGGAACGTGCAATAAGACAGGCCTGCTTGGTTCTTTTTCGCAGAATCATTGTAAAGATTTACAAAGAATATGTTTACTGCATTTACTTTTTAACTGGGACATTTAGGGACCAATTGGGGGACAAAGTACACACAGCGATACACATGTGAGAGGAAACTACGTTAAACCATGTATCAAGCTAATTTAAATAGCTCACGCTACTGTGTTGTGTGAGCAGTTAACTTTATTTAATATTTTATGGTGCAAATGTTCCACAAAAACAAGTTCCTTCCAGAGACTATTTTGCAGAGCCACCGTTGCTGCGTCTGCACCCAAGACGATTGTGATTGTTTTAAAGAAATGCAAACAACTGAGTTTTTTTTTCTCCTGTCCCAGAATGTATGTGTGGTGTAGCCAGATCTTACTCCACAGCGCTGTGGAGATAGGTCTGACAATAAGAGAGTAGTGCTCCAGTGAGTATTTGGGGCAGCAGGACGTTGTACGTGGGCTGGAGTTGACAAATCTTCAAATGATCTCAATAGAAAACTGTGATTGCAATAATGAGCAGAATACTCTTACCATTGTGCAGCCCCGAATATGAATGTAATGTGTTGACACATCTGGAGCCAAAGGCCCTCATTTTCTTTACAGATGATGTTTAAACTGTTGCTGCAGCACTAATACCACAACTGACTGAGAAAGTGGAGCAAATGTAAGGGGATTTCTTTTAAATATATCGATTTTGTCATTCACACTAAAACCAGCTGACAGAGCTCAGGACTATGTGAAGTGTATAGAAGAGAACACACCTTCTCAGTGTTAATACATAATGCAGCAGCTCTCACTGCCAGTTAAGTGTGTCACATGGATTGGCTGTAGTAATTCAGGTGGTTCTGTCACAAATAAATTGAATGCTTCCAGGTTCCAGAGGGTGGACAGAGGGTATCCCACTGTGACCCAGATCCATTTTAAACGGCTCGCTCTGGGGAAGCTGATGGACTGACGCTGGCTGTGGAGAGAGCCCATGCTATGTCATTATGCTGGCAGAGTGTGGAGGACCATGTGGACCTGGTGGGACAGATCACCTCGTTTTGCCCTTGTGCATATGAATGTGTGTGTGTGATGGAGAGTCAGAGTGACACGAGAGAGAGAGCAAGATGGGAGCTTTCATTTCAAGCGTCTTTACCTTCAAACTACTCAGGACTTTAACCTCTAATGGGCCAATGATGGGCAACAAACCACAATGGAGAAATTTACGGAAATACCAAAATCTGAACCTACAGTAGAATAAGGAAAGAATAGGCAGTTCATTCTGTCCAAATTCTGTGCTGTTGGCAACAGCTACAATTTATCATCATCACTTTGAAGTGAACCTTCAGCCAAAACCCCTTTTAGAAAGCCTTCTTGAACAAATAGTCCCTGAAACCACCCCAGGGACCAACCAGTCAGTGCCTATTAGGGAAATTTAAGTTCCTTCGATGTATTTGTTTTTGAACTCCCACTGCTTCTGCACAACGGCAAATTTTAGACTGATCTGAACTGATTAAAATGTACAGTATTGTTTGAGGTCTCATTATCGCACATGACAAGACAAAACAGGCATTGTGTTGTTCTCTGATGTTGGAAAGAAGGAGGTTATAGTAGCTTGGTCTCACATTTTTATATTATTATGTATCATATTATGTATGTCTTCTAATAATTCTATGACTATTATAGTGAATTACACATCTGAAAAATCTAAGTACTTCACCACATTGATATGGAAATTCTGTAAATCCAAGACTGCCATGTTTGTTTCATGTATTCATTTGGAGCGAAGAGAAATTGTTCCCTTCCTCACAGATCTGATGTTTCCGTCTCTTCGGTGGACGTTTACATCATGTGTATTGTGTACATCATCATTCGTCAAGTCTGTTTTGTCGCATTCTGTTTTTATCAATACAGAAATGTTTCCACGTTGGCCAAGCGTGAAACCTTTTTTTGTGATATTTAATTTTGTCATTTCCAATCAGGTGTTTTTCTGCACAAATTGTAAAATTGCAAAATGTGCATTAAGCTGGACTGCGAAACTTTAGTCTTTGCCCTCTGGCAGTGAGAGAAACACTAAAAAAGTGACGTATGCCTGCAGGAGAGCCAGGAGCGCTTTTTTAAACTAAATAAACTCCAAGTAAATTTTTTATCAGGAGCATCCACTACAGAAACTTTGCTCCTGCCATACTCCTAGCTGCTGCTCAGTCACTATGGTCTCTACCTCCTTCCTGCCTCTTTTAGTTTTGGCTGGGTGACGTTGAACGCATCACTTCCGGTGCGCCAGCATGTCGCTGCAGACAACAGACAATACAGAGATCTTTCCTTGGTGGCTAAAAGCTGCAGTGGATAGAATGCAAAAAATATATGTATTTGAAGAAAGAATTTGAATTACAGTGAGACCTCTTCCTGCAGCTTTCCCTTTCCCCTCTCTGTCGCACGGGCAATGCATGCGCAGAACAGCCAATAGGAACGCTCTCACTCTCTGAAATGACCAAATAACTCCCGTCACGTCTAGATTTTCTAAAGCCTCGAAACAGAGCCAAGAGGAGGTGCACACGTCTAGTTTTCTGTCAGACCACTTGAATTACAATTTGCTCAAAGATTTTCATGGAACTTTTGCCCAACAATGCCAAAACTAAAGTGCCTACCTCAGCTTTAATCAGCATTGTGTGCGTTTGGCAAGGTCTTGAATGTAACAGACTCATATATATATGTAAAAGCACTCCAGCTTCAAACAATATGTGTGTGGAATGGAAATGCACTTACTGATTAAAGAAAAAGTTTTCATCCAAATGGCTAATATTAAATACAAGTAACAAAAAGGCATAAGTGGCATTTGTTGTGGATTTCTTTTCTTTTAGAAATCCAGTGTCTGTACTGCTGAAGCAAAGTGAAGTGAAATGAATACATGTTGTGCATGCAGCTCATGCCTTAATTTATTGGCTGTAACTCATCTTTGATGACATGTTGGCATCTTGTTTACACCACATCTGCCACCTTTTAATCAACAAAACCCCCCACAGCCTTTTAATTGAACATCTGAATATACTGGGTATATACAATTTCAACTTTCCCACTAGCATTTTTTACTTTGTGCACTTAACTCAATTATGGTATTTTTTTCTCTGCGCATGAATGAATCTTAATTCTGTCTTCAAGTGAACTTCTCAATATCATGACATCTTGTAAAGACTGGGCTTTTTTTTTTTTTTTTTTTTTTTTTACAAGCAACACACTTTTGCTGACGACAAATCAATTCATTTTCCATCTCACAAGCAGCAGCTGTGAAAGAGACAGTGAATCTATCCTGCTTATTTCACTGCTGCCAAAGCATTTTCTTCCATTAGCACAAACACAAAAGTCTCTCAGCCTTACCCACACAGCGTCACGAGCTGGACCGACGGCGTCTCAGGGAGTCTGTGAATTACTAACAAGGATAAGCACAGATTTATCTGATGTCTTCTCCGATATGTCAGAAGTAACATCATACAAAGCTGCCGTTATTCTTGCCGTTGAATATAGGACTCCATGAAGTAAGAGGACGGGGACAAAAAGAGTCAGGATGCAGGATCCATGTTGACAGCTGTTGCTGGAATGATGTCTGGGTCTTGAGAGAAAACCTGCAGATTCTAAAAAACATAACACTATATGGCAAAAGTATAGGGACACTGCATTAAGGGAAATCTTTATGCTACAACATGCAATGCTAAATGTACTTGTAACTTTTTTCATGTTGAAATGGGAAAGGGACAAACACAAAGTCCCCCGTGCACAAAGCCAGTTACAGAAATAGTTTTTCTGGTGAGAAGTGGACTGGCCTACACAGGGTCCAACAGCTTTGGGATGAACTGGAACAGCGACTGTGAGCCACGCTTTTCTGGGCGCTCAGTCCAAAAGCAGCACTGCATTAAAGTCGAGGTGCTGTGCTGACATGTTGATTCAGGAACCGGAAATTTATTGAAATGAAGGAGTGCTCATGTCAATCTGAACCAGCCTAGTATCCCTAAATCCAACAATATTTCTCCAACCTTAACCAAGTTTTTTTTCTTTAGTTGCCTAACCCTAAGAATAGTTTCCTGTCTATAATAGTAATATTTCTTAAACTTCAACTGTCTAGTAATTGCCATGTGAAGATACTGTAGAAAGAAATACAGTTTTGAATTATCCAATATTGAAGCTCTGGTCTGGTCTGGTGAACCAGTCGGTTGTTTCTAACTCTCCCACCACTGAATAACAAAATGTTCCACCTCATTTAAACTATAGGACATAAAAAGAAATCCACTGTTTCATTGAAGTTATTAAAGAGAACTTCTAGTTCCTTTTCTTTTTGTTGAACTCATTTGGCAAAGAGTGAAATTAGTTTTTAGCTTGCATCTGTACATAGAGAACATCTACGGAATGGAGCTCTTGTTGGAAAAAGTTTCATGTTGAAACTTTGATGACTCAAAGCTAAATAAGCTGAATTAAATAAGACTCATGGCACAAAACACAAGACAATGTATTTCAGAAGTAATTAAGTGAAGACACACCGAGCATTTTCAGACTTTCTTATCAGGTTCGGTGGGAAGGAAAGGAAGCAGAGTATTCAAAAAATGAATTATCCACTAAGTTATTTTCCATAATTACGCTCCATGTTTTCCTGTAATTAGGTTGGTAGTTTGGCACAAAGCAACTGTTGATAAGCAGGCTGATGAAATGATTAAATGAAGGAGGAAAGGCAGGCTTTGTGAAGACAACACAAACTGGAAAATTACAACAGAGATCTTTTAATGACTTTGCAATTATGAGCCGAGGATGGCTGCTCGCTGGCAGAAGAGTGCGCAGAATCCTAAATCTAAATGTTTACATCAATTTAGGAACGCGTTTCAGTTGAGACGCGGCTAATTTGGGTTGACGCGAGTTTACACTTTGATCAGACACGATTGTGCAGTCATGCACCATGTGAGTGAACTAGAAAGTCACCCTGAACAAATGACTGTTGTTTAGCTTTCGATGTGTACTTCAACTTTTCGATGTGTACTTCAACACCTCAGACCTGCAGGAGAGAGGAGGCGGTTTCCATTCCATGAGTTCCTACTTGAGTCTGTCACCATGTCTATTCAGTCCCATCTATAATTCTGACAGGTGTGTGTGTGTGTGTGTGTGTGTGTGTGTGTGTGTGTGTGTGTGTGTGTGTGCGTGGGTGCGTGTTTCAGCCCTCCCTCCTCTCTAAAAAGAACAGAGACAGGAGAACCGAGGCGACCGGCTAGGCATTACGCAAGACGGCTTCCCACCATGGGCCCCTGGGGCCGAGGATCTTTGTTTCTCCGTTATTGATTAGGGATTGTGTGTCGCAGCTCCTGGGTGCATCATGCGCTCCTGACATGCTTTTTCCAGTCAAGAGAAGGCACATCCTGTTGTTTCCCCTCCCTCAGGCTGACCTTGTGTGACTCCTTAAAGGTCCCATGACATGGTGCTCTTTGGATGCTTTTATATAGGCCTTAGTGGTCCCCTAATACTGTATCTGAAGTCTCTTTCCTGAAATTCAGCCTTGGTGCAGAATTACAGCAACTAGAGCCAGTCCCACAATGAGCTTTCCTTATTTTGTGCCATTTTTGTGTGTAGCTATTGAGGAGGAGGGGGTGGGGGGGTGGGGGGCAAGGTGGAGGGTGGGGGGGTGGGGGGCAAGGTGGAGGGTGGGGGTGTGGCCTTGACCAACTGCCACTTTGCTCGTTTTGAAAGCCGTGATGTCTCTCTCTTTCTCATGGGTGGGCAAAGCAGAGAAAGGGGAGGTAACCTTGCTCCTTATGACCTCATAAGGAGCAAGATTCCAGATTGGCCCATCTGAGCTTTCATTTTCTCAAAGGCAGAGCAGGATACCCAGGGCTCGGCATTTCTAGCCACTGTGGGGCCATAGGCAGGCTGGGGGAACGCATATTAATGTTAGAAAAACCTCATAAAGTGACATTTTCATGCCATGGGCCTTTAACAGAAGTACGAAATGCCTGCAGACAAACTCTTGAGCTCTCCAGAGCCTGAAGGCCACAGGATAGGAATGAGGAAGGAAAGAAAGCCAGGATGTGTTTTTCAAATACACACTGTGAAAAATCTCCATTTTATCCAGAACTGTAGTTACCATAGAGGAGACAGGTCATGTTTTTTTTTTTGTATTTTGTAATTTATGGGTTTTGGTAAGTAGATGTAGGACAAGGATACTCAATTCGCTGTGTTTGATAAAGAAGCTCCATTTATATGTTTTTTTTTATGCACTTTGGCACCATATTTACATTTAAAGTACAAAAATAAATCCCAGTGTGAATCAATTTATTTTAATGTGAATTACAAAATAATTGGCCGGCCACCTGGCACTCTCTTGCGAGGCTGTAAGTTGAGGAACACTGTTTTAGCACAACAAAATAATAGTAAAAAGGTTTCAGTATCTCTCTCCCAGCATTTTATTCCTGGCAGTTTGGAGAAGGTCTTATATACTGTGGTCAAGTTTTCTGTGAGGTGTCAGACACTGTGTTTAGAATAAAATCCTATAACTATTAATTGGGCAACAGAAAAAAAAAATCTGCCAGAGAAGTAAGAATTTGTTAAACTGTTTCCAATAGAAATCAACTTAATCCAATGTTGAAGCAGGATTGAATAACGAAACACAAAAAAACTAAACTTAAGACAAGTCGAAAAAAAAACAAGTCTACAGAAATGCTCACGATTATTTTCTCTGTATATTTCATTTGTCTCACATTGGTTTACATTTTGTTTTTTTTGACAAATGGAAATTCACACAAAATTTTAAAGATACTTTCAAACAATAACAAAATAATTCTTAACAACACCAAATGTAATGTGTGTCTGCCAAATGGGTTTAAGAAAATTGAGTCTAAAGGCCTCAAATTACAGACAAAAAGACTTGGTAGGGCGCTGTCTTTGCAGTGCATGAAGATCGGTGACATGGGTGGATGAGAAAAGAATGGAAACACGATATTAGAAGCTGCATCCAAGTCTGTGAGTATTATGAAATCCTAGCAGGAGATTTTCTCTGAAGATGTGTTAACTTTCTTTTTTCCAAAGCAGGCTTACCTAACCTTGATGATGCTGGAGGAAAACAGAAAAGAACTAGCATCTGTGGCTTGCTGTTTAGTAACTTCTCAGAGAATCCTTTACTGGGAGGCTTTTGAGTAAGTGGGTGTTTATTTTTTAGCCCTTTCCATCATTGGAGCATTTCTTTGCTCGGTGCTTTTGAGTGGCTTGGTCTCCTTCACACTTCTGCCACTTTCACAGAATCTAAGCAACAAGCGCCCTTCTCTACCCTGCCTCATGAGTAATGTGTGATGATTAGAACAGATAATTACATCTATTTACATATAAATGTGATTGATACTTGTCCTACAGAGTTAAGCTTCCTTAAGCCGCTGCAGGAGCCGCTTGCCACTGATCTTGTGATAATACATCCATAATATTTGGATCCTCCATCTGAACTTCCCTAATTAAATGATCACTCGCCACGAGTAAACAATCGGGGATAATGATGCTAATTAACGATGGCTGAACACTGTGAGGCGGTATGTGTTGAGAGACGCCACTAGTGCATTTTAATGGTGTTCATTATTCATAGACTTAAGATTAACACAATTTTGTAAAGAGACGTTTTTTTTCCAGGAACAGAGATGGAGCGACAGCAGCGTCGCACAGTACCTGAAGGGCCGCGGGTGTAATTGATTAGCTGCTGTCATCCACAATACCCACAGCCTTCATAAGAATCTCAAATGAACACTCCAGTGATAATGCCAGCACTTAAAATGGGAGCACAGTGGGACTTTTTTGGAAATGTCAAGACAAACCCAAATGCTTTCCAAGACAGGAGGACCTTTTTAAATAGATGCCACAAATTCCATTTTCATAACAGCTAGCAACAAGGTCTTGATTGTGTATTCATAAATTTAAGATACAGTCAAGTGTCTGTTCCTTCTCCCTGCTGTGCTTTTTAATTTTTGTATTGGACCTGCCTGCCTGAAGCCCCTTGGTGAAGGTTTTAAGAACATTTGCTCACCCTGAGTAGCCTGGTTTCAAACATGCCCTCTAGTCAGGTTGCGCCTCAACAGGTACACAGTCAGGCTGCTTATTAAAACGTTGGCTTCAAGCCCAAATAGCCTCAGGGTTCTTTTGAACTGGTAACGGGCCTGCAGCTTGCTGGTGGACTGCAGGTGCAAAGTGTTCACCAAAAGGTGTCTGGCTGGAGGTTTGACCCCCCCAGGTCACACTGAGCCTCTATCTCCTTTGACATGCTGTAATAATTCTGACACACTTGGGAACTTTCACTTGTACTGCGTGTCTCAAGTGGCACTGTGACGTTTCAAGTGGTGCCACATGTAACGGTATGAAGGCTGAGTTCCAAATTGCATACATTTTCTTTTCTTTTACTTTTAGTATGCACTGCAGCTGCCCTTACAAAGTACACAATGCAGCATGCATACAATTGGGACATAATACTTCTTCATAACACTGCACCTTAAACTTTGACACTGTTGCTCATATATGCAAAGGATTGTGGGTCAGAGTAGCCAGAAAAGCATGCTGGCTTGCGTACTGCAAAATCAGACCAGATGCAGTAGGACATCCTGGTATTTCTGCATTTGACATACTATTTATTGGGACATACTAAATATTTCTCTGGCATACTAAATAGTATGGTAGTATGGGTATTGGAACACAGGGACCATCACCTAGACATTATGGGTATATATTAAAATGTTTTCCCAAATATGATGTGTAAAGAAATGTAATCATCACCTGGATTTTGTTCAGAGACATTGTGATGCTGCTCGCCAATATAATACATGTTTTAAGGTTTTAAACCAATGCTGTCATTTTTCTGAGGGCAAGCTAAACTTATTGGGACTAAACATCTGAAAAAAAGAACAGACACTGTCCTAGTTTAAGCAGTAATGACCTTCTCCTCACTTGTGATGACCTGGCTTGGATGTCATCCTACATTGGTTCCAATAACACTGCTCTAACAGGACGTGGACACCTGCTGTCCCCCAGAGGTCAGTCCTTCGCCCAATGCTGTTCTCAGTGTTCATATGCTTTCCCCTAGTCTAATTACCTTCCACAGTAGCTTCACTGCTGCACTGGTGACACCTTTTGTGCGCTTGTTTAGTCTATTTGTACTTGTTGAGGAGTGTCTGTTTGTTCACAGAGCCGATTATGTGTCCATCTTTTGTATTCCTGTCTGTTTTGATGGACAGAGACGTAAACCTCACATGGTAAGGTTTAGGGCCAATGGAATCAAGACTTTGATGCTATCCCTGGAAACGTATAAAATGTATTCAAATGGGCAGCGACAGCAACAAGAATCATTTTTTCTTTCAGCAAAGAAAATCCATGTCAAATCAGTCTTATAAGCAAACTGCAAATCAAGACGCATTCCCAGTACTAGACCATACAAAACTGTGTTGTTCTGTTCATTTATTTTCCCTTTGAAGCAGAAAAAGGACTACAACTTGCATTTTGTTGTGCACCTGTGTTGTAGAATGACAATACATGAACCTTGAGGTCTTTCAGGTCTGTGAATTTTGATTTTTGAAATGAAATGAGCAGTTTTCCTCCAATGTGTGTTTACATTCCTTTCAAAGGCCAACTTATTAAATCTTCAAGGTAGCAAAGCAATGCGAGGCCTTTTTGTCACCGTGTTTAGTTGTTATTCATCTGGGATTGTAAGAGTCAAAACTTGACAAGACTTGTAAGTAAATCCAGTTTCCCCAAGTCACATCTCAGGTCCACATTTTCGTGAGTTGAACCCAAACAAAACTTTCCACAAATGAAATGTTTTGTGGATCAATATAACAGCAGCCTTACAGCAGCACACACCGGCAGCGTATGAATGGCGTAAACTTCATTACGATGCCATTACCTACATGCCTTTTTTCCACCAGTGTTTGTACACCAGCACCTTGTTGTCTTCCCACTACTAAAGGTGACACATATACAGAATACAATTAACAACAACCAAACATTCACAGTGAAAAGAAACAACACAGCAGTTCTTTAAAGAAGCGAGTTAATTGACTCACTTCTCAGCGAGGTGTTTTTGCACTCGCTGTGTGGCCACAGTTTGGTTGTCTCCCCGGAGCTCCCATTGTCCTGACTGCGGATAGACCACTAATTATACAACAGCCGGGAAGAGTATTGTTAAAAGGCAACTTACCTGCTGCGACATGGAGAATTTACTGTTAAAAATATTTTTTCTCCTGCACAATCTTCTGCTTTAAAAAATGATGTTGACTTAAGGCAGGTGTGTGTTGAAGATATGAAAGAAATGAAGCCTGATCTGATGCTGTGTTGTTTAATGTAGTCTTGCGGCAAAGAAGTGAGGGGAGATCAGATTATCACGACAGGAGAAAAGGATTTATTTCGATCAAAAACAAGTGAGACAATATTTTGGGGACATTATGTATGTGAATGTATCTATGTGTATATGTATGTATGTGTGTATGTATCTATGTATGAATGCATGTATGTATGTATGTATGTACAGTATGCATGCATGTATGTATGTATGTATGTATGTGTGTGTGTGTATGTTACTATGTGTGTATGTATGTACAGTATGTATGCATGTATACATGTACTGTATGTATGTATGTATCCATGTATCTATGTATGTATGTATATGAATTTGTCTGTTGTATTGCTTGTTTCATGTTGGACCCTCTTGAAAACGAGATGGTTCATCTCAAGGGGCCATCAATAAACTTTCAAACTTACCGAAGGAATACAAAAAAAAATCTGAATAGTTGCTTCATAACTGATGGCAACCTTTCTGATTCAAAGGAAACAATGGGGAGATAAGGTGAGAGGCTGGACATGAAAGAGAGGACTGAAAGAGAATGAATGTGTATGAAACAGTGAAGGGATTGTGGGGTTTTTGTATGGCAGCTTTTGAAGAGGCGTCTGGTTTGTACAAAAGGAAGAGGTCAGTGAACAGATAAGGGTAGAATAGGTGGTGTGTCACACGCACAGGTGAATAAATCCCACAATGCCAAACAAAGAGGAGAAACACAGGTGATAGTAGAGGATGGATGCAACCCTCCCAAGGGATGCAAGGCATTTTCTGACCTAAGCAACATCAAAGAGGGGATGATGATGAACGACAAGAAAGAGTGAAAATGCAAACCTGTTCCATGATAGAGAGGTTTCGAAAAGCCACATCTTATATCCTAAACCTACATGTTGACACTTAAACAATGGGCGCAGTGGGATAGGAGTTAAAGCCACTAGATATAGTTGTTATCTAAATATAGTATCTTTCTGATTATTCGGATAGAATACGTTTGTTTTTGTAGAGACATTAGTGTTGCAGTCATGTTGCAGACTACTACCATTGTGGACACACAGAAACCTAAAAGTTATTCTAATTAAAGAAAAAGCAATATCATATTTTTCGTAAATAAATCCCATGAAAACCAACAATGTGTTTGTCTCTACTGTGTCTTTAACGTTCAGGCCAAAGCCCATTGGTTCGTACTGAAGATGTAAATCACATATTAAAAAAACAACAACACAAAAATCAAGTATTTTCCTAAAACAGCTGTTCACTGAAACATTACTCAAAAAGAAGAAAATTATGAATTTGTTGGGGACTATTTTCCATGGTGGAATAGTCCAAGTTTGGTGCTCTGGTGAGTAATTCTGGCAGCAGGATGGTGTATGTGGGATTGAGAAAAAATAAATGACATTGTGTTGCAGTGTTCTTTCATCATTAGGTAACCTTTTCTTTTTCCTGGTACACATGCTTTTTCAGAAATGCTGTACATTTCTTTAAATGTGTGAAGTCTCGTTTTAAGTATTTCCCCTCTTCCACCTCACAAACATACTACCTGGTGAATGGGAGCAGACTTAAAACAGGCTTGCACAGACCTCTAGTCACTGTGTCAGATAGTCAATTATATCAGTTCCACGTTGACATAACCATTCAACCTCAGTCTTGGAGTTTGCAAAGTTGTCATGCAGATTGATGGAGAAGTTGAAAGCTAGTGAGTGGACCTTGAAATGAGACTGAGTCAAACTACTATTCACAAGATAAAAAATTAACTTTCAAATTATCATTGACAAATGTGTTAAATATTATTTTTTTGGGCTAATAGATTAGCCCAAAAAGTTGAGTCTTAGTGAAACAATGTGTCCCAGAGCACAATGTGACATTTTCAAATTGATTTTCTGTCCTACCAACTGTTCAAAACTAAAAGATATTCAAAGAACATGAAAAAAAGAAAAGCAGCAAATACTCAAAGCTCAGAAGCTAGAGGCAATAAATGTTAAGCATTGTTTCCCGATGAATGAGATTAATTAATTATCAAACATCCACCTTTTCACCTCAGAAGAAAGCATTACCTTAATGTAGACTGCTTTGGATTTTCTGGCCTTAGACAAAATTGCTAAAACATGAAAACAAAACTATGATTCCCATTTCCATTTTTAGCTCCAACATTTACACCTCCTGCTGTGCTGACATTTGTAAACACCATTACTAACCCCTATTTTCCACCGGGTGCGTCTGCGCAAGGTTCTGGAGGGCGCCGCAAACCCCCGCAAGCAATCGCTGCCATTTAAGTCAATGCTTGATATGGTTGATATTCCACCAGCCACGGCTCGTCCCAGAAACCCCGCAGCCGGGCAGGAAGTGAAACAGCGAGAGCATCCAGTCAGTTTACACCCCCCCTCATCCCCCAATATCGTTTGTGTCCTCTACAACACCACGGACAATGGGAGATTCATCTTGGAGGTTGAAAAACATAATACAACGATATAAGGACGACACCAGAAAAGAGAAGGAATGTAGGATTGTAGGACTAGATACTAGCTTAATAAATAAAATAATAATAATAATAATAATAATAATAATAATAATAATAATAATAATAATAATAATAATGATTCTTCTGTAAAGTACTAGAGACTAGAGATTGTTCAGTAAAGTACTAGAGACAATCAAATCTGCGAGTCTGCAGGCAAGCCGCTCCACTTCTGTGACGCTCCCGGTGTGGTATGGCTCGTGGCGGAGGACAGAACAAAACCGGAACGCAGCACAGAAGCGCCCAGTGGAGAATCAGAGGAAGTCATGCTACCTTTACTCCTCTAGCTTTAGAAATGCTGCTTTCTTTCTCTCATTGAAGCAAAGTTTCAGCCTTAAAAAGCCAGAGGAACACTCTTGATAGATCCTGCTATTAATGCCCGGGATCAGGCATCCTGCAGGTATCAAAAGAAGCCTCACATCTTAACAAAAGCTGCACAATAAAACAGAGAAAAAGTCAAAAAAAAGAAAACAGCTACTTGTGATTTGCATTCCTCTGTATGTAGAGAATGTACACTGGGAGACCTTAGGGTGTTAATTTACAGTTGGAGATGAAGAGGAGAAATCAAACAACAACTTGTGAGATTGATTTGTTCAGAGACGCGTTGTGCCTTCAAGTGTCTCGCACGATGGAGCAAATGAACTTCCTGCTACCTCGTGTCTTCCATCTAAAGACTCCTGCTGCCAGTGAGCCTCCACCAGTCCCATTTTGATCTTTGCTTTCATGTCTCTCACTCTTTTCTGCCCCTCTAACCAAACATCTCGCGTTTTAATTAGACCCAGGAAGAGGCTGCGTCACCTTTCATGTGCATCTTCTTTCTTAACCTATTATTCAGTGTGAAAGGAGATTGCATTAACTGAGGCACGGATGCACAGTGCTTACTGCAAATACGGGCCTGTGGCTAATACACCGTGACGATCACACAGACAGCACTTTATATATGTTGAAGTGACAAAAAAACAGGAAATTGCACTTCTAAGACCTGATAGATGAAAACTAAATAAATACTGAACCTAGCCAAAAGTGAGAGATGAAAATGCTGGAGGGACCGGGGTGCAAGGGAGTTAAAAAACACACACCTCTGCGACTACTGGAACAAAAAACATCCAGGCATTTCTCCCAAGACAGAGTGATGCACTAACAAACCCTCAGAGTGGCTCGTTTTTTCCACCTCTTGCTGTGTCTGTTCATTTTGGGTGCCAGACACATCTGTCTTTGGGTTTGCCGGGATTATGACTGCTTGGAGATGAAATCCTAGGGGGCGTTGCATGACAGGAATACATGGAGTGATTTGGGGCAGCTGTCTGTCGGCTGTTGCTCCTGACCAGTGTTGGGCAAGTTACTTCCAAAATGTAATACATTATAGATTACTAGTTACTGTCATTTGAGAGTAATTCGTTATATTACAATATTACTGTCTCTGAATTGTAATGCTTTACACTAGTTTTGCATTACTTTTGAGTTACTTTCACCAAAATAACAGTGGAAGTTTGACTTGGCAGGAAGCTTGTGAATTTCACCACGGGATCAACAAAGTCTCATCTTTATCCACTTTAATACATGATTGATTATTTATAATATTTTTTATAATTAATATGAATATGCAAATTAACTAAAGCTATACAAATAGAGAAGTAAAATGTATAATAGGCAAGTAGGAGAAAATGAAAATACTCAATTAAAAGTACCTTACAGTATTGAAGTACGGCATAGGTACTTTCCACCGCTGATAAAATGCAATGATATTACGTGTAGCAAGCCTAAACATTAATTCCCAACATGTTTCTATCTGTCAGCAGCTCGGACACGCTGCTGTCTGCGTTGATGTACCGTCACCTGTTGGGACACAGATGTTGTCCGTACTGTCTCTGGTTCTGGTGCTGACCACGGGAACAGTGACGGGACAGCTCGCTTCAACGCAGCGTAATAACTCCTGAAAATAATATCCATCTCGCAAATGTATCTGTCTCTGCAGTCATCTCAACCATCGAATACAGCAACAGGAAATAATACTCACAGCTTTTATTTTTTTCCTGTGAAGAAATGTTTAGCGGTGTTGGTGAATTCTTAAAAAAAAAAAAACACCACTATATGTTACTGAGATTGTAACGGATATAATATTACCGAAATTGAATTAGTAATGCGTTATATTACTGCGTTACAGCAAAAAGGAATACATCACTGTAATTGCGTTACTTCTGTAATGCGTTACTCCCAACACTGCTTCTGACAAGGAAACATGATGTCGAAACAGGAGCTTTGAAGGATAGCAAAGAGAGGCTGAAGATAGTGTTTTTGAAAGAGGTACCGATGTGCTGCACCACAAAACAAAATATATAGGCTGTAAATAAGTATCAAAACTAGTAATGAATCCCTGCCAAAGTCTTGCATTTTCAACTGCTCAGCGATGATGTGCAGTTCTATGAGTGAGCAGTACGGTGCTCTATTTCAGCCATAAAGATAAACTATACAACCAAAAGTATTAATAAAAAACCCTGTCCATATACTTTTGTATACTTTTGCCCTGGAGCTGTGTTTCACTGTTTGTAGGCAGATTGCAAATGGCGGAAGTCTCACATTTCACACATGATTGTCCCTCACAAATTGCAGATAAACTGGTAAATCCTACAGCTCTTTTGCCCACCATGTCTCCTAAAAAAATACCATACACCTAAACTGCATTCTCAATTACGTTTTAAGGGAAACCTATTTGTTTCAAAACATCCTCGTACCAGCGACAGGTGCACGTTGTGAAATGGTCGCAGTGTGGTTAACATTGTGAACTGAAACAAAATTACTTGGTTAGGTTTAGCAAAAGATCATGGTTTTCGGATAAAATAAGTACGTCTGATACGTAACTAAACTCAGATATTTTACCTAACTTAGTTAAGTACGTAATTCAAGACATGAGTCAATGTCGAATTTTGGTTTGGAAAAGTAATTTTAAAGGTGCAATATAGAATATTGTGTGTAATACTGGCAGCTAGCGGTTAAAATAGTTACTGCACTACCAATTCAAAATACCCCCCCGCCCCCTCCTGCCCAGACTCGAAGTTCACGGGGGTTGCCAGGCTGAGACCGCAGCATTCACAACAATGTTGCTGGACGCTTTTCTCACATAGCCAGACATTACTCCACAGCACAGCCGAGTAGCTAACGTTAGATGCTGGCTATATTGACAGTCATAAAAGCCCGTGCTCACGTGGAGCTCTGTAACCAACTAACAGACACACTTTTTCGGCTTAAAATTACAGTATGAACCGCTAAAAACACAACAACCTCACTGTTCTCTCCAGACGCCAGTCAGGCACACTTCCTCGGCTTAGAATTACAATACGAAACGCTAAAAATACCACTACCTTGCCGACGGAACACACTTCATTGGCTTAGAATTATGGCAACAATCGCTAAACACACTGCAAACTCATAGTTTCCTCTTTCGGATTTACAGCCTCCCTCTCGTGGCTTAAAATAACTCACCGTTGTCGGCTCCAGCCGCTGAACTACACATTGTAAACAGCCATGGGCTGCTTGCCTGGTCCTCCCAGTAACGTTAACAGTTAGCAGGGTTAGCATGGCGGCGTTAGCCAGTACCAGTCGGGATCACTTTACTGGCTGTCTCAATTGTTTTTGCGAGTAACCAACTCGGTTACTCTAGCTATATAATTCAATGTGAGTACACAAATGTTGAAATGACAAAAAATGCCCATCCCTAGTAGCTGTGATAAATTAGCGTGGAGCTAATGCTTACCGGTTCAGGAGAAAATAAGCCAACTCTGCGTCCTTTTGGGCTCTAAGCTGTCTCCATCTTTCAAATACATCTCCAATATTTACCAGGGGGTTGTTACAGTACGTCTCTGGTCACGCAACTGTTAGAAACATGCTGTTTTCATTTTTTTATGTCATGTAGAATCTATCTCCGTTGATCCTGTTCGTTTGTTTGCTGCTTTCATGGCTGTACTAACGTTACAGCTGTAGCGCGCTGGGTTTACGTTTTTACAGGTATATCTGGCAACCCGGCCTGCATGTCAAACTGGGCCGTTGATAACAACACACAGATCAAAACATAAACATAAATTCCGTCACGGAATGTAAATTTCAAAAAGAAAAAATGCTGAAATTAGCATTGTTGTCAGAAAAGATAGTATTTCAGTTTAACATGTTTCCTTAATATCTGATGAGGCATTGGTGTCATTTTTGGATTTATTACAGTACAAATATTACATATTGGACCTTTAAGGAGACAGGACTGCTCTTGCATGCTCATAGATGGAGTAAAAATGAGAGAATGATCTCATGTTGCAAGTCTTCTTCTTATTTATTTTCTTCGCTTGAAATTGTTGTTAGATCTGTTGCTGTGCAATAAACGGTTAATTAACTCTTCCACCCTGGTAAAATATTCATGTCAGTGGGCTCTGTCAGAGAAGTTGTAATTAGTATTGCAGAGGTTGATCGTGGTCATAGATTAACTTTAAAACGATCTGGTTGACAAATCAAGATCGAAGCTCTTCAAATAATTGAAGGAGGAGGACATTTAATTACAAAAGGTCTCCACCAACGTCCCAGAAATGCTGATCAGGAGTATGTGAAGTAATGAGCCTCCGTTATGAACTGCCGGGCGCCTCCTTTACTGCTGACACAGCTAGAAACCCATAATCACCTTGGCAGATTAAAACAATTGAGTGCAAACATTTCATATCAAATTCATGATTCATCTCCAGCGTGATGAATAAAGCCAGACTGGAGATCATCGTTTGAAAGAAGAAGCCAGTCTAAGAAAAGGAGTGTAAGTTAACACATCAGGTCATGGAGTGGAGCACAAATAACTCAGCGCAGCGGGAAAGACCATTTCAAATCATATCTTGCTAATTAAGTTTCTGCAAAAAGTCACGCAAAAGCCATTTAAAAGACCCCAGTGCTGTTTGAGTGGAGCGTTATTGAAATTGCATTAATCTGAAGCACATCAAAAGATAAAAATGGTGATATGAGGAAAAACATTAACTGAGATGCTGCTGGGCCACATCATTAAATCAATGTTTCGCTGAAAGTATTGCTTTTTACACGGTACATGGTCCAAATGTTAGTGTGAATAGGTGCCTATTCATAGTCTTCAAACATAACTTCACTACATAATCACAAACATACTGTATAGATAACAGAGTAAACCACATATATAGGGCCATGAACCACAATGTCTCCCTGTACCCTTCCAGTCTACAGGTTGTTCGTCATCTCTGTCTACTCTCATTCCCTGTCAGTGGTCTACTCTCGCATTGCCAGAACTTCCTCCACAGCGCTGCCTAGGAGGGTCTGGCTAGTCCACACAGCATTCCGGGATGGGAGAAAAATGTGCTCTGGTTTATTGGCATTTCTTTAAACCAAGACACAATCATCTTGGGCGGCGTTAAGCACCAGACGGAGCCACGGTGCCGCTGCAAAATAGCCTGAGGAAGGAACTTGTTTTGGTGGAACGTGCTCGTTTAAAAGTTGTTTTAGTCGTGCAACAGAAAACTCAGATTGGACAGATAGTCTAGCTAGCTGTCTGGATTTACCCTGCAGAGATCTGAGAAGCAGTTAACCATAATTAACTAAGAAAGCGGAAGGTAACGGAAATCCAACCAAAAAGAGTGACATCCGGCGGAATTTCCGGCGGCACCTGAACAATCCCAGAAGTGGAACGTTGTGAATATAGACAGTCCAATACTGGCATCAAATGTGCAATTAGGAGGTGGTCACCACATGCATACGACTTTAGAGTTGTCAGTTCTCGTGTGATGCGGTACAGAAGACACCATTTTGTAAACATAGCCGTACTGTGCAATACAGAGACATTTGTTTGGAGCTGATAGGCTTAATTAGCTTTGTATCAACTCATTTGGCAATGGCTTTAATGTAACAGACGTTTATTAATATAAAATAGTTGCGCACTAGCTTTAACACAAGTTTGTAAACTAAAATTATTCTCCTCCTAACTTTTGATGACAATAATTGAGTTACAGCATCACTCAGGTAAATGTAATTAATAATAATACAAAAAAAACATACGTAATGGCAGTTCTCACAATTGGCTGTTCTGGCGCTGTTGGACAGCCTCACCAATGCGATCAGCCCATAGGGGCTCTAAGACATATGCTTTAAGTTACTTTTTGGATGAGAGTTATTGCAGTATACCAAGAATCACATGTCATTAAATATTTGCCATGTACAGCTTTATTCACTGCAACAAGACGACGGTGTGACAATCGTCTTGGTCTCCTCTCTCCGGTCTGATATTAAAGGATGCTTCAGGAGGAAAACAGGCTGAACTTGAGAAGGAGACGAGGGCAAATGAACCCGTGTGGGAACTCTTAAAATACTCCTTTAAGTAGGGCAGAACTCGAGGCTCGGGGTGTAGCACGCTGCACGGCAAACCTGTCCACGCAGACGGGACAGGAGTTACATAAAGCAGCATGAGACAGCGCAGGATCCCGCTAACTGGAGGTTCTGATTATAAAAAGGCGTGGTGAGGGCCTGCGTGTGATCAGGATTGGAATGGCATCATCTCACCTGCTGCATGGCGACTCAGATGACTGAGCAGACATGGGGGATTAACTCCCAGGCTTCTACTTTGAATTTTAGCACTGCCAGCAAAGCAACTTCTACAACTGGGGTGTTTTAAAACAACCGAATGGAGTGGGCGGTGGTTAAAGATTCATGGGTTGCATATTGCCAGCCATCCGTTTCACTGATGAGGTCTATAGCGAGGGATTAAGGGGAGCCATGCATATTGTTAAAAGTAAATTGGGGCATTTCAATTCTCGCAGCATTACCCTCTGTCTGTCCTGCACATATAATAAATTCCAGTAATGAACTGGCCTTATACAGGAGAGCACAATATAAACTATAAAGTGTTGCACAATGCAGACCACATTTGTCACCATTAAAGTCAATATTTGGTGACTGCCACAAGATGAATGCAGCCCTGGGGAAAAATGAAAGAAGCCTGTTGTAATCTAATGTGAGTCATGATAGTCTCTGTGGCTCCTGTAGGCCCAGGTAATGGTCTGCATTATACAATGCAACATCAGCTACTCTCTAGGACTTTACCTTGATGCTCTACTGTATGCATCACACTGTTAATATTACTTTGAGAAGAATAAAAATACAAGAATGAATGCAATAATACAACAAAAAGATTATTGGGCTCAAAGTGAGTTCTTGCCAATAGTTTAAGTTTTATTTTCAGAGTCGAGGCATGACTGACCCAAATATTCAAGACAAAATCACCTCCTTTTCTATTTGTGACGGTTGCCTCTGGTTAGTGAGTTTTACATGGAATCAATTTAACTCATTGGAGACTTTAAATGGAATTGTTTTTGCACAGCAACTGAATCGTTGCCAAAACTGCAGCCTTGTTCAACCAATGGAAAACAAATGATAGTGAATTGTCTATTAGCTCTGTTTTCGATTAACTTCTAAGTCTTGATTTTCTCTATAACTTTCTACGTAAATACTTTCTTAGTAAAGTAAAGACACCATCCTGCCAGCTTTTTAGCACACTCAAACATGCTTCTTCCTGCAAATCTGCAGAACCTGCCTGAGAATCATCCCGTTTTTAAGTTTACTTCAGTGTCAAAGTAATAGTTGTCTGCAAATCCATGGGTACACCGCAAACAGGAAATGCTAATAGCTAAATAGCATACTTTTAATAGTGCCAGAAGAAATGGAGCCACCAACAAGTTTCAAAAGTTAACAAGGTCCATAAGTGTCACTTTTTGGAAGTTGTTGGTTATTATTTGGACAAGTGTTGGGATCTCTGTCTTCTAAAATTGACCTTCTAGTCTGTAATTTGTTTTGCAGCAAACACTCCGCACACTTACTGTTGACAATGCATAAATCCCAGATTACAGACACGTCAAAAGAGGGGGGTCAATGCTACATTTGGATGTGTCATTGAAGGTGCAGACTTGGGCCAGTTTGGGCTGAAAAGCAGATCCAACAAGCAACACTCGGGTCAGGTTTGGGCCAGTTTCTGAACCAAGATTTAGATCAGATGGTCATATATCAATAGTCTTAATACCAAGTGCCAGATTCAGAGTTGTATTGAATCAAATTTGGTCAGGTCTTAAAAGTTAAGATCATTTAATGCCCCTTCATCCCAGATGTTATGAGAATGTTTTTCACATACTAAACCCTTTCAGCCAGCCCGACTCCTCTTGGAGAACAACCTCTTGCTCAGCAATTCTTACTGTAAGCTTTGATCCCCCCCTCCCCCGACCAGGTAAATCCAGTCACAAACAACCTGAAACTATCCGACCGTAAAGCCTTTATTTTCTCCAGCAGTGTTCAGGGAACCGTCCTCACCTCCCCACCTCTTTTTTTTACACTCTTGAGTCCTTTGGCTTTACAAGAATCTGACAGCCACTCCTGACAGGAAGCTTGTCAACAGACGGAGGGAGAAAGCCTCAGGGCGGCTCAGCGTCTCCAGCCGAGGACGGACATTAGCATGCACAGGACATGCAAGGCTTATGTCCACATCACTCCATGTGT
The DNA here is from genome assembly GCF_004354835.1 of Perca flavescens. Lineage (NCBI taxonomy): Eukaryota > Metazoa > Chordata > Actinopteri > Perciformes > Percidae > Perca > Perca flavescens. The sequence continues at coordinate 21,901,570 of NC_041345.1, read as the reverse complement.
GTGCATCATATCCAGTGTTGGGCAAGTTACTTCCAAAATGTAATACATTATAGATTACTAGTTACTGTCATTTGAGAGTAATTAGTTATATTACAATATTACTGTCTCTGAATTGTAATGCGTTACACTACTTTTGCATTACTTTTGAGTTACTTTCACCAAAATAAAAGCGGAAGTTTGACTTGGCAGCTAGCTTGTGAATTTCACCACTGGATCAATAAAGTCTCATCTTTATCCACTTTAATACATCACAGATTATTCATAATATTTTGTATAATTAATATGAATATGCAAAGTAACTAAAGCTATTAAAAATAGATAAGTAAAACGTACAATAGGCAAGTAGGAGAAAATGAAAATACTCAATTAAAAGTACCATACAGTTGTATTGAAGTACGGCATTGTTGTAAAATGTTTGTTTAAAGCACTTGAATAAGAAATTCATGTTGTTTAGTTTAAAACAGTCTAAAGGAAATTGTCAATTATAGTGTGATTAAAACTCACTAGTTACATTATTTACAGTACTTGATATACAGCTGATATGTGAAAAGGTACACAACCTTATTTGTTCAACAGTAATTTAGTTTTACTGCGAACCGTCACAGGAAGTGCTTTTATTTTGAAGTAGCCTACACGGAAGTTGTCTGTTGTGTACCTTGTGTACTCTTGCTAGCTTACTGAGATGTAACTGTTATGCATGTTGTTGATGCAACAAATACTGTCTATGGATGCAACCTATGGATGCAACATGTCCGTCAAGCTAAGTTGCTCACTTTCTTGTTTGTAAAACTGCAACTGTAATAATTATTACCGTTCATGACTGAAACACATTGAACAGTAAATGGTCACAGTAAAAGACAAGCGTTTTTTGTTCGCCAAGCCATTTCACTAGAGTTACTCTCCACGGCTGATAAACTGCAATGATTTACGTGTAAGCAAGCCTAAACATTAATTCTCGACATGTTTAAATCTGTCAGCGGCTCGGACACACTGCTGTCCGAGCTGACGTACCGTCACCTGTTGGGACACAGATGTTATGAAATAGGCTAATACTCACGGCTTTTTTTTCCTGTAAACAAATGCTTCGCGGTGTGGGGAAATTCTTAAAAAATGTTGCGTGAAAATGCATTGTAACTCGCGTTACTGAGATTGTAACGGGTAATAATATTACCGAAATTGAATTAGTAATGTGTTATATTACTGCGTTACAGCAAAAAGGAATACATTACTGTAATTACATTACCTTTGTAACGCGTTACTCCCAACACTGATCATATCTATCCTCCCTCCAGCCCTATAAACTACAGGCAACTTCATTAACAAAAGCTATGTTGCCATGGCTACCACATACACGTCACCATGCCAACCCTTCTCAAGACAGTAAAGATGCGTTTGATTTCCTACGATCTACAATCCTCATCATATTTGTGCAAATATAGCCTACACACAAATGTGATAGATGATTTCAACCTGCACTAATCAATATTTGTATATCAACAAATAGATCTGAAGACTGTAATGTTGAAAGAATCGCTCATGGTGAGAAACTCACAGAGAATTACCACCCGACTCTGCAGTTACCCTCCGGTGTATGGAGCGACTTGGTTTTACATTAGCAAAAGTTCTGGGTAGTACCCGGTACTTTTTTGGGTACCACCTCGTTGAGGTTCCAAGCGAGCTAAGCCGATACTAGAAGGTGGAGATAAAACACTGCAGACCACTGATTGGTCAGAGAGAACCATCACTAGGGCAACATTGGACTTCCAGCAAAAACCTGCCACTTTCCAGCAAATGTCGCAATGTCTCATGATAAGCTGCGAATCTCGCCTACACTGATTGCGTAGCCTACTATCTGTAGTGGATAAAAATAAAATCAAGAAGAGCACCTGGTACCAAAAGTGAGTTGAGTCAAACCATGCCGTGGAAATGAGGCCTTATAGAGAATAGCTGGTGAACATAACAGAGCATTTAGCCGCTTAAAAGCCAGATATTTCTTTCAGGAGTTAGTGAAGACCAAAACAGAGCTAAAAAGGAGAATTTAATGGAACATTTCTGCAGAGTGTGTTAGGGGCCCAGATGGCAAATGTTAGCCCCTGGGCCCCCTAACAGCTAAAGCTGTTGCGCAGCTAGATGGCAAAGGCATTTTCAGAAACTCTAAAGTCAGAATTTTGTAACATCACTGCATAACAATATTAATATAATGTTTAATATAAAGTTTCAGATTGAAAACTTGTAAAACATAGTCCTAGTTTTTTAAACCTTATTTTCTTAGCTAAGTTTCAGTTTTAACAATTGTGACTGATTATTTTTCATAAGCAAGGGAACAAATTTAACTAATGTTCATAGAATCAGTGAAGGGATGAAACTAGTTAAAAGAAGTTAATAGTTTTGAATAAGAGTTGAGGCAACATTTAAGAAATAATCTTGGAAAAGAAAACCTGTAATATAGGAGAAAGCAGAGAGTAGAGATTTAATAAGTATGCGAGTTATTAATTCAGTGTCTGATCTTGACAGTGTGGATATCACAGCAGAAAGTAGGCCGTGAATCCAAACCAAGGATCATGTAATTTTCTGAAATGAACATCGTCGGATCAAAGGCCAGCAAAGCAGAGACACACCTCTGTGCTCGCTCTCCATAATGGGGTCAAGTGTTAAATATGCCGCCTCTCGGAGTGAATTTCATTTCCTCTCTGCTCTCCATCCTACTGCCTGTCTGTGTTCTAAAGCCTTTTTTTCTCTCTTCCTGTGACATTTTAATTGCCACAATAACTGCAGAGTAAAAAATATTGCAAGTGCAACATCAGTTAGCAGATCATCACAATTCATGTTTATCATGACGCAAGAACATCAAAGTCATCTGCAAAGTAAAAAATGAATGAATAGTGACGTTACAGCAGCAGAGGTTGTCATCTTTAAACAGTAAAAGGAGTGAGAGCCAATCAAAAGCTGCACTTAGAAGACATCTTTCTTTCTGTCAACTGCACACATGTGAGTCTCTAACGCACAGTGAAGTGTTTGGCTGATCTCGTAAAACCCAGCAGAGCATGTGTTAACCTCCTCTAATCCCACTTCAAATATATATTTCATCACTCGGTGCCAGTGTTGTTTTGTTAAGCTGCATGTACACCAGTTGTTTGCCGAAGGGTTCCTCGGTCGTTGCACCACGTTCCCCTGAAATCTAATGAACTCATCAAAACTGGGATTTTTCATTCGAGATCCCCACTGACTGCTCGGCTAATTGCAATTCCCTCCATGAAAACATGTTTCCTACAAAAGGACTACTGTAAATCTCTTGGAGTGACGCGTCTGTGTGGGTTATGGAATCCCCTGAAAAAGATGTATTTCTTTAATGACTTAAATGTTCACAAACAGTGAAATCACTTTGCATTTCATTGGAATGTTCAAAATGCACATCTCGCAGCAGGAAGGAGATTCAGAGAGGCTGGTGTACAGCAGAGAGCCTTAATGATAACACATCTGATTTCATTGTAAAACATGCACCATACTGTTTAATGAAATGCTCATGAACACTTTACTTATTCCTAATTATATGTAAAGAATGAATGCTCTTTGTTAGAGTGTCTATTTATGGAGCTGTGTGTCTGGATTGTCCTGATGGGTTTACAGTATATGGAGAACACTATTCAGGAGCTTAGCTCAGTGCATCATTTTACCTCATTTTAGTATCTCAAATTCAAGCCGAGGAGGAATCTACACGAGAAATCTGAAAAACATTTAGGGTAGTAATTACGTGGATGACACTTGGTGGAAAGTAACTAAAGTACATTTAACGCAAATACTGCACATACGTTCATTTTTGAAGTTTTGAAGTACTTGTACTCATATACACACATTTCCATTTTATTTTACACAAAGTGACATGTATGACGATGAGAGTAGTGTTCCCTCAATAAATTATGAGAAAAAGAAAGCGTAAAACTAAGAAACAACCAAACATAAATGCTACACTACAACTGAAGAAAAACAAATCCGATGGATTACCCAGTGCAATGTTTACAAATGCATACATTCAAATAACATATGCAATGATGGAGTGCAGCAGCGAGTGTTCCTGTTCACATGGCTTCTGGGCACACAAAACCTTTATCACCTACATTGAGCCTTTTCTAAGAAAGTAATCACACTCTAAAAAGGTTGTGACACCTTTAATAAAAAACTTAATTATTGTGCTGGCTTTTTCAACAATCTCACCTTTTTCATTACTAGAAAGCATAATTTAACATAATAAGGGGTGGAGAGACTCGGTCATTAGCTCATAAGGTGTAGACGTCTCACTTTTAAAAGGTCCTATGTTATAAAACCTGAGATGTTCATGTATATTGATTATAAAGCAGGTCAAGGTGCCATATAAACACTTTTGAAAGTATCAAAACGCTCAATCAACAGAGAAATGCACATAGCCCGTTTTCAGAAACTGTCTTTAAACGAGCCGCCAGGACTTCTTTTTGGTTGTGATGTCACAACTAATACATGTAGGTAGAAAGAACTGCTACAGTGGCGTTACAATAATTCCCCGGCTGCAATGACGGTTCAGAGATGGCGAGAACGCAGATGTGGAAAACCCGTAAACCCTGACCAGTCAGAGTAAACTGGGCTTTTTCAGGAGTGGGGGTTTAAAGAGACAGGCGCTAAAACAGAGCGTTTCAGACAGTGAGTGAATACAGGTATATTCAGAAAGTAATAAAATAATGTGTTTTTTGAACATTAAAGCATATAAATGTGTTCTAATAGAAACCCAAATACAAGTATGAATCTGAAAAGTAGTACAATATGTCCCTTTTAAAAGCTTTGGGCTTAAAAACTTTGGGAACAAAAATTTATAGTTTGTTCCAAACACTTCCAATCTATCACTGAGTAATTATTTTCTTAATCCAAAAATCCCCACTTTTAAATACAAATTGTCCATAATTTTCCAGAATCAAGTGTGATTTCCTCGATTCTAATGGAAGCTGCCTGAACCGGACCCAAACAAATCACGCTGTCTTTTAGAAAATACCTAAAGAAAGGAAATGTCCATAAGATTCGCTAGAATGATTGATTTAATTTTATTATTAATTATTATTATTGCAATTGTTTAGTTTTTTTTAAACTTGTTTTAAGACGATATTCTTTCACAAAATCGACTTGCTAACATGGTTAGTTTTTTTTCAATGGACTGTGCTAGAAGCAACAGCAGCGTTCATACTCCAGTAGTTTCAACTTGTCACTGAAGTTCCCACTGCTCACCGGCAAAAATTTGGCAAAGTCCGACCGGCATCACGTCATGCTTCTTTTAAAAACACTCATTACCCAGTGTTCTGCCCCTCATCAGCCCAGTACTGCCCCCCTTGTGACTGAAGAGAATTTAATGGACGAGGTTAATAAAGAAGCCAGCGTGTTCATCTGCATTCAATGAGTCAGGCTGCAGCTGAAAGAGCAGGTGGAACTTGAATTTTCTACCATCACAAAGAACAAACCCGTTTTTCAAGCCAACAAGGATCCCTGAAGTGTCACAGAGAGGAACCACCATCTGTGCACAGCAGTCAAGCCCGCCAGGACTGCTGCCTTGTTCAGGGAGATCGTCAGATCAGGACATTTAGATTCTTTAACCAACAACAACAACAACAACAACAACGGATGTAACAATGAAGGAAGAATCTGATTAACACAACGCCGTGGGGTAAACACTGTAAGATAAGCCTTTACTGGAGAAAAGTTGAAACACTCTTCTCTATATCTGCAGGTTGCACTTTTATTTATTTTAATTTGACATGAAAGAGACATTATTGTGCTCGTGCTTTGTATCTGCTGCTCTGTAGAGAACTCAAGTGATGATAACGACGCGTTTTGATGGTGGCATTGAAAGTTCCCACGCCATTTCTAGTTTTAGCAAGTACTGAATAAATACATTTCCAAAACTAAAGTACTGCAGAAAACCAAAGCCGTTTAGGACCATACATTGTTTCAACTATTCATTAAAACTTCTGAGTGTGTACCTCACAAATACAAAGAAAATAGAAAAGTATTTTTCAAAACAAATCAGATTTCATCTCACAGTTGAGATATTGAAAGATGTGATTTATGTTACCGAATAATATGAAGGATTTGAGCTTTCTGCATGAATTAAAGGTTTTATAGGAAAAAGCATCAGAAATCTGTCAGAAATGGTTCACCTCTTGGTTTAGGATTGATTATGTTGTCCCCCACTAATGATGCCATTTCTTTCTCAAAGCATAGAAATACACCGATATGAGGCATAATGACAAATTAAGCATCATCAATGTTTGAGCAGCTGCCTCGAGTTTTGCGGACAAAATATTTTTTTGCACTGCACAGAAATGCCAGCAAACAGAAATGACATATCACATCACTGTCTGAGATTTTTGACTTGGGGGAATGAAAACAAAACAATGTGCTGCTTTTTCAAGAAAATTGTGAAGAATTTGATTGAAGTCAAAAGGACATTACAAGACTTAACTACAAGTAAGCCTCTTTGCTCACCACGCGACAAAAAGCACCAAAATCATCTCCATGGATCCTGACCATGCTGGTGGCAAACAACCATTCTGAATGCAGATCGCTAATGATCTCAATGGGAAACCTTGATGAGCTTTGAACGCGGTTGTCGACTCTGACGCTGCACCAGGTGCCACTGAGGTTATACCTCAAACTTCACTCTGCATCCTGAATGTGCTAACAGGACTGGGATGTGCCAAAAACCTGTCCAAGGTGTCACGTTTCCCACTGGTTGTCAATAAAGGCTGACATTGAAAACAGTATTCCTCTTTTAAATGTATGTTCAGTTTGAAACAAATAGCAGCATTTGTAGAGGAATTAAAATATCAGCTAATGGTTTAAGTGTCATTAAGATGAATGATTTTTCTCAAAATATTTTTCTGAAACATCTTAGTTTGGACTATTTGCTTTTTGACTTTTCTCTGCATTTAGCTTATGTGAAGAAGCATTACAACATACTCCGTGGCATGTTAGTTCTTAGTTGCATTAATTCATTTTGTGTGTGTATTTTTAGTACCTTGTAATTCTACATTGAGCTTCATGTCTGTTTCTCAGCATTGTATTTCTTTTACTGGTACTTTTCTTTCTACTCCACATTGCAAAAATCTTTGAACATTTTGTCCTGATTAACTTTTGTATCAAGAGTCAAAAGGCTAGAAGGCGTCACGATAAACTTGTCTTGACAAAAGGAGTCCTGGATCAAGTTAAACGAGCTTAGTCCTCGTTAGTGAGAATGCCTGCACACGGCATTGTCCTGAGGCTGCTCCTCAAAGCTGGGCTGGATCACACGTTTCCCCTACGTCAGTTGACTAAACTGAGTTGTCACAATTGTCGATAACGTAGGAAGTGTTTAATATGAGTAATTTGCAGATATGTTCAGTATGAACATTTTGTCTGTAAATTGATATTAAACCATAATCGAGCAGGTGCCATTGAATTTCCCCCGAATATACATTATGTGGCTAATTTAACACATGCATCTAAATGCCAAATGTCAAAAGAAAATATGGGATCATCATCTGATCAGAAAAACAGTTGCAAATCTCCAGCAGTGAAATGTCTTAATTGTTTTTTTTTTGTTTGACACGTGAAAGCGAGAAAACAACTCAATGACGGCGAGTTACGTCCTCATTTTAGTAGTTTTACGTGACTCATTATAAGCCAATCCCTGATGGATTTTCTAACCCTAACTATGTATTTTTGTAGCCTAAACATAGCTAGTTCCATTTTACGATGTTAGCTATGTGTTTAAAACAGTGCCTGTTACATTAAATAGAATGGTCACATGATTAAAATTTGCACGTGTGGCACGTGCATGTTACGGTCACATGTTGATAAAGGCCACCATGTTGGCAGTAAATAGAACGGTCATACATACGTTGTTTTGGGAGTCATTGACAATCAACCTCTTCTGTCGTTTGTGTATGAGGACGTGTCGGTGAAAGCGGTCTGGATCATCAGCATTACAATGTGTGTTGCTCTTTAATTAAACTCAAATTTAAAATCAGGACTTTTTCATGTCTGTGAAAATGTTTTTGAAGGGCACTGGCAACTGGCTCTTTATGATTACAGAAGACTAGATTGAATAAAGAGATGTGTCCTTTTTCTTTTTATCCACTCTGTTCTCAGTGCCTTTCACACCTCTGTTAGACATTCGGTCTGTTGGCTGGAGAAACATGTAAAAAACATGAATTACTTATCTGAGAAATACCTCCAAAGGCATTACATTTTGAAATATTGTGCTGAAAAAGGTGTGCATTTCTGAAAAAAAACAGCCTCTATTTAAGGCTCTGCTCGGGCCAGAGAGCCATCCAATTATCAAATAAAAACAGGGATATTGTCCTTTAACAGATAAACCACACACTGAAACCTTAACAGCAGAGAGAGATTCTGAAAGTCTAAGGAAACAGTGCAGGTTGAAAGAAAGCATGTCCAAGGCCTGATCTCTATTAAACAAAGGTCATCTTTTCTTTTTCCTTTTGGCAGCTGGCTTTTGTCAAGATGGCGGATAACATGTTTTATACCTAGAAGGAGAACATGTCTTTGAAAAAGGGGACTTTTCCTACACCTTGCAGTCTACCATGGGCAGATTGTACAGATGCCACATATGGTTGGATGTGTGTTCATGCCTGGAATGAATCAGACTGGTTTCAGATTCGCACAGTTTTCTGGTTTCTCTGGCACCGCTGTCTCCCACTCTGCTCTCCGCAATTGTTTTTTTGTTTTTTCTCCTCAGCCCCTCTGAAGGATAAATTACAAATGATAAAAGTGTGTTTTGCATCCAATCTCTCCAAACACAATGCTGACGCCTCCAGTAATGAGGTCATTACTATGCATATCACAGATATCAAGAGGAATGAGCTTAAAAGCTTACGCGTTTAATTGATTAAGGCAAGCAGGCAGCCATGGCGCTTTGTAACAAAGGAGATTGTTTTCTCAAAGGTTGTGATATTTGAAAGGCATATTCAAAGAGTTTTAATTAAATATTACTATACTTTGGCTTCTATAAACAAATGAATGTCATGCTGAGGTTCAACCCAGCTACATGTTGTTCTATCACAGCTTAAAAATGGACAAGATCAATGTTTCTGAAATTATTCAAGATGCTATCAAAAAGTCTGTTTGATTAAATGCAGCAGTTTCAATGCAGCAGTTATATTGGGATTTTAAAACAGCTTTTGGTAACAAACTGGTGGCTTTTTAACATGAATCTCAAAACCTTTGTGAGACACATTAGATTCCTCACTCTTTATGCTACAAACATGTTTCGTTCCTGTAACAATAGAAAATATGTTACGATATTTGGATGTTTTAGTTTTGATGCAATACTTGAATTCTAGTTCTATCTTTTAAATGTCTTCCTGTTTTTTTATACTAAAGACTCAAGACATGAAATTTCAGTCAGGCTTAAGTAACAAAAGTGAGGGCTTGGGACTTGATTGTTGTGAGCTTTGATATGAAATATCCCAAAAGAGCCTCACAGCTTGTATATTTAAATATTTAGCATCTGCTTTGATTTGGACCTGGTTGCAAGTGACTTGAGACGTGACTAGGACTCACCACAAAAAACTTAACACAGCTCTGCTTTTTTGTAATAATATTACAGAATCTTAAAATATGTTTCATTTCATGCGCAGGATATTAATCCTCTGCCATGACAAAGCCTCAGTGTTGAGACGGCTATCAGCGTTGTAGAAAAAGCCCCATTTTATTGCAAATTTTACAGATGCAGACAATATTTTTTGAACAGTAATCAGGGGGAAACATTCCTCCAATCGGAGCTGGACATCATGCCAGACATGTATATCATTTTTAATTAAAGATACATTTTTGATGGATTAAGATCCACGTGGAACCATTGTGTAATACAGCTGACCTGAAACACTTTGATCAACAGGCTCTTTGTCATGTACGCAGTGTTTCCTCCACCTGAGCAGCAGAGTCTTGGAAGCCCTGCTGCACTCTGCGGTGCAATGTGACCTGGATGAGAGCTGGAGGATACTTATCTAATGTGGGGCAGCGCAGATTGCATTGTATCCACGGGGCCGAGGAGCACAGAGTTGGGAAACTTCAGGGACACAATCTGCTTAAAGCAGATAGAGATGGCCTACTCTCTTCACTCTGAGAGCCTCCAGTCCGTTCAGCTCTGCCTCTGGTCGGAGGCCAAAAGGAAAATGAGAGAAAAGTAATTGATTCATTTACTCCCTGCTGATTAAATTTCATCAGACAGAGACTAGATGAGACATAGATGACAACAGTGTGGAGCATGCAGGCAGATGTTGCTTAACCTGATTATTTTTTTTAATGTTTCCATTAATTTACGTTACTCTTTTTGGCAATGATCAGGAGCTAATTAAATTTTTCAATAGTTAATCCTGATTTTAAGTGACTTTAATTGTTAATCTCAGATTTAAAAGTGGCCTTCGTATTTGTAATTGCGTAGGTGTGTTCGAAACCATTCCCTATCATGGATATAGTGCTCTATATAATGTGTTTACCATTTTGTAGTGGTGTTTGAATACTCAGCAGTTAATTTCATTCACTATATAGTCCACTATATAATACCCACAATGCACAACTAATGTGAGTGTACATCAAATGTACCCTACATTTTACTCCCATATACCACAATGCAACGCGGTCGGGTTTACCGGAGGAGAATAAGACTCAGAATGACCTGCGAAAGACTGAAAAGAAAAATGGACCAGACTTTTGTTTATAAATGTAAGTCATTTAAGTATGAGCATTTCCAATGTTTGACACGTTAGTTACTTAGCTTTACAACATTTTTTAAACTGTTGTAGGACGTATTATAAGTATTTTTGTTTTGGTTTGTTTACATGATGCTTAGCGCGACCGCTTCCGTCACACAAATATATAGCGCATCTATTAGCAACGATGTAGAGAAATGTTCAGTTTAGTGTCTGAAATCTTGTTTGTTCATTCCCAACATAGTTCACTATTAAATAAACACTATAGCAGAAATCTTCAGCAGGGGGTCCTCAGAGTCACTGCAGGGGGGCCTCCAAATTATTGTTCATTTTTGAAAGTTTTTTCAAAAATGAAAATGTTTTAACATGAATCCAACTTTTATTAGCAAATATAAATCCCCTGTGCTTACTGGCCTATAGGTAAGGTAGTCACTGAGGCAGCCATCCACAGATACAGTTAATAAGGATTCACTGTGCCACATGTATGTGTGTAAAAGATGATTTATAAAATCATGCCAACAATTATTATTTTAATAGCTTTGTATTCTATGCAAAAAAAGGTACGTATAAAGGCTGTAGGCCGCCCTTAATGTAGGCCCAGTATAAAGGTGCTTTAGGTAGGATTGCGAAGATCCAGGACTTAGCCAAAAAATTTGAACATCGACAACTTCTCAGTCCCTCCCCCCCTTTCTGCTAAAGCCCAAACGGTCTCCTAAGCAGTTAGACACCTCCCCCGGCCCTTATTGGAGCATCTGAACAGGGAGCGGTGGATTTTTGCAAATCACACTACAGGCTGTAGGTGGTGCCAGAGGAGACGGATTATTTTTTTTTTTTACTACCTGCTTCATGTAGTTCTATTCGAATATAGGGTCAGTTTCAGCAAATATGACAAAAAGTTAGTTTTATAAGTCTTACCTACTGCACCTTTTTAATATGCAACTTAATGGTATACAATATATGTAGTAGGGGGTCCCTGGTACATCTCTCTTTCAGTTAAGGGGTCCTTGGTTTAAAAAAAATGTTGAAGACCCCTGCTCTACAGGGCATAGTGAGTGACTGAGTTAGTGAGGGAACGGTTTCTTGATTCTGGAGAACTGACTGGAGTTTAACGAGATTCATTCCCTCCACCTGTGTTGGGCCTCGTTAGGTAAAGTACATGCACCTGTGTTGTCCTCATTAGTGAGACTAGATGCACACGGCACCGGCCCTCAGGCTGCTAGGAGCTGGGAAAGGAAATCACATAAAGCTTCATCACTTGGCGGAATTAGAGGAGTAAAAACAATATTTTCAAAAAGCTTAACATAATTAGGAAGCATCTATGAAAGTGGGTGCTCCAGGAGTAGAAATGATTATCTCCACTACATCTTTAAATGTGTGGAAACAGTCTGGTTACAGCTTTTCTGCCAGGGTACTCTTCTACCTGGTGTTTTTTTTTTTTTTTTTTTTTTTAAGTCTTCATTAAAGTAATCTAAACAATCCAGAAGAACTTCACTGACATACATTAAGCATTAATCTGAGGTTAAACCTGCCTGCTGGGAGGAGGAGGATTGTTTTAATTTTTTTTTTTAACCTTGATTTAGACCTGGAATAATTCTGATATTGATTAAGGAAAGCAAATGACATGATTTAACATGAGGATGAAACCTAACCCCTTTGGTACGCTCCAGTGTAAAGGCAAATATGTTTATTGCAGTTGTGACAGTCTGCTCTTTAAGGCGATCATGGTGTAGTACTCAAATAAAGTGACACAAGTATAGTTGTGTGAAGAATTACAAAAGAGAGCTTTTGAGGGAAGTTAAAACCGTCCCAATATACACACCTCAGAATACTTTGCCAGTTGCAGTTGGTGTGATGATGGAATTGTCTGTTTCATACATAATTTAATAATAATAATAATACGCCTCTCTAAATCCAATGTTCTAGCTGCTGTAAGAAGATCCAGCAATCACTTTGTTTTGAAGCATTCTGCTGTTAAAAGACTGCACCAAACCTCTTGTGAGAAAGTGGATTTAAGTTTCTGTTTTAAAGGACAAATCTTTTTTTTAATTAAAAAAATTTGTAGTTTATAAAAAAGGCAGACAGTTCAGTATCCAGAATATCTAAACTGCGTTTTGGAGGTAACAAAAGAAAGTAAGCACACCTGAATGTTTGTAATACTCACTCATTGTATGTATGAAAATTGCACACAACTACACCACATATGGTAGGTTAAAGCAGGACACAACAGATAGTTTGGGTGATAAATTTACCTTTTTGTTTTCTCTTCCAAATAAGCTTGGTTAACCTGGAGGTTGGTGTACAACTTGTCCGATTGATCCCGTTTCTTGCCATCTTTGACTTCTGTTTGGCAATGTCATTGCATTGCAATTTTACCAGATAGAAATGGTGGCCACAACTACTTTCAAAAATCATTACCAAATTGAAGTTAACTGGATAATCCCTTAAAACCCACTCTGGATCTTGGCTAGCAAGGCTTAATTCCTGGCCAGAAAACCTGTCCTGAACACTGAATCGTTATCACTAGAACAATCATCAGCTTGACATGATGGATCTGTGAAAAAAAATCCAATTTCTCTGCAAAATAATGCCTCTAACAAGAGCCAACAGCATGACAGCATGTCTCACACACTCCGCTGCAATGTCACGTAAGTCAAGTGAAGCTCAGCCATGTCCGGAGACATCTTGTCGAGGAAACTGACCACGGATCCAGTCGGCGCCTCTGGGCTTGGCTGTTCCTTTTGTCATGAGCTAATGTAAGCGCGGATGCACACTCGCCTCCCCGGGCCGGATGCTGGTCTCTACCCCTCGGATCACAAGTTCAATTAATTTCACAGTTGGCGGCACCCACAGTCATTTTGCCAGGGCCTGTTGTCTGGAACTGGAGAGAAATGAGGAAAAAAATGATGCACTCCGAGCCGCAGCCGCTCCTTTTCCTCCTCGTCTCCATCCTCTTCACCCATGAAGGCTCCACTCGCCCGGAGCCACATCTGATCTGATAGGGCCACAGCTCTGCAGCATATTAAAGCTCACATCATGACGATAAGGGAGAGATGAGTCGGCAGCATGCATCATTACTGATCCATAAAGAAATCTCTCTTCCATCCCGTTCAACAGAACATTTCAGAATTGATTTGAATTCATGAAAGAGATGAATTAATTGACAGTCTGCAGATCAATCACATCACTTAAATGTTGTCTTTTTTTGAAAGTTCATCTTCACATGATTGAGTAAAATGTATAAAATCTTCCTTGGACATTGGTTGAGTCTAATGCCGACATTATAAACTTGTGGTATGAACATTTCAAACATTTTCAAACATATAAATTGGAATGGCAGCACTCCAAAAGCTCAGAACAACTCAATATTCTGCCTCCGTTTACCATTTTATTTTCACAGGCTGATGTATTTTCTCAGAGAAGACACCACAGGAGTGGTATCGCCCTCTGATTAAGCAATGTTTCGCAGTTGTGTGGGTGAGGTGCTGACTTCCAATGAAGGAAATTCACTCGACTCTCAGTAAAAGTGCATTTTTGGTGGAACTAAAAATTGCAACATAAAAACCTATGTATGCAAACTTCAAATGTATGCACTTAAAACACAATTTAAAGCACCACTTTACTACAATCTTGAATGAATGAATCATGAATTCAAGCATTTCTGGATGTGATGTGAATATACTGTATACGCATATTTCAGAAGTGAAGCTTCATTGTATTGAGTATCTGTCAGATTATTTTACCTGATGGGAATTTTAGCAATTTTTCCACTGCAAAAATGCTATGGTTAAATTAGCCTATTTTTACAGATACCAACCCATTTTTGGTTGATCTTTTGGTATTAAACTTCTTAAAATTAAAAGGCTGTTTTCACTCCTTCTCAGACAGGTCAGACTACTTAGACAGACTGGGCACGTGAGGAGGGCTGTACGTGTTCTCGGATACATTTCATAACTTAATTGCATCCAGTTAGTAAAAGGGGTATGATAAGGTGTGTTTTGTATTTTGATGGCTTTGATAGCAGCAGCTAATGGCTAGTATTCTATCTATAATAGGTCTTTTGTATGGCATCATTCTCAACCCATCATTCCTTGTTTCAATGTCGAGTGTCATCAAATCTAACAAGCCACAACACCAGAATTGTTTTAGGCTTTATGTCGTTTTAGGAGGTATTAGAATGTGTTGGCTCTGGCAGGATGTATTACAAAACTATTATTAAAAGTGCAACAAATTACATCTTTGAACAAGAAGATTAGAGTTGTCTAAATATTCTTTAGAAATGCATTTGGACATCATTGTCTACAGTGTATCAGCACATACAGAGGATATTAAAATATAAAGTGAGACCACCAAAGTGAGTTGGCATGCCCAGATTTTGTAGAAATAACTAATGAAAAAATATTTGCATGAGATAAATGTTCAGTCATTGACCTTCTTCTTCTTGACACTGACTTAAGCCCTATTTGCACAGGATAAGTATCATCTGGGGACCTCGTGTGATTTAGAAATCCCCCTTGCCCCACATCTGAGTTTCATTTGAGTTTCGTGTGGCGCATTTGCACGGGATAGGCAAAGCCCGCTTTTTCTCGATTTAACTGCCATATCTGTACCCGAGAGTTGGATTCCCAACAGAGGACGGCCAGGGCGGAGGCCGCCGCACCCCACTTGGGTCGCGGTTCTGTATGTTTTTGGGCCAGGCCCAATAGAGGCTACCAGAGGCTCACACCCTATCATCCCCACCACGGTGGCACCCACACAGCATCACCGTCAGCCCACGGACAAAGCCGCGGAGAGCGCGTCAACTCAGGGACTTAGGTCTCCGGTCGGGTAGTGGTCCAGACTAGGATGGTCATGAAAAATCCCATATCAGTCTTTGCGAGAGGGACAAAAAAGTGCACAGGAAACAAAAACCTTGAAAAAATGATATACAACCCCGCCAAATCACAGACTTTCGCACAGGACTAGTATTATCACAGGACCTCGGTGTTCAGGGAAATACGATAGGTCATTTGCGGGGGAATTTTTACTTGACAAATTACAGACATGGCCGATTCGCACAGGATTAAGACCACAGACAACCTCCGTAATTATTACAAATGACCAGAGGTCACAAGGTAATACTAATCCCGTGTGAATAGGGCTTTAGTTTCAAGATTCCACTTCTGATCTGCATTCCTTTTTATTGCTGGCTAGGAAAGAAATACAGACACTGCCTCTAAACGTCTGCTGTCTGCAGTCATCCACCTATTCATTTTCTATACTGATTATCCTATTTGATGTCTTTGGAGCCTACCTTACCTGCTTTTGGGCTATCAGGAAACTACAGCACCCAGAGGAAGCCCAGAAAGAACCCAGCTCTCGATCCAAAACTTTTACAGTGTGAGGCAAAAGAGCTGCTGTGGGATGCACACCCAGCTCAGTGGTACGTACTTACAATAATACCTAATGCTGATGGCGCGCTGCAAACCACATTATACCTAGTGATGAATGAGAGCAAAATGGGTAAATATTATAATGAACCATTGTGCATTCCTGCAGGCACTCAGCTGGTGTTGACTGTTAATGAGCGCTAAAGAAAAGTGGCCACACTGCTTGTTGAAACATCTCTGATAGATGTTTCACATTATGTGCAAAAAAGGCCCCCATTAGATTATCCAAACCTCACAATTCAACCAGCTCCCCTTTGCTATGCTTTGCTTTCCTCTCCTTTTCCCTGACAACACACAAGGGAAGGTTCTAATCAGTGCCGCCCACTCTTACACAGCTCTAACACCTATGTCTTACTTCACAGATGTGCACAGTGGTGAGCCTGCAATCCCTGATCTTACAGCCGCAGCGTGCTGCTGTACGGATGCTGAATATTTCATGTTGGTACAAGCGAAGAGCTAGATTTATGAATGAAGCCTGGTGTGTTTAGGATGCATCACTCGAACGATTGCAGGTCTGCCCGAAGGGTCAGCGGAAACTGGTGGGTGGAGGAGCACTCGGCTTCTCCCATTCACAGAAAAACATTCGGAGGCAGGGACTAACGAAGCATTTAGAGGAGAAGACTCCACCGGTGTCGTCAACCTGCAGATGAGTTGCAATCGTAATTTCTGATGCCATTTTACATACAATTACCAGCCACTTGTGCCTGGAGCGAGAGCTCGGCGCAGCTCGCAATTTGACACTCGAGCAGCAGCAGCAGCAGCAGCAGCAGCAGCAGCAGCCGCGCTGTGTGGAGAGGAGTGGGAGGTTTGATGTGGAACAAAAATCACATCCCTCCCCAACTGGGCGCTGATTTGTTTGCATGGCAGTTTCCTGTCTCTGTGATGAGCTCATTGTGCCTTTACCAAGTCGTGTGTGTGTGTGTGTGTGTGTGTGTGTGTGTGTGTGTGTGTGTGTGTTCTGATTGTAGATGTGTGAGCACTCCAGATTAGATCACTGTCTATGTACACACTACAGTCAACAAAAGATGCATTTTGCTAAATTGGGAGATATAGTTTTTATCGGATGGCCATAATTTACAACCTAAAGAGTAACTCAACACTAAATCCACTTTTTGTGAGTTATTACATTACATGTATTATCACTTTCTAACATTACGTTTTGATCCTGGACTAAATTTATAGCGTTACGACAGAAGTTAAATCCTTTTTTACTCGAGAATAAACAGTAATTTTGTCCACTTGATGCCCCAAAATTAGAAAAATCTAGGACGTATCCCAGGACACTTCACCCTGAAACTATGAGGCAACGCAACATATACTGTAAATGGAAGTGAAGCTGTTCTATGCTCTCTTCAAAGCCACCAGACTCCTTTGACAAAAACTGTACTTTTACCTCACAGAACACAGAAAATGCTGATCTGCTGCCTCGATCGGTTAAGTGTTTTGAAGGGTTAGGAACTAACAAAATTATCAAACAAACTAACCGAATGAGGCAGCAGTAGACCAGAAATTGCTGCTTTTGTCAACGTTCTCTGGTGGCTTTACCGAGAGCATAATGGCTTCAGTTCCCCTCACATAAACTTAAACGGGGCTTTCTGACGGCAAGGTAAAGTGGGGAAATATTCTAAATAGCATAAACTTAAACTGACACAGATTTTTTTTAGGTGGGTCTTTTTAAAGGTTTCTAAGATATGTTTATCTGCTGCCCCCCATCCACAGCAGTACATTACTTAGCTTCTGTGTCGGCACTTCGACCGCCATATATTGTAGGTAATACACTGACTATGGATAAGTACCTCATACAACCCCACTTCAAAATATCCGAACTATCCCTTTAAGCTAAAAGGGAAATGTTAGGATTTTAATGCATTTTTTAATTTGTGAAGGGGGCGTGTTTAAGCTAAAACACGGTGTTAAGTTGCTCTTTCAAAATTTTCTGTTTTCTTTTCTCGGGTAGTAACCATGCTCATATTTAAAGATGAAAAACTATCAGTGTGTATGTGTTCTGCGTTTAAGCGTGTTCTGAAAAAAGAGCCCTCTTTGTTTTCCAAATGAGGACATTGTCCTTCACAACACAGCCATTAACACTCAGCCTCTTCTCGCCACTCGAAGGCTTTTTCTCGTCCTTGGTTGTCAGCTTTTTTCTTGAATTATTCTGTCCTTCTGGCAGCTTTCTGGTTTGAATGCACTCCCTCGTTACTGTAAACAGAGAATACATCCCCTATGATAAAACAACGCTGCCTTGGGCAGGCCTGCCTACTGTATCACAGCTAATTCCTTGCATACCAAGCTGTCCTCTTTTAGGTATTGGTATTTGGTTGTGGCCACTGTGCTGACAGAAGCATTTCCATGTCCAGATTTGCCCTGTCATTGCCCTCCACTCATAATAGATATTGACAGGTGCAGTGCAGATAACGCTAATCTGCATCCTAACAGGATTTCACATGTCATTTAATGCTTTCTCATCGCTGGCGCATTCAATTCACAACTTTGTTATGCTGCTAATAGCATTTCAGCATGGCACAGCCCACGGCCTTCAGAGGGAAGGATGTGAAAGTGGAGCCTGACTCGTTCACAGGTTTGATGTCTGGGCTGAGCATGTGAAATGATGCTTATTGGACTCTTGGCATAATGAAAATGAAAATTATATATCACTAAACTGCAACAGTTATAGATTCAGTCAACAAACAATTGGGTTAAAAAATTCTTTATAATAGGACTTTAATTTAGATTTCACACATTAAGATCAATTTACAGTTTGGAGACTACAGATTTGTTACGATAAGTCTCTCTTACAAACTGGACGTGGAGTTATAAAAAAAACATGGGCATTTACCAGGCAGCAAGGCTCTAACAATAAGACCCAGATTAATGGGTGCATTATGGGAAATGTAGGTTCCAGGAGATTGACGCATACAAGGGACTAAAAGTCAGGATATCTTCGGTCATTTCTTTTCTAATCTGTCTTTTGTGAGTACCCCAAATTTATGGAATTTACATCGACAGAATGCCTGTTTTGCACTGTTGCCAGTTCCTAATATCTCCTGCCATTTCAGAATTAGTTATCCTCAGTGTTTCCTGACCTGACCTCCACACCCACCTGCACACCTGCTTGTGCAATAGGAATACATATGCATTGCTGTGTCTGTTATGTTTTAGGTTTTTTTTTACACTGCGTCAGAGAGATGTTAGTTTACTGAAGAATAAAATGCAATTTATTGCAACAACAACAAAAATGACAGCTTCAAAAACTGAAGATGAAGATACTGTCCAGACAGAAATGATCTCCTGAGTAAAAATACACACAAGGATCCTGCAGATCAATGCCTATGTTGAACAAATACATCATACTCACCACCACAACCTGATATATGAATTCACAGGAATATTCAGGAATATATTTTGAAATGACTGCAACAAATATGTGTGTGTATATATGTATGTGTGGTAGCCTCGGTATTAAAATGGAAGGATGATATATATTTCCAATTTGAGATAAAGAATGTTCGGAGAAGGTATATGGTACCTTAATAGATGAGATAGCGCATGTTGATGTTCCATCCGGTCAGCTCTTTAGATGTGACTTCAGTGTACAGACATGCACTACATAATGCATGAGAGGCTGGATCCAGTGTTAAGAGGCTATCTGTTTGTGTGTGTGTGTGTGTGTGTGTGTGTGTGTGTGTGTGTTTGTGTGCATGTGTGTGTGCGTGTGTGTTAGGACATGATGTATGAATCTCAGTATTCACTCTTTGCCATGCGGTAGTACGGCTTGTGGGATTCTCAGAGTGTGAGTTTCATCTAACCGACCCAATCAGGTTCATTAGCCTCCTATTTAATGGACAGGCAAGATAAGCAGAGGAATTAATTCATATGGTGCATTTGGCAGTTTGCAGATCTGTGCGCCGTGACAGGTTGGTCTCCTCGCTGCTTCGAATCACGCTCATTGAGAAAGAAGCGGAAATGACCACTCCGGGTTAACGCTGCGCTGACTTAAAATAACCTGATAAAGACCAATCAGAGTCTTAGTTCTGCCTGAAAACTGCCCGGCAACAGAATGAAGGTTTGGGGTTTTCATGGAGTTTCACACAGCGAAAGGTTAAACTTCTTACTCACCCGGGACTCATAACAAATACTGTAACCTCGATGTACACAATGATTGATGGTGAGTAGCAAAGTCTGTGACTCCAATGGAGGAGCTAATACAGAACACCAGCTTAAAAAATAAATAAAGATTACGATTTGTGCCTCTGAATGGAATGAAGACTTAATCCATAGTGAATATGTGTTGAACCTATTTGCATCCTGTTTGTCTCAGTTCTTGTATCACTCTCCTCCAAACACAACTTCCAGTGGAATTCTAACGTAACTACCGGTATTTTAATGGATTTTGTTGTTTGATTCTGTTTTTACTATTTGTGCATGATCAGACAATCTTCTCTGGACTTTGGTAATTTAAGTTCAGCATAAGTCAACACTTAACACACCAAGTGTCACTCTGAGCAGGCGTCTAATTAGCCACAACAACTGAAAACATCTGTACAGGTGTGCATGGCCTTGAAGAGTGGAACACATTTCATGAGACGGAATATAATTTTCAATTTTTCTAAATGTGCATACATTTGCCATTTTTTTATATATTTATATAGTCAGTGATTAAATTGGGATGTTATGTGGTGGAGATATACTGTAGCTACCAAAGTTACAGGGAACCTACCGCAAACTATCTTGTGTTCAAGTTATAGCACAATATCAGAGCAATTTACATTCTGTTATTAAACCTATTTTTCTCCCCATTTGCCATCCACCTACTGTCTATCTGTGCTGTCTGACTGACTGACAAGTGCACGGAGTTTGCTTCTTCTATTTTCCATTTCATTGCAGGTGGCAACCAGCTTTAAGTTGCATTACCGCCACCCAGACTGAGGTCGCTAATCTACTCAGTATCTTTTAAAGGTCCAGTGTGTAACGTGTTTAGTTGTTCATTATCAAAATCTGTGTCGCCAGTTCACAAACTTGTCCTTTTTCATGAATATTTACCACCACCATCAATTCCAAGTATTCCTTTTGGCTTGAAATTTTACATTTGCATTCGCATGAACTGGGGTAGATGCTCCATATTCATGCGCCATCTTGAAATACGTTAGCCGGTAAGGGACATACAGGTCATACTGCTCCGCCTTTCATGTTTTCGCTGTCACATGATAAACTCACAGGAGCTGCTAATGCTGCTAATAGGTATCGTAGCTTCCCAGCCCCGGCAAGTTTGAAGAAGGAAACATGGAGGACCACACGCAATTAAAATCCAAATTTCAGGAACAGGAGTCTTCTTCTTCGCCAAGAAAAAGGATATTGAAAAGAGCAAGAGACCAGCTTTTTGAAACGTGAAGGCTACCATAGCTGTATACGTAATACGTACTTTGAACTGAATTCCTACACATTGGACCTTTAAGGAAGCCCATTGACGGAGCAAAAGGAAACCCCATGAAGGTTCTGATGTGCGCACGTTTTGACATCACCTCATTTAGGACTATGTTCTCCACAGTTACAAAGAAAATGTGTTTTAGTCATTGTTTGAATTGCGAGAAAAGTGTAAAACTATATACATTGGTAAAGATGTGCTAAGTGTCTCCTGATTACATAGAAGAGAGTAGGCCTCTGTGCCGAGCCAGCATAATAATTAGCCACGGCCAAATTTATCCCATAGACAATTGTTTTAAATGGTTTCTTCTTTCAAAGCTAGATGAAGAAAATTGGGTTATATGAACTTCTACATTTGCCCAACAACTACAAAAAAATACACCAATTAGTGTTTGAAATAAACATACATTGATAATTGTGCCAGTGGCACAAAATGTAAAAAGTGTCTCATGTTAATCTTGTTGCCACCTGTTCCTTCAATATTAGTGAAGAAATGCCTCCTCTGCTATATTCTGGAGATAGTCTCCCCTACTTATTTTTCAACCTTTTTGGAGAAAAGAACTTCTACTGTATTTACTTCTGAGAGTTATGTCGTTTGGTCAAAATGCCCAGCTTTACACGATTTGTGTGCGTCTGGGTTCATATCTGGCCCAGCGTGGGCCGCGACAAGCTTCCACCTGTCACACATATCACCAGGATGAAAAGTTCACAGCTCGGTGACAGAAAGCTGAGGGGGTAAAGCTTTCACTGCTGTTTCACTCAGTGTGATGCCTTGTCTTTAAGTCTCAGCTCTGTGAATGCTTTGATCGTTTCAAGACGTAAAGCTGCTCTTTGGTATTTTATGTAGTGCTGTACGGATGTGGCCAGCTCTGAGAAGAGCTGTGTTCGTCAGCAGTAAAGGTTCAGCACAGCTTATAGTGTGGAAGATGAGAACTGTTCAAATCAAAATAACACCAGTATAGTTGTTCTTCTACTTTCTGATCACCACAGGGAACACCACTGTACTACCTTCATGGGCAGTGGACAGAAAGCTTGTGTTTTGCAAAATGGATGTAGATTCTGGGCTGTTATACAGGACACAGCCCTTGACTACAATGTCACAGCTGTAAACAGACAAAGCACTTTGCAATTGGCTTGTCATTCACCCATACTTAGGTTCCAGTGTATTGCCCAAGAAGACAGCCATGTGGACCGGAGGAGCCTGGGATTGAACCTCCAGCCCGCTCTACCTCCCAAGTCACAGCTGTCCCTTTTTATTCATAGCACTAAAAAACCAACTGAAATTTGAGCAAGACAAAGAAGGCAGCATGAAGCTGTACAAAAACGGATATTAAAAATAATTACAGTACATCTTATCAGCTCAAATTGTAAAGAGGCGCTGCAAAAGGAAAGAGCTGGGTGCAGTGGATATCCACCCAGAACTGAGACTATTTGCAACAAATAAAATCTTGTTGCTTCTGGTCCACACACAGTGAGACACTGACACTTTAGAGTGGATTTTAAAAAGCAGCAGTTGGCGAGCACTAGATCCAGAAAAAGCTGGACTCACCACTGTTCGATCTTTTTGAACCAATATAAAGCATCATAGTAAGAATCAAAATAAAGCATCATCGTCAGGTTGGAAAACATGAGTGTGCAGTGTGCTGATGATGTCACATTACGTGATTTATTGATCAACGATTCTCAAGTTTTCAGTTACCGCCTGCTCGAGTTCAGAGCCACTAACAGCAGCTTTGAGACGTCTGAAGATTCGGTAATGGAGGCAAACCGGGCAAGTGATACCTACTTGGCACACTCTAATCCCCGCCATTTGCACTCAGCTACGCAGTCATGCACAGACATACTGTAGGCCTGGAGGGACTACAGCGCAGGGAGGTGGGAGGACTGCAGCAGTGTGTCCCAATAAGACAAGGTCACCTTAAGTGGATTGGGATGAGGGGGGAAAAGCAATTCCCTCAGGACGAAAACAGGGAGCAACTCATGAAAAAGTAATTAAGCAGGTTGCACATCAGTGGATGCCACAGGCGGAGAAGGCAAGGAGAGAGATGAACAAGCCTAGAGGACAACGGGGAATGTTTGTACACAACATATCTGGGAGATGTTTGCTAAATGCACACAATGGGATCGTTTAACCTCGCACTTTTTTGGGGCATACGGTGTGGTTGTTTCAAAAATATTTCAAGCTAAAATTAAAACATTAAACATCATCTGCTCACATGTGAGGATTTGCTTTTCTCTGCTCTATTTATTATTGTTATTCTTTTTTTATTTAACCTTTATTTAACCAGGAAATAATCCCACTGAGATACAAACCCAGTTTCTCATACAACTTGCAATGATGTGTGCAGAAACCTGAGTCAGAGACAAAACGTAGCGCAGCATGGTATATGGAATCTAACATTTTCAGCGATGCCGAATTTGCATGTATATATAAAACATCAAGTGCTGATAAAAACGTTCCTTTAATTAATTTCTTCCTTGCAGTTTATGTGATTATAAACTAAATATCTTTTTGGGTTTTAGACTGTTGGTCAGGAATCAATTTCTCATTAAGAATACATACACACTCTGAGATAGACTTGTGATTTTGCGTTAACCCTAACCCCCTAACCCTTGACCTAAATTTACCTGGGGGTTAGGGTAAGGGTTAGGATTGTTCGGATTCCAGTGACTTCCCCATGCGTCCAGCGACTACGCAGTCGAAATGGAAGCCAAAGGCAATGCGTGGGCCGGCGCAGGGTTAGGGTTAGGATTAGGATAGGAGAAAAAGAATTCAAGGAGGTACATATGAATCTCAAAGATAAAGCATCCCAGCCATTTTTGATCAATGTACAGTTTCTCATTCAGGTTCAGGAATCTCATTCTGTTTGAACATGTACTGTGAAACAGCCGCTTGCCTTCCATCAGAATAAAATTGCTGTTGTCCAGAGCTGTTAAATGGTCACATCGCGACAGACAATCCATCACATGGAATAGAGATGGACCATGTGAAGGGGCCAGTGAACACACCCCCAACGCTCAGACATAAATCCATCCTTCACAGCCTTGGCAACGGCCCTCACACACGCCAACAGGTAGACCAGCGGTGTGCCTGTGTGGATCCACACAAAGCTCAGAGTGCCGTGTTACAACACGCATGCATGAATATTAATGACAGCATTACTTGGAGCTTTGTTCAGCAGTTTGTTAGCTCTGACGTACTGTACATTCAAATCTGCACTGTTTTTACTCTTTCAACACGACGCTCCCACGCAAACAATGAAAACACACAGTTGAGTTTGAGGTCACAGCCATTCATGCTCCAACGTGCTTTGTCTTGGAAAACAGTGGATTTCGAAGAAATAATTGTAATTGTTTTGTTTGAAATGCAAATACGAGAACAGGCTGCTGTTCAAAGCCTTTAATGTAAGTACATATGAACCACAATATCAAAATACCCTTTTACAAATTCATGTCGTGTTCAAATATTTATTTAACAAATACCAGCAGTAAAAGGCACTGTTTTACTGTTGGGTGGGAAAAAAACTCATATTTGTTGTTTTGTTTCTGAGCAGTTAAAGAAAAAAAGAAAGGGAAAGAATGAAAATAAAGAGGGCAGGGGGACAGGAGCAACAGAAGGGATAAAAGGATGAAAAGAAGAGAAGATAGAAGAGAGGAAGGAAGAACGCAAAGGGGTAAGAATGCATAGACAAAATAAGGAACGTATGTAAGGAAGGGAAAAGAAGGAAGGGTAAAAAGAAGTAGAGAAGGGTAAATGCAGACCAGTGAAGGGGGGGGGGGGGAGGGAAGAAAGGATGAAGCCAAGAAAGGAAGGAAATGAAGGAAGGGAGGAAAGAAAGGAGGGATTGAAGCAAAAAAGGTAGGAAAAAAGAAAGAAGGAACAGTACAAGATGAAGGTCAGCCATTAGATAAATGTAGTGGAGAGAAAAGTACAAAGATTTAAAAGGAATGAAGGATAAAAGAACAGAAGAAAAAAAAGAAATACTCCAGCAAAGAACAGGTACCTCAACACGGTGCTGAAATGCATTTAGTCTAGTACTGTACTGCAGTTAACCATTTTCCAGCTCTTCATATAAAAGCCGAGTGATGAACCCCGGGGGCAGGTGAGTCAGATGACCTGTGCAGATATGTTAGCTGCAGAAGTTATCTGCCGGAGAAATGAGATATGAGCAGTGTGTACAGCAGCGTTGGAGCGGGGGCAGGATGCGGTGACACGGTTCACATCTGTCAGTGGGGGGAGGGGTAGTTGTTAAACTAAGACATGTATGACGGAGGCTGACAGGACCTGCGCTTTTAATCAATCAATCAATTTTTATTCACATGAAATCGTAATGTATTCCTATCAGTTCCTTCAGTTTCTGCATGATGCATCATGAAGCAGAATGTTGCCATGAGATCAGCCCACAGAAAAAGAGTTAGCCGGTTGAATGGCACCGGCACTCCAGAATCGAGCGAAGGTCTCGATGAAAGGACACCACAGCTTCCGCCATCCCACTGGAAAAACCGACACTGGCACATAGGAACGGTTGGCCTGCCAGCTCGTCATCCGGCGCCTGCACACTGGCTAGCAGGATGCCCAGCCCACAAGGGGACAGTCTTTGTTCAATTCGTTGACACTTTGCTCGGTGGCCCCTCTGATGTAGGGATGGAGATGGACGCAGAGACGGTCTTGCTTGTCCATGTAGTCGTGATCGTAGCCATAGGTCGTAGCTGATAGCCATCTTCACCTTTTCCTGTGTGTTTACTCTGATGTTAACATTTGAAAACCTCGACCGGCCAGGCCAGCAGGGCCTATCGCAGCCTTCCCTATCCTGTTGAGCGAATTGGTGCCACATGCGATCCCCGTCCAAAGTCAACCACATGAGCTGGTGTAGCTACTGCTAGCTTGAGCTCATGTTCTCCACCTATTCCATCTTTGTTTACCTTGTTTACTATTTACATTTAAAAACTTGACCGACCAGCTGGCCGTCTAGCCCAGGCTAGCAGAGTTAGCAGAAGGCTAGCAGAGTCAGCAGGAGTCTGGCAAGGTGATTTCCCAATCCTGATGAGCGACTCATAGCCACATGCCATCGTTGTCCAACATCAACCACATAAAGCAGAGCTAATAATTCTGAAATAGACAATTCAGCATAAATTTAGGGAAGTTGACGGAGAGGCAACTGGAGAGGTCAACGCCTTCTAGAAGATCAATCTACATCAAAGACTGCTACCGCTATCAGGCCGCTAAAGCGTATCAGCTAATACATGCAGCAAGAGGGTGACGATTGCAGTTAGAAATAATTTCTAAAATATTAGTATTTCAACACCCATTTAGTTAAATCATACGAGAGGGATTTATGTGCTGTTTTCAAAACTGCCATAATAACATTTTAATTTTAATTGACTGGTTTCCCTGCTGCCTTTTCCAAATGTTAGCTGTTGTTGTTCTTGGCGTTAGTCCGGAAAATACAAGAAGAGTTTATATTTTTTAAATGTTCTGCAAAGGAGAATAAAACACACAGCAGTTCAGATATGCCTTCTGCAGTGTGTGATAGTCATTTGGCTTCAGGGTTGAGTCATTTTAACATGTCACCCACAATGAATGTCAGTCAATTCATCACCAGCAGCAGAACAGGTATTTTTAGGAAGATGTCGTCAGATTTGCCTCACTTGACAACAACTTGAATTTTTGACAATGATATAGGATGTACAGTATTCTACATTTTTTTATGTTACTTCTGCATTCTACATTTCTTTCATCCAAATTGAACCTGATATTTTTTTAACCAAAATGTCTTCTCACCTGCAAATAATCAATGGAGATTACACCTATTTGCTGTCCTGAGACAGTATTTGTGCGTCAGTGGGTTACAGCGTAGTAGTCTATATCCTTGACGTTCCACTTCCGGGATTGCTCCGGTGCCGCAGGAAATTCCACCAGATGCATGTATTTTCCGTTTTATTCTGCTTTCTTTGTGTTGGAATTTTAAATTTGGTGGATTCATGAGGACTAAGGTCAACTGCTCCTCAGATCTCTGCAAGGCAAATCCAGACAGCTAGTTATACTATCTGTCCAATCTGAGTTTTCTCTCGCACGACTATTTTGCAGCGGCTCTTAGCGCCACCAATGACGATTATGATTGGTCTAAAGAAATGCCAATAAACCAGAGCACGTTTTTCCCCCATACCGGAATGCTGTGTGGACTAGCCAGACCTTCCTCTGCTTCGCAGCGTGTGGATGGTTTGGCAAAGCGAGACTACAGCGTAGTAACAAAGCCGACACATGTAAATGTAGCTATAGGTTGGGGTTGCAGAGCCTTCAGAGACACTACACGGAGGCTGCACAAACTGGTCACTTTGAGCTGCTTGTGTTAACTACAGGTTATGTGTGCTGGTAGACATTGTTGATAGTTAAAGCAACATGGAGCAAGTTTGTGAAAGGCAAAATTTCTACTCGCAGCAATCGTCGCTGTACAGTATATCACAAAAACTCTAAAGTAAAGCTGTCAGGTTGCAATGATCGGTTCAATAAAATACACCTCTTAAGGAGAAACACCTTTTGACAAAGCATTCTCTGGGCATTTATGTCACTTACAGCAGCAACCGTACATTAACTTGTGTGCTGAAAACTAGAGGTCTAAAATAATGGACCTGATTTGAAACCGACCCATAAAAAAAGCTACACAAAACTGACAAGCCTTTTATATATTTTTTAAAGAGACCTGAGGGAAGTCAGGCCCAGTCAGAAATATTTACAGCTTTTTCTCTTCAATTGCAAGTGGATTGTATTTGTAAAAGAACCACAGTGACGAATCTTCTTGAGAGAAATGTGTCCTGATAATTGCAGTCATTGAAAACATTAATTAATATTATGTCAATAATTTAAGATGACCATTATATTAGTTGTTAATCATGGACTTCCAGTATTTGGATCAAGCGGCTCATGGACTCAGATTCAATAAAAATGCTTTCTAACTCAAATACCTCTAAAACAGACCAAACAACTCAGTGGAAAGCATAAGACGCACTGTCACACATGGCTGAGCAGAAACTATTTAAGCTCAAATTTCATTAAGGAAAAAGATATCAACTCATACTGTGATTGATGATTTCTGCAAAATACAGAGCAAAACCACCAAATAAATAAATAAAGGGATGGTCACTCTCAATCAGAAAAAAATGCGTCAAGTTTAGTGTTTTAAAATCAAACTTTCACTTACCTTGCAGACACCTAAGAAGTGTTTATCAGTTGTCGAGACTCACACGGTTAATGACAGCCGTGCCGTGTACAAGTCTGACACCCTCACCTGTCCATAAACGCCACATCCATAAACTCTGTGACTGTATGGCCATCGCTTTCATTCAAACCTGCTGTTAAACAACCACCGGTGGAATTATTGTGGCTCACAAAACCACCAACAGGAAAAAAAGTAATAAAATCTTACGACTCTGGCACTCTGCACCCAATGACTGTGCTGTGATTATCCGCCAAGGGCACTCGAATGGTCCGTGTGTGTGTGTGTGTGTGTGTGTGTATGTATGTGTGTTTGTGTGTATGAAGTGTGAGGAACTTTTCTTATCAGGTGCAAGCAGAAAGCAGGTTGTGTGGTTTTCTCTCCGGAAGAAAACAGAACATTTGGAGAACGTACCGTAGGATAGGGGGATGTCCAGATCGCCCTGCCAGGACATCTGCCCCGATTCGTCTATGGAGTGCTGCGCTGTAAAACACACAACAACAGGCCTCTTGTTTACAACTTATTCTCACTCCAACACTGCTTCAGACTCATTAAAACTCCAAAGGAAGACAATGGTCAGGAAATCTAATACTGTGCCATGCTGCATTCACACTCAAAATGTTACTTTGTCATTGGAAGTGTGGATTTAATCACAGATATGTGTGTGTGTGTGTGTGTGTGTGTGTGGACTTTGTAATTTGTCACTTCAAGCCATTATGTGTTATAATGTCCAACTTCCACCGAGCAGAAACAAAAGTCACAGTCAGACTTCTACTACATTCATTTGGCAGAAAGAGAACGACAGCATGACACAGTAGCTTTGTGAGTGAGATGATTATTATTCTGGTTTTCAGGGTACTGTGAAGTGAAAAACAGATAATGAGGATGGACTTTACCTTTCAAGTGGCCACGTCCGAGTGTCACAAACCCAGAGGAGATGAAGTTGTGCATGTCTTGGCCCCCGCCGCGCAGGTTTTCTTTCCCATAGTGTCCTAGTGAGACAAAAAAGTGTGTAAAATTATTATTTCAGCAAAAATATCTGAGGCCAGTAGGGCTTTGTTGTTCTCTGGTACCACCAGAAAGTGGTGCAGCCAAATTCATATGTCCTTGCGAAAGTGGCGCTAGAGGCCTGGGCGACATAGACTACAGCAGGTCTAGTTAGTGAACTACTATTAATAGCAGGGGCGCTAATTTATGAAACACTTCTATGGGTTGTATTAGAGGGTAACAATAAACAACACATATCGACGCATGATTTGGAGGACTTGTTGTGCTAGTCAGTCATAATCGCCTTGAAATTCCTTTTAATTTCGCTGTATTGGGTCCCCTGCTGGAGCTGCTCCCCCTGCGACCCGACACCGGATAAGCGGACGAAGATGGATGGATGGATGGATGTATTGGGTCGTTACAGAAATGAACTACAACTCCCAAGACGTAATTCAACACATCAAACAGTTCCAGTTACTTAGTTAAATGTTACGGTGGCTGGGTATTATAGTATTTAGACCAGTTTGTCATCAAAATGAAGGACAAAACAATATTTCTCAGGAACAATGTTGAGATAATTAAAACGGATGGCCATAACATAAGCCAATGTGATTGAAACCTACATCATCAGGCGGTGTCCTGTGCTTCTATGTGAGTTAACATTGAGAATATGGTTTAAAGAATAATCTGAAATGGTATCACAGAATGGGGAAAACACTTTAAGCCAACATCTCAGACAGTTTGCTAATGGTCAATATTACAAAGTTAACTCAATGCAAAGACGATTCAGCGCATCCACTGATCCATGGAATTGCATTTACAGAAATATTTTCAAATTCTGGTGTGACTGTGCCTTAATACTGAGGAGTATCTGTACTAAAAAATCCCCAGTCATATCTGCCATTTTATAAAGCAGTAGCCATAGATGACAAGAATACTAAACAGGTCTAAAATGGCACAACTGACAAAACCACCTCTCATGTGGGATCATCAGCTCGTCAATATGTATCGCCTAAGCATGGCAGAGATGCAATCTGCAAGTTTCAGGGCTTTCATATCACCCATGTATTAAACACTCCTCTTTCTCTACAGTATGTGAACTAGTACATTTAATTGAAAAATATAAATGCAGCTTTTGGTTCCTCAGAGGCAAGATGATTGGGGTTGGATACACTTGACTTTAGAAGGGATTTAAGCCCCCTTCTTTTAGGATGCCAGCACACTTTAGGTATACACTCTTGGATTTCCCCTGTGTTAAAAGAACACTCCGTAATGCAATTTGTACCACATTGCTGTTAACGCCGCTCCGAACTAGTGCTGTAATTGAGATTGCAGGGCCTGAACACAAAGGAGCAAGGCAAAGTGCCTGCTAGCACCCTGGCAACTTTCAATGGTCCTGTCAATCACACACAAGTCTTAGAAGAATGTAAAAGAATGTAGTGTCGACGAAAACAGCAAAAAGAACAAATAAAAACAAAAGTAAGTTGGTTTATCAAACCTCTCTTCTCTTTCTCTCTGTTACTCCCTGTCTACATTAACCAGCGAACAGTTAAATGCCTCTTTCTCCAAGGGAACCACTTCAAAGTCAATAACATCACTCAGACCTTTGGGCCTCAGGAAGCGGATATCGAACAGCATTTCAAATTATCATAATGAGAAGAAACACCTGGGACCATTCGGCCTGGTCTTCATCAGACTGAAGTTTGGCACTCAAGCCTGAGTACCACAGCTCGTTTGTTTATTTTTATCAAACCCAGAGGATGACTATAAACTGATTACTGACGCACGCTGACCAGCTCTGTTATTGTGGGACTTTCGGAAAAATCCATAAATATCCCACACCCCAAAAAAAAAAAAAAAAAATAAATATATATATATATATGTATATGTATGTATGTATGTATGTATGTATGTATGTGTATATATATATATATATATATATATATATATATATATATATATATATATATTTCCCTGCATCTAGTGATTTTAAACAGCACTGTGTTGTGTCTATGTAGATGATACAGTAGAGTATATGTGTACGTATAATGTCTCCCAGGGTGAAATGCTGGTGATTCATAACCTCGGCATGCTCCAAGGACAGCACCGTGGAGCTGAAAGGAGGTAGCTGGAGACACTGCCTGTGATATAAATTGCTCCCATGTGGCAGTATAAACCTATAGTCCCTTATTATCTCTGGAAATGTTCCTTAAAATTGCCTGCATAATGAAAAAAATATAACCTTTTCTTTTAGAGAATAACCAGACTATTAAAGTTTTTCATCATACATTCATGAATGAGCGGCAAAGTGTTTTATTTCAGAGATAAAAACTCAAATCTCCCAATGAAAGCGAAATTTGCAAAGTTATATTTGAATTGGTCATTAGGGAAAAGTAAACATTATCAAATTAGTGACGACAGTCATCAAATTTCTGCACTTTGACATAAACCCATTACCCCATTAAACACAAAAGGTTGATCTTAAATGAGTTGCTGTTAAATATTAACTCAATGTCTACTAAATATGCTATTTCAAGGCTGTTTTTCATGGCTGGGGCCCGTTAGTTCCAATAAAAGAATATTTTGACAGTTTTGGAAATGAAATGCTCATTCACTTTCTTGCTGAGATAGATGAGATGATTGATACCACTCTCATGTCCATTAAATAAATATAAAGCTATAGCCAGCAACTGACTTAGCTTAGCTTAGCATAAATACTTAAAAACAGGGAAAATAATTAGCCTGGCTCTGACCAGCTGTAACAAAATCCACCTAGCAGCACCTCTTAAAGGAACACGCCGACTTCTTGGGAATTTAGCTTATTCACCATAACCCCCAGAGTTAGACAAATCGATACATACCCTTCTCATCTCCGTGTGTGCTGTAACGCTGTCTGACGGCTCCAGCGGCATCAGGCCAGCACAGAACATGCAGGTGAATGGTTCCAGCAATCCTACTGCTCCGAATAAGTGACAAAATAACGCCAACATGTTGTGATTTATTGAGTCACAGCGTGTACAAAAAACAAAGTAACATGAGACACAGCCGTCTTCTAACTGTAAACAAACCGGGAACTATATTCTCAAGCGGAAGAATATAGTACTTGGGCGGAGTGATATGCTCGCAGCAAGCCTGTCTGAGAATATAGTTCCCGGTTTGTTTACTGTTAGAAGATGGCTGTGTCTCATGTTAAGTTATTTTTTGTACACGCTG
Source organism: Perca flavescens (assembly GCF_004354835.1). Lineage (NCBI taxonomy): Eukaryota > Metazoa > Chordata > Actinopteri > Perciformes > Percidae > Perca > Perca flavescens. Next base: position 21,868,582 of record NC_041345.1, on the reverse strand, counting down.
TGACTATACAAATCACAACATGTAAATAGGAACATGTTGGCGTTATTTTGTCACTTTTGTCACAATTTGGAGCAGTAGGCTAGTTGGAACCAGTTACCTGCAGGATCTGTGCTGGGCTAAGCTAATGCTGGAACCGTCAGACAGCGTTACAGCACGCACGGAGAAGAGAAGGGTATGTATCAACTTTTCTAACTCTGGGGGTTACGGTGAATAAGCTAAATTCCCAATAAGTCGGCGTGTTCCTTTAAGATTTGTCCAGACATTGAGCAAAGCAAATTTGCATTGCATCATTTGTGCAAAATCTTGAACTATTCCTTTTTATTACTGCATGTAATAATTATTTTAGACAATAGTATTCTTCTAGCTTTGTGGCAACTTTGAATGCATATAAATGCGTTCATGTACAAAGTCAAGGCCATAAAGAAATGGTTTTCCCAGTTCTTTCAAAATTACTTGACTGGCCTGTAAAAAAACCTGACCTCATCCCCGTCCGAGACCTTTGGGATGAACTGGAACTCCGACTGTGAGCCAGAACTGATTACCCAACATCAGGGGGAACATTTCTGCAGCCAATTACCAAATCTAATGGAAGTTTTTTTTTGTTTTACAAAACTCAGATATGGGTAAAATATTCAGATATCCACATTCTTTGTGTGGGTGTCCAAATACTTTTGGCCATGAAGTGTGAATTATCAAGGTCAAGAAAAAAAAGTTGGAAGCAATTTACAGAGTGTAAATGGTTTCAGGTTTCCGTTGAATAAAAGCAGACACAGTCTAATTGTGACTCTACATGCAGACGGAGACATCCAGACCCACTAGCGTCAGCAACGTGACATCGTTCTTTGAAAATAGCATTCCAAAGTTGGTCTCATATCAATTTATAATCAACTATCTGCAGGGCTTTAAAACTGAAAATGAACCCAGTTGCTGTGAGTGTCCTTCTGAGATGATTCCATTCTCTGTCTGCACAGTGTGGAAGACATTTGTCTTCTATTTTTCACAGCCACATAGAAACTTTAGAGCACAAAACCGAGAGAACAGAATGGAACTCTGGGAAATTGAAGTGATAATGGCACTCAAGGACGGTTCAGGAGAAATACTATCCACATCCCAAAGACACACTTTATCAGCATCACACCAAGGTATAATATCCTTTCCGGAACATCAAATGGGATGACTTCACATCTCATACTGCTGATGTTTTCAGTTCAACGCTCAAAATCCACCATTGCTGAATGTCATTAGCCTCTTTTTAATGTTTTCCTCCTTGGATTAATACTTTACCTTTTGTTAGAAATGCTATAAAATTGCTTTCTTTTGCTTAATTGCAATTATTATTTTAATGACACTTTTTATCACTTATAGCTTATATATGAGCAGTAATAAAAATGGAATAAGGAGCTACTCAATAGTACACCATCAATGGAGTGTGGCTTCTGACAGCACCAATATATAATATACTCCTTTATGCTGCTACATCAAAAAATCTATTCAAATCTTTATTCTCTGACCCATTAAATATGATTTTTCTGTGAACCAGGGGATGTTTTTTAGACCAAATAATCACTGTAGCTGCTGGCTTCCCTTATAAAGGCCATCTTATAAACCAAATGTTGATCATTTTTATTTTCCAAACCACTTATCCTCCACCTCCAACATCATGAAGAGAATTTGTAAAGAAAATATAACCACTGCTCCCAGTGAGGTGAACTGCACCTTTCACAAAGCGAAGTAAACATAATAGTAGTAATATTGATTGGTAACACTTTCTTTATAAATATAAACCCTTTTATTAACTAACCTCAAAGGTAAAAGTAACTACTGAAAGCATGAAACCTTGTATTAACCTTGATTTCTTCAATAATGTAGGGTCATACAAAGAATTTTCTAGGTGCCAAATTGCCAGCTATATATCATTTATGTAGCTAAAAAGTAGAAGAAGTAAGCACTTAAAACGAAAAAGTAAAAAGTGTACTATTAATCTATTTTGCTTTTACAATATAACTTTTTATAAAAACAGTAGTCTCGCATTGCCAGACCTATCTCCAGTATGGTCTGGCTACACCGCTTATCTATTCTGGCATAGGGTGGAAAAAAAATGCTCTGGTTTGTTTGTATTTGTTTAAACCAGTCACAACTGTCTTTGGTGGCTCCAAGCCCTGATAGAAAGCAGATGTCAGGCTTTATCACAGCAATGTATATTGAGCCAGACAATAAAAGCATAGACATCATCTGCATATTGTAACTTCCTTTAATCATTTTAAAAATGTGAGGTTAACTCTTTAGCTTTGAGTATGGAAAATGTTTCCAAAATAACTACATCTTAATAAAAACTATTTTTTTTCTTTTGTCACCAGTCCTTGGTTTAACCTCAATCTCAGAACCCATCGGCCAGCAGTCTGATAATGATTTAGCCTCTGGGGAAAACGGTCAATATTTCTGACATTTCGGTGTAGTCCACGGATATCCAGATAATGGATAACAAACATCCGGGCCAAAACATCGTCTTCCTCCTCAGTGTGCCCGGTCTGATTAGCACAACAATATAGTTGGACTTCAGAGACGACATCTTTATTAACAGAAATCTGCATATAAATGCAGATAAGTAAACCAAAATAAAACCAGAACGCGTACAATACCAAAATATTGCCCCATTGCCTACAGATTCTGCATTTAGTAGTATGTTCCAGGGCGAAGAGTTCCTACTAGAAAATGTACTAAGAGAAGCCCAACAATGGCTTGAGCTAAATGTATATAATATCTAGAAGTTTCATTATAAACACAGCTTTGACTACCTTCACACTGAAAAAAGAACAAAGACATATTTTTCCTTAAAGTCACATCACTGTCATGAATTTGTCATAAAATCAGTCATGTCTTGCCTGAAACGCCTCCATCCCAGTTTGGACACCCTCCACCCTTCTCTCTGATGCCTTCTCCAGCATGTCTGACGCACTGCTACTGTTCAAGCACCAAACAATAGCAAGCGGATATGACACAAGTTGGACAACTAAGACATCGTTTCTGTGGGCACTACATAGTACGAACAAAATAACAATGTGTGGCTTTGTGAATCACACTGAAGATAATTACTACAGCCATGACTGGTTGTTGCTTAACAAGAAACTTAATTGTCTGCTTGCATAATTGACTTATACGGTAGTTTTCTGGGTGAGGATGGGTTGGATTGACACACAAAGTGGGAGTGATGTGGGTTACCATTAGAATGAAAACAAATTGAATTACAATATATACTTTATACACACACACACACACACACACACATATATATATATATATATATATATATATATATATATGTGTGTATATATATATATATATATATATATATGTGTGTGTGTGTGTGTGTGTGTGTGTGTATATATATATATATATATATATATATATATATATATATATATATATATATATATACACCTTAAATTGAGTTCTTCAGACTCTAACTTAGGGTCTCTCTAGCCTACAAGATTGGGTCTTAACAACAAGTAATAATATACTGTAATGCAGATGTGACGAAAAGAAGATTATTTAAGACCGGATTGGTGACCAAGCGCTAATTAAACTCCACTTATTTGGTAGAACAAGAAAATAGGCAAAAGCAGCTTCTCCTTATGGCGGGGCAGCATGTTTACACAAGTTTAAAAAGTAATTCTGCTGCAGAAAAGTTGCTCACATCCTGCAGTACAGTCTGTTCAGCTCTCCTCCGACACATTCACTCCATGTTGGGTGGTGTTGGTGGTGGTAGCAGAGAGAAGGGTGGGGGCAGGGTGACTCAAGAGTGAAACACAACACTGTTGAATCTGGGACGAAATACTAGGGCACTTAGCAAACGAGCTGATCCCTGGAGCAGGGATCTGGAGACCGACTGGATAAAAGTAGGAGGAACAGCATTGCAAGACAGAATTATCTCTGGACAAAAAGCTTGCGTCTCCCGCAGAAAATGATAATTTGCATCTCAATTTTGAGCCAATGCTGAGTAGGCTTATGGGACGTGAGCGTCAGGGAGACAAGAATTCAGCCAAGGCCTTGCATTTAATTCCCTATATATTTCCTTATGTGGTTCCTCTTAAGAAAGATTGAGGGGGAAAGCTTTAGATCCATCCGTCCATCTATTTCAGTGGATGTCAATCAAAGAATTTTTTGGCAGATTAAGGACAGCGAAGGGTGTCTTTTTTTACATTGCTTAAGCTTTACCATCGTAATAACATAAAGTTGGATTTTTTCAAATAAACATGCAGAGACAGCTACACATACACGTTTCTCCTTCAAACATGCTCAATTTTACACTCAAAGCTATGGATCTGTATATGAGCAGTGTCACCTACCGTGGTTCGATGCCTTGGTGTGAACAGGTGTGTAGTGACTCTTCGAGGATCTGACCGGCGTCTCGTCTTTGGGTGACCCATCAATTGCTGCAAGGTTTTCATGTTCATACTGAGATATTGGAACTGGTCCTTGTTGCTTCAGAATGTCTGCCAGGGCTCTGGAATGAAATCACAAAACCGTTTCCCTTTCCCAATTACCAAAACCTTTTTTTTCTTGTTGCAATCCCCCTAAAGGTCTTCCTAATTTATTTAGATACAGCTCCAATTTAAATCATAGAGGTATGGTGCAAGCATAGAGGAAACCCTAATTACACGCGTAGTCACAAAGGAGTTTGATTTTTAATAGCGTGGTACACAAGGTACAGGCAAGTCCTATTATGTGTGCCGGACCAGAGTTCAAGGCACATTTATTAAAAGTTAAGTCAGTGCCTCTTCTTTGAAGCCACAAATTAAAAGCAATACTTTACCAACACCATTTCCAACTTTTGGAGGCACAGTGTCAGCCTGTGAGATGGAGTGCAGGCTCTGAGTTTTCTTAAAGAAAATGAAAGGGCAATTTAACTGTGTCAATGTCAACCTAAAGCAACCACACATTCCACTCTCCCATAACTCTGTGACTTTGGAAGACATACCATATATTAATAGAATTTCCCTTCCAGGAGAAGCACACTTTAGCAGGTTTCTTTTTCACAGACAGAGGCGACCTGATTTTGCATTGTCCCAGTTGGCTGCTATGTCATGTGCAGCAGGATCTACAGTAATTTGTAGGAACAGGGCCGAATTTTAACATATCTTTTAATAGGAAAGAATAACATTTCAAGATGCCAGACTGATATTGGCCAATTCAAATTCTATTTTTACACACTATATATCCTAAAACCCTTTTGATAAAAAGTGTGTAAACTAAAACCAACAGTGAGCCAAGAATGGACCCTTGGAGAACGCCAAAATTAAACTGATTTACAGAGTCTGCTATTGCAACTTAAGGTTGCGTAAGGTCTTACATCTTCAGTTAGAACCAATGGGTTTGGGCCTGAGGGCTGCAGACAGTAGGGGAAATTGGACAGAAACTGATTAATAAATTGTTGGTTTTACTTTTTTTTTGGGGATATATTGACAGTATCAAAAATATAGAATACAACCAGCCTTATCCTTTTAACATAAGGCCAACAGAGTTATCAATCTAATCAAAAGCAGAACAAAACTAAAGCTCTCATCGTTTGTCATTGTTCTCTCGTAAAAAAATATGTTTTGACGTTGATGACCTAGAACATATCTTTGGGGTCTATGCAATCTGTTGTGTTTTATTGTCCAACACACATATATATATATATATATATATATATATATATATATATATATATATATATATATATATATATATATATATATATATATTTGCTGATACCAGTATTTCTGTGATAATCTTAAATCAACTGACAATAAATCCTAATAGCAGACTTTTTATACAAACTTTGGGCTTTTTCTTATCCTTTTGCATCAAACCTAAAGTTATTCTGCTGCAATTTATGCTCATTCAGTTGTCTTGCCTTTTAATTCACATTCTCAGTCCTGCATCGAAGAACAGAGCATTATTCTTACCACCTAAACGGCAAACATTGCATCTCGGTTTGCCCTGAAGAATGTGATCAATACAGTCTGTTTAAACCACTGGCTTTAGCTCTCCCTCTGCATTTCTTGTGTTTCGGTGAAGGTCACAGACCAAACAGCAAAGGTCTGCCAACAGCTCAGTATTCTGCTCACAGTCCACCCTCAGTCGCAGAAGTAAGATTCTAAATTACATCAGAGAAGCACCCACATTTTAGCAGCAGACCCTTGCCAAATATAAAGCTAATCCCATGTTCTACTACTTCTTTTTGGTCACGGCTGTCAGAATGAATGTCTGCTGCCAGCCTTTGAGGTCTATTCCAGCAGAAATCATTACGACAGTTCTATGTGCCAAATGGTTGGCGAAAAAAAACAAATCATAAAAAGATAAAAGAAAACACTATTGAGCACCCAGCAAACCATGCCTCCTTATTTAATCGACCTCTCTCTAAACCCTCATGGCTCCTGCTCATATTAAAGTTGTGGCATTTTAAGCAGATCCACTTGAAAGTACGCCCCATGGCTGGGATACAAGTGCAGTTAGAAGACATAAACTTCATCATCTCTTCATTTCTCAGAGCAGAGATGCAAAAAACTGCGGCGTCATGAGCTTTGTTGTTCTTTTTATTGTTTCAAATGAAATACTCTCATGAGTCCATATGGATATTAAAAGCTGACTGTGCCAGCTTTTGAAAAGACACTTACAGTGATCACTGGAGCTTAAATTAAATCTACTGATCTACTGAAAGAGCTCCTTTGTGTTGTTGTCAGTGCTAGAATTTGGACATTTTTAATCACCCAAGAAATTGTCATTGCATTTCTAAGAAAGCTGAGTAATCCTCTTTGACATTTTCAAAGCAGCAGGCGCTAAAGTTACGTGACCGAGGCATAACAATGATCAATTATCTTCATGTTGTTAAATTATCACAATTACGTCCTCCTCTGCTCTGTCCAGAATGGACTCTGGCAAAAGGCAGGTGACTCCAGTGACTTTTGGATAAGGGCAATGACTAAGTGACTACAAGTGTGTGGAAAACATGCAGCTTTAGTCAGACCTAACCCCAATTAAAACCCCACTTATACTTTTTATACTAATACTTGTTTCAGTGTGGATGGAGAGTACCCCAGCATGCACCACCACAAGACAACCTGGACAGTTATAAACCAGTCTTGCATACCATAGAGAGACAGCTGCAGGTCTTTGAACTGTGGGTGGAAATCCAAGTGAACAGGACGAAAACGTGCATACTGACCACTGAGCCAGTTAAGACCACCAAATGTTTGGCAAAAAAATTCCTGTGGATAAATTAATCGAATCATTTCAACTCTTACATGATTCATCTATCTTTAAGGCCATAATGACATATTTAAATTCATTTTTGTGTTTTTCACTGGTTTGAAGTGGGCGGGGCTCAGTTGGAAAAGTGTGATGTCACATTATTCTGTGTACCAATCAGAATTTATCAAAATCAAATTCTATTGACAGCTATGGGGTTGTTTGCTTATGTTGTAGTCATGAATACAACAATTTGAAACCAAGTTTTAGGAAAGCTGTCTGAATGTAAATGGACTGTATTTAAATGTGCGTTTCTCATCTATTGACCTTTCAAAATGTTTTACAACACCTGCCAACATTCACCCATTCACACACACGTTCATACACTCATGGCAGAGGCTGCCATTCAAGGTGCCAAGCTGCTCATCAGGAGCAGTGAGGGGTTCAGTGTTTTGCTCAGCGACACTTCAACACTCTCTCTGGAGGAGCTGGGAATCAAACCAGGAAACGTCTGATCGCTCTACCTCCATTTTGCACCATTTGAAGCATATAACATACTCAACCTGACCATGTAGCTTATCAAAACAGCAGGTGTCTTTCAAATGGCAAATTCTGCCCATAATTTGGTCATTTGAGTTATTTTTGGACCAACAATCAAAGATTCAATGTAAATCTGACAACTGACAAGGATCCCTGGTAGGTGTGTTTCAGGACACAGATGTAAATAACAGCAGTTCCCTGTGTGAAACAATACTGTATATATTGAATTGCCAACATTAAGAATGCGTTTGGTGCTCTGATGATAGTTGTAAAAATGTTGCCTTGCATCTGCTCCCGAAAAAAACATACATTGATTTGTTCATCTGGTGACCGATATGGCCACAGGGTGAGTTTTTATGTTGCTTTAACACTCATCGAGCAATTCAGTGACCACTACTGGTGCCTTGAGGATTTAAAAATATAGTCACTGTAGAAGAGACTACTCCCATCAAGATGAACGTGATCACTCATAATGGCTTTCAGTGGCATTTACTTCATCCCTCTGGGGTTGAACAGATAGAGAATATCACATGCTCCCCCTTCTGGGATAGGCACAGAATGGGATGTGTACAATGAAAAGGCATACAATCTTGACATTTTTTGATGTGAAACTCTGGGGAGGAGAGTAATGGCACATGCTGAAGGTCATGAGCCTAGTTTGAACCCATGATATTGAGGCTGTAAGTTATGTAGGCTGCTGTAAGTCAGTTGAGTCACCAGAATAGATTTTCCCTTTAAGGCTATTGGACGGAAATGACGGTAATGCTTTTACACTTTACTGAGAAAAATGTGTTCAACTCAATGTTCAAATGAATGCCAGACAATAGATATAGTGTTATGTGATGGTATTTTTCTACAGTTTATGCCAGTGTAACTATAGGCAAACTGAAGATGATTTCGACTTTTTTTTTTTACAAAAATGATACATGCACTTGACACACAGCTGCAGGAATATATGGGTAGGTTAATCCGCAAAGCCTGTTTGCCCACTTAAGGCTGACATCATGTTAACGTTTAAGGTGTGAAATTACATGCTCTTTACACATTTTATAATGTTTTTTCAGCTTTTTCATCATTTATGAAACAAGGAAAGTCTTACCTGTGCACATTCATTTCCTGAGGGGGCTTGGTGGCTTTATCATAGGCAACTTTAACACATATCCCAATGGCAATGACGAGCGCTATGACCCCGCAGGTGATGTACACCGTGGTGTTGGTCTGGTCCAGCTCCGGGTCATAGGTATCACCTGTGGGCCCCGGTGAAGGGGGCTGGGTTTTGATCCAGTCCGGTGTGTTGTAGTTGGTACAGCTCTTCTGCTCCAGGCGCTTCCCCCGGTCCGCGCAGCAGAAGCGCAAGAAGCAGCTGCCGCAACAGAAGCGGTGATCGGTGTTGTTGCAGCTGAACTCTTTGTCGTACGTCCCGCTCACGTCGTAGTAGCCCAGACAGGTGTCGTGCTGCACCCTGGGAGCCTGGACCTGCGTGATCTTCCCCGGGACGGCCACGGACAGCGGGACCGCGGTGGTGCTGCCGTTGACCTCCTTCACCTTTGGGTTCCTCCTCGGCGGGATTTTGTTCTTTTTGTTGGTGGTGGCGGCGCACAGGACATTCAGCGGGTCTAAGTAAATCAAAAGAAGCAGAAGGTGCTTAATCCCCATCATTTGAGGACGCGCTGGTGTTTGTTCTTTGGCCTCCACACTCTTCTGTCTGGTCTTTCTCTGTGAATATTACTCTTCCACTTCTTACCGCGTGGAGCTTCTTGCGGGTTTCTTCATCGCAGGTACTCCTTTATGTGCCAAGCTTTGATTCGCGGACTTTGACTGGCAGATTTTGCGCTCACCAGACACACAAAGCATCTTCTTACTTTGCTGTCGTCCAGTATAAATGTCTGTTTTCTTATCAAAGTTCGCTTTGGCCAAATGTCCTGTTATGATTTCGGCTGCAGACACGCGATAAAGACGCGATGTTCTCCGGGGAAATCTTTAGCTGTTGGTCTGGAGTATGATCGAAGCTCGTAGTTACACTGTGGAGAAGAGAGGCATGTACAGAGGGATTTAGTCGGTAAAATAGGACTTTACGTTAGGCCAAATATCCACGGGAAACTTTATTAATAAGCAGGCATCATAGAAAGAAGAATTTGGATCGATAATTTGCAAGAACTGGACTGATTGTAAACCTGCGATCACTTTCAGCACCGCGGACAGCGCCCAAGTTTCCATCTGGGTGTTTAAGCGCTTCAGTATCAAAAAGTACAAATATTTGACCTTTCATTCTTTCAATTTTACTTCAAACCGGGTTATTTAACAAGAGAATAGATACAATCCGTGTTCCGGTATTGCGCATGGATTATAAATATGCCGCCGGGGAACGTTTTATTTTGCCCCATTCGCCTTTATTTTACGCATAAACTTTCTTTTATTGGACTTCCTAAGTGGAAACGGAGCATTGCCTTCTATTTTTTCTAATGAGAGATACAGAATTGAAGATACAGTTTTAAAAAAGAAAGAGAGAAGGAGAAGATGAGGAGGACTTACCGGGTTTACGGTGGCCGGTAACGGGGTTGTCTCAGTCACTGCCACTGAATCAAAGAGCCTCAGCAAGACAAGAGGCAAGACCTCTCTCTCCTCTCCGGCCCGCAAAATTACGAATCCCACTATGGCCACGCCAAGGCACGCCCTACGAAGCAGCTCGATTGGTTGGGGTTAGGCATTTCTCCTCGAGTGGTTAAGGTTAGGGTTAGGGGATTGGTCAGGGGATAGGACCTGTACATGTAAGCATGGAAGCCAATTGTAGTGTGTGAACGCTATTGAAGGGCGGGTCTTGGCGTGGCCATAGTGGGATTCGTAATATCGCCTCCGGCCCGCGCCCCTCCTCTCTCTCTCTCTCTCTCTCTCTCTCTCTCTCTCTCTCTCTCTCTCTCTCTCTCTCGTCACCCCCTACTCTCCACCTACGTCACCGATTCAGGTACCTCAGTTAATTATCAATCGACATCTCCCCCCAGTGTTTTGGTCATATGCCTCCAGACTTCACTCGATAACTCGCAGAGGTGGAAAAAGAGAAACAGAAAGATAACAGTGTATTAAAAGTTGTCTGTAAGAGGCGAAGCGCTGCTGTTGGTGTTCAGGCATCAGTGCACATGCAAGCTGCGTCCACTCACAAGTCACCAATCATGTCCTCTGTGTGTGTGTGTGTGTGTGTGTGTGTGTGTGTGTGTGTGTGTGTGCGTGTGTGTGTGTGTGTGTGTGTGTGTGTGTGTGTGTGTGTGTGTGTGTGTGCGTGTGTGTGTGTGTGTGTGTGTGTGTGTGTGTGTGTGCAAATGCGAATACATGCCTGAGCTGGTTTACTTTAGAATTATAAATCAAATGCCATGCAGATGGGGAGGTGGAGAGGATTTGGATGCTTAAAAAATGTCTGGTGCCAATTTAGATTTGTTTTTTATTTTTACTTTCAAAGTAAAAGTAGTTAGTAATGGATGTTTGTAAAGGGCTATATGGGTGGAAAGTGATATTAACTGGTATTAAGTACTAGCACAACATTCTGACTTTTACTATTTGAAATTTGACTTAGAAAAATGTATCTAGAAATGTCTACTTTATTTCAAGCAACCACTTCAATCTCAGAATTACTATTCTTAAAAATCTTACTTGAATGTCAGACTCAAAAGTCTTTTAGGGAAATTTAGTATATATAGAAATATGACTTCATTCTGACATTTTCTAATATCACGTTTTTCCAAAAAATTCAACTTTTTTCTCAGAATTCCCTTAACCCTCAGATTCGTGACTTTATTTTGACTTTGATCTGAGATTTATAACTTTTAGTCTGAAATTTAATGTTATGAATTAGTTGTCATTGTCTTGGATCCACTTTACCTTTAACAGAATTCGTAATTCGGGGGGCTGGTGCGCGGTCATAGAAGGCTTGTATCATGTGGACGCGCCGACAGGTTTGTATACTACATTATTTAGAATTCCTCATGGGGGGAATGCACTATAGCTTTAACATCCTGAGTTTGATTCCGACTATCTGACAGAAAAATTTCAAATTCTATTTCCATTTTCCCTACACAGACTGAAAGGCACATTAAACATGTCTTCTTATTTCATCCAACTTGAAGATTCAGCTCAAACAGATCAATTCATTTATTATTTCCTTCCATAATGCAACAGTCTATCTCCAAAAAGGCATTGAAACCAGAAAATAGGGATTGGAAGACAGTTATTAATAAGGTACAGTCTTTTTCATTTGGATGGAAGTTTAATTGTATTCACAAATGTGTTTGAATCTGGTAAATCAGGTTGTACCAGATGGTGAAAATGAGCACATTAAAACCTCCCAGACAGGTAATTTGACAGCGAAAGGAAACCATATCATATTGACTTTCAAATACTGTGCTGTCATTGCCTCAACTCTACTGTCCTCATTTACTTGGTTATTATCCAGCGTGTCAAAGCTGATCCATCTGGTGTGCAGACTAAAACCACTGCCAAGATTTGTTGGTCTTAGTCAACTTGAGTGCTATTTGATCAAGGTGAATGCTGTTTGACCAAGGTCTGCTGTTATCACTTTTAGAACAGAGAGGTGTCATGCAGCCCCCAGTGGGGCAAGGTGAAATATGTTTTATTCTCCGACATTTAACTACAGTGAATTTATAACACTGATAGTCTAACCAGCCAATTTATTGGAATATTGCTTAACTTGTCATGAGTGGAAACTGCCCAAATGCTACAAAGAGTAGCCCAAATGATCAAACTAGACCAAAACAATTTTTACTTATCTCATTCTAGCCCTCATTTTTTCTATAAAAATAAAAGTTATACACTTTTTTTAAATTAATTTACTTGCCCAGTTTGATTAAAAAGTAGCCCAACGTGGCAACAATTAGATCTGGTATCAGCTGTTGAGATTGCTTGCTCAAGAGGAAGGGGGCATGTGATTGGCTGAATGATGAGAATTTTTATCACTATATTTGACATCTTGACATATGCTGTACATACAGTTTCCCCTTTAGTATTATTATTCTCAATTCCACACTATCTCAAACTGTCATTTACACTCACTTTTATCTTGTTTCAGGTCCAGGTCGAAGTTACATGTACATGATGTTTACACTGAAATATTCAACCCAAGAACTCATGATTTTTATGACTGCACCATTTCAACGTAAGACATTTTGTTGATGTCTTGTGCATTTTTAAACACATTTTACCAAATATCGAGCCTGCCATTTTTCGTATCTTTGGAAGCTTTTGCATCTGCACCAATGTTAGGATGGACAACACAAGATTATCCTAGTTTGTCCTCGAGCCAGATCCATCTGTGGAAGAAATGTGGTTAAAAGCTCAGAAAAAAGGAAGAGGAAGTGGGACATTGACTTAAGATTAATTTGTCACAAGCCTATAATTCTGCATGTTACTATTGATGATGACTATGACGTCAATGGGTGACAATAAGGACGATTATGATGATAATGACAATATGTCGATAGCAATGGCAACAATTATACATTATGTAAAGATGATAAAAGTAAGAGAGAAGAACAGCAGGATGGGATGGGGGAACGCACACCAGTGTTGGCTACCTGATTAATATTTCATTCATTCCATTAAAAAAAAACACATTGCAAAAGCAGTTTGATCGACATACCAAAGAACATTTTAATGCAAATATTTAAATATAGCTAAACATTGGAAAGGCACAATACATTTCATGAAAGGTTAGGTTATACAATGTCGGAAAAAAAGAATAGAAGGAAAGGAAAAGAATGAAAGAAATCTGCTCCATAGGCAGTGATGTTTCCTGTTTACTATATGGGACTGTCAAATGGACTGACAAGTCTGATCGTTGGTTACGTTATAAGCTAGGCCTATCTCCATAGCGCTGTGAAGTAAATTCAGGTCACACAACACTTACATTCTGGGATAGGAGAAAAAAAACGCATTTCTTTAAACCAACCACAATCGCCTTGGGCGGTACTAAGCTCCGGACCCAGCGACGGTGGCTCTGCAAAATGTTCTCGGAAAGGAACTTGTGTTAGTAGAACATTTGCACCCTGCAAAAGGAAACGCCACATACAATATTAAATGAAGTTAACTGTTCACACAATACAGTAACGTGAGCTATATAAATTGTGTTGTGCTACAGACCACTGCAGATTTGTCTTGCCATCCCCATGTGGCCCCCACTGCCGCAGCCTAAATGCACTACCCCCTTTCAAAAAGAATGGAAAGACTTGCGTTTTTGCCGCGCCGCCTGAGGACAGCTGCAGTCTATGCGAACGCGGCGTAAGAAATAAAGTGTGATCAACTTCCTGGCGCCCCTGACAGCGTAGCAGATAATATGACACGGATACATGAAAAAAGGACATGGAGCTTTTGATGAATGTCTTTCCACACTGGATGCTCTGGAAGTCAGCGTTAGTAAATTGGGCCTCCATTCCTCTGTCAGTCAAAATGGCACATCAGATGGCATGTTGAGCACAAAGGGAAGAGCGATTGTCCATTAGTGTTTAACAGCTCTGAGTGCGCAAAGCTGGCCTCAGCAAAAAGCTCTGACAGGTAACGACGGGGTCGACATTGGCTGAAGATTAATGAGACCATATTTCCACAGAAGAATGAAATAATGAATGACAGAAAGACCTCGGCTTTTCGAGGCAAGAGTACAAAACAATCACACAGGGAAATTAATACAGCTCTTTACGCCACTGTTGGAAGGCTCTTGAAAACACTCGCCTTGGTAATTATCACGTTGATTCGTATCACGGATATTCGCCCCACATTCTCTCTCTAGTATCTAGTTGGTCTATATTTTGTCTTTCAATCAGGGGTTTTATGTGGGTCTTGATTTGGCTTAGCTCAGAGCACCAACCAAAATGTCTGCCCCAGTTATGGTGCAGAGGGGAATAGCTCTCCTCTGACACCGGCCCTGTTCAAGGGTCCGTTCCGTCGCCTTTGTTAATGAGCCAGGCAGTCTCGACATTCAACACTCAATGCAAAGTGAATCTTAACACCATTTTGGTATGGCTATGCATCATTAAAGGGGCCACACTGCTCATATCCTTTCAACCTTGCAGGTGTCTGATACTCCATACAGTGCCTCTTGACCTAAAGTGGTTCCATAATAATAATCTATACTACATCAAGCACATATAGGCCTGCAGAAATAGCCCTCCATTTTGAAGTTATTTGCATACAAAGCATACCATGCTGTTAAAACTATGAGCAACAGACAAAGTGGATGATAAGTGAAGAGGTACATTTGGGGATATAAAAGTTGAGCCCAAAGTGAATAAAATGAAGAAAAAAAATTAAATATGAAAATTAAACAATAACTTTAATTTTTATTTATTTAAGAACTTATTAAAAGTCAACTCATTTATATCCAATGTAATTCTATTATTTTTACTTTTAAAGGACTTAAAAAGGAATCCTAAAAACATTTTATATCAGTGATGGCTTCTTCCATGAAATATGCACACATATTCCAGAGTTACTACAGATTTTTTCTCAGTGGTGAAAAAAAAGAGGTTTTGATTGACAAATTTACTTATTTATTAATTACAAGACTCTCTTGAGGCAGAACCAAACATTGCAGTTAATAGATAATAATATTCAAAGTGATGACATGGTGCCTGTGCACTCTGAATGAGCTTGTTCAACTCTACCAGCTCACCTGTCACAAAGACTTTTATTCCCATGTGGAAGAGATCCTGATGATCTGATGAATTATGTACCAAATATTATGTAAATGAGAAAAAAAAATCTCTTTATTGCCCTTATTTTCATAGAGACTGTTCCTCTCATCCTCGAGGGTATACTTTAAGTCAATTTGAGAAAACTAATGTGGAAGTTTTCTTGCTGTAGTTGATGCAACTGCTAGATGAACACGTAAATTAACCATTAATCTTTGTTTCCAAAGATGATTATTTGATTTAGCATACTATGTGACATCTTAACCACAAACTTTGAACATACATTGCTGTATTAAAACAGTTTCAACATTATTCAAGGCAGCAAGCAAAGATATTCTGTAATTGGAAACAGAAAATGAATTACTTTGTCATACGTAATACTAAATCAGAAAAGAACAGTCCAATCAGAGTGCAGTTCTGTATGTAAATTACATACTCCATTCAAAATACCCACAGAGCTACAGATTCATGGGAGGCCTTGGAGGAGGAGGGCCTGGCTAGTCCACACAGCATTCAGGGGTGGAAGAAAAACCTCCTCTTGTTTATTGGCATTTCTTTAAACCAATCACAATCGTCTTGGGCGGCGCTAGGCACCACACGGAGCAACGGCGCCTCTGCAAAACAGCCTTGGGAAGGAACTTGTTTTGGTGGAAAATGGGGACGTTCAAAAGTTGTTTTAGTCGTGCAACAGAAAGCTCAGATTGGACAGATAGTCTAGCTAGCTGTCTGGATTTACCCTGCAGAGATCTGTGGAGCAGTTTTTTTTATTTATTTTTTATTAGTTTATTTATCAAGGACAATGCAGTGCACATTATTACATCCAATTATCATAGTCAAGCCATAACAATGTGAGTAGATGTGTTGCATAAAAGGTTTCTAGCCAATTGGCTAATTTGCAACCCCAGTCCTTGGTCAGGCCTTTCTAAAAAGTTAATCCAAATATAATTTTTTTAAAAGAACTACATAGTGTGAGTTACACAATAATGCTGCTAATACGTTGTATACTAATATATTACATCAACATTTCACAGAGTCGTGACCACATTACACAGAACAGCATATCACGTTACAACACAAACCCAAAACACCCGGACACTCACGCTCACTCACCTATACCCTAATCATAACCTTGGCAACCATTTACACACAGCCATGCATCCACAGACATTACTACAACACAACTGACTGATATTAAATGTTTTCAGTTCACTTTGTGTTTTTATTTCGATTGATAAATTATTCCAGAAATGGGTCCCTTTCACTGAAAAACTTGACTGGCCGAAAGTAGTTTTGCGCCCCTCTGCTATGCAGTTGCCACCCACTGCTCCCCTAGTGGCCACGCTCCTTGTATTTGTTTTTGTCACAAAAGGACAGACTACGGCTGGAGCTAAATTATTTGCACATTTGAAAGTCAGTTTAAGAAAAGAAAACTTAATAAAGCTATCAAAATTTAAAAGCTTGTATTTCTGTACTATCAAACAGTGGTGCCACATTGTTGGTTTCCGATCCATTATTTTCAGTGCCTGTTTATATAATGATATGATGGGTTTGACTGTTGTCTGGGAAGCTTGGCCCAATACAGTAACACAATAGGATAAGTGAGAGAGTATCATTGCATGAAAAAACAATAAAGCTGCCTTAACAGGCCTCATCATTCTAAAACAGTTCACCATAGTCCTTGTAAATCCACAAAGAAAGCGGAAGGTCTGGAAATCCGGACGAATTTCCGGCGTCACCTGAACGATCCCGGAAGTGGAACTTTGTGGATATAGACTGGTGAGGACCCAACAGAGATAGGGGGACTGTGAAGGAGAGTGAGAGCAAAAAAAAGACAGGATCTATGACAGAATAAGACGTTGAGACAGTAATCTTATTATTTGTAAGTATATGATCCTGTCCTTCCTTAGGTTAAAGAGATGCAAGTAAAGGCGATGAAAGTCTGAAGGAACCATTGGTAACGGAGTCAGGCTGCCAGTAAATTCCGTCAGAGCTACTCATCAGGTCATATAGTTTCAGAAAACCGACAATTACCGAGAAGCCTAGTTGCTACACTTTGCATCAGCCTACATCCTGGACTAAACACCTGCCCATTGCACATACATATATATTTTTTGCACACTCTGCACTCAATCCATTCAGTCTCTTTTTTTCTTTTTTCTTATGTTAAACAGCTATTTTGTAAATATTTGTTTCTGTATTTATTTGTTACTTCATATTAGTGTTCAATATTTTTGTTTGTTTATGTATGCACCAACCACCACGGCAAATTCCTTGTAAGTGTTACTTACTTGGCAATAAACCCATTTCTGATTCTGATTCAATGTCTGTAACTTTTAGAAACCCACAATATGTTATTCACACCCACCCCAGAATGTATCTACACACAATGATAGTCTCACACATTGAGTACTGTTTTACAAGTTGGTCACTAACTAACATGACAACGCTTAAGCCTATTGAAGTACTCTTCAAGAGAGCCATTAAAATCTTGGATAAAAAAGCGTTATCATTTCATCACTGTAGCATACTGGAAAAACACAAACTATTGAATTTTGAGAATTAAAAAAATGTTAAGTATGCCTGTTTTGTATATAAGGCTATACATCATCGTGCCCCTCCCCCACTGAATTAATTCTTTCAAAGAATTGAGAGTGGTGGTAGTACAAGGGCCTCCACCAAAGGGGACTGTGTAATACCTTTTAGGCGCGCCACATTTGGACAAACTGTTTTGTCAGTAAAGGGAAATAAATATTGGAATAGCCTTCCCCCCCACAATAAGGGACCGTCCCACATACATCACAACTCATTTAAAAATCTGGCTTTTAGAAAACCAAAGCTGCACTCACTTTTAACTGCCTCACACATTTCACTGTGTGACAATCACATGTTCTGTTGTATTTTGTCTTGACTGTTGTTGTTAGTGTTGGTCTTGCCTTTCAAACTATGAGGGTGTTGCATGCTTGTTACTGTTTTTATGTTTTTCTTTTTATGTATCTGCCTAGGGACAATAGTAAAATTAGCTATGGTGCTAACTCTAGCATATTTACATTGTGTACTTGTACTGATGTCCAATAATATGCACTGTCCCTATCTAAATAAACAATTAAATAAATTTTAAAAACTTCACACTGTGATTGATCAGCTGCGTGGAGGTGAGAAAGGAGCCTAGGTTTGATCTCCTCTCCCAAGCTCTCTCTTCTTCCATTAGTTAGACTACTATTTCTATCACTTTGTGTGAACAACTGAGTGCAACGCCATAATTGTCTTACTGTAGAGCTTTCTAAAAATGTGTGCCAAACTTTAAAAAAAAAAACACCACTTTTCAAAAAGCTTTAACATTATGATACAGAATCAATAAAGGAAAAAACACGCCATCAGAAGCAATACAATCAAAGGTTAGATAATAATAAAAATAAAAAATAAAAATAGTTTAATAAATAAAATGAAAAAATAATCATCAACTCCTAAAATATGTTGTAAATTGCAGTAATGTAGTAAAGTAGTTTACCCTGGTGAGATGCAGCTGAGACGCAATCCTGCACAGAGCCGGTGTAGACAGCTGTAGAGATTAAAATGAGAGCGTATCTGTTGCGTGTGATGTGTAAGGAAAACGCCCGTCTGACATGCTTGCAATCTAGACTAGGGGTTAATCAAAACAAATACACTGCTGTTTTCTCTAAAGAGGCAGACAAAAAGCATTTCATTAGCATACATTTCTTACACCTATCCCAGTTTTGGAGATACGACTGAGCATTAGGACCACATCAAAGGAAAAAAAAACTTTTTCGAAAATAAAGTCGAAATGTCTAGAATAAAGTCAACATGATGAGAATAAAGTCGACATGTCGAGATAAAACTTGATATTTCAAGAATCAAGTCGGACTTTTGAGAAGAAACCAAACTACTAACTTTACCTAAAGTCTTCTACAAAATGCCTTGTGAAGGCCTATATGAACTTGTGAAATTATACTTCAGAATCAGTTTTAATAACAAGGAAATTCTTTCTCTTTTAGTTCATAAACACAGTATGGTGATAAGTAGTAGGACTTTGAAGAGATTGTGCCAAAAATTGTGTCTGTTCAGAAGGAGAAACCACACAAACTTGGAAGAGGTGGCCGCATTCTTGCAAACTGAAATAGCTTGTAATGGACAGATGCAAGGGTATCGATGGTTACACCTATGCATATGTTGTATCACAAGACACAATAAGACTATTGATCAAATTGGTTGATCCTAAAGGAGTGGGGCTCAGGAGAGCGCGGCACACCAAGGACGTTACCCATATCTATGATGTTGCCTACGAGGCAGCTGGCATGGCGGACCGTCGCTCTAATGTGATTAAGTGATAAAGGACTTGAATTTATTCTCGTCATTTCAATGCAATCAATTTGGATGTTAAAGTTGTTACGGACTTATTACAATGTTGGATGTACACATTGCTTTGAAGATACAGAAAAAGAGACACCATATTGTTAAGGTCTTAGTTGTATACCTTGCAGTGCATTGTATCTGTTTTCTTTTGAGAAGGCATTCTTTTTAAGAATGACCACATTGACCACATTGACCAAAATGACGAAGGACTAATCTTTTAACACATGTATTACCTGTTGATTATCAAAGTACTTGTCATACTACTGGCATACTTACCACTACAGTGTGTGGTTAAATGGTTGTGTTATGATGTGGAAAAACTGAATTAAAGAAATAAAAGCTCTACGTTTTGAATGTTTGTCTGTAAAGATGTTCAGTCTGAGGGGATCAGGAGCATCCATCAGACCGGATAAATAAAACAAAAGTTCCAGAAGCCCATCTCTGTCTTTTATCAAACTCGGTAAAGCTGAGCAGCCAGAGAGACCCGGTTGGTGCATTGATTTCTGTAATCTGTCTTTATTTGACATGCCTCACTGCTCTGTGATGCAGAGAAGGGAATTATAAAATACACTTAAACTTATAATTTGGACCTGAGTGACCGGATGAGCTGCACCTTAAATAATACATAATGCATTCTTAAAGAATCTAAAGGAGGGTCAAGGGAAATTAAAACTTTTAGCATGTTTGTTTCAATGTCTGTTTTTGAGATTGTCTGCATAAACTGTGCAGGAGGGAAGGAGTAACACAATGCAGAGATGTTCTCAAAGGAGCTCAATGATTGCAAAGTAAATATGAAAACAGAAGTCGAAAAGCAGATTGTGTGTGTGCGTGCGTGCGTGTGTGTTCGAGTGTTTGAGTGCATCACACCATCGCAGGTGTTTGTGACGAACAACTTATGAGAAGACATCTGGCTGTCAGAGTTGATGGGCAAATAAAGTGCAGTTTAAAGAGCGAACACTCCAGTGTTTAAGAGGGACTTTGCAGCAAACTGATATATTTTGTCTCCACATGTCAAATCAAATAACATGAAAAAAAGTTATTATTGTATTAAAGGAGAAACTGCATTCTTATCATGCTCATGCTGGTTTGCATGATTTGGAGAGAAGAGTGTAATAAAAGTTGCCAGAGGAAACAGAGGCCGTAGAACTTAAAGATATGATGATTTTCTCCTTTTCATCACTTGTGCAACACTAATGATCCGGGTGGAAACTTTAGAGAACAGTGCATTTGTCTTGTTTAGCAAAGATTGTGCTGCTAAACTCATTTCACCTTTGCTCCAGCCCAACTTCACATTGAATGCCGGGGCGATAGTTTGTTTTCAAGAGAAGCCTTGGATCGCTGTAATGAACTGAATAATCCGTGGGGCACAGCAATTGTTCTTTTTCTGCCTGGGTTTTTGGTGTGTTTTCTTAATAGGGCTTTTCATCGTGAGCGATTACCTTTATCCATGTTAGCAGCTGTTGACGGAAAACGTACTGTAAGGACGCACAATGAACCCTGATGAGCTTGAGGTCACATTATATGGCCAATCATCGCTTTGTTTGTTCTCCTTAAGTGTGTCATAATTTTAACGGTCCGTGGCCGGTGCTCACCAGCACTTATCATGATTGACAACTCTGGCAATTTTTTGTGGCGCCTGCATGCAGTCAGAACGCTAGATGTGATGCTATTATTTCTGTTCAGCAGGCCTGACAGTATCTGGGGAGGATTACTGCTGCTTGTCTGTCTCTCCCTCATGTTGTTGTTGTTGTTCGTTGTGGTGTTGGTGCCTCAACTTCGCAGGTACTGTAAGACGCACCAGTAAACACAGCCGGCAGCCTGAGTGGAGAGTGCTGCCTGTGACAAAGTCCATTCTGTCAGTGGCACCCAATCAATAATGGCCTCAGCAGTATCCTACTGCACGAGCTGTGTGTGTGTGTGTGTGTGTGTGTGTGTGTGTGTGTGTGTGTGTGTGTGTGTGTGTGTGTGTGTGTGCGCGTGTCGAGCTGGGAAGCAAAATGTGGAAAACAAGCCACCTCTTTTTTTTCTAATCTTTTCTCCCATCTCAAAGGGAGGGGGCTACCTACAATACAGAAAACAACAACAGCACACACACAAAAAAGGTGTCTCTCCTTTCCAGGGCTTGATCCTTCCCCCTTTTGTTAAATTGTAGCTGCATACTAACAGCTTCCTCTGAATCAATTACCATTTGGAAAGAAATGTCACAGCTTTGGAAACTGTCATTGGGCACAGAGACTGACAGGAACCAATGGTTTATTAAGCGTGGAATGGATGCTGAGGGCTTTGTAAACACACACATTCTTGCTGCGATTTAAAAAAAAAAAAAAAAAAAAAAAAAGACAGATTTCCAATTAAACTATCTTCACTTGGATATGCATTGCAGAGGTGGAAAAATAAGTAGGAAATGGAAAATCCACTGCCCACATTGTTAAGGTTTCCACACGGTATGTGTCCCCAGAGACTCTAAAGTGTGAGTTCTACAAGTTATCATGATACCTAATTAAGCCGAGTAAAGCTACTAAAACACTCCAAGACTCTATAGATACCTTTGCTCTGGCAACATAAGCTTTGCATGTAACTGCATCAGAAGTCCAAAGAAATTGTCCTCAGATACAAGCGTTCGCTGTGAGTGAGAAAGCAATAAGGCCGAGTGATTGAAATGTCAATATAACATTTACTTTTAATAACCGAGAGGCAAGAAGGACTTGACGTGTAATATGAGAAGAAGAATCTCTTAAGCCTTCTTCCTCCTCACATGGTTACTGGACAGTGTTTGTTAAAAAGAGAAGAAGGGCTGATGCTCAGTCTAAACACGATTGGAGTCATTGCTATGGTTTCATTCAGAGATATTGTATCCAGGCTGCAAAACAGTGAAGCTTTGTAACCTGTTTTTTTAGATTAGATTAGATTCAACTTTATTGTCATTGTGCAGAGTACAAGTACAAATACAGCAAAATGCAGTCTTTGTGATATAGTCTCACTAGATTCAGGCAAGTGTAGACGGCAGGCCTGATGGTTAAATAGTGAAGATTTTGTGAGAAAACGTCCTCACGCTACCTCAGATCACAAGGTGTTTTTTTAAATACAGAACGTTTAAAGACTAAATGTGCAGGGAGTTACTTTCTTTTTTCTATGCTCAGTTTACTTTTTTAGTTTTACTTGCACAAAAAGGCATTAAGACTTTAAATAAAACTGTGTCTCAGTCCTCTTCCAGGTTTAGATGGTAATGCTATTTACTAAAATGCCAATACATGTATTTTATTTAACTGTATTACTGATGCTGATAACAGCCAGTGTTGCTTATTAGAACAGGATATTTCAAAAAGATATTATATATATATATATATATATATATATATATATATATATATATATATATATATATATATATATATATTTACTCAAATACTGTACTTAAGTACAAATTCAAAGGAGCTTCTACTTTACTTGAGTATTTTCTTTTTATGCAACTTTATACTTCTACTCCACTACATCTCAGGAGGTAAATATTGTTCTTTATACTCCACTACATTTGTCTGACAGCTTTAGTTCCTTTCAGATGACAATTTTTCATTCCCTTCCTGTCCGCCTTCAGACCCATTTCTGTGTTCCAGGACCTCTTGATTTACACATGAAGCTCTGAATATAACACATGAAATGTACCAAACTCTCACAGTAATGTAAAAACCATTCCGCCATCTAGAATATGCTATTTCATTTTTTTTCTCCCAACAATCTGGCCACCCCCAGAAATTATCTCCCAGACCCCCAGGTTGAGAACCACTGGATTAAACTACCCAACCTTAAACATCTACAGCAGTAAAATGCACCATACACATTAATGCAGCAGTAATATTAATCCACAAACATCAGATATAATAAGAAAACACTGACAGGGAACATTTTTCCTGCACGATAATCAATAAATACTACGTAGTATAGTACATTTTGCTGCGAATACTTACATACTTTTATAGTACTAAAAGGTTTGAATTCAGGACAGGACACTTTTACTTCAGTAAAGAATCTGAATGCTTCTTCCAGCAGTGAGTCTATGTGACCAACCCACTCTCACTCCCAACTCGTAAAATACTGACGCTTGGTCAGTGGCTCTAAGCGTCAGATACAGAAGCAAAAATCACTCTTTAGCTTCTGTATGGGCCGCACCGGGCAGAGCAGCAGCTTGACCGTGGCGCTTTAAGATGACGTAGTATTAAGAGCCACAACGTTAGCGAGTAGTGTGAAAGATGGAAAATCCGCAAAAGGAGGTTGGTTGGGGGTGTGGATGGGTCAAACAACACAGGACTTTCACCCAGGAGACCCACAATCTTTATCTAAACTTAACTCTCCTGTTCTTTTGCCTCATGTCAGTTAAACATACGTCCCAACACAGTGCGTCAGAAGTGACGCCAAGAGTCCCGACCAAGCAAAGGAGACTTTTTGCGTCAATAACAAACGCCAAAGGCACCTGACCAGGCGTCACTTTTTGACACGATGGGAGTGAGAATGTGTTCTGTGACGGTCAATGCTCAATGATTTGCCTTCTTGTGCTGCTGTTCCACTTCTTATTCGATCGCTCTGCCGTAACACTACTGCACACACTTGCTGCTCACGCCGCCGCTGCTCATGTGGCATTTCTTAAGCCCCACCCCCACACCCACGTGTTTCCATCAGGAAGATTAGTTGTTGTCACATAATAAACATGAGTTTGCTGACTAAACTTAATTCAATGATTAATTCAATCAATAATTCAATGAGTTAAAAATCATGAACAAAAAAATGCAAAAGAGACGGTTTTGATGAGATCACATCCTTTATCTTTGTGAAATTTTATAGAATGTTCATCAGCTGCTGAAGCATGTCTTTTCCACGTGTCCATACCGATGAATCCAGTTTTATGCAGTTAGGCATACAAATTTGCATTACGTTATGTCTGCGCTTATAATATTCTCTTTTCCACGTGAAGGATGTCGCCTCCTTACCCAGAGCAAACGACCTAATTACTTATCGAGCCCTGTGTCCCAAAATGACATTGCAAGGCTGACAGTGCTCAGGCAAAATTGTGTGTCCCTGTGTTTTACAATGTGCATATCTTCTTTTTATTTTTCACACTAGTGTTGAGACTTGTAAAGTGTGTTCTTTAAAGACACCAGAGTGCACTTTGAACATGCTTCTGTCTAAGCTAAAGAACACAAAACAGCCATATGTCACGAGAATTGGAAGAAAAGAGCTGCTTCTTTCTTTCTTCTTCTTCTTTTCTGTAGTTTGTAAATTCAGTTATAGCACATGCCCTGCAGAGCTACAAGGGAGTCTTTGCTTTCTCCTTTCCCCAGATATTGTTTTTAAACCAAATTTTAACTTGTTGGTGTGTCTCCAAAGGAAAATTAAATCTAATCTCTTTATATACAGTGTGTGTATATATATATATATATATATATATATATATATATATACACTGTATATGGCCTACAGTAAGTACAAATATTGAATTGTGCATATTGCAGAAGGTGCGAGGAAAGCATTTTGGGTCCAGCAGCATAAACACAAGAGAATGAAAAAGAATGAGGCGATTAAACGTCGGCTGAGGAGAAAAATGTGAAACTCTTGAGGCAGAAATGTTCCTGCCTCTGCCCTTGCTTTTGTTCACACTTTGAGCATGTGTCAGTCTATGAATGGCTGGCGCAGGAAGATGCATGGAGCCGGCGCTGGCATGAGATGATGACTGATATGGTCCCATCTCACTGCTCACGGAGGATGAAATATAAGACAGGCTCTCCATACAGCCTGGAGTGAACTTTGCTTCATTTTGCCCACTTAATGGTCCAGCGCCACATGCCAGTCGGCCTTTATCACCTCCATCACTCCACTTAATCAGAAATGCTGGCTTAGGACTCCCTCTAATCAGACCAATTAGACTTTAAGGCCTTGTCTTTCTGGCGGATGCACTCTTAAGTCAGGAAACTCTTTGGCTTCCCCCTGCCTGCTGGCACAGGCCCAGCCAAGCTTTTAGAGAACAACCTTGAGCATTTTTTTTTTTTATTATTTTTATTTTCAACATAACCTTAATTTAACAAGGGAGGTTGATTTAGAACAAATTGTTACTCACGATGACAGTGAAGATTAATGTCTCTCGAGGGTTTAAAAGGGACTTCTGTATAAGGTATATGCCAACAAGACAATTAAATAACTTACAGAAAAGGGCTTTCAGCAATACTTTCTCCATTTTGTGTCCTCCGCAGACACTGACAGAAGACTCGCTGGCTTTGTCACCATTCTATAAAGCATCCATCGCCGTTCTGGCAAGCTTCAGTCACTCAGTCAGTCAGAGCTGTGAAACCTGTCCGACTAAACATCAAATGAATGTTTTTTTCACACTCTGCGGTGCGACAGCCATGCTGAGAGATTTAATCATCATAAACAAGGTCCACATGGCGTATAAGGTACAAACTGCCAGATTGCATGGCACGTGGAGCTGTTCACAAACATCAGATCAATATTCTAAATAGTTTTGAACGTAAAAGAGAAATTCATATACTCCATGGTTAGCACTGCAGTCATATCTTTTGAACTAAATTATAATCTAAAGAACTGGGGAACCAACTCCTCCTGTGACCTTATAATAGTTTTTGACATTTGGGATTTCTGAAACATGTTTAATCTCAGGATAATCATGGTAAATCAGACAGCACTATCCATCATAGCCATTTGTAATTACCTGCATATAGATCACTGTCACATGAAAAGGGCCATTAAAAGGAGCTCTGTGTGTGAATAGAAAACATTCAATCAAAATGCCACTGGCAATACGAGCAGCAGCCAAGAGCAGTGATTGAACAAGTATCCTACCCAGGACATCCCACGCTGATAGCATGGCTCCCAGGTGGGCTGGCTACATGTGACAATCACATAAACCGGTCCATTATCATAGGGGGGGCTTTTTTCTCTGTGTTTGACCAGCTTGGTTTAGCTGAGCTTACAATCCTGATGGAATATCACCAAGCCAAAAAAAACTCACACAGGGTTAGCAGTTTTCAGGGTTAGTTAAAGGAAAATTCTGATTATTCTTTTGTTTTTGTTCAACCTGGACCTTATTTTCTTTATGATGACATTATAGTTTTGCACTGATATCTAATCAGATTTATGACAGAGTGTAGCAGTGATAATCAGAAAGGGTTTAAAACAAACCCCCATTGTATTGACCACTTATCTTGAGAAGCCAACATTTTGGTTCAATGGTCTGTTGAATTGTAGTCTATATCAATGGCGGTTCATTTCCAGGATTGTTCAGGTGCCGCCGGAAATTCTTCAATTTCTTTATTTCAGCAGGATGTCCATCATCTTCCGCTTTCTTTGTGTTGGAGTTCTAAACTGTGGTCGTTTCATGAGAACTGTGGTTAACTGCTCCTCAGATCTCTGCAGGGTAAATCCAGACAGCTAGCTCGACTATCTGTCCAATCTGAGTTTTCTGTTGCACAACTAAAACAACCTTTGAACATACACATGTTCCACCAAAAAAAGTTCCTTCCCGAGGCTATTTTGCAGCATCTCCATTTCTCCGTCCGGTGCTTACCGTCGCCCAAGACGATTGTGATTGGTTTAAAGAAATGCCAATAAACCAGAATAGTTTTTTTTCCCATCCTGGAATGCTGTGTGGACTAGCCAGTCCCTCGTCCGCAGTGCTGTGGAGGAAAGTCTGGCAATGCAAGATTAGTTGAATTGTAAAACTACTGTCAGTTCAAAGTTGAACCAGACAGTAGCTATGTGGAATCTAATGAACACTTCAACAATGGAGACATTTTCATTTTTTTATCCCCATAAAGGGCTTTCGATTAGTGGTTTCCACCCACAGGATAAATCTGAAGGGGCCTTCACACCAAACCTGATTAATTTGGTTCAAATGAACTACAGTGTGTTTGCCTGTTTAGTGCTGTTCTTTGAGGCTGGTGTGAAAGATGTCAATCGTATTCTGCCATGGACTAAACCACTGGACAGAGACTGCATAAAAGAATAGACACTGGTGCAGTTTGATAGTGGTCTGAAAGCATAATGGCCGACCACAGTATTTTATGATAGTAGATATGTGATTTTATCATGAATTCAAAGGCTAAATTACTATTAAATCCATCTACTGATCATGGACTATCTAAACGTAAATACTAAATGTAAACTAATGTATTTAAATGGGAAGCATATGTCGTGGTCACAGCACATCTACAGTAGCGAGTAGTATTACATTTTTTTTTTCCTAAACCCAACATCCGGCATCCCGTTATTGTCGTGCGTCCCCCACGGCCGTCTCCCGGCGTGTGAGGCTCCTCCCCCGGGATGTGGCGTTTGCTTTCCCCGTTAATCTCCGTATAGACCATTTTGTGCTGGCCACCACAAAACAAACGACAAAAACGTCCCAGTGAACACGTATCAATAGATAAAAAATAACGTGACTATTACAAGAACTGCCGTGGTATATGAGTCCAGCACTGATGATGATGATGATGATGCAGAAACACACCAAAACTGTCCAATATTAAGTTACCTGTCAGCCCATATAGCAACTTAATAGTTGCACTTCTTGGGTCATGTGTTTAAAAGGCAAGTTTTTTGTCCGGACCAAATGACCCCAACTACACTCTTGGGGCCCCATCTTGCTCCCGGCGCAACGTAAAGCTTGACGTAAGTGTCTTAGCTAGTTTAAGACCGATAAAGTTGTCAATTTCCTGTCCAGCACCCACGTCGTTTAAATAGCAAATCTGTTCGCCCATGGGCGTGCTGTCTTACAGGGAGGTGTGTTCAGGTGCATTATTGGGGTATTGCTATTTTGAAAAAAAACCTAGTCTAAAGTCAATAATGCAGCATTTCATTGTTATTTTAACAGCGCATTAGTAAAATGCGCCTAGACTCGTGGACAGCGCGCACACACAATGCTTGTTACACACACATAGGGGACGTGCAGCAGCACAAAAATATGCAAAAGATAAAAAATATTACAATGTGAAATAGTATTATGATACGCACGAGCAGATCAGTTTATTCTCCTGAATTATCTCTCCTTCCTGCTTAGCAAATCCTCCATCATAATAGCAATGCGCTAAGGTACAAAAATGCACCTGGTTTTTAAGGGGAATGGGAGATGACACTCTGATTGGTTTATTGCATGTTACACCAAAAAACACCTATGATTAATTAAGACACTAAGTACAACCCTTTTGAACCATGAGCCTGGCGCACGGACCATATTTTCTGCCGTTAAACTAGCAAAAGTGGATTTGTACACGCCCTAAAAGCACGCTTCAGGCCATGCGTTTAGATTGTTAAAATAGGGCCCTAGGTGTCAAAACAAGCCGAGAGGTTGTCAGATTTATTAATGGAAACGAAGAGCAGAAAACTGCTCAAATTTAGACTATATTTTCCTTTTCTTTTCTCGTATTTTAGTTTTTTGTCTTGTAAAAGAATCGTGAGGATACACCTCTTCATGGATCTAACAATAGAAAAATTACACAATCTGAGAGGTTAGAAGAGAAAATCTCTCTTTGGATGAACTGCTCACAATTCATTTTCAACTTGTGATGATAGATTGCAAGCAAACATTGCTCAATTTTGGTTGGAAACCACTGCTTTAGACAGTTAAAATAGAGACTTGATAATTGATCTTTTATCAATTAGTGTGTGTTGCTTACTGGATCCAGGTGATGGCACTCAGTAAAGATAGAAGGATATTTTGCAGGTTGAATAGATATAATAAAAAAACATTTCACCGCTATTTTCAGAGACTCTAATCCTGCAGACCATAGTCATCCGTATGCCTAAATAGAGAGAAAGTGAGGGAGTGAAATAGTAAAAAGACCCACTGCTTTGCAAAGGAATAGAGGTTGGTTAAATCAAACTAATGGATTTAGATCGTATGCTAGTAAAGGATTATGCCGCTGTCAAACCTGAAGTATTTAAAAATGTTTGGTAAAGTTAAAAATGGGTAGAAAAAGAGCTTTGGCAGAACATAATTTTCTCTTTTTCCAGAGTACATAAATCTAATAACCATGAAAACAGAAATGAATATTGTTTCATACATGTGTGTGTTTATTTCAGGCTTATTAGGTTTCTTTGAAGAGACACCTGTCACTCTGCAGATGATTGCTGCCTCTTTAATACATTTACATGTAATTTAAGTGATATTGTGCCAGAAAGGAATGTAAATGCATACACAGATTATATCGTGCATAAATATGGCAAGTTTGACGGTAGAGGCGAGACAGAGATATATTTACAATATCTGAAAGCAGATGCACACACCTTTTCCTTCTTTAAGTGCCTGACAGGTAAATACGTGGTGTAAACTCAAACTGTATTGATTATGAGTTTGTTATTGCCTCTAGCTAAAATAGCCAGGAGGATGTTCTTCCCCAGCATGGGATTATGGCTATGAAGCTGGAGCAGCACCAAAGCACCCATAAACATCGAGAACATCCTGAAGGTTATTGCAGCTTTCTATTACAATGGCTGCTAAAAAAAATCTGGGTGCACTCTGAAAAGTTTTCTCCAGAAACATAAAAAATAAAAATGTAGAGTAAATGTTATATAAATATCGGTAAACTAGCAAGGAGCCAGAGAGCACATCCAAAAGTAAACCCAATCCTCTGAATGTGTTGATTTTGAAATAGGGAATGTTTAGAAGTTTTAAATTTAAATCTGATATAAAATATGCATTGTAACAATCATGCAGCTTTTTGGACAATACATATAAGGATGAACAGCACAACATTTCAAGTTTCTTTTTAAATTTCAAGTTCATATTTAAATCTATTATATCGGCCTATGTATACGTATTTTTTGAGGCATCCAAACAGCAAATTTGATGAAGAGTGGATGAAGTGCAAAACAATTCCTACTGTATATGGAGAGATAAGTGTCTTTGAGTAAGGAATCCAGCAAAGAAAAGACATTTGCTTTTACGCCCACTAGTTTAGGAGATCTGATCAAAAAACAGTTCTTTCTAAATCACCACACGGTGGCGCTACCTGCCGTCACGTTACATTACATGTTGTTAAGTTACATTGCGTTATGTCCCGCCACACCCCGTCTCGTCACGTAACGTTAGTCCTCATTTTAGTATTTTTAAATGACTCGTTTTAGGTCAGTAGAGGGAGAACACTGCAAGACTGAAGTGTGGTTGTTCCAACTTAAAATCAGACCTCTGGTACAAAGGTGAAGTACATCAGGATGAATGCCAATCAGTAGCATTTTCCAACTTTAGGAGGTCTGGAAACATTGATATACTGTATGAGTTTTAAAACAACAGAAGATGACCAACTGAGCTTGATGCAAGTTAAAGCTGTGCCCGAACTGGAAACAATGGAGTATATTTAGTAGTATGGCAATGGGAAAATACAGACACGCTGAATGGACAAACAGGAACAGTGGTCATAAGTTTCAACTTGTCAAAATCCCTCCAGGCTAGGTTGCTTGCTGGGGAACTGAATGGCGCAGTCTATGGAAATGTTGGATATCAATGTTGGTTTTTGCCCTGGGCAAACATTTTACCATTCTGGGCAGACAGACAGATCAGTCGGATCTTGGGAGGTGTTTTGAAGATGCAACCTGCTGCTGGATAACAGGGAAAATAATTATTGATTCTGAAGTTTGTGTAGGAAACATAATGTCTCAAAATCATGGAGCAACATGTGGGTCACAAAGGGGGCTAGTAATTGCCATGCAACCTTAAATGACCCAACTTGCACATCATTACAGTGTATTTGCTTTTCATGAGTGCTTACATTATTTTGTTTACCCATTGTGAGCATCTGCATGCTGTGGCATACAGTATATACGTGGCAGACAGATGTAGAGCGGAGCAGGACTGAGGTTTTGGAGCAGCGTGCAGTGCAAGCTGTGCCCGTCAGGTTAGGTTTTCTTGCTGGATCTCTCTGCTCCCCGCTGAGGCTGTTCTGGTGAAAAAGTCTCTGAACTGGGTCACAGCTGTGCTGCACACAGTGGCATCATGGCACATTTCTCTGTGAGTGAGGACTATCTGAAGGCCGGGGGAGAAAATGAGCATGCTTGTTAAACTGCCCCCCTCCAAGTAAGATGAGAAGAGCGAGAAACCAAAGCAATAAATCATTAATCCACCATAAAGGGGCTAGGGGGGGAAAGGCAACATCTCTCTGTCTTTTAATGTGAGGCGGATGTATGGCACTGCAGTTTGTACCTCTGCCACCTCAGTTTGGCCCTCTGGAGATACTGAGAAACTGGAGAGAAATTTCAATACACAGTCTAGAGACAGGGAATAACAATGAAAAAAAAGAGTCGTTGAAACGTCCTAGATGCCTCTTGAGGAGAGGGCAACGGCAAAGCTCAGCTGGGTGTTAGTGGGTCCTAACCCTGCTTTGTCTCTTCATTCATCAACTGGAAGCAGCAGACAAAACTTCTGCTGCACATCAACTCAACTCTGATATCATTTTTAACTGAGCTGTATTTGCTGTAAAATGAGAAAAAAACATTAAAAAGAAATACTGCAAACTAAAAAATTACAAAGTGAACTTAACCCTTTTAATAATGTATGTATGCAAAGCTAATAGATTTAATTCCCTTCCAAGCTTGACTCTGGTGAGTTGGAGGTCTGGCATTAAATGACTTTTTCTTGCCCTCAATTACCGCTCAGAATAAAGATCACCAAATTAGAGCCGAAGTGACGCAGGTGCCCAGGTTATAAATTTGTATAATCTATAACTCTGTTGGCCCAGATTGTCATTAAGACACGCTCTTATGCACTCAATGTATTAATGGCTAAATCGTAAGTGCGACCACATACCTGCCAAGGTTTTTAAACAATCTTCATGATCAGCAATCATGTGGGGTCTAAAGAGGTCAGGTCCAAAAGGTCTTAAAAGCCAAGTTGAAGATTTAAGAAGAAGGGAATCAATTTCCCTCCCTGCTGACAGGAAGCAGCAGCCTGCTGCGACATCTTTTCACCAACTTACAAAAAGGAAGAAAAATGTTACCAAAACAGATACATTCTTATTTATCTTTTGCATGTTTAATCTTTTTACCTGTTCTATGCTTTTCCCCCGGTTACTCGTTTTTTATTCGATACATGTAGTGTTTTTTAAGTTTGTGTGGAACCCAGGAAGTGTAGGTACTACAGGCTGAGCCACTGGGGTTCCTAATAAACAAATAACAAACAAGCTCACATGAGCCTGGAGACTTAAAGACAAAAGAAGACAACATTTTCATCATCATGAAGTATTGTTAGTGGTGGTAAGAAGGAGAAATGTGTGCATGCTGATGAGCATTCACAGGTACAATATGAGTAATTAGAAAAAGTAGTTACTGCTGTAAAACATGAACTTAACATCACAAATAACCACATCCTTTCAGACAAGACTGTGCTAAATGCTAGTCAGCATGCTGACATACTCATAACAACAATGCTTACATGCTGATGTTTACCATGTATAATGTTTGCTATGTTCACCATCTTAGTTTAGCTGGTTGAAATGTGCTAATCAGCACTGAACATTCAGCTTTTCAGGTTTGCAGGTATTTGGTCATAAACAAAGTATTGGACCAATTGATATTTGACTCAAAGATGGTCATTAGAAGTCTAACTGAGGGTGACATAGATGGAACATTTAATGGCAATCCAGAGCCAAGTTGAATTAAGTATATTTTATAAAATTTAGTTTTTTTGAGGCCTAAACATTAATCAATTCTGGTAAAAATAGGACAGTATCCTGACACATTGACACCACTGATATATACGGGTGTTTTGACCACAGTGTGTCACCCTAAAAGGGATAGTTCGGATTTTTTTAATTTGGGTTTTCTCAACTGTAGAACCTCCGTATTCCTAAGCAAAAGCGCAGCTGGGCTGCTTATTGTATTACATGCTATATACGTTTAGCTGCGGCCCCGTTCACAGCAGTACATTGCTTAACTTCTGTGACAGTATTCCAGTCTGTTTCTCCACAGTGACAGTTTGCCGACTTCCATCTACTGTAGGTAAAACACTGACTATGGATAAGTACCGCAAAACTAAACAAACTTGAGATCATAGTGCACTCTGTATACAGTCTTTGTTGACTGGTTGTTCACTGTAGGAATGACTATCTTGTTGCTAGACGTGACAGAGTTGTTGATGTTGAGAAATCCAGATATCAGAGCTCACAGGTGTACTATTTGCAATGTTTTATCTTGGGATACATGTTGCTTACAAATTGGAGAACGCATTAGATTTGAAACAAAACAATGGTTTCTCATTACGGTCTCTCGATCCTGCTCCGAAGAAACACAGCGTCTCAGCCGTTGCCTGCAATCGCCAGTTAATTGTAGCACAACCTCGCTGCTGTTAGCCCTCCTTGGCCAAGCTTGCCATTAGCTGATTACTGCACACCCACTATCTTATTAATGTAAATCCCTGAAAGAAAATATGGCTCAGGCACAATATTTATTTTGCAGGCTATTCACATGGTACACAGTCTCAGTGGGCTCCAATGCTTTATAGAGATTTTTAATGAGTCTTAACCAGCCACCAAAGAGGACAATTTATTATTCCATCCTGCTGCCTTTCCCAAATTAAAATAAGAGGTAGATGTAATCCATCTATGTTTGTATCTCAACAAATATAATTTAGACCCTGTACTTATCTTGTCTGCACCAGGTGATATACAATGCTCTCTCCTTTGTTGACTCCTTTGTTATAAATTAATCTGTGAGCTTGTCCCATCACTTATTATGTGGCTGAGGCGGTGTTGTTTGACTGCAGTTATACTGCATCCTTAGCAAAAAGAATTATAATTGATAACAGGCCAACTTTATTGATTTACAGAAAGAATGTCCTGTTATCATATTCAAACAGACGGACAATAACATATTTCTTCATGACAGTCCTTGTTTATCATTTGTGTTTCTACAGCGTGTGTTTCTCAGGGTCTCATTTTTGTATCTAATTGAAATGCATTCAGCGTGCAGTGCTGCTACAATGCAGTGAATGCCATTTTCTTCAAACATACATTTACCGACTTCATGTTTATAGCCACAAATTCTGCACTTCTTTCCCCCATTAAAACCAGAGAAGATGTCCGCTATCACCTCAGCAGCACTCTTGGCTGCAGCCGTCGTGAAGCCTTCATCCTGTCTCATGCTGCTTGGGCACCTGCCAATATGTCCTCATTTAAGAAATCGCCTGGGCTGATAAATGGGCGCACTTTCTCTCCCCATAACTAACAGAGTGCCCGCCGCCCATAGGGTCGACAGAGAGGTGCTCAATCTGCTGTGACAAAATTACATCTCGTATCGGCCAGTGGGATAGGAGCAGGGGCCTGCAGATTAGAGCCAAATCACAGCATCACCAGTGAAAAATCCCTTCCTACTACATCCTAACTGGGCTCTGTCTCACTCTCTAACAATGTTACCTGATTTGCTGCAATGCTCTCCCCAAAAACAGCATGGAGCTAAGGGCGAAGATCTTTTTATGTCTTGAACCTTGAATCAATAGGCTACCAAATCAATAGAGCGAGCTCAATTGTCTCCCTGTGTGAAAAGACGTCTTCTGCAAAGGTGTCTGGGCCTTATCTGCCTGCAGCAATCAGCCAGTCAAACAGAGCTATAATACATTAATGTCTGTTTAATTAGCTTTTCGTAATAAATGAATTTGACCTCCCTAAAATTGTACTTGCTCAGCAATATCTTTTATGTTTAACGTAGTCTAAACAATTCTAGTGCCAATTCATTTTCATCAGTGAAGGATTTCTTCAGGCAGAGCCAGAGAGGGATATTTGGGCCAGGGTATTCCTGCGGAGGGGGGTAGTAACCTCTCTGTCGTCAAAATGGGCTAAATTTGGTGACATGTTAATTTTGGACTCTCCCCTTGTCTACTGGATGGGGTTGATTAATGTGGCTCCTTGTCACAGTGAGCTGGCAGAACCAGGACAGGCACAGAATTCCATCCTGCCCTCCATTCTCCACAGACAGCAAGTTTGTAGTTTATGGCTCTGCAGTCTCTGTGACAACACAAAGAAAACTATGAATGACATAAAGACATCTGGGCTGTGGGATGGGCTGTAGAGAAACACTAAATGATCCACCAATTTTTCTATCCATACATCCACACGTTGATGAAACAAAATACTAGCCTGACAAGCCAGACCCACATCAAGATGTTGGGTCTGGGAACTCACCATTGGCAGGGCTCACTCCGAGGGGCGGGATAAACGGTTGTCTTTCATATTCCCTCTGCACTCATAGCCAACAAGAGCAATGCTACTTGATAGATTAAACTTTACCGTATACAGTCGGCAAAACTCCGAACACATCTTCCTTTTTTAAGAATTACTTCAGTGTTTAACTCCAAGTCTTCCAGAATTGCGGCCAAAGCCTATTCAAAAGACCACTGTTCACCAGTAGGAGCAGCCATCTTCTTTGTTTTCAAGTAGCAGGGAATTCACGCGAAACCGTTGCAACTCTGCCGTCCTTATGTTTAGCCCGCCCACCAACTCTATACACGATGTGATTGGCCTGACCAGAATTTGGTGTTTCCAGCTCGCAAGCAAACGGAGAGTTGCTAGACTGACCCTGGCTGCAAATTACATTTGCTGCCACTAGGGTGCGTCTAGATTTCTAGGCTAACAAAATACTAGAGGTGGGCCTCTTCGGTCATTTTTTGTTATCACCGATTAAATAATTACATTAATTGCATTATTGTGTGTGAATACTTTACAAACCTCAATATATAAAACAAAACAAAATCACACTGAATTAATCTCTGTACTCCTTGTTGTACCAGTTGTAATGTCCAACCAGTCCTCCAAACCATACGATGAAGATATGGGTTGTTTAGTTCCTAACCCTTAAATACCACCCACGGTCAATATATGTGGTTAAAAACAAGTTTAAAGAAACAACTGGACAGGACAGTTAGGGGGAGTTATATAACTAGGTTAGGTGTTAGGGTTAGGTTGTATGGTTAGGTGTTAAGGGTTAGGGTAAGGTTAGGTGTTAGGGCTAGGTGGTAGGGTTAGAGAATGAGAAAGTTATCTCGATGGCTTTCCCCACTTTGTCCGACAACTCGGCGGGACACAGTGTCCGAATTACGTGGGAGCCAGAGGGAGCCGAGCTCCCATAGAGTGAGGACTGGCTCCCATGAAAGCACCAAAGTCAAAAATCTGAGGGGGTCTCTCATATCTGAAGGTGTCTGCCATATGTGGCATTGTAATTTAATCTTAATCAACGCTCATTATCCATCCCTGTGCGATATCTTACCATTAAAGATGTTAAATTAAAATATAGGCTACTCGGACGTAGACCTGAGCCTACCCTACGCTCATGAACGCAGCATGACTGCACTTCACCACCTCACTACTAGGCTACGTGAGCAAACCGCATACGATCGATTTCACAGCACTTGCAAGTCCGAAGAAGTGATCTTGCTTTTGTCATTAGTTTTGTTTTCAATAACTTTGTAAACAGTAGCAGTAAGCCAACAGCTACGTGCAAGGTGTAACATTGGACTTCATCAGGCATCTCAAAACGCACCCAGGCAGGTCACTCACTCACACTAATGTGAAAGAGACGCTATTTAGCATATATCGTCACAGGTAACAAGCTAACAATCGCTAAGTGTCGTGCTAATGCTGGGAACAGGCAAATTATATCTTTATATTTAGTAGTTGATGAGGCTCAGACATCCATGGCCGTAGGAGGCAGGACGCACTGATCCATCTCCCCAGGAACAAACGCTGTGTTGGGGCTGCAAACTCATGTGATGCGCAATTGATCCCATGGCTGATTTGTAGGCTATTAAGTGAACAAGGTGTACCCCGGTCCACCAAACACTGGGTCTTAATTCTGCACATATTTCTGTTACTGTAGTCCTATTTACTATTTCATTATTTCATCCATTCGTGGCGCAGTGGATCCGTGCGCACTGTCACCTGCCGTGGAGACACTGGCCTCAGTAACCTCTCCTCCTCTGAGTCGGGTCTCTCTCGCGCTGGACTCAGTTTCACTAAGCGTACTAACACTTAGAAAATAAATTGCATTACATCAGTGAGTTCAAACTGCTTATTGTGCGTAATTTGGACTGACGTTGAGATGCATGTTTTTCTGTAACTGGTGTGGCGCTGCCACTATTCACTTGATTTCCACTTCGACATTAGACATGTTTTTGAATGAAAGAGACGTTACATTTAGAATATATGATATCATCACAGGTAACAAGCTAACCATGGCAAAGTGTTGTGCTAATGCTGGGAACAGGCACATTGTATCTTTATAGTTGTCCATATCCATATAATGTGACAGACTTAGGTTAATATTTCACCAGGTCCGAGGGCTAGAGGGATGTGTTATGTAGACCCCATAAAGTTATTCCACAACTGATTTTAATACTGTACTGTCTGGACATGCTTTGAATTCATAAGATTTATGGGAAAGATCAGATGGCCAGAGACTTGACTTGGACTCGTGGCAAAAGACTCTGCTGTGCGCATACTGCGCAAAAGCGCCACTCGCGCCTAGGTTATTTAATTGTATAGCCTTGTTAGGTCATGCGCGGGGTGTGCCAACTTTTTTTATGAGATAGAGAGACCCCCTTGAAGACAAAAAGATAATTCGAACACTGGCGGGACATCAAACGGAACTTGGAATTCAAACGGGACTCAAACCCCAATCTCCCGGGTGAAAGTCCTATTTTGCACTATTTCCTCACCTTACTTCGTGCTTTGCTCTTTTCATAATTACTATGGCCATTAGAGGGCGCTGCCACTATAAATGTAAATATAGATTGTATTTTGCTGTTTGAAAAAATGACATCTGGGATTGTTTGTCAGGGGAGACAGTCTAGTAAGGTTATATGTACGTCTGGCAGGTTTAACTGGAGCTTCTCTGCACTTAAATATAATTGAATACAGGTGCACGTAATACTGTTTGCATGCCTGCACAGGAGACAAAAAGTAGCAACATCTTTCTGTTACCTTTTCTTTTCTGACGCAAATATCGGTCTGTAATTGTGTTGCTCCACATTGCCACAGTGCAGCTTACACAGTGTATTATGTGAGGAGAATAAACAGTGCTGCCCCAAGACAGCAGTTGGATGACTAGCACAATGCTAACAAACTGAAAGTAAACACAGCCCTGCCTGTGTGAGCACCTGCTCATAGTGATTAATGTGGGCACTGGGGCTAGTAAAAACATCATTACCATTCAGTCTTATTTAGTTGTCTCTGCAATACAAGGTCAGGCCAGATGTTCTGTGGACACAAAGCAGCTTATCAATAGTGTTGCATTCTCATTATTAGGCAGGGATGTGTTGTATACACATATACAGCTGTTATTAAAGTATTGTTGATCTGTTTGCATTTTCTAGAAAACAATGGAATTATATCCAGCATTTGTACAATATTAACAAAAACAGCTTTGATTAATCATGTAAATCTAATTATCAAACTTGCCTCCTCATTTTAGAGGAAACAGCTGCTCAGGTCATTGTGGGTGATTGCTTTTGTCACAACAAAGTGAGATGAATAATTTTACCAATTCGGTTATTTCAAAAACACATTTTGAGCAGTCCTGTTGGCCCAAAATGTATACCATGTAACAGTAACAATTGCTGGTTTAAGTCCAGTTATGCAAGCACACAATCAAGTAACAGTATGTAACAGTTCTTCATTACCAATGCAGACGTGCCCTTGAGCAAAGCATTTAACCTATTTGCACCAGTGGAGCTGCAGTATCCAACAGATCAGACCAGTTATTAGGTAGCTTCCAAGTGTGAATGTTTGGAAAGCGATTTGGGCTTCTTATAAAGGTTAAATACAATAAAATATCTTGTTATTGATCCCATGTTTCCTGTTTCTCCTATAAACGATAAAAAGCCATAACAACTATGTTCTAAAAATGTTGTTTGATGATCACTATCTGACCAAATTTCAGCTCCCTCAGTGACTACTTCTGGCTAGTTCTTCTGGGCCTTCGGTGCTTTGAGTTAAAAATTGTTCGATGTACTGTACAATTCAGCCTCATGCTATTTTTTATGAAAAAGAACAGCATGAAAATAAAGTAAGTGGGATTTTACAAGAGTTTATATTACAGATGTGACTGTGATGAAGAGGAAAATTACTTGTGTTGTACATCTCAGTTAATCAACCTACTGACTAACAATTACATTGAGAAGTTAATGAAGAGTTATGTGTGTTTGCTGTGTGGAATGAAAAAAAGTGCCAAATATATCAGTTATAGCAGGTTTAAAACGTCAAAGTCATCCAGAAAACAAATAAACAGTAATGTTAATGAAAGATGCTGCTTGAGTTCAGTTCCACATGGAGAACAGGGGGAGTAAACACACCTTTATGAGACAGACAGAACTCCTATCTTCTGCAACAAGCTCTCAATCAACATCCCTCTGACTTGTGATTTGGCTGGCTGGGATCTTGCATGGCAACCTCATCCATCTTGATCGCTGCTCCAGAAAGCATGCGGTGATGGGCATCGGATGACAGGCACAATAGAGCTGCCGGTTTTATCTATCGCCGCATCTTCTCAGCTTCACCCCCTGAGAGCTTTGAAGGGCAACTTTCTCCGACTGATAGCAAAGAGATGAATTTCAGGATGAGGCCCTTCCTTACCTCCTACAACATTACTCCATTCCCAACTTCATCCATAGTATTCGTGTACAGGGCCGGTGCGGCCTCGATGTGTCTTGAGCTGTCAGGCTGAGGAAGAGCCTATTTAATGTGGCTTTGCAGGTAGATGCACAAACAAGGACTGGATACATTTTTAATCACTGAAAAACAAAGGGGGAGGTTGCAAACCAAATCTACTAATTACAATGGAGCTTTTGTGAGCACCAAGGAGAAAAACACACTGATTAATTTAACAGCATCAACCAACATAAGGACGATTTTTATGACAACCATTTATTTTGAATAACTACAGCAATTTATTTGTCATCTTTTAGCATTCACATTTTCATTTCAGTTCATCAGCCTTAGTTTTTGTTTTGTTGGTGACATTGTTAACAGCTTAATTTTTTAATCGTGATCAAGCTACTAGAAGCCATCAAATGTGCAAATATTAATGAAACACAAAAGAAGACCCACTCAACCTCCACCCCCACTCCCATAAAAAAAATCAACACAGTAAAGTGAGTCAATTCAACTGGAGCTATTAAGATATGCAGCTTTATTATGAATGAGCTATGTGTGGGCGTAATAAGCACTGCTAATACAATGGCTCTCACAATGTGCCTCAGTGTATAAATTAAAATCCAGTTTAAAAAGAAAAGGGGAAAACACACCACATTACACTTTAATTATGAAGCAATGATTACATTATATTGCTGCAGGTCACAGGTTGGTCTTTCTTTGGTTTAAGCAATGAAAACAAACGTGGAGTTCAGAAGTACAGGCAACTGCAGTTCCTGAGGGTTTGGAGTTCATCTAATCTAAATCCAGTCAAATTAGTTTGTCGATTAACAGCATTACAAATAATTGCAAATTTATGAACTAAAACTCTCAGATTGACATTTCCAAAAGTTCTTTGTTAAAAAAACCCCGGAGAAATTAAAGATTCAATAAGCGGTTTGTTCGACTTGGAGCTTTGACTATTTTAGGAACCTGTAACTGAATCAGTAGCAGATATGAGAACAGATCTCTGAAGAAACTCGAAACAAAAAACAAAATCATGGAGATAGATAGATAGAATTACTGTAATATATGTAAACAAATAGTTTCTTTTAAACAAAGACTGAATTAAAAACACATTCTCACTGTTAATCCATCCACACCACCACCCTACATTTATATGCCACAATGTGCTGGAGTACCTTCAACTTGACAGTGTCACTTTGCCTAAGCAAAATGGCACATGATGTTGACGCCAGGAGGCTCAATTGTTTCGTTTTACTGTACTTCACCACCACCACTATTAGCTCAAATATAAACTGCATCCAACATGGGTTGGAATCATGACAACCTTCAAAAGGCCCCATTACTGTACTGAATGTTAGTTTATGTATTTTTGGGTTATTTGTCAGTTTTTTTTTTGTCTATTAAAGAAATGGTTGAGCATTTCGCGATTTCTTTTTTATGATTGCCATAAAACCAGACAGAGATGGGAAAATGCATCAATTTCATCTCTGTGTTTAGCACAGAG
This sequence comes from Perca flavescens, assembly GCF_004354835.1. Taxonomy (NCBI): domain Eukaryota; kingdom Metazoa; phylum Chordata; class Actinopteri; order Perciformes; family Percidae; genus Perca; species Perca flavescens. The sequence goes on along the minus strand of NC_041345.1, from coordinate 21,826,616 downwards.
ATATGGACATGTTTAGCCTCAGCACTGATTACTATCTCCATTAGCTCCGTCATACAACAAGTCTTTCAACCTACAAAACATTACAGATTATGTGTCTGTTAGTCTATATCCATGATGTTCCACTTCCGGTATTGCTCCGTTTCCGCTGGATTTCACTCATTTAGGCCGGATATCTTTTGCCTCGGGCTTCCTTCGTGTTGGCATTGGTTAACCTTTTCTCAGATCTCTGCAAGGTAAATCAAGACATCTAGCTAGACTATCTGTCCAAACTGAGTTTTCTGTTGCACAACTATAACAACCTTTGAACGTACACATTTTCCACCACAACAAGTTCCTTCCCGAGGCTATTTTGCAGAGGCGCTGTTGCTCCTCACGCTTAGCGCCGCCCAAGACGATTGTGATTGGTTTAAAGAAATGCTAATATACCGGAGCACGTTTTTCTCCCATCCCGGAATGCTGTGTGGACTAGTCAGACCCTCCTCCACGGCGCTGTGGAGGAAGTTCTGTCAATGCGAGACTGTGTGTCCATGCCTTCCAATACAGTTATAATCACGGTTACAAAAATGACTCATACCACAGCACAACGTTTTCTGATCTGCCATTGCTGTTATTGATGTAAAACTACCTGGTTAAATGTTAGCAATGGTTATGTCATGGTTAAAAGGTTAGCAATGGTTGCGTCATGGTTAACAGAAACAAAAAATGTCAAAGTCAGGCCCTGTTCAGACCTGGCATTCACATGCGTCTTGAGTGAGCGTTTGTGATCAGATCTCACTTTCCTGCTCTATATGCAAATAAACAGGTACATCATTTCCGTTTGCAAAGACCAAAGGAATTGTTGTTTTAAACCGGCGGAAGGCAGCAATGCACTCCCCCTGCCTAGTCTGCTGGAAATTAAAAGAAGAAGAAATTTAAAACAATACAGACTGCTTCTCTTCTATTCCATGGCATGTTCCTGGCAAATTAAATCACCCAAGCTGTTCTACGCACTTGTAATATATCTTTATGGTCTTCGAAATTGTCCGACATAGTGGACAAAGGGTTTTGAGAATGCTACGCTTACACAGAGGACGTCAGTTATTTAGGCGGTCCTTCACTGTGGCCCAGGACATATTTGCATACACACGGCTAAAAGAAAGTGGCCATATGTGGCGGCCCAGACCACCTCCGGAAGTAATCTGAGGGTTGAATCTCAATACGTCCTCAGTGCGAAAGTGCAATCACATGTGTACTTGGTGCTGTCCACTTGTAATTGAATGACCCAAGACACACACTTTGTACACCCAACAATCCGCCCAAACCAAAAGCGTTGAGAGGTTTCAGACGCTATAACAATGCCACACTTGTTCCTTTGTTGGCCTTTGTTTCTCAGATACAACAATCCTTAACACAACCACTCAGGAAAATGTAGAAATAGGTTTAGGTGCTTGAACAACTACTTTTTTGGTGAGGACAGTCCTACCAAAACTGAATAACTTAGAGTGAAGAAGCTGAGTTTTCTTCATGGTATTAAGATTGTTCAAATTGAGCAACCTCAAGGGTACAAAACTTAAAAGAGAGATGGGAACTCTATTCTAACAAATAAGAATAAAAGTAAACCACCAATAAGTCACAGAAACAAGTTCCTATTTCCACATTTACCCACATAATAAATCACCAAAATCATGACCAGCTCTTATCTGGCCTAATATTTGCTCTAAAGTGTTTGGGATGCCTGAAAGGGACAAATACACAGCAGTGATGTTCCATTAACTTGTAATATTTTTACATACTTGGGGCCTATTAGGAAATTCACCAGGTTAATTTTCTGAGCCATTTCACGCCGGCTATCTGTACGCTTGTCAGCAAGAATTAATGTGCAAATTAAGCTTTGAGAAGTATAGCTGTAGGCCTCTTTCACAGGTCTAATGCATAATAGTCTTGTGTGCATTGTAACAGAGGCTCTCTGTCCATAAGGAGCACAATCACACTGCAGCTGGAGCCCATCATGCCTTCAGCCTAGACGGCTTCGTTATAACAGCAGGCCTGCGGAAGATTTAGAGATGAAGATGATTCAAAATAAATGCTTTTTTACTTTAGTAAACAAACTTAAACATTGAGGTTGATATGCTTTTGGTGTTCAGTGTTGCCATCTCAAAACTGCAAACCTGCTTTCAAATGCCAATTAGGAAATGAATAGTCTCGCTTTGCCAGACCTTCCTCCACAGCGCTGCCGAGGAAGGTCTTGCTAGTCCACACAGCATTCCAGGATGGGAGAAAAAAGTGCTCTGGATTATTGCCTTTTCTTTTAACCAATCACAATCGTCACTAGGCACCCGACAGAGCCACGGTACCGCTGCAAAATAGCCTCGGGAAGGAACTTGTTTTGGTGTGTGTGTAAGTTCAAAAGTTCTTTTAGTCGTGTATCAGAAAACTCAGATTGGACAGATCTGAGGAGCAGTTAACCATAGTCCTCATAAATCCACCGGAGTTTAAAATTCCGGCACAAAGAAAGCGGAAGGTAATGGACATCCGGGCGAAAAGAGTGTGATCCGGCGGAATTTCCGGCAGCATCGGAGCAATCCCGGAAGTGGAACATCATGGATATAGACTAGGAAAAAAATTAAAAAATAATTTTTTTAAAGTACTGTAGTACTCACTTTATTTAAAATGCTTCAGTACCCGGATTTGATCAACAGTGTGCCGGATTGTTTGGTTCTTTCCTGTCAATTTTTGAGAACTTTGTAGTTAATTATTACATTACTTTCATATCCTTACTACAACAACTGGCAATAAGTACATTTACTCAAGTACTGTACTATAGTTAAGTACAATTTTGAGGTACTCGTACTTATCGTATTTCCATTTTCTGCTTCTCCACTACATTTCAGAGGGAAATGCACTACATTTATCATTGACAGCTTTACTTACAATTAAGACATGTTTCATTTGCTCTGGTAAATATGTCTGGCCCGCCTAACATTCAGACAGATTCCCAGCAGACCTGGCCCCAATCACAGCCGTTGATGGCATATGGGGTGGGTTTAAGACGATGACTGACAGAGAAACGTCACCGTCCTGTAAGGTCCGTCCAGTGAACGCACCAGGCTCATGAAACTCAGATCAAACTGTGACTAGACGTTGCTGAACAAATACAAATCAAGATTCTGTTACTGTTCTGTTACTCAAATGTTTTCAGATTTTGCGCGGTTATGGAAGGCTTGTATCATGTGGACGCTCCGACAGTTTTGTTGTCATTACTTAGAATTTCTCATGAGGGCAGCAGAAATTACACACTATAGCTTTAAGGCTACACATCCAATCATATAATCAATCACAGGGGAACCTTTCTGCAAAACAACTTTTTTAATTTAGGTGATAATACTTCTTAATGCAAGAGTATTTTTTTAATTTTTGTATTGGTACTTTTACTTAAGTAACAGATGTAAAATACTTCTTCCACAATTGTTCAATAGATATAAAAAAAACTGACTGATCTCTACGTATCCTCTTAAAAATAACGTAATATTAAGAGCAAGAGATAAAACAACCAGAAAATAAATGAACTCAGTAGGAAATCCAAAGAATACTTGGCAGTTTGCAGAATATTCAATGCTCTGAATAGAATTTGTCATCATTTGTCTTCCATGCCTTACTGAGACATCCATCCCTGTCAAAACTGGGAACAATGAGGAAAACAAAACCTGTGGGCCATGATAAGCTGTCAGCCGTGGTCATCTCGAGGTAGTGCATTATCTGAGCCTACCAAAGAGAGAGAGAATGTATCTGTCCTGTTACAAATCGAAACAAGCGTCTAGGCAGAACATTTGGGAAGCAATTAGTCATATAACGTCAAGTCATTGCATTGCATCGAGGCGGCTTTATGTGTGGGAATCCCCAGGTAGCTGGAAACCTGCTGGTTGTTACAAACAGGCTGCTGGTGAACATTTGGTGGCAGTGCCAAATCAATGACAGCTTGAGTTTAAACGGTGACCTCCAATGTTCTCAGAGTCATGAGAAAATACACAACTTTCCCTGCAAAGTTTTCTCATTTTAACAACATCCGGGTTCAGGTGAAGAGAGAGGTGTTTCCTGACTGCTTTCTTTGCCCTTCATGAAATCAAGAGAGGGGGGAAAACAATTCCATCAGTAATTCCATTTTCCTCTTCACAAACTGCATATTGCTCATTAAATATTAACTGACAGGCCTGAGCTTCCTTGCATTTTGATGATTGTTTTTTTTTATGTAATTATTTATGGCTGACAGGTTAAGACAGTCTGCAGAATGCCAATAAGAGCATTTCAATTGATGCAAATTGGAAAGCAGGAAAATAACCAATTAATTAATGTTTTCTCAATCATAATTGCTTCATAATCCCCCTGAAATTAGAGATTTCTGATTCTGAGTGATATCTGGGTCAAAATTATGCTTTACTTCCAACAACAGGGTTGACTGGTCGCTGTAGGTCGTATAGAGTCCCAGAGGTGACACAAATAGGCAGTGTGATTGGTCAATCGTATAATTGAATACATTAATAGTAATAAGTATTAAGAGTGAATTTTATAATTGAAATGTATTGTAGAATTATCAAGTTTTATGTTTTCCTCTTTTATCTCTAGTTTCCACACATCATTTTTTTTTTATGTGTGTGTGATTTTCAGTTTTTGATCTCTACCAACTTCTACTGTAAAGGGAAATATTTGTCTTGCTGTGTTCGGGACGTTTCTGGGCATCAACCTCGAAAACAAGTGTAGCTACCAGGTGCCAGATCGTAAGCATGCGTCCACGATGAAGCTACGAAAATGGTGGACACAAATATAGGGAGGCGAAAACGTCAAGCGGACAAAGCTCATGAATCTGGGGTTGGCTTTCACCCGCTGGCAAGCACCATTACCCTTGTTGAGCTGAGGAGGAGGGGCCAACTTTGAATGTTGTGTTTACAAACCGCAACTGACAAATCCTACTTATTTGCCTTTAAGATTAAATAGTAGCCAATGAAGAAACAGAAACCTCCAACAACATTAGGTAACCTCCTGAACCATATACTTAAAAGCTAAAATGGGAAATGTTGGGAGGAAATTGGCCATTTATAAAATTATTTGAATCATTTAACTGACAGTGTTATTTATTTATGTATTCAATTAGACTGATCATTGGTAAGATTTGGCGCTAGGACTTGATATTATCACCGTCGACGTTTGTGGAGTTTGAGTATCAGACTGTAGAATAGTCACTGACTGCCTTGTTGGCATACCTTTCCCCTCGGCTGTCCCCAGACACCATCGTTTGCTCTGATCATAATGTACCACAAGACATGCTCACTGGTAAGGTTTGATTATCAATAAGCCAGCTGAATTGAGAATGTACTTGCTATAGCTTTCTTGACAAGCTCTGACTAGCACCCATCCACCAGGCTATTGAATTATGAAAACCATTGATGGATGAAATATGAACATCAATCTTTCTCAGCTTGTGTCTCCTGAATAAATTACTTTTAAAGTTCACTGCCATATTTGCAGACATGTGCTTTGGAGAATGCCTTTCTGCTTTAAATTTCCTCAAGTTATCCTCTGAGTGCAGGGCTCAAGACTGCGACCAAATGGTCGCATTTTGCGACCAAAATTTGAGAGTGTGCGACTGAATTTTACATCCAGTCGTATATGTGTGACCAGTAAATTTGCCCCCCCCCCATCTGAGCGCGCGTAAACGTCTCTGGGAAGGAGACAGATATCATAACCTGCTACGTGCGTCTGAACAATGAGCAAGCAAACTATTGACTTGTTCGACCTGCGGCTAGTGTGCTAGTGCCAGAGTCTACAGTGTCACAGTTCAGAGTCAGAAGTTTGGTGGCGAAAAAGGCCCGAACCCACCATTTTCGGGAAGACTGGCTGCGAGAATTCAGCTGGTTGAGGTACTGTAAGGAGACGAACTCCATGAACTGCGAATGTTGCAGTCGCTACCCCAGAACTGCGGGGAACACGAAGTTTGCCGACAGTGCAGGCACTTCCCAGTTTAAACACAATACACTAGTTAAACACAATCTTAGCCTCAAGCATAGAGTATGCCGTGACATGTTAATAAATGAAAAAGCAACACCACTGCCGGTTGCTTTTAGAAGACAAGAGGCTGTAAATCAGAGTGCAGATGAGGCAGAGATGATGTTGAAATTTAACCCCAGCCTGAGCCTCCTAGTAGAACACAGGAGGATCTGCTCTAAGGGGGAGTGAGTAAAGGCACAAGTTGTTTAGGCCTACTTGTTCTAGTGGAATGTTATTGGCCAGTGCCCCTAATGTTTACATACATTTGTTAAGTATTGTTTTTAACTGTGAAATAACCAAAAGGTTACTAAGCACTTTATTACTAAGCACTTTTTTTTATTCTGAATGTATGCTATATTTTTTTAATATTTGTGCTGTCAGTTTACCTTCAATGTTGCATCTTCAAAAGTGCACAATAAAATGTGACACTGAATTTGAAACAGCACATTGTAATTTCTGCATCTATTATAAAAGTATTTATTAGTAATACAGTGGAAATTAGTAGAAATGTGAATATTTGGTTAGTATGTTGATTTACGGTGATTGATCGATTGATTTGCGCCCCTAACATTTTCAGTTGGCGGCCACTGTGCTCCTAGTGAAAAAAGTTTGTCGGGAGCCCTGCAGTGGAGGAAAATAATCTCTGTAAAAAGCAAAGTGAGTTACAATGACCACATGAGGATATATTCTCTCATTGATCTAAGCATCTGGATTGATGAGAAGTTTGTCCTATTGAGTACCCGAGGCATGAAGGCAGGTTGAAAGTCAGGCTGATTGTCTAATGATTTGCCATATTGTAAATCAATAAAATAAGATACAGTGCTTTGAAAATTCCCAATGTGAGAAACAGTGTGTTGTTCATTCTGACGCTGTTCACAGTCTGCAGGGTATTTCTGCTGCGTGGCAGGGACATTTCTCAAGTTTTACAGTAATGAATGTGGTTATATTTCTTCTTTGTTGCCCTGAATACCTATAAATAATACAATATACCCAATAGAGAGAAAAAGAGCAAGGTGGTGTATGACATTTTCTGGATCAATAGTAAAGACATTCTATCCCTACTACGATACTAAGCTCAGAACCTTGAATCCACTGTTTCCAATTTGGGTCTCTTCCCTGATTTAAAGACGCAGTATGTGGACAAAATGTCTGGGCCTATACAATAATAGGTTCAGTGTCTGAGCCCAAAGTCCTCCTGAATTCTGTGTGAATAGTCAGTCTGGATTTATGAATCTTTTTTGGAATAAGTACATCCTAAAATGCAAATACATGTTCTGTCCATAAATTGATAGAAAGCACAGTTAGACAGGTAGCAGATGGCATTGGAACAGCAATGTGGAGAGTGTGGAAACCTTGTATTAGAGGGGTGTATTGCCAACCTATTGTCACTCCCAATTCATCAAATACGGCAGCTTGGTCGTGGCCCTCAGTGTCTTATACAGACGCATAAGGCCCCCTCTAGAGTCTGTATGAGACGCATCAGGCTTTCAACTATCTCCAATGTAAACCCATCCAAGGCAATAGTAGGTGCTCAGAGCAACTGCTGTGGGGTGACATATAAAGACCGAAAAAGTACACATAGGTAGGTTGGGGATGGAGGGTCAAACAAACACAGGACTTTTACCCAAGAGACTGCTGTCCGCGTCCCGTGTGAAATGTTGACTTATTTTAACCTACATATGTAAGTTAACTTTCTAATGTAGCGTATCCACCAACATTAGTTTCAAATTTGTTTTAATTCACAATGTTAACCACTTGTTGAAGTCAATCTGTCTACCCTGCACGTTGAAAAATGACAGCAAAGGGCCCTGCCCAAACATCCGTATTTTACAAGTTGGAATTGAGAATGTGTTGGTACGTCATGTATATGTATTTTTACACTGATATTAAACCATGAAGGTCTTGCCAAAATAACCCCCAGTGATTTGGAATTGTGTTGATCCCAATAAACGCCTTTAATCCACTTCAAATGTTACACATTCATTGGCAAGCATTCCTCAGACAAACAGCTACGCTTTCTGTACTCCAAAACAACAAATGTACCTGTATGTATGGCATAGATTCAGTGCAGAACTATAAATCAAGCTTAAAGTGACTATATGTAACTTTTTAATTTTTCTGAAACTGCGTAATTTATCATAAATGAACTGTAACAGCAAACGATACTAACAATGAAAAGAACGCTGTTTTTATATACTTTTTAGTAAAGCCTATGCCCGGGTCCGATTTTTCCCACAGTCACAAAATGATTTATGGCAGGTAGACGGCAATACAGTATCACATTCTGACGGGTCACAGATTTCTTTGTAACACCGGAATAGCCTCTATTGTATCGAGCCAGGTAAAGGGTAGCAGGAGATTGCTTTATATAGGCTTAATTGTATTTTATTTTTATTTTTATTTTTAGAAGTTATCTGTTATAGTTATGGCTGATATTGGGGCAGTGCCATCACAGGAAAGAAGGAAGTTAAACAAAGAGCAACTAAAAGCTAAAAGGGAAAGTGAAAGACAACGGGCAAAATCTGAGTCACACTCGGTCGGGCTTTAACAGATGGAGACAATTATGGGATTGTAAATGATTCAAAACCAACCCCGAATTGGCCCTTATGTATGTAATATGTCTATTTCATTCATAAAATAACTTTAGATTGCGCGATGTGGTTGTATGTCAGTAGCCAACATTAAATTATGTCCCCTTTCTATTTAGTGCGGTCGTTTTATTCCTTTTAGTCAGTGTTTCTCATGGCCTACTATTGTCTTTTCCCTTTTCCCCCTGTACTTGTGTAAAGCGTCCGTGGGCTTCATGAAATGTGCTATATTAATCTAACTTATTATTGCGTTGGTTGCTACAACAAACACTAAATGCTTTGGCTTGTGACAAAGTGACAGTGATAACGTTAGCTCAAGATACATCCAAAGTAGGCTATGTTACCGTATGCAACACTTGAAATGCAACGATGCATCTGTAATGTAGTCTCTTATTTTAAATAAATGATTTTCTGTCTAAGCAAAACATTCTTCGCAACTTTATGACCTCCCGGTAACGCTAACTTCTAGAGCTTTACGACAGCAAGTGTGGTAAAGACACTACCGCTATTGTCCAAAGGGACCGCTGAAATCAGCACAAACTGAAAGTTACATATAGACACCATAAGACGCAAATCCATTGGAAAAGAGAGTCCAGTTTGAAAAATACCGAAATTCCGCTTTAAGACCGCAAAATTGTTAGGCTAAAACCTACAGATGGAATATATTAGGAAATGTATGAAATCAGTCAAATGTATATCACCGTTGTACTGCAGTCTATTAATAACACAACCTCATTATAATTTGAAGGCCATTATAATACCTTGTCAGCCAGCAGTATGGCTAATCATCTGTAGATTTACATTTTCATTAGTGTAAAATGTCAAGGGCCTCTTCTGCCAATCTCCACTTATACACAAATAACACTGGGCCACATTAAGCCTGCACATGTGGAAGCATCAGTCAGCCTCATTATAAATATACTGGTAAACCATAGTGTGTGGACAGATCACCGACCCCAGGATTGGAGTTGTGTGGCATGTTAAGTTAACTGAAGACCATTCAGACAAACTTTGGCCAAATGAATAACAAGTAGTCCCTGTTTTAAAATATGGTGCATTATGGTTCATACTATAGGTTTCTGTCAGACCACAGCTTAATGAAACTGCCATGAAATACTATTACATCTATTACAGTATTTGAATTTCACTTCTATACATTGTACAAATTAAGTCCACATTTAAATGTATTGGTTTATCCCCAGAGTATCCCTGCCATTTAACAGGTGGGGGTCACCCTATCTTAAAGAGATGCTCATTAAGAAAGAGATTCATTGCTCTGAGTGGAGGTGGTGTTAATGAGGAATCACATGGAGTGTCCACAATGGAAAGATTTCATCTTCTGGGAAGCATGATGCGCTCAGTAAATTTCATGATTTTTATTTGGATATTTTTAGTGTACAAGTGGAAACGTGTTACCGATAGCGGCCAGAGAGAAAAGCTCAGAGGGACAACAAAACCATAATGAATCATCCTTTATGGACCATGATTAGTTACTGCAAACTCTGTGGCAGAGGCTGTACTTACTTAGGCATAGAAAGGCTTTGAGCTAAATGCTAACATGCTTACAATGACAATGCTAGCATGTTGATGTTTAGCAGGTAGAATTTCAGTACAGAAAAATACTTTGCACATCTATAATATGAGACAGGTGCGTCAGAAAGGGACCAGTACGTTAAAAGTTGCATAGAATCTCCCCCACACTGTCTAACCTGGCAAAGCAGGTAGAATTTACCATGGTAACAATCCTAGTTTTGTGTGTTGTAACGTAAATGGTGTAGGCAGAGAGAGCAGTTATAATAGTCTGTTACAGTGTAAGCATCATGCTAACATTTGACAAATAGCATTGAACACAAAGTGCAATTGAGGCTGGTGGGAATGTCATTTGTTTTTTAGATATTTGGTCATAAACCAAAGTATTACAAAAAATTACCATTCTGACCTGATGATTAAGCGATCACCACAACACATACAATTGATCCTGAGGGGTACATGAATGCCTCTACCAAAATTCCATTGCAATCCTTCCAATAATCCTTTCCAATAGTTAAGATATACTGAAAATTAAAAATGTAATTAAAAGTCAACAAAAATATTTGGGCTCACTTTATCTAATGTATTGTACAGGTTACAATTTGGAGCAAAATTATTATTTCGAGCCATATAATCAAACATATTTACAAACAATCATATAACATGAATATATATTCTGCTCACAGATTTTTGGTTACTTTTGGAGTCCTTTTTCATGCACCCTGAATTTTCTAAAATAACTACAAATCAAAAAAAAAATACAAATAACATAACAGTGTCCAACCATTGTCTCCTTACTCTGAAAGCATAGCTTTTGGCTCCATAATACCATCTCTCTCTCACTGTGCAGAAGCAGTAAATATGGATGCCCGGCTCTCAGTATGATCAATAATTCCTTCAGCCCCAGATTCCACACTGATAAGGCACTTTGATGTGGACCGAAGTGCAGGAGCGAGAGAGAGGCCATCCTGGGGGAGAAAATGTGAGGAAAAGAGGGTTCATTATTTCAGGCAGCTGTCAGCGGGTCATATTCAATTAGCTCTAATACGTTTGTCGGCTTGGGAAACAAAGCAACAGTATGGAAGAAGAGCTGGATAAATAAATAAATGAAACCTCTTGTAATTTGGGGATCCTCTCACAGTGATACCAAATCAGAGCAGAATACACAGCAGGTGTCCTGAGAAACATCAGAGCAAGAGCACGTTGTGAAACCGAAAAACAGAGATGCAATCAACTGAAGGGCAGCAAAACCCAAATATGTGACGCCAACAGACCATTTTAGCTGCACTGAAACATGTTTTTGTGGCTCCTGTTTTGAGAAATAAATACTGAGAGTACTGAGAACCTTTTCTCTCTGATGTATTAAAACTTCTGTTTTGCTTTGTCCAAATGTATTTCGGATGTCTGTGGAAGAGTACAAGCACCCTTTTTGAGTCTCTATTTAATTTCACTGGATTGAATCATTTGATATCAAATAGTTCGCTAACTGCTCTGTGCAAAGTAAAAGCAGATGTAATGCTCGCTAATTAACTCAGTGATGAATGGCTATTCCAAAAAGCTAATTTAGTTGGATTTTTTTTTTTTAATGGGGCTCATGTTATTTCAACAGGGTTGGGAATTTATCAAAAAGCAACTTAAACAGAACAGTTGAGCTATTGAGATTACATTTGCTTAATTTGCCTCCTCTTTATTTGAATTAGGTCGTCACTGTTTCCTGACACTGATTTACTCGACAAACAGCAGTTTCAGTCTCAGAATGTGTAAACAAACACCTTTTTCTTCTTCTCTCTAAACTGCTCCTTTGAGGTTTCTGCTAAATTAAATATGTGACTGCTGTCTAAAGGGACTCACAGACTTTAAATGGAAAATGTTGAGCGAAAACTGGGATGAGGACTGAAGTGGTGGAAATGCACAATGAATAAATCATAGACAAAATAATCAAGCGATTTGTTAAATAAAAAGGTACACATTTATCACCTCCTACATGCAGCAGATCTACTGTAAGCAATTAGTGTTTGTTTCTAAATGTCAAAAGAGCCTATTACAGGCAGTCTGTTGGAGTAGTCATTATTTCTTGGACCTTGTGGAGCAATTAGCTCCTCAGAATTTAGTTACTTACTCTTCAGTGCACTCGTGGAATAAAAACACAGCATCAGTGCACTTCATCCTCTTCGCTGTTGTTATAAAAGTCAATGGCTAGACAGATAAGATATAAACAGTCTGATGAGTGCACTTAAACTTTATGGATACAAGAATAGTGATTTTGTTTGAAACTGAAGAACATTTAAGTGTCTGTGCCCCAGCAGCCGTGGTTTAAAATATCCGGCCCTTTTATCAGATCTTGTAAGAAAAGCAAAACTACTAACATTAAGAAATAAATGTGGTAAAATGCCCCATTAAGACATACACATAAATACAGTGCAGTGCCTTCTCAAAGTATCAGACCCTTTCACTTTTCTCACATTTTATGATTTATTATTCTATTTAAATATTTTTCCCTCATCAATCTACACTAAATGCCCCACAATGACAAAGCAAAAACAGGATTTTACACATTTTTGCTTCCTTAAAAACAGGAAAACTGACATATCTCATTGACACAATAGACCCAGGTGCATTCCCATGTTTCGACACCTTGATTGGAGTCAACCTGTAGTAAATTCACCTCATTGGACATGATTGGGAAAGGCACACACCTGTGTATATAAAGTCTCACAGCTTCATATCACAGCAAAACCAAGCCATTTGGTGGAAGGAACTGCCTGCAGAGATCAGACAGGATTACACACATTTTACTCTGCTTTGTTCCTCTAAATACCCACGCTAGCTAATGATTAAGTGCTGTTTTAAGTGATAGCCGGGGGCTGTGAACCCAAATCACATTTGACTGGATACATTTATGTAGCTATCCCTGACTTCAAGATGAAACATCAAAATATTTTTGTAGTCTTACAGGGGAATTTTTGATATAGAAATTCTCCAAACATGATTCCACTTTGATTAAAAAAAAAAACACCCTGAGAAGGTCAACACTTCAGCAACACTTGTAGTATAAAGAACAATTTTGTTGTGAGACCAATGTCTTTCAGCTTGTAGCCCTAATCAGGGTGTTATGATATGCATAACAAAGAACATTTGAACAGGATGAGCATTGAAGAGAAACATTTTAAAAAGTTAAAATGTATTGAGGCCAATCTTATTCTTAAACGGGTAGAGAAGCAAAGGGTGTGTGCCTAATGGTAGATATGGATGACCCCATATTTGGTTCATAAACAAGGCAAGTGCATCTATGTGGAGGTACCCTAACTGCTATGCCTTCTCTTGGTAATGTGGCATACTACGAAACACTTTAGAAAATGCTGTATGGACATCAAAAGCATGAAATTGAAGCTACAAAGAGAACCTGCAGTGAGGAACATAAAAGCAAATTAAATTAAAAACTTAAAGGGACCCTGTTGAGCTTGACCAAGGCTTAAATTATTTTACAAGCTTTTCTCTGTATTCTGCACACATAGATGCAAAGGGGTAATATGGATGACACAATACTCATTCCTGCCAATGGTTTGACACTATTTTAATGTATCTACAATTGTTGATAACGTTCCAAGAAATGCAAGAATGTGCCAGCGAAGGCAGTGAAGAAGACAACTTCTTTCAAGTAGATATGGATGCACACGAGGCAGGATTCAAACTTTAAATGCAAAGTAACTTTCTAGTATGACAGTCTGTGCAAAAAGAACTTGGGAGAACATGTGTTGTATTATTTCGCAACCTGAATAAGTTGCCTTTCAGTGTCTCACATCTCTTTTTTAACCAATCGCTCTGATGGGCTTCCATGCCTGATTGGTATTCACTGGCGGTGCAGTCGGTCCCTTTCATTTCATGTAAGTTCTGCTCTGCACCCCCCCTGATTCAAATGACTTTCAATCTCTTTGTTCTGGGCAGCGGTCCAGGCCACAGGGCTGGAGAATGAAGCATTGAGGGGCTTTATTAATGTGATATGCTGCACAACCACCGACAACGACATTCATATTTCTGCCCTGCCACCTCTGAGCCGATCGGCCAGAAGTACAAGATCACCCCAAGGTACCACTTCTGTCAAACCAAGCTGTTTCCTCAATAAAAGCTGAGCTCACCGCCACCAAATCATCTACGGAAACACCATATGTCACATCAGGTCCGGGATTCTTGCCACATATTTCTCACTAACTGTGAGAGAAAGTCACTAATTTAAGCGCGTTTGGTTCATCAAACTGATGATGACAAATGGAAGCTAATGTCATGTGTTAGCAGGTCCAAATGGCAGCAGGAGGTTCAAGTCTGAAATTCACCCAATTGTTTATTAAGGCTAATTTTAAGTTTTCGATAAAAATTACGCCTTGTGCAGCTGAACAGGACGTCAAGCAATCCACTGCTTATTATGTACTGTTACCGAACAAAAATAACAAGCAGCACACTTGTTGGGAAGTGAGGAAAATTTTAATAACTGCAGAAACTCTGCACACTGTGTGTATACTAATACTATTGTTAAAGAAAATCTTGTTAATGGATCAGTGGAAGAGCACAAACAACAAGCACAGGTGTTGTCAATACTGTTAACTGTTATTAATTGTAAAAACACATACATCACAAATATATTTACAACTAGTTCAGATGAAAAGGCCGCCATAATGACCAGACATGGACCAGATCCAGTTACTCTAAAGTCAAGTTAGTCTTTTTTATATGGCCCTGAAATCACACATTTGCCTCAAATGGCTTTAAAATCTGTATAGCATATGTCACCCTTTGTCCTTTACCCTTAATTCATATAAATAAAAACCCCACAAAAGACTTTAGTGGGAGAACAATGGTAAAAACCCAGAACGAGCAACAGAGGAGGGATCCCTTTTCCAGGGCAGACAGACATGCAATAGATGTTGTGCGTACACAAACTAAAGCAACAGCTAGAGGAGATTGTCTTATTCCAAAGACGAAGACAAAGGCTATATTTAGATGGAAACTATCACTTTTTATTCCACGTTTAGACGAGGGTTTTGGGGGGGGAAATCTGCGTGCATATGGTGACACAAAAGTGTGATGCAAAAGTGTGTGAAATTCGATGTAGTATGCACACCAGGCGGCTAGGTGGTAGTGTGAAGCCCTGCCACACAACACCACCAAGTCCGTGCGCCTGCGTAGAACCTTCCTTCTACTTCTCTCCCTCTCCTCCTCCTCCTCCTCCTCTCTCCCTCTACCTAGTAGCACTATACCAAAACATGGCGAAGCAAACAACAAAAGCTGACAATTTTATCTGGACAGAGGAGAAGGTGGAGTTATTGCTCCAAAAAACCTTAGATTATAAAGGCACAAAGGCACAACAGGGTGTGAGTCCTGCCAGTCAATATATATATAGACCTATGGACCAAATTTATTCAGCAGTAACCTGTACCTGGAGGGACGTCATATCCACACAAGAAAGACGCTATCTGTAAACGTCAGATATCATCAAAGCTGAAAGCCATCTGACCAAGTATAGGCAGGCTGTGGATACCCAACGGCAGAGTGGCCATGGGTGAGTAATCACTCTATATTTTGAAATATGGGGTGCCACCGTGAGCAGATCAGAGCAGACTTTTGCGTTTTTACCCTTTAGACAGGAATGCGACGGTGGGGAGTTTTTAAGATTTCCACTCTGGAGGGTGGTTTCACTTTTTTTTGCGTTTTTAAGCCCCAAAAACACTGTCTAAACGAAAGTCACATCTGATAAAATATTTTGTTGTTTTCACCTGCGAGCACGAGCGGCCAAAGTCATTTTGGCTAATCTGCTTCCAGCCTCCCAGATTTGGAAGCCTCCCAGATTTGGAACAATTTTACCGCAACCCAAAAGAAACCGTGCCAACTACCAGTCTTTCTCCACAACATTAAGAGCCTGGCTTATTAGAAACCAAACTTGTAAACACTAGAAAAATGAGGCTTTATTCGTATTGTTTGTTGTCTTAATCATCTTTATTATTAGTGTAAAAGCTGTTCATAACATTGTATTGTCATGCTTTTTTTATTGTTGATTGGGTTTTAATGCTTTAATTCTTAATGTCTGTGCTTTTAACCATTGCCTGTCCGGCATTATTGTTATTGCTTTCTGGCTAACTTTGGCATATTTTCAGAAACAATGTTAATATGTATTAATACAACTGTCCCTGTCAAAATAATGAACTACAGAGTAGTGATAGTAAAATTACAAAAGGAGTAATAAGAGAGAGAACAAAGAATATGGATCCGGAAAGATGTTAGGCAACTTTCAGTTGCTGCTAAGCATTGATAGGACCTGGAACACAAAGGAAAGACAGAGGCACAACATGAATTAACATTAACACAGAGGGAGAAAAGACAAGAGATGTCAAGAGAATTCCAGACAATAAGTGGGAATTTGGGAACCACTGGTTGTGTACATGTTGGCTTGTGACCCGTTAAAGCCAAGGGACAACCTTAAAACAACACTTTAATGACAACGTCGAGGTGGTTCGAGGCAGATGGCTTGTCCACCAAGAGCCGGGTTCTGTTTGAGTTTTCTGCCTGTTTAAAAGGAAGTTTTTCCTTGCCGGTGTGCTGCCAAATGCATTCTCTTGGGGGAGTTGTTGGATCTCTGTAAATGATATGTGTCCTGAGGTAACTTCTGTTATGATTTGACACTTTTTCAATTTAATTGAGTTGAACTTGGCTGTTGTCTCTCAGAAGCTTGATGTTGATGCTGCAAAACCTCATTGGAAAGAGTTGGGGTGGACATCCCGCCTCCTAATGTCATTTTGAAAGACATTGACAGTGTTTGGTGTTTTAAGCCCCCAATATCGTCTTCCAGTCAGCACTGCCTGGAAGCGCTGCCTGGAAGGCACTAGGATTAGGCAATGGTTAGGGTTAGGTGCAATGACAGTTAACGTGTTTTGACAAAGTCAAAAGAGAAAAACAAACCTTTAGAAAAAACGAGTAAATAGACATAATCTTTGCAGTAGAACCACTTTTCATTCGTCTTTGATAACCTTTTGTCGTTTTGTGACCCTTCATATTTATCCACCAAACCCCAGGATGGGAACCCCTGTTCCAAAGTGCTGAGGTACATAGTTAAATGGTCAATGAGTGTTGCTAAAACATGAACAGCATCTTCTCCTGGAGGTGTTCCACAGTTGGATGAGTCTGCTGGTGTGTGCCTGTTCGACATCAGGAGACATGAGGAGGTGGTTGACAGCAGCAGCGGAGGCCATTAGCGGCCTGTAGATGTTCAATTAGCGGTGCGATTCACACAGGTGGTGTTGATCACGATGTCCAAGGTGGAACAAGGTCCAGGGCATCTGTCGACTCCAGCAGCCCCTGCCAGGGGAGACGCTCGTAGACATCTGTTCATCAAGCTCCAAATGAACTAAATCTCCTTCCCACTTAACACAAATGGCAGGCACTCCGAACGCTCCTGACGCTGCCTCTATTCATCGTGACTCAATGTTTCATTATCTGTTGTTTTCATTATTATATGTTTCTCTTTTCTAGCTCCACATCTGCACACACACACACATGCCAATGATCCTCAGAATGTAGGCACCAGGCAGTGCAACCCCCAGATAGAACTGGGCTAGAGTACAGTATGTGGCTGCGAATGTGATCCTCAGTGGAGGAAACCTAGATACACCAGTGACAACCTGTATATAAAGCTCTCAATCTGCCACGCACTGAAGGGGGTGGGGAGGGGGGGGGAATAAATAGCCTTCATCTCTGTGAAAGTGTGCTCTCCTCGTCTGCAAAGTGGTAAATCTTGCTCATTGTGAAAGTGGGACATGCTGAAGCATACTGTAGAGGGGAAAGAGACAAAGAAGACGACAAGGGCACTGGAGCAGGCGAGGGAGGAGAGGAGAGGGTAAAAAGCATGATAGGTTCCCCTCCCTGTGTAGTCATCGTTACATTTCACTTACATTATCTGCATTATTCACATTCTCCCCTGGGCCATCTCGCTTGGACGACCTTCCCCTCGCGATACCACGCTGAGATTACATGTTGACAAAGCAATCAGTGGGAACGAACCCAAGTCTGCAAATGTCATCTGTGTCCTCTCAGAGTTGGTGGTTTTCTCTTCGTGCCCTCATCTTGAAAAGAGTCGGTCATCCAGACCAATTCAGAAGTGTCCCATAATTATAGACTTGTCAGTACTGATTTTCATCAACAACTGTGCATGTTATGATCCGGCAGGAATGTTAATGAGTCCTCAATTGGAGTTAATCAGCTGCAGGCGCCGCAGTGGCCGCCTCAGCATTCCCCCATGGTCCTCTGCGCTGCTGTCAAATGTACACTGCAACGCTGTGCATTTTATGATGGGGCCAGTGGACGATAAGACACTACAAGACATGACTTTACTGTTCCACCCCTGGGTTTCATAAAAGAAAGCGCTTCCCCGGCAAAATCTTTTATTTTTTAGTCAAAGTTTATGTCCACTCGCTTCGTTACTCTTGACTCGGTGAACAAGCCCTTCAATTAATTAGGAGAGCTATTTCTTCTTCAGACTGGCCTCCCAGAAGGTTACAGATTCTAAAGAAATTCTTTAGCTAATGGGAGCTGGTGAGCACTTTGTTCATTTTAATGCGCCTCGGCTGGAAAATCTTTTGACACATTGTGAAGGGGGCTCTGTAACAGAAAGGTCTGAGAATGTGAAAAGTCCACAGTCAACAGTCAACCTTACCAGTCACTTCTTTCTGCAGAACGGTATGTTACCGTAATTGTGTGTGTGTGTGTGTGTGTGTGTGTGTGTGTGTGTGTGTGTGTGTGTGTGTGTGTGTGTGTGTGCGTGCGCGCGCGAGCGAGCGAGTAAATGTCATACGACTATTGAGTTGGAGATGTATGACAAATCCTCAGGAGAAGGTGCAGAGATGGCTGGGAGTCTCTCCATGACTGTTCTTCTACTCTTTTATTGCATTGCCATAATTAAACTCATAACCATATACCTGTACATGTACTGAAATACAGTGGTGGAAAGTATCTAAATACAATAAAGTAATGAAGTACCCAATTTGACAAATTTGCCTCACGTGGGCTTAACAATCTGTACAATATATGACACCATATGACACCCTTTCCATAAACTCTTGATAATTAGGGAAAATTTGACCAAAAAACAGACATGCAATACATGTGTACTGTACATAGACTAGACAGACATACAAAATAGTAACTTTGCAATGTGGAAAAAACAGAATGAGCAAATTACGTAAATAAAGTAAGTGTTACGCCCCAGTCTAGGGGTGCCTAGGACACAACATGAAAAGGCCCCATCTCCCCGTCTCTAAATAGGAAATATAGATAACATATAGATATAGGTAAATTATACAAGGCTTCAGGGTGGCCTGCCACCAAAATAACCAACAAACAAACAATCCTGTCTAAGAGATAACAAACTAACCTAACAAACAAAAGGGCAAAAGGAATGACAAAAGACTTACCTCCCTAACTAATTAAACAAGAGAAAACAAGATTAACACACCTGGCAGTCCACCCTTAATATTCAACAGAAACAGTACCTAATCTAAAGCAAGGTTAAACAAAGCAACAGTGTGGCCAGTTGGGAGATGAGGAAATGCCTGCTGCCCACAGGTGGCCGCCGTCTTGGCTCCTTATATATCAGGTTATACCCTAGCTGCAGCCAATCACAAATTCGGGCATGAGAGCTTCCCACCAATGAACTCCCGGCTATGGCACACCTATTTGCATATGAAATTGGAAACAAGAAAAAAACCACAGGGCACACACGCATACACAGCAAAGCAACAATATGACCACAGTCATAACATAAGTACTGTAATGAAGTACAGTTCTGAGGTATTTCTACTTTGCTTGAATAATTACTTTTTTTGCTACATAATACTAACGCTACTATAAATAAATACGCTACTACCAGTAGGCGATTAAAGGGGTGATGCCCGGGGTAAGTGAAATGAGGGTGTTAGTAAAATTGCCAAAATGCATGCCCTTTATTAACCTGCCATCCCCCTCTCCATCTCCTAGTAGCAGAGGCAGGGTGCCGTGTGCAGGGGCAGAGTTTTTTTTAGTTGAGTATGTTAGTCTAGTCTGTCCAAGACATTGATCCTTTATCTGATTTGAGGTTTGTGCAAGTTAGAATCTTTGGCCCTGACCATAGCTATGAAATATCAGTAACCTAACTGTGTACTGATAAATCAATGGCGCTGTCCGTGGTGCTGAAGTAGCAGACAGATTTGTAATTTTTTTTGAATCCCACCCTTCTGTCAGTTTAATCTTGGATCTAAAATATTCTCAAAACCATACAGTTTATATATATATATATATATATATATATATATATATATACACAAGGTCTGTCCCCCCCATATCGTCTACTGGCTATTACCACATGTCATCCATTACTGTTATGCTTACTACTTCATTTGAAGCCCTAACCCAGTTACAGAGCAACATGATCATTCATTAGGAGTGGTGTTTGTGTCCACTTTATAAATGTAAGTCCAATATTCTCTCTCTTTTAGTTGTTTTTTTGGTCTCCACCAACTCCTGAGGGAATTATCTGTCTCTTCAGCTGCTAAATTCTCCACTATGTTCACCAGCTAGTCTCTAACTGTGTCCATTTGCTGCTGAGCAGGGAGTGTACAGTGGGGTTCTACAGCTATCAGCTGAACAGCTGAACAGCTGCTGCTGAAAACAACACTGATCCAAGCGGAGAGTAAACGCAAACAGACAAGTTACGGGCCAGAAACCTAAAACAATATCCTGAAAGACAAAAATGCTCCACAGAGCTGATGTTCTCTGTGGGTTGGTCACTATGATCAACCCCTTTTTATATTACGCATAGTCATTGAATCCTGTGTTAATATACACATTGATTATTGCAGCTTTAAGTATAACTTTAAATGCACATTTCTACCTGCTATGTTGTATTTGTACATTATGGCATTTTTATTTTACTTGAGTACCCTACAATCTTTGCATTACACGGGCAACTAAATCAACGTGATCTCAGTGCTCAGAACCCTTTCCAGAACCTGTAAGTGCCAACATGATAAAGTATAAAACTCTTTAACCTGGCCAACCTGCATATTTGTTACAGTCATCTAGGTGTATCCCCCCTCATCACAGCTTGTCAGCCATTAACAAGTTTGTGGCATTTAAAAAGAAACATCACAGAGTCACAAATCACCTTGCCTGTGTTTGACATTAATCAGTGAAGCATTTTAATTACCTTTTGAAAGCGTACAGTCTCAAAGAGAGCCTGCTCCTTGTCTAATCATGAAGCTAAAAAACTGCTTCTCTGCGCTCATGGTTGTAGAAATTCCTTTTGAAAAACTTAACTCAGTTTATTCATCAGGCTCAGCCGTTGTTCCACTAATGACTAGCACAGTGTGTGTTTGACGTGCCGGCACCGGATCGGCAGCAGCTGACTGCACACGGAGCCCCAATGCCAGCGGTACTGACAGTGAATTCTAAGTAGGACACCGTGGCTGTAAGAACAAGCTCCTGAAAGCTAGTGGAGCTTCTTTTTTTTTTTTTTTTTTTTACTTCTTGTGCCGGCTCAAAGCAGGGATGGAGTGAGGGCAAGCAATGAATCACAATCCACAGTTTGTCCTTAACCTAATTTCTCACTGCCACTGAGGCTCGGGTGATTTAACCTGTTACACACACACACACACACACACACATACACACACACACACACACTCATTTGTGAGATAAGGAAATGAGTGTGCACTGTATTTTCTACTGGCGTTTTTTGTTGAAGTGCACATCGTGGAAGACACTTGGGTTGGAGTCAGAAATGACAAATATTAATATACATTTATCAAGCTGATTTAAGCTGCAAATTGACCACCATTATTTAGTGTCCAGCCGCCATTAGAGGCACAAATTACAGAATTTTAAGCCCAGGTGATTTATCGTTTCTTACTAAAATACACCGTGGGCATCGTAGTGAACTTCTCCACCAAAGTTTTTATGTACACAGACTCGTACCTTCAACTTTTTTATCAGCGAATCAGATACTGTATAACACAATTGTGCAAGGATTCAACTGGGAGTATTTCATGCCGGTTCAAGTGCTACAATTGTGAATACGCAACATGAATTGGACTTACACTTCCATGAGGCGTCCTGAAAACTCCTCTATACTGTGCTGCTCTACTCTGTCATTTCATGCTGTATTCTGATTGGTTGTTTATATATATATATGTATATATATATAGGGATTACTGTGAACCACAGACTTTTTTAAATTAGATTGAAACCACTGTATTTCTAAATTTTAGGAGTAAAAACTGTCTCTTGTATTGAACCCTGAGCTATCTATTTTTGTCCATCCAGAGAGATTTCAGAGGTTATTGATTCTCCTCCACTTAAAAATGCATTTTTAAGTCAGAACATCTCAGTATCTTGTTGAGATAATCTTTGAGTTACTGCTACTAATCAACAGCTCTACCAGCTACATAGTGATATATTGTGATAATCTTATCAAAAGAGTTAGTAAGGACTTTTCCCCTAAATTATGGCTTTTGTCTGTCATCTGTGAGAGCAGTTATACAGTAGGTTACAGAAGGCATAGACAGGTCTGGCATATGAAAGTACTTCCATGTAGAAAAGATAGTGGCTTTATCGTCATTTCCCACATTTGCATTTTCTATGGCTGAAAGCTCCGTCAGTTGGCAGTTGTCCCTTTTAGCTTCAGACATAATCATTCCCCGCAGAATTTGAGGCCTCAATCAAAGAGCCACATGCACGACGTGCGTCGTCTGAGGAGCACTATACGAGACAGATCTACATGAAACACCCGGGGACATTTATTACAGCCCAGCAGCGTATCAACCGCTGAATCCAAGAAATACCCCAAAGAGGAGAAGGTCGCCCCGCCCGATCCTCCGCTGAGGCTGCAGATTGCAGGAAGAAGGGACGCTGGCAGACAGCAATCATTGATGGTTTCTTGATGGTTACTTTTGTCAGATGTTGAATTTTTGGGAAAGAGACAGGGTGTTCTTTTGTTCACAGCAAAATGACAACACACATCAAAGTGTTTATACAGGTGTTAAGAAGTACTACTGCATGTGGGAAAAAATATGGACGTCATCTTTGTGTCGTCACCCATAGGTTTTTGAAGAGCCAAAATGAAGCTCAAAGTGGGCGGCGCCATTTTGGCAGAGCCTGACATCGGCTAATTTACGTATACCGACAACATCTCATTTACGGGATATTTCCGGTGCCACCAGAGGTTCCGCTGGATGTCCCTCATTTTCGGCCGGATGTCCCTCACCTTCCGCTTTCGTTGAGTTGTGATTCTAACCTCCAGTTGGTTTGGGAAACATCCTCCGAGCTAGAACCGACAATCATACACAATTATATTTATTTTTTGTTGAGTAAAATTCTCATCACATACTCGACAGTCATTTTAATACCAGAGCTCCCCTCCGTACACGTTTCCACCAAAACAAGTTCCTTCCCGAGGCTATTTTGCAGAGGCTCTGTTGCATCATCTGGCTCTTAGCCGATTGTGATTGGTTTATAGAAATGCCAATAAACCAGAGCACGTTTTTCTCCCATTCAATGAATGTCTAGCACGACTAGACATCAGCTAATCCAAAAATGGTCAAAGAGGTGTAGCGTGGTGGAGCTGAGGCGGGCTGAATGAACCATGCAGTCTTTGCTCGCCTCGTGTGACAGCAACCCACCTGTCTATGACTGGCCTTAATTATGCAGAACTTACTTACTGAATATAATTCAAAAGATTGA
Organism: Perca flavescens; assembly: GCF_004354835.1. Lineage (NCBI taxonomy): Eukaryota > Metazoa > Chordata > Actinopteri > Perciformes > Percidae > Perca > Perca flavescens. The sequence continues at coordinate 21,802,725 of NC_041345.1, read as the reverse complement.
GTTTCTTTTAAATAAAATCTGCTGTTAAGTTGACCATTTCAACATTTTGAAGCCAGCCTAAAGTGGCCACCCAATAAACTGGTTTTGGCAATTCCACATCTCTGACCAACTGAACTGTTCCTGGTTGAGTTGCATTCTGGGAAATGTAGGTGCCAAAAAGATGATATCTCTGGTTCTGCTACATTGATGGTGTTACTTTTTTATCCATAATCCCAAAATGTTATAGGGCTGCGATGCTGAATTTGGAGTACTTTTATAATTCTCTAAAATCTAAAATCAGTAATATATTTTGGAGTAATTCTAAAGGATATTTCTGTTGACCGCATTGCATTTGTGATTTTTATCCAACTTTGAATTACTTTTAATTTATTATACCATACAGTAATATACATCCTGTTGTAGATATATTTCTCATATGATATCAGTATAATATTAAAGGGACTGTCAGTCATGTCATAGCTCCTCAAGATAGGAGAGGTTCATTTGAGCCAACTGTCACAGGTGCCAATTAAATAAACAAAGCTCAGAAAAAGATTAAAGATATCTACAGACAGATGTTTTGCAGCCTCTGCTCCTCTGAAGGCTGATGCAGCCACCTTTAGCTTTTTATTTGGGTCAAAATTACATGTATTTGTCATATTTAGAATGTATCTCAGTCTCACTTTGAAATCAAGACAAGAGATGCTTTAAATAATCAATAATTATAGAAGACTGTGTCCGATCTGTCCATTACAACCACTCCAACATGCGCTCTGTTCTTTACAATCGCCTGTGAAGTCAATTAGTGCTGATTACGTTGTTAGTGTCCCTGCAGCCCGCAGAGAGCCCGCAGAAGGAAGTTGCTTTTTCCAGCTGACAGTCACCTGAAAGAGTGTCCTGATAAACATTGAGGTTAGGCTGAGTTAGGGTTAAGTAGAAATAAGACGGTTCCTTCTAGTCTGAAATCAAAGCCAGGAAACAGTCTGACTTTCAATTAACATTCTCGTGCCCTCCCCATCACTCCACATTTGCATCACGGGGCTCACCTCGCCGGCGCTGGCCTCACACATATACTCGTTTACGAGGAAGGAAATTGGAAACTGGAGTGTGACTTGACTTTGTGGAGAATATCCTGTTGGGGAAATGATCAACCTACCGTATCAGCCATCACTCCAAAAACAACCCCGTCCTCCCTAACGAGGCCCAGGGCACGGCAGATGTCACAGCCCATGGGGAGGTTCACTCAGGGGTTAAACTATGAGAACGACTCTGGGAACATGGGGCACATATGTTACTGGAAGTAAGCTCTGAGATTCCACGACAGTTTGAGTTAGTGTCACGTCAATGTACCCAAAATGTCACATCATCTCTGTGTCTGTTTAGATGAAGTAGCTGTTTAACACTTCATGTTTGGTGACGGCATTTTATAAATCTTTAGCAATCTATAGTATTTTCATACATGATTGAATTCAGTGATTGATTATTTCTTGAAACTGTCAGAAAACTACGGCCAACCAACAGGTTCTGGAAACTGGAACCAGAGAATGTTTGCTATGTTTGCTTGAAAAATAACCTAAAACAAGGCTTTTCCCTGAATATTGTTGTGCCTAAACTTAACCAAACCCTTAATGTTTTTTTTGTCCTAACTTTGGAGCTGTGTTGCATAATGTTTTTTTAATTTTGACGAGACGCATTCAGGGACGGTCGTAATTTTAACAATCCAACGAACAATCCGTTTTTTTCAGCTTCTGTCTAGGGTAAGTAGTTATTCTTTGTCAATCTTTTAAACAAAATATGCTTTTTCTAAGCATATTTTTAGGAGGGTTAACATCCATATAATAATTATCAATATCTACATCAAATGGGGCCAAATTATGCACATTTTGAGGAACATAAAATTTCTGTACCTGCATATGTTTGCATGCTTTACAGTTCAAAAACATTGTTCCACTTATACTGGCCTTTACCTGGCTGTTCTTGCTCCCAGTTCCTCAAGGGCCCCTATAAGTTCTAAGCGCATGCGCACACAGCAACTGGCAGCGAGAGAGTAACCTGAACCTGATCCTGAAAGCGCACAATGTTTTCACTGGCCAGCTGCCACATCACCCGTGTGTGCACCATCCAATAAATTTCCATACCAGATTTCATGGCAATGTGCCCTGTGTGTTCATTTTGATTGTTTGATCTGATGTTCCGAGTTGACTTCAATCACAGATAAAATCCCTGGTTTTGTTATAGCACCTAATGGTGCACACTAATCCCAAGATTTCCTCCCAGCTCACCATTGTTTTAAAACTCATCACAGTTTGAATCGGGTGCACTATTACAAAATCTGCAGGTGTGTCTATAGTGTCAGCATCCCTGCCTAAAAAGGTTATCTCCCAAAGACACGGGAGGGAATTTGGTTTCTATTGTCAGATTCTTGTTCTTTTGTTCAAGTCTCAAAAGAAATATCCATGTAGATATAAAGTTAGAAAGAACTGTGTATAGGCTGCAGAGTCATACAGAATTACAAAAAACTATGTCAGAGCCCTGCAAGGCATTTAAGGTAGTAATTACCAAACTGAGGGGAAACAACTGCATTACCTGATTGTCTATTGATTCTGTATGTTCTGCTGTGAACAGATTTAGCTTTGCCAGGGGCCGAACGTGCAATAGGACCAGCTAGCAGTCGCATTAAAGCCAAATATCAGTTGAAAAAACTTGTGTTGCCCAATGACAAGGTCTCATCTGTCGACATAATGAGCTGTGATTTCCCTCCAAATACAAATGCAACAGGACTTTGATGTGATGGCTGGGTCGCAATTTCAAAAAGGACATTCGTCTTTTTTAGTTTTCAGAAGATGAAACACAAGTCCAGCTATTTATGCTCCATTATTTAATGGTACATGTGACTAGTCCAAAAGAAACATTTGTCTTGGCTGCAGCAGTCTGTTAGTATCTGCCTATTGATCGAAATCCTCATTCCAGCCTTTGGAGAAGATGTCCTTCTAGTAGATGTGTCCCTGTATACTTATCAAACAGGCTGGCTTTGTTTACAAATCAGATTGATCACATGGTTTCTTTTTTCTACTCCGAACAGAAGGCAGCATCTGAATTTGAAACACAGAGTGAAGACACAGAGTGAAGACACAGAGTGAAGACACGGAGCTCAGCGATATTTGCCCCTTTTTTCCTGACCTAAACAGGAGCCGGTGACGCAGATTGATTTTGTTTTGCTGTGAGGCTGCGTGATAAGCAGAGGAAAAATAATGAGCATTGTCTCATTAATGGATAGAGAATACATTATGGGTCATACATTTCAAATGAATTATGCATAAGGAATAAACAGCCGCCATGACAGCGGGCTATATATCATCAGAGAGGCCAAATCATTTCTTAGGGAATGTTTGATCACGTCTTCTGCACATGAATGACACTCAGTGACCCTTCATTGATAGCGCTGTATTGGAAATGCATCACTGCAAATTGTGAAGGTGGGGCTGTATGCCATGTCTTGGAGTGTAGAAGGCCTCCTGTAATGAGCAAACATTTTGTCACCGCAACTGTTTCCATAACAACCTTACACAAGGAATCCGCTGAGGATTGCCTTTTTACAGCTTCAATCATTACTCAACTCTTTTCTTCTTCTTTCCTTTGAATAGAAGCACTATATTGACATTCAGGAAATTTCATTTCCTTTTAAGAGGTTTTTGATGTACTGACAAATTTAACATAAAACGAGATCAGCAGATTTGAGCCCACTGATTAATATTTATTTTTATCATGCAATTCATTATAAACTGAAACTTAAAAATACACGCTGGCACCGACCAACAAGTACAGCTAATGTGCGGCAAATGTCCTGATGCTAGGGAGCAACAATCAGTGGTGCCAACGAATAGCGTAGGTTCACTTCTAATGGGAAATGGAAAGAGTCACTTTCAGCTGAGCAGGGGATTAAGGTCTAAAGCCTTGCATGCTTTTAGAGTCTGCAAAGTTTATTACGCCCCCTTAATAACAAATCTATTGAATGGAAAGAACAACATTATGGAGATGAAGTCTTACTACTTTGGGCAGAGGGCTTTGCACACCTGCTTTCACAATCTCACGTCCTCACACCACCCACACAAATTTCATGGCAAATAAAATGGATTAACAACTAGGGATGCACCGAATGCAGGATTCGGCTGAATATTGGGCTATCTGACGTGGTTCAGGGTTTCTGCCTAACCTTAGAATTTTTTTCCACCGAACGCTACGCTTGCACTACGCTGGTAGACTTAATGACGCCACCGTTGATTATGGGAAGGTGTTTACGTAGGTGGACCGTTCAATGCAGTAGGCAGTAGTAGTGAAAATGGAACTCGTGAGCAGAAAAAGTGTTGTTTGGCAGTACTTTCAGTCAAAAGAAGGCGATTCAAGTTGAGCTACATGTTCAATTTGCAATGCCGATTTGTCTCGTGGTGGCAATGACCCTAAACAATACACAACATTGTCGTCCCTGAGGCGCTGGCCACCGGCACAGTCTCTGGAAGACTGGGACTCTGGAAAGCTGCACGTCAGCTGGGGTTCTGAAAGGCTGTTCCACTGAGGCTTGGTGCCGCTGAACAGCATGGGCTCGGGGTCGCTGCACAGCATGGGAACCGGGCAGCTAGCCAGCGAAGGCTCACAGCTAGAGGTCTACAGGAAGTCCTGAATCCACTCAGGCAAGGAGCTCCTGAGCCAGGATTTAGTGGATACTTTACGGCGAGCTAACCTTAGAGCTGCCTCCTGAGCCTCCCAACTAGGAGCTCTTTTCCACTCCCCAAAAACACAAATAAGAGTATAAGTTAAATCATAAAGTTTGTCCTCGAATGATTCCGCTGGGTCCATCTTGGACATCTACTATGAATAGCCATACCACATTTTAAGGCAATCTGGCCATTTCCCTATTTTGGCATAATAAAGTTTACCATGACCTTGTTTTAAGGCAATCCGGTCAGTAGTTGTTGCGCTATTATTCTGGTCAGACATTTCTATCCATTGGCCCTGCAGCTGGTAGGACAAGCTGCAAATTAGCAATGCTGCCTGCAATTAATATGCAGAAAAAGTCTTACTTGTAACCAGCCAGAATTACAAGGAAGGAGTTCATCAAGCAATACACTTGTTTCTGTCAATCCTATAAAGGTTGACCCAGCTGCTTTTAACTATCTGGGCCTTTTACTGCTCAGTTAATTACCTTTTCTTGCACACAAAAAAGCCCATAATAGTCAGTGAAGCACCAGTTACAGTGGCTGGGTTAAAGTCCAGGAAATCCATTTCTGAATGTGCTGAGGCTCAAACTGAGAGAAATCTTTAGAGGTTCTTATTGTTACTAGCTTTTGGTTTTCTCTATATACTCTACAGGGAAACAAAGAACTGTCACAACTTAAACTAAGGAGGTTTCAAATAAAACATACATTGGTTTACTTTTTCCTTGACCCCTACTTGACCCATAGGCAATAAAGGGGGCAGTTGGATTATAATGACTTAGAGAATCAATGCATTTAAATGGCAACCCTGGGGAATTTGTTGCCAAGCTTCATGGTTCCCAGAGGATGAATTTTAATCGGTTTGAGGATGCCCTGGCTTTTCCTTTAGTCTCAACATGAGGTCACAATTTCTGTTTGTCGAACACTAAAAGTGATCACAATCGATTTGTTTGAAAATGCAGTTATAATCATTTGATTGTAATAATATTTGCTAAAACCATGCTCCCCAAAGGATAAACCATTTTAATTTTGAAATGTGGTATAACTGATACAAACACATTTGTATGGACTAAGTTGAATACCATGAAATTGTGAAAGCGATTTATGTTTTAGTTGTTGTGTTACTTACCTTTCCTCTCAAACAGAAAACGCAAGACTTAAATGCACATCTCTCAAACACTAAAACAAATGTTCACCAGAAGATAAACCCTTTTTGTTTTCAATGCCACCCTCTCCATTTTTTATCCATCCAATAATTTTGTTTTTTAGGTGCTAATTGGGCAATACAGCCTCACAGGACCACTAGCAAGGTATTAAACTTTGATATGTTTTGTTTTGTCATTTTACCAATTACCTGAATAATAATTATTTATCATGTTTTATTTCTGTCTCATAATATCCAACACTGTAACGTTTAAGTTATGTTACGGAAATTGATCTCATTGTGTATTTCTTCCTTGATGACCACAAAAAATAAATACATTTAAAAATATCAGTATTGGTCTTTACGGTCTTCCATACACATCTTGAAGTTTTCTACTCACTGTAAAAACAAAGCGTGGGGTCACTTTGGTGCATTGGAGCACTTAAATTGGGATTTGACAGCACTGCGGTGACAAAAAGTAAAACTTAAAAAAGACAAATGTTTAGATATTTTGCCAGTTTATCTACGCTTACATTAGCATGGAAGACAGTTAAAGGACAACAGTGAAAAGAAAGAGGAAAGTCGGATTTCATTAGTATTTGGGAGGTAATCTTTGGTATTTAAGTTTAATCACAGATCCAACGTGATTTGGAAAATGTTGGATACATTTAATTACAAAAGCACAACTATTGTCTTTTGTCACTGTTACTCTTCATAATGTAAGGTATGGTTCCATCCTATACATATTATATCTTCCACAAAAGCAGAATTGGGTATGACTTTGCCAAATGTTTGCACTGCAGAAAATGCAGCATTGCAGCAGAAAATAACTGTAACTCAATGTGACACTAGTGAGTCAGACACAATGGAATGCAATATTCATTCAAGCTGTAACTTAGATTGTGAAGCATGATCTCATCATCCCTGCAGAATTATAAAACTGTCATCCACTGATTATTTGCAGACAGACAGTAGGTGAGTGTGTTGGTGCAGAGAGTGAGTTTCAGAGTGAAGCTCTTTAGTTGGGCAGGAGGAACAATGCTATAGTTTAATATTTCTTCCTAAAAGAAGAAAAAGTGTTCTGTGATACAAGTAAATCAGATGGATTTAACAAGATGAAATGTGCAGGTTTTATCACTGAATCAGTGACACTTATCACTGATTCTGAGAACTGGTCAAAGATGCACATGTGCAGTTTAGGTATGGCAGTGTTGAAAGAAGTATTCAGATCCTTGACTTAAGTGAAAGTACTAAGACCACACTGTAAAAATACTCTGTTACAAGTAAATGTCCTGCATTAAAAAATGTTACTTAAGTAAAAGTATGTGAGTATCATCATGAGAATGTACTTAAAGTATTAAAAGTAAAAGTACTACATGCAGAAACTGGAAACGATCAAAACAGTAATGTGTTTAATGGTCTAATCATTTCAGCTGGACTTGTAGGCCTGTATATTGTTGGGTAGTTTAGTTATAATAATAGATCTTATTTATAAAAACTGCATGTACTTTGTGTGCAAAAATCTTAATTTGTATATTAACTAGTAACTAAAGCTGTCAGATGAATGTAGTGGAATAAAAAGTACAATATTTCCCTCTGAAATGTAGTGGAGTAGAAGTAGAAAGTGGCATGAAAAGAAAAGACTCAAGTAAAGTACAAGCAATTTAAGTGCAGTACTTCAGTAAATGTACTTAGCTACATTCCACCACTGATGTATGACAACTACAGTATCTCAGAACCAGGGAGCACCACAGCCATACGTATGTACACATGTATGTGTACAAGTGTATCCCAGTTGTGCAGATGTCAATGTAAGCACATCCTCCTCCTGTCCCCCGCTGACTACATGAACCGCTTTCTCTGATTTTTTTTTTTTTTTTTCTTGTTCCCGATGCCTGGAGATTGAGCGTTGATTGCCTGTCCCCTGCTGTCCTGCAGCATGGGAGTGATCTGCAGACGTGAGGACAGCAGGCCATTATTCAGTCTTTAGATGTGCTGCTTCTTATCAGCGCGCAGGGTTGACTGAGGCAGCTGCTCTTGTCAACATGCCAGCCCCCGAATGTCCTCCGGGAGGACAAGGGTTTGACGGGACCACTCGACAAACCCCTTCAAAAAAAAGGAAATACACAAACGCATAATAACTCCCAGACAGCAAGTGTTGTGCTCTTGAAAGTGCACACATGTAAACCCCCCTCTCCACCTCACTCCACCCAACTTCATCACCCATCTCTCGCTTTCGGTGGGGGCCGATGTCAGCGTGGAGGGCGTGGAGGAGGTGTTTGACAGGTGACGTCTGCAGAATGAGTGTGACAATCTTTAGTCACTTCAAATAGAGAGAAGATGACTATCTAAAATAAAAAACGCCTCCTGCCGTGTTTTCTCTTTTGAGTAATTTGGATTGTAAGATTTCAGCTGTGATTCCAGAAGGTGTATTTACCCACAGGGATTAACTCATTGTGTTGTGATGTCCTTACATCGCTTCTTAGTTTAAAACAACAAGAACAATCAATTATCAATTGTGATAATAGTGAACGTGTCGGACCTCCAAACATGCCACCCCATCAAGGTCAGGGTGTGGAAACCTGCATTACACCCACAGAAAGTGGATGGACCCTTGGTAGGGTTAGACAGAATGGAAACAAGAAGAGTAAATAGCAAAATACTCATCCTTTGTGCAAGCTGTTGTCTGCTCAAATCACCAAAGCTTTGCTGGAAGCAACATATTTAGGGATGTATTGGCAAACAACTGTTTGGAGCATACTTTTTTTGAAAACTTCACCATTCATGTAACGTCCTGTGGGAATCAGAGGTGGGAAACCCGGGCTGGATTTTGATAACCGAGTTTCCCAGTTGGTGACGCGTTGTTGACAACTGACGTTTGATGGAGGCGACTTTGGTTCACTGAACATTTTTCAATGATAATAAACTGTTTATTGTGGACAAATGCCTCTGCCAAGAAACATACACAGACATAATATGTTTAAAATTATTCATAAATAGGCCCATGTATAAAAAAACAACACATTATCCGTGTCCTTTCCCGTTCGTTGTCCTGCAGATAATACAAACAAACACCTGGCGATGTGCTGTTTGGATGCTCGCATAAGAAAACAGCAGAAAATCTTCTGTTATTGTTTTCACCCACCTGATGGTCTAGGCTACGGCCAACCGTTGGTGGCAGTCATGCAAAAAGTTGTTATGCCAAACGCCAATATAACAGAAGAAGAAGAACACTCATCCCGACCATGTGAACGCTGACAGTCGGAAAAACAACGTAACCAGGGGGGCGGTGCCTGTTATTCCGAGGTGGCATGAACGCAGCATCAGTCTATATCCACGACATTCCACTTCCGGGATTGTTCAGGTGCTGCCGGAAATTACGCCGGATGTCTTTCATTTGGGCTGGATGTCCAACACCTTCCGCTTTCTTTGTGTTGGAATTTTAAACTCTGGTGGATTCATGAGGACTATGGTTAATTGCTCCTCAGATCTCTGCAGAGTAAAAAACAAAAAACAAGATTTTGAGTTTGATTTTTGTTTTAAAATACAACATTTTAAATTGAAATATAAGGCATTTTTTTCTTTCCATGGTCAAAAGGGGATGAGAGAAATTTAAAACATGCTTTGATTTTCATTTTCTATTTCATATAACAAAAAATAAAATCACTAGAAAACTGAAATGAAAAAAATGCCATTTTTTTCATATTCTGAGACCGGATGTTGGATTTCCAAGGCAATAGCACCGGTGTAGCCTACCAGTTTTGCTTTAACCCAGGCTGCAGTTGAGGGAAACTTGTAGCTTAACTTCCTGAGCAACTGATCGTCCGTTTTTTGCACCGCTTTACATAAATATACATAAATATGGCTATGAAATACATCATGAAATACATAAATGAGTCAATAAATATAAACATGCATTAGTCATTACAGTTCAATAGCCTAAATACATACTGTATGTTTACTTTTATTTATTTCAGGGGGCTTTATATGTACACATTTATTTCCATCTCCTCTATTTATTTGCAAATTTTTTTCAAAGGAAGTTTGGTTATCTCACAGACTCAGACTAGCAAGCATGCTTGGCATCAGTGCATCACAGCATATCACTATCTGCAAAAAGAAATATGAATAAAACACGAGCACGGCAGATTCGTCTGATTCCCAGCTTAGCTAGAGCGGGTAACACCAGCTCTGTAGACGGACCAGACTCAGTCAGCACCAGAAACCATCTATGGTCACAGCGGGCTGGTGGCTAGCTGCTAGCTAGCTGCAGCGGCAGCAGCTAACATTAGAACATTAGACCCAGCACCAGAGGTCTGATCCCCATGATCTGAGCCGTGAACTGAAAGTCCATTTCCTCAGCTGGTTCGACTCTCTTCGGGCGAAGTTGTCTGCACCGGTTAGAGACAGAGAGTCAGAGGGAGGCAGGGGAGGGTAATAAATAAATGTGACATTATGAAATAAAAGTCCCCCCAAGCATTATCAGAGTATAGGTTTCCAAAATCATTTTAGCCTGGACTGAAAGCAACACTGGTACATTGGCGCTGTTGCCTTGAAAATGACATCCGGTACCAGAATATGAAAAAACAGGCCTTTTTTTCGTTTCTGTTTTCTAGAGATTTTTTTTAATATGAAATAGAAAATGAAAATCAAAGCATATTTTTAATTTTTTTTACTACCTTTTGACTATGAAAAGGAAAAAACACCTTCTATTTCAGTTTAAAATTTTGCAATATTAAAAATTAAATCAAACAACCATTAATTTTTTGTTTTTTAATACCCTTTGATGCAAGGAAACTCGAATGACCAAAAGATACACTGACCGTTTCCTGCAACAACAAAGCACTTGCTATGACAACAAAGCACTCGCTATGTCTCGCTTGTCTCTTTTTATTTCTCTAAGAAATAAGTTGCCTTCATTTGCGGTCGGAAACATCAAAATCTATAAACGATCTGACAGAAAACAGTAATTGTGAAAAATGAAGTCTACTTGTGCTTTATTGGGGGTTTAAGAACACAACACGACGTCACACAAGTGGGCCGTTTCATTGACACTTTCCCCCCCTGTTTGCAAAAATCGCCAGATCACTTTTTATTTATTCTATTTATTTTATTTTATTTAAATTTGTATTGCATTTATCTTCATATTGGGTACCTCTGTGTTTTTAATGTGTTATTTATTTACTCTGTTTTATCTTTTTGTGCAGCACTTTGCAAACCTTGTGTTTGTTAAAATCGTGCTATATAAATAAAGTGGATTGGATTGGATTGGAATGTGAATGCCCACTAAAGTAGGGGGTTGGGGATGGAGTGGGGGCAATGCAATGGCCCCTTCCCTACTTCCTACCTCCTTACTTCCAGCGCCCTTGCTCGGACCACACCTACAGTATCTTCCAACCTTCATTTGGATCTCAAATACACACCTGTAACGTTTCGTGACTGCATCTTGCATGCTGTGTGACGATACAACGTTGACAAAATCTGTCTGCAGACAGTCCGACATATAAACACCTGGCAAAGCACTCAAAATCCCTTCTGTGTTCCCACTACAGTAGGTGTCTCCAAGAGCACATTTTGCCATGATTACACACACAAAAGTGGAAAACAATACGCAGCTGGTAAAAATCAAATTATAACTATCTTTTTTTCTTTAAAGAAATCTCATCTGTCTGGCGGCCTGTACCTCATCCAGTATGAGCATGCGCCCCATGTAGGCTGAGTCCTGCAGCGGCGTGGGTTCGAATCCGACCTGCTGCCCTTTGCTGCGTGTCATCCCACATCTCTCTCCCCCTTTCATGTCTATCCACTCTCTCTACTACTAGTAAAGGGAAAAGCCCCCCATAAAAATCTCATCTGTCCACTAGTTGAGGAGAGACAGAGGGACAGAACAGCATAGCTAATGAGAGGTCAAGAAGAAGTATTATCCAATTTTCAGGTAGTTCAGAAATCATTCTGGGACAAAGATGAAGTCCGCAGTGTTATTTCCAGACCTTGTGCCTCCTCAGGTGGTCGACTCCTGACTGCAACAAAAGCTTTTAATCCTTTACTTTTCACCGTGGAGTTCTCATTGGAACAGGTTCCCAATGATTCCAAATACTAAACCAGCAATCTCAACGTTGTGTATAATGAATGTGAAGATAATTACAGATTATGACTGAAAGACTCCCATTATTTTTATGTTAGCCAGCAGGTAAAACAAACTGTATCATGATATTCTGAATCTACCAGTTGAGATTTTGCCTAATTCTGCTCAACTCATTCTCTGCAATTTGTGTTCCGGGAAAGAAACAGTAGAAAATGGTAACTGGAGCAGCATGGCATCATTTAGCCAAATTTGACTTTCATCTTCCATCCATGACTTTCCAAATTTACGGTGTTTATAAAACCCTGTGGGTGAATTAAAGCTGCTGATAGCGAGGAGCACATACATATTCTAGACTAAATTTCACATTTGGGTTGTTTGATTAGTTTCATTCTCTTGCAATCAAGTCTTTTGGCTGGAATAGTTTTTTTTATTGGCTCACTGTCAAACAAGAACTGCCGTGTGAGTATTTTCTACAGTTCGGGGATTTAAGAAAGCATATTTTCACTTGTGTGAAATCTGATGAATATATATATATTTATAAAACCAAAGCCATCAGTTTAACCCAACAGCTGTATTTTTTTTACTACACTATAATCCCTCCATCCTTTCCTTAGTGGCCAGTGTAATCCTTAAGATTAATTTACTGTGGCAGTATATCTATACAAACCTCAGTGTTTACTGTTGTTTTATGCTACAGAAAAACACAGTTGGAAAAATGGACAGTCTCTTATATGACTTTAATGCATCAAAGTTATGCTGCGAAGTCTCAGAAAAGAAAAACAAACAAAAGCAATATAGAGATAAACATAACACGTTGCATAAGAACTCGTGTCTAAGCCCTCTGCAGACCGTCTGCATATAGGTGTGTTAAACTCTGAGGCATTCAGACTGTTTGGTGGTTTGAGAAAGTCTAAGCCTCTGGGATTCAACAGTGGGTTCTCATTTTCTTTTTCTCTCCTTAGGCAGGAAATCATAAATAAGTCAAGCCTCTGACATGCAGAGAAATGTAGGAAATCAGAGGTAAGCAGCAGATAGGAGGGAATGTTCTGAAATCACTGAGAGTCTCTACTTCATTATGATGATGATGCTCCTTGCCTTTATTAATTATTATTGCTGAGATGGGGTTTGGAGCTGGGTCCGTGGGACTGTTTCTGGGGGATGAGTCTGATGGAAGAACAGGAGACAAGGGTAAGGAGAATGCAGAAGACAAAAGGTAGGTTGTGTTCCCCATGTCTGTAATAATAATTAATAAAGGCTGGTTTAAAGTACTTCTTCCTGCCTCTATGTACAGTATTAATGCTAATGGGTAGCCTAAATGGGTTCCATTCAGACCTTAACATTAAGTCTTTTACTGTTAAAATGTCAACAAGATTCAACAAGACATTTTCACCTGGCTATACCCAATGTTTAGATCTGTTGTGGTATTTATGCAAATTAGCGTATTATAATTAGCGTAGTATACGTAATTAGATTATGCACCGTTTGCCCATGTTAACAAACAATTTCAAAAAGCTTGTAATACATTTTTTGTTTGTCTTGATGTAAGTAATCAACTCAGTAATTTTCATAGTGACAGCTAAAGGTTAAAACTTTGACCCTATTCACGTGAGAAAAAGAATGAATATAGGTGTATGAATAGGCTATATTTGGGTCTTTTTTTTAAACTTTCCCCTAATGGGATTCTTCTGGGCTTTTTTTTCCTTACTCAGAACATATTGAGGATACAAAATTAGTTGAGTTTGCTTCTGTTTCAATTTGTCCAAGGTTGACCCCCATTTTGGCTTAAAATGATTTGTGCTTTGGAGGAGGGTCTAGCAAAGCAAGACTATGGTCACCCAGAACCCTCTTGCTGTGAGGCTCCACCAATGCCGCCCCTTCCAAAGGTGTTGAATATGAATGTTTACAGCAAAGCTGCATGAGTCAAAACATTTTGGGTCAAATGGCAACTAGTAACATGAAATGTGCCCCTAATAGTGATCAACCTACAGAGAATTATCGTCCGACTCTGCAGTTCCCATCTATGAGAAGCCGCCTAGGCCAGCTATAAGTAGCATTTGTGTCTTACAGCTGTTTTGGCGTGTTTCACACTCACCGCTCTCATTGACCCTATTAATTAGTTAGTGACATGCTGGTGAACGTTGTGGAGCAATTAGAAGCTAAAAAGCCAGATATTTATCTTAGGAGTCGATGAAAACCAAACCAAAGGAGAGTGAATATTGAAACACAACTGTAAATGAATGATAATGTTGCTCTGTGTCTGTTGGATGTGTTAATGAGCAACTGTTTGCTTACATGTTAATAGTACGTTAATGTTTAGTTTACAGCGTATTGCCTCCAAGTGGCCAAAAATAGAGAACTACTGCTTTAATGTGCTATTATATTGCAAAAGTACACATCTATTTTTTTGTTTCAATCTGATATTTGTACGTCAGTATCAGAATATAAAATATTCATGAGAAAGTCAGTACATTTTCAACTGTTCCTGGGAGACAAGGTAGTGGTAGAGATGTTGAAAGTGCTTTAAAAGAAACACCTTCGTCATACTGAACCTTCACTCTCTTCCAGCTGGAATCCTGCTCCACACATCATCAAATCTACTGTGTTTTTGACATTGTAATTTGAAAATGTTTGATATATGTTATGATTGCAATCATTTTGATGATTCAATGTGGATGTTGATGGAGACTTCTCTGAAACAATTGTGGAGTTTTCAATCAAGGAGGACAGCTTTCAGGGTGTAACTTACTCTCCCCGGTCTAGATTAAATTATGATCCTATATTAAGATTTGTATCCCCCACTTGACTGCCTTTTATTACTATTATATTTGTGTATGACTTCATTTATTCGAATGATTTAGTAACTTTGTAATACTTTGACCCTTGATAATATTTCGTATTTGTTTTTTTTGAATACATTTGTTAGGCCGGCTGCACACTGCCTGCGTGGTGTGAGCATGGGGTTTCTGTTACGTGTCAGTTGCGTGGCGGCTGTGTGGCGTTTTCTGTTTTTGCACACCAGAAACATGTCTGACGCAGCGCTGCTGCTAGCCTTGTATGGACACATGTATGTTTCTCATTGATAAAATTAAATACCATATTAAACAATTATATACTGATTTGATTACAGCAAAGACAACGTCGGCACTATTGACGGCAAAATAGGCTACAGAATATTTTCGTTCTGTATGATGCAATATTTGAAAATGAATAATTATTTATTTTTTATAAATTACATTTATATCTGCATTTATGTCAAAACCTAGAGACTTTCAAACATCAAAATGTCATTTATTAAATGTATTCATGTCAAAATGACATATAAACATCTTTACGTATTCTATTTTGCCTGGAAAGGATTCCAACACGCTTGCGTGTCGCGTGAAAAATAGGGGTCGGTCCTATTTTTAGCATGCACGCATTTTCGGCCTGCCGCACCTGAGACGTGCGTGTCACGCAGGCAGTGGGCAAGCTCTAACCTGTGAACATGGGAGCCGAAATAAAAACGGACACGCCACGCAGCTGACACGCTAACGCCACGCAGCCAGTGTGCAGCCGGCCTTATGTGCACAACGTTGGTTTACACAGTGCTGCTTGTATTTTGTTGAGTCTAGCTTTGACATCTAGTCCTGCAACTGTACTCCACATGAGTCGATACAGATACAGTACCTGATAAAACAATGCACTTTTTCTAAATGTAATGAAGACAAAAAGATTTTTTTAAGGAAGGGATTTAGAGTATTGCATTCCTTTTGGAAAGCAGAAATCAGTGCGTGTGTCTGCAAGGCAAAGAAAATATACATTTTCAGTAGAAATTGAGACTGGGACTTGAAGGCCTTTTTTACAATTGGTTCTAAAATGTCTTTCGGTGAGCTGATCACAAGTTGACATCACGGTTCACACCTGTGTCTAGCATGCATCTCAGCTGATTTCGGTTTTCATTTCTGCCTGCGTCACTTCCGCTAAAACAGGGTTGTCAAACATATGGCCCGTGAACCACTGGATGACTTTGCAAAGTGTGAAAATTGCAGAGAAGTAATTAATTCCAATTCCAAATTTGCCACTTTAATCCCAGAGAATACTCATAAATTTACGACTTTAATCTTAGAAAAGAGTTTTTTCTCGGGATATTACCCCTCTCTCCCGGGTCTGTAACATTACCTACAATGGCCTTTGAATGCTGTTGAAGTAGAAGCAACTTGTGTTTGCCAACAACAAGCTGACAAGAAACATTGTGGCAGATAAAGTTTCTGATCTTTCTGGAGTGGTTTACAGGTCTGGCCCACTTCAGATCAAATTAGAGGTATGTGTCCCATGAACTAAAATGAGTTTGACACCCCTGCGCTAAAAGGTTAAAGGGCCCTGCGCACAGTTTACATCCACACTCTCGCCAGCCACGTTAGCGGTTGTGTTGGTACAGCTGGAGCAGAAATCAACACATCTCCTTCCAAAACACAACACTTTGTCCAACTCGCCGTAAAATGGGCAAGTTGTAGAGCGTTGGCGTGCTGTCACCAAAACAATCACCGATTCCTGCATTGATGATGTACTGTATGTTCCTGTTAGGTCCTTGTCAGGGTACCCATCTGGACGCATTAGTGTCTACACTACAAAAGATATGTTGTCAAATGCGTCTCAGACCACCTCGGCAAGTGGTTTGAGTGATCAGATCCAAATGTGTCTTGGTGGTTGTTTACACTTATATTTAGCACTGTCCACTACTGATCCAATCGCCAATCGTAATCACATACGCATTTTAAAACCTATTGTAAACAGGTCAAAGTTCTACTTCATCAATCTTTTTTCAGTCATGGTTTTACGTTGTTTTCTAGAATTGACAAAAAGGTCAAAATGATTGGATGAAATCTCGACACAAACTGATTATTTTTTATATGCATAGAACTATAACTTGTTTGAAATAATGGTTAACATGGACATTTGTTTCCACTCCACCTACTTCAGCATTCTGTCTTTAATCAATACCCATGACGTCAAAGATTAAAATGTCCCTGTATGTATTACAGTCATCTCCATCAGTGTATTTTACTGTATTGACATGAATATTTACACATGCTGAGGGTTGAATCGATCCTTATTTCCTGCAGCTTAGTCATTGTTCCTTCAGTATTAGTCACTGCCAGCTCGTCTTAAGGTGATCGTGCAGAGTGCATATTAACCATGTCATTCACCAGCTGTCCCTATGACATACATTCCTTTAGTCTGACAGAAGTTGGGGCTTAAAATAGCAAGTACTTTTGTCAGAAAATCCAATCTAAAATTAAGCCCTGTTCAATCATATATAAGCCAAATTTCAAAGGAAGGCAGTTGAATAATTGAAGAGTATGGGAGATTTCCCCATGCAGCTATAGCATTATACATCTGAGTTAATCCAAAATACAGCAGCCATCTTCACTCGAACACTCTTATACACTGTAGCTCGCGGCATGCTGGAAAATGTAACTCTGTCTCTCCTTCATCCAAACAGCTGTTTGTCAATTCACACAAACATGTTGCAGCTCAACGGCATTTCAAAATATTATTTACACTACAAGCGGGAATGCTGAGGGCTGCGGTTATTCCTCTTTTCTTTTGGTGGATGTCTTCAGTCTCTTCGCATTTTCACTTACTGAGGATGAAAATATAACACTCGGAATATCTATAATTCTTTATAAAATATTTTAGAATGTATGTGTGTAGGCTGCAGTGTGCACAGGGGGCTTAGAAAATCCAGTTTTCTCCTCTAAAAATACATTTTCCAAACCAAACAGAGCTGCCTGTGGTATTAAAATATGCTTATATTGTATTATAAAATCTACCCCACATGTCAGAAGATATAATGAACTGGCAGGATGGAGACTCTGACTTCAGTCATATTAAATAAACATCAAACCGGCAATGTACAATCCGGACAACCTTGATTGGAATCTCAATATATTAGAAAATAGCTTTTTTCTGTCTTGAAACAAAAACACATGGGTTGTTTGATTTGTATTCCATTGGACCTGTTTTTATGGATGTTGCAGCTTTTTGAAATTTCATTACTAGAGCTACAAAAGAGCTACAAAATAAATACATATTTTGTTTATTACATACATCATAATATAGCTGTGTATATACAGTATACTAGACTAGCACTAACCTGGTGATTTATTGATTTACATTATGTAAAGCTTATGTTTAAATGTTTGAAAGCATTTCAATCAGGAGAGACTTTGTTTGCAGATATGCAAAGATATGTATTGTGCAACTGTATGATATTGCAGGTACAAAGTCTTTTGGAGATTGGACTCCATCGAAATAATCTTCTTAAAAGGGTAGGAAATAGGAATATAACCCCCCGATGGAGCCCAGACACTGGTGGCGGTGGTGAAGATACCAGAGACCGGACCAAAGAGGTAACGGAGCGGTCAGCCGGAGAAACACAACTACTGGAGGAGGCAGGGGAGGAGGAGGGTCGAGCGCTTTGCCAGAAACGACAGCTGACAGCACAAGGAGAGACCAGATTTAAAGCAGAGTTGTAAGGCTGTGATTGGCCCTTGAATCTCGTGGCCGAGTCTGATTGGTTTAACTGACACGTCACTTCTTGAACAGCTGATTTGATTTAAGAATGAGTAGTGATTGGGGTAATGACGTCTTCCTGAAAGAATTTGCGCTGAGCTTCATTTGGTGCTTTAGTAAAAATTTCCAGCAGCAGGACGGTGTATGTGGGATTGAGTCAAAATAACTACAGTGTATGTGTTCATGGCAATGAAGCAATATGTCACCCAGGGCAACAGTGTAGCTCATTAATGTGTTTTTAACAACAATGGAGCTCTATGTCACAGAGGAAGAAGACATAGCAGGCTGTGATACACACACACACTACTTGTTCGGTCAGGAACACACTCGTTATAGATTTAACCATTTATTGAAACAAATGGAAATACAGCTGTGCTTGGCGCTGATGGCTCCGCTCTTTATGATGCTCCCTGGACCAGCCAAGCAGCATGCTAAGCTGAAACATGGAGCGCTATGCAGGAACCCTCCCCCCACTCCCCGGGTATAAAACAGTGAGCCAAAAGAAAGACATTTAAAACCATTTTAAACTTTGAGTCATGTTGGGAGTCTGAACTAGAGAGGTGGGTGCTGGGGTGGTGGAGGCAAGGCGTTGCTAACAGCAGCAGTGAGTAAAGTAGTGTCAGTGTAGCAGGGATCAGTGAGGGGGGAGTCACATTTAAAAGGACCACAATGTGAGAATGGCTGTGATATGTGTGTGTCTGATAGGAATGATAATTCAATCAGCCGGCGTATGACTTCCGTTTCCTGCATGGATTAATGCTAAACTTAATTTAATAGATACATTCACTGTTGGTTTTGGTCTTTTCATTGGATTTGTTGACCCTAAGAAAAATATAGAATATCATATATCATATATAATCAGAATTATGTATTAAGTCAGTAAACAAAATGAAAGAAGTTCAATGGTGCGTTAAGAAGTGTACAGGCTGTTTGTTGGGTTTGTGCATCCACTCACAAGATGCCAGAAACTGTTTTCTGGTAAACAGCCCAATCTCTCTCACACACACACACACACACACACACATACACAGTCTGCAGCAGGACATGTCTCTGGCTCTCCGGCTGGCACTCTGACAGCAGCATCTGTGAGAATCTGAGCGTTGCAGTTGATGACACTCTGCTCTGAACTGTCACGGGAGCAGATGGTTTATCAATTCAAAGCAAAAGAGGGAAAAATAGAGAACCAATCTTCAGAAAAGCAAACAAACAAATCACTGAACGATCAAAGTATCAACGACCTTTGGATCCCTTTCCTCCTCTCAACGATGCATGAAAGGAAGACCATGCTGTGAAAATGTATAAATACAGCAGCCTGGGAATCGTCCTTGGAGAAGAAACCATGTGTAGTGGGCAAATGTTTTATTCTCTTTTAGATTGATTGTTGGAATATTGCAGTCTAGGCTATAGAGAGAGAGAGAAAGAGAGAGAAACACTTGAGCTTTTTGCACGCTGCATGGTGTTAGAAAGAGCAGTAATGGAGGAACTATTGAACAATAAAATCCATATTGATATTGCTGGGGATTTTATGGGATGAAACAACAAGCCTCGTCGATGTAAAAACACACCAATGAGTCCAACTTAAGTGCTGAGTGTGTTTCCATAGACATGGTTTGAAAGTGAGTCTGTCATCTATAGGAACATTCAGGTATAGATAAATGTCTCCCACTTGAGGCGTAACCAAAATGATAAATTCATTGCATGTGCCTAAATTTCTCTCTGAGTAATGAGTTTACAATCAGTCAGATCTAATGTGATATGTCTCTCATGGTAATGCCGATTTTCACAGCAAATTGAGTTTTCCACAACCTGCCAAAGCAAATGTATGAAAACGAGAATGGGCCAGAAACTCTCTCTCTCTCTCATATTTCACATTTCACTCTGTGATTTGTGGAGGCCTAAACACTCCGAGTTCATCAGTCAGGTACTAACAAGCGCAGCTAAAGTCCTTCGTAAAGGTCAGCCATCCATTGAGAGTTGTGGACTTTCTGAATAATTCATCTTCACTGTTATCCTTTGGAAACTGAGAGCATGAAATCAATTCCACATGCATGGCACCACTGTCCATATTTTCTGCCACCGTGTCTTGGGCAAAATTTACTCTCTAATTAGTGGGTAATTAACAAGTATAATGGATTTCACAAGGTAGAGGAGTGTAGTGCAGCGAGAGAGCGAGAGTTTAGTATCTAAAAATAAATAGTTATCATGTGGTGAAGATACTTATGATAAAGGCATGGGCAAAGTCTGTATACGGTAAACATGTCTGAAGAGCTCTGTTTCTACACTGCAATGAAATAGTACCTGGCAGAGCTGTGTTTGAGACTTTTGGCACTAAAAAGGTAAATTGTTCAGGTCTCAGTATACTGTTTGTAACGATGGTGCAACATATGCTCAGCTGGATTTGAACATTTTCCTTTCAGAAGTGCTTTTGCTCAGAGATTCATCCTCCAGCAGCAGTCCCATGGTCTTCCCAAGAACAGGAATATCCATATTGGACAGTGCTATTTATATCGAATGAAGAACTAGGATATAGTTAAAGTTGGAGAAAGATTGTGTTTTATGGCAAAAAAAAAATATATGGTGGTTATCCATCATTCGCCCACCACCCTGACCTCATCCTTTCTGTATCACTACATAAAGAGCACTTTACATCCTCCATCAGCACTGTACAGTGACACTGGGCGTAAATCATGAGGTGTGAAACAATATGGCCATAATTCCTACAGTAGGGCACTGGGCGTGGTTTCACTTTGGACTCAAAGGAATGAAAGGAAGAACTGCTGTTTTTTCACCTACTTCCTGGGAGTTTGGAAGTATTGTATTGAACTTATTAATCATCTCATACTGTATCTGAATTGGACTAACTCTTACTTAATTGTATGGTTTTGCAGCGTACAGCTCATGTTGCACCTGCAAAGTAGCGCATTGTGACGCCTATGTTTCTAAACATAGTGGAAAAGTAACTGTTAATGTATGTGTAAACATGTAAAAGGTCCTGTTAGCGATTAGAACCAGCACAATTTTGGTCACGTCGGCAATTGCACGAAATGTCAGATAATTTGTGACAAAGGAGATAACGGCGCACAGACATTAACCATCCACATGTCGACAGTGAAAACTGAGTGTATGAAAATCTTCGTCTTGGAAGTGCGCGTGTGGACGAAAGGCCAAAACGCATAGGAAATCTACATTTTTAAAAGAAATACCTGCGTACATGTGAACTAGGTCTGAATTGATTCCAGATTTCATGCCCACAGCTCTGGTGTCCAGTAGTGGAAAAGCTGACTGATATTCTTTTTATTTTCAAAATGTAAGTTTAATAATTAATCCTTCCATGTTGCTCTATTGTTGTACTTCTTTTGCACTACATTTTCATTGGAATAGACTTCTACTGTATGTATTGAGCTGGAGATAGGGCTTCTGTTTACCTCCCAGTACTAGTGAACATTACTTATTCTAAGATGGTTCCCCTGAGAGTCACACACCAGTTAGAAGGTAGAGATAGCAGCTCATAAATAGAGTGAGAGAGAGAGAGAGAGAGAGAGAGAGAGAGAGAGAGAGAGAGAGAGAGAGAGAGAGAGAGAGACAGGTGCATCTTTGGATGTAAACAATGCATGATGTGAAATACTTAGAAGAAAATCAGCTTTGCAAATAAGGGAAGAAAGGCATTCACCACATTTGTTTGAGCTCAAGGAGACACACAATGTGGTACATTATTAACACTGGATGTACCTTTTGTTTACAAGAAACCTCCACAGGGCCCTTTTAACTAACTGACAGACAACACTGTAATGGAAATGTTATGATTTTGTTTATATGAAATTAAGCTTTCATCCCCATTTAGTTGTTTTCCTTACATATAAGTCTCCTAAAAGGATGCTAGAACATTCTCCATCAAAGATAATGCATATAAACTGGGATGTCTTATCAAAACAGCCCAACACCAGTTTGATTATTATTCCCTGGAAAAATTTAAAAACAAGAAAGCTATCTGTTTTTGCAAATGAACCCCCTTGCTCTGTTTGCTATTAATATCCTATTTTTCTTTGCTGTATTTTATGACTATTTGCAGCTGAATGACCCATTTCCCTCACAGCCATCATTAAAATTCATTAAACTTTTATCTGATCGGCCTCTAATTTCAGACTTATGACAAATGACCTACCAGTCCTGCCATATAGGCGTCACTACATCCTCTTGATACTAATGAAATTTGGCTTTTCAAAAACCCAGTTCCTCCATAGCAACCAGGCAGCCCGGCAGAGCCAATCACATTCCAGCGATTGTGTTTTGGACCTTGTGGGAGGCACTTTAAAGAGCCACAGTCATCACAATGGAAGGAGAGGGATAATAGTGAGAGAGCTCTCCGTTGTGGCCTATGGCAAATGGAGCAATGATGTACACAAGAGTGTGAGATACCTTGGGATATCCTTGAAAAGACCGTTGATGTCATCTTTTCGCAACACATCAGTTCCCTGTGGCCTTGCTAGCCTTTATTCTTCCTGCTGAAATACACAGAGTCTGAGACACACAATGGGCACAAACACTGAGTGTGAAAATGCATCCTGTTGTCAGGGTCTGTGCTTTCTTAAACCTACAAATAAACCTCCTGAATAAAATTAATCAACACTAAAGAGTTTGATTTCAGAGTCTATCTGTTAGTTTTCAGGATTTAACTATAGAAATCAGGGACGTGCTCAGGTACGGGCTATTGTTGCCCGAGCAACTGACGCGCTACGTTACGCCCGTTACATTATTTTGTGTTCTGTAGAGAAGAGAGAGGCTCATGTTAGGTGAGTTTTCAACTAAAAATCAGATGTGATGGGGCGCCCAGATAGCTCAGTTGGTAGAGCGGGCACCCATATATAGAGGTTTACTCCTTCAACTCCAAACTGCGGCCCTTTGCTGCATGTCGTTCCCCCTTTCATGTCTTCTGCTGTCCTGTCAAAATAAAGGCCGAAAATGCCCCAAAAAGCATCTTAAAAAAAAAAAAAATCAGATGTGATGTTAGTGAAAGTCGCCTTATTTTGTTATGAAATGATTAAATTAACAATTGGTTAATGTAAGAACTTTGCATTTAAAAAAAACGTATAGCCTAATGTTAGTTTTGTGTGCTTAAGTATGCCTTCACAACAAAGACAACTGAAGAAGAGAGAGAAAGAGCTCAAAGAAGCAGCTGTGCAAGATCTGCAACTTTTCAGAGCTGGAATAAAACATTTGATAATGTCAAGCAACCATCCTGCATTATTGATTTAATGTGACGTAGGCCTATTGTATCAGAAAAATTTTAGGCTAACTTATTAAAACAAATGTTTCATTAATAATAAACACAATAAACACACATTATCAAAAGCTCCAGTTCACAGAGCATTTGAGAACCTGGGGATACTTTTACTAGCTGTAGTCATGTTGTAATTATATATATATATATATATATATATATATATATAGTTAGTGTTCCTATGAAAGGGCCATGCAACCAATAGTATTCTTAATTTAAAGGTACATTATAGACCGTATTCAGAAATCTAATGTTTCTTTGGAGACCTCTCTCTTTGAAGGCTGAATAGCCCTTCCAAATGTCTGTGCACATCCCTGAAAGAAATACTTATATTTCAATGAAATTTGATGGAAAGTTGGGCTTTACAAGCCACAGAAGAACTGATTAGTCCTTCGTGCAGATAAAAAACATTCCTAAACATTAAAAATCTTTACTAAATTTGATACTCAACCCACAACTGGTTGAAGAATTCTTCTAAATGAAATCCATTTAAAATAAACAACTGAAACTCTTGAGCACATTGTGCAACAACAACCAAACTTAAATAACACTTGCATAAATCAAAATCAATTTGCCATTTAGGTGCTACTACAGCAAAAACTTCAATAAAAGTGCTACTCAGAAGTAAATTGTATATTGATTGATGCACATCCAGATTGCAAATATTTCAAAATAACATATTTGAAAGATTGTGCAGCTTAGGCAGAAGTATGAGCCATGGATGTATGATAAGACCTGGATACAGCGCTAAGTTTAACTTAAAACGCGTATAAAATTACCCGGATGATCGGCGCTGCTTCTGCACTATGGGGCTCATAGAGCTCTCTTAGAGCATCATGATTGGGATATTCAAAGATTCAACAGATTTATTCATCACATACATTTTATATATATGAATGATATATAGAAATTAATATTGTGTAGCACATCATGCAGGCCCTGAATTCACAGTTATTTGTTTATGATGAACTACATCATTGTACTGTTGCATTGTGTTATTAATTGGGTGGACAAATGTCAAAACTTCTGAGATCTGCTTTTTTCTTAAGCTGACTGTACAAGGACCATGCTGTGTTACCAGATAATAAAATGAAAGATAATTGATCAAACCATTTACCTACACCTCTGCTGATTGTGCCCTTTATTTCAAAAGCCAATCACCAATCAGGCGCGGTAATGTGGGTGTCGTGTTGCTTCAACGGATCACAATGTGTATTTCCTTTAGACTCAGAGCTTTCTGTGTTGTCATACTGTCACATTGAAATTTCAAAGTTTTAGTCTTGCCGTCTGGCACGAATCCATATAATTAATTGCTTTACAACCAACTGAGAGTTGAACAACGTCCTCTAGCAGCAGTCACTGTACTTCCACATTCCATAACTCGACTACAGTCCCTCCTTCTCCTCCTCTTGTTCCCTCTTGCTCTGACAGCGCGCCTGATGAAGTTAACCTGAGTATCTGGGTAATAAATCAAGGCACCTTGGTTGTCCACTTGAAAAGACCTCATACTCAGCAATTATCTGCTGAATCAGATTGGTCACCGCAAGTCTAGGGAGCCATAAATCTGCAGCACCTTCTGATCCCCCAGATACATTCAAGGGAAATGAGTACGGCGAGGAAGCTGCTGACGTTTCACTGTTTTTCTCTCGCCCTCAGGAGAGAACAAAGAGAGTTTAGAGAGAGCAGGAAATGTATTTTAAATAAAAACCATGTGAAATGTTAGATTTCAGGGGTAAACACAATGCACATAGGCACACAAGGCTGCTGAGTATCTTCTAAAGTGAACAGATTACAAAAAGAAGCTGATTTTATGTCATCAGCCACAGTAGAATTAGCTTTCCATGCTGATAACCTCTGAGATATGCCTCTTTACACCTCCAGCAGCCTTAATTGAAACCAATTCCACTGCGATGCTGCTCACTACAGCAAATTGGTTTCACTTAGGAACGCTCACAATGGTACCAAGGTGTTAACTGGGACAAATATCCTCCACAAGTTGCTGGTGGAGTCAAATAAATGTCAGTAAAAATGTTTCCTTTTAGCAGGGCGATCAACTAACAAGGAGATCTTACTGTAAAATCACAGAGACATCTCAGCCACATACGTCCATCCCCCACATACCTTCATCTACATGCCCAACTCATAAACCTTATTTGCAATGCAACTCACGGTGCGATTCATAGCCGAGCGCCTTTAAGTATCAGTCCAGCGCAGGTAGACTGGGGTTGTTTTTGTACTCTGTGACAAAGCACTCCCGGCCCACCTCCCCTATTTCACCGCTGCATGGTTCAGTGGTGCAGTTAGACGTGATAAATGATTTATTTTCCTCAGTGTTCACCACAGTTGCTCAACTTTGCCCAAGCTGTTTCCACTCATAACGCTGTATGATTTATGTGGCAACGTTCAACACTCTAACTTTGGGCTGTTTCTTTAATGCTCCGCTGCATGGACCGCAGAGGATGATACGATAAAAATCCACGACTGCAGCTGCAATGAAAAAGGCAACAGTGAAAAGATTGTTTCCTTTTGAATAATATAGCACTCCTCTGGGTCAATTTGATTAGTGCTGCACCTTGATTTCAGATGGAACCACACTGCATCCCTCACGCCAATCAGTGTAATTACTGAGGTATTAGGTTGCCATGAAGAGACGCATCATTTTGGCAAAATTGGATCAGCAGATTGGGCTACATCTAAAAATTAACAAGCAAAAACTGTGGTGTGGATGATTTAGAATATGGCAGAACAGGGAGATGAAGGGTTAACCACTAATCTACCAACAAAGGATTAGTGCCGTCTGCAAAATTCTGTTTCCTTTTTACCACAACCACCTGAGCTGAACTAGGGACAGCAGACAGGAATAATTTGTGCAAATAGTACTAAAGTTTGGTTCGTCAAGGAAAGAAAAGGCTCTGTTCTTTGATGAAGCTCTCCAATATTTTAAAGCAGCAATGAGGATTACGCTGGAAAAGCAAAATTCCAAACACATATGGTATAGAATCCACTGATGGTCTTTTGGTCTTTGGTACACAAGGAAAGTGATGGACGTAGATGTGTGAGGACTGAAAAAAATAATATCCTGCTCTTTTCAGGGCTGTGGGGATACCAAAAATGTGGGGAACCACTGTCTTAAATTACGTATGTCCAGGGTGCGATTTGTGAATAAAGCAGAGTGGGGGATGTTTCTTGATCATGCACAACAAAACAAAAAAAGCAAGAATTAAATCCAATTCCATGGATATAGTACCACTCTGTTAGGCATTCCAAAACACTTGGGATGTCAATGGAAAATAATCTCAGAATGAAATAGCACAACATGATGTCAACATGAAAGACAGAGCTTTCAAATCTGGTAGCCGGCATCCCGGAGCTCTGTAGAGGCTAAATACAACCAGCAACTGTCGCTCAGATTTTATCGTCCCTCGCGCTATAGACCGTTCACGTTACAGTGCTTTGCTTAGTTTAAGATACTTCTATTTTAGGTAGGCTATATAATGGTCTATTGGTGAAGTAGCATTGATCACTTTGAGGAGGGGGTTACATTTTGTCCCCAACGGGGAAAGCCCACACACCCTGCATATGTTAGTTAAGTAGGTTACATAATGTACGATGTTGACTTTTGGTTTCACAATGGAAACAAACAGCGGGCTCCTGGGTGAAAGTCCTGTGTTTGTTTGACCTGTCCAGCACGGCCTGCTCCCTACGTTGACCTTGCCGATCTATAGCAACATCACCTGTTTTCAACCATTGCTCCTGACGGACAACAGCCATAATTCCTGATATGAGTTCATATTAAAGAAGCTAGTAATGAAGAAGTCCTTAATATTCTGTAAAAAAAAGTTTACAAAATGAATGGGAACTGAATTCAAGATTCCAGATTCCAAATGAAGACTGAAGATCCGTTCTTAGTGCTAAAATTAAATACCAATGAATAAGCTAAACCATGTTGTTATTTGGAAAACATTGAGAATTGCTGAGCTTTTGTTACATATCTTGAGTTAGCTCATGCAATTGGTCTAAATCTGCAATGAGACATATTTCAGTGTCAATTTGAGGGCAGAATTTGTTTATGACCCTAGTCACATGTAAACCTTGTATTATACACAACGAATGAATAACACATTCTATCAACTGAAACTGAAATAATGAATCGATCAATTGTGCTGGAAAACACTTTTAATCCAGCAGTGAGATGCATATTACCTCACACTGATCTGTACCTGCTCTGTGTTCCAGTCTGGAGTCTATTAAAGTGGTGTGCAGCTGAGACAAAGCAGAAGTTACCTCTGTGTGCTCCTCCTCCATGTCAGTAACACTCACAACCAGACAGGACATCCTGCTTTTCAGTTTCATCTCTACCAGTCCACACATAGACTAGTCTTTATCACGACGTTTCACTACTGGAATTGCTCTGGTGCTGCCTGGAATTCTGCCTGATATTCTGCTGGAAATTCTGCCAGATGTCCCTCATTTTAGCCGGATGTCTGTCACCGCTTTCTTTGTGTTGGCATTCTAAACTCGATTTATAACGACTGTGGTTAACTGCTCCTCAGATCTCTGCAGGGTAAATCCAGACAGCTAGCTAGACTATCTATCCAATCTGAGTTTTCTGTTGCACAACTAAAACAACCTTTGAACGTACACATGTTCCACCAAAACAAGTTCCTTCCCGAGGCTATTTTGCAGAGGCACCGTGGCTCTGTCTGGCGCTTAGCGTCGCCCAAGACGATGCCAAAAGAAATGCCAATAAACCAGAGCACATTTTTCTCGCATCCAGGAATGCTGTGTGGACTAGCCAGACCCTCCTTCGCAGCATTGTGGAGTAAGGTCTGGCAATGCGAGACTACACATAGACTACAGATTGTCTCAGATGCAGTCTTTGCCTGAACTGCTCGGATCTCGTTGCCGCCAGCATTGATGTCCTCTTTGGTCAGTCCTCCTCATTATGCATGACCCTCCTCCCTGTTTGTCTGCACCTGCCCTTGCATCCTGCCATCCACTGTCTGTCACACAGCATAATCATATTCACACAGTGGAAATCACATTACATATTAACTGCCACTGTGGAAGGGTTCAGGGCAGCGGCCAGACAAGCCTAATGAATGCATAACTGTCAAAACGACAGTAATAATGCCATGAAAGGAGCATCCCCCAAATATTCCTAGCTCTCCTCCACCCATCTCCTTTGGGCGACAGGTAACACACACTCAACTGTCACACCGTTACCTCTGTCCCAGATCCACAGTCAAGCAAAATTATTTCCTCTGATATGATGCAATAATGCTGCAGTTTGATTATGCCTTTACAATGAGAAGTCCTTAGCTTGAATTGATTCTAATGGGACAGTTTGTTTTCCAGTTTGCATTATTTTTATTCAGTGTAAAGTTCCCACGTCCCAATTTCAGTCCCAATTTAGTATGTAGGGCATACTAATTTACATTGAACTTTTTTTTAAATGCTTGCCTTGATCGTGCTGTTGATTTATACTATTGTTTCACAATCCAGTGCACAAAGGAAATGGGATAGAGAAATTCTGGGAAGCATACATACTATGCTGGGATGTGATATCCAAAAGCACACCTGCAATTTCTGCCACCGGTTCCACCAAAGAGAACGACCATCACCACCTCCCTGTACAAAATTTGATGAAAGATGAAAGATGAAATAAACATTATGTATATACGATAACACCATAAGCACATTGTGCCCAGTCATTTGTGCTTTAGATGTTTTGCAATGTGACTTCTGCCCTTGCTGCTTAAAGCAACATTAGAGAACTTTTCCCGCTTCTGTCCCACTACAGGTTGGAAGCGGAATTGTCCATTGCATTACATTATGCAAGTTTGCCAGATCGAGTAGCGGATCTGAAGTTCAAATGAACTGGACAATGTAATGTAATGGACAATTCTGCTTCCAACCTGTAGGGGGACCGAAGTGGGAGAAGTTCTCTAGTGTTGTTTTAAAGTGGACAGCTATTACACTTACGACCCAAAGAGGTTACTTAGAATGTAGTCTCACTTTGCCAGACCTTACTACACCACACATACATTACTGGGATAGGAGAGAAAAAAAAAACGCTCTAGGTTGTTTGCATTTCTTTAAACCAATCACTCTCATCTCGGACGGCACTAAGCTCTGGATGTGGTGATGGTGGCTATGCAAAATGGCCTCTGGAAGGAACTTGTTTAGGTGGAACATTTGCCTCCCATAAAAGAAAACGCCACATACAATATTAAATGAAGTTAACTGTTGAGCTATATAAATTAGCTGGATACATGGTTAACCGTAGTTTGCTCTTAACAGTGTATCGCCGTGTGTACTTCGTCCATAGCAATCCCCGCCAATTGGTCTCAAAACGTCCCAGTTAGAAAGTGATTACCGTTAACATATTCCTGGTAAATCTTTACAATCAATTCCCCGAAAGAACCAAGCAGGCTTGCCACGTTGCACAATCCAAATTTTCTTCAAAACTTACCATTTATTTTCAGCATGTTACTTCCAAGCCCGAGGTTTGTTGTTGTTTATCGAAGGGAACAGAGTTTGACAACGGCAACACACAGAGAGCGGAAGGTGAGGGAGATCGCTCCTGATGTCAGGCAATTAGCCTGGAAATGTACTTCCGTTGATCCAGACTATTTAGAACGTAAAACAGTACTGCTGTTCATCAAGTATTTGTTTCAGACTTTTCTAACTTGTCTTCACCGGAAACTTGAATCCAACGGTACCAATATCACTGACAACTTCAAGTCAAAGTTCCTGGATATTGGTCAAAACCAAAGTGCCACTGCAGTGCAGATCAATTAAGTCAAAAGGTCTCGGGTGTGTGCCGAGCTGATGAGCAGAGGGAGGACTGAAGTGGGATGGGGTCAATGTGATAACTAAAGCAAAGCTCACATCACCCAGACGATCCAAAGCAGAGTGAATATTCATTAAACTCTCCACAATAAGTGAGAATTTAATCTGCCAATTTAATTATGAGGCCGGCGCACAGGAAGGCCTTGGTCTAGATTCTGTTTCCCTGGGAGATTCGCCCTCTATCCCCGACACCCACGGATGACAAAGAGAGGGAGGGAGAGAGAGAGAGAGAGAGAGAGAGAGAGAGAGAGAGAGAGAGAGAGAGAGAGAGAGAAGCTATTTGACCAGCAATGAAGAAAGACCTGGCCGCCCTGCACATACCAGAGGAAGACTAATGAGTGAAGGATGAGACGAGAAGGAATGCAACTACACAGGAGAGTGGCCATTACTCCTTTGCATGGCCTATTACAGTGAGAAAACAAGCAACATCCCCACACCACAAATTAGGACACCAGAGAAACAGGGAGTTATTGTGGGTGGGAAATGATGTTCTGGAGCGGGATGCAGTGTCAGTAATTGCTTTCTAATAGACTTTTTATAACATGGTTTCCCACCTCCTCTCGGCTTCTTTGCTCTATAATGTGGATTGAATGGTTGTACAATAAGAGACGCGGCTGGCTCTGAAGCAGGCCAAAAGGGACTGAAGTACAGAGCTGTCTCTGATTTAAGGATGTGTAAACAGATGTAGCGAACAAATTATGCAGTAGCAGTCTGTCTTGTTAAGTCTCCTGCAAATAAAGGCACCAAAATAAAGAAAGTCAAACATCAGAGAACACAAGAAGAAGCAAAACTATATGTGTGTCAAATCAAGCAATTTAATGACTTAGTGAAGTTCTTTAAATGCCACTTGAGAAAAAAACTCAGTGTTCATATAATGCATATACTGATGTACTCATCAGTGTTATGTACTGTATGTAATTTTTATGTTTACCTTGTTGAGCTTTGTTGTTCTTGTTTTTAGCCATTTGTCTATTTCTGTTTGTTGATTCTGATTAGACTGCCACAGGTTGTGAGCACAGCGCAAGACACAAAACTTAGTGTGAGGGAACGCAAAAGTAGTTTAGAAAAAAATAAGAATTCAGAAAAAAAAAATCCCACTGTGACCCTGTGATCATATAAACGCTACAGCAGCTCAGTGTACCTTCTGTATGATGCCGCTGCTTTTCTCTCCGTCACAAATGACTGGCTTATTTCACTGCTAAAATTTAGCTGCTCATCATCTCTGCAGACATTTAGAGGTGTCTGATGTGCGGGTAAAGACTGTGTATGCATCTTGGTGAGACCGATGCATTAACACCTTTTCAATTGTGCCTAGAATCAGTACCGAATAAGGAATCTGATTTCAGTCTGGCTCTAATGCTTCTTGGGTGCATTAACAGTTTTTTGGGGATTGTATGCACCCGATCCGTTCTCATTTCCAGTTTGTCACATATGGACATTTGGTCAGGACCCTTTGGCGTCACTTCCTAACGCTCTGGGTAGTCATACATGTCAAACTATGACACTCCACGTACTGCAACTTTAAACACATGGTTAACGTAAACTAAATTACAAAATTACTTGGTTTGGTTTTGGAAACAATCATGGTTTGGGTTCAAATACTGTAAGTATGTTTTACATTACATTATTAAAAGCTTTAAAATTGAAAACGGGTCAATTTGATCCAAAGTCAACACAAGGGTTAAGACTATCAGCTCCACAAACTCTGTATTTCTCAGTATGGCTATGGCTATGTTTAGAAAATGGTGTAGTTCAGCAACTTTCGCGCGCAGAGGCTTGAGTGAAGCTCTTCTTCTGAAGAGTCCATCGTGTTTTTTTAATCCTCCATGTCCTCCTTGGCTACAAGTAACTGCGAAGAGGAGGGGTGGGGATGGTGCGCAATGACAGAAGGCTTGTATCATGTGGATGCACCAATCGCACTGTTGTCGTTACTTAGAATCCCTAATTGGGGAGACAGAATCTACGCACTATAGCTTTAAGTTATGTAAGCAAGTTAAGTATGTTAGTATATGAGTTAAAATAAGATTGTTACTTAACTTAAATTACGTTCGCAAGTTAAGTACATAAGTTAAAATAAGTAAATGTTGACTTTTGGTTTCACACGGGACACGAACAGTGGTCTCCTGTCTTTCCAGTCTATACATCCACCCTGACCTCCTTCCTATACCTCTTTATACTACGCCATTTCACAGCGCCGCGATCGAGCAGTTCTCTGAGCTCTGAGCTTCTAACATTGCTGCAAATGGGTTTACATTGAAGTTAGTTGAAAGTGCCTTGTGCATTGGTATCAGACACAGAGGGGCGTGACATGAAGCGTAAGTATTTGACAACCTGGGAATGAAAACGGCCTAATGCACCCAAGTTGCATGAAGTGACTAAAATAAAGTCTCTCAGGCAGCAGGGTACAGTTTGATCCATTAGGGTGCAGAATAAAGACACTGTATCACAGCATGACGTCACTGCATCTTGCCTATAAATCCTTAATAATTTATGTAATGCAAAATAATTTAAAAAATATGCAGAGTATAAGGTACTAGATTAAGGATTTTGAAGGAGAAGATGCGGCAAGATTTCTTTTGACTTTTACGTGCAACATTTTTGTTTGCTTGAACCTAGATCTTGAGTACAAACCCCATAAATATCTCTCCCCACCAGTGGGCCAGTCAGTACAAATTAGTGCTGTGCAGCCAAACTTTGGTTAAATCCACAGAACTTTATGTTAAATTCTAGTGGAGAGCCCAAAGTTCCCAAAGAAACCAAATATGTCAGGCTAAATATGTAATATTTCATGGAATGCAACAGTCCAGGCTATAGCGTGTTGAGTTTGAATATGTTTCAAAATGTATCTTTACCTCAAGACCAAGCATTTCAGTGCAACACAACAAACTGCATCTCTTCTTCTTCTGTTTGAACTCAGCAGCAATTTATCTTGAATGTGTCTGTCATATTCAGCCTCCAGTGCACATCCAGGCTTCCTGTGCTTTGAGACAGTTCTGTGATTACACTGGACAGGCAATACTCTGCGTGTGCCGAGCTGCTGATTGTGGGAGGCGAGAAGAAGACATTTGTAGCAGAGGTAATTTACTTCAGTTGTCTGTCTCTGTGGATTTCTGTGGAATTTGTTCTTTCACTCACTCATCCTGATCTATGCGCTCTGCAGGAGCCCAATTACTGATTCGAATCAAGGGCCCTATAACAGCAAAACACGTGGCATTATATTGTATACACACCGTCATTACACCTACAGTATTCACCTGACACTGTGGAGATGTAATGCTCACCACTTGTGTGGTAAAATAAGTCAAGTATGACCTAGTCTTGCATTGCCAGACCATCCTCCACAGCGCTGCGGAGGAGGGTCTGGCTAGTTCACACAGCATTCAGGGATGGGACAAAAACGTGCTCTGGTTTACTGGCATTTTTTTAAACCAATCATAATCGTCTTGGGCGGCACTGAGTGCCAGACGGAGCAACGGTGCCACTGTTAAATAGCCTCGGGAAGGAACTTGTTTTGGTGTACATTCAAAGTTGTTTTAGTCGTGTAACAGAAAACTCAGATTGGACAGATAGTCTAGCTAGCTGTCTGGATTTACCCTGCAGACATCTGAGAGCAGTTAACCATGGTCCTCATAAATCTACCAGAGTTTAAAATGCCAACACAAAAAAAGCGGAAGGTGACGGACATCTGGCCAAAAATGAGGGACATCGGGTGGAATTTCCGTCGGAATTTCCGGCGACACCTGGACAATCCAGGAAATGAAACTGAAAATGAAAAGTTTGACCTTACGCTGGTGCCTGACGAAAGTTGCATCATGTGTCTTCTTTCTGTGTGAGAGGCTTGAGCATTAAGAGATGCAGAATATGTCTATTTCAGCTATTTCATTTTAAGTCTTTACCAAACCTAAGCAGGGCAGCAGAGGAGCTAATGAGATAAAAAGGAGTTCAGATCCCAGGACGCTAATACTTGAAACTCTGAGCAAATCAGCATTAAAACTGCATCACTACTGTCTCACAAGCTGTCATCTCTTGATGTGTTTGTTTTCTGTCATTGGTAAAATATTTAGACTCCTTCCAGTCCAGTCTGCTAATGTGACATGAAATTTCTTATCCAGGGTTACTCGCACAGTTGTATAAATAGAACAACTGCAGGCTATGTAGGCCTACTGGAGGGAAATTAACGTCTGTGCTCGGACAATCTCAGGTCCCCCAGGTCTCCCTCCACAGTGGAAATCATTGGAAATAATTCATAATAAAAGGAACTACATCAAATCTAAAGTTGTTAGGATTTCATGCTGATACAGCCCAGAGTAGAGAAGGTAACAGGAACACCTCTCCCTGCTGTTTGTCTTCTTCAATTTGAACAGCAGGAATCATTGCTGCAGCTGCAAATACCTTACCAAAAGAAGATCATGTCAGGCAGCAGAGACACAAACAACTGACAGTCCAGATCATTTCTCTCTTTTCTCCGCCCAGTGTCCATCTCATCTCCCTTTTCCTGGTTTTATTCTGTTCCTGAGTGTTTGGTGAATATGTGATACATCGCTTCAGGGGCAGCAAGGCCAACAACAACAACAACTTGGAGTGTAGCAATATCAAGGGTCTACGATTTGATTTGGATTGTGAGGCAATGAGGCAGAATGATCATATTTACTCTGCGGGCTGCGAAAAAACGGGAGGATTTTAATCAAATGCAACGAAACCTTTTTTTATAGCCTCTGGTAAGAAAGGAACAAATATTTAGAGAAGTGAAAAACAACAACCGACTTACTGTATAGAATTTCAATACTCTATTCAACATCACACTGCTCCTTCCATACATAAGACTGAAAGTGTGAACCTTTTGGGATATTTTCCATTTATTTTTGTTGTTTTAACCACTGATCTACGGGCATGAAAATGGACTTTAAACATAATTCTAGCAGTACGATTTTACTAAAAGAAAAATATAGAAATTCAACATTTAACAGGGAAAGCAAACTCTAGGTGACTCTAGTATTTGTATGTTGAGTTTATAAATGACTGGGAGGAAACCAATCCCATTTTGCATTATGAAAGTCAAACTGCACACTTGATGAATGATATCCAAAGACAATTTAAATATCTAAAATACGTGATCATAGATTTGGTGATTTGGGTTTTAGGTGTAACTCCTTAAGAAAAGGTGGTGTATTCATTTTAGGGATCAGATAAGTTTAAGATCCCATTTCCAGCTGGTATTAGGCTACAATCTGTGTCTGAATAATGACACCTGATCACAGGCCTTTGCATTTACACTTGGTAATAATAACTGCTCCTGTTATCTTGATCTTACCTGCTTTGTCATCAGATCACAAAATACATACATAATTTATTATTGTGTGGCTGTGGCTTTTGAACGGGCAGCTTGAGATAACAGGGAGCAGGGGGTTGGATTAGGTGACTTCTTGGGCTACAGCCTGAATCTTTTCTCAAAAGCCTGTAAACTTTTAGGCTGACTTTACTGCCTTTCAGAGGCTGTAGCGGTCGATTTTATTGCAAGTAAAGATTGACATTGCGGTGGATTTCCTAAGGGCCGATTTACGAATCATGGAATTTTCAGGGAGACCAAGATAGTGCAATAAGATCTTTATTCAAAAAGACCTGAGTTATTCTGCAGAGCAACGGACAGAGAATATAATGCATATACTCTTGCTGTCCAGTGTACACCCTCCTCTTCTCCAATCAAAAGATTTGGCAGGCATATCTGATATGATATCTCATCAACATTCCAAAATAGGATTTAGTTTTTTCTTAGAAGGTCAATGGACATGGATATGTTTATTCTTTAGCTCTGCGGTACACTGGACATCACTGGAACTTTCAGAGTGGAAAAGGTCACCCAGAGATTAATACAGATCATTCGTATTACAGCATACAAAGTAAATTAGACGCCCTACAGAATCCAGTGGCACCAACCATGCCATGCTAGCTTGTCGGGAAAAAGGGTGCTAAATAACGCTCCAAAGTTAGGCTGAATATTGGCGAGGGAACAAAACTGATATGGCCATTTTGAAAGGGGTCCCTTGACTTCACACCTCAAGATATCTGAAAGAAAATGGATTCCATAGGTACCCACAAGTCTCATCTTTACAGACATACCCACTATATGGTAATCCCATAGAGATTATGAGATATATATATATATATATATATATATATATCTGTTTTTCACATGCAGTACAAGCGTGTTATTTTCTCCTAGTCTAAAATGGTGTGTTTAATGTGTTTTTAAATATTTCTCGTACTGGGGTCCCTAAACAGTCTTGGAGTTATTAAGTATTAGGTATGACAGGAAATCTGAGACTCTTGTAGAGTTAATGAGCCCAATTGTATTCCTATGATGATGTGAGTCCCCATAGTAGCCATTTCATTGTAGTGAGACCATTTTCTATAACTTGCCCTCACAGTATAACATGAGCTGTTGTGACCTCTAGGAAAATCACAACCTCATGAAACGTAGCGACCACAAACTAGAGACCTGGGGCATTCCGAGGATGTATGGCTTCCCTACGTGTATTGCAGAGAGCAGCCCAGATTATTATGGGATGGATTCAAATGTAACAGATGTGTCAGTTAGACATTCATTCTGTGAACTCTACTCCAGTATAGTGTAACAAAAATGGGTTTCAAGATTAATAATGCTGTTTACACCGTATTCTAACCTCTATGTTATGCAACTTAAAAGAAGTAACATCAATGTTTGCCACTTAGGAGTAAAAATTTGTCATCCTCAGCATTTCTTGTGTTCTGGTTTTAAAATGATGGGAGAACATTAACAGTTGATACAAAATAGAAGGATTTATTTCCCTGGCAACTATCATGTTTTTTCCAAAATGATGTACAGATTTTTAGGGATTCTATTAATAATATATCTATATATAATGACTTGAAAAATAGTGCATATAGCTGCCCCCGGCCCCCCCTGTGTTTTGGCTGAGCCACAACATCAGGCTCCGCTCCTGGCAGACGGAAGCAGGTGATCTTCAACTTGGTCTGTACTCAGATTAGGAAACATTATTGTTGAAAAAAAGAAAGTAGCAGTCACCTCTGTATCAGTAAATGTCCAACTTCAAAATTCAATCAGGCTATATGTCAGGAAAACAAATGTTTTGCACCACCAACAAAAATGGTACCATTTCTTTTTTATCTACCTTTGACAGGTTTATTCCTTTGAGATGAGTAAAAGTTGATGAAAGTGTGAAACTTAATATGTGCCTGCTTCACATTGTAGTTTTTTATTTGAGCAAATGTTCTTTCTCCAGAAGAACAACAGTGGATACAGCAACAGCCCAGACAGACATGATTCACACAGATGTAAGTTGCTTACAGTCTAAATCTAAAAAATCTAATTTTTTTTTTTTTTTTTGCTTTTATGAGGACTTGTTCAGTTGATGATACTTTATAACATTTACTTGCTGGTTAATATCTGAGCCTGGCTACCCCTACGGGCCTCAATGTTATTCTCTGACCAGACCTTAAATGTTTCAGTAGCAGGTTTCTGTGGGCCCATCATGGAATTTTCGGCAATCCGTGTTCATTTCACGTAATTCTTCCGTGAGCCCATCACAGAATTTTTTGCAATTCCGTGAAACTGCCACAGATTTTGAGTTAAGGGGCCATGTTCATTTCACGGAAGTCTGTGAGATCAGGTTGAACAAACCATCTGGCGCCTCAGGTAGCCACGGCCCGGCAGGGGGAAGGATCTGTGTTGCTGTGGGAACAGAACCTTAACATAGCGTATACTCTTGCAGGTGGTAAACATTCGCCTGGAGCTCATCCAGTTTACTACACAATGAACATTTTCAAGGATACCCAGTGGCAGGTGTTTCCTTCCTGTAGTGTTTTTCAACTGCTGCTCAGACTGCTTTTCTTTCCCCTCTTCCTCTTAGTTTGCTCGTGTGTTTTTACTGCGCTCAGCATATTTCCTCTGAGTTTTTCTGACTGTGTATATTCCAGTCTGTCTCCAGTTCCACTGTGTTGCAAACTGAGAATAAAGTCATGGTTTAATATCGGTATAGCTTTGTTTCATGGTGTTGGCCATATTCCTATCCAAACAGTGGTGCAAACAATCAGTACAGTTTGTTTCCGGTCTTAAACAAAAGTACTCAAGTCAAAGCCTTAGAAATAAATATATAGTCACTTTCACAATATCACAAAAAGTAGATGTGAAAAGGTTGCAAAAAAACTACATGAAACAGCTTGTTTGCTCCCACAGGATACAGGTAGCCACACAAGCAGCACCCTCCTCCGAGCTTTCAGGCCTGATTCAGCATCTCTATATATTCCTGAACATAGTTTGAGGAGGAGAAAATGTTTTACAAGAACCTGGGTCATCAAATTGTGGTTTCAGCAAGTCTTTTTTTTCCAATAATGTGACATGAGATTAAATGTGCACCTCAGTCTGTATTCTGAAAATTGGGATGGTTTCCATTCGTCTAAATCCTTAAAAGCTTAGAGACTCATACAACCACAGTTTCTGAGCTCTAAATAATCTTGCAGTTGTGGTTTTTTGTTACCGCTGCTGCACTTAAACAAGTACAACTGCAGCCGCTGACCTATGAAGAAGCTAAAACCTAGAAGTTTCTTCCGTTTAGCAGATTTGTCACGGTTGATCTGGTGGAGTCAGATTCTGTCAATCACACAAATGGCAGTATTGTTACTGTTGTTGTCTACAATAACACATGAAGTTCCGAATCAAGATGACTTCGGCTGCTTGTTTTGAGTTTTTTTCCCCCCCATCTCCAGTAGGAAAGGGCGAACACATGAGCAAAACGGATTCTCTTTCAGTTGTTGCACAATCAAAAGAAAAACAAATTCACTTTGAAGACCACAAATCCATGAAATATTAACATAGATTCTCTAATGAATAGGAGCTTGAAAGGCACTCTTACAAAGACATCAATCATGTGTGTTGTGTGTCTAGTGAGAACATAGAAATGTGGTTGCAGTATTTCTGCTGATTTCACCTTTAAAACCAGATTTTGTTGTCCCTTCCATCAAATCAATAAGTCTCCGTCTATGGTCCACCCGCACCGCTATTTTTCACTTATTTTGGGTGACTACACCTCTTTTTGTGGGATTGTTTGGGAGAGTAAAATAAAACTAGTAGAATAAATAACAAAAGAAAGGAGACAATCTTTTTTTTCAGTTTTGTTATGCCGTATATCGTAATATCCGTATTTCTTCTGTCATTTCTAACTTGATCTATGGACATTTATTCAAGATGGACATCAGAGAATATATCCTCAGGAAGTGTAAGTCACACTAAATGATAGCAAAATGTGTTTCATGTCTGTATATAGCTAGAGACAGTTTAGAACCGAAACGCCCCAACTCAGTCATTTCCTGTCTCTGGGCCCTATCTTGCACCCGGCACAGCGCACCACAAAGCCCGACGCAAGTTTAAGACTGACGCAGTTGTCAATTTCCCGTCCAGCGCCCACGTCGTTTAAATAGCAAATGCACCTGCGCCCCTCTGTGCGCCCATGGGCATGCTGGTTTTAAGATTTAAAGATTAAAAATACACATTACATGTGAAAATTGTGAAATTGTATTAAGGAGTTTTGGTGGCATAGTGCTTGTGCCATATATGACCTGTTGGCACACTTTCACTTCACGCATGAGCAGATCAGTTTCTTCTTCTGAAAATCTCTCCTTCCTGCTTAGCAAATCCTCCATCATAATAGATAGCCAAGGTACAAACGTGCCTGGCTTTTAAAGGTAATGGGAGATGACACTCTGATTGGTTTATTGCATGTTACGCCCAAAATATACCTATGATTAACATCAAGAGAAAATTAACTTTGTTTGAGACCTGTTTCGACCAAACTCTTGCAAGATCTGGCAACACAGAGAAACTAACATTAGCTAACGTTCGTGAACGCCCTAACAAAACTAATCTCCGTGATGCTAAATATGTCTTTTAGCTGTGTAAATATCTAATGTTAACAAAAGAACATACTAATAAATTTTTCAAATATAACTTTTCATCCATCAACATATGACGTTCACTACACATTCAAATGAGGCCACGCCCATTTCGGAGACAGGAAGTGTGTACCGTTTTATACCATTGGTGCTGCTTGAAATCTTTATTATAGAGGATCTTTGATGGAGCCAAAATATTGTTGTGACTCTGTGCAGAAGTACGGTTTCATCTGATGAAACCAAAAGCATGAGGAACAGGCAGTTACCTCTTGTGAAACACATACAAAAGGGGTCTTTTTTTGTCAATAAAGCTACCACTGATTGTTTTTCTTATGTATTGATTTGAAGAATTGATCCATTTCCCTACAAAAATTGTAAAACATAGTGAACAATGTCCATCACAAGTGACCAGAGTCCAAATCTTAATGTGGTTATTCTCTGATTTAACATTCTAATTAAAGTCATTGTCAGTTACACATTAGTCTATATCCTCGACGTTCCACTTCCAGGATTGCTCTGTTGCCGACAGAAATTCCGCCGGATTCGCCGGATTCATTTAGGCCGGATATCCGCTGCCTTGGGTTTCCTTTTGTGTTGGCATTTTAAACTTGGTCAGTTTATGATGACTATGGTTAACTGCTCTTCAGATCTCTGTAAAAAGGGTAAATCCAGACAGTTAGCTAGACTATCTGTCCAATCTGAGTTTTCTGTTGCACGTCTAAAACAACTTTTCAACGTACACATTCCACCACAAGTTCCTTCCCGAGGCTATTTAGCAGTGGCACCGCGGCTTCTCTCAGTGCTTAGCACCACCCAAGACGATTGTGATTGGTTTAAAGAAATGGCAATAAACCAAAGCACGTTTTCCTCACATCCTGGAATGCTGCGTGGACTAGCCAGACCCTCCTCCGCAGCGCGGCGGTGGAGGAGGGTCTGGCAAAGCGAGACAAGTTACACATGAACACATTTTCATACGTATGGATTTCTTCCAGAAGGTCAGAGCACAGGGAGCAACTTTTCAGTTCATAATCGTTGCACGGGCACTTCTTGAATACTGCAGGTGTAATAACCATGCAGCCACCCTCCAGCTACGAGCCCACAGCTGGAATAATCACATCTGCCAGTCAGTGCTGGGGAGCAAAAAGTCCTTCTTCAGGCAGATTACAGGCAAATCAACACATTTATAATTAAAGAGCCCAGAGGTGTTTATGTATAATGTAGTAAAGCCTATACTCTCCATTCTTGTATGAAATACATGAAAGCAATACTTGAGTAAATGTACAAGTATTTTACCAGAAAATGAATCTGGTAGAAGTTAAAGTCACCTTTTAGAATATTACTTGAGTAAAAGTCTTAAATATTTTATATTTACTGTACATACTGTACACAGCTTCTTGAACATCCAATTCAAAGTTTGACATCAACAAAGAGAAAAGCAGAAACAGAATATCATTTTTTTTGTGAGGAAGAATCTTTCACCCCAGCTTTTTTGGAACATGTTGCAGGCATCACATTCAAAATGAGTGAATATTTGCACAACAAAAGAAAGTTTATCAGTTTAAACATTAAATATCTTGTCTTTGTAGTGTATTCAATTGACTATAGGTTGAAAAGGATTTGCAAATCATTGTATTCTGTTTTTAATGTCCCAACTTCATTGGAATTGGGGTTTGTACATTTATTTAGGAAATGTATTGGAGTAAAAGTAAAGGTTTCCAAAAATATAAATAACAAAGTAAAAATACAGATACGTGAAAATTCTAACTAAGTACTGTAACGAAGCCTTTTTTCTTTGTTACATTACACTGATACTCTCGAAAGTGTACTTGATTTGCAGATGCAGAATTCCCTCTGAATAAAAACCACCCTGTCTCGCTCTGCTGCAGTAAAAGTTTTTGAAGCATATAGTAAATTTAAGCCAAGGACACAGTCAGGGATTTATGGAAAGGCTGAGATTATATCACCTCAATGTACGATGATAATAAGCCTCCAACAATTCATCACCACAGCAAGGAGCCCTTACCTCAGCTAAAGTCTCCATTCATTTCTCCTCAATAGAAAAAGTCAGGTTTTGTTTTGTTTTTCATTTCTGATTCTTCCGCATGATAAATGAAAACTTCCCCAGCTCTGAAACACTTGGTTTCCCTGTGGATTTGTGTGTCTTTTCAGAAACATTTGTAAAGTGACATTTCTCACTCAGCAGACGCAAACAGCAAACTACGCGGATTGTACTCACTTTAAAAAATGAGATGTGAATGCTGTTAAAGGCTGAAAGATGGACATTATCAG
The DNA here is from genome assembly GCF_004354835.1 of Perca flavescens. Lineage (NCBI taxonomy): Eukaryota > Metazoa > Chordata > Actinopteri > Perciformes > Percidae > Perca > Perca flavescens. Next base: position 21,759,883 of record NC_041345.1, on the reverse strand, counting down.
GGCCTGAATTGGACCAAAAACAAGTCCTAGTACCCTATCTCAGCAGTTGCATGACATGACCATCGCATGTGTCTTGGATATAGGGGTGACCCCGAATAGTCGCAGTGTCTAATGTAGCTCAGCGTAAATTCTTTCAGGAAGACCTAACGTTTTATCTATGCTCTCTTCTAAATCAATCAGCTGTTGGAGGTGTTCACCTTCCTGTTAAACCAATCAGAATCAGCCTCGAATTCCAAGGGTCAATCACAGCGTCACAACCCTGCTTTAAATCTGTTTCTCTCCCTGTGCTATCAGCTGTCGTTTCAGGCAAAGCATCCAACCCTCCACCTCCAGTCTTCGTCTTCTCCATCTGACCGCTCTGGAGCCTCCTTCGGCCTGGTCTCCAGGCTCCTTCTCCGCCACCACCGGTGTCTGGATTCCATCGGGGGGGTTATAATGGTTTTCTGCCCCTGTGAGAAAACTATTGCCAAAGACACTGTACACTTTATTATACTATGTACAATAAATATCTGCAAACAAGTCTCTCCTGATTGAAATGGGGTTATGGGCCTATTTTGGTATGAATATCAGCCTATCAAGAATACTGTTAATAACAACTACAAGTAAGGGTACTCATGTGGACAAAAATCAGAAGTGCCGGTACTCAGGACTGGTAAGTACTGGCCCATTTCACGCACTGGACGTTATATAAAATAAATAACCAACTCTCAATTCCTCAATAATTGAGCATTTTCTTGCAGAACAATAGCCGTGTTTCCATTCAACTGTCAAGCAAATGCAAAGCAAACTTTTGAAATGTTGCAAAAAAAGAAATGGGAATGAGGCGCGTTTCCATTAACTGATTTGGAGCAAATAAACTAGGCCACAGCGTAACATACTGTGAAATAGAAACATACTGTATATCTACACTCTTTGGTTTTAAAACTTGTCATAAAGGCAGTTTTTATAAACCCTTTCAAGCTTCAGTTTTCCCACTTCAAAAACTCTGATACACTAAATCACTGTAGTAATCTCTTTTTGTCTGCACCGAATCACAGCCTTTATTCTGAAATGGTGTGTCAGATCAGATTTGCAAACACACTCCAAACAACTCAAGCACAGTTAAGAATGACCCAGTGCACAGATGATAAAAGGTATGAATATTCCAGATTTGAGGTATGTGTCCTGTCGGAGAGGGGCAGACGTCAGGCTGAAGTCTTCATTATCTTATACATCAACTTCTTACGTATGTCAAATAAGATAAGGAAAATCCAACCCTTGTCTGTCTACCTTCCGCCCGAGGGGGGATGTGTTTATCTCCTCACTGCATCTCCATACAGAATCCACTGTAGAGCGTGATTATCCTTTTCTTTTTTTCTGCTCAGCAGTAGAGAAATGTTGTCACTCTCTTTCCCCGGCTGCTCTTTTCACCGCTGATTAGCAATTGTGAAAGAAGTCCTTCTTCTCAAGAGGGGAATTCAAGATTACAGCCCTCTTGTTTCAGAAAGGTGGGAATGTTCCAGTAACAAGGATTCTGTGTGATGAAGCATGTTTTTTTTCCTTCTTCTTATCATGAAGTGGCTTCAAGGAACGAGGAAAGCCTTTCTCTGAAGCATGAATGCAGCAGGACTGCTCGCCAGCCTGCATGGGAAATCAAAGCTGCGGAGGTGGACGTAGAAGCGGAAGGCTAGCTGAGATTTGACACGAAGAGATGTAAAGTGTTGGAATAACTGGGGTAATTGGAGCCCTTTAACAATGTGCTGAAAGAAGGATGTGTAACATGAGCCTCGCACTGATGGCATCCAGACCCACATCCACATTAGTGTGATACTGCGATATTTTCTTTTCCCACTATGGCTACGCCAAGACCCGCCCTTCAATAGCTACTATTGGCTAGGTGTCCATGCTTACGCAAGGTAACGTAACCTGTTTGTTCAGGTCCTATCCCCTGACCAATCGGCTATCCTAACCTTAACCACATACAGACTGTATTTTTCTCAGTTGTTTAAACATTTTTGGAGCTATATCCTTTATTATATCATGTTTTTTATTTCTTATTTTATTGGTTTACACATATATAAAAAATTCTGATTAAAATACACATAAATGAAAGATCTGATGGAAAGATGCAAAAAACCCTCAGAGGGAGTTAATCTGGGCACTTTCCAATACATAATCCAATTAAATAATTAAATGTAAAAGTATTTAATATCCTTTTAATATCCAAAGACATAGACTGAGACAAAGTTGTAACCTCCAATAGGTTCACAGAAGCCTGTCAAAGCTCTTAATAATGTCGAAAAAAATAAATTTTCCTTAGTGCCCAAAAAGTCAAAGTTTTAGGCTGTTAATTTAGAGACACTGAGTCTAGATAATGCCAAAATGTTTTCCATCAATCGCAGAAATAACTGTCATGTTAATTCACAATTGAGTATTTAGCATATACAGATGAACAGCAGAGAAGTATATTAAACAAGTAGTATACTCTGGTTTGAGAAGTTTCTGTGGATGTTTGATACATGATGAAAGACAACACCACAGTTCAATGAGTCAGGTAAAAAGCATCTCCAATTTTGGAGAATTTAATTGAAACTCTCAACTTAAGCAAATAAGTTTTTTTTAAAAGTTCCCACAAAAGTCAACTCATCAACCTGAAAGGCTGAATTCTCTTGTTTTGGAATAACTAAGGGTGCATTCCAGGCAACCCGTAACTCGTGTTTTCACAACCTTCTACCCATGAAAGTGCCCTGGAACGGCAGTCAAACCCGTAACTTAGTACCCGTGAACTGGTACCAGATCGTTGTACTCCCAGTTACAGTTTTTGACATCACACACACATAAACAACAATGGCGACCCCTGTTGATGCTGTACAGATGCCGGTGATTAACAGAGAGAAATAGAAATAAATAGGCAACGTAAAGTAATTCCGCACATTGTAATCAAAACAATACACATAACGATTGTGTACTACTACGGGTTATGTTTATTAAATGAAGCCCAAAATATGTCGCTGACTAGAAATCGCTAGTATCAGCTAGCGCTAACTAACGCCAACGCTAGCTAGAAGGGTTTGTCATTACTTTGCCTGGAACGCTACCAAGTCGTGAGTCGTGACTTAAAGTCATAACTTACAGGCTAAAAATTGTGTCTGAAACGCAGCTTAATTTAATCTAACTCATCTAATTTGCTAAAACAAACATGTGTGCAACACATCTTGGAATCGTTGAAGTTACTCCTTGATGATGTACACCTGGACTAAACGAGGTTAATTTCACACACCTGTAGTCCTCGTCAGTGAGAGTACATATATCAGCAGACTGAGACTGAAACAGATGACAGGCTGTGTTTTGCTTGAATCACAGGAGTGAAAGCAGACAGTAAAAGAAAAAACACCACTTTAATTTGCACATGTGAAAATGGTCTCAAACTGCTTTTATCATAATTGAGTTGGTTAAAGCTTTGTGCTGTTGTGGTTGGAGATGCCTTCATGTCTCTAGTGACACCCCTGCTAACAAGCTTCTCTACACGGTCACTCACTGTTTAGCATAAGGGATGTTTTCAGAATATTGTGTAGTTTCTTTGGTAAAATGGCCCTGGCGACATCTTTACAGTCATTTCTTTCTGCTGAGTCTTGTCTCAGTTTTCCCTATTGATCCGTTCAACTCATCAGATGAACTTCCCCAACAGCAGAACACAGTATTCTGGATACAGTTTACTTTAAAATACAAGGAAAAAGAAACCGCAAATACCTCCCATATGACTCGTTGCCTGAGAGAACACAAAACGTGGGTGTTTCGTAATGAGTACAACAGGAAACCAATTCAGCTATTAATCAAGTTAATAACGCACAGTGACAGAGCAGACACTATTAAGAACATGTTGGTGGAGTTGTCTCAAAGTGGGCAGTTTGGTAAAATATTTGTTGCAAAAACATTGTTGTTCAAAATCAATTTAACCTTTTTCTCAATTAAAACTCCTCAAGGTTTCCCAGTAAGGGTATAAATTAGACTAGCACCTTTATGCAGCGGCACACAATAAAGTGGCATTCACGCATGCAAAATAGGTGGGGGCCTTAAGTGTGGTGACATAAGCCATATGTCCGTTCCCTTCCGCTTTTTTAATGTTGGAATAATAATAATAATAATAATAATAATAATAGTTGGATTTTATGAGGACTATGGTTAACTGCTCCTCAGATCTCTGCAGGGCAAATCCACATAGCTAACTAGACTATCTGTCCAATCTGAGCTTTCTATTGCATGACTAAAACAACCTTTGAACGTACACGTTAACCAAAACAAGTTCCTTCGCAAGGCTATTTTGCAGAGGCTATTTTGCGGAGGCTCTGTTGCTCCTTCCAAGTGCTTAGCACCGCCTAAGACGATTGTGATTGGTTTAAAGCCATGCCAATAAACCAGAGCACATTTTTCTCCCATCCCGGGAATGCTGTGTCGACTAGCCAGAACCTCCTCTGCAGCGCTGTGGAGGAAGGTCTGGCAATGCGAGAGGTATTAACTCCAGAAGAGGTCCAGAGTTTCCATTTGTCAACCTTGACAAAGGTTGAAAGATACCAGAGATAATCTTTCCGTTCACCTTTCACAATAAAATGTGCTAGAACTATAAACTGCACTGCATACTTATTACCAGAGGGAATTAAATTCACTCAGAGTATTTAGTTAAAAGGAAACCCAATGAAATAGCTTGCAGTAGCTTAGTGTTAGCTTCTCCTACTGGGGCTTACCAACCATGGTCGGACAGCTAAGAGGGAGACGGGGCTGCAGTCTCCGGAACTAACCCCCGTCACCCCACTCAGCAGCCGGGGTAAAGACACAGTACAGCTGCAGCATTTATTTGTGCTCAAACTGAAAGACTCGTACTACTGCACATTTGCTTGATATCTTCACCGCCAAACGTTAACTCTCCTCTGCTCTGATCGCTCTCTCTCGTCTGCTCACAAGCCATCTCCCGTCACACACACTCTCTCTCTCTCTCTCTCTCTCTCTCATAGTCTAAAAGGACCTCTGTCCCAACAACATAGCCAATGAACTGGTGTAGATATTCGAAAACTTTTATTGAAAACTGTCGCAAATTCACACCCTGTTGGTATGAGTAGTTTTGTGTGAAATCGCAGGCGATTATTTCGCATTTCCGTGTTGTTTATTTGTCACGCCCCCGGTGTGTAACAGCCTTTATGGTAGAGATTGGGCTATTGTAGTTTAATTTTGCTCAATCCTCATATGCCGCCCAGCTGCCCCAAATACTCATTATAGAGCACTGAATGCGGATTAATCTGCTGCTGAAAATACTCCAAATGCATTATTTCTGTTTGTTTGACAAAAACTACAGCTATTTTAAGAAAAATAGAGCCTTTAAAAATAAATGTGTGAGAGCCACAGGCAGGGCCGAGAAGTCAAAAAGTATTAAACACCATTTTTCTTCTCTTGGAATTTTTAAAGCTTTGTTGCATAATTTTATGATATTAATGAACATCCGTTACATTCAAGACTTTGCCAAATGAATTGCTACAATGCTAATTAAGGCTCCACACAACTCTCTCTGGATTTCTCAGCATGGCTATGTTCAGAAGATTGTGTCGTCCGGTGACTTTCCCGCGAATATAATTACCTCTTCTGAAGAGTCCATGTTTTTATTTGTTATCCTCCGTGTCCTCCTTGGCTTCTAGCAACTGCGTGGAGTAGGGCTGGGGTCACGTGCGTGATCACGGAAGGCTTGTATCATGTGGACACGCGAACAGTTTTGTTGTCATTACTAAGAATTCCTCATGGGGGTGACAGAAAATACGCACTATAGCTTTAAGGAAAAATATGGCGTAACGCCGGTCTCATCCTTTCAAATAAAGTCACTTCTTTTTCTTCTTCACAACAGACAGATGTCATAGCAGGAAGGGCACAGGTGTAACTAATAGCACTTCCATTTAGCTGTGCCAGAAAGGCAGCATACACAAATACAGGACCTTTTTAACTGGGAAGATCTAAATGGTATGCAGCCATCATGATTATTTCCACCTGTGCTTTTCCTGCTGTGACGAGTCAAAATGTCTTTAGTTGTGCAGATGTATTCTCTGTGTTCTCTTCGCTGTTCCCTCAGGATGCTCAGGCTGGCATCTTCTCTGTTCAGAGAGCCTGGATCGAGTGCAGACTGACTGAATGTTTTTGATGTGCAATTTGCCATTATTCTCCTCCTGTCTTGATTTCAGTTCACAGGAACACGTCAACAATGCTCCAGCTAATTGCTACAAGCCAGCAGGCAGTCTGGTGCTGGCAGCTGTGTGCACCAGGGTTTCAAAGCCCACTTTTATGGAATCATAAAGCACACGGAGATTTGCAACAAAAGGCATCTTTGTACATTGTTTATGTTACATTTGCCTGTAGTTTCTATAGGCTGTAACAAAAGCTAGTTGTGCCGTTCCATCACAGCGGTCAACTTTTGTTTCCTACAGTTCATCCCAAAGCCAACAGGATGTGAAGACGTTGTCACACAGGATGCTACGAATTTCACACGTTACTCACATCCTCTGGTTCCTCACTGATTCTCCTGCACAACACTTTTCTGTGTGGTCTTAATGCACATTTCTTGTCTTGCTGTCTCTGTCTTCCATGTTGTCCTACTGACAACTTTGTACTTTACTGTACATCTTCACTAGTGTGTGTTGGTGAGAGTTGATTCTCAGGAGCAGAGTGTGTGTGTGTGTGTGTGTGTGTGTGTGTGTGTGTGTGTGTGTGTGTGTGTGTGTTTTACATGCACACTATGTGTGATCAACTGTATGTAACATTCCAGGTGTTTATGAACAGCTTTGAAGCTATATATTAAAAAATAAAGGTCATCACTCACCTATCCTGCGAAATATCTCAACATCTACGAGATGAATTGACTATATTAAAGTGGCTGCGAGGAACTTTCAGTTTGTGTTGATTCTAGCGGCACCTTTGGACAAAAAACTGTAGTGTTTTTACCACACCTGCTTAGATTTATATAGCGCCTTTTAATGAAACCCAAGGATGCTTTACACAAGTACACAGGGACAAAAAGAAAAAAGTAGGCCATCACAAACCATAAACCACATAAAAACTGGGCGCTACATGGAAGGGGGACGTAATTTCATGTTGGCTTCTAACGTACAACCACGTCTCGCATTGTAAAGTTATTGTTTATTTCATAAACATATTACATACCTGTCTAGGAGGAAGAGGGCCAATTCAGGGTTGGTTTTGAATCCTTTAGAATCCCATAATTGTCTCCATCTGTTGAAAGCCCGACCGACTCAGGTTTTCGCTATCTGTCATTCTCCCTTTTAGCTTTTAGTTGTTCTTTGTTTAATTTCCTTTTTTCTGTGATGGCCCTGCCCCAGTATCAGCCATAACTAGAACAGATGACTTCTAAAATAAAATAGAAATACAATTAAGCCTACATAAAGACATCTCCTGCTACCCTTTACCTGGCTGGATACTCAAACACAGGCTTTTCTGGTGTTACGCCAAAATCTGTGACCCGTCAGAATGTGTTACTGTAGAGCCGGTCTACCTGCCGTAAGTCATTTTGTGATTTTTGCGGAAAAAGTCGGACCTGGGCAAGGCATTAATAAAAAAGTGTATATATATATAAAATGGCGTTCTTTTCGCTGTTAGTCTCATTTGCTGTTACAGCTCATTTATGATCATCAGATGAAATAATACAGAGTTTCAGAAATTTCACATGAATAATCAGCTGTTTCCGCTGTTGGAGGTTTCCCAGATATTCCCATAATGTGTATTTATTTCCAGACAGCATGAAACAGGGACAATATTAGCTAACATGAAAGAACAATTACAACTTGCCCAATTTACCCAATTTCCTGAAGACCTCTCACCATTTCTCTCTTGTAGATGGGTTAGATGGCCAAGGTGACTCATCTTGTTTCCGGTTAGCAACCACTACTTCTTCTTCATTTCAAAAGTTAGCTTCGAATTTGCTTGAAAATTGACTGGAAACACGACTATTGATAGAGATAGTGTAACAGACCTGAATGGGGAGAGAAAGGGTGCATAACATGCAACAATGGTCCTTGGTTGTTCTTAACCGCTTACCCTTTAGGACGTAGAAGAACTTTTTCTTTGGAAAAGTGTTCAACTTATTCACAAATCCATAATAGGCTACAGTATAGGCTACATGAATACATCAAATGCTACAACTTTGCTGTGTAAATATTACTTTGGACTGATGCAGTAGATGTAAGAATATTGAGTTGGGCTGCAAGTGCACTTTAAGTGACAAATAAATGCCTAGAGGTTAATTCAATGAGATTACAAATTATTGTATGAGTCACTGAGGACCATTATGGATTTTTATTAACACATTCAGATGCATAATTGAAAGGGAAACATGGAAATCAATACAATGGAGCTGTTGAGGGTTTTCTGCAACATCAAGGACGTATCATCAATAGGACATATATAGTAGTGAGTCACTGTGGCCTGATTCAGGCGTATTTCAACACACATAACACATTTTATTAATTATTACATGAATGAATGGCTGGCTGCTGCAACGGGAAGTCATTTATTTTGAATTAGACATCTATACTGTACATGATGCTCATTATTGTACCAATGGTTCAATAAATACAATAAATGGATCAGTAGAAAGATTCTCCTATACATGATTTCATTGTCGTTTATTGTTAGTTAGTGTGCTTAAACAGGATGAAAATCGAATGTGACTTCTGCAGGAAGGCCAGGAGGCAATGGATAATATTGGGAACCACTAAAATAAAAGTCTGACTTAATGAGGGATGTAAAATGTGTTGAGCCAATAATAAAATGATCACTTATATCCTGTTAAATGATTCCTGTGCCGACAGGAGAGGCCTCTTTTCCCCCATTTTGCAGGGCACGAGTGGTCAGTTATAGTTCTGCAATTATGTTAAAGGAGTCAAAAGTACGTGGTTCAGATTAAAAGTTCACATGTTGTTTTTGTATCATGTATAGGACACTTGAAAGATAAAGCATCCCCTCACCATCCTGTCACCTCTGAGTTGAGATGTACAGCATGACATGGGCGAGTTTTAGACCCTTTGTAGGGGGGGCTCAAGCCCCCATAAATTTCAATTTCATCTCAGCCCCCCTAAAAATTATAATATTAGAATCAGCAAACATGGGTTTAAAAAAAAAAAATGTTAGAGCTTAAAGTTAGTTTGTTAACTTGTCTGTTAGTGACAGAGGACAAACTATTTCAGGTTCAAAGGGCTTTAACAGGTTTAAAATCGTGTGTCGCTGTAGCCAATGCTATGCAACAACTTTGCAAGGCACTGTATCCGTGTGACATTATCATTAGGGGCTGAGCCCCCCCCTAAAGGTCTGATCCTAGAATCAGCCCCTGCAGCATGAGGTTGTCCCTTGTCATTTTCTCATTACTGCATTTGTAAATACTGAAATTCATCAGTATCCCCCCACAGAATAAACCACAAACCACATCTGAGTCAGTCACTCAAACACTAAACTGTGATTCTGGAGCAGCAGTACAGTGTTTTTCTTCATGAACAAAGTGTCAAAAAAAATCAGAAGCTTGACCCAAAAAAAAAGCTGCCTCATAGTCCTCAGCCTGAGTGATATTTTGAGGAGAATTTCCCTGATCTACACATTGCATACAAACTCCCATGGGAACTTTATTTCAGAAGTTAAGAATAATGCATGTCAGGCATATTTTACTGTCTCAGTATGGGCTCCTTAATCCTCAGTGAGTCTTTATCTGAATGGCTGGCTTAACAAACAAAGAAAGAGAGAGAGAAAAAAAAAAATCAATGTTAGTTTATCCAGCTCACCAAGTAAAAACAAATGATTTTCAATGCTGCCTCCTCTCGTCTTTCTGTTCTACGAAGCAGCAAGCAGGTGTGATTTGTGCGCCTGCGACCGTTTGTGAATATCAGAGCAGCTGATTGTTTTTCCGGGTGGGGGGAAGATCTTTACTTTATTCACATGCTGGGGGTGGAGGGGGGGGAGGCTAACCCAGGCAGAACCACAAGGAATGTTAATGCTGCGTTGCACCACCTCTTCTTTCCTTGCACAAAAGCTGCTTCAGAAAAAAAGCCACTTTCACAGTAATCTGAAAGGTACCAAAGGTCTCACATTCTGTAGTCTGTTTGTGCTTTACAAATATGGATAGTGGTGTGTGAGCGGCCTGGATGAAGATGTAGATGTGAGGTGGCAGCTGACGGACAGCAGTGCAGGAGGAATGGTCAGATAAGCAGGGATAGATCATCTGCTCACAATTACCAAACTGTCCGTCTGACAGTGGTGTGCCGGCCAGGAGTGTGACCTCCAATCTGAGACGCTCAGGGCCCTGGTGCCTCCTTTTTTTCCCCCCCACACAAGTCCCCTCAGATCACCTCACACTTTGATTTCTGCCAGAGCAGAACGGGGCTGCTCTCTGAATCAGCAGTCGGCAGAAAATGTGAGAAGAGGCGAGCGGGGCTGCATAATTGACTTTGGACTGAAAGCGGAGGATTCAGGTGGAGGAGGTGTATCTGATTGGTGGCGTCCTGCTCTGTTCAGATCTGTCTCCCTTCATTCCACATCAAATAAACAATGACAAACATGAATAATGCAGGTGCCAGTCAGTTTGATGATGTTATATTTTAATGACTTCCACTTTGATCCACAGTTATTTTTGGGTAATCAATCTCAGGGCTAGATGGTGAATCCAAAGATGGCAGCAAAGTTTCTTCCCCTTTTTTTAAATTTCTTTTATTTTAGCCTTAATTTAAAAAAGAATCCGTCAAGGAGCATACCCATAGTCACAAATATCTGCAATAGAAGAAACAACGCACCATCTAAAAAAGTGGTAATGGTGTTTTTTTTCCATAAAATAAATCACCATCACAGGACTCATTCACCCATTTTTAAAAAAGTCTGATTTTCTCACACGTCTAATGTCTATGTTTTGTGATACCTGCCACCAGTCAATACAATGGGACTCCTTTCTTGTTTTAAATTCAACCGCATCATCTCTGGCCAGAAACAATGCCCCCTGTCTGCTTTTTACTGTAGAGGTGTTCAGTAGGCTGCATGTACAATGTGCAAGCTAATCTTCAAACTGCACACTGAACCATCATTGTTATGGATTAAATCATTAGTTTTTAGCATAAGAGCTCAGCAGTGATAGAGTATGTTACATCCTGGTTGATAAATTAGCCTATTACTTAGACTTAAAATCTACAGAAACATTCATGATGTAATAACAGGAGGTTGATAAGCCATTCAAATTATAAAGTGAACTAGTTAACTTACATTGGGGAGCAGGGCCACGGCTCAACCATGCCTCTATTTACATGTCAAGCCTACTTATAACCGTAGACTGTATGAAAAAAAAAAAATGGACATGACTGTGGCGTCACTTATTGGTTTGTGGACTACCTTTTTAAAGCCTTGAGTTTAGCCATCGCCATCTTGGTTTTTGGAGTGACCACATTTGGACGAGAGGGTGGAGCTGGGGACGAGCAAGGGGTGGATCTGACTAAGAACCCGAGGACACCATGCTCAGCGCTGTGGTAGCGACTTGTCAATCATCTTACTTTACGCAACAATATGGGAACATAACCTACAGATTGAACATGAACTCGTTAGGAAAATGTTTACGGAGGTAATAAATCAAGTGAGAAGTAGGGTCGTTTTCTCATAGACTTCTTTTTACAACCCATCGAGTGGCGCCCCTGCTGGCCTTTAGAAAGAATGCAGGTTTAAGGCACCTAGCATTAGTTTCATTTTTCAAGCCACTTTGCCACTTGCATATACCCGATGAACCCATCCTGTCCTGTTGTCCGAGAAAGATGTGGCTGCAGCCTGTAACCCTAACCCTAAAATCTCCTCCCTCCATCCCTCTCCTCTAGGCAGAGGAACTCAACTCTTTCCTTCTCTCTATCCCTCCTTTATACAAAGGGGTTCACCTCTTTAGTCATTCATTGGGTTCAGTTGAATATGGTAGGGAGAACTTATGATCACTTATATCCTGTTAAATGATTCCTGTGCCGACAGGAGAGGCCTCTTCTCCCCCATTTTGCAGGGCACGAGTGGTCAGTTATAGTTCTGCAATTACGTTAAAGGAGTCAAAAGTACGTGGTTCAGATTAAAAGTTCACATGTTGTTTTTGTATCATGTATAGGACACTTGAAAGATAAAGCATCCCCTCACCATCCTGTCACCTCTGTTGAGATGTTCAGCATGACATTGGTGATTTTAGACTAGGCTTGAGCCCCCCTAAAAATGCGCCGGCCCGTGCATTGTCTTTGACTTCCATCTCAACTGCACCGTTGTCGGATCCTCAACATCCTATTCTTCCTTATGTCCTCATACAACAAGCAATGTGATCTCTTAGCTTAGAAAACACAATTGTGGATCTCTGAACTTGAGTCAACAAAAAAAGTCTACAAAAAAGAGACACGCAAGTCTCTGAGAAAAGATACGTCAGCTCCTGACATCCAGTGAACATCAGGTTAACGGAGTGTCTCGTCTTTGTCCAAACCTGCGGTTTAAAGACAGTTCAAAACATGATTACATGATATGCTAATTGCTGTTGATACATAGGAGTAAGATAGAGCGACATGGTGAAACCTCATTGACGACTCTTAAACACACAACGTACGCCTCATTAGTTACCTACAAACTCTGCACTAACCAAGCAAAATGCCTTGATGTTTTTCATTGGTGACAATTGACAAACAACACTGACAACGTTAATTGCTGAGCAAGGTGACATTAACGATCAGGCGATCAGGATTTAAATAAACACCCAGGTTAGCCAAACTTGACTCGAAGAAAAAACAAAGTCAAACAGTCAAATGATCGCAGTTTACAGAACCACTTCTTGGTTCAACTTTGACTCAACAATTTCAGTTTTACCTCCAGATAAAGTGGTCTGATGTCTGACTGCTTGTGTTTCTTGTCACGTCGGACTTTTATCAATGCAGCCGTGTTCCCAGAGTTCAGTAAATTACTTTGGCGAGTACAGTGTTAGCATAACTAATAGAAATCATGGCCAAAACTACAACAATAAAGCTCCTCGTTGTAATAAGCCTATATTATCCTTTCAAGTTTCCGCATGTTAGACCCCAAAAATCTTAAATGGCGTTTCCTCAGAAAGGAAAAAAAAAATCAGGACAGTGAGTTGTGCGCTCAAATAGCTCAGGTGGTTTTCTAAAATGTAGCATTATGAATACACTTGAATTGTGCCTTCAATTATAGTTTGTGGTGGTCCATTGCTGGTTAAGTGATGACTAGGTTTATCAATTCAACGTTCTGACTTTGCAAAGCTTCTGTTAAAACCTATTTCTGCACACTTCCTGCTTATCATTCATGCCTCCTCTGTACTGTGGAGGCCTCGGTGGCAGCAAAGGCCCCTAAATGGACTCCAGGTTCCGGGAGCAATGCATCTTCATCTCCATGCTTCACACTCCTGAAAATAGGCTAATCACCGGCCCACCGCTCAACCCACTAATCTTTAAAAACCCATATTTACTGCAGAGTTCTGGCACCTCTTATCTGATGAGATGGGAGGGGGGTGCTCTCAGTGTAGAAGTCAGCTTTTACCTTTGGCTTTGAATTTAATAGCTGATAGTAAATTTGACCATTTTAACAATAACAGGGAGGTAATGCAGGGCAGTGGTAGGCTAAATGTTTTCTCTGAGGGCTACTTCTTCTCTAGAATTGAAAGGTCAGCCCCAGGAATCAGAGTTCAGTTACTGTATGTGGATGGCATACTGTATGTCAAATCAGAAGGCAACATAAACACGCCAAATTTAAGATGCTTTAACAATCCCCATACTGAGAAGCAACTGATTTATGTCTTCAATATCTCTTAATGGTTTTAACAGAGCTCAATTACACACACCGGACCCCTCTAAGGGCTGAAATCCTCGGTCCTTTATTTTATCAGATTCCTGTAGCCATTGCTACCTCAAGTGGCAATAATATGTCACTTTTCATGAGCATTATTACCATGTTGGCTGATTTTCTTTTTTTCCTTTAGGCCCCAGTAGCTGGTTGATGTAAGCTCTGGTGGCTCACTGAAGCCCCCATGAGGCCTGAAGTGGAAATGTTCAACAACGATGGTTTCACATACTGAGGTCTCTGGCCTCTACTGCAGCTCACATATGAAATGTTCTATCACATGACTGGACACATTTTTCAAAAAGATTTGATGCTGGAAAAAGCCCAGTATGTGCCAAAAAGAAAATCATGTATCACTGCAACACCAGCAGTTTAGATTTGGGGAGCTTTTGTTAAAGAAATATGCAATTTTCTTTTTAATGCATTTGAAAGAAATATTACTTGTGGAGGTGCTCGGCTAATTTAAAAATGTGTCTTTAAGTGGAACAAACTGATAAACTGACAATATAGGTGCGAGGCTGATCTTTTTTAGAATGTCACACTCACTATAAGGGCACTAAGAGAGCGCAGACCTGTGCCAAGGCCATGACCTAACTCGCACTGTTAACTAAAGTGAAAAATAATTTGTGAATCTGCCCCGTGATTTGGATCCGCTCCTAATTTGAATGGGTTCTTCTTTGGTCCATGCAACACCCTTTCACCAATGTTCAAGAAAATTAGGCCAGATGTTCCGATATCCTGCTGACAAACAGAACTGCTAAACATATTCTCCTGGGTGGAGTTTAATAAACTACCAGCTATTACAGGTGGGAAAAAAAAAAATCGATACAGCATAGTATTGCTATATTTTCCATGGCAATACTGTATGGATACACAGAAGTCAAGTATCGATCTATTATTATATACGTGTTGGTCAGTTTGTCTGCTTGACAATAAAATTGAATCAAGATGAATAAACCGAGAAATCTATCTATTTATAGATAAAACAGATGTTGACAAAGGTTCCTTTTGGGGACATCATTTGAAATTGGGAAAAAAAGGTAATAAATTGCAATAGGTTTAAAATCGCAATAATATTGTATCGTGACGATATCGTATCGCGAGGCCTCTGGTGAATCCCTCCACTATCAGCTAGGATAGCTTCTACTGCACAGGACACTCCTCCTACCAACCTGAGTGATTAGGCTCACCTGAACACGATGTGCTGTGAGTTACATGCGGGTGGCGCTGTAAGTTAGCATGTCTTGCATGCTAATATGCAGGTATAATGTTTACCATGTTCACCAGATTAAACCTGTTAGCATTTGCTAATTAGCACAACTCAGGCTAATAGGAATGTCAACCTGAGCATAGTCTTTGAATCAGTTTTATCCATTTGTCACACACACACACACACACACACACACACACACACACACACACACACACACACACACACACACACACACACACACACACACACACACACACACACACACACACACACACACACACACACACACACACACACACACACACACACACACACACACACACACACACACACACACACACACACACACACACACACACACACACACACACACACACACACACACACACACACACACACACACACACACACACACACACACACACACATTTGAGTGTGTGGTCCCTGTTAAATAACCAAATAAATAGGACAAATTGTTTTAGCTGATAATAGTACTATATGGAAAGAAGGGATCACCAAAGTTATCACAGTTCATACTGAGTCTGCAAGTCTGAACCAAATTTCATGAAAATCCCTCCAATAGTAGATCATCATGTCTTCATTTACATCTGTATAAAATATGTATTGGATCCACTTTTTAAAAATAATGAATAGCTTGGACCTAATTGTATGGAACTACAGGCTGTGTGGTATTGCTTTTATTCTTTTTAATGAAAAACAAAAAACTATATTTATAGCTGAGCTTTGTACACTGCAATACAAGAAATATACAGGCTTTTTATTCAATTAAACCACACTAGCCAAATAAAAATCTAACTATTTAAATAAGAGAACTCAGGATGCTCTCAGTTGTAAGTCCATGTGTTTTAAACACTGTTGGTCAGTCAGGCCTCAGCTGGTCTTCAGCCTCTTGGTCTGTGTGCTGTGTGTCGCTGCCTCCTCCTGGTCTCTTTTGGCACCTCGGCCCACGTCGGTCGTCTTCTGCTCACTGTTTCCCTCAGAGCTGCTTCCTCTCGGATGTCTCAGCTCCCTCCTCTCTCGCCTCTCCTCCATCTCACCGATCTCCTCGGCGAAAAGGGTTTTAAGTGCGGGAATGAGCCTGGGGAGGGTTTTAAAGTCCCCAAAGCCAATCTGAGCAAAGAGGAAATGGCGAAAATGGTCAAGTGACGGTACCAGGTCTGAACTCGTAACTCTTATAAAGAAGTGAGGCTCATAAATACTGTGGCGTATCTCACAACTAACTTCTGTTCAGCCTTGCATCTGAAAGGGAAATATCTTTATGGACTTCAGGACGGGGAATCAGCAGTGAACTAAAACAATATTAAGCTCAGGAGTGCAGCTGTTCAGACAAACGTACTGCTGCAGTCTCGTTAACACAACATTCAGTGTGTGTTACCGTTGACCCGTCTACAGTCTAAATTCCTGTCTGAGATTCTTTTAAAATCGAGGCTCAAAACCTTTGCCACTGCCTTTTATTAAATCTTATTTAGAACTATTCCTTCATATCTTGCACTATACGGTTTTTATTTTCTATTTTACCCTTTTTAAAATCATCTCATTTTATAACTCCTTGTTTGTTGTTGAATACATTTTGTCTCATTTAAAGCACTTTGAATTGCCTTGTTGTTAAAAAGGTTCTATACAAAATACACTAGCCTTGTCCAAAAACATCTTAAGATGCTCAAATTACGTGATATTTAAAAATGTCAAGTCTTTGCAGCTGAACAGAATAACTTAGAAAGATTTGAAAAGGCAACAGGTCGTTCCCGATGAATTCACATTTTTATATTTATATCAAATGAACCAACACTTGATCAAAGTTCCTTATTAATTAAGTTCCTTTAAACTTGTAACTAGACAATCACCACTCAAAGCACATTTACCAGGCCTGTCATGCTCCAACTAAGAACCGTGTTGAGGCAATCCCAGTCCGCTTTTTTCTCTCTCTCCGTATTTTGAGTAAAGCCCCTTAAGTACAATTTTGAAGTACTTGTACTTTATTGAGTATTTCCATTTTCTGCTACTTTAAACTTTATATTTTAATGTTTACTCCACTACATTTATCTGACAGCTTTAGTTACGTGTCAGATAAAAAAACATTACCTAAAACATAAAAGCCATGCGTACATTTGATCCATGTATGTGTACTGTGTTGCACTAAACAAATGTATACGGTGATATACCACATTTTCTACAAATTCTATTGAGAACTTGTAGCTATAATAACTAGTCAGCCTTTAAATCATCCAGTAAATAGAACAATCACAATACTTTATAAGGTTGATGTGAAAATCCTGTAAATACAATATTGCCATAAAGCAGAATAAAAGTTTTTTTTTTATATCAGATATTACATGTGCATGAACATTGTTGTCAAGTGATGAACTTACTCTCATGTGGTCGAATGAGATGCCCACTCTGTCGTTGAAGTCTTCACTGAAGAGAGGGATCTTGGCGTAGCGCTGGCTGAAGTGGTTCAGCATGATGAACTCAGCGTTCATCCTCATGCCGATACCGATGGCCTGGGAGGTTGTGCTGTCAGAAAACATGAAGCATAAAGTCAGAAATACCGCTTTCTCACTAAAGCTGACTCTAAAGGGTTTCAGAGGGAAACTGTTGATGGGAATATTGTTTTCTGTTGACATAAAAAGATATTTTTTGTGAAGACAGACTCCCTCTGGCACCATAAAAAGTCAATGTCAATATCTGTTAAAATGTTCTTTCCGTAACTCGCCACAATGCACTCAAAAATAAGTGCAACCTCAGATAGCCGATAAAGTGCATTTCTTTTGTTGGCTCATAGAACTTTAACTGCTTCTTTTTTCATCCTTTTTTATTTGTTTAATATCATTCAGTTTGTGGCCGTTTATTTTACCCACCTATGTCTTTTCTCTACAGCTTCCTCTTCCAGCCCGTCTTCAAGCGTGGCCTCGTGGATCAGTAAGGTTGCATTATTTCCTGCCGGCAAAAAAAAAAAATCTGAATCATAGAGAAGCACTTACAGCCTCTTCCTGCCCTGCAGGAAATCAATCAGGTAGTCTGCGTAATCAAGAATTGGGCCCGCCCTGTTTGTCTGCTGAGCTGAGCCATCTATAATGAGCAGGCAGGGGATACATTCGCTGTCTCTGGGAGGCTTTGCTTGGACAGAATTCAGTCAAGCAATTCAAGAAGAGTCAATGAAGTGGGATCCCACATGAACCATTAGAAGAGCCTGCCAGCTATGAAAGTGATCGAAAGCATTAGGAAATATCGGATAAATTATTTAGATACCACCCGTGTAGTCGAGCGGCTTATTACGAATCTCTGTAAGAGCAAATTGAGCGTATGCTTTTAAACATTCCACACTGTAAGTAGTCTGCCTAGATACACTTGAATGAAATATGGACTTTAATCAGTCGGAGTGGTACTAACCGGTGTGTACGAACGCGTCGCAGGGCATGGTGTCACCAGAGAAGGCCAGTTTCCAGCCTGAGCGATGAGTGAAGCTGCAGGCGAAGGCATTCTTACAGTGACGCACCATGCACGTCTGGAACTGAGAACACGCACAAACAAAAAGAATGAGTACATTTTTGAAAAAAACTGCGACACCTTCAATATCGAAAGGATGTGATATTAAAACACCTTTTCCAGATCGTTCTTCTTCAGCAGCGCTTGGATGAACGACTTTGTCCTCTGCTGGGGGACCTCGGCACCGTCACACAGGACTTTGTTAGGGATGAGGCTGAAGCACAAAACGCATTATGTTAAAAGACGCCACGGTAGCATGCTCCCAAAAAACTTTGCTGTTAACAGGCAAAAATCATGTTAGCAAAATTAAATCTCTGAACGGTCACAGATTGGAAGTAACTAAGCACGTTTCCTCAAGTACTGTACTTAAAAGGGGCTGTACTCGATATTCAGAACATTAATATAGCAGCAAACAAACATTTGCTATGGCGTCCTAAGGAGAGTAGAAGTCACACTCCGTGTGCGTGTGTGGTAATCCAAACTTCAGTTTTTGTTTTGATAGCTAGTCCTTTCGCGCATGCATGTTAGTGCATGTGGCTGTGAAAAAAAACGTTGATATTTCAGGTATTGGGGAACAGTTTGTTAGAGCCGTGAGAAAACAATCCCATCCCGCTGTTTTTTCAGGATTTCGAGTACAGCCCCTTTATGTACCATTTGATGTACTTTGCACTTATGCACTTTATTTGAATATTTCCATTTCCTGCTACTTCATACTTTACCTTTTACTCCACTAGGATTATCTGACAGCTGTAGTTACTTTTCAGATAAAAACTTCCTAAAAACAACACAATATTCATGTGTACATTTGATGTGTACTGTGTTGCACTAAAATATGTACAGTTATATTGTAGCACATTTTCTTCACTTTTTATTGAGAACTTGTAGCTAAAATCATAACTAGTCAGCCTTTAAATGATCCACTGAATAGAACAATCACAATACTCCATACCATTGATGTGAAAATCCTGTAAATACAATATTGCCATAAAGCAGAATAAAAGTAGATTAAACAGTCCAAACTAAACTCTGCTGAGCACACAAACATCAATTGTCT
The DNA here is from genome assembly GCF_004354835.1 of Perca flavescens. Lineage (NCBI taxonomy): Eukaryota > Metazoa > Chordata > Actinopteri > Perciformes > Percidae > Perca > Perca flavescens. The sequence continues at coordinate 21,740,252 of NC_041345.1, read as the reverse complement.
CGGAGCACAAAGGTGAAGTCTGTGTGATCTTAAGCTGTCTTCGTATCCACATACTTGATATGGTTGAGTATCTCCTCGCAGTAATCGTGATACTGGCTGAGCCAGGTCATGAGCTGGACCGGAGCCACCAGGAAGACGGGGCTGAACGTCTTCCCCAACGTTGTCTAAGAGACACAAACATTTATGTTTTTTTTGTTTAACAAATAATCATTCAAACATTAAATGGCCAAAGGAAACACTGTATTAGGATTTAAGTCACCTCTTCCTTTACATACAGTACAGTTGTAACAAATTCCAAATTTTGCTGTATAATTAATAATAATAATATAATAATTCTAGTCCGACCAATAATCACTTATATGCATATCAATTACCAGTCATACGCCTTAAGACCTTAGCTAATGTTAGTAGTTAACTGCGGTTAGACAAAGAAACCTTGATTATGTAAAGTAAAAAAAAAAAAAATGGACTATTTAGACAATTATGTAATAATTGTTGCAGGCCTACATACCAGTGCTCTTTCCCTCTGATACAGCAACATGAGCAGCCCCTAACACAAGAAGATTGGTGGTTATTTTTCAAGCAGCTGACTTCACATTTAAGATGTTGTGGGATTTCCTATATTAAACCACAGCATGGTAATCATGAATAGCTGCTTACTGTGTGGTGGTCAGCATGCATGTGTGAGATGAAGACGGTCGAGATCTTGGACAGAGCATGGTCCACAGCGTCCCCGTAGTGTCTGCAGAGCTGACCGAAGGTTCCCTCTCCACAGTCCAGCAGCACGGACTGACTCGGGCTACATGCAGCCACAAACACAAGACCCACTTAACGTAAACTGGATGAGGGCATATACAAACACTGTATAAACAGTGTCACCCATTCAGTTTTTACAGATCTGCACCAAAAAGTACAGATTTAAGACCCTCTTTAACTCTACTGAACCCACTGAGTCCATCCTTACAAGCTCCTGTTGTGTGGTGGATTACAATTCAAACCTAGCGCCGTAAACTACGTCCCCCAAAATGATCATACAGCTAAATCAACACCTCTTCAAACAGTTTCAACATTAACTGAACACTATGACTTCAACGAAGAGAGGATTTGTTGCAGGATTGGTACATTGGACTGCCTTAGTTTTAGCTTGGTGTACCTAATAAACTGGCAACTGAGTGTATTTCTATTTGACGGAAGGGTGCAGCCATCAGTCATCATATAGCAAAAAAAACAAATACAAAATGTATAGGAAGTGTCGAAAAAATATGCAATTTAAAACGAAAAAATAAGTTTAAGTTGATTATTTCAAAACTGATTTTTCAATGCATTTCTCCTGCTACAACAAGACGGAGGACACTGCAGTTTACTGTAAACTCTGCACTCTGCAAAGAGAACTCACAATATGCTTCTGGTAATTCCACATGAAGAGAAAGAGAGGCTCCTGATGAATAAGATTTCTCTTCTCCCTGTACATCATCAGCTTATATTTTGTGTACAAATGTTGTGTTGGAAGTGTACACCAAAGTGATCAGATTAAATAGTGAAATTATATTTTAAAAATTGCCAAGTGATGATAAAACTAACAACAAACTACAGGATGAGTTGTGCTGGAAATGGCACATTTATGATCTTGATTATTGTTCCCTTTTCATTTAGTGTTATGGGAACAAAATAACAATTCAAAAGCATTTTAAATTTGTAAATCTCTTTCCATTCTACCTGTAGGTGTGTGTGGAAACCTGAGATCCATACCTGATATTAACTAAAGTGCCACTGACGTTTCGGATCTTCATCGGAAGAGCTGATCCTGTTCCCAAGAAAACCACCTCTGGGTATTTTTCTCTTTGCTCTGAAGTAGAAAACATAACCATATGTCTATAATGATACGTGATAATATACGTTTTCTTCACATCACTGAAGGACCATCCACTTAAAAATAAGAAACATTTTGTTTGGCTTTTAAAAAAAAAAAAAAAAAAAAACATCCCTCTGGGGTTTAAAGAGGAGAACTCACCAGAAAGCTCTGCAGCGTCAGTGGAGCAAATCTTCCTGCACTTGTCCACTTCTTCCAGAAAGTTTGGGACCTCAGAAGCCTCTTTCACAAACTCTGCAGCGTTGCAGGAGGGGATGGCGTCTCTAACGAACGAGATACAGAGTCAAGAAGACACACACCACTGCCTGCAACAACACTGGCGCGGAAAACAAGAATTGTATTCACATTTGACCTTGATGCGCAGTACTACAGTACTTGACAGAAATGGTGAAGAAAAAACAATGACATTTGAGGTTGAAAAAGAAGAAGAAAGCGGCTGAGTGCAACGGCCCATTCCAGATTGTTTTCTGTGACAAGGCAGCGCTCGGAGCCGCAGAGTAATGTTGGCTAAATTGGGGGGATTGAAGGACAAACTAACCTTTGCCACTCCATTACAGGTCTGAGCTGGAACTTGAGCAGACACTCAGCTCTGACGTTGGGGACGTGCAGGGCAGCCTGAGCCTCCTGGGGAATAAAAACAAAAGTTTTTGTTGTTTTCTTACAACTACTTTTTATGGACCATATTTGATTTATCACTTTGTGAACTCCTACTCAAGTCATGTTGAAATATAGTTGCTGAGAACCACTGCAGTCAATATTGGAATAATAAAAGAAAACCATACACAAAAACATAACCGAGCAAATGGGGATGCGTATAAAATAATGTACCGTGGTAAAGACCAACATATACTATATTTGCTAAAGGGAAAAAAAACCGCTACATTCCCAAAATGAAATAAATTATCACTGTGATATGAACGGATTACAGCTGCAACCAATGATTTATTTCATCATCAATTAACTCTAATTATTTTCCAATTAATGTCATGATAAAATGACAGAGTCCATGGTGACATTTACAAATATCTTGTTTTGTCTGACCAACAGTCTCAAACCCAAAGAGATTCAGTTACAGCAGTATGAAACTAAGAAAAACAGAACATCTAAATACTGGAGGAGCTGGAACCAGTGAATGTTGGTAAACGACCTAAACAATCAATAGATAATAATTGGTTTCCAATGATTTCTGTCAATCGACGAATCAAGTGACAAATGGCTTCAGCTTTAAAAATTAGAAACATGTCCCTAAATGTGCCGAACATGAGGAGTGAGAAGGATATAATATGAAGAAAACTACAGAGAACTGACAACCCAGAGAGGCTGATTCAGTGATTAATTAACGTGTACAGTCGGACTCTTCACCTTGTAAATATAGAATATTTTTGTTGTGTCATTTTTTTTTTATAAAAGTTACCAACTATAGCTTAAATGTACAGAAAGAAATAATCCCAGGCTTGCTTACATTTTCCTTATGTATTGTTCATGCTAGCTATTAAGTATTTAAAAAGGAAGCAGCTTAACCCATTCAGTGAGTTCTGGTGTTCTTCCGGTTTGCAGTCTTGCAGCAATAATGAAGCCAGTATTAACCATAGACTGTATAGTCTATGGTATTAACCTAAACTGTGCTTTGGTGACACCTTGTGGTAAAAGGGGTTTTATCAAAGTCTGTTCGATCCGTTCTCCAAGTGTCGCCAGCACTTCCTTCCTGCGTAATAGCATCTATGTATAATTTTGTAATGAGTAATATCTCTTGTGGCCCAGCCTGTACTGGATAACTATATAATGCGATGCACGTGTATGGTTGTTTGGTACCTTTGTTTTGTAAGACTTGAGTTCTGGAAAGATGTCTGGGTGAATCATGTTCAGCTGAGCTTGGATCTTGTGACTTCTGACATTGTGGACTGTAGAGACATGTTCGTTAAGGATCAGGTGTTCAGTTGTGGACGGAAAGCTGCAGAAACGCACAAAAAAAATTCTCAGCCTCGGTGTGTTTAACTTAAGGTTACAAAAAATAAAATAAAGCTGGAATCTCTATGGAGTCTGGTTTCAAGAGCGAGAGAATACAAACCTCTCCATCCACTTCTTGTATTGATCTGTTGTCAAAACAGACTCCGGAGTCATGTGAACAATCAACGCAGCAGGGTCCTCCGTCCCGCCTGATTGGTATCTAGAGGGGATGACGCACTCAATTTAAATACATTTGGTTTCAGGTGTAATATACAACAGATATAGTATTAATGAGTTATCACAGATAATCAAACCGCTACCTTCTCAGCTGCCGATTGGTGCAAAGAGCTTCGACAAACTCTTCAGACGGACACTCGACGATGATAAAGACTGGTCCTGGGTCAGTGGGAGTACAAACCTGCTCCGGGAGGATCTGCAAGACAACAGAAAGAAAAACAGTTCAGAGCTGCAGCCTAATAAATATAATAACTTTATTTATTTGTATGTGTGTGTAGCACCTTTTAAAAACAATAGTTTACGAAGTGCATTGACAGTGGAAATAAAAGGACAATATAAATCAATGCACATCAAATCAACACACATGCCCATTTATACACAACATTTTAATAGTGAAAAAGGAGACATGGGTCAGCTCTGAAAGGACAAAAAAAGATGCAATGACTAAAAGGAGTTTATATCAAACAGAGCAGCTTTACACAGCACCTCTTTGCCTTCGTACGTGATACTTTTCCCATCCTTCAATGCTGCTATGAGTGGACCGATTGCTGCTGTGCCTCTGTGGAGAAAGAAAAAGAGTTATAAGAGTTTCTGAACTACAGTATTATTATATATAAAATGATTTTTTTTACTATTTTCTGACATTTTATGGATCAAACAATCGACTAGAAGAAAAGATCTGAATCGGTTTATTTATTGGAAGTAATATCGTTGTCGCAATGTTCAACAACGCTATCGCATATTGCATATTTTCCATATTGTGCAGCTCTAATACTTACTAGTAATATGATATAGAGAGCTATAATATAATATTACAATATTTATCATATTTAAATTTGACCATTTCAATAAAATTCAGGGGGAAAGTAAGTCATAATTAACTCGTTCCAACAGAAACATTGTTCACTCAAACCCAAAATAATTATAACTAATAAAACTAAATAACAATCAGACATTTGTCCACAGCTGTATTGATCTGATCAGAGTTAACTGAGTTTAAGGGCTTTGCATGGACAGCTTGTGTTAATATTGCAATCAATTAAATCATAGAAAAAAAATGCACCACATCAGACTAAATCTTATCATTTTTAAAAGATCAATAACTGGCCCATGTTCTGGTTGATTTGTATTTAAAATCCACTCACACAGGCAAACCGAGCTCCTTGGCTTGAGCGACTAAGAAATTCCCTTTCTTGGGGTGAAGCTGTCAAAGCAGAGAAGAAAAATGTCAGATGACGTTCCTTCATGTGTACATTACATACAGGATGACACCATTTCTGAAGGTTCCTACCTTACATATGAAGGAAACCGCCAAAGAGGTATCTCGACTTGCTTTTCGTCTTTCACCTACAAGACATTAGGCAACGTCACGCATTCTGTCACTGAAAACACACCCATGTCTGCACATCTTCCAATTTAATGCTACACTAGCACCTTCATTTTAACTGCCCCTTGCATTGTGGGACAACAGTGTCCATCAACACCACACTCAAAATATAAGTGATTTTAGACTTCTAAAATAAACGTGAAATGTTTCAACAAGTATTGGATGGATTGTCAGGAAATGTGGTTTAGACACTTGCACCCCCCTCAGGATGAATTGCAATAATGTTGGTGGTTGAGAATTAATCTGTGAACTCCTCAAAACTACCAGATCATTTTCACAAATAAGTAATTAAGAGCAAGTTTGTAGGATTTCTCCTTCTGTTTGTGACGCATGTATGTCCTCCAGTGGCTCCTGGACTCACCTGGACTGTCTGGACTGTTAGTGTGGATGTTGTCCCTCCTGGGAGAGGGAGGACTACGAGAGGGGCTGCTCCCACCCAACTTGGGGGAGAGCTTTCTGCCGTCACCCCTCAACTGGGCTGGAGAGTGAAGACAGAAAACACTCAGCTGTCAAACCAAAACACTTTAGGAGGAAGTCTAAGTGAACACACAAAAATGCAAGAAAGACTCACCAAATATAGGCACTTGATAAACTGTCATTGTATCGTCCGTGTACGTCTCTTCAGTGTACGGTCGAACCGCTAGGAGCATATGACAGTAAACATCACGCAAGACAGATATTACACAAAAAAATGATGCTTAATCGGTAAATTCAACATACACAACTTGATGTCTTCCAGTGGTCCAGAAAATGACTTGATGGCATTCAGATAGTTCTCCTTTGATGGAAAAAAAGGCAAAGAAGAAGAAGAAGAAGAGACAGTCGATGTGAAATGAATACATGTGTCCACTAAAAACCTGCTGCAGAGATGCGAGTACTGTGGGATGAGTTTCTCACCAGCTGTGGCGGTCCAGAGAGAACACACTCTGGAACACCAGTGTCCTTCAAGGTTAATATCATCCCTGTAGAGGAAACAACACACAAGTGTTCGGTCCAAAAATACTCAGATATTCATTGATTTAATTTATGAAGATATATAAATTATCTTTAGTAGTTGCTCTACTTCCAAGAAAACATGCCCGTCTATAAAGCAAAGAAACAGCCACATTCACTTTAAGCCGAGAGGTGCTGCAGAGACTGATGTTACTGACCTGATAAACCTCCCACATTCTCCCAGCTGAGTCTGGTCAGGAAGATGTTGTCCAATCGAGCAGCTTTCAGTCTGTCCGAAGAAAGCACCATTATATTAGTTAGCTCTCCGTCTTTATCCATCAGACCGACTACAAGGATAACATTGTTCAAACCAGCTTACTTGTGTTCCTGCATCAGTCTCTGTGTTCCTTCACCACAGTTGAACAGGTATCTGCAGCAGAGAGGAGGGAAGTTAGTCAGCCTCAGTTTAATTTGAATATCATGTCTATGTATAATATTGTTTCTTTTTGAAAACTTTTCTTTGTGAGATTATACTGGGTAGAAAATGTGAAAGCTCTAACTAAATTGTTCATAACTTTTTTGTAATTGTGCCAAACCTCACTTCATCGGGGACCACCTGAAAGCATCTTTAACACTTAAAGAGGCACTGTATCAATGTGCTACTGAGCAGTGGTTCAGTGTCTGTGGCTCAGGCAGAGCTTTAGGTCATCTTTTTTTAAACCCCAATGGTGTCATCAATGTTTTCTCGATTTGGGCTGTGCTTTGCATTTTTAACAGAAAGCCTGTGTAACAAAAGATGCGGGTGTTTACCATGAAGGCAGGGTTTTACAAAAACACCATATTAATGGAGGGGTATGGTTGCACATGTAAAGTGTAGGACAATGCGTATACGTATGTTGGCCCATCCTAGGGTATCAACTGCATACATTTTGACCACTCTCCCTGGATAGTACCCCAACTCCATGGATGTTGAATGCTAACTCAATGGGCTTTCCCCTTAAAAGAGTAACTTAACACCAGGCTGCAAAGCAAATTCAAGTCTGCTTCACATATGGGTGAGTGTAGTAAAAAGTGTGTTGTGTTGCAGTCGTAATCATGCCCAACAGTCATGTCACAGTGTACTGACACACCCTGGAGTACATTTGTACATCACTGCAGCAAGGTGAAAGTAAAACACCACACACACACACACACACACACACACACACACACACACACACACACACACACACACTGTTGAATTGCTCTTTAAGAAATGAATGATAGTGCCAACTTATGCCACATTTTCTTCATTAGACAGGACTTAAATTTAAGTTAACCTATAACCCACAACACTTTGTATCTCAAATATTTCTGTGAAATATACACAGCCCTGGTTTCAAAGTAAAAGCACGGGCTACTAAAACTCATGACATATTTGTGTATTACCTGTTGTACTCGGAGAAGACATACAGTGACGCAGCATTATCTCTGCTTCCAGCACCGACCACCTGCAGGTACACCGTGGATGGTCCGTGAACGTCTCCTCGTTTGTTCCTGTTCTCTTTGGTCTTCACCCGTCGCAGCGGCTCCTTCTGCTTGACTTTCTTCATGCCCAGCGGCAGCCTCGTCTCCGGGTTATTATTACTAGTTGTAGCCATTGCTCGGAAAAACTGGAAAACAGTCCGGTGATAAGGAAAATCACAGCGTGCGACAGGCGGAGGGCCAGCAGAGATAGTTCTGCCTTTAATAAACAGAGGTGTCAAGGACCTGAGCTTCAAATGGACCGTATTCATAATAAATACGACACAATAATTAAAACAACCAACGCCAATTAATCAGTTAATGCGTCCTTATACATTTCCATTCGCTTTTTTAAAATAATGAATTACCTAAAAGTAGCTGGGTGCACATTCAGCAAGACTGAGGACAGAGGTTGGTTGCATGGTTGGTTGACACATGTGACACTTTTTCCGGCATCTAATGATGACGTCATCGAAATGTATCGCTCATTGGTGTGGAGAATTATTTAGCAGGTCTGTGGACCAATCACAGCGACGTGTTAAGAGAGGGGGCGGGGATAGAACTACTTCTTGAAGAGGGGTTCAACAAAACAAACTACTATAAAATAAAACACCTCAAATAATATTACACATATTCAGCTCTTATAAAGCATTTTAACCATCAAATTACCCCAAAAATCTGATCTACTTGCAGAGGTGGAAGAAGTATTTGGAGTCATTACTAAAATTAAAAGTACCAATAGTGTAAAAATATTCTTACAAGTAAACGTAATGCATCCAAAAAAAGTACAAAAGTATGACCATCAAAATAAACTTTAAGTACCAAAAGTAAAAGTACTTATTATGCAGAATAAGCTAATTCAGAATCATATGTATTATATCATTATATTATAATTATTGATGCATCAATGTATTCATCACTTTGATGTTGAAGCTGGCAAAGGTGGAGCTAACTTTAACTACTTATACAGCTGGGTAGTTTAATATACAATAATGACTCATAATGTATTCTGATTCTACAAAGTAACTAAAGCTGTCAAATGTAGTGGAATAAAAAAGGACTATTTTTTTCATTAATGAAGTGTAGAAGTATAAAGTAGAAGAGAGAGAGAAAAAAAAAAGTACAGTACTACAGTAAATGTATGATAGTTACATTCCACCAGTGCATACGTGCAGCTAGGTTTTAAAATAGTGGACAACCTTCCAATAAGGGCAAATTGTGTTTTTGCAATGACATGTTCCTATCACATAAGGCAATATTCTAAGAGTGTCCACATACTTTTGGCCTAGCATACACTCCTAATATCCCTACATAGCTTCACATTACGAGTCATCAGTTTGACCTCTTCTCCACAGAAATTGAGTTTGTCTTGGTGTCAAATGATTTGTCGTACAGCAGCTTAGAGTTAAATAAGACTGAATACATCAGGTTTTTATTTAATTATTGACTGGTTCTAGATGGAATAACAAGCTTGTACTATCACAGATTCACATCATGACCACATGCAGCATCAAAGAAATATTCGGATTGAAAACACAAATATAAAAACATTTTTATATATATATATATATATATATATATATATATATACACATATATATATATATATATATATACACATATATATATATATATATATATATATACACATATATATATATATATAAACACACACACAACAAAAAAAAAGACCGCACACGCTTTTCCTTTCTCCTTCTTTATTCATACATCAGCTATAGTCCAGAGTACAGTGAGGACAGCAGCCTCTCAGCACTGACTGGACTGCAGGTCTAACATGATTCTGACCACCTGAACACTTTTAAACTGCTTTATACCCAGAGAAGCAAAGTTCCATTATGATACCAAACACAATGCTTTCAGTTACGTACATGGAAGAGGTGGGACAATTCACAAAAAGCATGATTCCAGTAAGTTGCAGAATCTCCAAACAATTTTGGTTCTATAAATACAAGTTTCACGTTATTATTTTTAATTCTTAAATCACTGTACTAACCACTGAGATGTGTCCTCATTAAGATGAGTCAAGACCATATGATTGACTGAATCAGCTGCTAATATACTTGCATGACTGTGCGTCGGTGTGTGTTTGTGAACAAGAGAGAAATAGAAGTGTTGATATATTATACAGACATGACTGAAATGAACACCACCTTTATTGCAAATGGTGCTTTTTTATGCTTTACAATTCTTTTTTAACACTGCAATAAGGGGACCAAGCAAATTTACACAAGGATTTGTTTTGTTTTACATTGTTGTCTTTTTTTTAATTTATGTATCTATCTATTGTTGCAGACTGGTGTATATTTATTGATGTATTTCTGTCTTAGCCTGCTATCAGTCCATATACATAGGTGAGCTGGGAGATGCCGGCATCTGATCCATGAGCCTGCAGACGTAACTCGCTACATCCACCGAGCGCTCCTCGTACATCTGAATGAACGGATCTTTCTGGAGTGGACAAAGAAAAAAGTTGAGTTATAAGTCAATACAAACTCCTGCAAAATAAGAAAGAAGAAAAAATAAAACCTCTTACGACTGAGTTTGTTTAAAAGATTTTTAAGCCTTCATTTGGTATTTCATGAGTGTATACAGAGAGGCCAGTAGCCTTCAGGATGAACTCACCAGTAGCTCTTTGTACTTTGGCCTTTTCGACTCATCCTTTGTAAGGCTTGAGAAAAGGATGAAAAAATAGTGTTACAGGAGGATGCAGTTCATCCATTTGTCCACCAGGGGATAGAAGAGCAAGCAGCAGCAGGAGTTTGTTACTATGAAACAACTGGAAACCTAACAGGTTGAATCTCCTGACAACATATCAATTAAAAGAGATATACACCTGTAACATATTGCTGCTAAATGCACTCATAACAGTTTCCTTACCACACGTTGACAAAGGAGATGAATTTGGGAGAGAAACGCCTCTCGTCTGAGTTGCTGAGTTGTGGCGGGTCTCCCCTCACCACCTGGGTCAACTGGTCAAACACACTGTTCCACTTTGGGTAGGGGAACCTCCCTGTGGCCAGCTCATACTGAAAAAGATATACATGTAACATGATCAGGGCAAGCTGGTGTTCTAAAACTACACATCAGGTGTAAAACAACATTAGTAAAAAGGCATATAGGTTGTTTTTTTTTAGCAGTGTTTTATAGTAGAGGAAATAAATCACACCTCTAGTAACACAATCAAAAATGAATATGAAAACATTAACCTCCTGGGAAAAAGGTGCTATTTTTCCACAGTTAAATGCAATCAATTATTCATTCATTATTGAATGTGTACCAACCAAGTGTCCCACTTTCATGGGAAAAACCATGCTATGTGATGTCCAACTGTATTTATTAAAGCATACAAGATGGGCACAAAAATCACGTACTGCAAATGTAAATACTGAACAGTTAGGACTGTCTTTGAGATGGTTTGTTTTTTTATTAACTTTAAATGTACACATTTGTATAATTTCCCCACGCTCTTTAAAGATCTCAAATAACTGATGGTGGTAGGCACTTTAGATGGCTATTTTATCTTTAACCATGAGTGTCAAATTAAGGCTCACCAGTGTGATTCCCAAACTCCAAACATCTGAGCGGACGTCGTAGCCTTGCCTGGATGCGCTCGGGTCTATTCGCTCAGGCTGAAAATAATCAAACAGGAAACAGATTAACATTTGAGTTTAGAAACAAAATCCATGGATCCATACTGGATTTCAAAGAGAGGGATACTAGGAGTGTTTCATGTATCCTTAAAGCCCATGTGTGCTTTTTGGTGACCAGAATACAGTGTGTGCAAGATAAATAATCCACAAATATGTTGTTGCGCCAATAGGACGCTTAAAATCAATAACATCACAGCATGTGCATTATTACTGAAATGGCACTTCCGTTTGACAGTTTTGCAGCTAAACTTTGTGCTTTACTGATCAACACATTGGTGGGATAAGAAGAGAGTATTACAGATGTAACTAGAAGGGCCCTCAGAGCGCAGACCTCCGCCAAGGCTATGCCCTATCTCGCAATGTTAAGGAAAGTGAAAAATAATTTTTGTATCCGCCCCATGATTCGGATCTGCTCCAAAATGTAATGGGTTCTTTCTTGGCCCATGCTACAACCTTCCCCAAAGTTTCATGGAAATCGGGGCCAGTAGTTTTTCCGTAATCCCGCTGACAACTTGACCTTGTTGGCGGATAAATAAGGCTTCTTGGACTTTTATTGCACATCTATACGAGATTGAATCTATAAAAATCAGGGAGATGTCGCACTTTGGCCTTAGTCTTGACGGCTACTGTAAGTTTAGCAAACCACCAGATGTCACTATGCGTGTTTAATTTAAAATTTAATTTTACTTTCTCAGCATTAACAGAAGAAAGCTCCATAGGGATTCATCTGCCAGTCTTTACAAAACTAATACACTTGGAAAGTACAAAAGGTGCATGTAAACAACTTATCATGCGTACAATTGTACCTGGAGTTGATGATGTGAAAAGTGTTCAATTTTAAAGCCTGTGCACCTAAAATGTTTTTGGTTTTTCAGACTACATTATGAGAAAGAAACGGGTGTCAACTGGGTCAAAACAAACCCACTGCTCTCCATACTCGCCCCTGAGAATACCAAGACAGCTCATCACCTCTGGGCATGTTTTCACCTGCACGACAAGATGCCATCAGCAGCTGTGCAGCTCACACATGAGTAGCAAGTTCCCTCATTCCTGCCTGTCAGGACTGCAGCATGACTCTGCATGCCTCAGAAAATACATTTGTGCCGCTGCATTATGAAGCACCCAGACCTCTCAGGTCGTCTGGGACAGCTCTGCTTTCTGTCCCCAGAATCACAACTAAACATAGAAAAACCAGAGTTCAGTTTTTATGCACCAAATATCTGGAACAAACTCCCAGAAAACTGCAGGCCCTCTGCAACTCTTACTTCTTCTAAATCAAGGCTGAAGACTTTTCTGTTTAATGCTGCCCTTTTTTTTTTTTTTTAAGTAATTGTACATTTCTTACACTGCACTGTAACTTTTAGTCTTGATTTTCATACCTGTCTTAATCTATTTTAGCTGTTTCTATTTTCTCTTTAACAAAAGTTCTGAATTGCTCTTTTGTTTAAATGTAAATTGCCTCGTTGCTGAAATGTGTTATACAATTAACGCTGCCTTGCCTCACAAGATCACTTCTGCCAATTTCTGTCATTTACAGGCTGCCCTACAGTGCATCCCAAACCCCAGAACATACATGTGCTGATGAAGTGTGTTGAATGCTGCAGAGAATCTCCTGCTGCTGTGCAGGGAGAAGGAAGCACCTCGCTGGCCCATTTACAGGCTTGATTTGGATGCTGATGTCACCCAGCGGACTGGGACAGTCTGTGCTGCACCACGGATGGGTTTTATGAAACGACAGCTGACTACTGCAGAGAGCCCGCTCACATCTGCCAAGACTGCACGTGTTTAGTCTGCACAAGCATGGCAAATACATTGTTTCACATATGAACAGCATTAGTGGGGGAACGATTAGACGGCAGTTTTAAATCGTCAATTATTGTCTTCAGTAATCTAAAAGTAAAAATACTTTTAGATTACTTAAAACAATTTTAATTTGCATTTTCTTTTCTATCTCTTATCATTATGAACTGAACAGTGGACCTACATTAAATGGTTGTTAAAACTAAATAAGCAACTAGAAAGAGACACTTTGGGCTAATTCTTTTTGACATTTTATAGTCTTAATTATTAACTGTTCAATCAAAATAATGAAAAGAATCGTTAGTTAAAAGGGGAACTATGCAGGATTGTTTAGCTTAAATTTACCTTAACTGAACAGCTTCGGAGTCATTGGAATGGTTAAATGACTTTTTTTGGGTTGAATGGTGGTCGTCTCGCTCCCCCCGCGTGATATCAGGTCTCGCGACGTAACGAATTGCTTCCCGGCACTGCACGCATACAGGAACCGGTTAGCTATAAGAACAAGGTAGCGATGGAGTTTTACACACTATCGTCACGGCTGAGCCGGCAAAAAAGAAGCAGAAAGCTAGGAAAGCATTGTCGGAGGAACAGAGAAAGAGACTGACCGAGCGAGGAGTCAGACATGAGTAAACATCGGAGCTGCCAAATATCTATTCTGAAGCTGTAGGGGGAAACCTCTATAGAGAAACCTGCGAGCAAAAAGAGAGAAAACAGCGAAGAAATGGCCAAAACTGCATAGAGCCTCTTTAAAGCCCTAAACAGCATTATAGCCAATAATCATCATAACCACGGCCACAAAGAGTTGTGAATAAGAGCTACCGGTTCTGTAGAAATCTAAATTACTCATCCAACACCCGAATGTTGCCCAAGGTAAAGATCATGTTGTTTATACGCCATTGTAGCCACATACCCAAACAATACGTCAGCCTACCCAGCTGTCCTGAGGTCAGTTTTTCTACGTCATTAAACCTGCTGTAACCAGCAGCGCAGTGATCAAACACCTGGAGAGTCTGCAAGCTGGAAACGAGAAACTGGAGCTGAGATTCCTGCCGCCTGAGCTCACAGCCGTGGGACGCTCCGGAGTGAAACCTCGTCATGAATGAAGCTTCCTACCCAAGGGCAGAGCGTGTGTGTGTGTGTGTGTGTGTGTGTGTGTGTGCGTGCGTGCGTGCGCTGGGTCCTGATAGTGCCTCACCAAATTTAGAATGGAAACTGCTGTGGAGAGACCACAGGAGCTGAGAGGAGGAAGGGGGGGGGGTAACCCCATCCCAGAAAATAACCTTGAGTGATGATGACACGCTGAGATCACCTCTATGAACCGCCAAGCATTTGGTGCTCTCCAGTACATACGTACACACACACACACACACACACACACACACACACACACACACACACACACACACACACACACACACACACACACACACACACACACACACACACACACACACACACACACACACACACACACACACACACACACACACACACACACACACACAGTAGAGATGTCATTGAATATCTTGGGATGTTGGTCAAAACAGGAAAGTTTTTTGGACATTCAATCATTTTTTTGTATTCTTTTTTATTTTCATTAAGAGTAGGTAATTATAATTTCAGACGGTTCTCTATCTTTGAAACTGGTAAAGCGAGGACTAATCTAAAATGTAGATGTGTTTCAGTTTTGAGGGTTAAATTATGGAATGACCTTAATGGTCCCTGTTGAGTTTCAAAAAAGCTTTAAAATCTAAAGTAATGAGGGTTATGATTTCATTAAAATGGAAAATTACTAGGACTGGAAGTATTTAATTTCTGAGTGATTCTATGAAGATTATAGGATAGGTGAAAATAAGGTTTGGCTTCAGCCTATTCGTTTTTTCGGTTAGCTACGGTGGCAAATTATGGGAAATAATTGGTTCTTTCATGTATGTTAACCAAAAAAATAAATAATTCATATAATCAATGAATCTATTGATAATGGTCTTTTTATTAAAAGGTGAATTCCCTCGATTTTACACAGCAAGATTTGGCATTGTTACACATCAAGTTTACCCGTCATGGAGAGTGCTAACTGCTAACAGTAACTCTGAAGGAGCTTCCTAAAATCAGAAAAGAATTACCCTGATGTCATCACAGTTATGTCAGTTTGAGCTTGACCGTTTCCAACTTTTACCGGGCATAGATGATAAGCCTCCATCGAGTTTTTGGAGGTTGACCCATATTAAGGACTAAAAGTCTGGCTTTTTCAGTCTCTGTTGCTTCAACTTTGACCATGCTTTTTCACCAGCCCCTAAACTACATGAAAGTCCTCCTTTAATCAATAATGGAAAACAAATCATTAGCATTAGTTGCAGCCCTAAACAGAGACATCAAATGTGAGTGAAATCATTTATCGGTCTGTGCTTGGCAATATTGTGAAATTGTCGCAGTCATGAATAAAGTTTCCTTTTTCAATCCAACGCCGGTCAGTTAATGGAATTGAGATGCAATGGGTAATGAGATTATTCCTGCTCCACAGCACTAAAAGCACCATAAACACTTAATCCAGTATTGCTGATCAAGATTTCGGGCCTTTTAAAACGCACTTTCTGGCTTAGTCATCAAAAACTCACTACCGTTGGCATTTCAAGACTCTTGCACTGGGAAGCTTTTGAATTTTCAAAGCTAGTATCATATCACCCGTGACCTCAAAAAACATTTCAACTGTGAAGGTCTAAAAAAAAAAAAAAAAAAAAAAAAAAAAAAGCCATTCCTATTGATGCATTACAACCAAACAGGTCTTAGTCATTCATCAGGTATGATCTTATACACACTCCAAAATATAACTACTGTCCTGTGTCAGCAGACGATTCAAGACGCCTGCCCTGATTCATATCTCTTTCCTGTTTTACTGAGTTATGGGATTGACAAACAGAATACAGTTGCAGAAGCAACATTCAGGAGAGTCTTTTACTTTGGAGACCCATTGTTGATCAAACCTCTACCAATGTCCCTGTGCACTACACGATCTTTAGGAAGAGCTCCACCATGATGTTGTTGTTTTTGTCCTGCTGGTCAACTTGCCAAGAAGCGTACACGTTTGGTTTCAGCTAGCCTGGATCAACAAAAGTACATTTCCAAGATCAGATATCCGGGGCGTCAGGCTGTTGCCGTTCTGAAACTCTGTTCGCATCGGGAAACAACAACAAACTCTGAGCTAGCAAGCTACACGCTGACAATGGCAGGTTTTGAAGGAAAATTTGGATTGTGCAATGAGGCAGGCCTGCATGCGGTGAATGACTGTAAAGACTTACAACAGAATATGTTCACGTCATTTATAATCTAACTGGGACTTTTGGGACCGATTGGCGGAGATTTGTTATGGACAAAATACAAAGGGTGATACACTGGTAAGAGCAAATTATGTTTAACCATGTATCCAGCTAACAGTGCACGTTACTGTGTTGTGTGAACGGTTAACTTCATTTAATATTGTATGTGGCGTTATTTTTTTGCGTGGTGCAAATATTCCACCAAAACAAGTTGCTTGCGGAGTGTATTTTGCAGGGCGTGTGTCCGAAGCTTAGCGCCGCCCAAGACCATTGTGGTTGGTTTAAAGAAATGCAAACAACCCAGTGGTTGTTTTTGTTTTTTTGTCCTATCCCAGAATGTATGTGTGATGTAGCCAGACCTTACGCCACAGCGCTGTGGAGATAGGTCCGGCGATGCGAGACTAGGTTTCAGCATCACATTCCTGGTTTCTCATCAAGTTCAATAGAAAAATTTTGGATGTGCTTATCTCAGAATCAGAAACCTGTTGTGACCATCCACTTTGCCACAAGCTCGGTGTAACTCACTGCCATGTAGGGTCTGCAGCCTGCGTCTCGGGTTTTGGCGATGGAGTCCACCAGCTGACCGCTGATGCCAAAGTCACACAGCTTTATGTTGCCGTTCCTGTCCAGGAGGATGTTTGACGGCTTTATGTCTGAAGGAGGGGTGAAGAGAAACGGGCGGTTAAAAAAAGACACCCGAAGGTCTGCAAAACCAGACTGGGGATAATAAGATTAGGTATCTTCTTACCTCTGTGTATTATTTTCAAGTTTTCTTTTAAGTGGTTAAGGGCCTTCACAGTCTGCAAAACACGGAGAAGGGTTTAGCATCTGGAGTCGAAAATCTGTCTTCGTTCTTTTTGAAAGGTGGGACAGGATCGTCACGAGGACTTACCGCTAATGTTATTTTCCCTAATATTTCCTCTGGAATCACGTCGTCTAATGAGCAATATACAAATTTGTAAAATTTGTCTAACGAGGTAGCCATAAGTTCCATACAAATCCAACAGTCGCCCTGAAAACACAAGAAAGTCAGTCGGAGAGTTTGAGAAATTCAAATGCATCACTTTAATGATGAAATGAGAGTTGGTGTCACCTCTCTGAACAGAGCGCCATAAAACTGCACGATGTAGGGACAATCGCTACTTCTCATGACCACGTCAAGGTCCATCAGCAGCTGCTTCTGTTCCTTTTCGTCGACGGTTGACCGAATTCTCTGTGAAAACAACAAACACAACACGCAGGTTAAACAAAAACACGTAGTCAACATAAAATCTGCGCCTGGATATCTACATATTGTAGATATAAGGTAAATTACCTTGACCGCCATGATCTGGTTACTCGGCTTGTGCACCATCTTATTGACGGAGCCGTAAGCCCCGCGGCCGATCTCGCCCAAATCTTTGAGATCCTCGGCTGTGAAGTCCCAGTGCTGCTCCGGGGAGATCTTCAACTTTCCTGATGACTCAATACTGTGTGTTCTCAGCCTCTCTCTGCCCAAAACCAGAAGTGTTACATGTGAGTGTAAAGAGAACAGAAACAAGCTAAATATCTAAATGTAGTAATCCTGGGAATTCTTTTTTCCAGGACTGACATGACGACAACAGTTGGAAGGTTTACTCACATGTGCGGGTTTTGAAAGGGCGGCCCGGCCGTGTTCAGTGTGAATCTAGTCGCGGGTTTGATCGGAGGGTTGGCAAAGTTCAGCTTCAGAGCTTTGCGTTTACCTGAGCAAGGGAAAGAAAGGAAAAAAAATGCTAACGTGATCAGATGTTAATTCAAGCAACACATGTTGAGAATTGAGCAAGACTGGAAGCAAACTCACCCCACATGGAAGGTCAGAATGACAAAACCAACACAAACTATAAAATGAGATAACGGATGGAGTGAGGAGACAAGTAAATTTATCCAAATTTACTCAAATCCATGGATGTCATGCTTTCCATAGAACAAGGGGATAAGAAGTGGCAACTTCTGCATCACCATATATGGATGTTTTACAAAATAAATTCCAAATTTGCGGTCATATTTCCATAAATATACTCACCTATGAGCCATGGATAAGTCTGGTGATAGTGTTTTTTTTTTCTTCGTATTGTCAACAAATCTCATTAAAAGACCAAAACCAACAATGAATGTATATATTAACAAGTAGTGTGTGTGTGTGTGTGTGTGTGTGTGTGTGTGTGTGTGTGTGTGTGTGTGTGTGTGTGTGTGTGTGTGTGTGTGTCACAGCCTGATATATCTTCTTCCTATGTGCCATAGAGGTCCACTGTTGTTAAAAAAACATCAATGAGCTACACTGTTGCCCTGGGTGACATGTTCCTTCATTACCACGAACACACACTGTAGTTTATTTTGACTCAATCTCACATACACCGTCCTGCCGCCACAAATACTCACTAGAGCACCACATGTGGATTAATCCGCTGCTGAAAATAGTTCCCAACAAAAGAACTATTTACTTTGTTTGCTAAAAACTACAGTAACCATGTGTTTTAGAAAATAACTGAGTTTTTGTTTAAGTGTAACTATACATTTGTGAGGGGTTTCTTGAGATTTGTCTATAGAAGGAACCAATGAGCCACAGACAGCCTAAAACACCGCTAGTTTTGGTCTTTTTATGATATTTCTTAACAATAAGGAAAATGTAGAATAACGCTCTTGTACTATACATTAATCAGCATTTAAAGAACCAATGGATGCTGTTAGACCTTCAAAAAAAGCAGTTTACATTATGACTTTAATCCAATTACTAGATTTAGGGTGGCATTTTTGGGCCTTTTTTTTGTGTGCCAATAATTTGCAGGTCAATATATTTTTTTCGAACTGTTGTTTTTCAAACTGTCCCACCGACATCCTAACCAGCCGTGGTAGATGAGCTGCCACAAATATTCAAACCTTTTATTGAACAACTCTCGCAAATTTGAATCGCTGCCGTTACAGTTTGATGCAGAAAATTTACCATTTTCGTGTCTTTTATTCCTCACGCACCCAGTGTGCAAAGGCCTTAAGAGTCAGTGATTTTCTATCTCGATAGATTTCTACATTTTTATAGTGCTGTCCATATTTGAGAAACCTTTTGAATTCTGCTATTCATCCTGCTCTCTGCTTTGCGATATGACGACAATGACAGTTGAAAATGTATATCATCTCAGTGTATAAACTGTCATATCGCCCGACCCGATCTTATCGGTGTCACCTGTTCAGCAGCAGCCCAACACATTCAGCTGCACTGAAGATCTCAATAGAACCAAATTCACTACTTTCTTAGTCATATCTGTAAATCCTATATTTGATGCAGAAACAGAACCGTAGCATGCTGCTAAAATCCCAAACACCTACATTCACAGATCACACACACACACACCAACCCACATATAAACACAAAATAAAAAGGGAAAAAGAAACCACCTAAATGACATGCTTCTCAAGGTCAACTGCTTTGATTTCACCTTCCAATCCTAGGACAGCGCTCCACGCTCGCAGCGATCCACCCAAAATACCACAAGAATGTGTGCGCTTGAATTCCAATCGGCTTGAATGCAAAACATCGCTTGAAATGACAACTCTGGAGCGTGTGTACCCTGTCTCAACAAGCAAGTGCTATGCTCAGGTGCACCCATGCCAATAAAAAAATAAAAAAAATAAGACAAACCGGTTGAAAACAAAAAGGTAATGTGACTACACTACAGGCACTACTTTTGCTTGTTAGTTGCACACTGAAAACCAGTTAGGGAGAGCCTCCATTACAGTATTTAAGTGGGAATTGAATTAATGAAAACACAGTTTAGTTGGGAGGATTCTTTTACCACACCGAGGACAGTAAAAATCCGTTCAGAGGATCTCGTGCCAAAATATCAATGGAAGCTCTGAATTTTAGGCTTGTGCCGATGAGAGCAAATACAACTTGCCTGTTAATTGTTTTTGGCAAGAAGTTGCTTAATCAGTAGGAAACCAGACTGCACTTTTTAGGCAGCGCATTCATTCTGCAGTAGGTAGTTGATGTGGAAATGATAAGGGATTTATAATTTAAAAAAAGAAATTAAAAAAAAAAGAAAAAAAAACTAAGTAACGCTGATTAAAAAAATTCCATAAATGCTGCAGCTTTATCACATCCTGTTATCTGAGGAAGTCATGTTAAGCACTGAGCTATTAGCTACCGGCACAAGCCTACTTGAACCCATCAGAAGTCTTGACTTGGATTAGTTGAGAACAGCAGGACAGACTCCCCCATACCAGACTGTCAGGCGGAAACAAAGGGATGAGAACTGTTGGTGCTGAAGCAAAAGAGGTTTGGCTTACTTGGGGGAGCTCCAGACAGGTTTATCTGAAACCCTAGAGGTGAGAAGACATTTTTTATTTTCTTCATATTTCACCTTCACTTTGCCAGCTTGTTATGTCGTCTCAAAGAGAGACTGCTTTGTTAGTTAGACCTAATGTTACCTCCCTCTTCTAAATCCACCTCTTCCTGCAAGAAAAAAAAAAAAAAAAAAAAAAAAAAAAACGCGTCCGTTTCACCCAACAAACCAGGACTTGAGAAGAATCCTGCAGTTTTTGGGGTCGACAAGTAATCACAGAAATTGGCCTTGCTTTGCTGACATGTCAAACACATCTATCGCAGGTTCAATGCATCATCTGGAGGGTAATGCATTAGCATGCATCTGCATTTATGAAACAACTAGGAGTTGGTGAAGTATGTCAGTCAGTGGAACAGCAAAAAAAAGAAAAAAAAGAGGCAAAATTAACTGCAGATGAAACAAAAATAATAATAAAAAGGGATCTACAAATGAGTATGGATTACCATCGTGGAAAAACACATTACAGTTTAATAAACATTTTCTTGGGACAGCTCACCATCATTCGGCATCATGTCAGGAGTTAGAAATCATTAGTTAGCAGCAGTAGGGTAAAAGGTGAAACATGGTCAGGGAAATGTGAATTAAAGCACA
The DNA here is from genome assembly GCF_004354835.1 of Perca flavescens. Classification (NCBI taxonomy): domain Eukaryota; kingdom Metazoa; phylum Chordata; class Actinopteri; order Perciformes; family Percidae; genus Perca; species Perca flavescens. Next base: position 21,718,641 of record NC_041345.1, on the reverse strand, counting down.
GGATTATACAACAGAGCTACGTATTAAATACGTGATAAGGTAGGATTATAAAATCAAATAAATCAAAGCATTTAAAGGTCCAATGTGTAGGAATTTCTTCCATCTAGCGTTAAGATCATATATCGCAATCAACTCTCTCACACCACGCAGTTCAAAGTACGTATTACCGCTACGGTAGCCTTCACGCTTCAAAAAGCCGGTCTCTTGCTCTTTTCAATATCCTTTTTCTTTTTCTGGGCGAAGAAGAAGACTGTTCCTGAAAATTGGATTTTGAATACGTGTGGTCTTCAATGTTTCCTTCTTCAAACTTGCCGGGGCCGGGAAGCTACGATACCCACTAGCAGCACCCTGTCAGTTTATCATGTGACAGCGAAAACGTGAAAGGCGGAGCAGTATGTCCTGAATGTCCCTTACCGGCTAACGTATTTCAAGATGGCGCATGAATATGGAGCGTCTACTCCAGCTCATGCAAACGAAAATGTAAAATTTCAAGCCAACAGGAATACTTGGAATTGATGGTGGTGGTAAATATTCATGAAAAAGGACAAGTTTGTGAACGGGCAACACAGATTTTGATAATGAACAACTAAACACGTTACACACTGGACCTTTAAAGCCTGGGTTATTATTACTGTTATGATGTATTAAAGAAGCATCTCTTACTGTGTAAAGGGGGAACCATGGGTAATAAAATCATGCATCTCAGTTATAAATCTAACTGTATTAATTCATTAAACCATCAGGTTAAATCAAAAAATAAATCAAAGTGCTAACTACACAAACTGAATTAAAACATCATTCAAGACTGAACGGATAGATAAAACCTTAATCATGTATAAAAAAATAAAAAAATCAGATCGTGGAGGTTATCTTTTATGCATTTTGCTTCCCATTCTCATCTTGTATTGCAAATTTAAACTTTAATTGGATTTCTAATCAAACCGCTTATTCTACTCTATGAAATCAATAAAGTGTGTAGCTACCTGTTTCACTCTGACATCTCCAGCAGGTGTTGGACTCTGAAAGTTAAAATGAGACATTGTTTGTACAGAAATACAGCACTATTATATGAGCATTTTATTTAGATGTGTTTGGAGCGAAGAGACTGGTTTAGATATTTCTGTGCAGAAGCTAGAGCGGGGCAATATATCGATATTATATCGATATCGTGATAGGAGACTAGATATCGTCTTAGATTTTGGATATCGTAATATTGTGATATGACATAAGTGTTGTCTTTTCCTGGTTTTAAAGGCTGCATTACAGTTAAGTGATGTACTTTTCTGAACTTACCAGACTGTTGTAACTGTTCTATTATCTGCCTTTACCACGCAGTCATATCCACATTACTGGTGATTATTTATATAAAATCATTGTGTAAATATTGTGTGAAAGCACCAATAGTCAACCCTACAATATCGTTGCGGTATTTGGTCAAAAATATTGTGATATTTGATTTTCTCCATATCGCCCAGCCCTAGCAGAAGTCCTGAAAAGCCCAGAGCAGATTTCTCACTCCATACAAGTAGTTACATGTACTCACTAATGCTTGATAATGTTGTTGTTAATGGATGGAAACCCATCAATATTTACAATCAATTTAATGATTTTGCATATTGCCAAACACAAACACACAATTTCACATGATTTCTTAACGGTGAAAGTATATTGATCCATTCGGCATATTTAACACTGACATAGAGTGAGAAGTGAAGTGCAGTCCATTGTATTTGTGTGGAAGACGCATGAATGTCAAGGAAGCTGCAATTCAAATACACGATGACACACTGATCAGTGTCATCGTGTATTACATCTATGCGGAATAGTGCATCTTTACGGTTTAAAAGATTTTCAAAAACAAAAGAAAGATTTTACAATATGCTTCTAATAACATATGTAGCCATAGTTCCGACATGCAATTGTCAATTTTTGGAACGGAGTTTGGCGACATTTCCCCCAGACAAGAGAGAACAGAATGTGACAACAAAATGTCAAAATGGTAATAAGACGTTAAATGCATTTCGTACAAAAATAATGCATTGTCCAATTAATGACAATTGACAAATCATGCACGTTCCTCTTGGTGGGGAAAAAATAAGCTGGTCCGTTCCCTTGGGAATATTTCTTTCATTCCTGGGAGTAGCCTGAGCCTCCCACGGCTAGCCCTGCTAACATTAACCTTCACTGCAGCAGAATGGAAGCTCCCGGCTACAAGCAGATATTTGCACATTACCTACACTTACCCTGCATGCTGCTCATTGTAGTAATGTGCTGAGATTGGGATTGGTTATGGTGGTGTGCTGCAGATCCTGCGTTATTGCTGCTGTTGTGGCTGCTAGATGTTGTTGAGTTGTTAGGACTGGGAGTCGCCATTGTTGTGTGTTTGAATTCCATCAGCAGCACCGGGCTGCAATGCAGATACACGGAGAGCAACTTCACCCTTCCCTCCCTGCCACAATAATTACTGCCTCACTGACGGCAACTTCAGGCCGCAAAACGATCCGGTGGCGACTGTAGAGTAGTTTAAAATACGTAAAAAAAATATTCAGATTTTTAAGAAGTTTCGGACTACGTTAATAGCTATGTATGGAGTAACGTTAACAAAAACAAACATCCAGCTAGGCTAAGCTAACTAAACTGGGCTAGCAGGATTAGCCAAGAAGCTTTAAGACCCGCAATCAGCTGACCAAGTGACACTGACATGTCAACACCCACAGCGTCGTCCCAAAGCGAACGACAAGCTAGCGACAGTTAGCTAAGACCGTACCGGATGCTACGCTGTGTTTGTTTCAAAATATAACAAAGTATTGGCATACCAGCAGTGGAGGAAGTAGTATTTAGATAGGTTATTTTGCTTATATAAAAGTAGTAATATTACAGTGTAAAAATACTGTTACTTTTACTAAGTTAAAAGTAAAAACATTGAGCATCAAAATGTACTTAAAGTAGGTTACCTAAAGTAAGTAAAAGTACTCATTATGCCAAATGGCTCAATTCTGAATCATGTAGGCCAGGGGTCTTCAACGTGTTTTAAACCAAGGACACCTTAACTGAAAATGTATTAAGTTACTGTACATTCCACCAGTGAGACCCCTACGTCATCAAAAAGATGAATTATTACCTTAAAAAGAACTACTGGGTCTCACTGTATAGTGTGACATTAAGTGTTACTGTAGCTATAATTTTGATTTATTATGATTTAATTGATTTATTCATTTTTGCATTTATACCACAAATTATACCAACACCATAAATAATTTTGCAGCTGGAGCTGCTGCTCCCGCGACCCGACTTCAGATAACCGGATGAAGATGGATTAATGGATGAAATCAAATTGGTGTAACACAATGCTTAAGTTATGTGAAGCTTTAATTCTTTCAATAATTACTATTATTTATTTTTTAATGAATACATTTTCTACTTTTTGAGCTTTTGGTATTGCTATTCTGTCTCTTTATATGTGTAAAAATGTAGCATTTGTAACCTTGTTTAATAATAATTAATTTAAAATAAATAAATAAAAAACATTAAGTATGAAAAATACATGTCTTGTGTTTGGGACTAATATTGATTATGCGATGACCATTTTATTAAAAGCCATAAACAAAACTTTCTAACTGTACAGTCAACAATGATTTTATTTTGTAAAGAAATATCGGAAGTCATATCTCTGCCTTGTGGGTACCTTGACGTCACTGCGGTCTTGGAGAATGTGTGCTCGTTTTGCTGTACGGAGCAGTCAGGGCAGAGCACGTCCAAGATTTAATCCAACGTAGTTAAATAAAATAGATCTGTATTAGAAGATAGTTTTGTTATATGAAAACGGTATTGTGATTATAGCACTGTATCTCTGGGTTTAGTGCTGACAGTATATGTTATGCAACCACAAATTGCAAAAACAAAAGAAAATCCGCCTAAAATGAGCGTCTACGTGCTTATATCACGTCAAAAAGGGGCTTGTGGATACGTATATGACTCACTTTGGAGATAGAGGTATTAAATAATTTGTGAATTGTGGTTTATGTCCAAACATTTTAGTGCAACATGCAGAAGTAGTTAATATCAAAGTACCCCTCACTGTTATATTAGACGTGAAGGACTGGGTCAGCGTTTGGTTTCTCACGACTTTACGTCCCGCAGGCCCGGGTGGGGAAGTGAAAGGTTAAAAACAACAATGGGGGAAGTTTGTCAAGAGGTGAACTCTAAGTCATGGCTTTCTGTCATTTGGCGAGTCTGCAACTTTTGCATGTCTTTATTCTTCGCTCTTGCAACATATGTACAGGTGAGCGTTCACTTTTCATTCATTTATTTTATTTGTCTATATGTTTACATGCATCTCATGAATCGTGATCACTGACCAGAAATATGTTGACTCTAGATCAATGATCCAGACGCAGGGTTATGGATGGTAAGATTACAGTTATTTCGCACATTATTTTGTCTTTGGGCATATCTTTATGAGATTTGTTATTTTCACGACGTTTCTGTTGCAGGTTGGTTATGGTGTTCCTGCAGTCCTGTGTGCATTTATTGGCTTGACACCCCATTTGACAGGTAGGCCTACACAGATAAGTGTAGACCTGTAGTGGGTTTTCTTTTTTTAAGTAGATGCATCTATTTTAAAATCTTAATAAATTACCTTGAACCCTACCCAGTAACTTTCTGAGTTGCCTTTCCTGTTTTCCACACGTCTTTCTTCCATTGCTGATAGCGTCATCAAGTGGCTTTATAATGACTGTACAGCGCAGCGAAGATCAACCCTTAACAACAGTACAAGAAACTGCAATTTCTTATTTGCAGAGACTTTGCCCTGGAGGCGTGTTGCTAATCTCCATATGATGGTTTCCAGCGCTATTGTTGCCATGTTGGGATGGAGACTTTACAAAGAGCAAATCACCGAGATCTTCCAAGAGGAGCAGGGCAGGTATAGACTGTGTACTGCTGCATGGACTGTTACTTACTAAAAATACAAACATACATACACTTACTAAAATACATGTGGAGTCTGCAGCACTGTGGTCCTCTAACAAGCATTTCAGACTTGTATGTGTATGTTTTGCACGTGAGAATATGTATACTCTACCTTATGACTATATATATATATATATATATATATATATATATATATATATATATATATATATATATATATATATATATATATATGTGTATACAGTATGTATATGTATGTATGTATGTATGTATATATATATGTGTGTGTATATATATATATATATATGTGTGTGTGTGTGTATATATATATATATATGTATGTATGTATATGTGTGTGTATATGTATGATTAGAGATCTGACTAGTACACACAAGAGTTAAATGATAATGAATTGGGGGTTACAAACCCAGTATAGCCACAATTAATTACTTTAACAAATTTATATTTAAACAATACCTCATGAAATTGTAAGGAGATCTGATTCAGGTACAAATAATAATGTGCAATTAATATATTTCTTCCTCCTTTAGAGAATTTTCTGGTCTCATGTTGACCATTGTTTGGCTTCTCATGTGTCGCCACTCTGGAAGGTAACATTAAGATGTTACCAGATGTATTTCAAATCTTTATTAAAATAATTGTGCTTTTATAAAATGCTTTTGTTTTATTCTCAGTGTGTTTAACTTTATCCTATACCTTTCTTTGTCAGGGCTCCAGTTGGGATGCTCAGAGTCTCAACAGCTGTTGCCATCACAGTCTTCCCCTTTGTGGCCTGGCTTTACTACTACATCAATAAGGAGCTGACATCAAACTGGCCTTCACATTGTAAAACTGCCATTTAGACACCAACTTCTTACTGTTTTGTCTGATTAAATATTCCTTTTGTTATGTTCTTTGACTGAAAATCCTGAACCAAGAATGCTGCTCAAGTGAAATATTTTGTAGTATCATTAAATACAAACATATGACAGCTAAGGTGCATTTTGTATCACTTAAAACTTGTATTTTTCATCCAATGTTTACCTACAAACTGTGCTGCATCAGTATAACAAACTTTGTCTTTCTCTTGAAAGTTTAATCTAGTTTAATTTAAATTTAGATTTTTTTTCTTCAGTCAAATGAAGTGCAATATATAAATAATGTAAAATATTAAAACAAAGTGAATCATAAAATGTCTTTTTTGTCTTTTTAACAAGATTGTTCGCTCTCCAAGGGGCAGCAGCGAGCTCTGTAACTAAAAGAATAATAAAAGAAGATGTAAAATAACGTCATTTCCTGTGTTTAATAGGGGCTACCGGTATACTGATCTGAGATCAGCCTTTTCAGTTCGCAATGCAACATTTTAAGTTAACACGAGTATGCAGAACTGACTCCAGAACAGCAGTTTGGTTTTGTATGCCTTATTCCCGTTTTGTAAACTTGTAACCGCTTCCTCGTTTCAGCAGCGGTTCTGTCAAGGTCCACACATGGCCCTGTGTGTTTTATATACCAGCCTGGGATGCCGGCTGTTCCACAGTAACGTTAAACTCTTGCAAACGTGTCCCCGGACCCAAACGGTCAGACTCGCACACAGTGTTTCACGGAGAGAAGCGGGACTAAAACACGCGCTGTCACCGCGGAGAGTTCACTGCTTCCTGGTAGGTCAAGCTAGCTAGTCGATATCAGGTGTAACCTAACCCTAGACTGTATTACCCATATGGTTACCTAATGAAATGTAGCAAATTAGCGTATACGCATCATTGGCAAGTTCCTAGCCACGCTTCTTCGCTAAAACACTACTTTCATTAGCACGTAAATCACAATTTTGAGTACGCGCAACCCACCATACGTTAATACTGATTTCACATTTGATTAATCTTAAAAGCTTTTGTTTGTCTTTAGTGCATTCACGTTACAGTGTAAATTTCTAACCTCCTAGCTGGATCCAAAAAAACACTTAATTTAGTAAGCATCTCTAGTCAAGCCAGCTGTCTCCATCCTGCAACACAACTTTAAATTAGCAAATATTTTAATGGAGTTTGGTATGATGCCTGGATGTTTAGTTGTATGCCACTAAAGGTAGTATCGTGCAGTTTAGTGTCCCAAATTATTTTCCAAAAAATGAGTGTCCCAAATGACCAAAGGGTCTTATTTGAGACAGGTTAGGGTAGCACACGTGGTTTAGCAGGTTAATAATTCATTAAGGACATTGTATGGTGAATTTGGGACACTAAACTGGACATATACCACTAAAGGTTATATATTGTGATGCAAGGCTTTAACCACATGTCTTTATTCTTGTGTTTACTCGTTAACAGGTGAATGCGAGTCAGTTGTACGCCTGCAGAACAACTCAACGGCTGTGTCAACACTCAAGAACATTTTCCTCCTTACCTCCACCGCCTTCATCAGGGGATAAGAAGAAGTCTGGGGTAAGTGGCAAAGGTTTATGTTAAAGTTGCAACCCCTTACTTTACTCAAATTAAATCCGAATTAACTAATTAATAATCAGTTCTGGTTTAAGGCTCAAATAGGGAGTATTCGTATGTCCTTACAAAGGCTTTAAAAGCTTCAGGTAGTAGAGCCAGTATTTGTCAGGATGCAATAACTTATTTATGTTGCACTTGCAATAAACAGTAACCGCCTTTTGTGCTTTTTTGTACATTAAAAGCCCTGTGCAATGATTTATCTGATATGGGTTTACAAAAACTAATGCTAATATTTTGGACTAAGATTTCTAAAAGTGGTTGCAGTGTATGTATATTAATTATTATTAATGCTGCAACCTGTTAACTTCAAACTCCAGGAAAGAAACTGGATGTTATGAGGTATTTGTTTCAAAATAAAACAAAAGTGTATTTTATAATTAATGTATCAACATATTATGCCATTTGTTTCATATTTGATGCATGGGTTTTTGATACCTCTACATTATCGAAAGGATCAATTATTACCAGAAGAAAAAATGGTGGGGTCTCACCTGAGAGTGCTACAAAAATATAGTTTTAATAATCAAATATCCAGATTTGGCTGAGCCATACAAGGAATCACTGGAACCATGCACAGTTAATACAATAAACAAACATCACTTAAATATCCCCATGCTGGGAAATATTATATTATGGTATTGTATACGTTGTATCATCTTCTGCACATATGTTGCTGTGATGTAAATGATTTGATGCATTTTATGTTTTTGATTTTATTTTTGTGAGACAAAGACAAATTTCCTGCCTTTGTGGGACAATAAAGTATGTGATTCCAACTGATGTATTTACCGTGATTGCATTTTTACCACAAATTAGGGACTATACGGTATATCAAAAAAATGAAGAAAAGAAAACCTAAGAAGAGTAAATGGATTGTCCACTAACCATTTTGTGCATCTAGAGAGGCATTTTGAAAGGTGTCAGTAAATATGTCATCAGTGGGTCCGTTTAGAAATGGTCGACCAGTATTCAAAGGGTGGAAGGTTCTATTCCCAGCTCCCCCTGTCCACATGTCGACATGTCTTTGAGCAAGAAACTGATATAACGGCATGTTAATGGAAAAACATATTTGGCAGGGAAATTTTATTTTTAAATTACACCATTGTCAAGGCCTTTAGAATACCAATGAAACATGTAAAATCACCACTTCTGCTCACAAGTTATGACGTTCTGTAACCCATGGGACCCACACCATGATTTGCTATTTGAATAATAATTCATTTCAGACAATAACAGTTTACAGTTTTACTAACATGTAAAATAAGCTCATTATGATCCCTCTTTTAACAACCTCATCAGAGTTTGTTAGAGAGGAGAATCTCAGAACATCTGCTTCAGACAGTCTGGGAAGAAAAGAGCAAAGAGACTGATACCAACTAAAGAGGCAGTTGCCTCGGAATTCAAATATTCCTCTATGATTTTGTTTTCTCATTGTCTCCTCTTTAAAGCCTGTGACATGGAAATCTTTAGCAATAACATTTGCTATTGGAGGCACTCTGCTTGGGGCAATGAAATATTTCAAGAAAGAAAAGGAAGAACGTAAGTATTTTACCACTTTAATTACAGTGTGCATGAAGGTCAACTTAATATGTAAAACGACTTAATAAATCTTTGGTTCATGTTTATTAAACTCGTTGTTTTGTTAAATCATGTGGTAGAGATGCTAAGCAATACTGACCCGTGGACGAAATCCTTAATTGTTACCTTTTTTATTTTTTTTTGCAGTGATTGAAAAAGAGCGGACCAAATCAATCGGTCGACCAGCGCTGGGTGGCCCGTTCTCGCTCATTGATCACAACAACAAGCCTACCAAGAGTGAGGACTTCCTCGGCCAGTGGGTCCTCATCTATTTTGGGTTTACTCACTGCCCCGACATCTGCCCGGATGAAATAGAGAAAATGATTGAAGTGGTGGATGAAATAGGTAATAAAAAACGTTTTCATTAGGAATTATGGTACACGATATCTATCTATCTATCTATCTATCTATCTATCTCTCATGTTCTTGTTGGGTTCTTTACAGATAAAATAAAGTCTCTTCCAAACCTGACACCTATCCTCATTACCATTGATCCTGCAAGGGACACAGCAGAGGCCATGGCTGCATATGTGAAAGGTAAAAAAAACACGTTTTGTATATACATTATGGAGTGTTGGTTTAACAATAGGGTTAAATATGGGACATATTTCTCTAGCCTGGGAAAACCCTGATGAACTTCTGGCAAATTTGAGATTTGCTCTGCAAGTCAGTCTGGCCAAGAGCCCTTTCAAGCCCATTTCCAATTTTTCCAAATCGAGGCACCAATCGTGTATCCATTAAGGCGGGCTTTACACGATGACGATAGCGCGACGGCGAGCAGCTTTTTGTTTACATTCAACACGATGGCTACCGAAGCGCAGCAACCCGTTGAAGCCGCTGTAGCTGCTACGTCACCCGGATCATTGGTCTGATTGGTTGAAGGACTATCCAATTGCAGCCAGAGGCATTTGAGCGGCGTCCGTTGGTGACGCCCCTTTGGAAGTGAGCTGTTAATGAACCTTGCCCAGTTACAACTGAGAAGGGTCTGGTGTCAACCAGGCTAATATTTCTCGGAATTCTTGCTAAAATCTTTTCCTGAGATTAATACCTGTCTGCGTACTTAAACAAAGACACATCTAAACCTCATTAACACTATTATGCAACTGTTGTAGCTAGATACTAAAGTCCACCTTCATAATGCTGTTATTACGGCAATAAAACTGGATCAACTTTTCAGGTCCTTCGATTACTTTTCACACATCAATGGCAGCTTACAAATCAGCAGTCTCACAAATTATCTTCAGAATCAACGTGAACGACACAGTGCAAAGTCTGTAAAATGCAGGTTGTTTTATTTCAGGCTGCCATCCCTAAAATCAACAGCAGATGGAGCCTCACGTACAGAAGATTTCCTGAAAGTTAAAACCAAATGTCCAATAACAATGCTCCAAAACGGCATGCCGAAATCACTGCATGTGCTGGATTTATCCTGTTTGCCACTGCACGCATTAATAACCTAAGGTCAGCTCTATAAAAGTTATCAGATGATAGGAGGAAAATATATTTTTTTAAAGCACAACTCTGTAAGCCTGGCATTGTATGTTTTCCCCACAAAGATGGAAGAAGATTTAAAGAAGAATTGCTGTCATATTAAAAATATTGTACATAATCAGATGTAATTAGAAGAATTACAACAGAAAAGTAGAATAAACTTAATTTCATTATTAACTATTTGCTTTTCTATGTTAAAACTATGGCAAGAGATCCCTGTTTTGCCAGAAAAAGGGATACATTTTAACCATCTTTAAAATGCATAACTGTAAAAGTTATGCACAGTGTTCCCCCAAACACACACACACATGAAACGGAACTGACACTTTGCTGCAACACAAACAAATATCTTTATTCACCTCTATTCACACACGCAATGAGGCATAAGCATTCTGTAGCAAATAACAATAAACCCACTATTAATTACATTATCTTAATGCAGTGTAATTTGCAAGACCAGGCTTAAATGAACTGACCACATAAGTGGTCTGCAGCCCTCCGGAGCAGAAACGCAGAGCTTCTATTTTTGCCGGACGCCGGAGAGATCCGCAGCAATTCAGCACACAGCAGATTGTGCGGTACAGGAAGTCGAGCGCAGTAACAAAATAAAACATCTGGTTAATTTTCAATATCGAATACACCGTGCTCACCGCGGATCATACTTCCCTGCACTACACCTTGAAAACACAGCACAGAGCTGTTTCCCCTCTACTCCTCTGGATGGAAACAAACTGTTGTTGGTTTTGTGGTTCTATTCTACGTGAATTCGCGAGATCTCGTGGGTCCTCGTGACTTCAGCTGTCAGTCATGGCCGCAGCCGTTCCGCAACAAATCCAGACCTGGTGGGTATTGACGGACGGCGGAGCACGGAGCAGTTCCGCAACCAGTGGAAATTAGGAGTAATTATCCTCAAATATGTGTCTGTTTTAAAGAATTTTGATTTAAGCACAGATCAAACCATAGTACTTATTTATATACTATACATTATCACCTATATTAACAAACTTGTTTTAACTGCATTGGGTCTAATAGATATGATTCATTTTTCAGAATTTTCCCCGAAACTGATTGGCCTGACGGGAACAACGGCCCAGATTGAGCAGGTTTCCAGATCCTTCAGAGTGTATTACAGCCAGGGACCAAAGGACGAGGACAACGACTACATTGTGAGTTATATCCTGCTCTAGGACTGGGCGATAGGGAGAAAATCAGATATCACGATATTCTTGACCAAATACCTCTATCGATATTGTGGCGATATTCTAGGGTTGACAATTGGTGCTTTAACAACACTTAGATTTTAGATAAATAATCATCAGTAATGTGGACATAATGTCTAGGAGGGGAGAAGGCAAATAATAGAACAGCTAGAACAGTCTGATAAGTTCAAAAAAGTACATCACTTTACTGTAATGCAGTAACCGACATTATTCAAATGTGCGCACGCACACAGCTCTTTTGCCTTTTGTCAAGAATGAATCATTTATACATTTCTTAACATAATTTATTCATGACTAATGTGGGTTATAGGCCACTTGAGAGTTGGAACAATGAAATAAAACAAGTCCTCCAGAGGCCAGCCTCCGTTTCACCTCCTCAGAATCCATTTTCGCGCTAATCGAAACTCATCACCTGACCGCTCATTTACCGCGCAACCCGGTATTGGTACAGTAAAATTTATAGCGATCAAGATTAACATTAAAATTGCCCAGAGTTCTCCTTTTAAGACGGGTTCGGGCAAAGATCTTCAGCTCTAATTCACGCTACACGGCGTAACAGTGCAAGGATAATGAATAAAGGATTTTTGTCCATGAAGTCTGATTTCCCCCTCCTGTTGTCTTCAGGTTGATCACACCATCATCATGTACCTGGTGGGACCCGATGGAGAATTTGTGGAGTATTATGGACAGAACAAAAGAAGTGTGGAGATCAGCAACTCAATAGCAGCATATATGAGGAAGCACAAGAAGGCAAAGTGAGCAGCAGCCCATTAAAAGCCCAAGATGCACTGACAGATTCTGCCCCCAGGTCTTTGTTTGACAGATTCTGCCCTCAGGTGTTTGTTTGATTTTCATTGAACTTAAATCACTACTGCCATCTTATATTGGCTGCCTGTATTTATTTTTTTATCAGACTGTTTGTGTGGAAGTTAATGTGACAGCTGTACATTCCTTTCAATGAGTGGTGTGTGCGGAAGGAAACCGGTCTGATGCCTGATGCTGTTCTCCATTTTTCTCCATAATACATATTACACACTGCCGCTGAATGGACACACATTTGAGAAGGCTGAAAAATGTGTAGACATCAGCTCCAATGAGCTCAATATCTCTGGTTTCTGAAAAAATGTCTAAAGACAATTATTGTAAATGACGTAAACATTTGCACATCACATTTGCTTTGTGATTAAATACATATGCGCGGAATATTGTTTGACAGACATTCATTTCTTGTAATATAAAAATGTAAGTTTGTTTCTATGTCTAAATGCTTTGTTGAGAACTAATAAGGAGTAGTCCCACTTTGCCAGACCTTCCTCCTTAGTGCTGCGGAGGAGGGTCTGGCTAGTTGACACAGCATCCCGGGATGGGAGAAAAACGTTCTCTGGTTTATTGGCCTTTCTTTAAACCAATCACAATCGTCTTGAGCCCAGGTGCCTCTGCTAAAAAGCCTCCGGAAGGAACATGTTTTGGTGGAACGTGTACAAAAGTTGTTTTAGTTGTGCAATAGAAAATTCAGATTGGACAGATAGTCTGTCTGGATTTACCCTGCAGAGATCTGAGGAGCAGTTAACCATAGTCCTCATGAATTGACTGGAGTTTAGAATTCAAACACAAAAAAAAGCGGAAGGGAACGGACATCCGGCCGAAAAGAGTGACATCCAGCATAATTTCCGATGGCACTCAAACAATCAAGGAAGTGGTTCGTCGTGGAATTAGACTAAATCAGGAGTAACTGAAAGGATTTGAAAATGTGTGACTCTGTGGTAATAGTAGAAAACAAACTACAGCACACTGCACCAGTTTTTACGCAGGATTGTTATTTTTTTGAGAGAGAGAGAGAGAGAGAAAAATTTTAACAAGTTGACTTTACTTAAAAAATGTATGGATACTCATTGCCTTGAAAAAAGTAAGTTCAATGAACTTAGTAATGGTAAATTAGTGCAGCTTAATTGTTCTGAGTAAACAATACTTATTAAATTTAATTTTTTTTAAGTGAACACAGCTTGTTTATTCTGAGTAAGTAACACTCAATAAGCTTATACTTATACTATATAATATACGTATAATACTTATACGTATAGGCACAGCATGTACAAATAACAAGGTCACATAAGATACAGCCATCTTCTAACCATATACATACTGGGAACTTTATTCTCAGAAAGGGCAAAGCACTGCTACTCCTGCAGAGTGATTTGCACCTGAGAAGCCCTGTGGTGAGGAGCAGAGTTCACCTTGAGTTCTGCAAGCAAATCACTCCGCCCAAGTAGCAGTGCTTTACCTTCTGAGAATATAGTTCCCAGTATGCATACGGTTAGAAGATGGCTGTGTCTCATGTGACCTTGTTATTCGTACAGTCTGTGACTATACAAATCCAAACATGTAAATAGGAAAATGTTGGCGTTATTTTGTCACTTAATAGGAGCATAGATGGAGCCGGTTACCTCCAGGATCTGTGCTAAGCTAGGCATGGGTGCGTCACAGAGTTACGACACGCACAGAGATGAGAAGGGTATGTATGGACTTACCTAACTCTGGGGGATACGGTGAATAAGTCCCAATAAGTAGGCATGTTTCTTTAAGGCCCTAGGAAATAAATATTTATCACAAATTTCTGATATTGACCAGGCAACTAATCAGATAGTCAGGAAAATAATCGGAGTAATCAAAAACAATAATACCAAAATGAAATTATCGTTTGTTACAGCTATGTTTAAGAACATTTTCACTTAAAACTCTAAAATGTAAATGTTTTACATAACCAGTATCAAATGCACAGTGAAATGTGGGACATCTTGTGCAGCCCACAATGGTTAAGAAAAACATAAAAAAAAATACAAAACATTAGCGTTACTTTTGCATTATATTAATGAGAACAAAGGCATATTGTGTAGTTTGGGCCTATTGGCTGAACACCTGCAGTAGTGCAGTAACTTTTTGAGGCATTATTTAGACCAAAGGAGATAACTTTGAACTATCTTTTTTATAATGCTTTACCCTGCAGCCTTTTTTCAGATGAGTTTCGACATCATTAATTCATTCTTGAGGGTCTACAACCTCGGGGATAGTTCACCACTTTCTAGACCAAGTTAAATCTTTTAAATGATTTCAAAAGTGTTGGTCAGTGCTTTGGGATAGCTGAGGTGTAGTGCATAGATCACTCCACAGATTACCAGGAAGGCATCGCCAAGTCTGCACTGTAAAATCCGATTAGTTAACCTTACTTAAAAAAAGCATGCAAACCGATTGCACTTAAAAAACTAAGTACAGTGGAATAGGTATTGCGTGTTGTATTAACAAATCCCTGTTTAGTATAGTATACTTACTCTTGAGTTTAAGTAACTAAAAACAATTTGTGCGGTGTACTTGACAATTTACTTTAGATGTACTCCTGACTTAGTATAGACAACTCAGAATTACTATTTCAATCAACTAAGTAATGTAATGTGAACTTTATGTTGTGTGTACTCTAAACACAATTATTTGAGTTGGGCTAACTAATGTGACAATTCCTGCAACTTAGAATTTCTCGTTTTTAGTTACTTGAAGAGCGATTCTGATTTACTTGTTTAAACCATGCAAACCGATTGTCTTGAAAAGACCAAGTAACTATTACTTGTGTAAATTAAGTACTTCAAACATTCATTTTACCTTATTCCATTTACAGTAATCAATTAGACATTTAGATGGTTATTATGAAGAATAACCATCTAAATGTCTAATTGACATTCACCAAACGCTCACCTATATGTTAACTCTGTTCTGCCAACTCACTATACACTTGTCACATAAATGTACCAGAGAAGTATAAAGTATCATAAAATAGAAATATTTAACACACAACCACATTATATTTGAAACCGGTTTATTCCTTGAACCTCAACCATTGTTATTTAGTTTACAATGTTAAAATCAAAGTCTTAAAACCCTTTGAATCTGGTATAAAGTATGCATTACCTTGACATTTGTAATTTTATTCTGATTGTATTTCATCATCTTAAAAATTATCGTGTGCTTGGCCCAGATAAACCTTTTTATTTCAATCAATCAAATTTTGGCACAGGATTTCACGATTTTGAATTCTTGACTTGGCTGATAAGTAATTTTATTAACTTTTTTTTACCGGATTATTTATAGGAGTATGAATTTTCGGGAAATATACTTGATTTTATCAGTGTATCCGGTACAGAGATGTTTAGTGGGAAAACACAGTCAAATCTGCACCTTAGACAGCGGACAGAGATACTAATTGGTTTTGAGGAGATTAAAATGTTAGTCATTACTATAAGTGATCAGTACCACTTGTAGACAACATTCAGACTAAAATGATCAATGTCAAGGTATTAGCGCCAACCACAGAATATCTCTTCTCAGAACCAGAACGTGCATACATGCTTATTACACTACCATAAAATATAAAAATAAAAACATTCTTCAAAAGTACAGAGTGAAAGTAACACCAAGGGGTGTGAACAAAGGACTTTGTTGGATTGAATGTTTGCCTATCTGCCCATATTCATCTGTACCAAAATTGTTCTTCAATAATCTTCCAGTAATAATTGGCAGCCAATGTATTTGGCTTTATAAAAAGACATCAATTTCTCATTTGTGGAAAGAAAATTCCAACCCAGACCTTTTATTTAACATAATCGTGAGAAACTGCTTTACTTTTGTATTAACAATAAAGTTTAAAGACCAAACTGCTGACAGTATCAACCTGCTGACTAGTACAAGTGACATCCAGTTAGTGTACAATAATGACTATTGCAACCAATCTCACACACGTATGAATGACCATACACCTGCAGCCTCTAAATGTAACTTGCTGATGAACCCAGTGGATATAAAACAATATGAAAGGAGTGCATTAATTTAGCAACAACAATAAAATAAAAACAATAAAAAGCAACTGGACCCACTTTTATAAACAAATAAGATTGTATGCCAAGTGTCACTCTTGATTTTTACCATTCTAACTCAACAGGAGATTTTTAAGAGTTTGAAGTTTGGGGGGGGAGTTTGTTCTCTCCCAGGCCAAGCATCACTCGTTGAATGAAGCTGAATGTGTTTTTCATGGCTTTAGGGTAGTCCAAGTGTAGTGCATAGGACAACCCAAACAAGAGGCAAAGTGCTTGAGGTAGGTTCTGGAGATTGTCCATTACAATACCTCCTTCAAGAATGATGGCAGTAGAAACTGGGTCAAGATGAAGATGATTTGGCGAGATAGGCACATCTTCACTGATGACAGTCAGCAACACAACAGATACCTGGTCCCAGGCCTCATCACTGTCAGAATCCTGTATACAACCAAACACAAACATTACAACAGGTAAATGTTGATTGGCATTATCAATTGTCATCAAGTCATCTGTCCTGCCAACACTTCCCTCCAGCCTATTTTTATTAAGTTTTCACTTTACACCCAGCTTACAGACATCCACTAAATAACATGAATGAAATTAAGCTCTAATGTCTGTCCTAATATAAAAATTATTCAGATGTTATTGCTGTTACAGCTAGTGCATGTGAGGGAGAGAAATGTTCTACCTCTTGTGCAGATCCCACAATTGCAGCACGGCAAGTGGGCTTAGCATTGTGGCACTCAGCAGTGCAACCATGTGACATGGACTACAAATGGAGTTAGTTGAATGGCTGCTTCATCGTTTGTTTAGGGTTTTTGTTGTTTTATCTCTTTTTTTATCACCCTGCTGGCATACACTGAACTGTCACAGTTAGCATGCAGCCCATCTGATATACAGTATGTGCTCTTTTAAGATATGAGAACTTACAAAAGAGGTGTTGTAGAAGTTACTGGGGTCATCACCAAGCAGAACAGGGATGCCTTGGAGAACAAGGGTACGCACTGCTGTCACATCTGGTTTCTAGAAGTGGATAGAACAAATAAAGTTCAAGATTATACAACATTCAAAAGTTACACTACAAACCCATTTTTAAAAGCGCATATGAAAAAGGTGTCACCATGTATGCTTAACAGTGCAGAGAACTTTTATCTCACCTCCACTGTACTGAGGCCCACTGACAAAGCAGCTGTGAAGAGCCCTCACGGCAGTTGCCACAAGCACTTCTGTAAAGGACAAATAATGTCTTAGTTAAAAGAAAGTTCCACTTAAAGTGATGTGATTTGTAGATTAAAGACACATAGTGCATACTTTACAAGCATTACAGGAGAATGAAGTTAAATTGGGCGACAAGAAATTGTTAATATATATTAACCTGACCCTAACAACCCACAGTGCTTCAATATAAGAGAGCCTGAAAGGAAAGAATAGGATCTGAACCCTTTGGTTGGGAGTCAGCTGTTCCAACTATCAAGCCACAGGTATCTGGATAGAAAGATTACTTAGGACGACCTGAACATGACGATCTTAAATGTGCACATTGTGTTTAAACCTTATGTGTTGCTTCTGAACTACCTTCATTATCGATGGAAGTATTTAAAAGTTTATCATTAGTTTCTACAGAAATTAAGGCTCAAATATAAAAAAAAATCATATTTTGAGAGGAAGGAGGCCGGTGAAAACATTTTGCTTATGAGTTGGACCTACACTTTTGTTTAAATTTCTTAGGCGGTCCAACAAACAAACAAAGGAAGATCTTTTGACAATAGTAATGGTATGACAAAATGATTTATTTTTATCTCCTTGAGAGGATATGTGCACTTAAGTTCTTGGTTTCTGCAAAAATTGCTTTCTGTTGGACTGAATATTTAATTTCATAACACTGCTCTTTTAGTTTCTTAGTGTTGTCAGGAGGACTGAGCTCACCCATAATAATTAATTGCTTTCAGACGGAGGTTAACCACTGATTGATAATATCATTAAAAGCCTCCCTGTTTGCTGGAGGAGGCTGATGACTTCCAGTAATAGTCTAATGGGAAAAAATCTCTGTAATTATATTAATATTAAAGAGCAATGTTCAGAGAAACAACAGTATTGATTTATTAATAATCTTTTTCTGCCTGCACACCTGTCGTGTTCCTCCTTTTAGAAATCGGATTAGAAAAGCAAACAGCAGTTGTTCAGCTCTCAGCAGCCAGACACCACGCTCATTCCTGCAGGAGAGAGACCACCGTCACATGGAGTGCTCAAAATGGAACAAATTGATTTCTAGATTGATTTTATTTATTTATTTTTAAACGTCCGTGTCTCTCCTGAGACTTGGTTCTTTTCGTTTCCAAGCATTCCATTCGGAAAGGCCTCTTTTAGACCAGATAAATGCATGAAAGCAGGTGTAAGAATAGAACGTAGACAGTGACTTTGTGAAACACTTTTAAAAGTCAGATTAGTTATTAATTTTCTAATCCTGAAAGCAATATTGATTCCAACCACCTGTGTTAGTTCTTAGTGAGAGTATGTGTGCACAAACCCCATAGCTGTTTCCTAATTCCATAATACACACTAATTCTAGTGTGCACATTGAAAAGTGACAAAAAAAACCCATTTTGGGAATGATTATTCAATTTTGAGCCAAGAATTAGAAGATTGATACCACTCTTGCAGCTGTGGGCTAAATATGAGGCTACATTTAGCATCCGATTAGCTTATCTTAGCACAAAGACTGGTCACTGTGGAAACAGGTAGCCTGGCTCCAAATCTAACAAAGTCCACCTACCAGCACCATAGTTTACTCTTTTTTTAAAGAGCTTTATTAAGTTTTTACAGATTACAAATTATACATTTAAACATACAATAGGCTACATGACACATCAGTATAAACAATACAACAATTACAAAAATGTAACTAATAAAACAAAATGTGCAAATTAAGCATAAGTGCATAGTTCCTAGAGCCTCCCATAAAGCGCATAGTCTTTTATAAAGTGCATGGAGTCTTTTATAAAGTGCATAGTCTTTTATAAAGTGCATAGAGTCTTTTATAAAGTGCATAGAGTCTTTCATAAAGTGCTGAAGTTCACAGGGTGTCCCAAGGAAGGAACGGTTTTGTGTCCAGAGTTGTTCTTCTCCTGAACTCAGTGAGCACTTGTTTGCACATGTCTTCACTGTTTATGACAGTCTGTTGTATAATCATACAGCATCTCGTTTTCCACAACTTCATGCATACAATACATATGATTATTTTTAACAGTTCCTTTTGTTTCTCTGGTAGAGTCTCATAGTCTCACCATAGTTTACCACTGCAACACATAATTTTTACACATCAAATTTTTAACCTTTAAGCTTAAAATAGTGAGCTAAAGACTTTGGAACATACGCTGAACAGTGGCTACTGTACTATGGCCACATTTACAGGGTAATGGTAAATGCATGGGCGATTTTAGACCCTTTCAATTTCACTTTCGAAAATTGCTAAGACTTCCATTAATCATTGGAAAAACAAGGTCACAGTTTTAACATGTATGGTGCATATTTGTATCACTTGCCAATAGTACAAAATGGTTAAGTACATAATATATCGTACAATATCTGCAATAAAGGGATGAAAAGTATACTACATACTGAATACTACAGGTTTAATCCTAAAGTATAGATGTTGGCGGCACAGCTCACAGTGGAATCAAGTAAAAGCAAGTCAACCAACATTTGCTTCAGTTAATTTTCTATTTTATTGTCAATAAATGCAAATCGCACATATTTTAACGCACCTCTCTGTAACAGCTTCTGTTTCATTTTGTAACTGTGAGGATAAACTAACAACAGTGAAAGCAACAACACATTTGGATTGGCAGCACGATTAATCTGGGAGGCCTGGGCTGATCAATCGTGCCGTCAGTACTAAGGTAGTTTAGTTCTTTTTTTCTTTGTTGTTGCAGTTTTGGTTCACAAACCGATCGGTGAAGAAGCTGGATTTAAACCCTGTCCAGTGGCCTATGACTGATAATGTAACATGTACAATCTTGTTTTTAAACTGCATCTGTTTTGTCATTCAAAGAAACATAATGTTTTCCATCTTTTTGGATGTGCCTTTACAGACATTTACCCACTGCCAGTGTGCAGTTTGCAGTAGCTTTGCTCCCAGGCCAGTCCTTGTCTCTCCTGTTGACCCCATAATCCTGTGCAGATGCACCCGTCGTCAGATCTATTTTCCCACCGGGGTGAGGCAACGGCCCCTCTCCCACACAACCAGCTGATGAGGGATTTTCTCCCTGCTTCTTCTCTTTCTTGTCCCGTGACCCTTGAATTCACATATCGTGGCCTCCTTGCAGTCAAACGTCCACGCAAACATTTGCTGCCATGTCAGACGTGACAGAGGGGTCAGCGTACTGTAAGTCTGCCTGCCCGGTCCAATTATAATCACAGCTGTTTCCAGACCTTCAAGTGACATTAAGAGGCTATTAAATCAGCACCAATTAGACTGTCTGTGATGCACTGCCAGACTAAATGCCCGTACCATCCAGCTCTTTTCCCTCTAGATACCATATCATTGCCTCTGCTCTAAGAAGGAATTGCAAAAAATGTTGAGCAGGCTAAGGGCAAGGTAGATTGTGTGCAAAAGTAATTACTACTTGATTCCTTTAGTTTGTTTCAATGCATTTGATTTTTAAGTGAGATAACAAGCATCAGTGAATGAATGTACATAAAAAGTTAGATAACGAACAAGGGATGGGTGCAAGAGGGTGAAAATCTATTTGATATTGATGGTGCAAAGACGTCTGTACTGGAGGGATGTGTGGATGTCTGCAGGAGGTTTTAAGATTTTTGTAAACAAGATCATTGAGATATAGTAGTTGGATTGAGGCTTGAGAATAAGGCATTATAAAATAAGAGAAGATTAAAGGCTTCTTTCATGTCATCAGAGCATACTCTGAAGTATTTCTAAGTTAGATAGTTTCTTAAAGGGGTTCTCTAGAAATGTACTACCATAAAGTTGGGGGCAAGAAATGGATTATTAAAAGATTGGTCCAAACTGATTCAGCAGGGCCCAAGATATCCAGACTTTTAGCTCCTAAATTCTAGAAACAGTAGGTCCTACACTTTCCATAATGCAACATGATAGTCTTTTTTAGCTCGCAGAAAGGCAAATGGAAGCGAGTTTCTGGAGCTAAGAAAGAATACTGGCAGCTTTAGATGCTCGCTTTCTGATAAAAGCCAGTGTGTCTTTATATTTTCACGACACCAGTCTGTACCGTATCATCCAGGCTTTTCTTGTAAAAATGTGTATTCCCCATAAAGCCACCAAGGGAAGGCAGCACACAAAAGACACATTACACATGACCATTTTCAAGCAGACTTTACAGACATTGATGGACAGAGGAAGATAAACATAATGCTAAATATGCATCAAACTGAGACAGGCCTCGGTCTGGAATGTGCTAAATGTTGCCCAGCTGCTCCCCACACAAAACCCAAATAGTCGTTTGCGATCGGCTCGGCTCTCCAGACAGCCAATGCCAGAATTTCAGCGATGCCCTGACGGACCTAATCTTCCCTGATCCCAGAAAATGAGGTCCGCTGTGTGGGGACTGTAAGCCCTCTAAGCTGTCGTCCTTAGCATTCATTGCTTTTTAATGGAGAGCCTGAAGGGTTACAATTGAAACCGTTTAAAAGTGACACAATACAGCTATACATAGACAGTTTGAAATATAAAATGGACATACTTGACTTTTTCAAGGTGGCGTAGAAGCCAGATCTCCAAATATAGGAGAACAAGGCGCCATTAACAGGCCCCACCATTGCTTATAAAAGCGGTTAAAGTCTTGTTAGGCCGAGGGGTGTCTGTGCTGTTCTTCTGAAACTATTAGCAGCAGTAGAGAGTGGGGAATCTTCTTTTTGGTCTGCAGCCCTCTGGTAAGTATGATGCTACATCCAATTCTTTTCATTTTGACCAACTTCTGTTTAGTTTTAATCATGTTTAAGAGCATTTCTTTGTCCCGCTCATGCAGCCAGATAAAATGAGCGATGCTGAGATGGAAATATACGGGGTGGCTGCCCCATACCTCCGCAAATCAGAGCGGGAGAGAATCGCAGCACAAAACATGCCTTTTGATGCCAAAACAGCTGTCTTTGTGCCTGACCCGAAGCAGGAGTATGTGAAAGGGAAAATCAAAAGCCAAGATGGCTCTAAGGTCACTGTGGAGACTGAGGATGGAAAGGTGGGTGTATTTCAAAGTCTTATCTGAGATGGTAAAGCAGTCAGGGAAACATTCCTAGGCATTTACTAAATTCTGACATCTCATATCCTCTGTTTTTATGTGTCATTCAATTCGCTGGACTTTTGAATTCCTCCTTCAGATTGTCACAGTGCACCTGGATGACATTCGCCCCATGAACCCTCCTAAGTTTGACAAGCTGGAGGACATGGCCCTGCTGACACATCTGCATGAACCTGCCGTGCTCTTTAACCTCAAGGAGCGCTACGCTGCCTGGATGATCTATGTAACTATGTACTTGCACCTCACGTCCTTCTACTTAATTAATCATTTCTTTATGGTGATGGTTTTTCTCTTCTTATTTCTCCACAGACCTACTCTGGGCTCTTCTGTGTGACTGTGAACCCCTATAAATGGCTTCCGGTTTACAACCCGGAGGTGGTGGCCGGTTACCGTGGGAAAAAACGTCAGGAGGCCCCCCCACACATCTTCTCCATCTCTGACAGTGCTTACCAGTACATGCTCACAGGTCCAGTCTCACCACTCGTACCTGACGTTTGCCTGACTAACTGCAGTTCAGTCAGACAACTGACGTCTGAAATGTTTATAATAACAGCAGCACATTGTGTTTGGCGGCCAGACTCCGACCTCATCGCTTCCCCGCAGTATGGGTTTACATGAGATATTGAGGAGTGATGATAAAGTAGCTTCCCCCTGGCCGGACCCTGCAAGTGAATGCTGGGGGTGGTGATGGGGCTAACAGCGGGCAGTGATACAGGTGCAGGGCAGCAGCAGCAGCACTAATAAGGCAGAGATGGGGAAATTGTGCAGCTTAAATAGACCGCCAAATTGAGGGGGTATGTTTGGTAAATGATACGGGGAGTGAGGCGTGTCACGTGTGTGTGTGTGCAGTGCACCTCGAGTTGGGTGCCTGAACTAGCTCACAGGCGTCGCCCCATTTGCTTCAGTTTTGTGTATTTCTTATATGAATGATTGAAGCTTCCTTGATATTATTGTAACATTATAAGCATCATTGCGTTCATGCTAATGGTAGAATATCCTTCGAAGAAAAAAGGCAGCAATACCCCCAATGTAGAAATACTCAACATTTTACTTACGTAAAAGTACAAACGCATTGGCATCAAAGTATCCTTAAAGTTCCAAAAGTAAAAGTACTCATTATGCAGAATGGCACATTTCAGAATTATAATTACATAGGTCTATTATTGAATTATGATTATTTATGCATTAATGTATACATCACTTTATCCCAGAAGATCAATAAGGTCTTATCTTAATCTATAATTATACATCATAATTTGTATTAATCTGAATCTTCAAAGTAACTAAAGTTATCAAATAAATGTAATGGAGTAAAAGGTGCAATCAATCTTTCCCTCCGAAATGTACTTAGTTACTTTACTTAACCACCTTAACTTTGATTATTTTCAGATTAAGTCATGAAAATTGTATGTAATACACAGTAATATTTAATATTTGAAACCAAGTTTTCTGGGGTTTTAAGACACAACTATCAGGGCACTTAATGAAAGAATTAAGTTAGTACACATTGACAAAAGAAATTTTAAGATGATGGAAAGTAAAATTTCCAAAATCTTTCCTGACTAAAACTGCCCCAAATTGTCTTACGTTTTTGACCACAATACCACTAACTCTAGTATCTAAAATGTGACTAGAACTAGTTCAAATTCTCATTATAAGGAAACCAAAGACCAAACTATCAGGGGGTTTAATGGGGGGTTGCTGCAAAGATGTCACATAATAGTACAACTTGACAAAAATAATTAAAACAGAACAAAGAGACATTTACAGGATTTCTTCTGACAAAAACTACCACGTTTGACTAACATTTAACCAAAATGATAAAATAACTAAAATGTAAATAAAGATAATTCAAAGTTTGAGTTCAGAATTTAAAGTAAATCAAAATTCAACAGATTGAAACCTCAAATACAGCTGAACTATACCAACGTTCACCCAGTTTCTTTCCCTTTAACAGATCGAGAGAACCAGTCTATCCTGATCACGTAAGTGTGATATTATGTGCTGTCAAACAAAAAAAACTCAATATTCTTTAATTTCCATCACTCATGTCATGCTGTTCTTCTGTCAGTGGAGAATCTGGTGCCGGGAAGACCGTCAACACAAAACGAGTCATCCAGTATTTTGCAACAATTGCATCATTCGGAGACTCGAGCAAGAAAGAGCAACTTCCCAGCAAAATACAGGTTCGGTCCACCTATCTCACATTCTGACAATGTATGGATTAGATATGAAAACATCTGTTGAAACAGCTAGTTTTTACTTATGATTTGAGTTCACAGGGAACTCTGGAGGATCAAATCATCCAGGCCAACCCTCTGCTGGAGGCTTTTGGGAACGCCAAGACTGTGAGGAACGACAACTCCTCTCGATTTGTAGGTTCAAATTTGAGTACAGAAGCTGACAATTATTATTGTTATTGTTCATTTTGTAACCCTGTTATCTCTTGATAATAAGAAAATTAATCTGATATTTCAAGCAAACAACTTTGTTACATTGATGTAACACGATAATTGCTAATTATCTCATGACAATGTCATGATTTATCTCATATCTCATTAACTCACGTTATATAACCCATGATAACTTGCTAATCAATAGATAATGGGATGAAAAAATAATTATGATGGTAGTTCTCCCCAGTGATCAAAATCCCAGATACTTAGTATGTATATATATACAGTATATATATATATATATATATATATATATATATATATATATATATATATATATATATACTGTATGTGTATATATATATAAAATATATAAGTAGAATGAAAAGGATAACAATTAAATAAAATGAATGTACAAGTACCTTGAAATTGTACTTAAGTGCAGTTGTTGAGTAATTGTACTTAGTAACTTTCCACCAGTGGCACTCAGTTTCCAAATATCAGAGCAATTGTCAATTGTAATATATTATAGCTCATATGGCAAACTTAAATAACTTTTTGCAGGGAAAATTCATCCGCATCCACTTTGGAACAAAGGGGAAGTTGGCATCAGCTGATATTGAAACGTGTAAGTTTGCTTACATAACTTTCATTGATATCCCACTGCTATATATATTTTATCTCTTGTTTGTGCTTACTGTATATTTATTTTATTGAAGACCTTTTGGAAAAATCCAGAGTGACCTTTCAGCTGCCGGCAGAGAGGAGCTATCACATCTTCTATCAAATCTTGTCAAACAAGAAGCCCGATTTAATCGGTAAATATACTTTTATCTAGTTGTGAAATCTCATGCTGCACTTCCAGATCTACAGTAGCTGCTGATCCCGCATAGAGAAATCAGTACTTTTTGTATTACATTTTTAGAAATGATGCTGATAACCACCAACCCGTACGACTACCCTTTCATCAGCCAGGGTGAACTCACTGTGTTGAGCATCAATGACACGGAGGAGCTGATGGCCACTGATGTGAGTGTGCAAAGGCTCAAATAATGATATCCTTTTATAGGTTAACATTAATGTATTTTTATGTCTTTTATGTTTTATACCTGCTGCACATCCAGTCGCCCTGCAGGGAAACAAATACAGTTAATTCGAACCCATGACAGGATATCATCATACTGTATCATAAGGACAAAATATCAATAATAGTTGATGAAGGCAATATGGTATTATGGCCAGTGGTAAATTTAAGATGATCGATACAACATTATGAGGAGTGAGATACCAGACTAAACTTGTACCTGTTGTATGTAATATGTTTGTGGTCATAACCTGTTGCTGTTTTTAGTATTTTTAATGTAATTTCAGGTGGTGGAAGGGTTTATCGATACTATCCATACAAATAATATTGGAAACATTTTTTTTGTATTATTGCTAAACTAAGACTAAGAATTCTAATCACACCTGCGTCCGTTTCTCAGAGTGCCATTGACATCCTGGGGTTTAGCGTGGATGAAAAGGTCGGCATCTACAAGCTGACTGGCGCTGTGATGCATTATGGGAACATGAAGTTCAAGCAGAAGCAGCGGGAGGAGCAGGCGGAACCCGATGGCACCGAGGGTGAGACGTCTGAGCTAAATTTAAACCAAATAACCTCCAGTATGGCAACATTACAGCTTACAACATACACTTTTTGTTGCTTACTATCCCATAGTGGCAGACAAAGTCGCCTACCTCATGGGTCTGAACTCTGCTGATTTGCTGAAAGCGCTGTGTTATCCTCGAGTAAAGGTTGGGAATGAGTATGTCACCAAGGGTCAGACTCCTCAGCAGGTAAAGTTTGTCTCTACATCTAACAAAATGTGGAAATTCAAAGATTATCTTTGATTATAGGCAGTGGTGGAGTCTAGGTACATTTACTCAAGTACTGTACTTGAGTATACATTTCAAGGTACTTGTACTTTACTTGAGCATTTCCATTTTATGCAACTTATATACTTCTACTCCACTACATCTCAGATGTAAATATTGTACTTTTAACTCCACTACAGTCTGACAGCTTTATGTGGAAGACAATTTGTCATTCCTCCCTGTCCAGTGAAAATCTCCAGATGTGTTGATTTTGAAAGTTTGTGATAAACTGAAGGATGATGTGTTCCTTTATGTGTTGTGAAAATTCTCCTGCTTCTTAAAGCCTTAGTGCGTAACTTTTTTATATTAGTGAATGTCCGTTACATTCAAGCCATTGCAAAATGAGTTGATACAAAGCTAATTAAGACTATCAGCTCCAAAAAACGCTCTCTGTATTTCTCTGTATGGCTACGTTTAGAAAATTGAGTCGTACGGCAACTTTCGCGCACAGAAAATCGAGCGAAGCCTCTTCTGAAGAGTCCATCATGTTTTTTTTAATCCTCCGTGTCCTCCTTGGTTACAAGCAATTCAATTCAATTTTATTTATTTGTTTCATTGTTTCAATTGCGTGTAGGAGGGGCGGGGGTGGTGCGCGATCACGGAAGGCTTGTATCGTGTGGATGCTGAGCGACAGTTTTGTTCTCATTACTTAGAATTCCTCATGGGGGAGACAGAAACTACGCACTATAGCTTTAAGCTAAATAAAGCCTCTTGGATCAGCTGGAAAATGCATCGTCACAAAGCTGGAAACAGGGCTGTTTTTCTGATACCATGAAAAGTTGACTTTTTAGAGATACGTGGTTCACACAGGACAGCGACGCTACAAACATATGATGATCTTATAGAATATGATGCACTGCTGTAGATCAAACTACCCAACAGCATATAAAGGAGTTAAAACTAAGAAACTACTGGTTATAGGTGAACAATGCCATGGGCGCCCTGTCTAAGGCGGTGTATGAGAAGCTGTTCCTGTGGATGGTCACCAGGATCAACCAGCAGCTCGACACCAGACTTCCAAGACAGCACTTCATCGGCGTCCTGGATATCGCAGGGTTTGAGATTTTTGAGGTAAACGGGATTCACACAAAATAAAACAAAATATTTCCATAAATCTCAATATCCAATGAAACAATGTTGTTTAATCCAGATGAACAGTCTGGAGCAGCTGTGCATCAACTTTACCAACGAGAAGCTGCAACAGTTTTTCAACCACCACATGTTTGTGTTGGAGCAAGAGGAATACAAGAAAGAAGGGATTGTGTGGGAGTTTATCGACTTTGGCATGGACTTGGCAGCCTGCATTGAGCTCATTGAAAAGGTGCATCATCTTTTTTTATACAAATATTTATGTCGACAATGGATGCGCGCATTCCAACACTTATCAGCTTTCTTTCCTGCAGCCGATGGGTATTTTTTCTATTCTCGAAGAGGAGTGCATGTTTCCGAAAGCGACAGACGGCTCCTTCAAGAACAAGCTGTACGACCAACACTTGGGGAAGAACAGCGTATTTCAGAAGCCCAAGCCCTCCAAAGCAAAGGCCGAAGCCCACTTCTCACTCGTGCATTATGCCGGCACTGTAGACTACAACATCGGCGGCTGGCTGGAGAAAAACAAAGACCCGCTAAACGACACTGTGGTGCAGCTTTACCAAAAAGCTTCCCTGAGGCTGCTGTCTCAGCTCTTTGCCACATATGCTGCTGCTGACGGTCAGTTCACCTTTAATGACATATTATAATGAGATTATGCCGACTATATAGTTTTATACGTAGGTTATGTTGTTTCTTTTGTGTTTCTGTAGCTGCTGATGGAAGTAAGAGAAGTGCCAAGAAAAAGGGGTCTTCTTTCCAGACGGTTTCTGCACTTTTTAGGGTAATTATCAACAGTTAGATCATGACTGAAGGAATTACGTTGATGGATTTCTTTGGTGTCAGTCTGGTGAGGTGGTATTAGTTACTCAAATTGTATTAATGCGTGGGCCAAGCAACCCCCCTACACCCAGATCATTTTGATAAATTTTCTATTCATTTGGACATTTTTCCATTTTTTTTTCTGTTTATATTTTATCTAAAAATGTTTATTAATGTAAAAACAGTTGTATGTCCCTGAGTTTTTCTACATGGAAAGCAGGTTTCTAAGAGTTTTCTCTACACTGCCATTCAATTATTATGGTAGGAAAATTTGTATTACTTATTTATATTTTTTCTTTTCTTGGCCTAAATCGAGAAATGGTCCAATTTAAGTACACAGAGTTTAAACAATATTGATATCCCACCATGTGTGACTTTTAATTATGTAAATTGTAAATATAAACTGCAATTCAGGCTCCCAAGTTTCAAGTTTCAACATCTTCACATATGAATCTAATGCTGAATAAACAGTGACCTGCCGGAATCACTGAGCAGTAACAACTCTGCTTGTTTTGTAAAACAATTTTGAGAGTTTGCCTCTGTTCATTTCTGTCTGGCAAGCTAATGTCCATGCATCCGTGCTGGTTACTACCTGACATGTAACAACGTATACCAACTTGTTTAAAAAAAACATTCCTTTAAGTTAAAATGAAGACTAATTGCATGTTAAAAGACAATAATCTGTTCATCTCCTGCAGGAAAACCTGAATAAACTGATGGCCAACCTCCGGTCCACACATCCACACTTTGTAAGATGCATTATCCCCAATGAAACCAAGACACCAGGTAAGAAGAATTATTTTTATTCTAAAGTTAAAGAGAGAAGCTGTATACCACTCTCAAGTCTGTAAGTCTTTACATCACACCAAGGAGATATAATGTATTCATTATTGAGCTTTAGACGTGCTGGTAGTTACAGAACTGAGCTGTTTCCTGTTGTTTCCATTTTTATGCTAAGCTAAGCTACAAGCTACTGGCTTCAGCTAGATATTCCCCGAACAGACATGAGAGTGATATTGATTTCTAACTCTTGTAAAGAAAGCAAATTGTTACAGTATATTTCCTAAAATGTCAGACTGTTCCTTTTAAAACGTACAAAATTATGTAAAACCAGACTAAAAGGGACGGCGGGGCAATCAAAACAGACAAAATGAACCAGATTGTAGTTACCTTAACTTAACATGTGTTGGACTATTCCTTTAATCCAAAATGTGTGTTCCATGTAGGGTCCATGGATCACCATCTGGTCCTTCACCAGCTGCGCTGTAACGGCGTGCTGGAAGGAATCAGGATTTGCAGAAAAGGATTCCCCAGCAGGATCCTCTATGGAGATTTCAAGCAGAGGTAACACACCACACTCTGTTGGTGTTGTCTGTGTTGTCGTGTTGTCTCACACACACACACACACACACACACACACACACACACACACACACACACACACACACACACACACACACATATACACTAATGACAAAACACTGAAACTCAACTATATTTGAACATCAATTCTCTTTGTGACAGATACAGGATTCTGAACGCCAGTGCGATCCCGGAGGGACAGTTTATTGACAGCAAGAAGGCTTCAGAGAAACTGCTCTCCTCTATTGATGTGGACCATGCGCAGTATAGATTTGGATCCACAAAGGTATCTTGTCAGTTCTGTTTGTTTCTGTTTTATGTGTTCTTATTGTTACTTAGGATTTACTGGATATCATACAGCAAGAGAGTCCAGCTACTTACAGTAAAACAGTAAAAGCATACACTGTGACATTACAAATTGACAGTTGGGGATTGTAACTTAGTAGTTAAACTAAAGCCATTACCTAACTTATGGCTGAACTTTGGCACATAGAATCAGAAAAAATGTCTCAAATGATATTGAATATATTTCCATTTAAATGTCATATCTTCCTGACATACAGGTGTTTTTCAAAGCCGGCCTGCTGGGTCTCCTGGAGGAGATGAGGGATGAGCGGCTGGCTGTGCTGATGACTCGTCTCCAGGCCGTGTCCAGAGGTTACGTCACCAGGCTCCGGCTCAAGGAGATGACCAAGACAAGGTTGACTGACAAATTGGTTTCTTTAATACGGCAGAACTTATCTTTTATCTCACATTTATTTAACTTGATGGTTGATAGCAGAGAAGAATCTGCTGCACTAATATGTATTTTAGGCCATGCTACCAGCCAGGGGTGTAAATCACACGTTATATCACGATACGATATTATATCGATTCTAAGGAAAACAATACAATATTTACTGATATCACAAAGTCTGCCACGATACAATTTCGATTGGATTCAATTCAGGGGCCTTGTGACCAATATGAGACGATATACATAAGTCCATTTAACACAATCAGTTACAATTTATATATTTTCAGAAAAAGCAACTAACTAACTATGATTTGACAATTTCATTACTAAACTCTTCCAGAAATTAAAATTTAAAACAAACTACGTTTTTTTTTAATAAAAAAGAATAAATATAAAGTGGGAATATCAAAATAAAGATGACGATATGTATCGATATTTTCACTTTGTATCGACAGTATTACATCGTTGAGGATTGAATTAATATATCGATCCAGATCAATGTATCGTTACATCCCTACTAGCACCTACGGATGGCTATGGTGATCAGTCGACCCTACACTTTGGTCCGGACTGAAATATGTCAACAACTATTGGATGGATTGTCATGACATTTTGTACAGCCAGTCATGTTTCCTCTCAGGATGAATGCTACTGACTTTGTTGATCCTCTGACTTCTCTCTAGCACCACCATGAAGTCAAACTGTGATTTTTCAAAATCGTTTATGACCAAATTCCTGCAAAACTAATGACGTTCCCATCAACCTCAGCTGTACTTTGTGTTAAGGGCTAATTAGCAAATGTTAGCATGCTAAGGCTAAGATAAGATGAACAACATGGTGTTAGCAAATATCTTCACGCCATTCAGTCATTGTAGGCAGTGAAAAAAAGCTATGGAGAAGTCATTCAAGTTTTTTTTTAATCAGACACATTTAAATCCTGCCAATAGTTTGTTATAAAACAGGCTTTATTGTTTTGCTTTTTCACTCCATAGAGAGTCCATTTTCATCATCCAGTACAACATCCGCTCCTTCATGAATGTGAAGAACTGGCCTTGGATGAGGCTCTTCTTTAAGATAAAGCCGCTTTTACGAAGCGCGGAGGCCGAGAAGGAGATGCAGAACCTGAAAGGGAAGTTCTCACGACTCAAAGAGGACTTTGCAAAGTCGGAGTCCAGGAGTAAGGAGCTGGAAGAGAAAATGGTCATGCTTGTCCAGGAGAAGAACGACCTTTACCTTCAAATCCAAGCAGTATGTCACCAACAACATGCTCTGTTTGTATTGATTTCATTCTGTCAGATAAAGAGATCGAGAGAGGAAAGACTTTTTTTATTATTCAGCAACTACATAATCAATAGAAATGTAAGATAAGAGGAAGTGTCATTGGTGCCTGCAGAGAAAGGAGCGATATTCAATAAAGTAAAAGTAGAAGATAAATACGAGATTAGACGGGGGGGGTATTACACCAAATCCAAATGACGATAATGGTGCTACAACATTTTAGAAGAGAAATATAATCAGTATTAATAATTATTAAGACACACACACACACACACTCATGAATACAACTTTTAAAATAATGTCTGCTTAAATTAAAAATAACGTAAGCCCAATTTAAAAATATACACAATATTCCGAACACACTAAACAAACAAAAAATATGTAAAAAAAAATTATAATAATTCTTTAATATATATAGCAATTGGCTGGAAGAACTTTCAATTTTGTGCCAGACTTCAAATCAAATTCTCTTGGGGATAATAATAATTTAACCAATAGATCAAAAGAAAACATAAGAATATTTGATCAAAATGTTTTTTGACCGTATACACATAAATAAATAAAAAAAGGTTCAGTTCACTATGTTCCAAAGCTTTAATGAGACACACAAGGATAAAATATATTTTCTAACAATCGCTCCACAGATAAGAGAGTCAGGATGGGCGGAAGGATTTTCTCAAGGTCTGTTCACACTGATAGGAAAACAATGTTGCAATTTAGGATACAAAAAAAGACTTCTCACAGAATGGAATGTGGAATGTAACTTTATTCACAACACATTATATTAAGTATTTACCAATGGCAATGTAATGACAAGACAAAAAAAAGTTTAAAAAGAATGAAATTAACCAGAGGAATAACCATCATCTCTAATTGAATTGTTGTAATGCAGCGTTGTGCCTCTGCTCTCCAGGAACGGGAGAACCTGTGTGACGCCAAGGAGAGGTGCGAAGGCTTGATAAAGAGCAAGATCCACCTGGAGGCCAAAGTCAAAGAGTTCTCCGAGAGGATGGAGGAAGAGGAGGAGATTAACGCCGAAATCACGGCCAAGAAGAGGAAGCTGGAGGATGAATGTTCGGAGCTAAAAAGAGACATCGACTACCTGGAACTCACCATCATTAAAGTGGAGAAGGAGAAATACGCCACCGAAAATAAGGTGCCGCTGATGATGTCATGCCTTTTTAACCCTCTTGTTGTCCTCGGATCAAATTTGACCCATTTTCGAAAAGTGTCTATATAAGAAATTTGGGTTTCCATCAACCAAATTGTCAAAATAAATAACATGGATGGTTCCATACAATGCTCTTCACAAGTAGAATAAATGATCAGTTCACTACTTTCATTGAATTTGGGTGTTTTTTTTTTTTTTTTAAAGAACATTGAAAAAGCCACAAAAATGTTGGAAAAAAACAACAAAATGTTTTAAAAAAAACGCATAAAAAAATCAACAAAAACATCAGCAAAAGTGACAAAAAACTTGGAAATTATTTGTGCACTGATAATAGCTATCTAATTAACGTTTATAGATGCTGTACAAATTATTTATTAATTATTAAGAAGGTATTATCATCTTTATAATAACCATCCAAATAATGTTTATTGACAGTGTACAAATGATTTTTTTTAAGTTTTACAAATCATTTGGTAATCAATAACAAATACTTACATAATATATACAATAATGTGTGCGAAATAGAACTAATAAACAAAATAAACTGTTAAAATAACAAATTACAGCATTACTAATAATTTGTAAACATGAATTATCATTTCATTGTTTGTTAACCGTAATATAACTTTACACGTAATAAACGTTTGTTTATTAAGATCCCCATTTGCTTCGGTCTGTCATAAACAGAAGCTACTCTTCCGGGGGTCTATTATTCTCTTAAGATTATTACCATAAACTGGAATACATACATCCATAACATTCATACTCACAATAGTATCAATCTACCATTTATTAGTGATGGTTATTATAAGTGTTACCAAAGCTTCTCTCCTTAGGTGAAGAACTTGGTAGAGGAGCTCACTACTCAGGAGGAAAAACTGCTGAAGTCTTCAAAGGAGATGAGAGCTCTGCAGGAGGTGCACCAGCAGACACTGGATGATCTCCAGGCCGAGGAGGATAAAGTCAACTCTCTGATGAAGGCCAAAACCAAGCTGGAGCAACAGGTCGATGATGTAAGTCTGGACCACAAAATAATTCTCTCTTAATTGGATCGCCAAGGTCATTAGCATCATTGTAAGCCTGGTTTGGTGTCTTTGGTTTACTGCTTAACGTACTGGTTGAATGTCTCTTGCAGCTGGAGGGCTCACTGGAGCAGGAGAAGAAGGGGAATGCAGACTCTGAGAGATCCAGAAGAAAACTGGAGGGGGATCTGAAGCTGTCTCAGGAATCCATCATGGACCTGGCAAATGAAAGACAGCAAATGGAGGAGAGACTCAAAAAGTAAGATGGATGGATGGATGGATGGATGGATTTTATTACAGTTTTTTCTGACACTATGGTACTATTCTCACAAGTATGTGGTAATATGTCAGTACCTTAAGTACAAATAAACCAACAGATCATCAAAAAGTACCTCTTTCCAACATGACATCATGACTTTGCGTAAACATTGGCAGAAAGTGGCGTGTTATCTGTAAGAATGTTCAGCTATCCACGTGTATGTCTACCCTGTAGCATGTGGCGTGTTGTCGCCTAAACCCACGTGTTATTGCGATAACACGTAGCCTTCGTGTTATCGCGAGGCTACGGTTGGGTTTAGGAAACGTCACATGCGGGTTGGGTTTAGGAAAGGAACAGGGTTGGGTTTAGGAAAAGAAAAAACGTTGAAAGGAAACATCACACGCAGGACACGATCCCCGCTCTCCTGGGTGAAAGTCCTGTGTTACTACTCGCTACGGCGTCAATTCACACACAATCACAAGGTAATGTAAGTCAATGGAAGCCAAACAGAAAGCGTCTTGATAACAAGCCAATGATGGCATACGAATTGGTGTGTCTTACATACGCCACTTCATGAGATCAGTCTGCTCTTTCACAACTCAAGGTACATCTGACATTGACTGTGTAGGAAAAAAAACCATCTAGAATGACCAGTTTCACATTG
The DNA here is from genome assembly GCF_004354835.1 of Perca flavescens. NCBI lineage: Eukaryota > Metazoa > Chordata > Actinopteri > Perciformes > Percidae > Perca > Perca flavescens. The sequence goes on along the minus strand of NC_041345.1, from coordinate 21,683,087 downwards.
AAATACACTACAGTCATACAAAGTGCATGCATAACTTTGGATAGGATGTTCTTCTCTATTGTTAAAATACTTTTTACTAACACTATGCTCATTGTTCATAACTGATAGTCAATGAAAAATTTGCCTAATATACCGTATGTATGGTTGTTTGCTCAACACATCAGGGCCACAAAGGACCACTGCAATGATTTATTGCCGCGCATATCGGGAACCACAAAGCGGGTACAATTAAGTATAAGCTAGCCTGGCTCTGTCAAAAAGTAATAAACCTGCCTACGTACTTTACCTCGGAAGCAGCAGCACAATATATCTAGTTAATTCAATCCTAACAAAAACCGAAAAGTAAAAACATCAATTCTTCTTCATTTTACAGCGGGTTACGTGCTGGACTCTCCAGTGGTTGCCTGGCAACCTCACAATCATGACAATACGTCATAAAATGGTCCAGCACGTTACCCTTTGGACTGAGTCAGGCTAGCTGTTTCCCCCCAATTCCAGTCATTGTGCTAAGCTAATTAGCTGCTGGCTGTAGCGCCATATTTGCCATACAAACATGAGAGTGGTATCAATCTTGTCATCGAACTGTCATCAAGAAAGCGAATAAGCGCTCCAAAACTGTTCCTTTAAAACTTCTTGGTGAAAAAAAAAAATACATTTTAGCAATTACATTTTAAATGTTTTCTGTGCTGAAAAAAATAACTCTTTTCAGAAAGGACTTTGAAATCAGCAGCCTGCAGTGCAAAATCGATAATGAGCAAGTCCTTAACACTCAACTACAAAAGAATATCAAAGAGCTTCAGGTATGATGAACATTTCAATACATTTTCTTAATCATCCTAAAAACCCACATTTTTATAAATTAATATAATTTTACTGTAGGCTCGCACTGAAGAGCAAGAAGAGCAAATCGAGGTTGAACGTTTGGCTCGGGCCAAAGTGGAGAAGCAGAGGTGTGATCTGTCCCAAGAGCTGGAGGAGATCAGCGAGAGGCTGGAGGAGGCCGGGGGAGCTACCGCCGCTCAGGCCGAGCTGAACAAGAAGCGCGAGGCCGAGTTTCAGAGGCTGCGTTGGGACCTGGAAGAGTCCACCCTGCAGCACGAATCCATCGCCGCAACTCTACGCAAGAAACAGGCCGACAGTGTCGCCGAACTCAGCGATCAGATAGACAACCTTCAAAAAGTCAAGCAGAAACTGGAGAAAGAGAAAAGTGAGCTGAAGATGGAGATTGATGACATGGCGAGCAACATGGAGAGTGTTCTGAAAAGCAAGGTAAAAGGACTGCAAAGAGGCCCGTCCAACAATGTTTTCTAATCTCAGTTTATCTTTTGCTCGTGATAACCGATCAATATTTCAGGCTAATCTGGAGAAACTGTGCCGGAGCTTTGAAGACCAAATGAATGAATATAAAACCAAAGCAGATGAAGCCCAGAGGTCTCTGAGTGATTACGTTACACTCAGTGCTCGTCAACAAACAGAAAACGGTACATTTCTAAGTTATTAAAAATGCACAAAAGAGCAATTAAGATGGAGCGATAAGTCAGTTTGTGTCCTTTTTGAATCCAAACAGGTGAGCTTACACGTCTGCTGGAGGAGAAAGAAATCACTCTGTCCCAGCTGAGCAGAGTGAAATCTGTGGGGAGTCAACAAATCGAAGAGTTGAAGAGACTTTTGGACGAGGAAATGAAGGTCTGAAGGATGCAATTAAGTCTGATATATAGTCTCTCTACATTCACAATGATTAAAAACTTGCACTGGGGAACTTGGCAGAGAAGCAAAGACACTCTCTCACACTTTACATCAGTTAATACCCAGGAAGTTAAGTTAAGTTGTACACAACAGGCTCATGTTCATCACCCAGGCGGATCTGTGATGTCCAAGGATACTAAAAGAAGGCGAGAAAGGCAAAAACTAACAGACCTGCAACACTTGGTTGAATAATTGATTTGTCAATTAACAGAAAATTATTTGGCAAACTAGTTTGGATAATCGATTAATCGTTTAAGGAATTTCTTAAGCAAACATTTGCAACGTTGAAATTATAATGAGCATTTTTCACAGTTTTCTTGCATTTTATCATAAACATTAGTTGCAGCCCTAGTTTCTAAACTTGTCTTAAAGGGTGCCTTGTGGAGTCTTGTAAACAAACAAAAGTTTGATTTACGTTCAATGTTTCTCACTTGAGAAACAGTGATTTGACGATCAACAGAAAATACATTGGCATTTATTTCTTTTATTGATTAAACATTCCCCTCGTCCAGCATCTCAAACTGTGAGGATTCACAGCTTTTCTCTGTCTACTGTGATGTTAACCTGAATAACTCCACTGGGTACCTTTTGACTACATCTTGCTAAAGCAGTTTCAATTCAGGCAATACACCACTGTTGTATATGTTGTTGTTGTTTTCAGACAAAAAGCGCCCTGGCTCACAGTTTGCAGTCATCTCGCCATGACTGCGAGCTGCTGAGAGAGCAGTACGAGGAGGAACAGGAGGCCAAAGCTGAGCTGCATCGCTGCCTGTCCAAAGCCAACAGCGACGTGGCTCAGTGGAGAACCAAATACGAGACGGACGCCATCCAACGCACCGAAGAGCTCGAGGAGGCAAAGTAAGAACTGTACAGCGTATTTTTCTGATTCACTGCTGATGGGTTGCCTCAACATTAACACAATTTATGTTTGGTTCAAAGGAAGAGGCTGGCTCAGCGGCTGCAGGAGTCTGGGGAAATGGCAGAGGCTGCAAATGTCAAATGTGCATCTCTGGAAAAAACCAAGCAGAGGCTGCAGGCGGAAGTGGAGGATCTCATGGTTGAGCTGGAAAGGTCAAATGCAGCCAATGCTTCCTTGGACAAGAAACAGAGAAACTTTGATAAGGTATGTTCATTTCTTCCTCCTCAGAAACATGACCTCATTTGCATCGTGTTAAGGCTGCATTGATTACACATGCTGTTTCCTCCTCTATTAGGTACTAGCTGAATGGAAACAGAAATATGAGGAGAGTCAATCAGATCTGGAAGTTTGCCAGAGAGAGTCTAGAGTTCTCAATACCGAACTCTTCAAGCTGAAAAATTCATTCGAAGAGGCTCTGGATCATCTGGAGACCATGAAAAGAGAGAATAAAAATCTTCAGCGTAAGGGTTCTGCTGCAAATGCATCACACATATGGCAGTGTTTGTTTTTGACCGATGAAGATAATGTTTTTTTTTTGTTTTTTTTTACATTTTTAGAGGAGATTACAGAAATCACTGAGCAAGTTGGACAATCTGCAAAAACTATCCATGAGCTGGAGAAAGCTGCAAAGCAAGCTGAGCAGGAGAAGAGAGGCACCCAGGCAGCTCTTGAGGAGGTCCAGGTTCGTGTTTTGTCTTTGAATTACATTATACGGCCATTTTCATGAAATGGCTAAAACCAAATGTTGGTTATTTTCTCCGTAGTCTTCCCTAGAGCACGAGGAGGCCAAAATCCTGCACCTTCAACTTGAACTAAATCAGATCAAGTCTGAAGTTGACAGAAAGGTGGCGGAGAAAGACGAAGAAATCGACAAGCTCAAGAGGAATCACCAGAGAAGCGTGGACACTCTGCAGAACACGCTGGACGCCGAGATGCGCAGCAGAAACGACGCCACCCGGATGAAGAAAAAGATGGAGGGAGATCTGAACGAGATGGAGATCCAGTTGAGTCACGCCAATCGGCAGGCGGCCGAGGCCACCAAACAGCTGAGGAACCTGCAGACGCAGTTGAAGGTTTGTTAATGTGCTGCTCGTAGAAATGTTTACGTGAAATGTTAGGCCGACATATCCAAAGCTCCAAGCCTTTGCCTTCTGTCCCAGGACGCCCAGGTCCATCTGGATGAAGCGCTCCACAGTCAGGAGGACTTCAGGGAACAACTAGCTATCACAGAGCGCCGCAACAACCTGACGATGGCCGAGAACGAGGAGATCAGGGCGGCGCTGGAGCAATCCGAGAGAAGTCGCAAGCTGGCCGAGCAGGAACTGATCGACGTCAGTGAGAGGATTCAGCTGCTGAACTCTCAGGTTAGGAGACAATTAGTCTTGCATTGCCAGACCTTCCTCCACAGCGTTGCGGAGGAGGGTCTGGCTTGTCCACACAGCATTCCGGGATGGGAGAAAAACGTGCTCTGGTTTATTGGCATTTCTTTAAACCAATCACAATCGTCTTGGGCGGTGCCCAATGACACTGCCTCTGCAAAACAGCCTCAGGAAGGAACTTGTTTTGGTGGAACGTTTGCTCGTTTAAAAGTTGTTTTAGTCGTGCAACAGAAAACTCTTAATATTCTGTAATAGGACCAGGAATGTAACTACAAGTACATTTCCTCAAATTCAGATTTGAGGTACTTGCACTTGAGTATTTCCATTTTATACAACTTTATACTTCTTCTTTACTACATCGCAGAGGTAAATATTGTATCTACTCCACTGCATTTGTCTGACAGCTTTAGTTACTTTTCAGATGACCGTTTTTCATCCCCTTCCCGTCCAGTATCTCCAGATGTGTTGAATATTTGTGATAAACTGAAGGATGAATTGTTCCTTTGTGTGTTGAGAAGATTCTCATCCTTGTACTTGTACAATGATTTTTATAGAATTGGAATTTTGCTGATAATACTTACATACTTGTACTTAAGTAAGGTTTTTACTTGTAGTAAAATGTTTTCACTGTGTGGTGTGGATACCTTTACTTTTACTTAAGTAAAGATATCCATCTCAATACTTTTCCACCACCGAGCAGGACAAAGATAACAGTACAGGACAAGACATGGGAGGTCGAGCAAGGATACAAATTTGAAAGTGAAATAATGCTAATTTACACAAGTGACATTTATAGAGGACATTTAAATACAAGTGTTGACCAAAGTGCTAAAAAAGTGGCACCAGCATATGATGCATGTGCAAATTAAAACCTTATAATAGCCTGATAATAACTGGGATATAACTTAACTTTAAAATGTAACTTTTCTTTATGTATTGCACAAGTAGAAAGCAAGCATTTCTGAAATGAGGCTCATTCTTGGGTTTAAACAGCAGCTGAGAAAAGAATCTCACCAGAGGGTCCTAATGGGCCTTGTTTTCTCAACAACAATTGTATAAATCTGTAAATATTTGAAAAATATCAATATGTGTCTGTGGATCCAAACCACTAACAATTTAAAATCATGTGTCACATCTAACCGCTATCTAATAATTAGAACTCCAGCCTCCAAAACAATAAAAAGAAGACGGAGTGTGATTTAGCTCAGCTGCAGTCAGAGACGGAGGACGCCGTCCAGGAGGCGAGGAATGCCGATGAGAAAGCCAAAAAAGCCATCATGGATGTAAGTCCTCCCCCCTTTCTTATCCAATTTACTGCAGAGGGGCATTTCAAAGAGGTCGTGCAGATTAAATTTCACAGTGAGTTCTTTGCATACAGGCTGCCATGATGGCCGAGGAGCTGAAGAAAGAGCAGGACACCAGCGCTCATCTGGAGAGGATGAAGAAGAACCTGGAGGTGACGGTGAAAGACCTGCAGCAGCGATTAGACGAGGCTGAAAACCTGGCCATGAAGGGAGGAAAGAAACAGCTTCAGAAACTGGAGGCTAGGGTAGGAGTCAAATGGGGACAAAAACCATTCTCTGGAGAGAAAAAAAAGAATGAAAAGTGATTTAAACCAACTGTATCTTTAAGGTCCGTGAGCTGGAAAATGAATTGGATGCAGAACAGAAACGCAGCGGCGAGGCCATGAAAGGTGTGCGGAAATATGAGAGGAAAATTAAAGAGCTCACTTATCAGGTAAAAGGTATATCCCGTTATATAAATAGCTTTGAATTTCACTAGATGAGATTTGACTGCTTGCATATGCAAAAATGAGATGTGAGAGTAACACCTTGGATGTTTTAGGGTGAGGAGGAAAAGAAGAGCTTGGCAAGACTTCAAGATTTAGTCAACAAACTGCAGCTAAAAATGAAAGCATATAAGCAGCAGTGTGAGGAGGCGGTGAGTAAAAATACATGAATACTGTGTGAAATGTTTGCTTGATGTGTACCTAAAAAAAATAGCTCTTTACTATATTGTCTTCTGCGATGCTCAGGAGGAACAGACCAGCATCCATCTGGCTAAAGCTCGGAAGGTGCAACATGAACTGGAGGAAGCTGAGGAACGAGCTGACATCGCAGAATCCCAGTTGAATAAATTACGAGCGAAGAGCCGCGATGTTGCCGGTAAAGGGGAATAGATATTTACACTGAAACAATCCACCATAGTGACACTGAAAACCATGTATCGTCAAAATGTCACTTGTTCATGGTAAAAGGAAAATAGAAAAGCTTATTGGCGATGCATTGTTCAGCTAATCCAGTGGGTTTTGAAATGGTTTCTTTAGCTTGCGTAGAATTTTTGCAGACTACAGTTTAAAGAAATTCAAATTCACAAAGAATGGATTGCGACCGCCGATAGCAACATGATTTGTGCATCACTTGCAACTGCCACCTGCCTAGTCTCAAGGTCTGATTCCCAAAAGATATACAGTTTTACAGATAGGCTGTCTAGTCAGAGTTGTTAAATCAGTATGTACAAAACGTTTCTTGCATACTGAATACAGCATCTAGTGACCATTCTGGTTTGTTAAGCCTGGGATCAGTCAGGACTGAGCAAAGTAAACAGTGACAGCTCAACATGTTCCAGAAATAGTGTCTACTCTGCAGTTATTTATGCACTGATCTGAACTAAAACCTCATTCTTGCTAAAACAGATACATGCTTTTGTGAAAGTATTTGATTTGTCTGTCAAGCACTCTTGAGTTGTATCTGAACTTTAATGCAACATTTATTATATTAATAAATTAAACCTCCCTACAGTCTGAACACCATCACATAATAACACATTTATTCATTAAAGAAACAAAATATCTTAAAAGATATATTAGTTTTGATTGTAAAAGGTCCAACAATAAGAAAAATGTATCTTCAATTTGGAGTATTTCTTCCTTATTAAGCTGTATATAAATAACTCACCATTAGTCGTGTCTTACCTGCGATAAAAATGGATCGGCAAAAGATGTAGATACTTTATCCACATTTAACATTATTCCTTATACCAATACAAACATAAAATCTGAAGCTTTGTTCTGTATTTGTTCACCAACAGTTACATCCTAAGTCAAGCCCCTTTTTTTCCAGTAACAACAAAAAGGAAAAGTAACTACTATTTTAGAAACTGAAATCGGATTGATAATAAAATATATAGTTGCTTACCAGAAGGTATAACATTTTTAGATATGAGGTTATAACCTCATATCTAAAAATGTTATACCTTCTGGTAAGCAACTATATATTTTATTAGTTATAAAAATACACACCCAACCTAGTCGCAATCAATAAAATAATAAATGCAATTAAAAATACTGCATAAATTAATGCATTGAACCAGCATGGTTAGATTCTTAGATGTCCATGCCACACTGTTGATTTTACCTAAAAACCAGAGCACAAAGCTAATACTACATATATATATATATATATATATATATATATATATATATATATATATATATATATATATATATATACACACACACACATAATACACTTACCAATTCAACTGTAAAAATTACATTAGCATTGGCTCACAGCTTCAGCTCAAAACCAAAAGACAAAAACTAGATAAAAACCCGACTAACACAGGCCTGACATTTGTAGCAAAGCCTGCTAGTTCAAACGAACCACATTAAAATCCACCTTTTTTACTCCTGTCAGCGATGCTGTAATCAGCAGCAGCTGGTATGCTTATGACATTTGTAGAAATCCCTCTGAAGCAAGGTTACTGTGGTGCATGTGTGACTTTCATCAGGGGAGGGTTACGTACGAGCTGAAGGTAACCTCCAAGTGAAAAGAAAGCACAAAGAAGGGAACGGGTGGTACTCAAGGGGCTGACAGGTTGTTGTTTGCACTAAGTAGACCGGAAGGAACAAACGCAGTCCACAACCTCAACAACATTTTTAGTCAGACTAAAGGGTTATTTACTCAAATTGGGTAGGCTTATTTTGGTGGCAGAACTATTTATACTAACTAGAACATTTCAGTATGGATATTTATTCAGAAAACATATACAGTATACAAACACAGGACACTACAAAGCAAACATATAAAGACTCTGCCTTATTGCTGGATAAGAGCGAATTAAGATGTGATGTATTTTCAATATGACAACCTGCTATTCATTTGCTCCCCCTATTATAATGAGAGATCAAGTTACAGACGCTCATCCATGCTTATTCTAATTGTAGAAACAAAGCTTCCATGTGTTGTCTATGTTGTCTAGGTGTCTATGCACACACCGGACACTGTTATGTGTTAACTTATAAACAAAGCAGACAATACTAGACAACTTCCTCAAGGTGGGCAGTTACAGATAATTAACATTTAAATTCAAAGCAGCAGAGTAAAGTAGCATTTATAGTAAATTTAATTTATGTGCCACCAGGATTTAGTTCAAAGTATTAAAAATGATCTTTCTATAATATCAAGTTCAGTGTATCTATACATTATGTTAATTGGTAGTGTGCCACAGGGTTTGATTCTTGGCCCATTTTTGTTCTCTGTGTACAAGTTCCAACTAAGCCACAGTATTATTTGTTGTTATTAATCTAATTGTTATGCCGCTGATGATGAAAAGTGGAATAAATGTAACCGTTTAAAACAGTTCTGGTATAATTCTGAGCCTTATTGCCTGTTTTCTTTGTGGAACTTTTGGTTTTTGATGGATGCAGAAATCCCATTGGCAGGTTTTGTATTGCTTCTACTTGTATTACTTTTTCTTGTATAGTTATTCATAAACTGGCTGATACCACAGGATAAAAGAGATTATGTCGATTTAAAGGAAATCAAAACACTTGACACCGTAAAAACCACAACTAAAATAGCAACAGCATCAACAAACCCATAACACATGCAAACAGTGTTCTGTGGTGGTCTTGACTTATAACAATATTATTTATTATATACTCTTTTTTTTTTTTAAATACTGTATTAGTATTTGCTGCTTCAGCAGCCAAAGTTCCCAATTGAAACAAACAAAACTTCACAGCAGTAAGGTAAGTCATTGAAGTCAATGGCTTAACATGAGGAACTTTACAAACCTATTTATATTTTCTCTTTTTACTGATTGGCTGGATGCAGGCTACTACTGACACAAATTTAAAATATGAATGCGTTGCACAATAAAAACCTAAAGACCTTTTCAGTGGAGTTGCCCAATAAAAAATAATCTGATTTGTGTATTGGATAAAAAGCTAATTTTGTTACATGTCGACATTGTACTGACATCTGTCTGGAGTCTAATCCAGTTAATCCAAGCAAGGTGCCTGGGAGGCGAATGAGCAGGTGGTCTTCAAGTCCAGGATGTACATAAAGGTCATGATGCATCATGGAGACTCTGAGTTACGTTTGGTTTATACCCATAAATACATACAATGCATAATGACAAGTTTCTTTTTATAAATCAACATCATCACACTAAACGCATTTATTGAGCAGCTCATCATGCATTAAACATGAGATGTAGTTCCACTGTGCAGCAGACAACATAACTGTTAAGTACCTAATTACAGTTCTTCACAGTATGGAAGGCATGTAAAAATAGTGCCTGAGGATCATCACCTGTCTCTGCTGACATGTTCCTATTACCACTAGAAGATCCTGTGCCATATTTAAGTGTAAAGCAGAGATCGATAATGCAACCTGATTGCTTTTGAATGGAGTGACATTGCCAAGTTTGGAGCGTCCGGTTTGCTTCAGCAGCACATTTGTCTTGATAAAAAGAGCCTCAACCTCCCGCTGGTGTTCACTTAGAGTCCTGCCATTCACTGACCATTGGTGAGATCTATCACTTTCCCCTCTGCCAACATTGGTGGCTCTGATTCAAATCTACTGGTGTGTGTAAACACGGTAAGTAAGATACAAAGTAGATTAGAAATCTTTTTAAATGTTTAATTAATTGCACTTACTCACTTTCTTGCTTTTTTATATTCAGATATTAACATGAGCAGTGATGCCGAGATGGCCCAGTATGGTCCGGCTTCCTCCTTTCTCCGCAAACCTGAGAAGGAGAGAGTTGAAGCTCAGAACCGACCGTTTGATGCCAGGGCAGCCTGCTTTGTGCCCAATGCCAAGGAGCTGTACATCAAAGGTCTCGTCCAGAACAGAAAAGGTGGCCAAGTCACTGTGAAGACTGAAGCTGATGAGGTAAATATGTCTGTACACAACTGATTTACTATGCAAAAAAGAATGTATCATTCAAAACAATAAAATCATATTGTACAGAAATGGACTGAAAAACACATCCTTTAGCATGCTTTAAAATTGATATGTGTAATGTAAACAATACATGATTTGTGATAAATGGGCCGTAACAAGAACACGAAGCACTAGTATAGAACATTAGTCTTTTTAAATGTTAAATGTTAAATTCTATTTCTTTCCTTGTCGATAAATCCTGCTAGTTCTGCAGCAGGAACATCATATTTTCTCCAATCAATATCATTTCATCATCTCTTCTCCCTTTATTTTCCAGACCGTAACAGTCAAGGAGGAAGATTGCCATCCTATGAATCCCCCAAAATACGATAAGATTGAGGACATGGCCATGATGACCCACCTCAATGAGCCCTCTGTGCTGTTTAACCTCAAAGATCGTTATGCAGCGTGGATGATTTATGTACGTAATTTAATTTCATCTCTTTTTTTGATTCTCACTCTTTCACCTACTGTACAGTATATTGTCTTATGCAGACCTACTCTGGGCTCTTCTGTCTCACTGTAAACCCCTACAAGTGGCTTCCAGTGTACGACCCACAGGTGGTGGCGGCCTACAGAGGGAAGAAGCGGATGGAGGCCCCGCCACATATTTTCTCCGTCTCTGATAATGCGTATCAAAATATGTTTACAGGTAAGAAACAGCGAGGAGTTATTTGAGCCTCTAACAGAATTATAGAACCTTGAATGACACTGATGACTTGATGAGGCAGATGTTGATTTAATTGTGCTGCAGTGTAAACTACCAGCTAACCAAACCAATTTACATCCGGTGAGGAGCTACTGGCAGCTACGGGCGTAGTTTAGGTGTGTGTGTGTCGGACGCAGCTGTTTGTTCAAAATAACAATGGCGACGTGATAGACAGATGGTTCATCCAATAACCTGCCAGGCATTTCTTTGAAAGTGCCTGCCCTTTTCCAAACAGTTTCCAATGACGACTTCTCAGATATAGATCTATACAGGGGCCATTCCAGGGTTTTTTAAGTGGGGTGGCACAGGGGGGGAACAATAATCAGTGAGGGGGGGATTTTATCAGAATTGGACATAGAAAATCTGCTTAGAAATATAGGAAATATTGGATAGGATAGAACAGCACAATGCAATTTTGCTAAATAAAACATCACATTCATTATTAATTTCATTTCTTTTTATTTGCAACAAATTGTGTATCCAAATACAAGACTCATTTTCTATGGGCTCTTAAGGCAAACATTTGGATAGTCATCATGGAAATGACTGGGAAGATTTTTTTTTTCACAGAACCGTTTAAAAATTAAGAGCAATAGACTTACAATAAACTTGCCTCAAACTTCAATAAAGAAAACCTTGATGTACACATTTTTTAGACGATATGTAACCGAAACCCCCCTGTAGACCCACTCCTGGATGTATAATATAGTTTTTTTAGGGCCTTTAAGCCACTTTGTCTCTTAAAACGAATGCATCACTTAATTAAGACAAAACAGTCACTGAAGCTTATGAATGTTGTTTGTTACGGCAGATCGTGAGAACCAGTCTGTCCTGATTACGTGAGTCAAAATGTGTCTTATAATTCAAGAATAATGAACAGTATTTTTTTTTGGTTGTCGTCTTCAGGTTTATTTTATATTCTGTGTTCACAGTGGAGAATCTGGTGCAGGGAAGACTGTCAACACCAAGCGTGTCATTCAGTACTTTGCGACAATCGCAGTGGCTGGTGGCAACAAGAAAGAGCACTCATCTGGCAAAATACAGGTAATCCCTCAACAACATATAAGCCTGACCAAAAAACACAAAACTATGATTGTGATGAAGATGGTTGTGTTTTCCAGGGGACGCTGGAAGATCAAATCATTTCAGCAAACCCCTTGCTGGAGGCTTTTGGGAATGCCAAGACTGTGAGGAATGACAACTCCTCACGATTTGTAAGTACAGTATGAGCCCTCTAAATAGGATGTTTGAAGAAGAAACAGTTGGTCCAGTGGTCCAAAAACTGGAACTTTGTCTTTTTTTTATTTATTATTACCAAGATCTTTATTATAAACATTGATGTTTTCTTGTGCAATTTTATATTTCATAGGGTAAATTCATCAGAATTCACTTTGGAACCACAGGAAAATTGGCTTCTGCTGATATAGAAACCTGTAAGTTTGTTTTTTCCACATTAATAATGCCCATTATATATACAGCTAAAATTGACAATTCAATAATTCAATGTAGATTTACTGGAGAAGTCGAGAGTAACATTCCAGTTGACTGAAGAGAGGAGCTACCACATCTTCTATCAAATGACTTGCCATCAACCAGAGCTTATAGGTATGGTAAGGGAGGACATTATATCTTGTAGGTAAAGATATTTTTAATTCAGAAAATGAGAAATTGTTTGTTTCTCTCTTCAGAAATGCTTCTCATAACAACAAATCCATATGACTTCCCCATGATCAGTCAGGGGCAGATCACTGTGGCTAGCATCAACGACAAAGAAGAGCTGGTGGCCACAGATGTGAGCTGTCTCTTGTCTATTACTTGAATACACATTAATTTATTGTTTTTTACTAGGGATCGACCAACACTGGTTTTTCAAGGCCGATACTGATTATTAGTAGTTGATGAAACCGATATTTGGAACCGATATGCATTTACAGTGAAAATGAACATCTTTAAAGTGGCCATATTATGCTCATTTCAGGTTCATAATTGTATTTTGAGGTTGTACCAGAATAGGTTTACATGGTTTAATTTTCAAAAAACACCATATTTTTGTTGTACTGCACATTGCTGCAGATCCTCTTTTCACCCTGTGTGTTCAGGTCTCTGTTTTAGCTACAGAGTGAGGCATCTCACTTCTATCCCATCTTTGTTGGGAGGCTCGCATGCACAGTAGCTAGGTAAGGATCATGTCAGCTAGCTGTTTGTTTCTACAACTTCAATTAGTACAAGGCAGGATTAGCCGGGAGACTTCTTCTAAACGAGGGCGCGCTTCCAACTTTGCGTAGAATATCTGCAGAGCAGGGACATCTAAGTAGTTCTTTTGTAGATTATGGTGAACTAGTGTGTGTTGTAGCAGTGTTTTGCCATTCAGAACGAGCTAGCATGTTAGCGCTAGAATGTTATGGTTAGCCACTTCGTTTTGGCTAGTGACATAGAGAGCCCTGCCAATTTTGAACAGCTCACCCAGAGTGGAAGCACCAGAGACACAAATAACACATCAATCCCAGAAAAATTAAGATTTTGGAATGTTACAAAATCCAACAAAAAAGTTTGTTTAAATGCTTTAAGCAATTAATTAGTAATTATAAATTTTCAACATAATACACAGTAAAAGATAGTCCGATAGTGTTGTTGGTGGGACATTAAGTCAGACTCAGTGGTAAGTGTAACTGAAGCAGAGGGACGGACACAGAGCTGTAGCAGAGCCAACGTAGCGCCCTTTTTAATTCATTAACTTTATTGGTTATCAGGTGAATGAAACGCCAACACACATTATTTGCAAACGGCCGATAATAGGTCTATCCCTACTTTCTACTAACACTTAATTTATTTTAACAGACTGCCACTGATGTCTTGGGCTTTACTAATGAAGAGAAGATGTCAATCTACAAGCTGACTGGCGCTGTAATGCATTATGGGAACATGAAGTTCAAGCAGAAGCAGCGGGAGGAGCAGGCGGAGCCCGATGGCACAGAGGGTAAGTTTTTTTGTTATCGATGAATACATGCAGATGATATTAACAAAAACGTCATGTTTATTTCTCAGTTGCAGACAAATTGGCTTTCCTCATGGCTCTGAACTCTGCTGACTTGGTTAAAGCCCTTTGCTACCCCAGAGTGAAAGTGGGGAATGAATATGTCACCAAGGGCCAGACAGTCCCCCAGGTACTGTGACGCCAATATTTTACAAGTGATAATGCTTCATGAGGTGGATTAATATATGTGTGTGTATACTTTGTGCTGTGACTGTTTCCACTGGATGGAGCAACCGTCGACTAATCAGAGTGCCGTAGATGGGGATTAAGAATGTCGGACATCTTCCGGCATAGCTTGCTAGCTACCTAGCTACATACATAAAACAATTCAGCCAGACAAATTGCCACAAAAATAGCAACACAAGTGGAGGAGATTAAAGGTATAGTAAGTGATGTTAATCCAGTACACTCTCTGTCAAATTCAGCGAATATCTCCTCACCGTCACCTAGCTCTCTATTTTCTGTGTGCGCTGAATTTTCTGTTCAGGCTCAAGTGGACATGAGTCTTTCCCTATTTATTAAAGGCCTTTTTTTATCACTTTTTGAAACCAACCTCGAGTGCCTGGACATGATTTTCTTATGACTTTCTTTGTCATCTTTGTCATGTATTCCCTTCCATGAGCACTGGTGGTTAAAAGGATACCAGAAGTGCTCCTGCCACTTCTATCTTTACGCAGCATTGCTATTGCACCATTAACAGTGCTGTTCAGGTTGTTGACACAGTGAAATTACTCTTAAAGCCTTAGGCTCTCTTTATTTCTTTAATAATCCTGGAAGACGTTTAAGTTAACTGCTTCTACTGATCGGTTAGGACAATCTGAATCTTTTCCCTCATCTACAATTGTGTTCAGCGATTCATATACTGCAGGTGTGATGTTTTGCCCACCAGAGCTTAGCTTTGGTGCTAAAAAAAAATGCCATTAACTGCTCCTAGCAACCACTTTCACAGCCAATATTGATTGAATATGACTATGTCACTTGCTACTGATTATGGTTAACAAATACTCCCCTGCCCCAAACTATGTCCAGTTTGGACCAGGTTATAAACCATGTTTGCATATGAATCTACATTTTGTGTTAGGCATTCATACATCCTTAAAATCTCCTGATCAGGTCACCAATGCAGTTGGTGCTCTGGCCAAGTCTGTCTATGAGAAGATGTTTTTTTGGATGGTAATACGAATCAATGAGATGCTGGACACAAAGCAGCCGAGGCAGTTCTTCATTGGGGTGTTGGACATTGCTGGATTTGAAATATTTGATGTGAGTTTTGATTCAAAGTTCATTTTGGTTAGTTGATGGGGATGATTCTGAGGTTTATGTTGTTAATGGTATGTCATGAGTTAATCTTTGTCATAGTACAACAGCATGGAGCAACTCTGCATTAATTTCACCAACGAGAAGCTGCAACAGTTTTTCAACCACCACATGTTTGTCTTGGAGCAAGAGGAATACAAGAAAGAAGGGATTGACTGGGAGTTCATTGACTTTGGGATGGACTTGGCAGCCTGCATTGAGCTCATTGAAAAGGTAGGATCGATCTACTGGACATCAGTATATATTTTATCTCATTTTAGGCACCGCATATAATGTATGATACATTCAACAGCCAATGGGCATCTTCTCCATCCTTGAAGAGGAGTGTATGTTCCCCAAGGCTTCAGACACTTCCTTTAAGAACAAACTCTATGACCAGCATCTGGGAAAAAACAATGCTTTCCAAAAGCCAAAGGTTGTCAAAGGCAAGCCTGAGGCTCACTTTACTCTGGTACACTATGCCGGCACTGTGGACTACAACATCTCGGGCTGGCTGGAAAAGAACAAAGACCCTCTGAATGAGTCTGTGGTGCAGCTTTACCAGAAGTCATCCATGAAATTGCTGTCATTGTTGTATGCTTCATTTTCTGATGCTGAAGCAGGTACAATATTTTTAAGCTTTGGAATAATTAACATCAAAGACAGAAACTAAAGTCCTAATACAGAGAGGAGTAGGGAATAATTTAATAATAAAATAAATGTCTTCATTCATATTTAAGACCCCCAACACCTTCCAGTCTTCATTCGATGGCACATGCCAAATAATTCTTCTGTCTGCTTTGTAGAATCGGGTGGAGATGCTGGTGGCAAAGGTGCAAAGAAAGGTGGAAAGAAGAAGGGTGGCTCATTTCAGACGATGTCTGGTGTTTTCAGGGTACAGAGGGGATAATAATCCTTTTAGACATGACTTTCTTGTCCTGCAAAGATGTAATGATAATTGATCTTCTGCAGGAAAATCTTGGAAAACTAATGACCAACTTGAGGAGCACTCATCCTCACTTTGTGCGTTGCCTGATTCCAAATGAGATTAAAACACCAGGTACACATTTACGAGAAAAACTGTATACCTCCAAATACAAAGTCTCTTGTTGGAAGATGTAAAACGTGCCTAGTCTGTCAATCAGTTCATGTTGACTTCACTGTAGGTATCATGGACAATCACTTGGTCATCCACCAGCTGCGCTGTAATGGTGTGCTGGAAGGTATCAGGATCTGCAGGAAGGGATTCCCCAGCAGGATTATTTATGGTGACTTCAAGCAGAGGTCAGCACTGATTCCTACCTGAGAGAACTACAGTACGTGAAGATAACAGATACTAAATGATTCCAGTTTGTGATAATGTATCTTTATCCAAATTTGAACAGATACAAAATCCTGAATACCAGTGCCTTCCCTGAGGGACAGTTCATCGACGGAAAGAAAGCTTCTGAGAAGCTTCTTGGTTCGATTGACGTTGACCACACTCAGTACAGATTTGGAGCTACAAAGGTATAGTATGTGTCCAAATGCCTCATAGGGTTACCTTCTAAAAGCTTTTGGACACACTGCGTATAGACTTTAACCTTTACAAGCAACACACTGATTGACTTTATCTGACTGGATGCAGCATTACTACACCATATTGTTGCAGGTTTTCTTCAAAGCTGGATTACTTGGCACTCTGGAAGAGCTGCGAGATGAAAAACTAGTTTCTCTCGTGACCCAGACTCAAGCATTGTGTCGTGGTTATTTCATGAGAAAAGAAATCTCCAAATTAATTGCTGAAAAGTAAGGTCACCACCAAACAATGCTCCTCTACAATAATAGAAGCTAAACCAATACTACTAAAAAACTGTTGCTGTATGTCTTACAGAGATTGCGTCTGGATTCTGCAATATAACTTGCGCTTGTTCATGAATGTGAAACATTGGCCGTGGATGAAGCTGTTCTTTAAAATAAAGCCACTTCTAAAGAGCGCAGAGACCGAAAAAGAGATGGTGACCGTGAAAGAAGACTTTGTCAAATGTAAAGAGGATCTGTTAAAATCAGAATCAAAGAGGAAGGATCTTGAAGAGAAAATGGTTTCTCTTTTGCAGGAGAAGAATAACCTCCTTCTGCAAGTACAATCTGTGAGTGTCAATCGCAAATGAAAGCCACTGATCTCAGTCAAATCATCCAAAGGATTATACATTAGTGTTGTTCTCTCTGTTTTTTTATTCTTCTTAGGACTCAGAAAATCTTTGCGATGCAGAGGAGAGATGTGAAGGCTTGATCAAGAGCAAAATCCAGCTGGAGGCCAAACTCAAAGAGGTGACCGAGAGATTGGAGGATGAAGAGGAAATGACGGCTGAGTTGACTGCCAAGAAGCGGAAGCTCGAAGATGAATGCTCTGAGCTTAAAAAAGACATTGATGACCTGGAGATAACTCTGGCTAAAGTGGAGAAGGAGAAACATGCAACAGGAAACAAGGTTTGTGATTTTGCCCTTTCTGTTTGGTTAGTAACTTTATTTATCTTCTTCCTGATGGTTGCAGGGTATCTCAAAAACAACTTAACATTTCAATAGAATTGCACAACAACAGATTAGTTATTGGTGCAGACAGAGTCACCATGTGGCCATTTTTTAAGCACTTTGCATTTTTGTTAATAATGTCTAAACCACAACCCCATTTCTGGCAGATTTTTTTTTTCAGTTTGGATATGAACAATTTCAAATCCCTATTTAATTTGGTATATTCCATCTTTGGACAATCCTGAAGAAAATACAAATTTTCTTTTTCCTATTCTGTAATTGGTATGGTATTGGTATTTTCTCCTACACCTTTCATTCAAACTTTTTTTGATTAGGTTCATTCCATTTTTGAACAATACTAAAGAAAATACAATTGTCCTTTTTCCAATAATCATGTGACACATTGGTATGGGCGTGGGCTATTTTACATAAATTGTCATAATTCTTATACATATTTAGCATTAGCAACCACATTTTATTTTATTTTTTATTCCGCTACATGTCATTTGACAGCTATACTAGTTGCACATATTCAGATAAATTGAATGAATCTAAATGTAAATAAATGTTGAATAAATTGCCAAAATTAGTGGTCATTTTTTGTACAATTAATCATTGTACCAAAACCTATTTTTCTCTGATCAGTCTTGGCAGAACTGTGTATTCTCTAAATGCTTTCTAGTTGTACCGCTGTGTTTTGTTCATATTAGTGTGTTTGCGGACCACAGGTTAAAAACCTAATGGAGGAGCTGGCTGGTCAGGATGAAAACATTGGCAAAGTGACCAAAGAGAAGAGAGCCCTTCAGGAGGCTCATCAACAGGCACTGAATGATCTTCAAGCTGAGGAAGACAAAGTCAACTCTCTGACCAAAGCCAAGGCCAAGCTGGAACAGCAAGTGGATGATGTGAGTTGCTGCAGGCAAGATTACATTCATGGTGTTACTTGACATCTTAATTAACTTTAAACTGCAATTTGCTTTCAAGCTTGTGGGTTCACTGGAGCAAGAAAAGAAGATCCGCATGGACCTGGAAAGAGCCAAGAGGAAGCTCGAGGGGGATCTGAAACTCACCCAAGAATCCATGATGGACCTAGAAAGTGACAAACAAGTATCCGAGGAGAAGATTAAGAAGTAAGAGTAACCCTTCCTTTTAAAGTCCCCTATTTACCAAGTATGTACCTGGTAATTACATAGTAATAATAATACATAAAGGTAACTACCACTGGTAATAAGTAGGTCATTATAGAGAAACTAGCTGAAGTACGAGGTAAAACCTCAAGTATTACTCATCAATTCAACAAAGTAGGTCTGACCGGTTTAGGATGGTAATAACTCAGGTAAAATTGTGTACTTCCTAAGAAAATAAACAACTTATCCTTAGAAATACCCCCTCATTTACCCAGCAATAAAGGGTACCAGATTAGTTATCCAGGCTTTATTTTATTTTGAGTTTTTTTGTACTTTCTATGAATTTAGATAGTATTTTCCAATTAACTACTTAGTTTAAGTAAGCTTAATGCACTGATCATGTAACGCATGTATGAGGATAATACATCTTGGTTATTGCCTGTATCTTTTTGTCCTTGCAGAAAAGAATTTGAAAGCCACCAGCTGCTCAGTAAGGTTGCAGACGAGCAAACGAATAATAACCAGCTTCAGAAAAAGATGAAGGAGCTCCATGTAATAAAAGTCACATTACAGTCATGCATGAATCAGACAGATACAGCCCTCATGATTGTACTGTATTTTCTGTTTGAAGGCTCGTATTGAAGAGCTAGAGGAAGACGTGGAGGCTGAGCGAGCTGTCCGGGCGAAGATGGAGAAGCAGAGGTTAGACCTCTCCAGAGAGCTGGAGGAGATCAGCGAAAGGCTGGAGGAGGCCGGAGGAGCCACCACTGCTCAGGTCCAAATGAACAAGAAGCGGGAAGCGGAGTTCCTCAAACTGCGGCGTGACCTGGAGGAGTCCACACTGCATCACGAGGCCACGACCGCCACGCTGCGCAAGAGGCAGGCGGACAGCGTGGCCAAGCTGGGAGAGCAGATCGACAACCTCCAGAGAATCAAGCAGAAACTGGAAAAGGAAAAGAGCGAGATGAAGATGGATATCGACAATTTGTCCATTGATATGGAAACAGTTGCGAAAACCAAGGTGAGATTTTTTTAATTCTATATGCCTGTATGGCATTGGCAGAAGCAGTGGTGGAAGAGGTATTTAGATGATTAATTCACAAAAAGTACTAAAACCACACTACTCATACTACAAGTAAAAGTCCTTACTGAAAAAAAAGTATTATCGGCAAAATGAAGGCTTACCTAAAGTATGAAAAATAAAAGTACTCATTTTGCAGTAAAATGTTCCCTGTCAGTGTTTTCCTGTTATATCTGATTTTTCTGGATTAATATTCCTGCTGTATTAATGTGTATGTTGCATTTCACTGCTTATTTTAACTCATTTATATACTGTTGGGTGGTTTAATCTACAGCAGTGCTATAGCAATCCTATTCTATGAGATCATCATATGTCTGTAGCGTCGCTGTCCACTGAACCACGTGTCTCTAAAAAGTCAACTCATGGTTCATGGTTTTCACTGGACAGGAAGGGGATGAAAATCTGAAAAGTAATTAAAGCTGTCGGACAAATGTAGTGGAGTAAAATGTACAATATATACCTCTGAGATGTAGTGGAGTACAAGTATAAAGTAACAAAATGGAAACTCTGAAGGTACTCTGAATTTGTACTTGTACTTGAGTACATGTTCTTAGTTACATTCCACCACTGAGTTGGGGAATGCACAACTGACTTACCTCCACACACTTTTAGGTCCAACTATCGAAGACCTGTCACTTACTGGAAGATCAACTTATAGAGCTGAAGACGAGGAGTGATGAAAACATGCGGCACATTTCTGATCTCACCAATCAGAGGGCTCGTTTTCAAACTGAGAATGGTAACTATTTTCCTCCTCTTGTTGACATTCGTAAATGTACAGAGGTAATCAGCGTTTGAAGAAGGATTCAGATCCTTTACTTAAATGAAAGTACTAATATCACGTTGTAAAAATACTCTGATACAAGTCATTTCATTTATGGGATAGTTCCGGTGCCGCCGGAGGTTCTGCTTGATGTCCCTAATTTTCGGCCGGATGTCCCTCACCTTCCGCTTTCTTTGTGTTGGCCTTCTAAACTCCAGTCGATCCGGAAAACTAGAACATACAATCAAATTATATTTATATTTTTTAGAGAAAAAATTCTCATCACACACTTGACAGCCATTTTAATTCCAGAGCTCGCTTCCCACGTGCATGTTTCACCAAAACAAGTTCCTTCCCGGCGCTATTTTGCAGAGACACCGTTGCTCCGTCCGGTGCTCAGCGTGCCAAGACGATTGTGATTGGTTTAAAGAAATGCAAATAAACCAGAGCACGTTTTTCTCCCATCCCAGAATGCTGCGTGGACTATAGCCAGACCTTCCTCCGCAGCGCCGTGGAGATAGGTCTAAGGATATCTCTATCTAATGTGACTAGTGTCACAATCACCCAGAGCCCAAAGTAACACCTTAACAATGTTTGTTTTCTCCAACCAACAGTCCAAACGTCAACATTATTACTAATAAATTACAATTATGAACATTATTTAAAGGAAAAGGAACAATCTTTAGTAAATGTAGTTCCAGTACACCACTGGTTTTAATTGAAACAAATGTTTTTGTTTGGCTCGTCGTAGCTGAATATTCCCGCCAGATAGAAGAGAGAGAGAGTCTCATCTCCCAGCTGACGAGAGCAAAACAGGGATTCACGACACGGATAGACGAGTTAAAGAGACTGATCGAGGAGGAAACAAAGGTAGTCAAAGGTTTGCAAACACTGTTCTGCCTTCCTTGTTTTTTTTTTCTTTTTCTCATGAAGTCCCACATCGGTTTCTTCCTCAACAGGCTAAGAACGCCTTGGCTCACAACCTACAGTCAGCCCGCCACAACTGTGAGCTCCTCCGCGAGCAGTTTGAGGAGGAGCAGGAGGCCAGAGTGGAGCTGCAGCGCAATTTGTCCAAAGCCAACACGGAGGTGGCTCTGTGGAGGAGCAAATACGAGACTGACGCCATTCAACGCACCGAGGAGCTTGAGGAAGCAAAGTAATCCGACACTGAGATTCAATCAACAGATCAGACTATGGCTTTGGCTTTAATATTAAACATCAAACAGTCCCTTATATGATAGAGTGAAAGAGTCCACGTTATATTTCTTTATTTATTTTGATTAATATTAGATTGAAAAAATATTAATTTAAAGATATTTTTTAAGGCTTAAAGCTTTTTGTCTTCTGCTTTTTCATACAGCCATAATTTCCTAATAATTGACCAATAAATTTGAAGTTTTTTTTAAAAGGACGCTGTCATTTATTTCTTAAGGAAAAAAAGAGTGTTTATTTGGTACACGTCCAATTCATTTTATTCCAATTAATTGCTAGCACAGCCGATTATAAATTGATTTTTTTTGCCAGTTTTAAGCCACATTTTTACCATACACTTTTTACATTTTGGTGTTTTTTTAACTATACATTTTAATTGCATCAAGGGCGAACAGTGTTGAAGAAACACTGATTTTTAACTTGAAACTGCTTTATTCTGTATTTTACCACTTGAATCACTGGTCTGTTTGTTTTGGAGAGGAGGAGACCTCTGCGGATAATTAGCCAAAAGGCTAGTTTATTTCTGCAGTCTCTGGCCAGATGTTACAATAGGCTCCCTAAAAAGCAATAATAGGCATCCTAACGTGAGCACAACATAGAAAATACAAATACATTTGCATCAGATAAAATTGCACTACATTCTTGCATTCAACAACTAAAATCACATTTCATTATAGTTTAAAAATAAAAAAACATCAACATAGATAAATAAATCTACACTTAAACAGATATATTGTATGAATAATATAAATAATAAAAAAAAATTGAATACAATAAAAAGCTAAAAAAAACAATATTGACTTAACATATCTGAAAAGGAATATGCATAAGCTTATTTAATCCTACACCTTTTCCACTACTCATTAATAATCATCACGAATGGTATTTATATCATATCCTATCTTAACACAAAAAGTTATGAGCAAGTTTTTATGATAGGCATCCTAACATGAGCACAACAATAAATACAAATGCATTTGCATCAGGTAACATCGCACTACATTCTTGTCTTGTATACAACAACTAAAATCACATTTAATTATAGTTTAAAAATTTAAAAAACATCAACATATGACATATGAATAATATAACAAATATTAGTTGGATCAGTGTTGACATCTTTGAGCGTTGACTAGCCATTTTTATGCACTAAACTTAAATGAGTGATATGATGGGGACTCTCTAACTGAGAGCTGTGCTGCCCTGAAGGAAAACACGGCCTGGCTGAATGCAGTTTTTCTCAGTGGGATTGTGCAGTCCCCCGCTAGCTGCACCTCTCTGTTGGTGGTAGATTTGTAACTGATGGGGCACACACACAGGGACGTGCAGCAGCACAAAAACATACAAAAGATTAAAAATATAAATATTACAATATGAAATAGTACTGTGATATTATCTGCTTGCACGCTTTCACTTCATGCACGAGCAGATCAGTTTCTTCTCCTGAAAATCTCTCCTTCCTGCTCAACAAATCCGCCATAATAATAGCAATGCGCCAAGGTACAAACGCGCCTGGCTTTTAAAGAGAATGGGAGACACTCTGATTGGTTTATTGCATGTTACACCCAAAACACACCTATGATTAATTAAGACACTAAGTACAACCCTTTTGAACCATGCGCCTGGTGCACGGACCCTTTTATTCCGCTTTTTTATTAACTAGCAAAAGTGGATTTGTTCACGCCCTAAACGCAATGGACATATGATATGATTTGACATGGCAGACTTTGTGATATTAGAAAATATTGTATCGTTGTCCAAAGAATCAATATATCGGATCTTGATAAAACTTGTGATTACACCCCTATAACTTACACTGTATCACATTGTAGTATAGTATATGTGTGTTCTAACACTGACTTTATTTTTTTGTCTCTTTAATTTCAATAATAGTGGTTTCATTTTTGACAGGAAAAAGCTCGCTCAACGTCTCCAAGAGGCTGAAGAACAAATCGAAGCGGTGAAGTCAAAGTGTGTCTCGCTTGAGAAAACGAAACAGAGACTTCACAATGAGATGGAGGATCTCATGGTGGACGTGGAAAGGTCCAACAGCTTAGCTGCCACCCTCGACAAGAAGCATAGAAACTTTGAAAAGGTTATTTTTCTTTTCACCGTACCACATACATTTCTATATACAATCAAACATTAGAAACTAATTATTCAATGAATTTAGATGCTAGCCGAGTGGAAGCAGAAGTACGAGGAGTCTCAGGCAGAGCTGGAAAGCGCTCAGAGAGCGTCTCGATCTCTGAGCACTGAGCTTTTCAAACTGAAGAACTCCTACGAAGAAGCGCTGGATCATCTGGAGACGATGAAACGGGAAGACAAAAACCTGCAACGTAAGTGACATCTTATTGTGAAAAAAAACAACAGTTTGTGTGAGACATTTTTTAAATCCGTTATTGATTTTGAAAACGCAGAGGAGATCCTAGACCTGACCGAACAACTCGGGCACGGCGGGAAGACCATTCACGAGCTGGAGAAGTTCAAGAAGCATGGGGAGACAGACAAATATGACATGCAAACGTCTCTGGTAGAAGCTGAGGTACGAATATAGCAAATGCATATGTCTTCAGTAGAAACACAGCATGCAGCATTGATGCAAGTAACCACAGATTTTCTTTTTTTTTATAGGCCTCCCTGGAACAAGAGGAGTCAAAGATCTTGTGTGCGCAGATGGATCTGAACCAGATGAAATCTGAAGTTGCCCGAAAACTGGCGGGGAAAGACAAGGAGATTGACCAGCTGAAGAGGAACAACCAGAGAGTGATGGAGTCCATGACAACCACTCTGGACGCCGAGGTCCGGAGCAGGAACGATGCTATGAGAGTGAAGAAGAAGATGGAGGAGGATCTGAACGAGATGGAGATCCAGCTGAGTCATGCTAACAGG
The DNA here is from genome assembly GCF_004354835.1 of Perca flavescens. Taxonomy (NCBI): domain Eukaryota; kingdom Metazoa; phylum Chordata; class Actinopteri; order Perciformes; family Percidae; genus Perca; species Perca flavescens. Next base: position 21,658,182 of record NC_041345.1, on the reverse strand, counting down.
CAGGCGGCTGAGGCTCGGAAACAACTGAGGAACATCCAGGGGCAGCTAAAGGTACAAAATCTAAGAGTGATGTGTTGAGGCGAAATAACATTCTCTTCCTCTTGCAAATGAAAAGTAAAAGATAAAAATTGCACCATTAGATAAAAATTAATCACAACCCAGAGCCCCAAGTGACACCTTCACAGTGTTTGTTTTGTCCAACCAACAGTCCAACAGTCAACATTATTACTAATTCATTAAAAGGAAGCTTGAACCATGAGATGTGTTTTTTGTTTAAGGTGCCCTGCCACACGTATTTCATTACTTTGTGGTAGTGTCTGAAGTTCTACCATGGATTCTGTAACGTTTTCTGTGGAAAAAATGCCTTGGTTACCTTTCAAGCCATTCTAACGTGGTATAGAAAGCCTGCAGGAAGACTCAGCTCGATTTGGGCCAGTTCTCATTAATATTCAATGAGCTAAGCTGCTTGACTCTGATTGGCTAACACCTAGCCAATGAGAGCCTGGCTATCAGCATCCTTTACCCAGCGCAACTGGGCGAGCTCATGAATAGTAATGAGCTCAGCTTTTTTTTTAATCGGCCTGATTTCTCCGCTTATTTCTTTTCAATGGCTTGAGCAACGGTTTTGTGTGGCAGGGCACCTTTAATCGATTAATCAACCAATTGCTTCAGCTGCACTAGTACATTTTCATTTATGTTTTGTGTGCAAAATGTATCAATTCATTTGAACAGGGGCAATGCAAAGAAGTTTTAGATAGATAGATAGATAGATAGATAGATAGATAGATAGATAGATAGATAGATACTTTATTGATCCCCAAGGGAAAAATCAAGGTCCCAGTAGCTTAAAGACAACACACACAACATACACATACATCATAAACAGGATGATAAAGATACAAAATAAAAAAATCAACATTAACATACTAAGGGATGTATAAGCATGAGACGCTTGCAGAGACAGGGCAGGGACTGACCCTGTGATTCAGTATTCATGATGAGGTGCTCTATGAGAGTGTGTGTCATGGTTGTAGTGCAAATAAGTCCAATAGTGCAAGGAAGCAGCCTTCCCCAAAGGAAAATCACCAGCGCCAAAATGATAATTAAGAGTAAAAATAGCACTTCAAATCCTCTCTGACTGTGTTTAATAGCAATTTACCAAACCACAGTTGAGAAAGCAGAACATAAACTTGAATAGGAGCGCTTATCTCAGTTTTTCCATCCAGAGTCAGGCTGTAACAGACTCTCCCAGGGATTTTAACGGTGGTATTTTAATATTAATATTATTTTTTTAAGAAGTTTTTTTGATTGGGGTTTTATTTACTCAAGCATAATAGACATTTTTTATAAAATTGTCAGAAATAACAGGCAAATGCATAGATTTCTGTCAAATAAGGTAACACAGGCTCATTGCCTTTACTGTTTGAAAATAGTAATAGAAATACCTCAAATATGTACTTAAATACATAATAAATGCATTTTTAGGACACCCAAATCCACCTGAATGAATCTATGAGCGCGCAGGATGATATGAAGGAGCAGGTGGGTCTGATGGAGCGTAGAACGGCCTTGATGCAGGCTGAGGTTGAAGAGCTTCGAGCAGTCGTGGAACAAACGGAGCGGAGCCGCAAACTGGCTGAGCAGGAGCTGGTTGATGCCAGCGAGCGCGCAGGACTTCTACATTCTCAGGTGGGTTGTTTATAAGTATCAAACTTATCAAACAAACACGTTTTGATTAGAAGAAGTCACATCTCTTTTATCTTTGGCAGAACGCCAGTCTTCTAAACACCAAAAAGAAGCTTGATGCAGATGTAACTCAACTTCTCGCTGAGTTAGAGGAAGCTGCTCAAGAGGCCAGGAACGCAGAGGAGAAGGCCAAGAAAGCCATCACCGATGTAAGGTGCTCTGACAGGGCTCTTATTCTGGTTAAAACACATATTTTATGGAATGAAAGACTTATTTTTGTGGCACCTCTAGGCAGCCGTGATGGCTGAAGAGCTGAGGAAGGAGCAGGACACCAGTGCTTACCAGGAGAGGATGAAGAAGAACCTGGAGGTGACGGTGAAAGACCTGCAGCAGCGATTAGACGAGGCTGAAAACGTGGCCATGAAGGGAGGAAAGAAACAGCTTCAGAAACTGGAGGCTAAGGTATGTATACTGTATCTACTTACTTACAGAATATTAATAATACATGATATGTATGTGTGTAGGCTATATATGAATGTGCTTATGTACATACATTTACATAGTAATGTTAATTTTGTCAGTTATATTTGGGATTATTGTGTTATATGTTATATGTTACATCAGTTGTTTCTCAAACATTTTACATGTGATGGGGAAGGGGGTAGGGATAGTGAGAGCTTGTGTGTGTTCGTGCGGGCATCCGTGTTTTTTCTTTTTTTTCTTCTTTTTTTTCTTTTCTTTTCTTTTCTTTTATTGTATCTACTCTGTTGTTTTGCTATTCTGTTGTTTGGATGTGATCCTGAGGACCCCCATGAAAACGAGATGCTGCATCTCATGGGGTTGATCCTCTAATAAATGTTCATAAATAAATAAATAATAATAATAGAAAATGTTTTCAAATTTCTAATCTGCACCAGACGTGATGGAGAATACCTGAATCCTATCAGGGAATATCCAGGCTGCCAACAAGACGGTCAGACTTATGACTACTGAGTCAATTTAAATGTATTTAATCCAAATACAATTATTTATTTAAATGCCATATTTCTTTCAGGCTGGCTTAGAATTAATATGTGCACAGATAATAAAGGTTAACGCAAATCCAACACGCCACAATAATTTGGTAACTAATCATTGGAAAATGGCATTGCATGTAGAAAAACAAAGGAGTAGCTTATTTTCTTACTTACCCATTCATGTGTGTTATGTACCAAATGTTGTGAAAGTTGGCTAAAACCTGTATGAGAGATGGTGGGTGTAAAGTGGCCACATGGTGGTAGTTTTCAAGCTATTTATTGTCATATGCACAACAATTACAGAGAATCAGATGCTCCCCCCATCAGTGCTCCTCAAATATGTATAAAAAGAAAAACACACAAGAAACAAACAAAAAAAGAGAATCTAAGACATAAAATATTGCAGAAGTTGTAAAAAAAGGGGTATAAAATCAAATAATATAAACTTGTGGTAGACAGTAATTGCAAAGTGAATAAACTGTAATGTAAATGAGGAGTGTAGTAAATAAATATATGTAATGTGAAGTTATATATATATATATATATATATATATATATATATATATATATATATATATATATATAGAGAGAGAGAGAGAGAGAGAGAGAGAGAGATGTAAACAGGTTGTAAAAGAGTAAATAAAAGTATTTAAAGGTAAAAGTATGTAAATGTTAACATAGTGTATTATTGGAAGTCGTGGATTGAATCCAAATACTAAATTTGACAACTAAAAAGTAGCTAATAAAGTGTAGCGCAGACTACAATTTAAGGTAAAAGGGCATCTGGCCCCTTTGCAGAATACTGAATATTTCTGTTTAATCAAAGTAATTTTTTCTGACATGAGCTCAACAAAAGTCCAAATAAAAATCCTGGAGACTCATTGTAACATTAACATCCTTTAAAATAGATACAGTAGAAACAATCCAGAATTGTGCTCCTTAGGTCCATGAGCTGGAAAATGAGCTCCAGGCTGAGCAGAGGCGATGTACGGAGGCCATCCAAGGAGTTCACAAATATGAGAGGAAAGTCAAAGAGCTGACCTATCAGGTAAAGCTGAGTGTTATTAAGTGAACCTCTGACATTTCACTTCCATTTTGTTTTTGTGGAAAAAAAGGTGATAGTAATAAAAGATGGAAGAGAGAATCTAGAAGTTTGTCTTTACTTCTTTCAGTCTGAAGAAGACAAGAAAAACAACATTCAGCTGCAGGATTTGGTCGACAAGCTCCAAATCAAACTAAAGGCCTACAAACGGCATGCCGAAGAAGCTGTGAGTGAACCATATTATGTATTGTGTCACATGACCGATACCAGTGGTGGAATTGAGTCACTGTACAAATTCAAGGTACTTTACTTGAGTATTTCCATTTTAAGCAACTTTATACTTCTACTCCACTACATCTCAGAGGTAAATATTGTTCTTTATACTCAACTACATTTATCTGACAGCTTTAGTTAATTTTCAGAGTTAGTTTTTCATCCCCTTCCTGTCCAGTGAAAACCGCGGATGTCCAGATCTGTTGATGTTGAATGTTTGTGATAAACTGAAGGATGAAGTGTTCCTTTATGTGTCAAGAAACCTCTCCTCCTTCTTAAGCTATATAAAGTTTATAAAAAGCTTCTGGGGTAAGCTGGAAAATGCATCGTCACAAAGCTAGAAACAGGGCTGTTTTTGTGACACCATGAACAGTTGACTTTTAGAGATACAGTATGTGGTTCTCAAAGGACATGATTATCTCGTAGAATATGATGCACTGCTGTAGATTAAACTACCAAATAGTCTATAAAGGATTTAAAATTAGCACAAACTGACAGGGAACGTTTTAATGCCCAATGTTGCTGATTACATACTTTAACTTACATAGGCTTTGAATGCAGGACTTGTACTTGTAGTGGAGTATTTTCACAGTGTGGTATTAGTACTGCAGTGAAGGATCTGAATAGTTTCTCCACCACTGACCAATACATCCAACATGATTCATTTCCAGGATGAGCAGTGTAACATGCACCTGGCCAGATTGCGCAAAGTTCAACATGACCAGGAGGAAGCTGAAGAGAGAGCTGACGTTGCAGAATCTCTGGACGATAAGCTGCGAGCAAAGAGCTGAGAAATGGGGATGAAGGTACTGAGTGTTTTTTTTTTTAGATGTTAGATCATTTTTAGACCGTAAATAATCACTCTTAGTCTGTTGTCCTTATTGTTTGTATGATTGGAACTCACAGTGGTAGGTGAGAAGTTAAAAACAAATACAGTAAATCATCTGGGGTTTTCCCCCTATAAATACATGTTTTTGGCTTTTATGATGAAAGCTAATGTTAGAAATGAAACCCTTTTCATAAAATTATGTATTAATACACTGTTCTTGAATTATTTGCAGGCACAAGAAGGACGGGGCAAGTTTCGGAATGTTGGACATTAACTCTCTGAACACCTGCGGAGACAAATTATATAGGTAGTTTATAGTTTACCATATTAATACCATAGCATTTTAACTTATATCAGTAAATCTTACATAACATAAAAATAACTAACTAAAAATAAATAACATAAATTACAGATCATCAGTCAAATAAGTAAAAGCAGTCCCCTTGCGGGATTATACATTATGATTATAATTATTATATTTTTAAAGACATAATAAATCCAGTAGTGATGTTGACAACAAATTGAACTGTAACTACAATATTTATGTCTCCAAATAATGAAATTACATTAAATCTCCTGTGAGATAAATAGTAATAATAATGGGATTTTTAATTAGAACAAACAATTGTTTTGTAAGACTACTATTATGAATACTAATGTTGTATACAGGTATTTATTATGAATTATGTTTTAGCAGCTGCCTTAAAACCTTCATTAATTCAGATTATACTTTTATACTCACATTCTGTGTTTTTAATAAAATTTCTAAACAATATTCCAGCAAAGGAATCGGAGCAAAGAGTGTGAGCAGCCACGGGGGTTATTAGGGCTGCTGTACAGTAGCATGTTCATTTTTATATGTTTTACCCAAATCATGTTTGGATTCACAAACGTCTCATTTTCCAAATCCAAGTCCAAATCCAACTTTCTAGTTTAGTTTCGCGTGTTTGCTGTTGATTTTAGTTTATGAGCAGTAAGAAATGTTTGTAAAATTAAAGATCATTTCTCCTGTTTGTTTGCTCACATTTAACTCTGGACCTGTAAAGATCTGGCTACATATACTGTGCATAAAATAATAATAATAATAATGTCTAGATTAATAAAAGGAGTGAGATGTGTTGAGATGTGTGAGATTTTATTGAAAACAAGGCAACATACATCCAATACCACAATGCAAACCATTCCTGGTGCTAATCATCATTCTGCACCAGAATATTAACATTTCCTGCTTTGGCTCCCTCCATTGGTCGTATTAAAAAAGACACTTAAGTGCGTCTCTTTTTAATTCTTTGCTGAAAGTTTTCCAGAAATGCAGAAAATGCAATTAAAAAAGTCTAAATATTGCACACACACACACAAAAGAATATAAAAATTGTTGAATCGATAAAAAACTAAATGCGACAAAGTGCAATGGAAACAGACTCGGGCCCTGTCAACACATATACAAATATTTTTGAAAACTAATATTTCCTCTATGTTTTGGCCCAATAAAACTCTGGATACTGTATATTTGTGTGGAAATGATGACATCATCTCCTCTTAATTCACACATGCCCATTGTTGCTATGTGAACAATGGCGGACGACCGGTATTGTAGGATAAGCAGCTACTCTACCTCGTCGTCCGTCCACACTTGAGTTACACTTCAGTTTTGCCTCAGCATCTTGGGCTGGTGCACCAGAAGATATTAAATAAATAAAGAGCAATATGTATGAATAAATAAATAAAAAATAGCTACTACTATTTTACTAATGTTTGATGTTGATACCACCCAAAAAATAAGCTCACCATGCATGCTCAGAATATTCTTCTCTGGTATTTGACGTATCGTCGATGTAGCTTTTATCGCCACCTACTGGCCCTGTGAGCCTTTGGAGTCATTTTTGCGTCCTAGTGTGGACGGAGACATATTGTAAATTGAAGGTCGCGTTGACAGAATTTTTAAGCTTCGGGGCTACATGTGGTCCTCCATGTTTCCTTCTTCAAACTTGCCGGGGCCGGGATCTTTAAACTTTCTCTGAAAAGCTGAAAACGTCAGATCCTTGTGGAGTGATGAGAAGACAGTATTATTCCTCACATTAATACATGATACAAACAAAAATGTCATATTTATGTCACATTTTCCACATCTTTATTACATAATTTCATGCTTCCTCTTCTTTGGCAACAATTTAATGGCACCAACTGTTCATTTCAGCTCCTAAGACAGCTCCTAGACTCAGCTCCTAATATTAGCATAACAGCAGTGGTTGGAAACATACATTTATTTGAATGTTATTATATTTTATTATAACCCGTGCTTAGACTCAGTGAGTGGGTGTTGTTGATAGACACAAAAACATAGGGAAATAGGGTCCAGGTTGAAAAACACGGTAGTTACCCTTTAAGTTAAGAAGCCAACACATATTTGGTTATGAATATGTTATACTATGTCAACTTCAGAGACACAGCAGACTCCATCGTCGCCATGGCAGCCACAGACTACTCTCCGTTGTCTTTCGCCTGGTAAATGACAAAAATAGATCATTAATAATAATAAGATACAGTATGTTGCCAGAAGCTGAGTGACTCACCTTCCCCATGTCACGACTCTTGACTTTGATCTTATTGATCTGGGACTCGGCGATGTCGGCGCGTTCTTCTGCCTCCTCCAGCTCGTGCTGCACCTTCCTCAGCTTCATCTGGAGAGTGTTGGCCTGCTCTTCCTGTCAGATACCAAAGAACTGATTCATAATAAAAGCTCCACATGTGACCTTAAATATCGTTTCAGTCAGAAACACTCACCGCTTCTTCAGCCTGTCTCTTGTACGCTTTGACTTTCAGTTGGAATTTGTCCACCAGCTCCTGCAGCCGCGTCACGTTCTTCTTGTCCTCATCAGACTGATAGTCAATAACCGGAAACAAATACTTGTAATGTAACCAAGTGCATTTACTCAAGTACTGTATTTAAGTACAAGATACTTTACTTGAGTATTTTCATTTCATGGCACTTTATACTTCTACTCCACTACATCTCAGAGGTAAATATTACTCCACTACATTTGTCTGACAGCTTTAGTTCCTTTTAGATGACCGTTTTTTATCCCCTTCTTGTCCAGTGAAAACTACGGATCTCCAGATGTGTTGATGTTGAGTGTTTGCGATAAACTGAAGGATGAAGTGTTCCTTTATGTGTTAAATTCTCCTACTTTTTAAGCTAAAATAAAGTCTTTTAAAAAAGCCTCTTGGATCAGCTGGAAAATGCCTCGTCACAAAGCTGAAAACGGGGCTGTTTTTCTGACACCATGAACAGTTGACTTTTCAGAGATTACCACAGGACAGCAACGCTAAAAACATATGATGAACTTATAGAATATGATGCATTGATGTAGATTAAACTACCAAACAGGGTATACAGGAGTTAAAATTAGCACAACTTGCACATGAATGCAGCAGTAATATTAATCCAGACACACCATATATAATAGGAAAACCCTGACAGGGAACAATTTACTGTGCAATACATACTTTTACTTTAAGTACACTTTCTGCTTCGCTGATAATATTTACATATTTCACTTAAGAGGAGTATTTTTCCTACTAAAAAGGAACAAGGCATGAGTTTACCTGATAGGTGAGCTCTTTAATCCTGCGCTCGAGTTTGCGAACCCCTTTCACAGCGTCTGAGCCGTGTTTTTGTTCGGCTTCGAGCTCATTCTCCAGCTCTCGCACCTGCAAAAGAGCAGTTAACAATGTTTTTATTAACTGTAAAGATAAAATAAGCTCTCGCCTATGAAATCATCATGCAGGAAACGTCCATAGTTTTTACGCGATCATTTACGTGATCACGTGATCGTTTTTACAGGCTTTTAAAAACTCCTTTCATAACGGGACCACACTGATTTATGATGAATTAATCAAGCAGGGTTCTTCGTTGATTATGCTGCAATACGTTACCCTTGCTTCCAGTTTTTGGAGTTGCTTCTTCCCGCCCTGCATGGCCAGGTTCTCGGCCTCGTCCAGACGCTGCTGCAGGTCTTTCACCGCCCCCTCCAGGTTCTTCTTCATCCTCTCCAGGTGAGCGCTGGTGTCCTGCTCTTTCTTCAGCTCCTCGACCATCATGGCTGCCTGAAAAAAGTAGTTAGGATATAGTGACTAGATTACTGTTTTTAGTCAGGTGAGAATTAAGCAAACTCCAGACACGTACATCAGTGATGGCCTTCTTGGCTTTCTCCTCAGCGTTCCTGGATGCTTGGACACTGTCGTCCACCTCACCCTGAATGTGACAAAGATCAGCCTCCAACTTCTTCCGACTGTTTAGCAGGGTGGTGTTCTGTAAGAAATGTTATTATATGATGACATAATCTTAAAATAAATCTTCAACGTACAACAATTTTTTTTTTTCTTCATATAATGCAGTACGTTAATGCAAAATAAACATTGCGATATCTAGGTACGATTAGTGTAAGAAAGGCCATGTTCATATGAGACGTTCTTCTTTTTGCTCAGACAGTTTGGACACTTGGACACACTGGCTGAACGCACCACTCGCTGGTCTATGACTAAATATGTTGTCGAATATCCGCCAAAATCATCGTAAAGAGCACATATTATGCTTGTTTTGGTTTTTTTTCTGTCTTTTAGTGTGTTATATAGTTTTATGGTTATGTAACAGATGTATGAAGTCTAAAAAACACATTTCACTCCAGGTGGAGCTTCCTCTCCCACAGACAGCACTTTTTCTCAACTGCCTGAAAACGCCTCGCCCACATTCCTGTTTGTAACTAATGATTAACTGTGCTGTATGTAATTCATTTTGTTTTGTGGATATGATTTGCAAGTAAATGAATAAAACGTCCAACAAAAAGAATGGATCGTGCTGTACCATGCAGTGAAAACGAGGCATAAGAGACTCAAATGGCTGATACAATCCACGTAGTTTTGAACCTGTGAGTGAAGCAGCTGCACCCTCTCGCTGGTGTCCAGCAGCTCCTGCTCCACCAGCTTGCGGCTCCTCTCGGTTTGCTCCAGAGCCGCTCTGACCTCGTCCATCTCAGCCTGCATGAGGTTACTCCTGCGCTCAGACATGGCCACCTGCTCCTTCATGTCCTCGTTGTTTCTTAAAGCGTCATCGAGGTGAATCTGTACTTCCTGTACGGCAGAATGAAAACGGTCTCTCTACTGTGCGTGTTAACATAGGAAACAATCAGTCTTTACACGAGTCTCACCTTGAGCTGGACTTGGATGTTCCTCAGTTGTTTCTGGGACTCGGCCGCCTGCCTGTTAGCATGACTCAGCTGGATCTCCATCTCGTTCAGATCCCCCTCCATCTTCTTCTTCACTCTCAGCGCGTCGTTCCTGCTCCGGACCTCGGCATCCAAGTTACTCTGCATGGTGTCGATGACTCGTTGGCTGTTTCTCTTCAGCTGTTCCACCTCTTCGTCCTTCTCCGCTATCTTCTTGTCCACCTCGGACTTCACCTGGTTCAGCTCCAGCTGGACTCGCAGGATCCTGGATTCATTGTGCTCCAGGGAGGCCTGAGTCCAGATGTGACACACAGTCACATAGACCAGAAAGGTGGAGTATGTTTGTACAAAAGGTTGGAATCAGCTGTTACATTGTTTTTGTTTTTTTTTATAGATTTTTCTTTTGGCATTTTAGGCCTTTATTAGGACATCTTAGACATGAAAGGGGGGGAGTGAGAGGGACAATGACATGCAGCAAAGGGCCGCAGGTCGGAATTGATCCCACAGCCGCTGCAGCGAGGATTAAGACTACCCAGGCGCTAGTCTATATCCTTCGCGTTCCACTTCCGGGATTGCTCCGGTGCTGCAGGAAATTCCGCCAGATGCATGCATTTTCCGTTTCCTTCCGCTTTCTTTGTGTTGGAATTTTAAATTCGGTCGATTTATGAGGACTACGGTTAACTGCTCCTCAGATCTCTGCAGGGTAAATCCAGACAGCTAGCTAGACTATCTGTCCAATCTGAGTTTTCTCTCGCACGACTATTTTGCAGCGGCTCTGTGTGGAGTTTAGCACCACCCGTGACGATTCTTATTGGTTAAAAGAAATGCCATTAAACCAGAACACGTTTTCCTCCCATCCCCGAATGCTATGTGGAGTAGCCAGAGATAATAAAAACCGCATAATTCAGAAACCAAATGTTTTATTTACATTTGATATAGTTTGGGCCCCAATAGAAGAATAAAATTATTAAAACGTCTGTTTAGTCGATGTCCTCACAGTGTTGCATGACAGGACAGAGAATACCGTTGCAACTTGGATTTTACATTTCTTTTCCAATCCAGAATAGCGTAAGTGACCCTCGGTCGTTTTTTAACCACAACTGTGCAACTGGGCTCTAAGTACAGAGTTAGTGCTGCAGTCTACTCACCAGTTAGTGGTTGAAGAGGTTTAAACTATGGATTTTTCAATCCATACTATGTTATTCCGATACTCCAACAGTGCTATCCCTATAGTCTAACCTTCTATTTCTATTGTGAAGTTATAGCTTTACTAAAGCAACACGTTGCCTGTTAATTCCAATTTGTTATAGGGTGCATTATTATGCACCCTATAACACTGCTGAAATAGGAACCTGTTCCTATTTAAATCTGCACACATTTTGATGCTAAGCTAACCGTTTCTATAACCAATGACTGCTGATTTCTTCCATTCTTATTCAACTGTTGCTCAGAGGGATCTTTGTCTCTTTCTGGCCTTTCAGTTGTCAGTCTGGTTCAACCATTAAACAGAGTTTTGTTCTCCACGTACAAAACAAGCCCTTCATACAAAATACCATCTATTTGTAAAGAGGACTTTCTACATCCTGAAAGCATCAAAGACCATTCACACATATAGAGTAATTATCTCAGACATCTGACTGGACCCACTCTAGCTGTTGTAGCAGGAGATCACAAACCTTTGAACAGTAGTTTATATATGATTTATATATATTTTTTTTACTCACCTCTGCTTCCTCTAGAGCGGTCTGGGCCTCCAGCTTCTCCTGTTGAGCCTGTTTCTTTGATTTCTCCAGTTCGTGGATGGATTTACCTGTCTCTCCCAGCTGCTCAGTCAGATCCATTATTTCCTCTGGAAAAGGAAACAGGATTTCTCATTTTTCTGCATTTAAAACACGGGTTATGTCACAGCATTGGGAAGGCACTGACGTACGTTGCAGGTTTTTGTTTTCCCGTCTGAGGGTCTGAAGTTGCTCCAGGCATTCTTCCAAGGCATTCTTCATCTTGAAGTTCTCGGTGCCCAAACAATGCACCTCTTTTACAGCCAACTCCAGCTCCGCCTGACCCTCCTCGTGTTTCTGCTTCCACTCAGCCACAACCTACAAGAAGACATATTACTAGGGCTTGGTCTTGCCAATGATTTCCCAAATTGATTTGATTCTAATTTACAAGGTCCTAATTCCATTACGTTACCAAATTGAACAGAAAAAAAGCAACCCTCAAATAGGTTTCATAATGCACCACGTTAATGTACATTAAGAGTTGACTCCAAACAAAGATTGATTTTAAAGGTATATTAACTATGGATCAACCGATACTGTTTTTTCAAGGACGATACCGATAGTGATTATTAGTAATTAGTTAGTATATGTTTTTTGTGCATGTTATAGGTTTAGAAAGTGAAAAAGCCCAAAGTCCACCCCAAAGACTTACCATCTCCAACAGGAAACACTGTTCCCAAACTGCTCCAAACAGCTCTATTGTAGTCCAGCCTTTACTTCCATGACGAACGTACGTCACTTTGTAACCCATATGATAATGCTCGTCTAGCTGTTAGCGTGGCACGCCCTCATACTCTGCTTCTGACTGGCTAGTAGTCTTTACCTAGCTACTGCGCATGTGCGACTCCCAACAAAGACAGAACAGAAGTGAGATGCCTCACTCTGTAGCTAAAACAGAGAGCTCAACACACGGGGTGAAAAGAGGAGCTGCAGCAATGTGCAGCACAACCAAAATATGGTGTTTTCTGAAAATTAAACCACATTAACCTATTCTGGTACAACCTCTAAATACAATTATTAACCTGAAAATGAGCATAATATGAGCACTTTACGCAATTATTTAATACATGAGAAACTTTCAACATAATGCACAGTAAAAGATAGTCAGAGAGTGTTGTTGGCGGGACATTAAGCCAGACTCAGTGGTGAGTGAAACTGAAGCAGAGGGACAGACACAGAGCTGTAGCGGAGCCAAAGTAACAAATTAATTAATTAACTTTATCGGTTATCAGGCAAATAAAACATTGATACAGATAATCTGCAAAATGCCAAAAATCGGTAATCCAATACACTTTTTGTCAAATTCAGTGAATATCTCCTCACAGTCACCTAACTCTCTATTTTGTGTGCACTGAAAAACAATCCGGTGTTAATGCACAGCCCTGGCTATGTAAATGGAAAAACAAATAAAGCAGTGCACAAGCCACAAAACACTACTCCAGGCTTTCGGCAACAGGTGGCAACAGTTGATGATATGGGCGGGAGGGGGGGAGGCAGCATGTGAACGTGCCGGCCAGTAGATATCTTTCCATGAATCTGGGGGCTGGAGTTTATGAAAGGGGGGTTGTATTTGTTTGGCAGTTGAGTTCAAATATCAGCAATCTTGGCACAGAATCACTTATTGCACCTTTAATTGGAGAATTAAGCCCTACGTATTGCAGTTCAATATTTAAAACAAACTACAATTACTGTTTTTTGAAACATGCGCTTTACATTAATGTTCCTCTGAACATTATCATATCTGACTTTGATTTGTAGCCTCCAAGGTTTCATTATATTCTACCAACTGAGCATCCCAGTTATCAATTCAAATTTAAAATTAGCATTTAAATGACATTTTAGGAGAATTCGCAAGATCAAAACCTTATCGAAGTTTCTCTGCTTCTTGTCCAGTGTTCCAGCAGCAGCATTGGACCTCTCCACATCCATCATTAAGTCATCCACCTCTCCTTGCAGCCGCTGCTTGGTCTTCTCCAGAGAGGAACACTTGGAGTTGACGGCCTCCACAGCTTCTTCTGCATCCTGCAGACGCAGCGCCAGCTTCTTCCTGCGGGAGAACGCATCTTATAAGATCTTGTGAGAATATCTTTCGAACTGGTGCGGAGATTGTTCTTACTTTGCCTCCTCGAGCTCTTCGGTGCGTTGGATGGCGTCCGTCTCGTATTTGGTTCTCCACTGAGCCACGTCGCTGTTGGCTTTGGACAGGCAGCGCTGCAGCTCAGCTTTGGCCTCCTGATCCTCCTCGTACTGCTCTCTCAGCAGCTCGCAGTCATGGCGAGATGACTGCAAACTGTGAGCCAGAGCGCTTTTTGCCTTCAAAGAAATAAACAATACAAGGTTGGGCATCGTTTTTGATTTGAGCTATTCGGATTCCAATTGTGTTTCTTCCTTATGATTCCATTTCTTTTAGGGGTGGAGAGAAACACGTCACAAGCTTATTTCACAGATAGAACATTTTATTTTGATTCAATGGTGATTTACAATTTTACCTGGCTTTTTTTAATGAAAATTAAAGCCACACTTTAGCACGCTTACTGTGCTCCGTGGTGGCAACACAACAAGCGTCTGGAAGTACATTTATCGGTGTGTTAAGTCCCCAACGTCTCGTTCCAGGCAACGCTGCCTGGAAGGCACTAGGATTAGGCAATAGTTATGGTTATGGTTAGGGTTAAGGTTAGTTGCCTTGAAGTCAACGATTGCAGTGCTACCTGGAAGGAGACGTTGAGGGCTTAAAACACCATCGAGCTGGAAGTACAGAGCCTGCGCGCGTTAAATTTGGAACTGATGATCGGAAACGATTCTAATAAAAACAAAAACATTATTTTTTAAATGTTTCCAAGTTTTAACCAGTTCTCGATGCCCAATCCTACACATAGCTACATCTTTAAACTTCCAAACATTTTACGGTGCTCTTCTCTTACCTTAACCTCCTCCTCATAAAGTCTTTTCAGCTCATCAATCTGCTGAATGAAAGCTTGCTTTCCCCGAGTCAGCTGTGACATTAGGGATTCTTTTTCTTCAAGCTGGTGAGACATTTCAGCTGAATGACAAGTGTAAAAACCATTAGCACTGCCTCGTCTGTGACTGTTTGTGACTACCGCTTGGATGCAACTAAATAGTTCTCACCGTTTTCTGTCTGCAGACGAGCTTTCTGACTCAACATGTCGTTTATTAGTCTCTGATGCTCCTCTTCTTTGGTTTTTACCTCGTTCAGTTGATCTTCGAGCGAACGGCACATTTTCTCCAAATTAATCTTGAGAAAAAAAAAAGAATTTCCTTAAGTACACATTTGAGATCCTTGTACTTTACTTGAGTATTTTATTTTTATTATTTTATTTATAATTATTATTACTTTATACTGTACTCCACTACATCTCAAAGGTAAAGACTGTACTTTTTACACCGCTACATTTGTCTGACAACTTACTTTAGTTACTTTATAATTTTAGAGGTTTAGAATTAAAGGATCTAATCTAAATACTTTTTACCACCTCTGAAATTCATGAAGAATTTGATAACCAACCTTTGCTTTGGCCATGGTTTCCACATTGCTGGCTAAGTCTTCCATCTCCAGTTTTAACTCGCTCTTTTCCTTCTCCAGTTTCTGCCTGACCCTCTGGATGTTATCCAGCTGTTCTCCCAGTTCTGCCGTGCTGTCTGCATGTTTCTTGCGTAGAGCAGCAGAGGTGGCGTCGTGCTGCAGCGAACACTCCTCCAACTCTCGGCGCAGTTTGAGGAACTCAGCTTCCCGTTTCTTGTTGATCTCGGTCTGAGCGGCGGTGGCTCCCCCAGCCTCCTCCAGCCTCTCGCTGATCTCCTCCAGCTCTCTGGATAGATCACACCTCTGCTTCTCCACTTTGGCCCGCGCTGAGCGCTCTGTCTCCATTTCCTCCTCCAGTTCCTCGATTCGGGCCTGCAGAAGAACAATACACCCACTGAAGTAATTTAACTTTGTGATATCCCCTCTAACGTAGGCCAGTGATAGTATTCTTCACCTGGAGCTCTTTTATTTTCTTCTGCAGCTGAGCACCAAGAGCTTGTTCATCTTCTATCTTCGTGTGCAGCTGAGACAACTCAAAGTCTTTCCTGTAAAGGGAAGGTGAAGCTCACAGTTTATTCAAATCCATCAGAAACTTTGAAAATGCATCAGCCAGCAAAGTGTGAGGCAGTGCTGTTGGACTAATATTATTGGCATTATCAAGGGGAAAGCAGCCTGTAATTTGTGGGTACCAACTTACTTTTTTAGCTTTTCATCCAGCTGCTGTTTTTCATTCTCCAGATCCATGATGGACTCGTGAGCCAGTTTCAGATCCCCCTCCAGCTTCCTCTTGGCTCTCTCCAGATCCATACGGACCTTCTTCTCTTGTTCCAGTGAGCATTCCAGCTGAAAATCACACATACTGTACTGTCCTTGCATCTGAAGGAATATCAGTATACAACACCTTTTTAGCTTTACCTGCAGTAGATATACAGATATACAGCTGTAAGGTACTTGTACTTTACTTGAGTCTTTTCTATTCATGCCACTTTCTGCTTCTACTCCACTACATCTCAGAGGGAAACATTGTACTGTTTTACTGCACTACATTTGTCTGACCGCTTGAGCTACTTTACAAATTAGTACAGCTGAAACAATTAGTTGATTGACATACTATTTACTTGTTAAAGTCATTTTTCAAGAAAATTATTGCATGGTTCCAGCTTCGCAAATGTGAAGATTTGCTGGTTTTCCCTTTTAATAATGTTAATAATTGTAATGTATTAGTAATAATGTTGAGGTTTGGACCGTTGGTTGGACAATACAAACACTGCAAAGGTGTCACTTTGGGCTCTGGGTAAATGTGACAGCATTTCTCACTATTTTTAATATTTTAACAAATCAAACAATCAATGGATTCTAGGGGAAAATAATCAGCAGAATAATCCATAAAAACAATCAATACATAATAGTTCAAAATGAGCTCCACCTCAACCAACTGCAACAGTAGAATCCAGTGATTTACATTAATGCATGACTTGTAATAATAATAATAATAATAAATAAAATTGTACTTGTAACAGAGTATTTTCACAGTGTGGTATTAGTACTTTTACTACAGTAAAGGGAATACTTCCTGATGTGCAGTAACTTACCTCATCCACTTGCTGCTCCAGCTTAGTTTTAGCTTTAGTGAGAGTGTTCGTTGTGTCCTCCTCTGACTGCAGGTCGTCCAGAGTTTGCTGATGAGTCTCCTGCAGCTCTCTCTTCTCTTTCAACAGTTTGGTGATGTTTTCAACTTGGCTCATGATTTCTTCAGTCAGGTTTTTCACCTAAAGATGGTAATAAGAAGAACTGTTGTTGCAATTGTGGTAGAACATTTCCAAAAAACACCATTGTGTGGTATGATGAGACTAAGGCAGAGCTTAGACAACAGCAGGTCATTCATTTGTCACAGGTCAGGGGACGAGAATATTGGGCAAGTCTCTAACATCCAAACCTCTTCATGTATACATATGTATGTGTCTCTAAAGATTCAGGCAATCTAGGCAGCTGCATGATACGAGAATGTTTTGTTTGAGGACCGTCTCCTTTTGGAGGTCGGTGGAAACTTTAGTTAAGCATATACGTGTTTACAGTGCCTGCAATATCTTTGTTTTCACTGAAGGTTCAGCTAAACCTTCAGTAAGAAAGAACTTCAGAGAGTTGGGACGGCATTGGCATATATACTGTAGATGGCATTATACTGAGTCTAGAATGTTACAGCAGTTGTTACAAAATGACACACCCACCTGTGGTTTCTGATAATAGTATTCAGAGTTTAAGAGTGATATACCTGCTGCAATGTTTTGGTAAGAGAAATTTACGGTGGCCGACACGTGCAAATAGACAAAACACAAGCAAATTAAGAAAACATCTTCATTAATTTGAACACAAGTGCAGCATTTAGCAAACGTGCTGCAAATATGCACAACACAACCAAATACATGAACGCGCCGCAAATACAGAAATGATGCAAAAAGAAAAGCACACAAACCCCGAAAACAAATGCAACAGAAAAACGCTGCATCCAGTTTACACAACAGAAGGCGAGGTTATGTTAAGAGAGAGAGTGGATAATTTTTGTTCTAGTTTTCAGTAAAATATATGGGCTAACAGTATTAGCTAGCAAGCTCTTGTAGAAGTAATTTTGCATCGTTTGTATATTTGCAGCACGTTTTTGTATTTGGTTGTGTTCTAAATCCTGTTACCAAATCCTGTAGAGGTTATCTTAATTTGCGTGTGTTTTGTCTATTTGCATGTGTTGTTTTTTTTAGTTGCAGTGTATTTGCTCCTGTCGGCCACTGTATAAATTACATTCTGAGTTTATTTTGAAAGAAAAGGTAATACATGTTATTCCTCACTTGCATTTGTTACATGGTGTAAACTACCAGTAAATACAGGAGATGTAAAGTTAACCTGAATGCATGAGACACTTTCAGTTTGAAAGGAGACCAAATTAATGTGCCATCACAGTATTATAATGTTTATTTTTATAGTGCTGGTCTTATCTTTGTATACATGCACTTTGCAGTTATTGAAAAATGGGGGAGATGTCATACAGTATATGCATGTAGATGGCATTATACTGAGTCTATAATGTTACAGCAGTTGTTACGACAGTGTTACACTTTATGGCAGGAGACTGCTTTACGACAGACCCTACATCGTGCTCATGACTACCAGTTGCTGCTTGTTGACTGTTTGCTAGCAAAAAAAGCTGAGTTATAAAAGAATATACCAGACCCTTGATCATTCTATAGGCATGACATGATAAAACATTGTGGTAAAACTGTACTGCCTGCCTAAATCCTCTCATCAATTGAGATTCCATTAAATGCTTCTGTGTAATTCATCAAAGTTTCCCGAACCTTCCTCACATATGTGAAATGGGTTGTGCTGTTCCTGAGTTTTTCTTCTTAGTTGAAGAATTGAATTCCTTCTTAAACATGATGACACACAGAACTTGACGTACGTGATATAAATTACCTTGTTCTCTACTGCATGTTTCTCCTTCTCCACTTTGACTAAAGTAAGCTCCAAGTCGTCAATGTCCCTCTTCAGTTCCGAACACTCGTCCTCTAGCTTCCTCTTCTTGGCCGTCAGCTCAGCGTTAACCTCCTCCTCATCCTCCAGTCTCTCCATCACTTCCTTCAGCTTGGCCTCCAGTTGGATCTTGCTTTTGATGAGTCCTTCGCACCTCTCCTCTGCATCCAGGAGGTTGTCTGCCTCCTGATAGCAAGTTTGTGCACCAACATTTGAGCTAAACACTTCAAGTAGCAATGATCATGCAGACTATGTGACCTTCTGTTACTCTCTGGCTGTGGTATAACTTACTGCCTGGACTTGTAGGAGGAGGTCATTCTTCTCCTGTACAACGGAGACCATTTTCTCCTCCAGTTCCCTCCGCCGGTTTTCTGATTTGGCCAGATCTTCTTTGAGTTTTGTGAAATTCACCTTCATCTGGACCATTTCCTTCTCGGCTTCAACGCTCTTCAGGAGAGGTTTTAGTTTGAAGTACAGCTTCATCCACGGCCAATGTTTCACATTCATGAAGGAGCGGATGTTATACTGGATGGTGTAGATTGCCTCCCTGTCAAAAGTAAAATATGGATAGGTCTACTCTGCAAGTTTTGGCCTCTATGGTACTATTTCTACACAAAACACAAACATAATGTCATTCTCAACCACAAACTTGAGAAGCAGTAACTGAAATGCTTTCCTTCTCGTTCAAATTAAATTCTGGTGTACTGTTTGTTCATCAGACAACAGTAAAAACTAAATAGCGAGTTGCAGCCCATTTTAGTTTTATATATTTTACATTACTGCCAAACATTTTCCAAGACAAACTATAGTCTTTCAGATTTCACAACATGCAAACACGTCTTTATTTTTGTCAAAGCTACGTTCTTTTTGCACTGTGATGCTGCACAGGGCCGTAGCTACCATTGCAACATATCCTCAACGGTTTGTATAATATCTCACAAGAAGTTATGCACCATTTTTTGGGCGTTATCCTCTATCCTATGAATATCCACCATCCGGAACAATCAGTGTGCCTGCGCAAGTCCCTGGTTTAGGTTAAAATAAGTATGATAATAATGTTTGTTATGTTACTTACGTACTTGGCGTTAATTAAGTAACTTTAGGTTACTTAACGTAACCCCAGTTCTTTGATAACAGAGTGAGGTGTTTCACTATGGGAATCGCCTCGGCGTGACCAACTAAGGAAGCTCCAATGACACCACATCTGTCCATGACAGACAGGTTGAACTGTGCTAGGGCCACGCCCCCTCATATAATCACAGTCGACCGGCTCCTTGCAAATCATTCCAGATAGGTTTCTTTCCGTGTCTATGCAAGGAGGGACGTGTTGGTGAAACACCTCACTCTGTTATCAAAGAACCGGGGTTACGTTAAGTAACCTAAAGTTCTTTTTCTAACTTCGTTCGGTGTTTCACTATGGGAGATATAGACCACTCCCGGATTGCTTGAGATCTCCCGAAGCCAAATAATATTGAACCGAGAGTCACCCTAACCCCGGCGCCGTAACCTCCAGCACAGCCTGTGCCAAGGACGGTCCGGAAACATCGAGCCTGTAAAACCTCACAAAAGTGTGAGGTGTAGCCCAGCTCGCTGCTGCACAAATTTCCTTCACTGACACATCCCTAAAAAGGGCCCATGAAGTGGCCATGCCCCTTGTGGAATGAGCTCTCAGACCCTGTGGGGCCTGTAAACCTTTACACTCATAGGCCAACGATATGGCCTCCACAATCCAGTGGGACAGCCTCTGGCGGGACAATGGCTTACCCTTGTGGGGAGTAGCCCAGGACACGAACAGCTGATCCGCCTTTCTGAACCCAGCCGTCCGACTCACATACATGTGCAGAGCCCGGACAGGGCATAGCATGTGAAGTCTTTGCTCCTCTCCTGAGGAGAAAGGAGGCGGGTGGAAGGCCAAGAGCTCCACTGAGGGACATCTGTAGGCTGACTCCACCACCTTAGGCACAAATGCTGGTTTGGGCCGCAAACAGACTTTGGAGAGCCCTGGGGCAAATTGTAGACAGGTAGGCTGAACCGACCAAGCCTGCAAGTCACTTACTCGCTTTGCAGTGGTTAAAGCCAAGAGCACAACTGTTTTAAGAGACACAAACTTCATCCCCACTGCCTCCATAGGCTCGAACGGGTGATGAGAGAGGGCGTCCAACACGACCGACAAATCCCACAGAGGAACCAGGGGCCTGGAAACTGGGAACTTGCGGCGTGCCCTTTTCATGAAGCGACAAACCAAGGGATGTTGCCCTGCCGGCTTATCCCCAAAACCTACGTGGCAAGCTGAAACAGCAGCCAAGTACACCTTAATTGTGGAGAAAACTTTCCCTTTATCCATCAGGTACTGCAGGAAACATAGCAGGTCCACCACAGAACACTGGTAAGGGATGGTGCCCCTATGTTCGCACCACTCCCCAAACACCCGCCACTTTCCGCTGTAAAGAGAGCGGGTGGACGTGGCTCTTGCGCTTTGAATGGTATCAATGACCCGTTCTGGCAGGCCTGATGCATTCAGGTTCCACCTCTCATGGGCCAAGCCCAGAGCGCCACACGGTCTGCGTGAGGGTGGTAGATCTCCCCGCCCGCTTGGTCTCTGCGAATGGGGAGAGGCCATGGTTCTCCTGCCAGGAGCTGCATTATCTCTGCCACCCAATGCTTGGATGACCACCGCGGCGCTATCAGTATTAGCGACAGGCCCTGTACTCTCACCCTCGCCAGGGTGGGGGAGATCAGACTGAGGGGGGGAAATGCATAGAGCAGCACGTTTGGCCACGGGTGGGCTAGAGCATCCACACCCAGTGGTGCATTTTTGTCTGCCAGAGAGAAGAACATTGGACACTGTGTGTTTTCCTGCGAGGCAAAGAGATCGACTGCTGCCTGACCGTATCTCTGCCAGATCTGTCCCACCACCTATGGGTGGAGAGTCCACTCCCCGTACAGAGGGTTTCCCCATGACAGGAGATCTGCACCCCTGTTTAGAACACCTGGCACGTGTGTTGCTCAAAGAGACAGCAGTCTCCCGCTGCTCCACAAAAGCACTGTGCGGGCCAACTTGTGCAGCTGCAGAGAGCGAGTGCCGCCCTGGCGGTTGATGTACGCAACCACTGTGGAGTTGTCTGTTTTCACTAACACATGACGACCTTGGAGAAAGTGCAGAGTTATTTTCATCCTCCGGTTGAGATGACGGCGTGGGCACAGATGTAAAGCTGCAACCCAACGCTGAAAATCCCTCATCATTAACAGCCCTAAATGTACCACAGACACTACTGACGCCATCAGGCCGAGCAGGCGTAGGCACAGTATGAACGGCACGGCTTTGTTCAGCCGGAAAAGAGAGAGACACTGCCCCAGAGACGCTAATATCCCCTCCGATAGCGTGACGCGGTAGGAGAGGGAGTTTATTTTTAGACCCAAATACTCGGTACATTGCGTGGGTTCTACTCGGCTCTTTGCCCAGTTTATGTTGAACCCCAAATCCGTGAGATGAGTTATCACCATAGTGGAATCTCTGACTGCCTGCTCCCGGAAGTGGGAGTAGATCAGATAGTCGTCTATGTACAAAAATATTCTGATACCACTGTTCCTTAACGGTGACAGCGCAGCCTCCACACACCTGGTGAACACCCTCGGTGCTAACGACAGCCCGAATGGGATGGCTTGGTATTCGTAGGCTCTGCCCCTATACGCAAACCTCAGAAATTTTCTGTGTGCAGGATATATGGCGATGTGGAAATATGCCTCTGAAAGATCTATCGTCACAAATAGAGGTGGCCGATATATTGTTTAGACGATAATATCAAAATTGTTGTCTGAACGATATGCAAAATTGGGATATCGAATATTTCATAATTTGTACAATCCGACCCCCCAAACATGAAAAGATCTGAAGGAAGTTAAAGACAAAACAAATAACACACACTATAACCTTCTAAACAATTATATGTAGCGATTTTAATACTGTAGGGGTTTGTTTGACTGTATTTTTTGTACAAAATCAAGATCGTCCCGCACGAGAGTAAGCTGCTACTAGTTCTTACCTTGCGCATTATGACGTTCACTCATGTCAACAAAGATGGCGGCGCGCGATTGTGCAGCCGCTCTCCTGTCGGTGTATATTTATACAAGTACGTACAGCCACACTGAACTAATCAATACAGGACCACGATACAACACAGCCGTTACGAGAGCCTTCCAGGCGGCTCATAACATCCCGGAGGCCTGACCGAGCCCTCCAGGTTGTTGTCGGCGCTAGCACGCCGAGCTAGCTAGCTACCGGCAGGATGAGAAAATAACTCCGGCACGACCAGAGGCGGAGGACTGCATTTTTGTGCACAATGAATGGAGTACCAACTGCAGGATCGTTGCCCAGCACGGCTCACCTGACCTGGAGCCCTGTCAGTAATATACTGACCATTTTATTTACTACGAAAACAGCACACTGCCATCTACATAGCCCCCGATGCTAACGTTAGCAAAAGTTTGGTTCGCTGCTAACCATAGTGAACAAACTGCAGCGCGATCACCTGGATACGGGATACAGGGGACTTTAACAAGGCGTCCTTAAAGTTTGTTCCCCTCCAGCTTTCTCCCAGCATGTAGATTGTGTTACTAGAGGGAAGAACACACTAGACCATGTATACTCTAACATCAAAAAAGCACACAGAACTGCACCTCTCCCTCACCTGGGCCAGTCAGATCACATCCAACTCCTGATCCCAGCATAAATCCCGGTCAGAAGGACTATACAGCCAAGTAGAAGGACTATCATAACCTAGTCTGACCCGGGCCTTGTCCCAGCTCCAGGACTGCTTCCAATAAGGACATGGTTGTGTGCAATGTGTTACAGAACAGAGCCCTTTGTTTATGGTTATGATTTCATCTTGCTTGTACATTTTCCCAAGAGAACCACCGAAATAGCTTCCGGGCTTCTTTTAATTTCTAGAAGGATTTCAAAAATATCGTCTGAATATTGATATCGAGATATTGAAAAAAAAATCGAGATATTCATTTTTGTCAATATCTCCCACCCCTAGTCACAAACCAATCCCCCGGGCGTATTGAACAACAGAGCACTTTGTGTGTTAACATCCTGAACGTGTATTTTTGTAGGTGTCTGTATAACACACGGAGATCTAAAATCGGGCGAAGTGATGCGCCCCCTTTTTTTGGAATGAGGAAATAGCGGGAGTAAAACCCCTGATGCGATTCCTCGCTTGGCACAGCCCTGATGGCTTGTTTGTTCAATAGGGATGTTATTTCGTCCTCTAGGACTTGTGCTGCATCCCCTTTCATCACTGAAACTAACACACCGTTGAATCTGGTTGGTTTCATAGCAAACTGTAGCCTGTAACCCTGACAAACAGTGGATAAAACCCACGGGTGAACTGCGCACGCGCGCCACCGGTCTGCTTGAGCAGAGAGGGTCAAAGGCTTCACCCTCCTGTTTCCTGAGGGTGCTGGCCTCTCTCATCTTCTCCAAAGCTGGGCCAAACAGACCTTTGGTGGGGTCGTATGTTGCATCCATAACCTCTGCTTTCTGTGTGTCACTCAGGCCCGACAGGTTCAGCCACAAGGCCCTCTCACCTGCGACTGCGAGCCCCATTACACGGCCGCAGCCCTGCAACGCACCCCGTGAGGAGCGCAGCACCAGGTCGTTGACCACACAGATTTCGTCCCAGGGGACCGGGTTAGGAGCCCCTGAGTCCAGCTGACGGCCCATCTCCTCAAGGATTTCAGCCTGGTATGCAGCCAGCAGAGTCATTGCATTTAGAGAGCACACAGACTGCGCTGCATACCTGTACATCCTCTGAAACATGGAGGCGGTGAAGCGCTCGATTTTGTTAAGCAGAGGAATGCTGTGGGAAGCTGAGAGAGAGCGGCGGTTTGGGTGGAGGTGATGAGTCACTGAAGGCTCCACCACTGGGGGTTCGGTCAGCCCCAGTGCCTCCATCCCGTGGATCTCCAGCTTAGAGCAGCCCTTAGTCAGGAGCCTACTCTTAAATGGGCTGGACCAGTACTAGCTCATTTCCTTCATGCAGGCAGGCACCGCCGGCAGAAGCTGTTTTGCAGGCGGCTGGGCAGGTGGGAGCCTCTTGCCGTCGTATAGGTCTCTCTCCGCCCCCTGGGCTGCCGGCCATTGTATTCCCACTTACAGACCTTGTACAAGCTGCTGTCCACTGGGGGAGCAGTGTCGTCCTCCTCGTCCATGACGAGGATATCAGAGATGGCATCGCCCTCTGCGTCCTCGCCGCCCAGTTCCACTTCGAGGAGGTCCTCGAAAAGTGGAGGCATGGCAGAGGACTCCTCGTCCATCATGTCCGCCCAGCTAGGTGTAGCTCGCGGCTGATGGGTACTGCTTGTGGCTTTTTGGGTGGTTCCCGACAGACATGGGTCATGACTGTTGGCCACGGCCACTCTCAGCTGCCTTTCCAGTATCTTCACCGTCATTGACGCGCAGTGGGCGCACGACTGGGGGTCAGCCAGCGCTGCCTGAGCGTGTTTAACACATCGGGTTGCACATTGGGTGAGGGTCCATGCCCGAGATGGATGCCCCGCATGATGCGGGGCACATGCGGGATACAGCCTCACTAGCCTTCGGCTCCGGCCCTTTGGCGGGGGCCGCTGCTGAAGATATGGTACTGGAAAGGAAGAAGATTGGCGTAAATATACAACCTTAGCAGGCGCGTCGTAACACGTTAGCCTGTCGACAAGATTAGCACACGGGGTTTAGCCCAAGCTAACCTTATCAGTGTTCCGTAATAGTTAGCTCGTCGTAACACGTTAGCTCACTCCAGGTACCGGGTTCGGCTAACAAACAAATGCTAACAAAAGAACCCAGGGAGGCTGGCCGTAACGCGTTAGCCAGAGGGTAAATGAGTTACACAGCTAGCTAGCGATAAACAAATACCGACTAGCCAAAGAAGAAGCAGTTCACCTTGACGCGGACACTGCTTCAAGTGTGTAACCACAAGGTAAAACTTCTTTCGAAGTACTTACTCAGCGAATCCAGACTGGGTCGGGAACTGCGTTCGGCGACGTAGTCCTTAACGGTCCGTCTGTGAACTGTTAGCAGATAACCAACCAAGCTTGCCCAGAAGCGCTGAGGGAGCTTATAGTTTTCTTCACGGGAAGAAAGCGAGAATGATTTGCAAGGAGCCGGTCGACTGATTATATGAGGGGGCGTGGCCCTAGCACAGTTTGACCTGTCTGTCATGGACAGACGTGGTGTCATTGGAGCTTCCTTAGTTGGTCACGCCGAGGCGATTCCCATAGTGAAACACCGAACGAAGTTAGAAAAAGAACTAAAGTATGTTTTTTTTTTAGGCAACTTTAAATAGGCTTAGATTAAAATGTAAACAGAGAGTAGTGAATGTAGTATTCTCCACTGTCACGGTCTGCCTCTTTCTTCCTCCTTTCAGCCACATTACCACTTCCTCAAACCCCTTTATTGTCATTTTCTTCTTCTCCCAGATGCCCCCTGACTTTCCCTCCAGTCCTTGCCCACCTGCTTACCTGTTCCCACTTCCCTCATCAGTCCTGCAGATATTTAGCCAGCCCTTTTCCACTCACTCCTTTCCAGCTCGTCAAAGTTGCATTGTTGCTTTCTTTATTCGTGTTTTTGCTATTGAGCTTCTGTAACCTTAGCCTGTGCCTGCCTGCTTGCCTGTAGGCCTAAAACGTGTTCCATGCTTTTTGGGCTTTTTGACTGGGCATGGAGGGTCTGAGCGCTGAGACGTGCACCTCCAAGGTTTTGTAACAACGTGGACATGACGTTGCAATGATTGGCTACAGAAGAGAAGTAGCTGCTCTGACCGCTGCTTTGACAACAATCAGTATAACCGACCAGACGGTTCTCTGCAACCATGTGCGCTGTTCGCTGCGAACCGTCCGGACCGCCCCGACTGCGCTGACCGAAGGAGCATGACTCCTGTTTGAGCCTATAGTGTATATATAGCCTCACCTTCGCGTTAAATCACTGAACTTATCCTGTCTGCCTGCTTTGGCTGCATTTTGGGTTCAATCCTGTATTTCCTGAGTCATCCTCAGTATTTCTTAAATCCTGGTTACGGCCCTGAATTGCAAACAACAATAACATAATATCATCAGTAAAACTGATGAAGCCTCTTGGATGGACGAAAGATGCGTTTGATGTATTATTTCTAGATGCCATCATGTTAACTTGCAGCTTTAAAACAGTAAATATTTTTTACTTTCTTGCCATCATCTTCTGGTACTCCAGTCGGATGATGTAGCCGCGACACAGAGCCTGAGTAGACGTCACCACCTGGGCTAACCGCTCATCTCTCATTTCCTCCAAAGCGCCCAGCAGACCAGCTTTAAAAAACACCTGAAAATTAAAAAAAGTCGATATTAATGTGCAGCTCATTCACTCTTTAATATATCTACCATTTAACCAGTGTGCTGAAACAAATGAAAACCTTAGTGTGTCCAAACTTGTACTGTGTGTGATCCACGTCAATCGAGCCCAGCAGTTTCTCTGCAGCTTTTTTGTTATCCATAAACTGTCCCTCTGGAACAGCGCTGGCGTTAAGGATCCTGTATCTGCAGGAGAAATAAAAGGTCTGAGTATGAGGCAAAACATTATGATATATGTAAATGCAAAGCTTTATTTACCTCTGCTTAAAATCCCCGTAGAGAATTCTGCTTGGAAATCCTTTCCTGCAGATGCGGATGCCCTCCAGCACACCGTTGCAGCGTAGTTGGTGGATAACCAGTGGGTTTTCCATAGCACCTATCATGAAGGCAGTCATTTGTTTTATTCATGTTGTTTTATAGTATACACACATACACACTACCGGGCAAAAGTTTGGGGTCACTTAGAAATTTCCATTCCACTCCATTATAGACAGAATACCAGCTGATCTGAGTGGGTGGCTGATCTTTATTCTAATTCTAACTGAGAAAACATGGAGAACCCTTTTGCAATTATGTAAGCACATAATGTAATCTGAAAACTGCTTCCCTGGTTAAAATAAGACAATGCAACTGATCTCCGCTGGTATTCTATCTATAATGGAGTGGAATGGAAATTTCGAAGTGTCCCCAAACTTTTGACCCGGTTTGTGTGTGTATATATATATATATATATACACACACGTTTGTGTCATAATGAGATTATCAAAACTACCTGGTGTTTTGGTCTCATTTGGTATCAAGCAGCGCACAAAGTGAGGATGAGTGGTTCTCAGATTAGTCATGAGCTTCCCGAGATTCTCCTGTAAGAAAGTTTGCAAGTGAATTTGTAGGTTTATTTTGGTAGCTGTTTCAATTTCTAATATTCACATGTTTCTTTTTTACACATTTACAGAAAAGCACTAAGCTTTTCTCTCTTACCTCGGAACTAGAAATGTATTGTTTCACTATTCTTTATTCAGTTTCAGACCACGAGATTCTTATTTTAGTCACATTTTAGTTTATGTTAGTGGTTTTTTTTGCCATTTAATAATATCGTATGGAGATCCATGAAATTCTGTATAGACTTTCATGCTCCCCAGAGGATGAATCCTACTGACTCCTACTGACTTTGATGATCATGTGACTTTTCCCACAGCGCACCCATGGGGTTGACATTTGTGGTTTTTTGAATGAAATATTTCAACTATTGGATGGATTACCATCAAATTTGGTTCAGACATTCACGTTCCCCTTAGGATGAATTTTAATAACTTGGTTGTCCTTTAGCTTTTCATCCAGCGCTATCATCTGGTCAACATTTTAGGTTGTCCAATACTTTGGTTTATGTCCAAAGAACAAAACTAAATAAATTCCTATCAGCATCAACTGTACTTTCTGTTAAGTGTTAATTAGCAAATGTTAGCATGCTAACACACTTGGGTCAGGCATTTTACCCTGAATAGTGCTGACACAGTTTGGAAAGATGCTCCCTTCTTCTTGGATCCTTTCTTGGTTCCTGCTACAGCTGCTTCTGCATTAATAAAGACACATTTAAAACTAAATAACAGTAACAGTAGTATCCCACTTTGATAGATAATTCTCACTTTGCATGACCAAAAGAAATGCTCTCCATATACGACCATAATCATCGACTTTCTATCCTTCTGCAAACCAACTCTGTCAGTAGTCCTTTCTTCGCAGAACACATTATAGTAGAGGCAAATGATTATATAGTGACTACAGATGCTCATGGGAAAAATGAAGATGGCTCTTCTTAAACTCAAGCAAAGCAATATGGAATATAGGTTCAGGTACTTCATATGTATGAAGAGTTTATAAGAAATTGTGTTTGTTATAAATTTAATTAAACTACTTGACAGTTTATACACGTACAGCTGAAACGCTTAGTCGATGGTTCCAGCTTATCAAATGATCATTTTAGTAATGTTAATAATTGTATTGTATTAGTAGTAATGTTGAGGTTTGGACGGTTGGTTGGAAAAAAACAAACCTTGTTAAGTGTCAATTTGTTTCACAATTTTCTACAAACCAATTAATCAATTGAGTTAATGGAAAAAATAATCAGCAGAATAATCCATATTGAAAATAATCATTAGTCCAGGGTTTTAATGTTTAACATACATGTGAAAGGTACAGTGAATCCTGTTTGGCTACCTTTCCTATAGTAATCTTATCCTCAATGTGTAGATTAAATCTTTTTTTTCACCAATAGGCCAATTTATATTTGCTTTTAAAATGTTGGATTTATAATAATGTATATTTTCAGACATTTACATTTTTGAAAAGAAACTTAATAAAAATAATTTGGTGGCCCCCCTGCACTAACTCTGAGGACCCCCTAGGGGGTCACGGACTCCCTGTTGAAGATCTCTGCATTAGTTAATAGTTCATAATGAGCTCCACCTCAAGTCACAAGAGATATTTTTCTCCAGAACGAGTACTTTTACTTTCAACACCTGAACTTACCGTCTGATCCAGAGAAGCTTGCGTAGAACATGGCCAGTATCTTTACTGACGATTTCTGGTAAAGCTGCACCACAGACTCACTCAGGGGGTCTTTGTTCTTCTCCAGCCAGCCGCTGATGTTGTAGTCCACAGTGCCGGCGTAGTGCATCAGAGTGAAGTGAGCCTCAGGCTTGCCTTTGATTGTTTTTGGCTTCAAGAAGCAGTTGTTCTTTCCAAGATGTTGGTCACACAGTTTGTTCTTGAAAGAGGAGTCTGTTGATTTTGGGAACATGCACTCTTCCTCAAGGATGGAGAAGATCCCCATTGGCTAGAAAACAAAAAGATTTTTTTAATATCATTATTACAGTTGTTGCAACACTTAATTCCATTTAGGATCATTTTGAAGTTACACAGTATGGCACCTTTTCAATGAGCTCAATGCAGGCTGCTAAGTCCATCCCAAAGTCAATGAACTCCCAGTCAATTCCTTCTTTCTTGTATTCCTCTTGCTCCAACACAAACATGTGGTGGTTGAAAAACTGTTGCAGCTTCTCGTTGGTGAAATTAATGCAGAGTTGCTCCATGCTGTTGTACTAAAGACAAATTGTGAAAAGTTAATATTTGCATACATCAGGGAACCTCTGGAGGGGAAAAAAACAATATACAGACTTTGAACACCCACATCAAAGATTTCAAAGCCAGCGATGTCGAGAACACCAATGAAATATTGTCTGGGTTGTTTTGTGTCCAGCTGCTGGTTGATCCGTATCACCATCCACAGAAACATCTTCTCGTAGACAGATTTTGCGAGGGCGCCGATAGAGTTGTATACCTGGAAAGAGGGCGAGTTAAAGACAGACTCATCAGCACTGCAGTGAGAAAATATTTGGACAGTGACAGACTCTGTTGTTACAGCGCTGGCGCTTTGCTTCATTTTTAGGGTGTTCAGATGAATACAGAAGGACTTTTAGCACTTTAAAAAAAAAATAGTAACCAAATACCATTTAGGGGACAGAAATAGGCGCATTCATGAAATAGGACTTGGAAGTTGGATGAAGTTTCTGACTACTTTTATGTGTAATAGGCAGTGGATGGAGTACTCGACTCGAGTCGCTATTCTCTGGACTCGTGCCTTGACTCAGACTTTTC
Source organism: Perca flavescens (assembly GCF_004354835.1). Classification (NCBI taxonomy): domain Eukaryota; kingdom Metazoa; phylum Chordata; class Actinopteri; order Perciformes; family Percidae; genus Perca; species Perca flavescens. Next base: position 21,627,234 of record NC_041345.1, on the reverse strand, counting down.
TTTGGTGATTTGGACTCAGACTCGAAGACTGGGTACACAAGACCTGACTTGGACTCGACAGTTGGGGACTCGACTACAACACTGCCTCACATTTATCACTTATTTTGGTGCCATATTGTTTTGCAGTGTGCGACCCACAGACATCATCAGTATCTCCCTTGGGGATGATCTGTCAGACACATCACTTCTTGCTCACTTCAGTCTGGTCTCCAGCAGTAAATGCAATGAAACATGCTTTAAAAACACTGGAATAAAGAATACATTATAATTCTAATCCCTCTCTTTTCTCTTCCTAAAACATCCACAAGTTACCCAGCAGTAAACATAAGCTCCATCTTTACCAGCTGCAACATTAAAGCGATGAAGACATTAATGCATTAATAATTATAATACGATAATAGTAGTAATTTTACTTTTTGTTCTTTAGGTATATATGTATATGTATACTTTTGTCCTTTTACTTTAATAAAATTATGAATGCAGAACTTTTTTACACTGTAGTATTGCTACTTTTACTTTAAAGATCTAAGTACTTCTTCCATCACTGTTAATAATACCTTGCGTTTGAAAAATATGGTAATCAACCGTGGTTATTGGCCGATAACCAGACAGCTCGTTATGATCTTCTGCAGTGGATTATATATTATTCATATCCAGGAGAAATGTAGGAGATTTTTACCATTAGTAGTCTTACCTGCTGCACATTTTGTCCTTTGGTGACATACTCATTTCCAACCTTCACTCTGGGATAACAGAGACTTTTCAGCAGATCAGCTGAGTTCAGACCCATCAGATATGCTGCTTTATCAGCTTCTGCAAAACAAAACAAAAATAGATTTTTCCGCTTCCTTTAGTTGCATTACAGAATTAATTTGGATGGATGATCCTCACCCTCGGTGCCATCTGGCTCCGCCTGCTCCTCCCGCTGCTTCTGTTTGAACCTCATGTTCCCATAATGCATCACAGCGCCGGTCAGCTTGTAGATGGACATCTTCTCTTCAGCGGTGAAGCCCAGAATATCGAAGGCCTCCTGCATTATAAAATGGACAAAGTTAGATTGTAAGGCAACTGAAAAGACAGAACGAGTTTTGTGTGCTTTAACGGAGTTGACTCACATCTGTAGCCATTAACTCCTCGCCGTCATTTATGGTTTTGACACTGATTTCGCCCTGACTGATGAAGGCATAGTCGTAGGAGTTGGTGGTGATGAGAAGCAGATCTGAAGGAAAAGAAATCCAGCTAAAAACTCTTCTTTTTAAACGAGAATAATGTTGAAGTAAGACTATTAATAATCACATTACCGATCAGTTCAGGCTTCTTGTTGCAAGTAAGCTGATAAAAGATATGATAACTCCTCTCAGCCGACAGCTGAAATGTCACTCTAGATTTCTCCAGCAGATCTTTGGAAGAAAATTAACTTTAATATTGGGGCAACATCGTTTGTCAACATTCTGGACAAAATGTGTATAAACTTACATGTTTCAATATCTGCAGATGCCAGTTTACCAGTCGCGCCAAAGTGTATTCGAATGAATTTACCCTGTTCAACAAAAAACGGTAAGATCTTACTCTCTGTGTTTGACAAATTCTTGGCAAATCAAATCAAAATGAAGCCTCTCAGGCTTTGACTCACAAAGCGAGAGGAGTTGTCGTTCCTCATTGTCTTGGCGTTCCCAAAAGCTTCCAGCAGAGGGTTGGCCTGGATAATCTGATCCTCCAGAGTCCCCTGTCGAAAAGCATACATGCAAATCTGACACTCTCTCCTCTCTGCCAAACAACTGACTCTCCTTGCTGCACATTTTGTCAACAGTCATCCTGAATTTACCTTTATTTTACTGCTCATCTCCTTTTTCTTGTCTGCAGACACTGCGATTGTCGCAAAATACTGAATGACACGCTTTGTGTTGACAGTCTTGCCTGCACCGGATTCTCCACTAAACAAAAAAAACATTTTTAATTAATATTTTTAACTGTTTTATTTCAGTAGTCTGATAATTGATAAACAAAATCTCAGCTTAACTTACGTGATGAGTATCGACTGATTTTCACGATCTGGGAAAGTAAAAGAAGACCCTCCATGACAACAAGAACTCAAATTAATCAACTGCATTGACTTTGAGCTGCTGACATACCAGTGAGCATGAACTGGTAGGCATTATCTGACAGGGCGAAGATGTGAGGGGGAACCTCCATCCTCTTCTTCCCTCTGTAGGCCCGCACCACCTCTGGGTTGTAGACGGGTAGAGTTTTGTAGGGATTCACCGTCACACAGAACAGACCAGAGTAGGTCTGCATGGAGAAGATTGAAATACAGACATTCATGTTCCCCAGAGGTTGAATCCTACTGACTTTTGTGATCCCCTGCCCACCATCATTAGGTCAAAAGACTTGATTCAAATGACTTTTATTTAAGTAGGTCTACTGCTGCCTCGATCAGTTTGTTAGTTTTGTTACTTTCTAACCCTTTTTAAACAGCAACTAATGTAGATTTTTTTTAGGTAGTGCTTTTTTAAGGTGCAGCTGCTACCCCCCAATCCACAGCAGAACATGGCTCAGCTTCCGTGTCGTTACTCCTGCCTGCTTCTCCAATAAGAGGGTGTGAGGTCAAAGGGTTCTGGTAGCTTGGAAGAGAGCATAGATAACAGCTTCAGGTAATGTTCTAAACATAGTGTACACTTAAACTGATGTTGTTTTTTGTAGGTGGTCCTTTGGTGGCATAAAATAAGTTTATCAGCTGCTCCCCGTCCACAGCAGAACATTGCTGAGCTTCCGTGCCAGTACTCCTGCCTGCTTCTCCAAACTGAGGGCGAGCCGACCGCCATCTACTGTAGGTAATACACTGACTATGGATAATACCTTATACAACCCAACTTCAGAATGTCCAAACTATCCCTTTAATAACTCAGTCATTCTCAGAGTAAAGCAATGTACTCAATTCAACAAATCAATACATGAGCATGTGAGCATTCAGCTGTGATGACAGTGACTCCACAGGAAACAAATGTCTCCAATCCTTCCGATCTTTTCAGTTAAATCACCAGCAGGGCACTAACTTCAGTGCACATGGCAGTTAAAAATAATAGCGAGTACAAAAAAATATGTTAATCTTCCTTGGAAAGATATGTTGTTATTCAAAGATTAACATTTAAAACAAAAACTAAACTTGAAAATGTTTCAAAGTCGAGTTATGAATTTTATTTCATTGTGACTTTTGTGTATTTTGTTAATAGTGATCTTTATAAAGAAACAACTCGCACATCCAAACAAATTCTTCTGTGCAGGTGCCTTGGACGATCATATCAACTTAGAAACAAAGGGAAAAAAATTTTTTTCGCTCCCTCCGGACCTTCGTCAAGAGTATATCAAATAACAAACACAACCGGGTAACATTTTTTAGAATGGGAGGGCGAAAATGTATTTAAACCCGGTTGTGTTTGTTATATGAGATACTCTTGATGAAGGGAGGGACGGAAACGTTAGTTTTTCTAAATAAAAGGTGATGCTATAGCAAGAGCTAAGAGTGCAGGATTTTTTCCTTTGTTTCTAAGTTAATGGTGATCTGCAATTGAGTCTGAGGTTTGATTATTACAAACGTGTTATTTGATGAGACAGTAAAAGCATAATTTCTTTGCCCAATTTCTATAGTGTATTCTAAATTTTTACCAATATAAATATCAAAGTTAGCAAGTGGGTTTTCTTACAATAAAGTACAAAGTTATTCATCATTTGCAATAACCTCAGGTCACCTCTCCCAGATTTAATCTGGACGGTGGCTGATTGGCATCATATTTGCTGAAAGACTCACGTAGATCATCCACGCTGCATATCGCTCCTTCAGGTTAAACAACACTGCAGGCTCATGGAGGTGTGTCATCATCACCATGTCCTCAATCTTATCAAACTTGGGGGGGTTCATGGGAAACACCTGGTCCTCCCTGATGGTTAAAGTCTAGAAAACATACATGTAAAGTACAACTGAATATGATGCTTAAAGTTTAAAGCAGAAAGAAGACAAATGTAAGACAAATGTGGACAGCGGAAACTTGATATTGATTTCTTCATGAGCTTTAAGAAACTTAACGTGAGCTTTTATTTTCTTACAAAATGTTACTTAATAGACTTAATACTATTCTGCAGATTCCTTATTGCAGGTTGTCCAAAAAGACACACTGAAGCTGCAAAAAAATCCTTCTGGAATTATTTCCTGCATGGTCAGACATCACCATATAACATATCTGTGCATAGTGTCTAATAATAGGTCAATGCATCAGAACAACCCTTCAGTCCACCCACTCTGTCATCCACAGTCTTGACGGTGACTTTTCCGTCCTCATTGTCCTGGATCTCAGCCTTCACATAGAGCTCTTTCTCATCGCTGACGAAGCACGCCGTCTTGCTGTCAAACGGCCGAGACTGAGCCTCTGTCCTCTCCCTATCAGACTTGCGGAGGAACTGGGCAGCAGGCCCGAAGATTGACATTTCCCCATCTGTGCTCATGTTCTCCTTCCTGAATCAAAGACAAGAACACACCATCAGCACCTTCAATTCGTTTATGCAGTGGATAATGCTTGACATGTAGCAACAGTACTCACCCACTTACTGCACTAATACAGGAATAGGACAACTGAACTCTACTTTCCGGAAAAATAAACACGTAAAGTTTCAATGTTTTACAAAATACAAAAATCCTGCACAGAAGCTGTTACACACCAAAGGATTGCACACTCACCTTCTTGATTACGCTGCAAGAGCAAACAAAAGCAGTTGCACTGTCCCTTTTTATATCACACTATTGTCCTTGGTGTGAAGACTCATTCCTTTACATGGGCATGTCGTTACACCAACCTGTTGCTCATCATGGCTAAGGATTGGTCATGGATTAAGCACAAGATGCAGTGATGTTATATATAGAGTACAGTGACACCAAAGAATGACATATTTGAAGACTACTGAATGCATGCAATTACAATTTACAACAACTAATACTACTACTTTTGTGTTATCAAAACCAGAGATTAAAAAGAAGGAAGGAAAACATGGAAAAAAAAAACATACTTAAAATAGACTTATCTTTTTATTCTGGCTTTTAATTTGGATTTCATAACCTTAGTTACATAGCCTTACATTATTTTGTGTCCCTGGTGTTTATTTTATTCAAACTTTTTATTATTATTTTTTTTAACATGTTTTTGTTTTATTGTTATAATTTTTAGTCATGGTCAATTTTTATTTATTGTTTTTTTTGTCTGTGTTGTTTAAATGATGCTATGTGAAGCACTTTGGGCTGCATGTTTGCATGCAGATTGCTGCACTTGAAACAAGTAAGTTGACACCAAAAAAGCCCTTGAAAAAATCAATACGTTTTGGAAATAAGTGAAATAATGTCAATACTTTTCCGGGACACATTAACAACATAACATGTAAATTAAATCCCAACGTTCTCTGTACTCCAATCCTGCAAAGTGCATTGTGGTTGTTTAGATCAAGTTTTAGTTAGAAATACAGCAAATTAAAAAAGATCAACCTGCCTATTAACAGAGATGACATGGAGCTACAGGTTATTTATACTATCTGTAAGATCTCATCCACTTTCATTCATGCAATAAGCTGAATATTCCCTTTGATTACCCCAACATGTTTTAAGGGTCTTACAACTGCTATTTTGGTGGATAAAGCAGACTGAGGTGATTAGTGCCCGGACACCAACGGGCAGACAGCCTTTAAAAGTGGATTTGAGGAGGATTGATTCTATTCCTTTTAGAGGATTATTGCAGGCAGCTGGTGCGGAAATAAAGGCCATGAAAGCCTGAGTGGGATACAGTTGTTTTAACAATGAGACTGTGACGGCGCTCCAAAGTAAACAGAAGTGTTTTAGTATTCAAGTTTCGAGGTTGTCTTATCTTCGGCATTAACCAATCACAGCTCCTGTCCGGCTAACCTTTCAAGTGCAAGCTTTTGTAGGAGGTTATCAAGTCATGTAGCTGTAATGTCACAACAAGGTGAGCTAAGGGACAGGATTTGCAAGGCGGTTTTAGGTTTCACTCTGAATGCACAGTTGATATCAGCAAACATTTCTTCCATCAGAGAGTTTCTTTGAACTAATGCATCACCTCGTTTTTCCTTCCTTATAAAAATCACAAACACCAAGGAACGTTTAAACCTTATAAACCACAACCGCAACTTGATCATGTGTGGATGCTACAACAACAGTTTTTATGCAAGAGAGCTTAAAGGTTGTAGGAAAGGAGAGGATGGAAAGTCCTGAGTCAGTGAGTAATGCATTTCTCTGAAGTGGTATAAAAACTGCATTATATGACCCCAAACTTCAATGGAAAACCTTTAATAATAAAACAACTAAAAATCTGCAGCCATGCTCAGTGAGGCTGTATTTAAAGCTTTAGTGCGTAACTTTTTTATATTAATGAACGTCCGTTACATTCAAGCCATTGCCAAAATTAGTCGCTACAAAGTTAATCAAGACTATCAGCTCCACACAACTCTCTGTATTTCTCAGTATGGCTGTGTTCAGAAAATGGTGTTTGGCGACTTTCGCGTGCAGAAAATCAAGTGAAGATAATTACCTCTTCTGAAGAGTCCATCATGTTTTTTTTAATCCTCTGTGTCTCCTTGGTTACAAGTAACTGTGTTAAGGAGGGGTGGGGGTGGTGGACGTTCACGGAAGGCTTGTATCATGTGGATGCGCTGACAGGGTTGTTAGAATTCCTCATGGGGGAGACAGAAACTATGCACTATAGCTTTAAGATTGGTGGTGCTTTGAGCTACATGCTAAGATCATCATAGTAACAGATAAATAAGAATACAAATTCAGCATCACTAAAAGAATTTGTAAACCGCGTTTTCATTGTAATCCATCTAGCACTACTGTTTTGTGAGGCATTTTGTTCAAAACCACAAATGTCAATCTCCTGGTGGCGCTAGAGGAAAAGTCAGGATCACAAAAATCGGTAGGATTCATCCTCTGGGGAACATGAATGTTTGTTCAAAATTTAATCATCCCATTCCATAGTTGTTGTTTTTTTTTTTCAGCAGAGCCATGCTGCTAAAAACTGAAAAGAAGAGAAAATGAATACTAATTTGGTAAAATGTGAATGTACAGTACAGCAAAATTATTGATTATTGTTGAATGGTAATTAACTGCAACACAAACACCCAAATACTTAAAATAAATGCATTTTCTGTATTCTTTTATTCTGATTTGTGTTTTCCTGATGCACCAGAGAGGAACGACCTTTGACCCTCATCCGTCAAAATGCCAATCAGTCAAATGCAGAATGCTGTACATTCTTCTATTGCATCGAAAGCAAAAAATCTGGAAGCTGCTTAAGGGCAATATATAACTAATTATAAAACACTACAATACTACTGTTTTATTTTGACACTCTCAGGGGGCTTCAGTAGAACAGAGCAGGAAGTATTGAAGCCTGCAATAAACATCCAAATCATAATGAAGTCACATCAAAGTGATTTATTTTCCATTCAAGAAAAATTAGATTACTCAGGGATCTTTATGAAACTAAATATTGTATATGGTTGTTTCCCTCGTCTCCTTTTTTTTTATCTTGTCATTTGAAGATGTAAAAGTCATTAATTTTAGATCTCGTCTTGGTTGTTTTTTTTTTTTGCTTTCCAGTGAGACAGCCAATTGCTTTTGATCCAAAATATATAAAAAATGGACAGTTTGACAAAAACAACCTTTTTTTTTTTTTTGCCTCTTTTATTTAAAACAAAGCTGCTTTGTGGAGCGGTGACAGAATGAGGAGGGAGTCATATTAGAGAACCATGAAGATGATGTTTTGATCCATTTATGAAACCCTATTCTGTGTGGAAAAAAACCGACAACCAGGCAAAAAACAACCAGACAAAAAGATAAATATAAATAAAATAATAAAATATAGATATAAGATAAATATAAACTAATCAATAGTTTAGTTTAGTCATATTTCAAGTACTGAAGTGATTTCCGGTGCTCTAAATTATTTTTGGTTTATGATTTTAAGAGTGTAATACTATATTTTGTCTATAACAAATGTTGGTAAGGTCTATGACGAAAAAAATCCAACAGCAACAACAGTTTTTGTTTTGTTTTTGAGTTATTCAATAAACCATAAATTTATTGGAAAGTAACCTGCTGTAACTCTTAAGTCTTGCTTAAGCTCCCTAAAGGCCCAGCAGTGTAATCACAAGTGGCTTTATTCTCCTGAGAGACAGGCCTCATCTGTTTGAAATGAATATAACCAGACTGTCACTTATTACATCCAGAGTCCAAATGAGATTTAACAGAAGAGAACAAGCAGTGACGACAGAAAAGTCCTTGTTGTGTCCGAGTATATCACAGCTCCGTCGGACAGTGTCCTCCTTTGTGTTTCTGACACAGAGTGAGGACCACTGGACATTTCTGCTCAACAAAGACTCATAGAAAATGTCTTGACCAAAACCAAAGCATGTCCCTCTGCCAGGCCTTTTTCATTTTTACAAGTGGAAAAAGAGCTTGAAAGATATTCAGTATTACTCCATTCCCTCTGAGCTGCGACCCTGCAGGCTTTGGATCATAATGGACAGTATGACATCCAATAATCCCTTCTGTCTTTTCATTCATATTTCCAGTGGCCTGTTGACTGATACGGTTCTGCAGCAAAACAGCGTAGCAGCATGGTAAGAACTTCTTTTAATTACCTTATGTGCTATTTAAATAAGTGTTTGCATCAATATTAAGTAGAACAATAGCCAATATTCCAACAGACTTTGAAATATAAGATAAAATACATATAGTATTTTACAAATAAATAAAAGTATCAGAGGAAGTATTCAGAGTAAAAGTCATGCATTCAAACTGCATTCTGCAAAATGTACTTTATGTACTCGTTGTGCAGTAAAATGTCAGTGTTTTTTAATATTATATCTGATGTTTCTTGACTAATATGACCGCTGCATTCATGTGTAATGTTGCATTTTACTGCTGTAGATGTTTAAAGCTATAGTACGTAGTTTCTGTCTCCCCCATGAGGAATTCTAAGTAATGACAACAAAACTGTTGGCGCGTCCACATGATACAAGCCTTCTGCGCGCGAAAGTCGCAGGACAACAATCTTCTGAACATAGACATACTGAGAAACACAGAGAGAGTTGTGTGAAGCTGATTAATTAGCTTTGTAGCAACTCATTTCGCAATGGCTTGAATGTAACGGACGTTCAATAATATCAAAAAGTTACACACTGAAGCTTTAAGGTTGTGCTAATTTTAACTCCTTTATATACTATTGGGTAGTTTAATCTACAGCAATGCATCATACTCGTTAAGATCCTCATATGTTTGTAGTAAGGCTGGGCAATACTGTATATCAATATTATATCAATATCAATATATCGTCTTAAGTTTTGGATTTCATAATATTGTTATTTGAAGTGTTGTTTTTTTCCTGGTTTTAAAGGCTGCATTACAGTATGATGTCATTTTGTGAACTTAACAGACTTACTAGCTGTTCTATTATTTGCCTTTACCCACTTAGTCATTGTATCCACATAAGTGATGATTATTTATCATAAATTTCATTGTGTAAATATTTTGTGAAAGCACCAATTGCCAACCCTAACCTGGAAATCCACACCCAAATCCGAAAGATCCGAAGGGTCTGGCATTGAGTAATGAAAATAGCACAACTCGAGAGGCGGCACCAAGCATGCATTTGAAAATCTCACTGCATGCAATTGGATAACACTACAACCAATCCCAACAATTACGGGATGACGTTTCCAGAGCGTACCTATACGCTTAGCTACCAGTGGAGCTAACTGGTAGATTAAACTCTTGCCGTATCCGGTTGGCAAAACCGCAAAAACATCCTTCTTGCAAAGGAACAATTCAAGCGCCGTCTTCTGTTCCTCTTTTAGATAAAAAGCCAAGTCTAACTCGTTTATTGTAGCGGGCAAAGCCGTTTCAAACAACTGGTGTTCTTCTTGCCATCTTGCAATGTTTACTAATGACTTGGACGTCGCAGCGCTATTGTCATCTGTTTAGCTCGCCTCTGGCCCGCCTATATCAGATACACCGATGTGATTGGTGCAGCTCGGCTACAAGGGCATAGTTAATCGCGAGAACTCTGGATGTCCAGTGTATGCCAACCCTACTAAACAATACAATATACAATACAATACAAAATCGCCACAATATCATTATCGAGGTATTTTTAAGAAAATATCATATTTGATTTTCTCCGTATTTCCCAGCTCTAGTTTGTAGCATCACTGTGAGAACCACGTATCTCTGTAAAGTCTACTTTTCATGGTGTCAGAAAAAACATCCCAGTTTTCAGCTTTGTGACAATGCATTTTCCAGCTGATCCAAAAGGACTTGTCAGCATTGCTGTCGTTAGCATTTAGCTCAGAGCACCACTGTGCCTAAGCACAGCCTCACAGAGCTGGCATGGCTGTAGACTCTTATGCCCACTTGTCCAATTTTCCCCTAAAATGTAGCATCTTCTGTCATACACTGCGACTGTCAAAGTATTTCAAAGAGCTTTCTTAAAGATGCCAAATGCTTCTCAGGCTCAGTACAGTCTCTCCTGATTTACATCCTCACCACAGCTCTGTGTCTCTCGGAGGAACAAAAGCCATCTGCCATTAGGCTGAGTAATGTGCTGCTATACAGTATGTCGCCTCTATGAGAATAAAGGCCTCATTGCTGTGTTCATGCCCTCTGCTTTATTTTATTTTTATCAGCATCCTGTGTGGAGTGACTGTACATTCCTCTATAAGCCTTCCTCTTTTTTTATAATCACTGCTGTTTGAAACTCTCAGCAGCTGCCTCGGGACACAGAAATAAACCATGTGAAAAATTGTGCTTTTTGCTTTTGTCGTGTCTCAAATTACACACATAAGCTTTTTTTCCTTTTTGATAATTTAAAATGGCTTATCCATTTTTTTTTAGCAATGAGGTGCCCTATTTTTAACTTATTTTAACTGGCTTCACAATTTAGTGATGCCTGTCCCATGTCATTGCTTTTCTACAGTACAAAAACAACCTTTTTTTCTTGTATAAATTGGACCCCTGTGAACTGAAAATGATATAACCCTGTGAATAAGGTGCAGAAACGGAGGACAACAGGCACAGAAATGTAAACATCCGCTCTTCCCCTGCACCACTAAAAGAAGGTTGAGGTTCATTAATCTCATTTTCAAGGTAGAAAAGGAATTTCAATGCTTTCTTTCTTTCCCTGTCAGTCCTCAAGAAGAAGCTCAGTAAAGCAGCGAGAGGCATCCTCCCTTCTGACACAGCCTGTCTTTTTAGTTTCTTCCTATTCAGAAATAAGTGAGCTAACAGGAGTGGAGTGGAGACCCTGGTTTCAGGGTTACATTTATAGCAGCACCCCAGAGGACTCTGGGATTTGGCAGTGATATCTTACAGATCTATGTTGTTATCATTTTTTAAAGTGTTTCCATAAAAGCTTAGATACCATTCAACTGCACTTCTTCTTGCAAACCAGAGAAACCATGTGAAATCTCATGATAAAAGTTTATCTTTAAAGCTGTGGTAGGCACTATTATTGGTGTGGTTGGACATAAATGTCATAATGATCTTTCAACTTATTGTAATTCAAGTGGTCTGGGAAAAAAAATAGACTTCTGCACCTTTTTTAGCTCTGTTTTTACCAATCGCAGGTCATTTTAGAGAGAGCGAGCATTCCTATTGGCTATTCTGCGCATGCATTTCCCATGCGACAGGGTGGAGAGGGAGAGCTGATCTACCAAGTGCAGCTTTAAACCTATCGTTCATTCAGTCACAATGTGGGAATTCTTTACATTTTTCTTGCTAGTGAGAAAAATGTAGTATAGATGCTTTTTATTGCAGTTTTAAAGCATTAAAGTCTACTACAAATGCTATTCGGATGAAACTCTTCTGGTTTAGTTATTCAGTGTAGTGCCCGTTCACAACTTATTTGGAACGGGCTGACTGCTTGGCCCCTTGTTTTGCAGCTTGTAGCTTTCTCCAGAACCATTTTACCCCGAAATAACACTTCTCTCAAAGCACAGTAAGCAACTAAGTGTATACTACTGACTTACTGTATACTTGTACATTAGAAAACATTGTACTACTACATTCACCTGACAGAGAACGTTGCAGATTCAGATTCTACTCAAAATATCACAATTGTAATATATAATGCACTATTGTTTTATTAATCTATCCAGCATGCTACCCGCTAGATGTCTGATCACGACTGCACAGGCGTCCAAAACACTTTGGCTTCAACACCAGTCAACAGATGCTGCTGCAGTGTTTGTTTTAGATTATTGGTTGTCGTTGTTGTTAATAATTTCTGTCTAGTTTCCAGTTTTCCATTGGAACATGTTCGATTGTGTAGTTTTTTGGTTTAGAAGCATTTCTTTGTGATTTTGCTGCTATACTTATAACAGTCATTCCGCTGCTTCCTCGACTTGTAGTTAGATGTCCAAAAGCATTCTACGGATACATGAAATAGTTCAACATTCATAGTGCAGTGAAAAATAAAGAGAATGCTTGTTTGCATCCCGTCTGACACTAGTAACTAGAAATAAACTACAGCTGTTAACCGACAGTTATTTTCATTATCGATTAATTCATTGTTTAACTCTGAAGTTTAAAATGTCAGAAAACATAAGTTAACACACTGGGTGATTATGACTAGCATTTTGATCCATTTTTAAGGCAATTATAAACAATCTAGTTTTACCTATCTTATCAACATGTAAAGACTTGTCAACTGTCAATATAAACACAAAGAAAACACATAGATAAACATCCAATCCTACCAGCATATTTTAAATGCAATCCCAGTTATGGTTTGGAGCATAAAATAAGATGGGATGGCCTGACAGTGTATGGGTCACTGTTAGCTGTCAGGAGAGGTCTTCACTTATCTTCTCTGTACAGCAAACCTCCCCTCAGCAGCTGAAATACTGCAGCACACACAACAGAAGCTATCTGCTGCTCTCACTGCAAACTTAAATCAGGAGCAGAGAATGAAATGAGTCCCTTTAATGTTACACATCAATCAGCTTTGTCCACCCACTCTGCCCTGTTGCCCATGCGAGCAAAAGACCATGATATGACTCCTTTATCATTCTGCTAATAATCTCCCCATTTATATATCTGTCCGATCACATCCGCCCACCTCCCCTCAGATGTCTGATTGGAGTGCACCGTCCTGAAATTCAAAAGTTCAGCAGACAGATCTAAGCTGGCCATGCACCGCTGCATCTGAAAATGAACAGCCAGCCAGCCAGCGATGTGCAGCTTCTGTGGTGGAGGCTCCTGGGGACTGCTGATAAGGTGGAGCGGACATTTATCATATATCCATTTAGTGGATAATATTTTACCATATGAATTACACCATTATTTAGAGAACTGCTGAAAAGCAAAATGGGGATTTGATGATAATATAACATCCCTTATTGCAGAGGGTGTCATGACTCCTACATTTACGTTTACATTTACTGTATTATGCAAGCTTGTGGAAATGCATAAACTTTAATGATGCAGCCGCAGCATCACATTATAGACTTTTATACTCAATGTTCCCTTACTCAGAATAAATTAAACTATACATTTCCACAACCCTCAGGATCCTATATAGTTAATGCCCACATTATTCAGCAAACATCATACCAGAATGCAGTTATTTTTCATTAATGGATACAGCTGCATATATCCTTGATTTAGGAACTGCATTAGAACAGATTCTTCTCATACAACGTGACTCTCTGTAGCCTCAAGGAAATCAGTAGCACTTAGTATGGTAACTGGATAGACAATAGGGAGACAATCTTGTTTATTGCAAATATTGTATAGCTGGATTTCCTCCTTTAAAAAAATCTTACAATAAAATGCAACCTATACACAAAAATAGCATCAATTTCCAGGCCATTGTGTTGGATTGCGCAATATTGTAAGAATGATTCAATTCAATTTTATTTATAGTATCAAATCATGACAAGAGTTTTCTCAAGACACTTCACAGAGTAGGTCTAGTCTACACTATATAATAATTTACAAAGACCCAACAATTCCAATAATTCCCCCAAGAGCAAGCATTTAGTGTGACAGTGGCGAGGAAAAACTTCCTTTTAGACAGAAACCTCAAGTGGTGAGGAAAACTTCCTTTTAGGGAGAAACCTCGGACAGACCCAGGCTCTTGGTAGGCGGTGTCTAACGGTGCCGGTTGGGGGTGTGATGAACAGGGGCAATAATAGTCACAATAAAGATAATGGAACTATGACTAGAATAGTAGTTGTAGTAGTTCATGGCGTAACAGGTCGCTGCAGGGCGTAGCAGGGCACTGCAGGGCGTAGCAGGGCACTGCAGGACATGGCAGGGCTCCGAGCAGAACAGCTGCAACCATGATTTAGGTGCCACCCTAATCCAAGGAAAACTGCGGGGCGAGAAAACATAAGGACTCCGAGGAATAAGCTCCAGTGCTAAGTTAGTAACAAGCATTTCTGGGACATGAATGCAGACGGATGGAAAGAGAGAGGAGAGAGGAGCTCAGTGTGTCAAAGGAAGTCCCCTGGCAGTCTAAAACAATAACAGCTGGTCCAAGACAAACCTGAGCCAGCTCTATAAGGGTTGGTAGATGAATCTGACGACTATGAAGCAGAGAAGAGAAGATGATCTTGTTCTTGTAGATTTTAAGGCCCGGTTTATGTAATTTATGATGCTATTTTACAGGAAGTAAACACCAGGAAACATGCTTTGTTTATGCTTATGGTGAAATGAGTGTTTGTTTATGACAGAAGCCAGCGGCCGTGAGCGCGGCTGCACTCAGGCAGGAGACTGACAGCCGACCTCTTCCCCCAGGATGGAGGAGCTACACGTCACCTGAGGGACTCAGGTACTATGTCAACAGCTGCAGTAAAGGTGAGAGCCACGCCTGAAAACATAAAGCAGCCTCAGTACATTAGCCCGGATTCTAATTAGCATCGGCACGGTTTTGTTGATGATGGTCAAAAATGATGGTAAAGATGTCAGAGTCGGACCAATGGCTCTATAATCTGTAAATAAATCAATCTGGAAAATAGTAACTATGGACCTGTGATCACTGTTGGAGCTCTCTAATAAGTAATACTGAATATATTTGTCTTCTCAGCAAGTTTTATAAATGCTCGATATAAAGTGATTTTCACCGGAATATAACATCCACAAGCATCCAAAGTACGTTGTGTTTTCTCATGCAAGAGGACACTGATCACCGCAGTTTACAGAAAGGAAAAGATCCTCTTGTGTACCATACAGGTCAGAAAGTGTCTTTATACAAAGTGAAAAGAAAAATAGGAAGAAAAGCAAGCGTTTGTATTGTAAATGTAATTTTTTTTTTTGTATTTTCACTTACAAACGTCCGTCTGTCGGTCGACCACTTTGGTCCAGACTGAAATATAAAAACTATAGATACTACAGAGGATGAACCCTACTGACTTTTCCTCCAGCGCCACCATGAGGTTGACATCTCGACAACTATTCACGTTTCCCTCAGGATAACTTTCCATCTAGTCCCATCATTTCCCTTCAATTCGTACAACAGTTTGGTGTCATCCTCAGTTGTACTTTGTGTTTAGTGCTAATTAGGAAATGTTAGCAGGCTCACACAGACAACACAGATGGTAAACATAGTAAACATTATAAACATCAACATTGTTGAGCCTCACAGAGTTGCTAGCGTGGCTGTGGACTTGGTGTTTTGTTGTATTATTGATTTATATACCCATTTTCTACCCATTTTTACATTTTAAATTAACACTGATAAATTCTCAGATTTTCTTTTTTAAATGTACTTTTTAAAGAAATGTAAGTCACTCAAGAAAGTTTAATTTTTATGCAGATGAGTTGCAGGAGCTGCAGCCAATAGCTCTCAAACTAAATGGGGCATCATTGCCGTATTATACTTTTGCAGTCAAATGTAGATAATAGATGTTGCAAAATGAAGATAACGCTAATAAGGTTTTCCCTGCTAATCAAAACCATAACAAATGAACAAGCTTTGAACTTTGTTATTGTAGCTCGCTCAGATAAATCAACCAATCGTATTATTTCTCTGCCTTTGAGACACATTAGAAAATAGAAATGAAAACTCTGTTGAGTCCATCAGACACAGAGGTCATGTATTTCTCTTCAGTAGCCATGTACTGAACTGTATCACCTTGTGTTTTGGTTTGCTTATCATGTCATCCAGTTCCCACTTCCTCAACACTGCGAACTATGAGGACTCATTATTATTCCTCCCCATCATCCTATCTCAGCAGTCCATTCATGTGGACACTGGCCTGCAGATTCGATCCACTTTAATCTAATTATCTTAAACGTGTTGCACAGCCAGCATCTGAGCAGTGAGATCTGTGGAATCAGAGGTGGAGCGATATTTCCTCTTATGCTCTAATACGCTGCTATCAAACAAGAGACTAAAAAGTTATGTTACTACAGAGGCTGGAAGGCAGGCAACCTTTCACAAACATCTGCTTTTGTTTGTGTGTGTGTGTGTGTGTGTGTTTGTGCGTGTGTGCGTGCTTGCGTGTGTGTTTAACACCTCATTTGGGAATGAGGGGGGATAGGACAGACTCTCGTGGGACAGAAGAGAAGAAAGGCTGCATCAACAACAACTCTGGCAGTGATTGCACTTTGGCTCACAGCACACACACACACACACACACACACACACACACACACACACACACACATCGAGCAGCAAAAAAACAAAAGACCCAAAAGCTATTTTTACATTCAGCAGCCATATGCCCGCAGCATTCACTTTTTATTTTGTTACAGTTTGTTGTTGTTTCGTGTCTGAATGTGGAGCTTCAAAAAGCTGCTACTGAGACTGTGTGTCATAGAGATGCACGCCAACAGTGTTTATTAGAAAGCTGCTTGTTGTTTTTAGTCTGTCATTTAATAGAGGAGGTGCTCAAATGAGGATCAGTTGAAATCCTTCCATTCAATCCCTCTGGAGTTGAGACTATGACAGTGGGATTTGGAACGATGAGAGAGAATTACAAGAAGGAGCTGAGGCTTAAAAAATGTGATTGTGTATCAAGATATTTGTTACAGTATAGGCTAGTGGCAATAAGTAGCAATTAATATGATAGAATAATGAAACTATCAGCCACAAGATAAGTTTTTAATGACTGAAAATGTAGTTGTTGATGCAGCACATGTACAGAAATTAATACAGATAAATAGAGAGGGTAAATAAAATATTAGAGCTTTATAAAACAAAAATAAAATTAGAAACTATACAAGAGCAATTAATCACACAATTACAAGGCAAAAGTGACAGTGGTGTGATTAGTAACAGCACTAGCATGTCAACAGCCTATATATAATATGATTAATAATATACAAGTAAAAATCCTTAGCATTTGTCTGTATTAATATGGAATCATAATAGAACTTTAATATAGTATATATACATAATATAGTAAATATAGTACAGTATGATATAGTATGGGATATGAGATATGGCATCATTTTGTGATAAATTACATGCCACTTTGCAACACAGTAAGACAGCAGAGATCTTATTTAAAAAACAGCAGGATTCGGCCGGGTTTAGGTTTGGCTGGGGTCGGGTTTGGTTGGGTCTGCTTATAGCACTGTTTAGTTACAAGCACTTCATAATGCTTTTTAACAATAATCATAACACATTATAAAGCAATTTATTATGACTAATAAGGTCAAGTATCATAAACATTAATGTAATATATATATATATATATATATATATATATATATATATATATATATATATATATATATAATATTCGGCCGAATCCTGGCACCGAATACAGGATTTGGCTTCGGATTCGGCCCAATATTCCGCAGAATCCTGGCACAGAATCCAGGATCCCAAAATCCCAAAAAATTATTTTCATTTTAAAATACTGAGATTTGAATCAGTATTTCACATATAAATGCTCACCATAGCTATACTTAGAGACTGTGTTTCTTAATTAAAATATGCACATTACAGTAACAAATGTCCATGATTCTTGAATTTCAGCATCCAATCACATACATTTGGACATTTGTGCTTTAAGTTTGCTTGATTGCACTTAAGGATCCACAGAGTAACATCCACATTGATTCACCCGCAGCTGTTACAGCGTGAAGGACTTCCTGCTCTACTAAGTGGAATGATTCTTGATTACTGCGTGTGAAGCACTGGCACAACAAGGTTAAACACTTTCTGTCTTTACTTTTACTGAATAATATTTAAGGGATATTTGAGGAGTTTAAGAAGAACTTCAGATTTCCTGTGCTTAGCTGAAATTGGCAAGAAACATACAGCAAGGAAAATCAAGTGTATGTTATTAATATTTTGTTATTCATAAAGTAATTTTTTTTATTGTAATCACCCAGTTAGATTTTGATATAATTTGTGTGCAAGGTGACATTTCGACATGAGGTTGGAGCTAGAAAACATCTTATAGAGCGTCCAAAATGGAGGTCTATCCCCTGAGGAACATGAATGTGTTCAGTACAATTCACAACGTTCTGACCATCAAACTTTGATATTCATATATTTAGTGTGGTTTTTGTGGTACTGTGTAACATAGATATTAACATAATTCTGGATTAATGCACGACATAAAACATCCTCGGTTGCTGCTTATTATATATTTGTCAATATTCTATTGGCCGATATAGTAGTTTTAAAATGGTGTTTTAATTGCGCTTGGCTTAAGAGGCCACTATGTGGGGATAGCCCCAAGCTCGCACTGAGCATGCCCAAAGCCTTTGGCAATAAAAGCACAACTTTGGTAGTAGGTCTGAAAAAGGAGAAAGCATTACTCATATGTGAGTGCATTATGCAGAATGTATTATAACAATGAGAGAAATGGGGATTTGAAGAAAAAAACTAGATATATGAAGTAGCAGTGCACATTATGTCATCAACATTCACATTAACAGGAGCATTGAAAATCTGCCACTTTGGGTGTGTAGAGCCAGAGAAGGTTTAGAACCGAGATGCCCCAACTCAAGTCATTTCCTGTATCTGTTTCACATGGGTTTTGCCATTTCCACGCCTCTTTCCATTTCTTCACACTCAGACTAACCCTGGGTCCGGGTCCACTGCAGCTACTTCTTGGGTCCAAAATGAAGTAGCGGCACGACTAAAAATGTTGGCTCACCTTGAAGAATCTCAGTCAACTAAGGAGTCTCTGACTAATGATTCAAATATTCGACGTATAGAAACTGAACATACATTACTACTTTTATCAAAAGTGGAGATGAAGGTTGTGCAGAGAAATGTCAATGTGCAGAGGGAGCTGATGTGTGAAATTCTGGCACATTTTCTTTTTCAGCTGTCATTATTCCTGTTGTTTGTGTCGTTCCAGAAACAACATGGCGACGTCCCTCCTTGTTAACTGAGTCCCCACAGAGGCCGCTGGCACAGCAGAACTCCTCACCATATGGTAAAACTGAGCCTTCGTCATCTCAGCCCACCGGTTCTTCGACACTAACATGTAGAAAACAAAACAACAGCACACGAAGCACAAACTCTGAAAATAGATGTTGCAGGAAAATTAGAAAATTTGTTTTATAGAGGTTTTAGAGGTTGGGAATGACAAAGATAGAAAGCTGGTGACAACTATAATATCTGTATTCATTGGGTAAATTGCTCTTTCCATGAACATTGTTTCCATTTGGAGTCACAGGTCATAACTTAATTTTTTAACATGATTCCTGTTAGACAGATTTAGCCTTTTGGCATCAGCAGCTGTGCTGCTTATTATCCTGAAACAGATTCCTTCAGCTAAGCAGTTTAAGCAGTTTGACACAATACAAGTAATCACACTGTTTTTCCAAGAGTCTTAGTAACATTTTCCCAAAAGGTTTGACAAATCCCCTGTAATAATTTCTCTGCTCTGTCTTTATTATCACAAACCTCACTACTGGAGTAAATCCTACATTTTCTTAATGACTGGCGTATTATGTTCAATCGCTGCCAGCATATTCGCTAACGACATCTTAGCAGATAGCAGATGGTTTTCTTATTTCTGCTGGCATGTGGCCTAAACACATTTAGAGGAAAAACGAGTCAGCTGCAGGGAAGTTTGTCTGCATTCAACCAGATAAGTGTGATCCTCCTGAGAGAGAAAGAAGTTTAATGAAGGCCAGATTTAGATCTGAGCAGCCTGGACGTCTCCTCCAACCTCTGGACAGGAAACCAGGGATTTATCCAACTGAGACAGAAATAGTGATGCAAGGGGAAGCAGATGAGATAACATTGAACTGCTGAACACGTACCATGGCATCCCAAGTATATGTGCACACATGAACACATGTAGCCTACAAATATGCACAAATAGTCAAAGGTGTTACAAACAATACAAATCCACTTTTTTTTTTACATTTGAGTTTGCTATGTTCCACAATCCCGCTTAGCTTTACCAACTATGGTTTGGTCAAAATGAACCCTAAAAAGTTGGATTCTTAAATGCTAGAGCTGAAAGTCAAATATTCAAATCGTCAGTCGGTGACCCCTCAGTCAACTGAGATTCTCCAAGTCGAACAGTCGTTTCTTTTCCTTTTTTGCAGTGTCCAGCTACTTCTGGAGACATTTCGGTCCCCAGAAGAAGATGCAGAGTGAGTGCCCCTCACTTTCTCGCTGCTTTCCGGGGTAAAATCATTCTAATTGAATTCTGAGAATTTAGAATGCCAACACAAAGAAAGCGGAAGGTGAGGGACATCCGGCCGAAAATGAGGGACATCTGGCGCACCAGAACTATCCCGTAAATGAAACGTCGTCGATACAGACTATATTTCTACTGATGTTAAAGTTTTTCTTTAATTGCTTGGGATAGTGCCACAAGCAAGTCAGAAGTTTCTGTGAAGCTGAATATTTTCTCCATTTTCATCATAAAGCTAACGCCGAAACACAATTGACAGCCCTCACAAGTGAAATATTACTGCTATTTCTGATATTTACTGGTCAGTAACAGAGGTGAATGAAGGTTGTAGATTTCTTAATGTCACTTTTAAGTCATGTGGCCCAGCATCCCCAGCTGTAAAATGTGTGGCCTCAGGGGTCACACTCTGCTGGGCTCACGTGTTTACCTTAAGCTGGCGATGGGACGATTTGATATGCAACGAGCAGACAGCTCATGAATCACAAGCGATGAAGAACCATTAAGGGCCCTTAAGGATGAAAACCATGGACGTTACTACAGATTAATGAAGGGGAGGCTAATAAATGTCATTCCTTCAATATGTGGATGGATGGATATATGTATGTGGGAAGAGAACGTACACTGTAGAAACCTGAAATAATAATAATTCTGGTACAAGAAGACAAAAAAAAATCAACAAATGCTCATCTTGGCTTTAAATTGCCAATAAACAAAAGCTGCATGAAATATTCATTATTTTGTTGTGAGGGAGAACAAATCAGTCTGTCTGCTCTAAAAATGCAAACCGCAGCTTGGACAGGGCAATATTTAGATATTAAAATCTCAGTAAAATGTGACCTTTTTGCTATAATTGTGTCGCCTCTCAAATTGTCGATTCGCCTCGCTTCCCACCTGGCCATTTTACGTGAACTTATTGTACAAAAGTAAGAGTCCAGCTGTAGCTTTGATCAATAATATATGGTCTATAATCTGTTTTGTCGACAGCAAATGGATGCCACAGCAGTACAAAGACCAGTCAGCCCATAGAGGCCTCTGATGTTGCTCTGAGGAAACCCACCATGATCAAACAGGTAAGCCAAAAGGGTCAGCTTTGTTTGCACATAAAGAGGTTCAGACTTCATTCTGATACTTCACATATTGATGAAGTTGTTTCACAGGGTCTGTTTCCCTTCATGGTTTTATGTAGTAAACAATAAGTGGATTAATTGATATAACATTTTTTTTTTTTAAGACATCAATCTGAAGACATCACCTTGGACTCTGGGAACTCGGAATTGATTTTTCACAATATTCATATAAACGATAACTTGAAAGAACAATTAATAGCTTTGAGGCAGAATGGGTAGATTTATTAGTTGGGTTGTGTAAACACAACACTCAAAGTTGACCCCTCCTCCCCAGCGAATGTAAGCCAACCCCAGATTCTCTCTAGTTTTGGACCAAGCTTTTTCCACTTGGCGTTTTGCCTCGCTATATTTGCTTTTTTTCTGCGCTGCCTGCCATATTCTTAACTTCCTCTTGGAAGTGTGCTTACAATCTGGCACCTTGTCTCTGCGTTTTTATAGAGGTTGAGGCCCAGAAACGTTGCAAACACGGCAAAATAAGAAATATTCGGCAGACGGCAGGGTCTGCAGATACAAACACCGCCACACACTTCTAGTGGGTCATAAGTGATGATTGAGAGGGATTACTTTTTATTAGACTTTATATTGTCTTTTAAGAAAATCCTACTCATTGTAGGCCTGTAGCAGTTCCCCATCCACTTTCACAATCCCTGTCCTCTTGTCGTGAGTGGCCTTAGTGTAAAAACATCAAATCCACTTTTGGTGCTTTCTCCCATTTCAACCATTCTTTCCACAATCTGATATCGGTGTTTCCATGATATAAAGCTGCCGCGCTCTGTCCACTGAAAGCAGGGCCGCTCCCACAGCTCTGATGGACCTGGGCCAACATTGAATACATGCCAACCCACGTGACTAATTACGAGTCAGATGAGGGCATACCGTTTCATGATCACACAGGAGAATATAGATGGACAGACATGTTGGTGCCATATGGGCAGCTGAAATTTGGACTCCCACTTGTCAGAGTTTGTCAGTTTTGGAAAGGAGGCCAGCCAAGACAGTAGAAGCTCACGCTGGGAGCGCTGGGACCACGGATCACAAAACCTGGACTGGGATTGTGGTGGTCCGAGCTGGCCGCCGCCATGTTTTGTGCAACGAAGGTGAGAACGCGGTTGTTGTGCTCATTCATGCGGGTTTGTTCTGGCTGTGATGGTGTTGTTGGACCAGTGCAGGTGGATGTTTTGAGAAGGTGTAAGGGGTTGCTGATCACGTGTGCCGCCGTAGCCGCTCCGCTCTGCACACAGCTTGTGTTTGCGATGCCTCGGGCTGTCATGTGAGAGAGATGATAACGATGTAGCAGCAGCCGTCTTGCACGCACATACTTACAGTAAACATGAGCATAGCGTTGAGAACACATATATACACAAATATTTAATATTTTTGCGCAATATGTTGACACAGTCCTAAATAAACCTACTTTTATAACCCCTTCCATCTTAAACAAACACACACACACACACACACGCACACACACTCACACACACATTTCTTCCAACACATAAACACACACTCCGAGAGGCTGCATCTTATTGGCTGCCTGTTTTCCCTCCAGCTTTCTCTCTGTCTCTCTCTCTCCTCCCCTCCTCCTCCGGTTTCCCTCCCAATCGTAATTAGTCTTTTAAAGATCATCATTCAACCATTTCCATCAAACCAACCCCCACCACTGCTACCTTCACCACTTCTGCTCCCTCCTCCCACACTATCTGCCTCTCTGGGGAGGGAGGTGTGGCAGTGATCATGTAAATAAATTCCCCATCTCCTCCTCCTCTTCTTACTATTTCTTTCTTTATGCTCCCTCCCCTCCCGCATCCTCGCCTTTACGCTCTAGCATCTCCATCCATGAGCTGTCTCGGTGTCTCTCAGCAGTCTCTCTCTCTCTCTCTCTCTCTCTCTTTCTCTCTCTCTGCATGGACATCGTTGGGTGAGAGGTGGAGGTGAGACTGGGTGAGGGTGGAGGGGACGCAGAGCCCCTTGCAGGCAGCATCCATCTCCTCGCAGCCTTCAACCTTAAAAACTTGCGTGACAGCAGCTTAACCGGAGGCTAGACTTCGTCACATTCCCACAGCCGCCACAGATTCCCCTACAACCCCCCCTCCCTCCCGCTCCTCACCCCTAACACTACCTTTCCACCACCACCACCCCCCGTTGCAACACAACTCCTCTCCACTCACTCCGTAGCCTGTGAGACTGAAGGCAGCCTCGGTGCGTGGAGGGAAATAGCGAGAGAGGAGAGAGTGAGGCTTTCCCAGAATAGAGAAGCAGGAGGAGGTGAGAGGGATAACGATGGAAGCCAGCTTTGACACTGAGGAGAGTTTTGACGATCCCTCCTGTCTCACCCCGCAGCCCCCCGGCTCTGTTTCGCCGGCCAGGAGGCAGATTAAGGAGGTCAAGGAGACCAAGATCACTGTGAGTACCCTGGGGCTCCAACTTCTTCTTCTTCCAATTCTGCTGTCTCTCCATCTCCATCCTCTCTGAGTCTCCTCATGTGATTGGAATAAGTTCATCTTTTTTTTTTCTCTCTTTTTACTATCATCTGTTGACATCGTCTTCAAGCTCAAATCATAATGCATTATGGGTTCTTGTGGAGTAACATGGGGTTCCCTGTGTATTGGATGCCACATTAGTCTGAATAAAGAAGCTGTCCAGGACTCTTGCACTCATTTCTGACTGGCCTTGATCCATAATATTGATTTAATGCCTGTCAGCGATTCATTAATGCTCTCAAGACACTGAAATGTGTGTCTTCGCTTTGCAATTTTTCACCATATTGAAATGTAAAGTGAAAAGTACGGAACTGAATCACAGATCGCGGTTGGTATTTTTTAGAATCGCTTCTGTCTGAATGATAAAGATCTTGATCTCTGAGTGTTTTCATTGAGTTGTTGCTCAGTGTGATACTCTATTCCCCTCCTCGTTCCTTCTCAAAGGGCTCCACATGTAATTTGCAGTGCTGTGTGGGTCACACAGCAGCATCAGGAACGCTTTTGTGCGCTAGACTATGAGGAACTCCCCCTTTAGCTTATAGTAGTGTTTGGACTGCACAATCCTCTGCATCAGCCTATGATAAGGCTAAAAGGAGGAACTAAATGTTCTCTCCAATAAAGTATATAGTATCTTTGTCTTAAGATGGCCAGAGAGAAGCTGCGGTTATGTAATCAGTTATAATGATGACTGTGGGAGGGGGTGAGGACACAGTGTGGTGGTGATGGTCAGGCGAAGACAGAAAGAGGTGCTTTTGTGTCTCGCAGGGTCTGATTTTGCGCTCGGTGGGCTCGCTGACCTGATGCAGCCACGGGAGCCGTCAGTCTGGCTATTGTGAAAAACCCTTCCAGACCAGCGCGACATGCAGCAAGTCCAGTTTCCATGGTGACAAAAGCAATAGCACTGATTAATAGGTGTTGGAATGGAAAACACTGGCATAGGAGAAGAGGAGACGGGAAGCCATTTAGAGATTCACAGAAGACATACTGTTTGAAAAAAATATGATTTTCTTCCTCTCTCTTTGCAGGGCCTTTTCTAAAGCTTTCAAGATCTATTGTGAATCTTTGCTCCATGAGAATCCAAGATAAGTCTCATGTAGAGCTGAAGCTTTTTTTGTATTTTAAACATGATTTTATATCTTAATCAGTTCCCAATAAACAGGATTGCAGAGATGTGTCCATTTCTGAAAACACAGCCGGTAAATGAAAGGAAATACTCCACGTACGGTGCAGCAGTGTAAACAAGACTCATGCATGGATGTTAGTTATTTCTGCTGCAGCTGATGAAGATAAAATATAAAATACAGGTGAAACAGTAGCGGTGGCTGTATGACGTCAGTCCACAAAGGTGTCTTTTTGTTCGCCTAGATGCACCTCGCATTACACAACCCTCCACAGTTGTCATGGTGACGCACACATCCATGACTGTTGGCAAAATGGACCCTCACAGGACGCAGAGGCGTCACACATAAGATAGGAGACACTGCACCCTTGTTTTCACCTTCACAGTGTGGCCAATCAAAACAAATGCTTTTCTATGTTTTTTTTTCAGCCTATTAAACATTCGTTCAGGTGCGGTTTGACTTGTTGCTATGCTGCGTATGCTTCTGCGTAGGCACTGTGGGGGTGGGGGGTAGTGGGGGGTGGGGGGTGGGGGATAGGTGGTCGGGGTTGGGGGGGATGGGAGTAGGGGGGGGACAGCAGCTCGTTAAGAGTGTCATCTGGGACAGGGCTTTTTGATTGATCATTGAATTATCATCAATCATCGGAGACAAAAAGGGAGGAATGGAGGCAGAATGGAGTCTGAGATTATTTTGTGTGTGTGTGTGTGTGTAGGTGGGGGGTGGTCTTTTACAGCAAAAGTAATTTGTCGCTTAGCAACAGCAGCAGAGCATCCTACAGTCACATTTGCTGAAATATTCTGCTCAGAAATGTGAGTAGCAAGTGTTTCAATCATTTGTTGGACAGCCAAACTATTTTTTTTTTCTAACATCCCTTACAGGCCATTTCTTTTTTCACTGTGTCATGACACAGACAAACATTTTTTCCCCCTGTATTCAGCAAAGCAAAAAAATAATATATAAATGAGTAAAAACATTAAACCGTATAATGAAACAGCCATTGCCTCTGGCCTGGATACAAAACCCTCATGAGACTGAATGTTTATGAACGCTTATTGAGGACAAAATATCCCAATTCCCTCAAAACAGATGCACTGTTACACGTTGCTTGCGGCTTTGTTTTGTGCCAAACTGTAACATTCAAAGATGAAATATAGCGACACAGCCTGCTGCAACATTCCAAGTCCAACAACTTAGATCCTTCAAAAGGATTTATTACATGCTCTGTAATAAAGGTAATCTATATTAATATTTTATTTCCAAACCCGGGAGCACCTTACTAAGCAGCCATAAAGGAGAAGTAAGTTAGCTAGACAGCCTTCCTTTAGATAAATGGTCTCATTTTCTGCTGGATGTGAGAGGCAGATAAACAGCAGTCATGATAGATGTGGGGCCAGTGTAATGGAAAATCTAGTGCCCATGAAAATCAGTATGATCTCTGAGGCAGAAAATGAACAAAGTGACTGGTCGGCGCGCGGAGTAAATCACACTGTTGTTCCTGTTGATTGTGAAGTGTTAATGTAAATAAATGTGTCTCTTGTGTATGCATGTTGTAGCTGCTTTCTGACGTATGCCCGTTTGGCAGGTGGCCATATTAGTATTTGCTCTGGATTTGTAGTGATTATATAACAGAGAAAAGAATTACTCATCTGTTTTTGAAGTTGTTTATTGGAAGCTGTTCAGATCAAGTGCTGCGGTGGCAGTGCAGAGAATGAGGGGGTCAATGTCGAGCGTTTATTCGAAGTTCAGCTTTTTCATGGTCAATATTTGTGACGTTTAAAGCTGCAGAGTTTTATGCAAAACTCCACCCAACTTATCGTCATGAATCACACAGAGAGGCTGCAACAGAGAAGCGAATGTCAGAGACGGAGATGTTGTACATTAAAGTAATATTTTGAATTATAAATCAGATGTGTGTGCAATGTAAAAAGGAGAGTTATCACCAGCTCTGCATTATCATGCAGCTTTTTACAACGTTCGGCCTTTTTGTTTTGGTTCTCCAGTTAGACATTGACTGGTTGAGTTTAACCACTTTCATTAACTCCAACATATACAATTGTAGGAAGCCAATACCTTCAAAAGAGCTCTAAGAAGCTGATTGTACCGTACGATACTTGCCCAGCCCCAAACAACACACAGATACATTTAGTGACTATTAAAATAGAGTAAATATTGGTTGGATAAGGACAGAGACACAGGGATGATAGTGGGATGAATGATAATGTTGCTCCATGTCTGCTGGATGTAAATAGGCAACTGTAGTCATAATAACGTTAATGTGATAATACCGTATGTCAATGTTGTGTTAAAGCGGCTATAATCGCTATTTTTATATATATATATATATATATATATATATATATATATATATATATATATATATATATATATATATATTTTTTTTTTTTTGCGTTGCGCTCAAAGTTCAAATAATTTCAAATTTGACCTAAGTGCCGCTGACCTTTCCAAAGCGCAACCAATGAGATAACAGCGTGTCGTTACCTAGCAACGGGAAATAGCTTCTTTGCCACCCTTGATGACGAATACCTGCGCTGCGCTTTGCTCTCTGCGCTTTGCTCTGCGCCCTACCTAGCGGTGCGCAGAGAGCAAACCGCTTATCCTGTGTAGGCGGCTTAAGCAGCTGAAGAGACAGATATTTCCCACAGGAGTTGGTAGAGACCAAAACAGAGCTAAAAGAGAATGACATTCCTCAGGTGGATACAAACACGACTCCAAATGAATGATCCTGTTGCACTGTAACTGCTACATGTATGAAAAATAAGCAACTGTTTCCAACCAACTTTAACATATGAACTTTATAAGGTGATGATGAGCCCTTATAATATTGGAACTATATATCTAAAATTTTGATAGTACAAGGAGTAAGTTTCAAGTGTTTGTGTTTCTTTTGCAAAAGAGTTTCACATGACCTGCAGTTTTGACTCTCGGACACCACTCTCATCTTCAGCCACTGGCATACATGAACTGACACCATGTTGTTCAGACCATTCAAATAATTCCTGTCACACCTTTTTATTGGAAAGTTAAAAGAATGAAGCAGTTCGTTTGAGCCAACTGGTTAACGCTCCATGTTTTTCTTCAGTCTGTGTGACAGCCGTACAGTGGTGAGCTCATGCAGTAAACACTGTGACTCAGTGTGTTTGTGGATGAAGCATCCTGTCTGGATGCCCATGTAGTTTGCAGCAGCGGTTGACATGGCACAGAGGGCATCTTGCAGTGCCAGGAGGGAGGGCTCACAGATGGTGAACATTACATAATTGCAGCCCCAAGAGTAATTGAAGACTCTGTGGAACATGGAGTCTGTATTCAGGCTGAGTGCTGGGTTTGTTTATCTGCACACCACATATTCTCAAGTGTATGAAGTTTTTTTTATTCATACTGTAGTACAAAAGGTTTCTCTGTGTTTTGGAGTGGACATGGTTATCTCTCTTTCCCCCTGAAGGCCCATAGGTCACCTTCTGGATGGCCAACATTAGTATGTTTACTCACGCCTGACCTTTTTCTTCTCATCTGCATGATCCTAATAAAACCCAGGCCTGTTACCTCACTGCCTTAAATACATAATTTCAACTCCACTCCTCTAGTCTTCTTCTGACTTCTCACAGATCTGTTATTTGTTTTATTTCTCAGTAAGGTCGTTGCTATCAGTCATCTCTGTATTTCTTCTCTTTTCGCTTCAGATCAACTGTGTGACTTTCCCTATGCCTGGAGAAAGTCCAGAGCAGCAGCTCCTGAAGCCCAACGAATGGAGCTACTGCGATTACTTCTGGGTGAGTTTGGCTGAAACAAAATATGGAAATATGGAGATACAAGGTTTCAGCCCTACAGCGACGATACATAGCTTATTATCATTCACTATGTATGTGTTTGGTCCAACTATCCACCCACCAGAAAAAGCTCCAGAAGGTTCCTGTCAACACATTTTGTTGACCTTTTTAGAGCAAATCTTTGCTGGTAAATGTAAAGTGCAGTTAAAGGCATATAATGCTTACATTAGATTATGTAACTAAATATGGCTGTGTGAATAGAAAGCCAATGGATCCGCTCTGGTTTAACAAAAGGCACAATTGGCTTTTGTGTTGAAGTAGGCGAATCTCAGGTGGACGGCTGATCGACCAGCTTCTCTGCAAACACGGTGATCATCCTGCTTCCAATGTCTCCCTAGCTGCTACGATTTTCTGCTACGGTTTTCCGTTTCCATACATTTCCATCCTAAATTAGATTTATATCGAAAAACCCTTCAGCCTGCAAAATTGACTGAAATCCGATACCTGTTTCCTCCTCCATTATTACTCTTCGGCTCCTTGTTTGTGGCCTGTTGTGTCATCGCTGCTTGTGATGTTTTGTACGTCCACTGACCTGCTGCTCAAACCTGCTGTGTGAAATAAATCTGGCACCTCTGTTCCGCATCAGTCCTGTCAAGACAAGACAAAGCGCTGCACATCCCCACACCCTGTTCTGGTGTTCTGAAACACACACACACACACAATACACATCCACCCATCAGTGATTGACGCACACACACCAACGCATGTCCTCCTTGACATGTAAGTGTGAGTCACATATTCGGAGCTTATTCTCACAAACCCCTACACACTCTCAAACATATGGTACACAATAAAGAGGTGTTGACTGTAGCTGTGGTTGTTCTTTGGTCCACTGCTGTTTTTGAATGATGCTCTCCTCCTCCTCAGAACGACAAGAAGGATCCCCAGGGGACCACCTCGGTGGCAGGCTTCGAGGTCCTTCTGCAGAAGCAGCTGAAGGGTAAACAGATGCAGAAAGAGATGGCTGAGTTTATCCATGAGAGGTAACAGTTTAATTTCTGATGATACTGTTCTAAAACTGAGACTGCAGTTTTTTTGGAGAGCAGTTTTGATTAATGAATAAAGGACAGCGTCAGACAGAAGCTCTAGAGGCAGAAATATTTCCATTGAAGGAGCCAGAGAAGCTTTTATTAGAGTACATGAAACAAGCTCAACTAAAATAAAAAAAAGTTGATCTCGGAAGACCAGTAGGCTAAGTATTATCTCAGTAAACTCCTCTCTTAAAGGATAATCTGGTGATATTCTGTCTCTTATGGTCAACAAATCTCATGAAAAGACCAAAACAAACAACTAACAATCTAACAAGTAGTGTGTGTAAATCTGTTACAGCCTAGTCTATATTCACGACGTTCAACTTCTGGGATTGCTCCGTTACCGCCGGAAATTCCGCCGGATTTCACTATTTTAAGCCGGATGTTTCTTTCCTTCTCCTTTCTTTGTGTTGGAATTTTAAACTCCAGTCAATTTTTGAGGACTATGGTCCTGCTCATCAGATCTCTGCAGGGTAAATCCAGACAGCTAGCTAGACTATCTGTCCAATCTGAGTTTTCTGTTGCACGACTTTGAACGTACATGTTCCACCAAAACAAGTTCCTTCCCGAGGCTATTTTGCAGAGGCACTGTAGCTCTGCCATGTGCTTAGTGCCGCCCATGACGATTGTGATTGGTTAAAGAAATGCCAATAAACCAGAGCACGTATTTCGCCCATCCCAGAATGCTGTGTGGACTAGCCAGACCATCCTTTGCAGCGCTGTGGAGGAAGGTCTGGCAAAACGAGACTAGTCACAGCCTGATATATCTTCTTCCTCTGTGCTATTTAGCTCCACTGTTGTTAATAACATAACCATGAACACACACTGTAGTTTATTTTGACTCAATCCCACATACACTATCCTGCTGCCACAAATACTCACAACAGCGCCAAATGTAGATTAATCCACCGCTGAAACTAGTCCCCAACAAATGCCCTATCTACTCCAGATTGAGTAACATTTGATAGAAACTACAGTGATCAGCTGTTTTAGGAAATTACTGAGCCTTTTGAAAAAAGATAAAATGTATATATTTTTAGACATCCTTAAACATTGCTGGTTTGGGTCTTTTCATGGGATTTACTAACAGTAACAAAGTCTTTAACCTTCTTTTCCAATGGTTTTGAGTCCAGTTTTGCCAGGTCTAGTGAATATTAAACACAGCTTCATTGTTCATCATGGTCAGAAAAATAAATTCATGCCCCTTCGTATTGTTGAATAGAGCTGTCAGAGTTTAATCTGTGTGTGTTATCGCCATCAGTATATGTAAGTCTGTTCATTTGTCTCTGTGTTAACACGCAACACACAACGCTAGAACAACCTCTCTCTCTTCCATCATCATCTTTCTGGACCTTTCTGCTGCCTTCGACACAGTGAACCACCAGATCCTCATTTCGACACTCCAGGATCCGGGTGTTTCAGGCTCTGCGCTCTCTTTGCTGACATCTTACCTGGCAGACCGAACCTACCGGGTAACTTGGAGAGGATCTAGCTCAGAACCTTGCCCACTCAAAACTGGGGGTCCCCTCCTCTTTTCTCTGTACACCAACTCTCGTGGGTCTGTCATTCAGTCGCACAGCTTTTCTTATCACAGCTACGCAGATGACACCCAACTATTTCTTTCCTTTCCTGAGTCTGAAACTCAAGTAGCGGCACGTATCTCGGCCTGTCTGACTGACATCTCTTCTTGGATGTCCGCACACCATCTGAAACTCAACCTTGGCAAGACTGAGCTCCTTTTCCTTCCAGGGAAGGGCTCTCCTACCCAAAAAAAAAAAAAAAAAACTCTTGAACCTGCACTTTCATGTCTCTTTGTAGCTTTGCTTATTTAAAGCTAATGTATTTGCACTTATTACTTGTCTCGAGTTTGTACCTTCAAAGTTGAAAGCACTTAATTGTAAGTCGCTTTGGATAAAAGCGTCAACTAAATGACATCTAATGTAATGTAACATGGAAACTTTAAGACACTTATGGCTTCATTTATTTTGTTATGTGAAATTGAACAACATCAAGTAATGCTGCAGGTAATTATAGAAATGACACTTTACAAGTGGTAAAATCCAAGCCAAAGAGGACACAGAGGATTAAAAAAACAAGATGGACTCTTCAGAAGAGGTAATTATCTTCACTCGAGTTTCTGCGAGGGAAAGTCACCAGACGCCACAATCTTCTGAACATAGTCATACTGAGAAATACAGAGAGAGTTGTGTAGAGCTGCTAGTCTTAATTAGCTTTGTAGCAACTCATTTAGCGATGGCTTGAATGTAACGGCCGTTCATTAATATCAAAAAGTTACACACTAAAAGGTCTGTGGGGTTCCAAGCGTTTTTCTTAAAGCTGCAATTTATGCTTGCACCAAGTAATTAAAGTGTCTTTAGATCTCAGCAGGAAATGCATAGATAGCGTAGCTCCCACTGAATCTGAAACAGGATGTCAAAGAACAACATGAATAGTAGGAGTTCAGTTAAAACCTTTACATCCGATCTCACGTCTCTCTATAGAATTAGCTCCACCTAATTGTACAAAAGCTCTATTCACATCCTTGTCCCAGTCGTGGGAAGTTAATGAGGATTCTTCTCTGAATAAACTCACAGGTTTGATTCACGAGGCCGCCATCTCCCAAATCTTTCAGTGAGATTACTATTCAGCGCTGACCTTTCTGTGTTGTTTCGCTGTGTTGCTCGGTGCTGCCAAGTAGCCGAAGATTTTGGTCAAAGAATGGGCTTTGTGACCTTCTTTAGGTGACAGATTTACTCAGGTGTGGATGGTAAATGTGAGACCGGTGCATGAATTGAATATCACAGAGGGCACAAACATGGCTACTCTGTCTGAATGGCCTTCGGGACACATATGACCACATTTCCATCTCTCAAATGGACATTGAAATGAGAACAGCCATGTACAATACTGCTGCAGAGTTTTTCACAAGTACAATGGGACAACTCAAGATCATTTAGATTTCAGCTTTGCAGCAAATTGTAGTAAGTAGTTTCTTGAATTCTGCTGCAGTTCACCCCTGAAATGGTCTGTGTTAAAGCATATTTACCACCTCCCTAAAGCGGTTTCTATCCTCCTTTGAGCAAGGCAGCTTTCACATCTTGGTCTTTGTGTTTCAGGATAAAGATTGAAGAAGAATATGCCAAGAACCTCTCCAAGCTGTCTCTGAACCCCCTGGCAGCACAGGAGGAAGGGTGAGTGCAGTAAATAAAAGCTGTAAGACCAAATAGTGTGTGCAGCTCGAAAGCTCCCTCTGCAAAACAGGATAGTAATTACAGAACTGTGTCTAAAAATAGGAGTTTTTGAAATGGCCATATCCCCACACTACTTTTTGTGTTTGATGCACCATGTTACTATGATCAAAGAGTGGATGTTTTTTCATGTCTCTCTGTCAGCAAAATAACAGAAAAATCTTTGAGCAGATCTCAAAATCAGTGGACAGAAAAGATAAGGCTTGGCTCGAGAAACAGTGGATTTTGGTTGCTTTCCAGCTATGGAAATTCCTCGATTAAAGAACACTTTTGCCATAAAAATGACACTAATGGAGACACAAACACTAGTCCGGATATCAAGCTTGCACGGTCAGACAATTAGAAAAGTCGTAAACAAGCCAACCCATTAATCCCATTTATCTGGCAGAGAAAATGAAGGCGTACTGTAAATTACAGCCTGAACTGTGCATTGTAAACATCCATCACAATTTACAGCCTGACTTTTCAAAATAAAGTGGCGCTAATCTGGAAAAACTGTCAGCTTGTTTACAACTTGTCTGACTGCTCATGTCTGTTTATAATGGCATTATAACCAGTGGTGGAAGTATTGAGATCTCCATTACAAGTAAAATTCCTAAATTCAAATTTTATTACCAGAAAACTGGTTCAGTATTCTTTTCATCATTTTTCACATATTTGAATATTATAATTGGATTTTTGTTGCTGATACTTCGACGTGGAAGCAACTTTTTTAATACTATCAAGGTTTATAGATTGTAGGATAGCCTGTTATATGTGGATCATATTTTATAAACTAATCATATGTTTTAAAATCTTAGACTGATAAGTAATATAACTGTCAGATAAATGTAGAGGAGTGAAAAGAACAATATTTCCCCCAAAAAGATTTAATGGAACAGAAGTATAAAGTATCCTAAATTGGAAATAGTCAAGTACGAGTATCTAAAATTGTACTTGTGCAGTACTTGAATAAAGGTAATTGGTTGATGTCCACCAGTGGAAACGACGGCTGGGGCATTGACAGTTAAACACAACTAACTAACTAATTAAAAACAGTTTTTGTTTCAAGTTAAGGTGTGTTTATCTCATAAGCATGTCCGGCTACCTTGCATAATAGCAGTAGTAACTGAGCATTACCTCCAAGAGTTTGCATATCAGTAGATAAACTATATTATTTATTGGGGTTACAGGTTACAAAAAAAAATCCCTGTTCATGACTAGCACATTCACAGTGTCGTGGTTCCCCATTTGTTTTAGTTAACATTGAACTGGTAGCCAGGATTTTCAGGATTTATTTGACATCAGTGCTTTCTCAGGACTCTGGGAGAAGCCTGGACTCAGCTGAAGAAGAGTCTTCATGATGAGGCTGAAGTTCACCTAAAGTTCTCCAACAAGGTAATATCTGCTGTGATCGGAAAGGAATGCATTCATTGTGACATCTCATATAGAGGTGAAAACCATAAATTAATGGGTTGACAGGAATATTAATCGGCAACTATTTTGATAATCGATTAATTATTTTGGTCACAAAAAAACACAGAATTTAGCTGCTTTTATCTCTGTCATATATGGTGGTAAACTGAACATCTTTGGATTTCTGATTGATGGTCAGATAAAGCAAAAAATATGAAGAATCCACCTTCCGGGTATATTATAACGGTCTTTTCTTACTATTTTTTGACATCTCTAGACAGAATGATCATTTAATTTGTAAATAATTTAGGTGTAATAAAAGTAATGAATGGCTAGACATGTATAGCTTTCTTCTCAAGCATTTTCACAAACATTTTAGAGTCTACCTTCATCCCTCTGGCTGCCTTCGGTTTGCAGTTTTCTGCACCTTCAGGTCAAGTGTTTAATGTTTTCAATCAAGTGAAGTAATGGATACTTGATCTGACCACATCCTGAGGTGACACGGCTTGTTTACCTCAACCTTGTCAGCTCTGAGCGAAGAAAATGCCCTGTCCGCGGTCCAATTACCAGCGATGCAGAAGCCGCACACTGGCCATGCAGACGCAGCCTTAAATAACGCAGAGGCCGCCTCGGAGCTCTTTTATAGCCCTCTGTTGTCCAATTAATTAGTTACGTGTTCTGACGAACCCCTACCCAGAGCCATGCACCACTTCTCCGACACTCCATGCTTCACTATGAGACGGGTGAGGAGAAGTTAATGCGTGGTCAGGCAGGGAATGAGAAGTCTTATCAAGCTTGCAGATGCTCTCTGGCTCATTTTCTAAAAAGCTATACATTTCATCTGTATCTACCAGATTTGGCATTTGCACGAGATTAGTATTCAGTGTGGAGAGCCAACGCTGCTGACAAGCTCTTTGTAGTTTTGTGTGTCATAAATGACATATTCGTATTATTGGGCATGTGTTTGGTGGGAGAAATATAAACTGAGAACAAAAGTGTAATTGTCTCCCATTGTGGTGATAGATGTGACTTTGTAGAACAGGAAAAAGGCTTTATTAAGAAATGAGAGAAGCTGTACAGAGAAGATGTACGTTACCATGGTTTTAAATGCACCAGGTGAAGAGATGTAAAAATATTTAGATGATGTTATGTAGTCGCAGGTGTGTAACCGTTGTTTTACCTGAGCGGAACTACACTTAGGCCCAGTGGCGTCGGACTGGGGTGGGGGGACTCCCTTGCTTAGGCCTACATTGGTTTAACATTCATTTTAACTTTGTGCACATGTGATACATAACCTAGGATGTCATATGGTCATGAGACAACAGAAACACTGCAAAACAGTGCAAAATACAGTGCATACAGTATGATAGAAGTTTGTTTGCCTTTTTTTTTACATGACACATCAAGAATTATTAAATAACCAACAGCTGAGAGACTTGTTTTCACAGCTCCACACTGAGGTAGAAAAACCCTTGCTGACGTTCAGGTGCGACAACTTCAAGAAGGACCTGAAAAAGTATGACCATCACATCGCCGACCTCAGGAAGCAGCTGGCGAGTCGCTACTCAAGTGTGGAGAAGGTACCGAGTCTGACATGCCAGTAATTTATTATTAATTTATTAAATAAATTAATAATAAATAAATTATTATTATTAATGGATTTTAGTCCAGATACAGCGCATTGGGCATTTTCAGATGACAGATGTAATATTTGTACATATACTGTAAAAGAAATTTCCCATCATTCCTAACCAGCCAATGTTTCCCTCCAAATAGTGATGGTCTAGTTGCACAAGAAAATACACATTAGTGTTTGTCTAGATCAGAAAGTTACATAATGAAAAGAGCTTCAGTAACTCCTACACTTGGAACATGTTGGTACTTTACTGCTTCCCACATGCTAAAATCATTTCATGAATGAATTTGTTTCCTCTGTATACACACACACACACACACACACACACACACACACACAGTCACACACAGTCAGTGGGTTTAGGTTGCATCTATCCTACATGTTTTCTTTCTGTTTTACTTTGTTCTTAGCACCACTGTTACTGTATGTTTACCTTTGAAACACTATTACACCATGACCTTCGGAGAGGTGCCACAGTAAAGAATAAGAGGAAAGACTCAATGATATGGATTAAGAAAGATTAAAGGATGAGACCAGGATCGGAGTGTGTAGCCAAAAGGCCGTAATGATTCTTGTAATAGATGTAGGTACAGTAAATCTGAGGATTTGTGTTGGAATGACTCATTGTTTCTACGTTCAAACGTGTGTGTGTGTGTGTGTGTGTGTGTGTGTGTGTGTGTGTGTGTGTGTGTGTGTGTGTGTGTGTGTGTGTGTGTGTGTGTGTGTGTGTGTGTGACGGAAGGCGCGTAAAGCCCTGGCAGACAGGCAGAAAGATTTGGAGGTAAAGACCCAGCAGTTGGAGATCAAACTCAGCAACAAGACGGAGGAGGATATCAAGAAGGCCCGAAGGAAATCCACACAAGCAGGTCAGAAGTCACAGCAGCCATGTTTAGAGAAGTTTATTTGAACTTAAGGTGCCACTATGTCACCAAATAACTGCACTGACACATATGGAAGAGAATGCAAAAGGGACAGTTTGGTTGTTTTGATGGTTGGTTTTAAGAGGTACTCATCCATAGTCAGTGTATCACTAGTCTATATCCTTGACGTTCCACTTCTGGGATTGCTCCGTTGCCGTTGGAAAATTCGCCGGATTTTACTCATTTAGGCCAGACATATCTGTTGCTTTGGGCTTCCTTTGTGTTGGCATTTTAAACTCTGGTCAATTCATGATGAGTAGGGTTAACCTTTTCTCAGATCTCTGCAGGGTAAATCCAGACAGCTAGCTAGACTATCTGTCCAATCTGAGTTTCTGTTGCACGACTAAAATAACTTTTAAACGTACACATGATCCACCAAAACAGGTTCCTTCCGAGCCTGTTTTGCAGCGGCACCGCGGCTTTTTTCCGGTGCTTAGCACCACCCAAGACGATTGTGATTGGTTTAAAGAAATGCCAATAAACCAAAACACGTTTTCCTCCCATCCCCGAATGCTATGTCGAGTAGCCATAACCTCCTCCAGCGTGTTTTGGAGGAGGGTCTGGCAAAGCGAGACTAGTGTATCACCTACAATCGTCATTAAATGTTAACTGTGACGATATCAACATGCAATATAGTTGACGAAAAAAAGACAAAACTAAAATGTAGTTTCAAAATATAAGCTGTTTAAAAAAATTGCTGACAAAATTCAGAGAAAAAACATTTTGAGTAAAAGTAATGACTAAAAGTTGACTAAAATGTAATTAATTTTTACCAGCTAATACTGGACTAAAACATTTTGAGTTGTTGTCGACTAAAACTAGACTAAAACTGCGAAGGATAAAAATGACTAAAATGTAACTAAAACTAAGGCATTTTTGTATAAAGACTAAGACTAAAGGCTTTACCTGACCTTTGTCAGTCAGATCCGATTTGGTTGTTCAATACAAATGTTCGACTATCCATTTCTTTTTTTTATATAGAGCAGCGGTCTTCAATGTTTTTTAAACCAAGGACCCCTTAACTAAAGGAGAGATGGAGCAGGGACCCTGTACTACATATATTGTATAAATTAAGTTGCATATTAAACTGGGCCTATAATAACGTGCAGGGCGGCCTACAGCCTTATACATACCTTTTATTGCATAGAATAATAATTGTTGGCATCATTTTATAAATCATCTTTTAATGTTAAACATACATGTGGCACAGTGAATCCTTATTAACTGTATCTGTGGATGGCTGCCTCAGTGACCTTACCTATAGGCCAGTAAGCAGAGGGGATTTATATTGTCTAATAATATGTTGGATTCGTGTTAAGACGTTTCAAGTTTTGAATAAACTTTCAAAAATTAACAATAATTTGGAGGCCCCCCTGGAGTCACTCTGAGGACCCCCTAGGGGTTCCTGGTCTCCCTGTTGAAGATCTCTGAGATAGAGTATCAAGCAACGCTTTATTGAACTGCCAGATTTTTTGGACGGGGTTCGGCAGACGCAGGACGTTAACAGGGCAGCTCTATAATGGATGGGAGCAGCAGCAAAATTTATTTTAGGAACCTAAAAACATCAATATCAGTTTAAGTGTACGCTATATTTAGAATATTTTCACCTCTTTACCTTGCTGTCAGACAACCCTTTCTGACGGAGAATTGAAGCCATTGTATCCATCTATAGACT
Source organism: Perca flavescens (assembly GCF_004354835.1). Classification (NCBI taxonomy): domain Eukaryota; kingdom Metazoa; phylum Chordata; class Actinopteri; order Perciformes; family Percidae; genus Perca; species Perca flavescens. The sequence continues at coordinate 21,588,080 of NC_041345.1, read as the reverse complement.
CTTCAAAGCCACCAGACTCTTTTGAGAAAAAACCCAGCAGAACACAGGAGCAGATGGTCTACTGCTGCTTCGATCAGTTAATGTTATTGTGCGACTTTGGTGAATTCAAACGAACCCTTTAAAATACCAAAGTCACACAATAACACAAACAAACTAACCGACTGAGGCAGCAGTAGACAGCTCCCGTGTTCTGCGAAGGTAAAATCCAATCCAATCCATTTTATTTTTAATAGCACATTTAAAAAGCAAAGGTTTACAAAGTGCTGAACAAGGGATAACACATAAAAACACATATAAAAACATAGAACACATAAATCAACATACGATCACACAGTTCTCATGCTGGGTTAAAAGCCAGAGAATACAAGTTAGTTTTAAGTTATAGTGAAATATATAAGTGTTGAATGATGGCTTTGAAGAGAGCCTAGTACAGTAGGCCATCAACTGCAAGTAATACCTCATGCCCACTCAAAAAAAATCCAAACTCTCCATTTAACATCTGTTCCTTGTTTTTTTAAGACCTTGCATTTGTGTGTGTGTGTGTGTGTGTGTGTGTGTGTGTGTGTGTGTGTGTGTGTGTGTGTGTGTGTGTGTGTGTGTGTGTGTGTGTGTGTGTGTGTGTGTGTTTTTAAAGCTAATCCTTTATTTAAATTAATTTATGTTTGAATTACTGGCTGTTCACAGACAAGAGGCGACACTGCATGTGATATAAATTCAATGTGAAATTAGAAGGAGAATCAGAGCAAAATACAGACACCCTGAGACCTGAGATTCTCTGTGTGACATTTTAATAAGAAAGAAGATAAGATAATGTTCTAATTGTCGTTCTCAGGCTTCTGTAGAGGGAAAAGCACTGCAGGAACGTATCTCGTTTTCCTCCGTTCCGCTCAGTAGATTAGTCACAGTCCACAGCACTAATCAATGGCGCTCATAGTTACGTCAGCCTTGTGTCAGTGATCAGCGCTGCTGCCTCACTTACCTTCACTGAGTGAATATTAATATGCTTCAGTCATGTTTCTGTTTTACTATCTGACACTTCTTCAGGTTTTATTTAGATGTATAGAGAGTTGAAATATTCTGCAGTGTTTGACCAATAGTCACCATTTGAAAAAAAGGAACTCACATCTCATTTGGGTTTGGGAGAGAGACATGAGAGAAGTGACAGAAGTACTCAGATCCTTTACTGAATTAAAAGCCCAAAGATGAGTTTGAAGCAAATGTGAACAGTTCAGGTGTTTAGCGTTGATTTAAAAATAGTAGTTGTCAAACCAAATCTGAGATCTGTTTCGTGTTTGTGACAGAAATATGCAGCGTTGTGGGCAAAAGGGAGTTTTAGCTGTCAGAGACAGGAAGTCAGAATGAAAAACTATTATTTCAGTTTAGTTTTTATGTAATGGAACATTTGTTGTAAAACAAACCCAAAACATCAGAATATATTTAATCCAGTTGTCTTTATAGCTGAATTTATACTGTGAAGCCCTGATAATAACAGCTTCATGTCCTCATTAAAAGATTCATGTTAGCATCATTGAAGAGTGAATTCTGAGCACCCTCTGCTGGTCCTTAAAGGTTTTGCTCTACATGTGTACCACAGATTAATTATACTACTACTACTACTACTAATACTACTACTACTACTAATAATAATAATAATAATAATAATAATAATAATAATAATAACAGACATGCTGAGCTTAAAAAGATTTGGAGGAAAAGAAATAACCTTGTAAATGCTGATAGTTGTTTCCTTGTCGACTGCCAGCATCCCTTTGTTGACCTCCGACCCCTCTCTGTATTCTCCAGGAGACGACCTGATGCGCTGCGTGGATCTGTACAACCAAACCCAGTGCAAGTGGTTTGAAGAAATGGTCACTACCAGCATGGTAGGATTTTAATATGTTTCTAAGTACGAGGGTTTATCAAGGCGACGAGATAAGAAAGAATATTTCAAGATTTTGCTATTATTATTTGTACAGCAGTGGGGTCTGTGAACAAAACACAAGGGGTTACCGTTTTTTCTCTGTTACTGAATGTGAACTTTTGTCTTCCTTCCACTTCAGGAGCTGGAGAAACTGGAGGTTGAACGGATCGAGTGGATTCAGCAGCATTTACGCCAGTACACGACTCTGCGGCATGAAACAGACATGTTCAACCAGAGTGTGAGTCTGAGTTCCTATTTCTTGTTTTTGTCTGTGCCGATACTGAAGATAGGAACTGTCCGTGATAGCAAACTGATGCTATATATAGTATGTATATAGAGTATGGAGTATTCCCTGAAAACAGACCTTAAGACGTACTTGATTTTTGTTTATTGGAAATTCTTTGCATTTTTCAATCAATTAATCAGCAGACATCTCCATTATTGGATGTACCAGTGATTGCAACTGGCTTTGACATGATTTGCGTGCCACTTTGTGTGAGTATAGATGTTTTGACAGATGGAGCCCTACAGCCGGCGTTTCCTCTGTCAGCCTTTCCTCCAACTCACTCGCTGTCATCACTCTGCGCCTCAGAGGAACCCAGCCAGACTCTCTGCTTATTTAGGAGGCGAAGAGTAAACCCTGTAAATCTAACGAGACGTATTCTGTCAGCACTGCGGGAATAACAAGGGTGCTGCTTCTCTGTGAGCTCCTCAGATATGATACAAACACTAGAGATCAACCTGATGATCTGTAAGCAGGATGTACATTCTAAGTTATACATTTCTTTTGAATTAGGGGTATTTTATTATAAAACTCACTGACTTTTGTTGTTGCCAGAAAACTGAAATGATAGACCCAGAATTTTGCATTTGTCAGGATGGAAATCTCATCTGAAACCAACACTAATAAAGTAATTTAATTTAACGGTCCAATATGTAATATATTTACTGTAATAAATCCTAAAATGACCCCAATGCGTCATCAAAGATTAAGGAAACATGCTAAGTTGAAATACTATCTTTTCTGACAACAATGCTAGTGCCTGTATTTTCTCCTTTTGAAATTTCCGTTCCGTGACGGAATTTCTGTTTGTGTTTTGGCCTGTGTGTTGTTATCAACTGCCCAGTTTGTCAGCCAGGCCGGGTTGCTGTAAAAACTTAAACCTAGCGCGCCACAGCTGTAAGCTTAGTACAGCCATGAAAGCAGCAAACAAACAAACAGGATCAACGGAGATAAAGTCTACCCAACCTAAAAAGAACGGCATGTTTCTAACAGTTGGAGATGTATTTGAAAAATCAGAGACAGCTTATAGCCCAAAAGGACGCAAAGTTGGCTAATTTCCTCCTGAACAGGTAAGCATTATCTAGCTTCAGGCTAATTTATCACGGCTACAAGGGACGAGCATTTATGTCATTTCAACATTTGTGTAGCTACTATGAATTATATAGCTAGAGATCCCAAGTTGGTTACTCGCAAAAACAACTGAGACACAGCCAGTAAAGTGATCCCGACTGGTCCTGGCTAACGCCGCCATGCTGACCCTGCTAACTGCTAACGCTACTGGAGTACCAGGCAAGCGGGCCACGGCTGTTTACAACGCGTAGCCTGTTCTGTGGCTGTAGCCGACAACGGTGAGTTATTTGAAGCCAAGAGAGTGGGGCTGTAAATCGGAAAGACAGGACCGTGAGCTTGCAGTGTGTTTAGCGATTGTTGCCGTAATTCTAAGCCAATAAAGTGTGTATTTCAGTCGGGTGGAGAGGACGGCAAGGTAGTGGTACTTTTAGCGGTTCCTACAGTAATTCTAAATCGAAAAAGTGTGCCTGTCAGTTGGGTACAGAGCTCCACGAGAGCACGGGCTTTTATGACTGTCAATATAGCCAGCATCTAACGTAAGCTACTCCGCTGTGCTGTGGAGTAATGTCTGGCTATGTGAGACAAGCGTCTAGCAACATTGTTATGGATGCTCCGGTCTCAGCCTGGCAACCAACGTGAACTTCGAGTCTGGGGAGAAGGGGGCGGGGGAGACGACTCTCTCCAGTATTTTGAATGTGTACTGCATAACTATTTTAAACACTAGCTGTCAGTATTACATATTGCACTTTTAAGACAAAGTGGGGTTACACACTGGTTTAGTCCTTGGTAGGAGAGCCCATCTAAAGTTATAAAGGGCAACAGCTACCTGTATTTAATCTTAATAATAAATGTAAAACAGTGATTTAGTTATCATTGTAGAGCATCAAATTCAGCATTAAAGGTGCTGTACTTGACAAAAACAGCGAGCTAGGATTGCCTCCACACGGCTCTCATAGACCATCCCCCAATTAGAGAAAATACCGACATATTGTCACGTCCACATGCACCAATGTGCATGCACAGCCGGACCGGCTATCAAAACAAAGAAAAGAGAAGCTTGGATAAAGACACACACCGAGGTAGTGTGACTTCGTTCTATTTTATTATATATTCTATTTTATATTAATGGTCTGAATGTTGAATACATCACCTTAAAGGTGCACTGTGAGTTCCTGCATGACGACACTTCTGTTGATGTTCAAAGTAAATACAAAACAAAACCCCCATGTTTCCGTAACTGTCATGACTAACTTTCACTAACCCCCCATTCCAACCATCTTGTCGGTGATTGGCTGGAATGTGTTTTGTTGTATTTTGGTGCACAGTCTGTGCACCTACTGTTTGTTTGACGTTTACGACCCCTGTGTTGTCTCCCGAGACCGGGCTTTTTCACGGTGTATTCAGGGGGCAGGCAGCTAGCGGATCGAGGAGAGATGCCTACGATTTGAGACAAAAATGAAATTGCACTGAAACCATGCAAGAACTCATAGTGCACCTTTAATCTAAAAGATCTAGATACTTCTTTCACCAGTGGTACTATCCATTTTCTCATCTAACTCGCTGCCAGAAAGCAAATAAGTATATTTCCCAAAATGTCAAAATATGTCTTTTAAAACGATGAATATATGCATACCCAAATTTGATTTCCGGGTAGTTGTTCTGGCTCTGGCTTTGGACCAAAGTGTTGGACGGACAAGCAAATTATGTCCGTACACTGTACCTGACCTGCTGAGGTAATAACAATAAATGCTGCTGTTTTGTGGGATCATATTACTGTTTATGTCTGTAGATGGTGGAGCCAGTGGACCAGCTGTTGCAGAACGTGGATCCAGCCAAAGACAGAGAGCTGTGGGTGAGGGAGAATAACACCGGCGATGTTCGGCCTGTGGATATGGACATTTAGACCATCCTGACTTGAGAT